>NC_060120.1:895176925-896426925 GCF_021461395.2 Schistocerca americana
TTCCTTGGTTTTTGTGATGTATTGCTCTTTATCCATGAGTACTGTTACATTTCCTTTGTCTGCTCTTGTTATTAATACGTTGTTGTTTGTTAACTTTTGTTTTAACCTTTTCATAGTAGCTGCTTCTGTTTGGTTGTTCTTATTGTGTGTCTGTTGTGTTTGTTTTATTGTGCCTTTTATTTCCACTTTTACTAGTTCTCTTGTCAGTCCTATGTTTATTTCACAATTATTTTGTTGTTCTTCACGTGTAAGGATGTGTTCGGTTTCTACTATGAGATTTTCTATGTATTGATTGTTCACTTTGCTATTGGTGCAGTGTTTCAAACCTTTTACCAAGAGCATTTTTTCGTTTTCGTGTAGTTCTGTGTCTGTTAGGTTAACTAAGCGTGGATGGAATGTGTGTTGGTGTTCATGTGGTTTCACATTTAAAATGTAAATGTATTTTTGCGTCTTTTTTACTGTTAGTTTCATTATCTTGTGTTTATGTTTGTTTTGTAAATGTTTCATTGCTATGTATGTGTTGTGCTCAGTTTTTTCTACTAGTGCCATGAAAACTGCGGCGTTTCCTACGTTTTTTGCCAATTCTAGATGAGTCTCATAGAGCATCATGTTTAAGTGCTGTTTTTTCGAATAGAGCATCTTAATTTCATGTAGTAACCAATATCGTTCTGCAAATGATTTCGACTTTTGTGCCACTGTAGAACTGTTTTTAACCTTTACATTAATGTAACTTGGAATTACATCGTTATTTTTGCATGTTCTGTTAAATTTTAAATGCTGTATCGTCTTATGGAGTCTCGGATGTATTTTCTTGAACCTGTTGTACATGTTGACAGGGAATGCTTGACATAGCTGTATTGACATCTTCAACTTTTGTGGTCCTGTCCTCCTCAGTTGCGCGTAATACTACGGTATATTGATAATTTTCACTTATGGACCGTCTGACATCAACTGAATAAAACTCAATTTTAGTGCCATACGCGTTTCGCCTTTATTTTCTGCAAGGCATCATCAGTGGCTTGCAATATGTACATATGTTAGCTATTTTATTTACATTTTTGTCACTGTGCCTATAGGTTATAAACAGTTCTGGTGGTTGGTATTTCCTATTAAGTAGTAATGTTTTGAACTGTACTTACAGGTTGCGTAGACAGTTTCTTACATATTAAGCTCCTGTTGCATTTTTGGTGTTGTTCTTCTTCCTATGAGCGCCAATTTGCTGTTTTTTCCGCATTCCACAGCACTCTGCACTGAACGCTTGTTTTAATGCAATGCAATGCTCAGACTGACAACTGAACAAAACAACTTTCAGTTTGAGAAAGAATATTATCTACAAACTGATGGACTGCCCATGGGATCCCCAATATCATAGCAAACATTTTCATCAGTCACCTTGAAAATCAGATATTTGATAAGATAACCACAAAGGAAAGTTTCAAAATCATATATTGGTACAGATTCGTGGATGACATTATTTGTCTGGTAGACGAGCCAAGTGAAAAAATAGATGAACTACATTCAGAAATAAACAAAGCTCATAAGAACATAAAATTCACACTTGAAAAAGAAAAAGAAAATCAAATAAATTTTCTTGACATTACAATTAAAAAAGAAAATGGAAAACATACATTTAACATCTTTAGAAAACCAACAGCCATGGACACAATAATACATTCCACATCCAACCACCCCCAAAGCCAGAAACTTGCAGCACTAAGACACATGTTACATCGATTAAACAGAATCCCACTCAGCAAGAGAAACTATAAACAAGAAATGAACACGATCATACAAATAGCTAGGAACAACGGGTATGACACTCATGTGGTACACAGCCTGAATCAAAAAATAAAAACACAATTAAAAAACAAACACAACATTTCCGCAATACAACAGAACTCACAAGCTGAAAACTTACAAACACACTCAACAAACACACACAATGACAACACCACACAGAAAAGAACCAGATGGTACACCATGAACTACACACATAAACTAACACACAGAGTTGCAAACATCCTAAAGAGACAGGGCTTCAAAATAGCATATAAGCCCGGGCAAACCCTTCAATCACACCTAAGCCAGCCAGCTACCAAGAGGGACAAATTCCAACAATCAGGAATATATAAACTTGAATGTCAAAGTTGTGATGCAGTATACATAGGCATGACATGCAGGAATTTTGAAACAAGATACAAAGAACATATCAGATGTTGGAAGTATGAAACAAACCATTCCACATTTGCAGAGCATTTAAAACACTACAACCATCATCCTACAAACATGGAACAAGAAATGAAAATAATGAGAATAAGCAACCATGACAAACATCTTATACAAATGCAAGAAAACTTCCACATACAGAAAGCCATAGCAGAAAACAAACATGTGATAAATGAACAATCCCACATCAGCACAGGCTCCCTACTACACTTAATAAAGGAAATGATAACATAAGTATATATATATATATATATATATATATATATATATATATATATAACACCAAAATACAGACAGACACACACACACACACACACACACACACACGCACACACACACACACGCACGCACGCACACACATATACAGGCCCCGCCCAAAAGAAAAAAAATTAAATAACACCAAAATACAGACAGACAGACACACACAGCACAAAAAAATATATATCACACCAAAACACACACACACACATACACAGGACAAAAACAAAAATAAATAAATAAATACAATAAAATTAAATTAAATTAAATTAATACGACACAAAAAATCACTCACACACACACACACACACACAGACACAGACACACACACACACACACACACACACACACACATACACAAACGCACACACAAATGCATACACGAACAGACCACAGATACGTCAATAGTTACACTCATAAGTTTGGCAGTAATATTCGATCTTTGGCAGAAACATTTGACAGTCGGCAACAGAATCCAAAACATTGCATTAAAACAAGCGTTCAGTGCAGAGTGCTGTGGAATGCGGAAAAAACAGCAAATTGGCGCTCATAGGAAGAAGAACAAGACCAGAAATGCAACAGGAGCGTAATATGTAAGAAACTGTCTACGCAACCTGTGAGTACAGTTCAAAACATTACTACTTAATAGGAAATACCAACCACCAGAACTGTTTATAACCTATAGGCACAGTGACAAAAATGTAAATAAAATAGCTAACATATGTACATATTGCAGGCCACTGATGATGCCTTGCAGAAAATAAAGGCGATACGCGTATGGCACTAAAATTGTGTTTTGTTCAGTTGCTGTCAGACGGTCCATAAGCGAAAATTTTTAATATACCGTAGAGGTTACCTCATTCACACGAAGGCTGAAATCTAGGGGTGAATTTAATTTGTTACCATAAAAAACAATATTTATGGTTTTGAGAACTCGGAAATAAATTCTAAATTTCTCTGCGAATATCAATTAAATATATCACAACACTTTTTATGAAGTTGGTCATTATACTAAAAGTAATGCTATTTACATACATGATGTCTGTTCTGTCCCAAGGAACGGACACCATTTTGATCCAGCAGGCAGTAGGAATTAAGGCACAATGGAATTACAAACACTGAGTGTGAGCGGGCACTGATTTAGATCAATGGGAAAAGTAGAAAGTTCGTATTAGAGCGGGATTCGAACTCAGGTCTCCTGCTTACTAGGCAGATACATTGATCACTGCACCATCAATACACAGTGGTTATCGCGACTGTGTGGACTACCATAGCACGCCTCCCATTAGACCCAAAGTTATTCACACACATCTAATGTAGTGCCCCATGTCTACAGTAGTAGGCAAAGTTCGTGTCAGCCCAGATAGTGGGTTACCTAAATCAGGGGCAACTGTTAATTCACGAGCAAACCTATAGTTCTCTTTTGAGTGATGGGCCCTTAACCGATTGTTTTGCTAAGAGGATTATGATCCCCTGAGATAATCCACACTTTTGATTGTCAGTTCCTTAACCTATTGTTCCTCCACCCATCCCCCTCCTCCTCCCTCTCTCCCTCCTTCTCCCTCATCCCTCTGTAAACTCCCCTCCCCGATACAAGCACACTTTTGATATCAGTTTGGTTGACTAATTAATTACTTTGATCAATTAATTAGTCAATCAAGCTGACATCAAAAGTGTGCTTCTATTGGTGGGGGGAGTTCCCAGAGGGATTGGGGGAATGAGGGTGAAGGAAGAAGGGGAGGGGAGTGGGTGGGGGAGCAATAGGTTACAGACTTGTCAATGAAAAGAGAGCAGTAGGTTTGCTTCTGAATGTAAACTCCTGGAAATGGAAAAAGAACACATTGACACCGGTGTGTCAGACCCACCATACTTGCTCCGGACACTGCGAGAGGGCTGTACAAGCAATGATCACACGCACGGCACAGCGGACACAGCAGGAACCGCGGTGTTGGCCGTCGAATGGCGCTAGCTGCGCAGCATTTGTGCACCGCCGCCGTCAGTGTCAGCCAGTTTGCCGTGGCATACGGAGCTCCATCGCAGTCTTTAACACTGGTAGCATGCCGCGACAGCGTGGACGTGAACCGTATGTGCAGTTGACGGACTTTGAGCGAGGGCGTATAGTGGGCATGCGGGAGGCCGGGTGGACGTGCCGCCGAATTGCTCAACACGTGGGGCGTGAGGTCTCCACAGTACATCGATGTTGTCGCCAGTGGTCGGCGGAAGGTGCACGTGCCCGTCGACCTGGGACCGGACCGCAGCGACGCACGGATGCACGCCAAGACCGTAGGATCCTACGCAGTGCCGTAGGGGACCGCACCGCCACTTCCCAGCAAATTAGGGACACTGTTGCTCCTGGGGTATCGGCGAGGACCATTCGCAACCGTCTCCATGAAGCTGGGCTACGGTCCCGCACACCGTTAGGCCGTCTTCCGCTCACGCCCCAACATCGTGCAGCCCGCCTCCAGTGGTGTCGCGACAGGCGTGAATGGAGGGACGAATGGAGACGTGTCGTCTTCAGCGATGAGAGTCGCTTCTGCCTTGGTGCCAATGATGGTCGTATGCGTGTTTGGCGCCGTGCAGGTGAGCGCCACAATCAGGACTGCATACGACCGAGGCACACAGGGCCAACACCTGGCATCATGGTGTGGGGAGCGATCTCCTACACTGGCCGTACACCACTGGTGATCATCGAGGGGACACTGAATAGTGCACGGTACATCCAAACCGTCATCGAACCCATCGTTCTACCATTCCTAGACCGGCAAGGGAACTTGCTGTTCTAACAGGACAATGCACGTCCGCATGTATCCCGTGCCACCCAACGTGCTCTAGAAGGTGTAAGTCAACTACCCTGGCCAGCAAGATCTCCGGATCTGTCCCCCATTGAGCATGTTTGGGACTGGATGAAGCGTCGTCTTACGCGGTCTGCACGTCCAGCACGAACGCTGGTCCAACTGAGGCGCCAGGTGGAAATGGCATGGCAAGCCGTTCCACAGGACTACATCCAGCATCTCTACGATCGTCTCCATGGGAAAATAGCAGCCTGCATTGCTGCGAAAGGTGGATATACACTGTACTAGTGCCGACATTGTGCATGCTCTGTTGCCTGTGTCTATGTGCCTGTGTTTCTGTCAGTGTGATCATGTGATGTATCTGACCCCACGAATGTGTCAATAAAGTTTCCCCTTCCTGGGACAATGAATTCACGGTGTTCTTATTTCAATTTCCAGGAGTGTATATCTACCCCTGATGTAGGCAACTCGCAATGTGGCGTGACACGAACTTTGCCCTACTACTCATTAGTACTGACAAGGTCATTAGCGGTCTCTTCCTTTATATATATATATATATATATATATATATATATATATATATATATGTGTGTGTGTGTGTGTGATGTCTGTTCTTTTGGGAATTGGTGAGTTCAGGGCAGATGCACACCTCACTCAAACTCTTAAGGGAATCGACGAAACGCAGCGAGTAATGAGGATAATGGACAAGGGGCACGACATTAGTAGTGAGTGGATAATTTGAGATTTTGGTTCCGACGAGAGGTAGGGTAGTCTGTATAGTTACGATAATCACTGAGTCCAGATGGCACAGTGGTCTGTGCACCTGCCTCGTAAGGGGAATACCTGGGTTCGAATCCCAGTCGGGCACAAATTTTCAACTTTCCTTATTGATTTTAATCAATGCCCACTCGCAGCCGATGTCCGTAATTCCTTTGTGTCCTCATACTGTGTAAGTTCACAAATTTTATCTAAGCAAAATGCAATATAACCAAATTGTAACGAATTTTATAGACCTTCAAATGACGTGACATCGTTAACTGGCAACTATTATTCGATGTTGAGGCTTATAATAAAAATGTGGAGTGACCTTCGCTTCTTTTGAAAATTTTATGAAACCTGCTGCGACTTAATCTCTTGCGTCAGCCTCTTCATCTCAAAGTAAGATATACACCCAACGTTATTATTTTTATTTGCCTGATATATTCGAATGTACCTTATGTCGCAACACAATTCCTGTCATCTGGTCCCTTTTTTAGTCAAGTTCCCTTTCCTCACCAACTCTTCGGGTAACCTTCGAAGTTTTACGTTATTAGTCAACTTAATTTTCAGCATTCTTGTGCAACACCACATCTCAAAGGCTTCGATTCTCTTGTTTGGCGGTTTTTCCGTTTTCCCTAGTCCGTGATTCACTTCCATTCAATGCTTGGCTCCAGTCATACATTACCTGAAATTTTTTGCTCTAATGAAGGTTTATATTTGATTCTAATAGAGCTCTTCTTTGATTTATAGCAAACTAAAAATGTCTAATGAATGTGCACACAGTGTACACAACTGTATTAACCCCATATGAAGGAAGACCTGTGGTCTCCTGTGTCATTTTGCAGAGTAACAATGAAAGGATGATTTATTCTCTTGTTATACCAGTTATCTTTCTTTTTGTGAAAATTACTGCGCAACTATGAAAAAGCCTGTAATATGCAAATGCGAAAACATAAAATACAAAACAGAGACTAATAATGACGATGTTTGATTTGTGGGGCGCTCAACTGCTCGATCATCAGCGCCCGAAAGAGAGTAATGCAACAACCCTCATCTGGCAAAGTACTACAATGTGGTGTCCATCGCTGCAGGAACAGCTCAGAATAGGGTAGTTATGTCGCTATTCGATTGCATTCAGTCGACCCATACATTCACTTCGACCGACTTTCATTCTGCAATACATCACTGTTAACAGTTTTAAACATGGTTGTTTCTCAGCGACTGTATATTAGTTTCAACATAGGAATTACACAGCCAACCGGTTGCAAATAACTGTTTGGTACATTGACCTAGGTTTCGACACTTCTAAGAATGTCTTCATCACAATGAAATTTTGAGAAACCCTGTAAAATAATAAATAGAAAATTGAGAATGACAAAAGGCATTAACCAAGATAACAATTGCCATGACGTACAAAGGTTACTTACGTAGCCGGCCGGAGTGGCCGAGCGGTTCTAGGCGCTACAGTCTGGAGCCGAGCGACCGCTACGGTCTCAGGTTTGAATCCTGCCTCGGGCATGGATGTGTGTGATGTCCTTAGGTTAGTTAGGTTTAATTAGTTCTAAGTTCTAGGGGACAGATGACCTCAGAAGTTAAGTCGCATAGTGCTCAGAGCCATTTGAACCATCGTTACTTACGTAAAATGACAATTCGAGAAAGCAATGGTGAGAATTAAAAGCAGATATCCTCAACTCAAAAAAATAAAATAAAACATGGTCCATCCTTTGGCACGTGTGTCTAGTTATGAACAACACCGGACTGATCGCCTCGGTGGCTTAAATTGCTGCCACGTAAACAATACAAGTAGCGCCGCCTATCGGGCGCGTACAGTGGCGTATGCCCATTTGAAACATTATAACAGAAATAACTGAAAAAAAGGCAGTTAATTTTAAAAAATTAAATACAAAGGAAGAGAGCTTAACGTATTTCTGAAAATATAGTATACTGAATCACATTAAGTGCATCTAAAACCTATCTATTTGGCTTTACAGAAATTTCTTTTACGTAGAGGACAGAACAATATAAAAAAACTACGACAGCTGTACAATCCAGATAATATCTGCATGAAGATAACTCGTAGATATGTACTACTAATGTACATATCTACGAGATTCGAAGAAAATGATGTTTCGGAACCAGAGGCTGGACAATATAGTGAAAGATATCTTCTTTCCGGATTATGATGCAGCGCCGCAGGGAAAGGAAGAACTGTATATTTCTCTTTAGCGCTCAACGTCAAGATGTTTCAAAAGTTATCGCATCAGAATAGAATAAAACGACTTACCTCAGTGAAGCATTTTTATTTTTCATTATAGTCTCCCTGTACGTTAATGCACTTGGTCTAGTGATGTTCCCTTGCCTTGATCCCAGCTCGAAAACTAAATTCCTCCTGGCCTGCAAAATACCTGTCAGCCTCGACTGTCAGTTCTTCTTCGTCCACCGAAGAAAATTTTGAGCTTGGAGAATAGACGGAAATCTGATTGTATCAGATAAGGCGAATAAGGCGGGTGTGGCAGCAATTCGTATCCTTAGTTTATTAATTTTTCTCATGGCAACGACAATTTTGTGCTGGAGCGCACTGTCTTTGTGAAAGATGAGTGTCTTTCTTGCCAAATCAGACATTTTTTCAAGTATCTTTTACTGAGTTGGCTTAGGAGGCTAGCGAAATAGCGTCTCGCAATTGTTTCACCCATGGGAGGATGATCTATCGGCAGAATGTCTTTCACATTCCACAAAACTGACACCATGACCTATCCAGCCGACCGTATTGGCTTTACTTTGGTGCTGTTGAATTAACATGTTTCCACTGCTTTGACTGTTGTGTTATCTCTGGGCTATAGTAGTGAACCCATGTTTCATCCGTGGTCACAAACCGACGCAAATATCGTTGGTTGCTTTGAAAACGAGTCAAACATTGTTCGTACATTTCCATGCTTATGCGTTTCTGATCATGCGTTGATTCGCGGCAGTCATTTATCAGTTAAAAAGCGATGCCCGTTCAGATGACAACCCTACAGCTTCAGTAATTTCTCGCACACTCACTCGGCTATCCTCCATGACTATTTTATGCACTTTTGCTATAAACTTTGGAGTAGTGGCACAACCTGTCCGACTACCACGTGGATCTTCTTCTCAGGTACCATGACCAAATTTACTACTTTCCACTTGCCAACAGTTGAAAATGAAGGAGCAGAGTCCCCCTGTGTCTTTCCTTTGCTTTCACGCTTTTCATCAGAAAGTTATCAGTGATTATTCGAATCTTTATATTTTTCATCTTCACAATTCACTACACGGTAATAACAACAGAGAGACATTCTTACCACAGATCTCTACAGCATACTGCCGCATCACGGGTTTACTACGTGAGGTTTCACTTTCACTGTTCTGGGACAAAGATGAAAAAGCGCGCTGCACGCGTAGTGAATAAGATCCTTGACTGTTTATCTGTGGTTCGCTAGCTCGCCTGTCATTTGTACAATGCTGGGACATTCTTATATGAGGCACAGCAGCGAGCAGTTGAGTTGTTAGAGAAGGAGATTAGAAATTTGAGAATTGAGGGAAATAGTCAGGAATACTTCATTATGTAGATGAAAACTTGTTTGTAAACACATGTTATTGATTCTATTGAAAGAAAAGATTTTTTGGAGGAATTTTTCAAGGTAACCAGTTCATGTGCAAGAACGAAATGTCTTTTTGTCACAATTATTAATTGAAGAACATATTTGTCCCTCATATAACTAATAACATTCATGATTAGTGTTAATTTGGCTTGTTTGCTTTCATTACGTCACAAATAACGCAATTTGTTGGAAAGTCTGTAATGTTTGTATTGAAAGAATTTTGTAATTTTTAGGGTCTTCTTAAGTTTTACAGTCTTTTTTGGCAACAATCAGAGTGTAATTTTTCAAGAACGATTTTCCTTAAAATAAAATCCTCCTCCACCGTTTAAAGTAAAGTTTTGAATATTTTGTCGTGTGGGCGTTGCACCTTACGCGGCGCGAAGCCACAGATTGTTTCCAACAAGCATAAACGAATTTTGTAGTGAGTAGTTAATCTTCCTTTAGCTGCTGCATCTGCTGATTTCTGTTTTCTATCGAGAACATCAGTTCACTAGACACAAAACAGCATGTTGAGTATTAGTGAAGTTACTTTTATTTCAGGGAAGTTCTCACTTTGCATTCTTATGAGGAAACAATATTTAGTCACAATTATCAGGTGTAGTGCTATGCAAACAGATTAACTTACAGCGAACAGTGTAGGTAATCTCTAACAGTTATTTTTGTTTGAATAGAGCGGTATTTTATTTTTGTGGACATTTCAAGTCAGAAACTGCACCTCAGGTCACGCAACTTGCATAATGTACTTCAGTACTGAGTATCAGTTCAATGGTTTTCACTGAGTACACAGTTAGTTACTTTGGGCATTTAATTAAGTTACTTTTCATTATTTCAAATTCAATATTTCACTAAGTTTACAGTTTCACGACACTGTTCACTTGCGGAAAACAGGGCCAACGAAAAGTCAGGATTTCTCGGCAGCTGAACACTATATCTACAGTAAACGTAACACGAGGAGAAATATTTCTTTTATTTCTATTTTTTAAGAATATTCAGAATTTTCGTTTAAGATAAATTTTTATAGAAAGCTTACAACTCACAAAGGATGACAATCACTATGCACGAACCTCGTAGCGCAAGCGCTGACATCTGGTGGTGATTCGGCGAGCTTTCCAAGCTAGCCTCGTAGCTCGCTCTCTGTGCTTGCAGGAGGCCCACGAGAAAGACCGTAGCGGATTCCCTAGAGGACTTACCTACAGTTATTACGAGTAAATGCAGCCGTCTCCGGCGGGAAACGAGTAACTACACTGAAGAACCACTGAAACTGGTACACCTGATTAATATCGTGTAGGGCCACTGCGAGCACGCAGAAGTGCCGCAACACACGCGACATGGACTCTATTAATGTCTCAGGTAGTGCTGGAGAGAACTGACACCATGAATCCTGCTGGGCTATCCATAAATCCGGAAGAGTACCATGGGCTGGAGATCTCTTCTGAACAGAACGTTACAAGGCATCCCAGATATGTTCAATAATGTTCACATCTGGGGAGTTTGGTGGCCAGCGGAAGTGTTTAAACTCAGAACAGTGTTCCTGGAGCCACTCTGTAGCATTTTTGGACGTGTTGGGTGTCGCATTGTCCTGCCGGAATTTCGCAAGTCCTTCGGAATGCACAATAGGCATGTATGGATGTAGGTGATCAGATAGGATGCTTACGCCCGTGTCACCTGTCAGAGTCGTATCTAGACATATCAGGGGTCCCACATCACTCCAACTGCACGCGCCCCCACACCATTACAAAGCCTCCACCGCCTCGAACAGTACCCTGACGACATGTAGGGTCCATGGATTCATGAGGTTGTTTCCATACCCATAAACGTCCATCCACTCGATACAATTTCAAACGAAGCTCATCCCACCAGGCAACATGTTTCCAGACATCAACAGTCCAATGTCGGTGTTGACGGGTCGAGGCGAGGCGTAAAGCTTCGTGTTGTGCAGTCATCAAGGATACACGAGTGAGCCTTCGGCTCCGAAAGCCCATATCGATGATGTTTCGTTGAATGGTTCGCACGCTGACACTTATCGATGGCCCAGCACTGAAATCAGCAGCATTTTGCGGAAGAGTTGCACTTCTGTCACGCTGAACGATTCTTTTCAATCGTCGTTGGTACCGTTCTTGCAGGACCCTTTTCCGGCTGCATCGATGGTGGAGATTAGAAGTTTTTACCGGATTTCTGATATTCGCGGTACACTCGTGAAATGGTCGTACGGAAAAATCACCACTTCATCGCTACCTCGGAGACGCTGTGTCTCATCGCTCGTGCTCCGACTGTAACACTACGTTAAAACTCACTTAAATCTTGATAACCTGCCATTGTAGCAGCAGTAACCGATCGAACAACTGCGCCAGACACTTGTCGTATATAGGCGTTGTCGACCGCAGTGCCTGATTCTGCCTGTTTACATATCTCTGTATTTGAATACGCATGCCTATACCAGTTTCTTTGGTAGTAAGGTGCCAGGACATGGGCACTAACACGTTAGCTTACCAACATTAGAATAAATAATAAAGGGACTGGCAAGGGCATCAGATCATGACTCTATTGAATTATGATAAACATGAGGCGCTCTCGAGCAGTACTCCCTGCATGTCTGCAGGATTGAGCCACTAACTTAAAGCGTTGGTGAAAAGTATCGGAAGTTGAGGATTGTGCAATGTAAAGTCTGCAGATGGCCGTGGCTCGCCGGGCCGCCGTGGGCGGCAGGTAGCGCTCACCGGAAACGCGGGACAATACGAAGCTTTTGTGGATAGCCCAGCATCCGGAGCCACCTGTGTTGGGCAACACGTGGCGAAGACGGGAATTTCGTTTGCCTAGGAGCGTTATGACCTACTCGATCACTGGGTAGATATCAGTGGAGGGATTTCGGCGATGATAGAGCGTTCGACATTGGCCGAAACTGAGTATTCTTCCGCCGCATTTTCGTACGCGTGGGAGACGAGAGAATTGTGGGGATTTCGCCTTCAGCTATCGAGCGGTACGGACTTGGAGACGGCGTCTTGGCCATCGTCTTCGAAGGGAGATATACGGTCTGTATCGCAGCATTGCACCAACGCGTGTTCCGTGCTGAGTTCTACGGTTAGAGCGCTTTGTGTGCTCAGAAGCGAGATTTTCACCAACGCCTAATCACTTCCAACAACTTACCTAATATTCTCCATCTAGAAGTTATCCTTGCGAGGTGCCGAGTATTTATCAACGCAGCTGCCGGTAATAGGGGCGCGTAATAACAAATTGTTAATGTGCAATTCTCAGGAGTGTGTGGGTGGACAAAGAGATTCACATTTTTTTTGTAAATTTTGACAGTTGTGGGGAATATCAAATTAAAATGCCAATATTACGATCGAATTATCGACGTCATTCTAGCTAGCGTTTACCCCGTCCCAGTAAGCTTTACATGTACTCTAGTCACTGCACAGCTTTCCTAGACGGGAAGGAAAGAAGTTTTGCAGGCTTCTATGTCAGCGACGGACTGATAAGCTTACATGGTGCTTCACTATATTCCAGACGAGTTTAACAATTCTTGGCTAAGAATTTAAATGCATGCAAGTTCTCGACAGCACACGACAAAATTAAGATTTTTAGTGGGTACCTTTTCAATTACATATTGATTTCTCATGGGCTCTGCGCGGAGCCGAGCGTTCGACGGACAAGCCGACTAGTGTGACTCTCTGCAGGGTCCGTGTATCTCGTTGGCGCCGGTGCGTGCAGTCATGACGTGCGCTGCGCTCTGTGGAGCGTGACTTTTTTCCGTTCAATTTAACTGGAGAATCGGCACTAGGTCGCACGCGGATGCGTTATAAGGAGGCAATTAGCAGCGGCGCGGCAGCCGTTCAGACGGCTGCCTCGTTTGTGCGTCGGACCGGCCCGTCCACGGCACGGCGGGGTGCGGTAAATCACGCCGACCTGACGTGGCGCAAGACTCGTCTGCCGGGATTTATCGGCGATCTGACGGGGCGGCGGCGGCGCCGAGGAGGCGACCACCGGAACCCCCCCCCCCCCCCTTAAGGTGGGCCACGGTCAGCCGGAGCAAAAACGCCGGCCAGCGGAATGTAGGGGGCAGCAAATTAAACCGCAGATGGATTCCCTCTACTTTAGCTGCGGGAAACAGCAGCGGCTGTTGCTGGAGAAGCCACAGATATCGACTCTGTTGACTGTCGAATGGTATTGTCTCATCTTACTCGTGTATCTTCAAATACAGACTGGATAGAGGTAAACCTACTTTCCTGGCACTTGTAGATTTAGAAAAAGCTTTTGTCAATGATAGTTGCAAGACACTTTTTTAAATACTGAGATAGCAGAGATAAGGTACGAGTAGTGAAAGGTTATGTAGAACTTGAACAGAAACCAGTCTACGACGATATGACATTGCCACGAAAGGGAAACAGTAGTTGAGAAGGGAGTGAGACAGAATTGTGGCCTATCCCTGAAGTTACACTCATGCTCATAAATTAAGGATAATTGCAGAATGTGGTGCCACACAACGTGGCACTACACAAAACTGGCGCTAATAACACAGGCACATAGGGAACACACACGACACAGATCTGTAAGTCCACGTTATTGGTGATGAGTGGAGAGAACCGTCCCGAAACACATGTGCTACAAAAAGCCACTGTTCCCTCTGTCAAAGACACGCAGGAAAGTATGTGCACCAATCATAATCCCACCCCACACCATCAAACCACGACCTCCATACAGGTCCCTTTCAAGCACATTAAGGTGTTTGTATCCGGTTCCTGGTTCACGCCAGAAGAAAACCCGGCGAGAATCACTGTTCAGACTACACCTGGACTCGTCTGTGAACATAACCTGGGACCACTGTTCCAATGACCATGGCTCTGAGAAATGTACGACTTAACTTCTGACGTCATCAGTCGCCTAGAACTTAGAACTAATTAAACCTAACTAACCTAAGGACATCACACACATCCATGCCCGAGGCAGGATTTGAACCTGCAACCGTAGCGGTCGCTCGGTTCCAGACTGCAGCGCCTAGAAACGCACGGCCACTCCGACCCCAATGACCATGTACTGTGTTCTTGACACCAGGCTTTACGGGCTCTCCTGTGACCAGAGGTCAGTGGAATGCACCTTGCAGGTCTCCGGGCGAATAAACCATGTCTGTTCAGTCGTCTGTAGACCGTGTGTCTGGAGACAACTGTTCCAGTGGTTGCAGTAAGGTCCCGAGCAAGACTACCTGCAGTACTCCGTGGCCGTCTGCGGGCACTGATACTGAGATATCGGTCTTCTTGTGGTGTTGTACACTGTGGACGTCCCGTACTGTAGCGCCTGGACACGTTTCCTGTCTGCTGGAATCGTTGCCATAATCTTGAGATCACACTTTGTGGCACACGGAAGGCCCGTGCTGCGACCTGCTGTTTTTGACCAGCCTCCAGTCGCCCTAGTATTCTACCCCTCATAACGTCATCAATATGTGTTCTTTGAGCCATTTTCAACACACAGTCACCATTAGCACGTCTGAAAACGTCTGTACACTTACTCGCTTCACCGTACTCTGACATGCACCAGCACACCTCCGCGTATGTGGACTGCTGCCAGCGCCACCGTGCGACGACCGCAGATCAAATGCACCGCATTGTCATACCCCGAGGTGATTCAAACACGCAAACCGCCCACCAGAGCATTGTTTCACCACGTATCAGCATTATCCTTAATTTATGAGCATGAGTGTATTTAATCTGTACATTGAGCAAGAGGCAAATGATGCTAAGGAGACGTTTGATAACGAACTTGAACTCTAGGAGGGAATAAAAAGCGGACATTTTTCGATGACCTTGCAATTCTCTCAGAGATGGCAGAGGACATTTTTTATCTGATTTAAATTTTTTATCAGTCTTCTGGCTGGTCTGATGCGGCGCATCACTAATTTCTCTCCTCTGCCAACCTCTTCATCTCAGAGTAGCATTTGCATGCTACTTCTCGATTATTTGTTATATATATTCCAATCTTTGTCTTCCCTTACAGTTTTCACCCTCCACAGCAACCTCTAGTAGCACGGAAGTCATTTACTGATGACTTTTTCTTGTCGGTGTTTTCTGTATGTTCCATTCTTTTCCGATTTTGCTGAGAAGCTTTTCATTCCTTATCAGTCCACATGATATTCAACATTCTTCTGTGGCATCACACTTCAAACATTCTAATTCTCTCCCTTTTTGCTTGTCCATGATTCATTACCATAGAAAGCTGTTCCAAACGTACATGTCTGATACTAGCAGAGGTCTCGTCGTCAGGAATGTCCTCTTTGTCTCTGATACTCTGGTTTTTAAGCCCTCCTTCCTCCGCCAATCACGGGTTTTTTTACTTACAAGGTAGGCAAATTCCTTCACATGGTCTACTTCGTGGTCCCCAGTTATGATACAAAGTTTCTCGCTAATCTCAATTCTGCCCAATCTCAATTCTGCTGCACCTCATTACTTTTTTTTTTTTGTTTCCTCTCAATCGATATTCAATACTCATTAGAATGTTCATTCCATTCAGCGCATCCTGTAGTTCATCTTCACTTAGCCGGCCGGGGTGGCCGAGCGGTTCTAGGCACTACAGTCTGGAACCGCGCGACTGCTACGGTCGAAGGTTCGAATTCTGCCTCGGGCATGGATGTGCGTGATGTCCTTAGGTTCTAAGTTCTAGGGTACTGATGACCACAGCAGTTAAGTCCCATAGTGCTCAGAGCCATTTGAACCATTTTCATCTTCACTTACACTGAGGACGGCAATGTCATCAGTGAATCTTACCCTCAACATTATTTCACCCGGATTCTTATCCCACTCTTGACTGTCTCTTTTATTTCCGTCAATGCTTCTTCGATGTACAGGCTGAACAATATGGCTGAAAGACTATGTCCCTCTCGTAAACCCTTTTTAATCAGAGCACTTCGTTGTTGAACTTCCATTCTTCTTGTCCCCTCTTCGTTCTTGCACCGGTTGTATGTTATCCGTTCTTCCCTATAGCTGACTCCTATTTTTCTCCGAACTACGAACATCTTCCACCGTTTTGTCAAATGCTTTTCCAAGTCGACAGATCCTACATATTCTGATTTTTCTTCAGTCTTTCATAGAAAGAACAGAACTGCAACTGCAACATCGGGACTGCCTCGCTAGTGCCTTTACCTTTCTTAAAGCCAAACTTATCGTCATGTAAGGGGCTGATGATCCTGTAGTTTGGTCCCCTTATACCCCAAACTAACCAACCAACCAATCTCGTCTTGTAACGGGTCCTCTACTTTGTTTTTTATCGTTCTGTATATCATTCTTGCCAACAACTTCGATGTGTGAGCTTTTAAGCTGATTGTGCTGTAGTTCTCTCACTTACCTGCTCTTGCTGTCTTAGGAATTCCGTGAACGATATTTGTCCGAAAGTCTGATGAAATTTCTGCAGATAGCAAATTCCGTAGTCGATTGGTTGCCACTTCTACCTATGACTTCAGAAATTCTGGAGGAATGTTATCTTCCCCTTAGTCTTATTTGAACGCAAGTCTTCCAACTCTTAAGTAAAATCTTATAGTGACTCCCGTATTTCTTCCGTGTAGTCTCCTATTTCTTCTTCGTTAAGTACTCCACCTCATACGGGTCTGCAATGTACTCTTTCCACCTAGCCACTCTCTACTCTGCGTTTAACAGTGGAATTCCCATTATACTCTTAATATTACCGCCCTTACTCTCCGTTTCACCGAAGATTGCTTTGACTTTTCTGTATGATGAGTCAGTCTCCCGACAATCATTTCATTTTCTTCACATGTTTTCCTGGAGCCATTTCGTCTTAGCTGCCGTGCACTTCGTGTTTATTTCATTCCCGAGTGACCTGTATTTCTGCATTCCTCAATTTTTCTGAATATTTAATAGTTCCTTCTTTCGTCAATCGACTGAAATATTTCTTCTGTTATTCATGGTTTCTTCGCAGTTACCTTCTTTGTACCTGTGTTTTTCTTTCCAGCTTCTGTGATTGCCCTTTTTAGAGGTGTCCGATTCTCTTCAACTGAACTGCCAACTACGGTACTATTATCGCAGTATCTATGGCATCAGAAAACTCCATTCCCTAGTACTTCAGTATCCCATTTTTTTGCGCACTGATTCTTCTGCATTTGCCTCTTAAAGTTCAGCCCACTCTTCATCATCTTTGCCGCGCGGGGTAGCCGCATGGTCTAGGCGTCTTGTCACAGTCCGCGCCACTCCTCCCGTCGGAGGTTCGAGTCCTCCCTCTTGCATGGGTGTGTGTGTCGTCCTTAGCGTAAGTTACTTTTGGGTTAGATTAAGTAGTGTGTAAGGTTAGGGACCGATGACCTCAGCAGTTTGCCCCCATAAGACCTTACCACAAATCTCTCTACTCTTCATCGTCACTACATTGTGATACGAGTCTGTATATGCTCCAGGGTACGCCTTACAATACAATACCTGATTTCGGAATCCTCGTCTGATCATGGCGTAATCCATCTGCAATAGTCCAGTATCTCCAGGACTTTTCCAGGTATACTTCCTCATCTTGCAATTTTTGAACGTGTGCTTGCTACTGCTAACTGCAGTTCATCGCAGAACGTAATTAGTGTTTCTTCTCTCTCATTCCCACTCTGAAGACTGTATTCTGCTGTTGCTCTTTCTTCTGTTCCTCCCGCACGATTATTAGGCTATCATCTCCTTTTACATACGGAATTACCCAATCAACATTCTCATATACTTGGTCTATCTCTTCATCTTCTGCTATAGTGACGGTATGTATATTGAACTATTGTTGTTGGTGTTGGTTTACTCTCGACTGTGATGAGAACAACCCAAGAACTGAACTGTTCACAGTAACTCATCCTCTGCCCTACTTTTCTATTATAATCGAACTCAGCTCCCGATGTAGCATTTTATGCAGCTCTATATTCGTCTGATCAGAAATCCTTATCCTCTTTCCCTTTCCCTTTCCCTTTACCGATCCACCACTGTACGAGGTGTGGCTAGAAAAAAACCGGACTAGTACTGGTGAAACAATAAAACGAATGCAATAAGGCTGAAAGTCGCGTGGCCTGTCACGTGACTCTCGCTCCGCCTACTGCTCGAGTTTCATCTGCCTCCTGCACTCAGTCTGCCCGTGGCGTCTGTTTTAAGTAGTTGACGTTTTGTCTGTGCGTCGGAAAATGTTGAGTGTACAGAAAGAACAGCGTGTTAACATCAAATTTTGTTTCAAACTAGGAAAATCTGCAAGTGAAATGTTTGTAATGTTACAAGTGTACAGCGATCATTGTTTATCGCGAACACAAGTGTTTGAGTGGTTTAAACGATTTAAAGATGGCCGCGAAGACACCAGTGATGACACTCGCACTGGCAGATCATTGTCAGCAAAAACTGATGCAAACATTGAAAAAATCGGTAAACTTGTTCGACAAGATCGCCGTTTAACAATCAGAGCAGTGTCTGAGTTAACAGGAGTTGACAAGGAAAGTGTTAGGCAGATTCTTCATGAAAGTTTCAACATGAACAAAGTGTGTTCAAAAATGGTTCCAAAGTGTCTCACAATTGAACAGAAGGAACGCCGAAGAACGATTTGTTCTGACATCCTGGAAAACATTGAAAGTGATCCCACCTTCTTACAAAATGTTATTACTTGCGATGAATCGTGGTTTTTTACTTACGATCCCGAAACTAAACGCCAATCGACGCATTGGAAACCTCCTGGTTCTCCACGACAAAAAAAGCACGAATGTCAAAATCGAAATTCAAGGCAATGATGATTTTTTTTTTTGACATCAAAGGGATTGTGCACATTGATTGGGTACCAGAGGGACAAACAGTGAATCAGCATTACTACATTAGCGTCCTGGCTACCCTACGTGAGCGAGTACGGAGAAAACGGAACGATTTGTGGAGAAAAAAGTCATGGATCCTTCACCAAGACAATGCCCCAGCTCACAGTGCGTTGTCAGTGAAGACGTTTTTGGCAAAACACAACATTCCCATCTTAGATCATCCACCCTACTCACCTGATTTGGCCCCCTGTGACTTTTTTCTTTTCCCTAAAGTCAAGTCAGCTTTGAAAGGAACTAGATTTGAGACTGTTGAAGCAGTAAAAGAAAAAGCGACGGAAGTAATGTATGGACTTACCGAAAATGATCTGCAGCATTGCTATGAACAGTGGAAAATTCGTATGGAGCGGTGTAGAGACCGAGGAGGAGAGTACATTGAAGGAGATAACATGAAATTGTAAATAATTGTAAATAAATGTCTTTTCCAGCATCAGTCCGGTTTTTTTCTAGCCGCACCTCGTATATGATGAACCGTCGCTTTTTCCTTTTCAGAGTTTTAAGCTTCCCAACCTTTCGTCGATTATTTAATCTTTTTTACGTGGTTATCACCTCTTTGGAAGTCCCCTCACTGGGATCTGAATAGGGAAATAATCTGTAATCGTTTGCTCATGGCGGGATCATCATGACACCCTTTCAGTTATAGGCCACGTGTCCTGTGGATACACGATGCAGTCATTTCCATTGCCTTCTACATCTTCATGTCGTTGATCATTGCTGACTATTCCGCCTTTTAGGTTATTTTCCCAGTTCAAGGACAAGATGTTGCCCCTGAAGCTCTGTTCACTCCTTCACACACTTTTAAAACGCCGTTGACAAAACGAGAGTGGTACGTTATAGCAGGAGTCTTCGGTTGCCATTGCTGATGATGTTTTGTTCAAAAATGAAGCAGTAACTGGGTTTTAACCGAGATTCAGGGCATTTTGCCACTAGAATGACATACATCTGGTAGCTGTGTCTCGAGGGAAGTGTATCTCTTACGCCAAATAGATGGTATTTTGAACGATGTAGAGACACTGACGGAAAAAAAATCGCAGCACCAAAAAATAACTAACGTAGAGTAATGAAATTCCTGGAATACATCTGTCTAGGCAACACATTTAAATGATTAACATTGCGACATCACAGGTTAACGTAAGCGAGAGATATGCCATTGAAAATGTTAAATGCTGATACATTAATAACGGTGTACCCACCAGAACGTAGAGCGCAAGCACGTGCATTCATTGTGTCGTACAGGTGCTGGGTGTCAGTTTGTGGGATAGATTTCCACGTCTGTAGCACTTGGTCGATCAGTACAGGGACGGTTAATACTGTTAGTGGACGAAGCTAGAGTTTTCATCCGATGACGCCCAATATTGGAGACAGATCTGATTACCGAGCAGGCCAAAACAACATATCGATACTCTGAAGAGCAGGCTCGGTTACAACAGCAGTATATGGGCGAGCGTTATCGTGCTGGAAAACATCCCCTAGCATGCTGTTCATGAATGGCAGCACAAATGGTCGCCTCATTAGATTGACAAACAAATTTGCAGTCAGGGTGCCTGGGATAACCACGAGAGTGCTCCTGCTGTCATATGAAATCGCATCGCAGATCATAACTCCAGGTGTAGGCCCAGTCTATCTAGCACAAAGATGTTTGTAGTCCCTCAAATGGCCTCTTATCTAACCGGCACGCGGGCATCACTGGCACAGACGCAGATTCTTCTTTCATCAGAAGATACAACAGACCTCCACCCTGTCCCCCAAGTTCTTGCTTGACACCCCTGAAATCACAAACGGCCGTGGTTTGGGGTCAGTGGAACGCACGCTAAAGAACGTCTGTCTCGGAGCTGTCCTTGAAGTAACCTGTCTGTAACAGTTCTTTAGTTCTTTGTGCCACAATGGTGCCAACTGCTGCTCAGAATGGTGTTGCAGATGTACAGTCATGGACAAAACGAGCGAGACCCCTCGCCTTTTCGTTATGCTGATCCGCACAGCTTTAAAGTCTGCTACACAGCGTAACAGGCAAGGCGACGAAGTGCTACCAATATACTATGCACAGACGTGAAATTGAAAAACTATCCGAACTTTGTCAGACTGTTTTCAGTCATATGTAAGACTATATTAATGCTGATTAGTGTGTTAAACACAACACGTAAATATAAGATATAAATTAAAGAAGAAACGCTAATTAGTAAACTGTACTAATAAAAATGAATTTCAGCTTATCGAGATAACACAACTGGTTTAGTAAGACAAAGTGTCCCAGATCGTTACGAATTAGCAAAATATTATGCGTATTCGGCCGCGAAACGGTTTGTGTCAACTTTCAGACCAGTCACAGTGGATTACCGTTGCTGACCTACCATGAAAGTGTGCAAATTTAAAAAAATGGTTCAAAAGGCACTATGGGACTTAACTTCTGAGGTCATCAGTCCCCTAGAACTTAGAACTACTTAAACCTAACTAACCTAAGGACATCACACACATCCATGCCCGAGGCAGGATTCGAACCTGCGACCGTAGCGGTCGCGTGGTTCCAGACTGTAGCGCCTAGAACCGCTCGGCCACCCCGGCCGGCTACAAATTCATCAATGCGTGAAGATTCATAACAAATTTCACATAAAAATTATTCAGTGCCACACGTAAGCCAATTCAATTATTGACAGCATCGGAAAATGGAAGGCAGTAACAAGTATGAAATTCTACAAGAGTTTCATATTGACATCCACAGGGCGCCAGTACCGAATAAATGTAGCAAAAAACGATTTGGGGGCGCGGTAATTTCTTAAAATTGCATTACTGATAGTCTATCTGCCTCCATCGAGATTAGAACCGAAAACAAACCAGACCTCCCTTGCAGTAGGAAACACCTTTCACTATACTAGCAGACAACCCAGGAAAACAGCCCTCTATTATTACCCCAGACATGAATAAGCTGGCTAATTCGCAATTAAAATGGCAAAATGATCTGCAGTTTCTGTTGCATAGAGCTTTCTGGACTCTAAAACATGAATTAATATGTCACCGATTATGTGACAATCATTCGTGATGTTTATCGAAATAACAAAATACTGTTATTAGCGAGTAACGGCAACGGGTTCTACACAACGCTGGTGACTACTTTGAAGGACAGTAACAGCTGCAAACATGTAACTCTTTTGTATCGGTTGTGAATAAATACTTGCCGCCATTTAAGTTCCAACCCTCGTATAGTCTTACATATGATTGAAAACAGTGTGACAAAGTTTGGATAGTTCGTCAATTTCACCCCTGTGCATAGTTTGTTGGTAGCACTTCGTCGCCTTGCCTGTTATACTGTGTAGCAGACTTTAAAGCTGTGCGGATCAGCATAACGAAAAGGCGAGGGGTCTCGCTCGTTTTGCCCACGACTGTACATGCGCCAGCACCTTACGCCAAACACGATGATCTTCCCTCTCGGTAATCCCATGTGCCTGTCCAGAGCCCAGGCTTGTTTCGACTTTAAGTTCTCGTTACTATCTGTGCCGGCAATCATGTACAGTGGTTACATTCTTGCCAAATCTTTCTGCTGTCTCACAGAAGGACATCCAGCTTCTCGTAGCTCAGTTACACTACCGTTTTCAAATTCAATGACGTGTTGATAATGGCGTCTTTGTCGCCTTCAAGATGTTCTTGGCTAACATCAAATCGCTACGTCCAATCTCAAACTTAACTAACGGTCACGAACGTTGAAACGTGTATTTAGAGGAAACCTGATTTGTGTCCTCATATTAGCGCTACTGGTGCCACTCGTATGCCACAGGCGCGAAATTTAAATGACATCTTTCAGATGCAGAAACACGCCTACCAAATATCGTTTCTACCGCACAACTCCTCCTTGCTGTTGCGATACTTTTTTACTTTTATTTTTATTTTTTTTATTTTTTTAGTTTTTTTCCGTCCGCATGTTTTCTAGTATGTGCTCTGAAGTACGTGTAGTTTCCTCATGCCGCTCTCTTCTACATTTTCTCATACGCTTGCAGGGATTGTTTTGCAATTGGCACAGATGGTGTGCTTTACATTGGATCTGTAGTGGGTACCTCATATTTTCACTTGGGAAACCACCTTTGGTTGTCCTGTGTCTTGCAAAGATATTCTGTACCCGATATTCATAATATCTGATTTCGATTTGTTTAACTTTGCTCCTGGCGCCAGCTCGTACTGGCTAATGATTTGTAGAGTCGCCTCTGCGTCATTGTCACTCGTAACCATGAGCACGTCATCAAGTTATCTACATCTACATCTACTTGGATACTCTGCAAATCACTCTTAAGTGCCTGGCAGATGGGTTATCGGACCACCTTCACAATAATTCTCTGTTATTCCAATCTCGAACGGAGCGGAAAAAACGATCACCTACGTCTTTCCGCGGGTGCCCTGATTTCCATTGTTTTGTTATGATCGTTTCTCCCTATGTAGGCTGGCTTCAACAAAATATTTTTGCATTCGGAGGAAAAATCGAAATGAGCATTTGGAGTCATCAGCCGGGAGGCCCCTTGAGGGGCAGGTTCCGGCTACATTTGACGCCACACTGGGCGACCTACGCGCCGGATGGTGATGAAACGATGAAGACAACACAACAGCCAGTCACTGAATGGAGAAAATCTCCGACCCAGCCGGGGATCGAACCCGGCCCCGTAGGACGGCAATCCGTCACGTTGACCACTTTTTTTAATCTAATTTTGTTCGTTTTCGTTCGTTTAAGTTCATTGCATCTGCTCGGGCGGACGTCGCAAGACACCCGTTTCAGTACGTCGTTGATCGATTAACTCAGTTTTTGTATTACAGAGGACAGCTAACCCTCTGACCGAACACGCTGAGCTACCGTGCCGCCGGGCACTCAGCTATCGGGGCGGACCGTTCGGAGGAGAAAGTTCGAGACTGAAATTTCGTGAGAATTTTCAGACAACTTATGGTTATTCAGCCAGGTAATATTTAAAGCGACCGCCGGTATTTCGGTGGGAGTAAACCACGCCATTTTCAAGGCAAACTGCAACGGATGGGCGATGTACAGGCAAATTTAAAACCTCTGTTCTTAGACTGATGCAGGAAAGATAACACACACTGAACACTAGTGCCACCAAAGATGACCAGAGATCGATAGTGAGACTACGAACTAGCAGGTGAGGTAACATTGACTCTATCCCTCTGTTTTTTGATAAGGGAGAGAGCAGGATTCCAAACAGAGTTTAAACTAAAACCTCCATCCCTGTTTACAAGGTTGCTCGCTAATTTAATCTCAACTGGCTCCTTAGTAACACTGTCCCAAAAGCTGGACCTGCATGTCAATATCTCGGTGACCAGTATCCAAGCAATGTTCGGTAATAGCAGATTTACTTGGCCGCTGTAATCGTGTGTGCCGTTTATGCTCAGTACATCGGTCCTCCACGATCCTGATAGTTTGACCAATATACCATGCCACAGCTACAAGGAATGCGATACACACCCGCCTTACGCAAAATAAGATCATCCTTGTTACAATCCAAAAGCACTTTAATTTTAGATGGAGGTCGGGAAACACATTCCACATCGTATTTCCGTGAAATACGACCAGTCTTGTTGGAAGTGCTTCCTACGTAAGGCAAAAAGGCGGTAGAGTTAGCTGTCGACTCAGAATTATCATCAGTCACCCGATGCGCAGTTGGTCGATAGCGCAACGCACGTTCAGTCTGTCTATCACTAAAACCATTTTGACGAAACGTAACTTCAAGATCAGACAGCTCAGCTGGCATAGTCTCAGCGTCGGAAACGACATGTTTCCTGTGTACCAAGGTACGAAGTAGCCCTTCATGCTGAGCCGAATGGTGACAACTATTAGCCTGTAAATACAGGTCGGTGTGAGTACGTTTCCTGCAAACTACATGTCCCAATGATCCATCATCCTTTCTCCTAACCAAAAATTCAAGAAAGGGAAGGAAACCATCCTCTTCTACCTCCATCGTAAAACGAATGTTCGGATGGATCGAGATGTTCTAGAAAAGCATTCAAATTCTCCCTACAATGAGGTCAAACAAGAAAAGTATCTTCAACGTATCTGAAGAAACAGGCGGGTTTCGAAGGTGCCGACTCCAATGCACCTTCCTCGAAGTCTTCCATTGGAGCCTCACATTTCGTGAGAAGATTTTCGGCACATCGAAAAATGCGTTTGTTTTAATGATGATATCCACCCCAAATCCTCTATCATGTCAGTGACACTCCTCTTCCCCCCCTATTTATCGATAATACAAAACGTGCCGCTCTTCATTGAACTTTCTCGATGTACTCCGTTAATCCTATCTGGTAAGGATCCCAGACCGAGCAGCAGTACTCTAAAAGAGGACGGACAAGCATAGAGTAGGCAGTCTCCTTAGTAGGTCTGTTACATTTTCTACGTGTTCTGCCAATAAAACGCAGCTTTTGGCTTGCCTTCCCAACAATAATTTCTCTGTGTCTTTCCAGTTTAAGTTGTTCGTATTGATAATTCTTAGGTGTATAGTTGAATTTACAACCTTGAGATTTGACTGATTTATCGTGTAGCGAAGTTAAACGGATCCTTATCAGCAGTCATGTGGATGACGTCACACTTTTTATTATTTAGAGTCAGTTGCCAATTTTCGCACCATTCAGATCTATCTATATCCGGATTCTACTCCAGCTATTGCCGGGTCGGGGTGCTGACGAGTCCTCTCCATTTGACTCGGTCCTCCCACCACTTTTCTTCCTCCACTTGCTGCCAGGTCACACCTCTCCTTTCCACAGATATTCTCACTCCCGTTTTCCACCATGTTCTTGTACGCCCTATAGGTCTTTTTTCCATCCATGTTTAGTTCTTCCATAATTTTTGGGAGTATCTGCCCACACATCCTCTTAACATGCCCGTACCATCTTAATCTCTTTTTTTTTTCAATTTCTTCTCTCATACTTTCTTGTTTAAGGTCCTTTCTGATATCTACGTTCCTTACACTGTCCATTCTTGTTTTACCCTTAACTGCTCTGAGAAATTTCATTTCCCTTGCTTGCAGTCTGCTCCAGTCCCTTTCTGCCATTGTCCCTGTTTCTCCTCCATAGGTGACAATAGGGGAATAATAACTCTTATACATGAGGAGTTTTGCTTTTTCTGAAACTTCCTTATTCCAAATCAGGTGTTTTATTGTTTGATATAAATTGCCTCCCTTCTGTAACCTCCTATTAATTTCCTTGGTTATTCTTCCATCACTAGATATTTCACTCCCATTCAGGTACGTTTTCTAAATCGTTTTGAAATTTGTTCTGATCTTCTGATGACTTTGTAGACTATAAACGACATCATCGTCTGCAAACAACCTAAGACGGCTGCTCAGATTGTCTCCTAAATCATTTACATAGATGAGGAACAGCCGAGGGAACGCCAGGAATCACTTCCGTCTCACTCGATGACTTTCCATCAATTACTACGAACTGTGACCTCTCTGACACGAAATCACGAATCCAGTCACGTAATTGAGACGATATTCCATAAGCATGCAATTTCACTACAAGCCGTTTGTGAGGTGCTGTGTCAATTGAGATGCCTTGTCAATAGCACTCAACACTTCGTGTGTGTAAAGAGCTAGTTCCAAAATCCTGCTGCATATCGACGCTAATGATACAGGCCTGTAATTTAGTGGATCACTTCTACTACCTTTCTCAAATATTGGTGTGACCTGTGCAAATTTCCAGTCTTTGGGTACGGATCTTCCGACGAGCGAGTGGTTGTGTATGATTGTTAAGTACAGAGCTATTGCATCTGCATACTCTGCAAAGAACCTACTGTAACTGGGATACAGTCTGGATCGCAAGACTTGCTGTTATTAAGTGATCTAAGTTGCTTCACTGCTCCGAGGATATCTACTTCTAAGTTACTCATGCTGGCAGCTGTTCTTGATTCGAATTCTGGAATATTTACTTCGTCTTCTGATGCCGTACATAAGATATGCTGAGCTTCTTTGTTCAGCCCTCTTACGCGCTGGAGTGGATCGGAGACGTTCTAATGCGACGGCGAAAAGGTCCTCGACACTGGACAGCCTTGCCTTACCGAATGATTGCAATTAAATATACTCGTTAGCTGTTTCTGAATGAACATTGGCTTAATATTCTGAATATCAAGTAGCAAAACGTTGTGGGGAAACGCATTGCTTTCATAGATTGGAGTAATTAACGAAGGTTTACTCTGTCGAAGGCGATATTAAAGTTTAGTGCATTACAGCGCATTTTAATTTGAGAATTTCTGCTACGGCTGTTGTATCTCTATAATCACACACTGTCTGTGTAAGCGATCTACCTTGGCTTCGTAAGGATCGGTTTCTGTAAGCATGACAGTCTTGAGTCTTCGAGTTAGTATACGTGTCATGATCGTATGGTCGCTATTAAGCAATGTTATGGGTTGAGGTTTTCGAGGGTGCTAAAACAACATTTCCTCCTGCAAAGTCCATTGTGATTTTTGCGTCAGCGGTCATTAGTTCATCTTATATGCATAATATTTAGTCTTCACTTGTTCTTGGAAAATCAGGGCCCGATGGTTTAATTTTAAGAGTGTGTGCTACTGCAGTTTCTAGTTTTTCTTTGTCGATCTCCAGCATGAGGCTTCCTAAGTCGGTATTGATGAGTTTGCTTTAGAAGATCTTTTAAGACGTCTTTCTGTGCGTTGTTTTTAATAGAGCTACTGGATATCAAATCAGCGGAATGTCTGTAGTTGCCTTGCTTTATTTCATGTTGCGTACTGAGAGGCGCCCAGCCTTAACTTTTAATTTCTGTCAATACTTGCCTTTGTGCACTAGTATGGACATCGTCTTGAAAAGAATATTAAGTTCAGTAACAATAAAATTAAAGTCAAGGTAACGGAATTCAGGTAATGAACAGGGAATTAGGTTAGGAATTACATCACTAAATGTGGTAGATTAGTTCTGTTATTTCTGTCCTGACCGTGCCTAAAGCATTGACTTCTTCTCCTGCTGCAGCCGTGGTTCGGCTTTGTCTTCACAATTACATTGGACAGGTTAAGGGCGGAAGAGATGGCACAGATCTGCTTAAATAATAAGAGCAGATGATAGGTTCGGTAAAATATGTATTTTTGATAGAGACCCACGAACATGTTAACAAGAAGTTCACAGATTCAACTTGGCAAAAAAAGTACTGAAACAGTTCGAAAAAGTTCCGTGATCGGTAGACAACGCTCTGTCAGTCGACACTGATCAGACAGTTTCAGAGAATACAAAATGAAGAAATAAAATAGGCAGTTGAGGCTGAACGAGAGAGGTTTCGTGTAATGATGCTCTAGCGGTGGCATCGAGGCATCGGAGCTCTGCTTGTGATGGTAATTACCAGTTGTTATCGTAATTCCGAATGATCTGATTGTTGCAACTAGCGATTGTTTCGCCGACTAGCTGTTAATTATTAACGGCCCTTCTGCTACCTATAGCGCTCAGTTACACTATCTCAGTATGACGTATTAATGTTAGGACATGTAGTTTGGAGACTGACTCTACCACGAATGGAAAATCGTCTTTGCAGCAGAAGGAATTGGGTCCCAGTAAACTCTTGTTGTAGGGATTATTTAACACCCTACACCCCAACTACCGATTCCGCAGATGGCACTACTTTTCACAGCCAACCTAACTGCTCATCTGAACATTTTTGGGCAGGTTGTTTACTTGAATTAGCTTGTCAGACCCTGATTTTTTTTTCCTATACGCCATACCCTTGTCTGTGACGCCTCTCTGATGTAGTCATGCGCATAGGACCGTCCAAACGAGTCACAAACGAGTGCCATGCATTGAAGAGCGCTATCTTGGCGAAAATTACCAACTTCGGAATTCTTTGCCGTTGTGGCCAGCAAAAACTATGGATAATACCTCCCTATCGAGATACCGTTACTGTCAGTTTGATACCTCCCGTTTACCTCACAACACATTTAAAAGAGACTAATCAAATTATAGTCAAAATAAAAATCATTGCTAGCCTGTGACAGAGGTTTTTCTCCACTATAATTAGCATAATGTCTTTTATTTATGACTCAACATTTTAATTCAGATTCAGAAGTTATATCTCTTAATTTTTTCAGTATACAAATTCTGTATGTTAATTTATCTCTACTGTATTTCATGTACGATCAAATGTAAAGTACTTTGCAGTATTAACCGTAAATATTAGGCGCTATGGCCAATTTGGTTAAAACTGATCTCTGTAACTTTATAAAGAAGAACGAGAGAGTTGACGATTGGAGTGAGTTGTAGAAAGATGGACAGAGAGGACACGGCGGTTTATTAGTGGAAAAGATTGCACTTTGTGAAAGAAAAGTGGTATCTTTGTGGAAAATGCCGGATGAAACAGTGTGAAGAGGAGAGTCAAAGTATAGAGACAATGGATTCAGTTTTTTGAAATTGAACTACGAGCGGAAGGAAGAAATTGCCAGACACGGGTCATTATGTAATTCTTGTAATGAATTATTAAATTTTAGAACAGAGCATCGGTCTGATGAGAAAGAAGACGGAAGAGAGAACACGGAAGAACCGAAAAATACAGGGCAGAAGATTTTTCGAGAGAATTGGTGAAGAAAATTGTCAATACAAAGAAATCAAGGTAGCGGAAGAACAAGAATTGTGGTGATTTTTGTCAAAAGGAATTGAGCGCATGGAACAATAGCTGTATATGTTTTGACTGGAAGGAGAAAAGTTCTGGTGAACTGGACAGTAGATAATATGGATAAAAAGTGACTGTCAAGCAAACTTTGGTGTTGTAGAGAACGGATTTGGAACGGTAAAGGATTTTGTGAAAAAATCATTTACTGTGAGGACCAACCACTGACTTAGTTTAAGAGTGAAAGTTTGAATAAACTGATGTAACGTCACTCAAATAAATTATTATGTGTGCATCTATTGTTGTGATCATAAAATTGTGTGTTCGTGAATTAACGCAGAAAATCCCAACCAAACAACCGTTCTAAAGCATTTACAGGACAGTGTGACAAAGCTGCAGGTTGAGTTATTAGCATTTTTCAATTAATTTTTCATGTATGAAACTAAGCATCGCCATATTGTCAGCTTCCCACTCCAGTAAAAACACCTGATGAACTTAAGTTCAGTTATCTTCAGCCATTGCCATTTCTGCAGTCACGAGGTAGGGCGAACAACAAACTATATATCTCTGACGAAGGCTGGCCGAAGTGGCCGTGCGGTTAAAGGCGCTGCAGCCTGGAACCGCAAGACCGCTACGGTCGCAGGTTCGAATCCTGCCTCGGGCATGGATGTTTGTGATGTCCTTAGGTTAGTTAGGTTTAACTAGTTCTAAGTTCTAGGGGACTAATGACCTCAGCAGTTGAGTCCCATAGTGCTCAGAGCCATTTGAACCATTTGAAGTATATCTCTGATGAAGCCATTTTTGTAACAAAAAAGACGAGAGTATGCGCACATGAATTTAATAACATACCACTGACATTATTTCCATGGAGTTTACAGCGAAGTGAATTAGGACCGTGTTAATTATTCTCAAAGTCAATAAGAAAACTCAGTATGTTCTCTTGGGTGCTTCATAGAAGAAATTAAGATATCTCTCGCAATCATTATGTTGTCTTAAGAGCATTAGAGAGATAGTTGTCGCAGTCGGATACTTCGCATCACTGTATAACTCAAGTGGATTCGGAAGCGTCTTTTTTTTTTTTTTTTTTTAATTTTTATTGACCAACTAGGATCACGTTAACAACTTCAGTTCCTCTTCTTCCTTTGTTGTTGTTTCCTATTTTTCCAGTATTCCCTCATTTTCTCCCCATGAGGTCTCTTCCTTTCTTATGTCCATATTGTTCCCGATTTTTTATTTCTTCTGCTTTGAAAGCCTTCCCAATTTAGTATTTTGTTTTTAAAACGGTTTCTTTCTGCTATTTCTGATTCTTTGATGTTGTTTCTTTCAAGATCTTTTCTTACTTCTGTAATCCATGCTATTGTCGATTTCTTCTTCCAGAAATATAGGAGTATTTGTTTTGTTAGTCGATTTCCATCCATTCGGTAAGGATGTCCAAAAAAGGTAAATCTTCGTTTGGCCATTACTTCAGATATTTTCCCTATATTTTTGTAGATCTCCTCATTGCTTCTTATTTTCCGGCCATCTGCTATTTTCATCGCACCCATTATTTTTCTAATAATCCTTCTTTCCAGTACCTCCAGTTTGTCCATCTTATAGTTCATCGTTAGGCATTCAGATCCATATAAACATTCTGGTCGTACGACTGTGGTGTAGCGTTTTTAGAAGCGTCTATTAGTAGAATGACTTTTATCTTAACCAGCCGTAGGATCGTGAACATAGCTTTTCGAGTGAGTAAAGAAAATCAACAGTTCCAAAACGTGTGTGGGAAAACTTATGGGACTTAACTGCTAAGACCATCAGTCCCTAAGCTTACACACTACTTAACCTAAATTATTACACACTACTTAACCTAAATTATCCTAAGGACAAACACACACACCCATGCCCGAGCGAGGATTCGAACCACCGCCGGGACCAGTCTCACAGTCCATGACTGCAGCGCCGTAGAAACAGTCCCATTTTAATTTGAGGAAGCAGTAGTACCTGGGCAAATGGCCATTCGGAAGAGCACAGTTAATTCATAGTTCATGTGTGCTGGGAAACGTTAATAACACAGGCGAACTGCAAGGACAGAGGAATAAAGGTCCAACTAACATGTGTCCGGAAGTGTATCGCTGTCACGCTACATGGTCCTCACCACGCGCCGTGCGTTGCTTGCGTGTTGCAGGCTGTGTGATTGACACAGCGTAAAGTAAGCAGCAGAATGGTCCTGTCTGTGTTCGTGTGGGGAACAAGCTAAGATGCTGCTTGAGTACTGCCAAGCAGACGGCATCGGCCGTGAGGCAGCACGGCTGTACCAAAACATGCACACTCTCGGACACCAACCACAACATTCAAGCCCCTTTTGGGCGTTTGTGTGATCATGGGTCTTCTAAGACGAGCGCGCAGGGGGGCGGTGGACTGTACGTACCGGGTTCTACAGAATACTGAGACAAAGCCTACTACATGCTCCAAGCAAATGACCCGTCATCATGTTGTAAGCCCAAATACGCCTGTGAACGAGTACGTTGCATAGCATTGCTCTGAACATCTGGTGTGACATGGATGCGATGCAGCTCTGTGCTGTGGTCCGGGACGATTTGTTGTCTTTCCGGGCACGCCGTCCATCTCTGGATACATTTACAGTCAGGAATCCGTCCCGACAGTTTGTCGATTTTACTAATGTTCGTCGAGAAGAGAATGAAAGAAGACTATTCTAGTATTAGTTAGTCATTCATGAAATTTCAACTGTTTTAATCCTCAAAGGCTCGTTACTCCGTAACTAGCCCAGTTCTGAGATGCTGATGATAATTCGCCACTTCAGGAGACTACGGCGTCACGAGCTCAGCACAGCGTTATTCTGCAGCTCTTCCACTGCATTAACTGAAATACACCATCTATTGGGGGTGGACAAATATATGGAGACATCAAAAGCACAACACATTACTGAGCCGTGGTTAAAATTGCTGTTTTGAAGAGCGTAGCGTGAAGCAGTCGTCCTCCGTTTGTGGCGGTGGCGCCGCTGTGGCAGTCGCAGCAGCTTTGGTTCTCCCTCTGCTGGGAAAGGGGAAAGGTTGCCTGTTCACGTGCATTTGAAGGGCGCTATGAGTTCGCCAGTCTGGGTCAGTCTGGGTCAGTCTCTCGTCCCCAGCTTGCTAGCCTGTCTCTCGATCATATTTGTTAGGCAGTTAGGGTCTCTCTGTCGTTCGGAGTGCTAGTATGTCTGTCGTTCGGATCAACCTTTAAAGCCGGCAAAATGAGAATCTTTCCACTCGGCCAGTAAGAGAACTCAGCGAGTGGTCGCCCGGTCGGGGCTTAGTTCTTGCATCTGAGTCTGCGCGTTAGGCCGCCAGTCTGCTCGAGTATGCTCAGGCAATGGTCATTGGCGGTTGGATCGATCGGTTGGTCGGTCGCGCCGTGAGACACAAGATGACTTGTCCGCCTTACGCGTCGGCGATGTGAGGTCGCCCGTGAGTCCAGTGGGCCGCGGCGTATAGCGAGGGGTAGTGACCTCGCGGTCGACACGAGAGCAACAGGAGTCAACCCACGACATCAGTCTGGCCGGTGCGAGCTGCGACGCCTTGAGACGGGAGATCGCCGCGCCTTCCTGTGCCCGTTGAAGCGGCTGGCAGCGGACGGTTCGGGAGAGCGATTTGGGGATGTTGCGCCACGTCTTCTCGAGAAATCGCTGTTTATTGGAAGTTACGTGATTTGTGATCTGTTGTTTACTTTACTCTTGTTAAATTCTACTTGTTTACTTGGTGAGGTCACCAGCCGTTTTGCTTTGGGGTCGTCCCACCATTCTTCTCAGTTTGCCCACCCGCGGGGAGGTGGTTGTTTATAAATTGGGTAGTCCGCTTTTTCCTTGTGGAGTAGGGGCGGGTTAGAGCAACCTGCGGTTCGGGTTGTTCGGTAATCTCCCTATCAATCTACCGTACGTTAGTAGCTGCCTCTGCCGTGTTTGTCGGATTTGGTGTGTTAACGAATCTATTGCTTGGAGTGTAACGGCCTAATACCTGAAATATGTTTTGATCTTTGGAAATTTTGTATTATTGCCTATGATCTTGAGAGGCGGTATCTGTGTACTGTAGAGCATCTTAACTATAGTTTGGCCAACCTTGTAGAATTTTATATAAGATTGCATTTCATAGGCTTTTATATAAATGATCGTTTTAGTATATAAAGTTGCCACCGTTTCACCGTAAGACTTTTCATAGAAGTTAAAATCAAGTTGCACCTTCGGTGGCAAGTTAATATTTTAATTCTAGTGTTTTGTACCATTTCCATCCCTCCTACGGGGGGGTTTGCATAGTTTGTGTGCTTGTAAATTGTTAAAACTCTTGGTTTAAAGTTATCTGGTGTGTAGCAGATTTGCACCAGTGTAGTCTTTCAGAGGCTGTTGTGAGCCATCATAACTACGGCCGTGTCAAAAGGGAGCGGCAAGGTTCTCTGCCCGAAAGTTCATCCAGTCAAAACTTGTTTCTTTCTTCCTCCGAATAAATTGTAACTTCGATATTTAGAGGGTGCTTTCTGATTATAATTTTAAATCTTTTTCTTTTAAAAATGCTTTTAGGCACTATTAAAGGGAATAAATTCCCATTTGTTAAAAGGAATTTGGTTATGATTTCATCAGTTACTCCCTTACAACTAAGTCCATGCTTACATAGTGTGATTAAATGTGTTAATGTTCTTGATGAATCGCTAGTAAATAAAATAAATTCTTAATAATATTCTTTGAAAATAAATCACGGTTCAGTTACCATGCCTAATACTGTGTAGGAAAACCGCTGGCATTCAAAACAACTTCCAGCCGTGTCGGAATGGATAAATACGGTCCTGCATGGTTTTCAAGGAATTGTTCCTGTAAAATAGTGGCAACTTCAGGTAACGATGGTGGAGGTGGGTAGCAGTCACATACACTTCTCTCCAAAGCAGACAACGAAGGCTCAATAACAGTGAGACCTAACAACGGCTGAGGCCGGGGGGAGATGCGACAGTTCATCATTATGCTCACAAAACCAGTCCTGGTCGTTCAGAGATGTGTGAACAGCGGTCCCGTCGTCTTAGAACACAGTGTCAACACTGGGGAACAAACATTTTACCACGGCATTGACCTGATCAGTAGAAATGTTCACGTAATCCTTGGCAGTAATGCGTCTTATCAGAGTAACTGTGGGTCCATGGAACATCACGAAAGGGCTGCCCAAATCATCACGGAACACCAGCGCTATTTGACTCTTCGGGCCAAGTAAGCTGCATCGCCGGCTCGAGACGGCGTACACAGTGTGAAAAGAGGCTCATCCGAGCAAATGACTTTTTTCCATTGCTTCATACCTGAGGTTTTGTGACTTTTGCTACACGTACTACTGTTACGGGCCTCTGCATCACTGATGTGTGGTTTTGGAAATCTGGCTCGCCCTATTATTTCCCAGCTTATGGAGCTAGAATGTAGTTCAATTAAATTAGGTGATGATGAGGGAATTAGATTAGGAAATGAGACACTTAAGCTAGTAAATGAGTTTTGCTATTTGGGGAGCAAGATAGCTCATGATGGTCGAAGTAGAGAAGATATAAAATTTAGACTGACTATGGCAAGGAAAGCGTTCCTTAAGAAGAGAAATTTGTTAATATCGAGTATAGATTTAAGCGTCAGGAAGTCTTTTCTGAAAGTATTTGTATAAAGTGTAGCCGTGTATGGAAGTGAAACATGGATGCTAAATAGTGTAGACAAGAAGAGAATAGAAGCTTTCGAAATGTGGTGCCACAGAAGAATTTTGAAGATTGGACGGGTAGATCACGTAACTAATGAAAAGGTACTGAATGTAATTTGGGACAATAAGAATTTGTGTTACAGCTTAACTAGAAGAAGTGAATTGTTGGCAGGACACGTTCTGAGGCATCAAGGGATCACAAATTTAGTATTGGAGGTAAGCATGGCGAGTAAAAATCTTAGAGGAAGACCAAGAGATGAATACACTAAGCAGATTCAGAAGGATGTAAGTTGCAGTAGTAATTCGGAGATGAAGAGGCTTGTACAGGACAGAGTAGCATGGAGAGCTGAATCAAACCAGTCTCTGGACTGAAGACCACAACAACAACAACATGGAGCTGATAGGGTTAGCGAGTGCGACATTCAACAGAGCAATGACTGTTCCAGCTGTTGTCTGCTTAACTTTCGTCACAATCTTTTTGAGTTACTGTCTGTCACAATCACTCAGCACACACTTTCGTCCGCATTGTGACGTAGCGGTTGATGTTTTACCGTCCAAGATGCTACTCCAGGCGGTTGTAAAATGAATATCCGCAATGGAAAATACTGAACGCGGAAAAGAAGATTTTGATCTCTTAATGGTGGGCCGGTCGCTGTGACCGAGCGGTTCTAGGCGCTTCAATCCGGAACAACGCGGCTGTTACGGTCGCAGGTTCGAATCCTGCCCCGGGCATGGATGTGTGTGATGTCCTTAGGCTAGTTATGTTTACGTAGTTATAAGTCTAGGGGACTGATGACAGATGTTAAGTCCCATACTGCTTCGAGCCATTTGAACCATCTTAATGGTAATATTGTTTCCTTCTTCTTACTGTTTAACATGTAAATTACAAATTAAAACATAAATGAATGATTAAGGGAACTAGTAACTACAAAACGATAAATGTTGTTTCAGCTTATACATTCATTGTAGATTAAAAACCCCTTTATATATCACAAATGCTTATATATCAATGTCCAATGGACATAAAGAGATACAAATGAATTTCCTAACTAATATTACCTATCAGTTGTTCAAGTCTGCCATTTTTATGGATACGCATCTTTCAAAGATGGATCTGCAGTGGTGTGCAACCCCAGTGTAAATACAGTTGCGTGATCACAGCTATTCAGCTTTATAGCCCTAATAAGCCAAAGCGATTAGCAATATCACCGTATGTGATGCTTCCGGTGGGTCGGAGTGATGGTTCTCGTACACGTCTGCGACGATGGAGGAACTCCAGGTGCAAAAAATAAAAAAAACTCCTACATTAGGATGGGAGAAGGCAGTCCTCTGACTTGTATAATCTAATACTGTCTTCTCTTCTCTGTGTTCTACAGACAAGAAACCCGAACTCCCAGCCACAAGGACAGAATAGAGATGTCTCAACGTGAGTATAGACAGAAGAGGTGCTCTCAGTCACTGAACGCTGCATACTTAACGAAGTCCAGAATCGTTAACAACAATACAGTGGCTAAACGTTAAGCATCTATAAAATCTCCTGAGAGCAAAGACAGCAAGACCGTCTGTACAAACAAAAGCTGATACTGAGCGACTGTCAAACACGGGCAGTCAAAATTGAAGAGATCTTGCTCTCCGCGAATGGCTTCCCAGCAAAGCTCAGTTCCCCCCCCCCCCCCCCCCCCCCCTGTAACTCCAGAAAGCAGGTCATATTCTCGAAGCCACGGAATATTCTCCCTCTCTACAGATTCTTCCGAATGCCAACCAGCCATATTTTAATCTTTTGTAGTCCAGGGCGGAAAGTTTGCGAGGAAATACCTATTCGCGTTAATTAGGAATTCGTACAGTGGTACGCTTCTCACAGTAAAAATCCTCGGAAATAATCCAGCCTGTGAGATTTCTGAGGTAACGCTTCCTCGTTCCTCTCTGTCGCGTCCAAGATTTTCAGAGTTTCCCAAGTATTATCTGGTTATCCTTCCGGCATCGCAACAATACCGGCCGGCCGCCGCTTTGATGTGCTTCAGCTCTCAGGTGCGCCGACCATCCGTCTTGGGCTACTTCCTGTGTTAAGCAAGACCAGCACACCTGTGCGAGCTTTTCAACCCAGGGCCTGAGTTACGCTTGCCATTTCGTAGATCGTAGGAGATGGAAAAGAGCCACCGTGGTACAACAACGAGTTAGAAAACTGTTGTGGAAGCAAAGGGAACTTCGCAGCAAACATAAACATAGCCAAAGCCTTGCAGAAAAAAAAAAAAAAAAAAAAAATTACGCGAAGCGAAATGTAGTGTGAGGAGGGCTATGCGAGAGGCGTTCAATGAATTCGAAAGTAAAGTTCTGTGTACTGACTTGGCAGAAAATCCTAAGAAAGTTTCGTCTTATATCAAAGCGGTAGGTGGATCAAAACAAAACGTCCAGACACTCTGTGACCAAAATGGTACTGAAACAGAGGATGACAGACTAAAGGCCGAAATACTGAATGTCTTTTTCCAAAGCTGTTTCACAGAGAAAGACTGCACTGTAGTTCCTTCTCTACATTGTCGCGCAGATGACAAAATGGTAGATATCGAAATAGATGACAGAAGGATAGAGAAACAATTAAAATCTCTCAAAAGAGGAAAAGCCGCTGGACCTGATGGGATACCAGTTCGATTTTACGCAGGGTACGCGAAGAAACTTGCCCCCCTTCTTGCAGCGGTGTACCGTAGGTCTCTAGAAGAGCGTAGCGTTCCAAAGGATTGGAAAAGGGCATCCCCGTTTTCAAGAAGGGACGTCGAACAGATGTGCAGAACTATAGACCAATATCCCTAACGTCGATCAGTTGCAGAATTTTGGAACACGTATTATGTTCGAGTATAATGACTTTTCTGGAGACTAGAAATCTACTCTGTAGGAATCAGCATGGGTTTCGAAAAAGACGATCGTGTGAAACCCAGCTCGCGCTATTCGTCCACGAGACTCAGAGGGCCATAGACACGGGTTCCCAGGTAGATGCCGTGTTTCTTGACTTCCGCGAGGCGTTCGATACGGTTCCCCACAGTCGTTTAATGAACAAAGTAAGAGCATATGGTCTATCAGACCAATTGTGTGATTGGATTGAAATTCCTAGATAAAAGAAGGCAGCATGTCATTCTCAATGGAGAGAAGTCTTCCGAAGCAAGAGTGATTTCAGGTGTGCCGCAGGGGAGTGTCGTAGGACCGTTGCTATTCACAATATACATAAATGATCTTGTGGATGACATCGGATGTTCACTGAGGCTTTTTGCGGATGATGCTGTGGTATATCAAGAGGTTGTAACAATGGAAAATTGTACTGAAATGCAGGAGGATCTGCAGCGAATTGACGCATGGTGCACGGAATGGCAATTGAATCTCAATGTAGACAAGTGTAATGTGCTGCGAATACATAGAAAGAAAGACCCCTTATCATTTAGCTACAATATAGCAGGTCAGCAACTGGAAGCAGTTAATTTCATAAATTATCTGGGAGTACGCATTACGAGTGATTTAAAATGGAATGATCATATAAAGTTGATCGTCGGTAAAGCCGATGCCAGACTGATATTCATTGGAAGAATCCTAAGGAAATGCAATCCGAAAACAAAGGAAGTAAGTATCAGTACGCTTGTTCACTCACTGCTTGAATACTTCTCAGCAGTGTGGGATCCGTACCAGATAGGGTTGATAGAAGAGATAGAGAAGATCCAACGGAGAGCAGCGCGCTTCGTTACAGGATCATTTAGTAATCGCGAAAGCGTTACGGAGATGATAAATAAACTCCAGTGGAAGACTCTGCAGGAGAGACGCGCAGTAGCTCGGTACGGTCTTTTGTTGAAGTTTCGAGAACATACCTTCACCGAGGAGTCAAGCAGTATATTGCTCCCTCCAACGTATATCTCGCGAAGAGACCATGGGGATAAAATCAGAGAGATTATAGCTCACACAGAGGCATACCGACAAATCCTTCTTTCCACGAACAATACGAGACTGGAACAGAAGGGAGAACCGATAGAGGTATTCAAGGTACCCTCCGCCACACACCGTCAGGTGGCTTGCGCAGTATGGATGTACGATGTAGGTAGATGTAGACTGGCGTTCCAACCTCTGCTAGTATAAGCAATTGTTCATTACGCCGTTTTGATAATAAAGACAATCCATCATGCAATAAGCGTAAACAGCTATCTACAAGGTGTATGTGACAATGTCAGTCTTCTTTAAATATTCGTATATACGCTGTACAACCTATCAAATGATACGTAATTCCGATTGTAAATCACGGCAAAGTATGTAAATGAGTCCTCGTAATATGCCACATTATAGCCACCTTACAACCGCTTTCCCCTTATGCGGTGTAAATCGTCTATATGGTGGCTCTTGAAATACCAAACACCACGGTTATGGAAGCACTCACCATACGAACACCAACAATTTTTCGACGTTAGAATTCAGTTAGTTGCTACCTAATGCAATCACAGCTACACAGAGTACAGTTCTGATCACGACTGGTAGTTGCCGCGTATTGGGGATACTGCACAGGAGCCGCTCATGATCAAAAGAAGCCGTTCATGATCAAAAGCAACAGCGCCACCTGCACGCTTTGCTGGCACCTGAATACCTGAATGTATGTTCAAGCATGCACTTGTCGCGGTGATTCCAAATTTTTGTCCAGCTCCTGCACACATTGGCCCCATCTTCATCAAGAAACCTGTCCATACCGTTGTGCGTCACTGTTAACGTACAACTGACACTGCTAAAAGTCCGCCTCGGTAGCTGCGCGGTCAGCGTAGCGGATTGCCAAGCACCTGGTTTGATTCCCGGCCGTGTCAGAGATTTTCTCCGCTCGGGAACTGGGAGTTGTGTGGTCCTTACGTTCGTATCGTCATAATTGAAATTCCACTGTGGAGTTGGCTGAATGGGCATCACGCTGATCTTCTGAAAGTCAGTAAATAAAAAAATAAAAAACCATGTACTGAATAAGCAAACGGAAGATGGAACAGAGCAATACTGAATCCAACAGCATGCCAAGAAGTACTGTGAATAGACCAAGTTTGCTTCCAAACAAGGAACACAGTGCATATTGTCAACACTTGCACTTTCTCCATATCTTTTCGTGTAATTATTATTTATTTGTTAGTTACAAGTGGATAAGGGCCTTATCGAATATACGCCTGTTCTACGAGACTCTTCCATTTCCTTCTGTTGAGTGCACTGTTTGTCCATCCTAGTTGTGTCTTCCCCGATGTTATCTCTCCACCTACTCCAGGGTCTTCCTCTTCCTCTCGTTCCCTCTATTGTCCTTGCGAACGCTATTTTAGGTAGTCTGTTTTCTGTCATTCTTGCTATACGGCCTGCCCAGTTCAACCTTCTCTTCTTTAGCACATCTATAATGTTACGGTGTTTGTACAGCTCTTTTAATTCTTCATTTTTTCTTATCCTCCATTCCATGTTATCTTCGTCATATAGTGGACCAAAAATTTTTCTTAGTATTATTTTTTCAAACATTAACAGTTTTTCTCCATCTTTCTTTCTAAATATTAATGCTTGACGTCTGTATAATGTTACTGATACAAGCGGATTTTGAAGTTGGTACCAAGTGATCTCTTCTGCAAGATTTTGATAAAACTAAAGAGTGTTTTAATAATATTATGAGAAGGAAAACTCACCATATAGAGGAGATGCTGAGACGCATAGGCACAACAAAAAGACTCTCACAATTACAGCTTACGGTGGTTAAGACCGTCGTCAACAATAGACAATCATACGCGCGCGCGCGCTCACACACACACACACACACACATTCAAACGCAACTCACGCACATGACTGCAGTCTCAGGCAACTGAGAGTGTTTTGTTCGCTGTTGCTAGTAGGGCATCTACTTCTATATCCATTCCAGTATTGTCACTAAACAGACTCCCTAAGTACTTGAAGCAGTCAACTGTTTGAAAATGAATCCATCTACGGCCAAAGGTGCATCACTCTGGTTTTTCTTACTTATGACCAGATATTCTGACTTTTCTTCATTAACATGTAATCCTGCTTTGTCAGCAATTTTGTAATAATTTTGTAGAATTTTGATTACTTCTGTTTCGGAACTGCCTATTAATGCTACATAATCTGCGTAGGCAAGTAACGTTCATCTCCTGCAAAAATTGGCTCTGAGCACTATGGGACTTCACTTCTGAGGTCATCAGTTGAAACGCGTATGTATTTAGTACAGCGATGGCGAGGCATGGCATTATCTCTGACCAGAGATTGTTTATCGTTGCTAGTCGGCGCTCGACCACGCGAGAGTTCAGTTCAGTTGCGAGAAAGTTGTTGCATGTAGGGAGTCAGTAGTGGTAGTTGCTAGTTGCACTCAGTCAGTGCTAGTAGCGCGCGAGAGACAGTCGGAGTTGTGTGAGGAGTCGGCGGGCGTCGACATGGCCCTCTGGTCAAGATTCAGGACAAGGTATATTTTTTAAATAAGGTAATGAAGCAGCATTGCGCACATCTGATAATGTAATGTATCTTAACTGTAATTAATTTGTTCAAGAATCCCCCCAATAATAATTTTGTTTTCAAACCAAGCATTTTTAAGAAAATAATCATTTGAATTGAAAGAAAGTTTCCCATGCATTTCCTTAAAGAAAAGTTTCACTTAAATTCAAAGTTGCACAGGGCCTAAGATCGACATTTCGGTCTATTTGCGTTTTCATTGTCACTGAGATTTCATTTTTATTGAATTGACTTTCATTTTTATTGGGAGCTTACTCATGGCTCAGATTGCTAGTTCTCATTTATTGTCATTAAATTTTGTTTTTGCTGGGAGGTTACACTTAGCACGATTATCATTGTCATTCAAATTTTTGTCATTCAAAAAAAAAATTTTGTGGGGAGGTTACACAGTCCCCTAGAACTTAGAACTACTTAAACCTAACTAACCTAAGGACATCACACACATCCATGCCCGAGGCAGGATTCGGACCTACGACCGTAGCGGTCGCGCGGCTCCAGACTGTAGCGCCTAGACCCGCTCGGCCACTCCGGCCGGCCATCTCCTGCATTTGGATCCCTTGTGGATTAGTTTTACTAAATTCCCTATTGATCTTCTCTAAGACGGAGTTAAATAATATAGGCGAAATGACAGCTCCTTGTCTCAGTCCAGTGAACACGCTAAGATTTTCTGTTGCTCCTACAGGTGTCTTGTTACGACATGAAGTTTCATCAGTACAGATTTTAATTAATCTGATTATCTTTGATTGTATTTCAAATGCCCTCATTATATTTAGAAGTGTCTTTCGGCGTATGCTATCGTAAGCCTTTTTGAAATCTACAAGTAAAATGTGTACATCTACACTGAATTCCCGCGCCTTTTCACTTATGTGTCTTAGAGTGAAAAGATGATCTAATGTGGTTTATTTCTGCGGAAACCGCATTGGTAGTCTCCAATTAATTCTTCAGTAATTTGGATCAGTCTGTTTAATGGGCACGTCGATAGGATTTTGTACGCAACATCCAGTGAAACTATTCCTCTATAGTTGTCGCACATAAGGGGATCATTCTTCGTTAATGTGGGGCTTATTATTGTGGTTTTCCAATCTGCAGGTATGGTTTCTGTCTTCCAAATTCTGTCTATTAAACACTGTAGTTCTGCTTCCAGTTGTGGTCTTCCATTCTTTAATAACTCAGTCTGGTCTTCACCACAAACCTTGTTATTCCTTGATTTCCTTATGGCTCGCTGTGTTTCATTTACTGATAAGGTAATAATTTGTACATCGACTGTATCAGGTTCTTCAAATTTATAGTAAGACTGTGAACCATTGCAGTTGAGTAATTGTGAAAAGTATGTCTTACATCCTTTTTGTATGCCACTCTTGTTGGTCAGTACTTTCCCATGCCGATCCTTTATTAACTATTCTCTTTTAGTAAATTTGCGCAAAGATTTTTTAATATTTTGATACATCTGCCTTGTTCTGTGGTGCCTGAAATCATCATATGAGTCTTTTATCATATTGTAGTAGTATTCCCTTTTCTCTTGTCTTATGGTTCACTGTGTTTCCTGACGTAGTTTGTAATAACTTTCATTCAGTGTCATATTGTTCCTTCCTGTACTCCACACTTTTCTCGCATTTCTTCTCTCCAGAACATTTTCTTGGCACTTCTTGCGAAACCAAATTTTGTTAGGTCGCTCTCTTTTTCCTGTAACTTTGGATGACACTTCCTGTATACTGTTATTCAGGTGTCTCCACATGCTTTTGACATCTTGTTGTTCCCTGTTGGACAGTCTAGTGTTTTCTAGGTTGCTTTCCAATTCTTTGGTAAAGTTTTATTTTGTAGATTCTTCAGCCAGATTTCCTACGTTATATCTAGTGATTGCCGCTCTATTTCCATTTATTTTTCTTTTTAATTTTATTTTCATTTTTGATATCATTAACATATGGTCTGTATCACAATCGGCGCCCCTAAACGTTCTAGTGTCTTCAGTACTGTTCTGGAATCTCTTTGGGATGGCCACATCGTCAATCTGATTCACTACTTCTCCATCTGGTGATATCCATGTCCCTAGGTGAATGTGCTTGTGTTGAAATTTTTTGCTGCTTAACGTGAGATGATTTTTTATTGGAAAGTTTGTAAGTCGAACCCCGTTATGTGAACTTTTCTCGTGTAAGCTGTAATTATCATGTAATACAAATGCTAAGAGGAACAGAGGTAAGAAATCAAATGAAATGAAATAACTCTATAACGAGCCAGCGGAGAGCACAGGTATATTATGCCATACTACTTAAAAAAATTTCACTTAGCAAATCTCTGTATTTCTATCAGTGGAGTTCTCGTCCATCAGGTAGTCGAGTACAAGAACTGGCCTCCTTCCACCATTTGTGTTCTTGTAGGAATAGCCGACTGCACTGAGTGAGGAGGTTTCGCAAAGTGCTTGGTTTCCCCCGAGGGCCAGCCGGCAGCGGCATGCATTATGCATGATGCGAGGCGGCAACCGCGGATAACAACACGTCCGCTCGTTATTCTCACCTGCCGGTCGATCACTGTGTTTACCTCACCCCGTAGGGGGCTCATCCCCTGCCTAATCACTCCGTAATGCAAACACTGCAGTTCCATCTACCGGTGATCGCCTAAACATTTCCGCCTCGGGGGAAATAATAAACAGCGTCCTAATTTAGAAAAATCTGATACGTAGCCCCACTACCGGAAATTCACCGGAGTAGCTCATCCGTAACTGCTGCCCAGTTATTGTTGTCATAATATCGTTACACATCGATTGTGCTACTTTTCCTATTTCAAGTAGTTCAAATGGCTCTAAGTACTATAGGACTTAACATCTGAGGTCATCAGTCCCCTAGACTTAGAACCACTTAATCCTAACTAACCTAAGGACATCACACACATCCATACCCGAGGCAGGATTCGAACCTGCGACTGCAGCAGCAGCGTGGTTCCGGACTGAAGTGCCTAGAACCGCTCGATCACAGGGGCCGGCTTTTGCTATTTGAAACTGCTCATAGGAGTTCAATTACAGACTGAAAATTACATCTGCTATTTATTTTTTGTTATCATTCTGGAACGTAAATTTACTTCCGTTATGACAATGCTCGCCATTAAAATTGCATCAGGCCGAAAAAAACTAAGTAAATTTTTAAGCTAGTGTGCTTAAGCAGGAGACTGTAGGTGATACTCAAAGTTCGCTGCTGATGACACTTCTAGAAAGAAAAATGGATAGTACAGGGATTGGACGAAAATATGGAAACAACACGAAAACACGTGCTTGAACGTAAATACAGATGCTAGTGAAATCTGCAGGTTGCGGTGCTGTACTTGACCACTGACACTTCCTCTGCAATGTCCTCCACAGGTTCCAAGTGTCAGGTGTGGTCAGAACAGTAACCTGTGTAGTTGTAATTGCATTTGTTGGAGCTAATTGATTTCAAACTTGGCAAATTCATGGTGCTCGTGTGGTGTGCACTTCCGTAACCGAGAGAACCGAAGCGTTTCGTGTTTCCAGACGTATGACACCCGAGATTTGTAACGCTTACAGGGAAAGTGGAAAAACATAATCCGCTATCTCACAACGCGAACGAAAGTGTGTGTTGACTGATAGTGACGGAGAGTCGTTGAAGAGGATTTTGACGAAATATCAGAGGACGACAGTTGCAAAATTCGCTGCAGAACTGAATGTTCCTCTTGCGAACTCTGCCAGCGCCAAAACAAAACACGAAATGAGATTCATGAGCTGGAATTACAAAATCACTCGTGATGAAAATGCCCATAATAGCAAAACGAGGTGCGGAAGGCATAAAACCTGAATTATGGAGCAAGAGAAGAAAGTCATTTGGTCGAACGAGTCTGCCGTACTCCGTCTCAAGCTTACGATGCAGACTGCTTGTCGCAGAGATGAAACATGGCGGAGGTCCGTTGATGATTTGAGCAACCATATCGTGGTATTCCTTGGGTCCCACGGCTACTCTGAAATGTCGCATTACTGCAGAGGTTTATGTGACCATTTTGGGTGATCAGGTTCATCCTACGCTACATTAATCATTCGCCAATAGTAATGCTGAGTACCAAGCCGACAGGGCCCCTGTGCTCACAGCTTGCAAGGCGTTCGATACAGTCTCCCACAGTCGTTTAATGAAAGAAGTAAGAGCATACGGACTATCAGACCAATTGTGTGATTAGATTGAAGAGTTCCTAGATAACATAACGCAGCATGTCATTCTCAATGGAGAGAAGTCTTCCGAAGTAAGAGTGATTTCAGGTGTGCCGCAGGGGAGTGTCATAGGGCCGTTGCGATTCACAGTATATGTAAATGACCTTCTGGATAACATCGGAAGTTCGTTGAGGCTTTTTGTGGATGATGCTGTGGTACATCAAGAGGTTGTAACAATGGAAAATTGTACTGAAATGCAGGAGGATCTGCAGCGAATTGACACATGGTGCAGGGAATGGCAATTGAATCTCAATGTAGACAAGTGTAATGTGCTGCGAATACATAGAAAGATCCCTTATCATTTAGCTACAATATAGCAGGCCAGCAACTGGATGCAGTTAATTCCATAAATTATCTGGGAGTACGCATTAGGAGTGATTTAAATGGAATGATCATATAAAGTTGATCGTCGGTAAAGCAGATGCCAGACTGAGATTCATTGGAAGAATCCTAAGGAAATGCAATCCGAAAACAAAGGAAGTAAGTAACAGTACGCTTGTTCGCCCACAGCTTCAATACTGCTCAGCAGTGTGGGATCCGTACCAGATAGGGTTGATAGAAGAGATAGAGATGATCCAACGGAGAGCAGCGCGCTTCGTTACAGGATCATTTAGTAATCGCGAAAAAGTTACGGAGATGATAGATAAACTCCAGTGGAAGACTCTGCAGGAGAGACGCTCAGTAGCTCGGTACGGTCTTTTGTTGAACTTTCGAGTACATACCTTCACCGAGGAGTAAAGCAGTATATTGCTCCCTCCTACGTATATCTCGCGAAGAGACCATGAGGATAAAATCAGAGAGATTGTAGCCCACACAGCGGCATACCGACAATATTTCTTTCCACGAACAATACGAGACTGGAATAGAAGGAAGAACAGATAGAGGTACTCAAGGTACCCTCCGCCACACACCGTCGGGTGGCTTGTGGAGTATGGATGTAGATTTAGATGTAGATCCAGGGTTGCTTTGATGACCGACCACAAGGGTGAGTTTTCGCATCTCCTCTTGTCACCACAGTCACCTGCTCTCAATACTCATGTTACTGAGTCTTTGTGTCTACTTTGGAGAGAAGGGGGAGTGATTGGTATCCACATCAGTCATCATTACCTGAATTTGCCGCTGTTTTGCAGGAGGAGTGGTATAAGATCTCTTGAAAATCGAATAAGACCTGCATTCATCCTTCTGAGACGACTGGATGTTTGAGTGCCAGTGGGTTTGCTACACTGTTCAAAAATTGTCTAAGCACTATGGGACTTAACATCTGAGGTCATCAGTCCCCCTGTCGTAGAACTACGTAAACCCTACTAACCGCCGGCCGGAGTGGTCGTGCGGTTCTAGACGTTACAGTCTGGAACCGAGCGACCGCAAAGGTCACAGGTTCGAATCCTGCCTCGGGCATGGATGTGTGTGATGTCCTTAGGTTAGTTAGGTTTAATTAGTTCTAAGTTCTAGGCGGCTGATAGCCTCAGAAGCTAAGTCGCATAGTACTCAGAGCCATTTGAGCCCTACTAACCGAATGACATCACACACATCCATCCCCGAGGCAGGATTCAAACCTGCGACCGTAGCAGCACCACGGTTCCACACTGAAGCACGTAGAACCGCTCGGCCACAGCGACCGCCTGCTACACTGTATTAGGCATTGTAATGTGTTGCGGTTTTGGTGTTTCCATAATTTTGTTTAACCCCTGTAAGTCTAGGGACAATAAATCGCCACTTCTGTCAAAGTTTTCGAGGAATCTGTGCAAGGTGGCGTCCTATCTGGGCCATGCACTGCAAGTGCAAGGCCCACATGAAACGCCAATCTGCATTTTTATTACTGAATTGAAGGTTACCATGGCAACCAGAAAAGTGCGGAGATCAATTTAAGGGTTCCATACACAACAGTTATAACCATCACATGTCTATGAAAAGGCACAGTGAGCGCAAGTTGCATTGCAGTAAAAATTAGTTGTTCAAAAATGTTCAAATGTGTGTGAAATCTTATAGGACTTAACTGCTAAGGTCATCAGTCCCTAAGCTTATACAGTACTTAACCTAAATTATACTAAGGACAAACACACACGCCCATGACAGAGGGAGGACTCGAAACTCCGCCGGGATCAGCCGCACAGTCCATGACTGCAGCGCCTAAGACCTCTCGGCTAATCCCGCGCGGCAAAATTAGTTCTTATGAAGAAAATTTCCTTGGTCTCGGTGCTGAGCAGACTGGGGTGACATTTTATAATAGAACAGAGAGGGCCGCGTAAGTTAGCTTCCTCTGCAAAAGCATCTTTTTGATCTTACCCTAGACCAGATGCCCGTACCAGACAATGGCGGCGCCGTCGTAGGGGCAGCAGAGGGACCTTCCGCGAATTCTGAAATTTGACCAGTGGCCTCAGACAACCAGCGCCTTCCAAAAGCAACACAGATTGGGCAGTCGCTGGGCATCCGGACAACAAGTGGGAGTGACGGTTCATAAGAAAATTGTTACCACTGGAGAAGCCCTGGCGCGGAGCAAAAAGTCCGTCTAATAGTTGCAGAAACTAAGGGCCGGCGTTTTGGCCTCGAAGGGAATCGGTCACTTTTGCTCCGGTCCGTGCGGTGGATTGATGGTGAAGTTTTGTATTTCGTCCGGCAGCACGGACATTAGTTTTACACAATCGCTATTGCGTGGGGCAATCACAGCTGCAACACACCGCTGATCCACACACGGCACCACGAGGGGGCCGCCTGCTATGGTTTCGACGTTGCAGAGAACATCACATGGTACATATCCGCAGCTCCGGCCGCGTACAAGCCGCTCTTGCTGAGATAGGTACAAAAGGGCTAGTTGTGGGCCATATATACAGTGCGGTGCGTGCTCAGAATGTTCTAATGGTTCTAATGGCTCTAAGCACTGTGGGACTTAACATCTGAGGTCATCAGTTCCCTAGACTTAGAGCTACTTAAACCTAACTAACCTAAGAACATCACACACACCCATGCCCGAGGCAGGATACGAACCTGCAACCGTAGCAGCAGCGCGGTTCCGGACTGAAGCGCCTAGAGGCGCTCGGCCACACGGCCGGCGCTGAAAATGTAGTTTTCTTCCGTATGTCAACAACCAACATGTTGATAGGTAAATCAATTAGAATCACCTGCGCTCTATCACTGATAGGAGAAGTGCCAATACGTATTGGAAAAAAAATGGAAATAATCGGTATTCGCCGGCCGTGGTGGCCAAGCGGTTAAAGGCGCTACAGTCTGGAACCGCGCAGCCGCTACGGTTGCAGGTTCGAATCCTGCCTCGGGCATGGATGTGTGTGATGTCCTTAGATTAGTTAGGTTTAAGTAGTTCTAAGTTCTAGGGGACTGATGACCTTAGAAATTAAGTCCCATAGTGCTCAGAGCCATTTGAACCATTTTCCAATTTTGCCACCCGACGGGCCATGGCAATTCCAGCAGGACAATGCGATACCCCACACGTCCAGAATTGTTACAGAGTGGCTCCAGGAACACTCTTCTACGTTTAAGCACTTCCTCTGGCCACCAGACTCCCCAGAAATGAACACATATCTGGGACGCCTTGTAACGTGCTGTCCAGAAGAGCTCTCCACCCCTTCGTACTGTTTTGGATTTATGGACAGCCATGCAGGATTGATGGTGTCATTTACCTCCAGCACTACTTCAGACATTAGTCCAGTCCATGAGAGGTCGTGGTGAGGCACTTCTGCCTGCTCGCGGGGGCCCTATACAATATTAGGCAGGTGTACCAATTTCTTTGACCAGTGTATGTGAGTCTGCGGCGGCGTGGTTCTTTCCGTCCGTTTACGACGTACTGCATGGGGGCTTAATTAAATATATAATGCAAATAATTTTTAGTTTTTAGTAGCTGTGTGTCCGATTACGCAATCTCGTAAACGGTTGGCCCTGACTAGTATTATTACGCTATCTGACTCCAAAGAACAACAACAAGAATGAAATGAAATTTTTCGTTAACACAATTAATTAATTAAGTCCCCAGCAACTATAAAACCTACAAAACCCAAGTACAAGTATAACTGTTCTGTATGTGGAAGTATGACTCAACGCACATCTGGCACGGTTCTTCTTCAACAAGACAAGAATTTTTAAATACCAATTATACTGATGTGATAAAAGAAAATTAGAAATACGATAATTGCGTAAGGAAAGCAGAATTACACTCTAATACAAGAACACACGCCAGATGCTTTGTTGACTGAACCTGTAATGACGCATTATTTAGGATACTGAAATTAAAAACAAACGGAGTTAGTTACCTCATGAAATCACTCTAATCCTTACATTATATCTCAACCAGAACTCTCCAATATCACATCTCAGCAAGCACTGCCTAATAGCACATCTCAACAAACACTCTCTGCTACAACATCTCAGCACAGACTACCACGAGACCTCGACAGGCACTGACTACTACGAGCTCTCTCCAAGCACTGACTTCTACGAGTTCTTAACAGGCACTGACTACGACGAGCTCTCCCCAAGCACTGTGGAGGCGGATTAATAATACTCTTTGGCGCAATCTCTGGCGCAGTGGCTCAGTGTAGCCACCTTTCATATGCCCCTCCTCCACAGGCCAGAATTTGATGGTATTTTTTGCCAGCATTGGTGGTGAAAATACCACCAAATTCGTCCACAAAAATACAGACAAAAATAAAAGATAATATTAATACCTAAATATCACATAATTAGTTAAAATTTTGGCTTTGCACTGACCTTTCAATAACCTAATATATAAAATACAGTAGGCAATACAAATTCTTTTCATACATGTGGCTTTACATAATAGTTTACACAATACATAAAAATCAGTTTATACAAATGTTCACATAAAATACTTTTAATTATTCAAGAAAAAAAAAACAAATAGTTGATAATTCCAGCCCAGCAATGGTCAACAGGTGCAAACACCAACAAGTGACATCATTTCAGCAGAAACAGTCCATCAGTTGCACCCAGCAATGTTGAGAGCAGGTTCAGACACCAACAAGTGACATCATTTCAGTAGAAGCAGTCCATCAGTTGCACCCAGCAATGTTGAGCAGGTGCAGACACCAACAAGTGACATCATTTCAGTAGAAGCAGTCCATCAGTTGCACCCAGCAATGTTGAGCAGGTGCAGACACCAACAAGTGACATCATTTCAGTAGAAGCAGTCCATCAGTTGCACCCAGCAATGTTGAGCAGGTGCAGACACCAACAAGTGACATCATTTCAGTAGAAGCAGTCCATCAGTTGCACCCAGCAATGTTGAGCAGGTGCAGACACCAACAAGTGACATCCTTTCAGTAGAAACAGTCCATCAGTTGCACCCAGCAATGTTGAGCAGGTGCAGACACCAACAAGTGACATCATTTCAGTAGAAGCAGTCCATCAGTTGCACCCAGCAATGTTGAGCAGGTGCAGACACCGACAAGTGACATCATTTCAGTAGAAGCAGTTCCATCTGTGGCACCCAGTAATGTTGAGCAGGTGCAGACACCACCAAGTGACATCATTTCAGTAGAAACAGTCCATCAGTGGCACCCAGCAATGTTGAGTAGGTGCAGACAGCAAGAAGTAACATCATTTCAGTAGAAACAGTTCTAACAGTGGCACCCAGCAATGTTGAGTAGGTGCAGACAGCAACAAGTGACTTCATTTCCATACAAGTAGTCCATCAGTTACACCTAGCAATGATGAGCAGGTCCAGAGAGCAGTCCATGATATTCACTATCACCGATCACACTGTTCATCAGCAGAAATTAAACATGTCCTAGTGGCACCAATCATGTAGAAAAAGTACAAGTAACAGTCCATAATATTCACTATCACTGATCACACAGTTCATCAGCAGAAATTAATCATTCGTAAGTGTCACACATTATGTTGAAAAAGTGCAGGTAACAGTTCATAATATTTACCCTCACTAAACAGACAGTTCAGGCATGAACATTTGAATGCACATACAAATGCTTTTACACTAAACATACAAATCATAACAAACACACAAATGATGTCAGATAATTTTCATATTAACTATTACAAATACTCAAATATCAGTAAACCTATAATATTTATGGGTGTCAGTGCAAGCCACTACAAACAAATAAAATAATATTTACGAGATAGGTGGGTAGGATTAGGAAAGGAAAACACACAAAACACACTCACTCATCTTTCATCCACATTAAGCACTACTGTGTAACTGAATAGTGTTAACTGTGTAAATGCAATTCTGTCAAAATCTGATGTTCATCATGTGTATCAAGTAGTAGTGGCAGTAATGTATAACAGTCAATAATAGTTAAGTCAACGTCATAGTCATCATGTCAAGACCAATGTTTGCCAAGCCAGATCAAATGTACTGTTGTTGAACAACTGTCAGTGAGCCAAGATATGCAAATACTTCCTCTCTTCAAAAAAAAAAAAGTATATACTGCTTAGTGATTTAACAAAGTGTGTGTATAGACTATCTTCCTTCTACTTTAGTGTTCTAGTCTGCTATCTTCATCCTCCTTGTTCCATAAGACCAACAAAAAAAAAAAAATGCATCTCACTTACTTTACCTCTTATCCACCAAAACTCCAATAATCATCAACTTCACACAATCTCAATAATACCTCAATAATACCTCTTCAATACGTCGATACATATAAACCTTATTACCAATATATGCTCCTCACTTACTTTACCTCTTATCCTCCAAAACTCCAATAATCATCAACTTCACACAATCTCAATAATAGCTCAATAATACCTCTTCAATGCGTCGATACATATAAACCTTATTACCAATATCATTTCACTTCCATAACAACTCTTTCCTCTAGTCAGTCTCCTCGAACAAGTATAGATAAAATCCTAATGCAAACCTCATCATCCCATACAATCTGAAGACACATTGTCAACACACAACCTCTGTGTAATCCATCTGAGCCAAATCTTCTACTCATTATGAATTATAAACAAAGAAATGCATACATAACCTCTAACAGACTTAGTTCGAATAACTCTCAGTAATTAAGTGCGATTACGGAGTGTGAATAATCATAATATTTCACAGTGTGTACACCACTTCAAGAATTATGGCAAACAGAAGCAAACGTGTGGAGTATTTCTTGTGTCAAGTGTCACTTCCTATTTCAATTGCTCACGAAAAATGCAGTGTAATAATTGTCAATGGTCTAAACCTATTTTTGGTATGTCATGTCGTTAGCCTCCTTCCTATTAGCATAAAGTTATACAGCTTCCATAAAACCTCAGCTCATGTGACTTCAACGAAGTTCTTTGTACCAATGTCGTTCGTCGAATTATAGCAGTTCATTTTCTTATCTGAAAAATATAAGGCACTGAGCGTAAGCAAAACAAGCAATAGTGAGTAAATATACCAGTAGAGAACAGAATGACAACAAGTGGATGCAGCACAATTCCTACAACGAGGCTCTGCCAAGCGAACAATCTATAATTAATCCAATAGTGTGACCTAAACTCTCTGTTTGTACACAGTATATCAGCATTTCTACACACCAAATTAAAGAGTAGTTATGACAACAACAGATATGTATAAATATGCAATCCATACGTAAAGCAGTAAACATGTCATTAGCATCATATCAGCATAAGCAAATAAATGTTCATATGTCATCTTAATAAGTAAACATGAAGGCGCAAGCAGATAAATCACAAAGTATAACTTACATACCTAAACACATCAGCACAATAAATCAGGTTACAATTATAATTTAAATAAATAAGCACAGCAGGCACATAATTAAAAAAAAATGACATCAGTGAAAAAGCATAGCAGCCAAGCGATGCATAATATACACAAGTTACAACCCAGTTCATTAATAATCATTGTCAAAATCAGTTAACGTACGCAAGCACGTCGCTTCACAAGTAAATCCATAGAACATGAAAGTAGCACAAAGTATGAATCACGTAATCGCGAGCAGCAAATTACGTCTAAAGTACGTACCTAAGTGGAAATATGTTCCTGAAAAATAAACTCAATTAATAGTTACCTTTTTAGTTTATTAGTTTCTTCTTGGAAATTACATTCTTCCTGAAAATTTCCCGATAGTAAGTCCTCTTAACGTCGGAGACACACAGAATTTACCTGAAGTTCTTAAATATTTTATAGAACCGTATCCTGAAAAATACTGAATGTTAATAACATAATTCATCAAGTCACTATAGCTTTATACTGAATTTAATCGGAGAAATTAAACTGTGTATTTGTTTACGGCTGTCAGTGCATTCGCACTGAGCGCTCGATCAGCTGGAGGCGCGTGACGTAGGAGGCAATTGTTCGCGGTCAACGACTGCCTTGTGCGGCGCGCAGACTTGACTGTTGCTTTGAGTATGTGCCGCCGCCAAAACACAGCGCGGTATCCTTGTACTCTCCGCATGTTTACATCTAGCTGTTGGTTTCTCAAAAGTATGTCATTCCACAAAAATTTTTACGTTAGATATATGATGTATTCCTTTAGAGCGTCGAGATTTAAGAGTTTCTACTTCGACAGTGTTATCATGAATAATTTTGCGAATTCTATATGGACCGTTATAAAGCAGAAAAAAATTGCGACACAAGCCTTTTCCTTTGTGAGACAAACGGTGGGACTTAATTAACACCTTCTGACCAACTGACAAGATTTTTGAACGACCAGGACGTTTAGCTGATCTCTCTCTTCTAGCAGCCGCAGATGCAATATTTCGTAGAGCCAGGTTGACAACTTCAGAATGCCGCAGTTTCCGTGAAGGCGGAAAAGGAACGATTTCAGAAATGCGATTTGTCGGTGCTTTGTTTTTTAATATCAGTAAAGGCGGTAAAGAAGTTGAATCATTAGGAAGTTCATTCAGAATGTTTTGAAAAATATGAAGATACTGATCCCAAGTTCTGTGATTCTGATGACAATAAAGACGACACAATTTATTGATTTCCTTCATCCATCTCTCTGGAGCGTTAGATTGAGGGTGAAAAAGTGAAATGAAAATTGGTTTAATTTTACGACGCTGTAGAGTACGAAGCCAAATTTTAGAACGAAACTGTGATCCATTATCTGATATAACCTTATCAACATGACCAACTTCTTTAAGAAAATGTTTGATGAAAGCGTTAGATACTGAACGAGCTGTTGCTTTGCGTAAAGGTGTAAAACACACATATTTTGACGTCAACTCCACTGCTACGAAAATGTACGCAAAACCATTAGTAGAACGAACCACTGGACCGAACAAATCGACTGCAGCCATCTCCTTTAATTTCGCTGGAATGATAGGAAACAACGGTGCTCTATGAGAAACTGTTGGCGGCTTAGCCTTTTGACATAATTTGCATTTGGCCAGAACAGATCGAATACGTTTTTCCATATTACTGAAATAGCAATTTTCTCTTAATTTATGAAAGCATTTTCTGGGACCAAAGTGTGCATAACTGAAATGCGTATACCAAATCAGCTTATTAACCCACTCATCAGGAATACAAACTAAACAAACAGAGTTGTCGACCGATTTTCGTTTAAAAAGGAATGTCATTGCGAACTGAATAGCATCTAGTTTCTCTGGATCAGGAAGAATACCTTCTGTAGCAATAATGTGACCGAGAAATTTCACCTGAGAACGACCAAATTCAGAGTTTTCTAAGTTCACTGTAATACCAACTCTTGCAAAGATACGTAACAATGAATCCAAAATTTTGTTGTGTTCACTACAAGAATGTTTAGCAATAAGAATATCGTCAACATATGAAGTAATGTTGTCACGAAGATAAACAGGTAAAATTTCATTTAAGCTAAGAATGAATGCTGCTGAAGGTACAGTAACTCCACATGGTAATTTCCGAAATCACTTTTGGGTAAATTAGTCAAATCCGGTTATTGTTTACTTACTCACTACATAGATTGATAGTCGAAGAGTTGGTTTGACAGATGCAAAGAATAGTAAAAGAGTAGGCAGCGGTACAGAAAACTAAAAGAGAAATAGCACCACTACAGCTCGGGGCCCTATGATCGCTACGGCACATATTCACTTAGAGTAGAGAATCCCCTGAGGACTTTAATAGCCGCACATAATTTCCAGTTTGTGACTTAATGGCAACTTTGGCGGAAGTGCGTACGTAAATTGATCTAACCATGCACATGGATATATGTCATTCTTAGAATTACGCAAGATCTTAAATTTCCGAACAGTCAAAAAGTGTTTATAGTCAAAGTTTTCGCCTCGTGGCGACAAAGACCTACCGCGTCTGTCCCAGTCCCAATGACGATTATTGTCAAGTTCGCGCGCCTGGCGCTCTTTTGTCGCATCCCGTAAATGAAACAAATTATTTTCTTCAAACGCCTCTGGTATCTGTGATTCTAAATTTCTTTTGCCGTCTTTTCCTACAATTTCGCCTTCGATCTGTTTGACTTGCTTTCGTAATGCCTCAACTTCCCTTTTAACGCGTTCATTAAATTTTCCCTGATTTTCAACATGTTTATTTATGTTCTGGTACTCTTCGGTTTCTGCGAATGGTAATGGAGCTGTATCATCAGAATCTCTGTCCCCATGTAAACTAAGATTTGTCAATTTATCTGATATCTCCTCAACTCTTTCCGCTAAATCACCTATTTTTTCTTTCTGTTTATTTATGTCTTCCGAAAGTGTCGCGACTCGGGTTTCGGTGTTGTCACATTTAGTAGTTAACTGTTCACACTGTTGCGTTAAGTTATTTATTCTGTCATTTGGTGCAGATTCCTCGATTCTTTCAATTATTTCTTCCTTATCGTGTGCACGTTGTAAATTTAACTCTGAAAATTTCTGTGCTATCACGCGATCTTTTTCTTCCTGTTCCCTGCCCTGTTCCTCTTGTCTGATTTTTGAAATTAAGCTATTATTGTGAGCATTCAAAATTGGTTGCACTTCTTCTCTAATTTCTTTGTTTGATTCATCTTTCATGTTGAAACATGTCCCTGTTCGTGAGCGTAACTGTGTTTCCATTGTTTCCATTTCGATTTTACTTGTTCCTATTTCTGAGAATAACCGTGTTATCATTGCTTCCATCCGTGATCCCAAATTTAATATTGCACTCATTAACTGCTCCATATCTTCTGTCGTTAATCTCGTATTCGGAAAATTTTTCGATTGTAAAAAATTTTGAACTGGTTCCGGACTATTTTCCCTGCTTATTAAATTGTTTTCAACACCATTATTCATGACACTGTTTTCCTCTGTTGGCGAGTTCGCCATGTTAACAATTTCGTTATTCTCACTATCCATCATTTTCGCCTTTTTCATTGATCACGTAATCATTTACAAAACATAAAAAAAATTCGTCACTGTACGAAAATTACACACAATGACTCTTTATCTCCAACAATAGCATTTACATGCAATGTCTCCCTCAAACACGATCAATCGAACAATTGAAATAATTGCACTAGATTGTCAAACGCGTATACAAGACAACAATTTAAATTTTGAAAAATACCATTAGAAGAATGACAATTACCAAATCTACACATGCAATACAGACTACAATTACTAAACTCAAATTACTACAACAATACTACGGTCTACTATTTTTACAATCAGAAGAATTCCAAGGGACGATCCGAAGCAGCGGTCGCCACGTGCATGGGGGCTTAATTAAATATGATTGAAAATACTTTTTTTATTTTTCGTAGCTGTATGTCCGATTACGCTGTTTCATAAACGGTTGGTCCTGACTAGTATTATTACGCTATCTGACTCCAAAGAACAACAACAAGAATGAAATGAAATTTTTCGTTAACACAATTAATTAATTAAGTCCCCAGCAACTATAAAACCTACAAAACCCAAGTACAAGTATAACTGTTCTGTATGTGGAAGTATGACTCAACGCACATCTGGCACGGTTCTTCTTCAACAAGACAAGAATTTTTAAATACCAATTATACTGACGTGATAAAAGAAAATTAGAAATACGATAATTGCGTAAGGAAAGCAGAATTACACTCTAATACAAGAACACACGCCAGATGCTTTGTTGACTGAACCTGTAATGACGCATTATTTAGGATACTGAAATTAAAAACAAACGGAGTTAGTTACCTCATGAAATCACTCTAATCCTTACATTATATCTCAACCAGAACTCTCCAATATCACATCTCAGCAAGCACTGCCTAATAGCACATCTCAACAAACACTCTCTGCTACAACATCTCAGCACAGACTACCACGAGACCTCGACAGGCACTGACTACTACGAGCTCTCTCCAAGCACTGACTTCTACGAGTTCTTAACAGGCACTGACTACGACGAGCTCTCCCCAAGCACAGTGGAGGCGGCTTAATAATACTCTTTGGCGCAATCTCTGGCGCAGTGGCTCAGTGTAGCCACCTTTCAGTACCTGCACCTACCTGTGAACATTGTCTCAGCATGTCATCAGTAGGGAAGCCGAGTGAAACCTACTGTACTTCGAAGTGAACCAGGCTGCAATCAAAGTCACTAATCTACGTTTCGGGAAAAAGTTTTCAGACGAAATGAAAGTTTGGAAATTTTGTCCTTAATTAATATATTCTGAAACTTAGGTGAACAAGTATGACTGGCAAGCCAGTGCTAGTCTTGACACAGTCACTCACAATTCCTTTCATTCCCGTTAGCAAGTTTATGGTGATGCATTTCCCGAAAACGTAATAGCTACAAAAATACTGATTGTTTTGATTGAGAATGCTCGCCAAATATTAAGTCTGTCGGTACCTAATGCAGTCACAGTTTTTAGCCACCGGCCTGCTCAATACGCCACGCGGAATTTATGTCTTTTCTCATCACAAAATTCACTTAAAAATTCCGAGATTTCTACACACACATCGGAATAATTATGCCGGTACTTTACCACACTTTTGATGTATGAAACACTGCTAGATCCGGCAACTTATCGTTTCCATCGGAACTACTACTACACACGTTCGAACTGTTGCATGACTAGGCTCCCACTCTTCTCTAGAATACTCTAAGTCTTTTCTACCAGCAGAGAAAGGCGCGCTAGGAATATTGCTTTACCATTGGTCAGTTTACTCAACACTCTCCCGCGTCAGTCCGCGCTTTTCATCAATAACCAATCGCAAAATAATAAACCTAACAACTGCACTTTTTACCGACGTAATTATCTAATATGCTGAAGTTTTGCTTATGCATAAAGTTATTTACTATTGTTGTTTATACCTGAATTAACTTTCCCTTTACCATAAACTTACTTTACAAATCTATTCTACAAAAATCCCCTTTGTCCATATCCATACTTCTTCGAAATGTTCCCACACTAAATCCTACTACATAACTCGTTAAACAATTATCTTCATATTAACCTTAAACCACAGTCACGCATCATTCATACTGCTAAAACACATTTATAACATTTTACATACACAAAAAGACATAATAACACCTTATGAAAATTCTAGAACAGTTTATGAAAAACATTCTATAACTTTAGTGCACCCTAGTGGGCACAATCGAAACTAAAATCACAGTCCCCCTATCCAATATTGTCCTCTATCGGCTGATAGATAAACTACGTGCGCATCCAGTCTCGCGTCACCAGCTCTAAGACACATCTCCAAGGCAGGATCGTTATACGGCGCTACGCCTCAAGTCCTCACTTGGCATGAATCTTCAAAAGTGGCAAGGGATTATATGACAGACATTGTGTATAGGAGTCATGTCAGGGCAATTCATGACAGAATTTCGATCTGCATATCCCCTCACGGTGATATCAACTCGGAGAACGCCTCCCATCCGCCACCCGAGCGTATTTTAAGTAATGAATGTGTGGGTTGGAGGCAGATTGCGAGCCATTGCGCGAACCATCAAGTAAGGTTGCAGAGTACCTCACTGCTAGTGTGACGGGTTTGAGCGGGCCGTGCAAGCGGACGAAACGTTCGAGGACTGGCAGCCATACCCCATCACGCCACCCCATAGACTTACTAAATAAAACCAGACCGCGCATTGGCGCTAGTGTCGCGTCCCCACATTCAACGTGATAGAAGCTGCCATTTGCAGGGAAACAGTGCGTAAGCATGGTTCGTTCGTGTGCTGCTTTTAATTGTAACAGTAAGAATGGAAGCAAAGACGAAGACGGAAACAATGTTACATTTAACAGGTCAGTCATTTCTGGTTGTTTGTTACTTTCTATTACTTGCATATAGTATTTTCATGGAGAAATATACATCATGAGCGTTTGCTTTGGTTTAGGTTTCCCCTTACAAATGATTTTCTAACTCGGAAATGGATTGTTGCTACTCTAAGAGAGAACTTCCAAGCGACAGCAAATCATTTGCTGTGCTCTCCTCATTTTGAAGTGAATTGTTACATGGAAAATTATGTAAATAGACTTCAACTGAAGGACGATGCTATACCGACAGTATTTGGATTTCCAACTCATTTCAAAAAGGTATAGTGTTTGCAAAACCAATTAATGCAAATGCTAAATGTAGGTGACAGCAGATTCTTCTATAGCCTAACCTGATGTCTATATTTACACCTTATACTGTATCTAATAAACTTTCTGCTATAAAAATTGCAAGTTACATAGGGAAAAAGTTGCAGTGTTAGATTACAGACAAAGGTACTTTGTTGCATGTCAAGTACTTATATTGTATTTGCATATAAATTATTAAAAGTACTAACAGGGTTGATGTACTAAGTTGAACTGAATGAAGAACTAGGCACATAATAGGTATTTAGATTTTTAATCAAATATATATAAGTATGAATAAGAGGTAGGTCGAATAATTGCGTTTAGATACTTAACATGTGTTGTCAAGTGGTGTTTATACTTCGTAAATGGTCAAATATTTGATCAAACGTTGCAAACTCAACCACTTTCAGAGGTGCTATCAGTGTTAAAAACTAATGTGCGAATGAAATTCCTACGGTATTTAAAGTGATATGGGTTATTACAACTAATCATACCAAAATTAGAGTGTAGACAATACTGTGCTAAACAAAAGTAAGCGTGCAAAATGTACACAGTAGTCGGCAAAAAGCAAACAGGACCTGACAGGAAAATTATGTGAAATAAATAATAATCGTACTGTCTGATACTTTAAAAGTGCCGGCAGGAGTGGCCGAGCGGTTCTAGGCGCTACAGTCTGGAACCGCACGACCGCTACGGTTGCGGGTTCGAATCCTTCCTCGGGCATGGATGTGTGTGATGTCCTTAGGTTAGTTAGGTTTAAGTAGTTCTAAGTTCTAGGGGACTGATGACCTGAGAAGTTAAGTCCTATAGTGCTCAGAGCCATTTGAACCATTACTTTAAAAGTTTCATGTAATTATCTAATGCAAATAACTCGATGTAAACTCGCTACACCTTGTCAGGAATGAGCCTTATATTCTTAAGTTTGGCGTCGTCTATGCAGACGTATTTCGGAAATTAGAAAACTTCATTCATTTAAGTACACTTCTAAAATAGACTCGAATACTCAGTATTTTTTTTAAACAAACATGTGTTTAATTTGTGCTTCAATTTGCTCTTGTTGCGTCACATATACTTCAAATCGGAACCCCAGTACTAGGATTCATCCCTGCAAATGGCGGCGATCAGCTGCTTCAATTGGGGGATAGTTGCCTCGCTTCTCCGCTACAGCGTGATAGGGTCTTGCGCCGCCTAGAGAGCCTGTATAGGGAGAGAGTGGCCATAGTTGAAGTTGCCCGTGATTGGTTGATTAGCTTTGGCAGAAAAATGGCGCCAAACGTCTCTCGCGCTTCGTATGTACGCCGTGCTTTTGAGTTGAATTGAAGTTCAGAGGACTTTTGGAAACGATTAAAAGGTGTTTGAGTTATTGAGAGACTTGTTATGCGTTGTGCATGCAAGTTCGATTTAGTTGTATATCGTTTTTATTACGTAATTAGGACTTGCGATCTTAAATACGAGTTGAAATAATGAAGCGTTTTGTTGTGAAGTCGGTAGGCCTACATGTTTGAAGTAAGCACGTTACTAATTGTACAGTATTGTTTTTGGCATCTGTAATTCGTTCTTCAGACGTTCGTAAACGATGGCAGGTTGTCCTTCATGTGGTTGTTCCAACAGAGGCGAAGGTGGATTTCGCATGTTAGCATTTCCACGCAATGAAGAAAGACGAAAGCAGTGGGCAGTCGCAGTCAACAGGCTGGCATAAATCAAACAGGAGCCTTGTGGAAACCAACCAAGTACTCTTATCTATGCGAAGTAAGTCGTTTTTGCTTTTTACTACGTATAAAACAACTTGCAATATACATAGTTAAATTTAAAAACAGACATGTAAATTGGCTGTGTGAAAATTATTATAACACATTATTCTTACAGGGTGTTTCAAAAATGACCGGTATATTTGAAACGGCAATAAAAACTAAACGAGCAGCGATAGAAATACACCGTTTGTTGCAATATGCTTGGGACAACAGTACATTTTCAGGCAGACAAACGTTCGAAATTACAGTAGTTACAATTTTCAACAACAGATGGCGCTGCGGTCTGGGAAACTCTATAGTACGATATTTTCGACATATCCACCATGCGTAGCAATAATATGGCGTAGTCTCTGAATGAAATTACCCGAAACCTTTGACAACGTGTCTGGCGGAATGGCTTCACATGCAGATGAGATGTACTGCTTCAGCTGTTCAATTGTTTCTGGATTCTGGCGGTACACCTGGTCTTTCACGTGTCCCCACAGAAAGAAGTCACAGGGGTTCATGTCTAGCGAATAGGGAGGCCAATCCACGCCGCCTCCTGTATGTTTCGGACAGCCCAAAGCAATCAAACGATCATCGAAATATTCATTCAGGAAATTAAAGACGTCGGCCGTGCGATGTGGCCGGGCACCATCTTGCATAAACCACGAGGTGTTCGCAGTGTCGTCTAAGGCAGTTTGTACCGCCACAAATTCACGAAGAATGTCCAGATAGCGTGATGTAGTAATCGTTTCGGATCTGAAAAATGGGCCAATGATTCCTTTGGAAGAAATGGCGGCCCAGACCAGTACTTTTTGAGGATGCAGGGACGATGGGACTGCAACATGGGGCTTTTCGGTTCCCCATATGCGCCAGTTCTGTTTATTGACGAAGGCGTCCAGGTAAAAATAAGCTTCGTCAGTAAACCAAATGCTGCCCACATGCATACCGCCGTCATCAATCCTGTGCACTATATCGTTAGCGAATGTCTCTCGTGCATCAATGGTAGCGGCGCTGAGGGGTTGCCGCATTTGAATTTTGTATGGATAGAGCTGTAAACTCTGGCGCATGAGACGATACGTGGACGTTGGCGTCATTTAGACCGCAGCTGCAACACGGCGAACGGAAACCCGAGGCCGCTGTTGGATTACCTGCTGCACTAGCTGCGCGTTGCCCTCTGTGGTTGCCGTACGCGGTCGCCCTACCTTTCCAGCACGTTCATCCGTCACGTTCCCAGTCCGTTGAAATCTTTCAAACAGATCGTTTATTGTATCGCTTTTCGGTCCTTTGGTTTTACATTAAACCTCAGTTGAAAACTTCGTCTTGTTGCAACAACACTGTGTTCTAGGCGGTGGAATTCCAACACCAGAAAAATCCTCTGTTCTAAGGAATAAACCATGTTGTCTACAGCACACTTGCACGTTGTGAACAGCACACGCTTACAGCAGAAAGACGACGTACAGAATGGCGCACCCACAGACTGCGTTGTCTTCTACATCTTTTACATCACTTGCAGCGCCATCTGTTGTTGAAAATTGTAACTACTGTAATTTCGAAAGTTTGTCCGCCTGAAAATGTACTGTTTTCCCAAGCATATTGCAACGAACGGTGTATTTCTATCGCTGCTCGTTTAGTTTTTATTGCCGTTTCGAATATACCGGTCATTTTTGAAACACCCTGTATAAACAAAGGCATTTAACGAATGATTTCGCCATATTGTGTTGTGCTTTTGATTCAGTGAGTGTGTACTCCACTACTCCACTACTGGCCATTCAAAAGTCCCGCCCGCCGTTTGGCAGAGAAATGGCCGCCGTATCGTCTCTCCCTATACAGGCTCTGTAGCGCCGCCCGAGTCGCACGACAGGTGTCACTGCGGCCGCATCTGCGTCTGAATGCGCCGGGCCGCGCGCCAACCCGTGCCGATGTATTCCCGCAATTTGCGGGGCGCCCGTTTCTGTACTGACGCCAGTTTTTGTGCGTCGCGCCGGCGCGACCGCAGCCGGTTCTCCGCTGCGAGCTTTCGGTCGTCGTCACGCGAACCCGATCGCGTTCACTGAGGGTTCTCCGAAACGCGATCGCGACCGCGCGGCGCCCGTGCGGCACAATGGCGATCTGGCGGCTGAGACTGTCTTTTTTGTCCGAGGCGGGTAATTGTGGGCATAATGACGGTATTCGCGGACGTCTAGACGGTCGCCGTAAAGTGGGTCACCTATTCAAAAGTGTGTATCTGAAATTTGCTACGGTGAATCGATATATAGGGCAGCGGCTTTCGTCGCGTGCTGCTTTCCGAAAGCCGTAAATGACAGGAGTTTGTCCCGGTTCTTCGGAAATGTCTTTCTATACGTCGGCAGATAATTATACGCTAGTGGCGGTGTCCTTGGCTGTTCTCTAGATTCACGGTCGCAACGGGTATTCTAACGGAACCTGGTCTCTACAGTTATTCAGAATTTCAATGCCTGTTCGTGAAGGTGCCCTCGGTCCTCACAATGGGGCACGAGAAATGAAAAGCTTGTTTTCTACGCAAAGGAAATAATCGTGCATAATTTTCTATTGCATCACCAAAATTTGGGGCAAATAATGCTGCACAATTAACAAAATGTGTTATTATAGAAAATTTTGTGTCAGAGGACATTTTCCTATAGTTAGTATAAATGTTTTAGAATAATGCCCTTTCGACTGATCTTGCGCAAAAGTAAGACTGCACTGACTATCTAGTAAGTAATCAGAATTGTGGTATTTCGTCTAAAGACTGTTTCGATGCGGCTATCCGGGATAGTCTATCCTGTTCAAGCCCCTCCATCTCTGCTTAATTAGTTTAACCAACGTTCATTTGAACCTGCTTATTGTTATCAAGAATTCGGTTTCTTCCACAGTTCACCCCCGCCCCCCGCCCCCCTCCCCGTTCCCCACCCTCTCCAGCACTTTCCTCCACTATCAAATTGATGATTTCTTAACCCTTAGAGTCCTGACAATACATTAAAAAGTAATTTTAAAACTTTTCATAAAACTGACATTTATCTTCATAGCAAGCAGCGAATGCAAGAAGAAATTGGAAAAAAAGTAAACAATCAGGGACCCATTAGCGCCGGAATTAGTTTTTTCGTGATTTTTTTTTAAATTGCGTTATTATGTCTGTAAAAGGCATAAATTACACAACAGAGTTGTTTCGACGAAATTCATTACTGCCATTAGCGAGATATTTGATGTTGCCATATGGCAACGCTAGGCGCTTTCACTACCTAAATTTATATGGATTACAACTTCAACTAAAATAAGTAGGTTATTGAAATTTCTTATTACATATACAAGTTTTGTGCAAATTTATTATTCAGTCTTCATCGCACAATTGATACTTTATAACACAGTACAATTAATAATCAAAAACCAAATCTTGAACTCAGCATTATTTTACATGAAATGCAATAAAACAGTCAATACACAATCTCACATTACACTTTGAAAACATTGTTCTCACGATAGATTTACAGTCCTTGTGTGCACACCTTTTCTTCTTTCCTTCTGTGTGCCGGACGAGGTGGTCAGTCAAACCCAATTGAATCTGAAAGGCAGCTGTCGGAACATGCCCTTGATGCAGATGGTATCCCGGCTCCTTTTGGTAAAGCTTGGTGTCTTTGCAAGTACACTGTTACTTCTTCTCTCTTGAAATCAAGCTGAGAAATAGTTTGGTTTCTTGCTTTATTATACAAAATCCAACTGTTTTGTACGGCGACATCTACCATCCATGTACCATTTCTTGCTTCTTATTGCAATGTGATAGCATGCTAGATTCTGATCCATCTGATCAGTATCTCCCATATATGTATTATATTTGGCTACCAGTTTTGGTCTGGGAATCATTATATTTCGCTTTTTTAGTTGCGAGAATCTCTTGACTTGGCGAACTTCTTGTGCACCACATGAAGAAGAGTTCATTGTGGAAACTGAGTTGTCCAGCCACCGCACATACAATAATACATCATTCTTCTCTATTGCTTTTGGCTCAACAAACACATCACCTTCAATATCGTCATTATAAAGAATCTCCAGCGCCTCAGCAAGCGAGAAACCTCTTCTAAAACAAAAAAGAGAGAATTCGTCCATTTACTGAATACAAGCGCCTAGCGTTGCCATATGGCAACACCGACGTTCAAACGGCCTAAATGAATGTAATTTATTTCACAGCAAGCAATAACCTCCAAAGAATATATATTTGAATATTTAAAGCACAACCATACGAAAAACCAAATTATATATCGTAAGTTACTGTGTAAAATATACTTACTCGAACTTATACTACATTTTTCTTCGTCATTCAGCAAACAACGACTTCCAAGACTGCTTACACCGCAGAATTTAAATGTATTGTTAAAACTGTTGCATTGTAGTGATCTTTACAGTCTTGCGGAACGGAATCCAGTGCTGCCAAGACTCTCGCTTCGTTGATGGCGTGGAATCAACGATTTTAAAAAAGTGTTACAAACGTTGCCATATGGCAACGCACAGCGCTAATGGGTTTTAGTGGTGGTTTCACTTTTGGAACCACGGGACATACAGTTTGGAGCCACCATTATTTCGTGAGATATATTCGGTATTGAAAGCTATTTCGCATTTTTCCTAGATGCAGTCCCACATCTCAAAACTGCTTATTGCACTCATAATGTCTAAAACGAATTATGGTTCTAAATAACAAGCAAAAATGGGACAGAAAACTTAATAAACTTATATCAAAAGTACATATTGCTCCCGCAGTACAAACTCAAATTTACGTTCCAGTGAGTTTATACATGTTTACTTTGAGTGCCAATGACATCTTCAACATGATCACTATAACAAAAATAATGTCACGGTCTTGTGCTGTTGCTCTGAACGCTATGACTGCAATAATGCACTACACTGATATAATTACTCCAGTGTACCACTACATATTGCTGTCTTGCAATAACATTGGTAGTTTCATGTGAAACGCAGTGGAACTTAAAAAATTATTAAAGTAGTAGTGGTTTCAGAGAGAAACCACCGGTTCTCACAGTTTTAAGGCCTGAGGATGTGTCCAGCTAGTCGATCATTCCTTTAGTACTGTTATGCCATGAATTCCCCCCCCCCCCCCCCCGTCCCCCGCAATTCGATTCAGGACCTCTTCATTAATTTTACTACATTCCTATTTTATTTCCGGCATTATTCTGTGGCACGCCATTTCAAATGGTTTCCATTTCTTCTTGTCTGAACTGTTTATCGTCTACGTTTCACTGTCGTAAAAGGCGACACTTCAAACATATACGTTCAGACTATACCTCCTAACACTTAAGTTTGTTATCGATGTCAGAAACGCTTTTCTTGTTATTGCAAGTCGGCAACAAATGCATTGTTAATAAGGAAATAAAGTAAGAACTGATATTATCGTAGCACATATTAGCCGGCTACGTCGAAACGATTTGTCTTCCTTCGCACACATGGGCGTCACTTTTTCACGACGTGACAGTTGTTGTGCCGGAACTTCATCCACGAGTTAAGAAAATTTCGTTTCTGTTGACTTTGGTTACCTGACCGTGCTAACTGACGTTAATCATTATGTACAGTCTAAATGAATCCTAAAGGTAGGAACTGTAAAGCCAGAAGTCTCATGCTAATCAAATGTAACGCCCTTGTAATTGTACTGTGTACAACACAATGATTTACACTGACCATCAGTGAGCGTGCTGTCTATGTGTGGAACGGGCAAGGCGCGTGATCTATCTGAGTTTGACCGAGGGCTGATTATGATGGCCCGGAGGCTCGGCATGAGCATTTCGAAAACTGCACGACTTGTCGGGTGTTTGAGGAGTGCTGAGGCGAGTGTCTTCAACACGTGGCCAAACCAAAGTGAAACTACGTCCAGATGTCGTGGGGTTGGGTGGCAACCCATAATTACACGTGTCGGACGTCGTAGGCCGGGTAGACTGGTAAAACAGGACAGGCGGCGAACTCTGGCAGAACCCTAACATAGACTTTAATGCTGGGTAGAGTACTTCTAACGATAGCACTGAATGTTGGCGTAGGGGCAGAGCGTTGCACGGTGTGGTGAATCCCAATACGTTCTTCGTCATGCCGATAGAAGGGCACGAATCCGTCGTCTTGCAGGGGAACAGCTTCTTGACACCAGAAATGCGGGATGGAGACAAACTGGCGGCGGCTCCATTATGCTCCCATGGGCCACGTGGAGCTCGTGCAAGGCGCCACGACGACCAACAAGTATCGTACACTGGTTGCGGACCACGTACACTCCTTCATGGCAATCATATTTCCCGACGGCACTGGCATTTTTCAACAAGTCATAGGGCCATATCACAAGGCCAGGAATGTAATGGAGTGGTTCGAGGAACAATTCGTCTGATATGAACCCGATCGAACAGATCTGGGACGTGATCGAACGAGGCGCCAGAGCTCATCGCACCCTTTCCCGAAATGTGAGAGGCTTAGGAGACTTGTGTGTGCAAGAGTCGTGCCAACTCCCTGCAGTGACTACCAAGGCGTCACTGCTTCCAAGCCACGACATGTCGCCGCAGTTATCCGTGCCAAAGGTGGACATACCGGTTGATAGGTAGCGACTGAGGTCAACTGACTCTTCTACACGTCCTCAACTTCAGCTAATAGTGCCGCCTCAAAGTAGTCGAAGCTTAGGCCGAAACCGGTCATTCAATAAAGTACTTTCGCGATCTTTTTTCCTGATTTTATGTAGGTAATCATAATGCTCCGGCTGATCAGTGCAAGTTGGCACTAGCCCATCTGGTTTGGCCGGGATGCTTCGCCTATGTATGTGCCACTACTCTGAGGAGGGAAAGGGGCTTATCTATGGAGTGTGCAGGCTTGGAAGAGAGGAATATCGATGGTCGTGGAGAGAGAGAGAGAGGGATCGGACGCTGGGAGACGGAAGGAACCTCCAAGTATGTGGAAAGCGGGGCGGCAAGCGACTGCACCGGTAAGGACGAGTCAAAAGTCCTTGGACACCTTCATAAGTTGGAAGATTAAAGGGGAAATTGAAATGTGATGATGGGAACATAGGTTTGACGTGGGGCCGCAACTTTTGGAGTGAATGTCATTCATGGCCGCCATCTTGAAATCCACCATTTTGGATTCAAGTCATTTTTTTAATTGGGAAGGGGGGTGTATGACACATCAAATAACACTCGCTTCAGCTCTGGAATTGAGTGGTGTAATTTTTTTTTGTCTGTCTTGTACAGTTTAGAAGTTATTAATGTTCACAGTTACCTTGATACCGACACATGTCTCTCTTTGTTCCAGGTGATCCAAAATGGGTCTGACACGTGAACAGAAGATCGAAATCATCCTTATATCAGGGGAACGCAGCTACCGAACAATAGCAGCTGAGTACAACAGACGCAGGCACCCAGACAGAGAACCGGTATCGCACAGCACGGTGGCTCACGTGATCACGAAATTCCGGGAGACGGGCTCTGTTCACGATAGGGCACGTAGTGGGTGACCAAGGAGGAAACTGCAACTGTGGTTGTTGCGTCGTTTGTAAAAAGTCCTAAACGAAGTACCCGTCGTGTGGCCCTATCATATGGAATAAGCCAAACCTCCGTTGTCCGGATATTGCACACCAATAAGTGGCATCCTTACAAGCTGCAGATGCAACACTGACTTAACGAGGATGATCCTGATCGCCAGTCGGAGTTCTACCTGTAGTCTACTGAACAACACGAACTGGATCCTTCGTTTGCCAAGGGCATACTGTTCAGCGACGAGGCGTATTTCACTTTGAACAGGGAGGTTAATCGACATAATTGTCGATACTGGAAGTGACACAAATCCGAACTGGGTTACCCCAATTCGAGAACATAGTCCAGCGAAGGTGATGGTGTGGTGTGGCATATGGGACATCATCATCATTGGGCCATTTTTCATTTACAACACCTTAACTGCACCACAGTATCTGATGCTGCTGCAGGACCTTGTGTTCCCTTCCACACTCAACGCTGACCGCATTTTCCCATCTTATTTTCAGCACGATGGAGCCCCTCCACACTATGGCGTTGGTGTCCGTGAATGGTTGGAGGAACAACTGCCAGGGAAGTGGATTGGTCGCCGTGGAGTGGCCGCCCAGATCCCCTCACTTAACGCCCCTTGATTTTTATCTGTGGGGACATCTTAAGCAGATAGTGTATGCTGAGAGCATCCGTGATTTGAAACACCTCGGGGAACGCATACAACACGTCTGTGACCAAACTGCACGATACGCTCTCCTCCGTTCCTCTGTGTGCAGTGAGAGTGGTTGCGGTGACTACAGTTGTGCATTGCTCGGAATGGACAATACGAAGAACATGTGTTGTAGCAGTTGGTATGAAGGTAATTTCCCGACTTTGAACATTAATAACCTCTAAACTGCACAAGATAGACAAAAACAAATTACACCACTAAATTCCAGTGCTCAAGCGAGTGTTAGTTGATGTGTCACACACCCGCCCCCTGCTAATAAGAAGTTGCGGCCCCACATGAAACCTCAAACCCATGTTCCCATCATCATATTTAAATTTTCCCTTACTGATTTCAGTGGCTTAACGTATTAACAAAGGAACAAAGCTCGACAATTTAAAATTAAAATAAAGAAATTAGTTATATAACAATTTACTTGGAAAATGAAACAAAAACTGCACTTCATGCAATATTTTTAGTTTTTGTATTGAGTAACACTTTTTTGAACCAAATACATTTTTTCCTTATGGTCTTATATCCAAAACATATTTTGACATGGCCCTGTTTCACCTCAAAAGCCGATAAAAAAGAACAAATAATAAAATTAACACTGCTCTCTTATCCGCGGGTTGAACAGACATAAAAAGATTTTATGTTGCAAAAGCATGAGATACGTGCCAAAAGTAATCATATGTTTAAAGTTTGGCACAAGACCTATAACCGCTGCTAAGTTACATTCTCCGTACATGAGGAGCGTTACTACCTTCTCTTAGTTTTTGTAAACTGACTCGCGCAAACCATCAGCTGAAGATAATTGACATAATGACCGGCTTGCATTTTCTTTGTATTATCATTTGCTTACTGCCAACTCCAGCAAGAGGACAAGTTACGCTACCCCAGTGACCTGGGCTGTGTGCGAATACACAAGCGTCAAAGTCGGTTTTGTGTTACGTTTTTAATAACGTCATGGTTACGTGACTGGTGCACTGTGATGTGACTTGGAACAGTTCTTGACGTGAGGCATTGGATTGCCGGATGAAACATATAGAGTGCTACTTAAAACAGACGTACTGCTGTTCATATCTTCGTAACGAACAAAGTTACAAGAATTTGCAATCATGGTGGTTAATGTTCCCCTGTTTTTGGGTACATTTTCCACATTGCTGCTGTACAAAAAATTCTGTGGTTGGTCAAAACAATTGAGACTTAGATTTGGTTGTATCCAATTTTTATGGTAAGTTTGTCGCAAATCTCAGTACTTCTTCACACTTTTGTCTTTGAAATAAATGGTCGTAGCTCCGTCATAAGTTCAGCGAGAAGTATCTGTTTTTAAGAGGGTAATCCCAAAAGTAAGGTCTGTTATTTTTTTTATAGGTGCAGAACTCTTGTTTGTGTGGCAGTTGCTCGCACTGTTATGAAAGTGCTCACGCGCTGTGTGTAAACATGCGCACACAGCGCTGAGGCGCTGTCTTGGCTTGGCAGCCGTTGAGAATGGAGCTCCCGTTGGATGTTACCGCCAATTGCGCGCAGTTATTCTGTTTTTGAACACAAAAGGCACTGCGCCGATTGAAATCCATCGCCAATTGACGGAAGTGTATGGTGAGTCGTGCATGGATGTCAAAAATGTTCGTAAGTGGTGTAGAGAGTTTTCAACTGGTCGCACCGAAATTCACGACGAACAAAGGAGCGGGAGAACGTCAGTTTCTGAGGAGACAGTGTTGAAGGTTGAGCAAAGCATGCGTGAAGATCGTCGGACCACCCTGGATGATCTCTGCACGTTGGTTGCTGAGGTTTCCCGAAGCACCGCTCACAGAATTTTAACGGAAACATTGAGCTACCGGAAGGTGTGCACAAGATGGATGCCACGCATGCTGACTGAGGACCACATGCGGCAACGAGTTGAAGCTTCCCGCGCACTTCTTCACCGCCTTGCAGCCGAACAGGACAACTTTCTGGACTCAGTTGTCGTGGGTGACGAAACCTGGGCATACCACTTTACACCTGAGACCAAGCAAAATCACGTCAGTGGCGGCATCCTTCATCGCCAAAGCCGCGGAAATTCAAACAAACGCAGTCTGTCGGTAAAGTCATGACAATCGTTTTTTGGCATCGGAAAGGGAATTGTAGGTCGACTTTATGCCCACTAGGACCACAATTAACACTGACAGGTACTGTGAAACTCTGAAAAAAACTCAAACGGGAAGTTCAGAACCGGAGAAGAGGAATGTTGAGCAAGGACGTACACATTCTCCATTACAACGCTAGCCCACACATCGCTCGGCAAACCGTTGCTCTCCTGCAACAGTTTCAGTGGAACATAATGACCCACCCACCCTATAGCCCTGACATGGCGCCCAGTGACTATCACCTGTTCCCTGAGTTAAAAGAACATTTGGCCGGAAAGCGATTCAGCTCCGACGACGAGGTGAAAGAAGAGGTTCATAACTTTCTGAACATCATGGCGGCGAGCTAGTATGACATGGGCATACAAAAACTGCCACAGCGTCTACAAAAATGCATCGACAGAAACGGTGATTATGTCGAAAAATAGCTAAACGTTCAAGTTGTAAACTGATTTAGAAATAAACAGTTGACCTTACTTTTGGGATTACCCTCGTATTTCTTGATGTTGACTAGTTTCAGACACCTGCGTCCTTTTTCTAAACCATTAGTGTAGTGTGACAATGCAGGCGATAGCCTATGTACGGAAACTGCCCTGCTATTATGATCAAAGCGGCACTATGACCAACTGATCAGCAGTAAATAGACAACATAGGACGGATGTCAGAGAACCGGTGAGCAGAGACACCAGTGGTTAGTACCATTGTTGTCTCTACACGCCAGTTCTCTGATGTCCGTCATATGTTGTCTATTTACTGCTGTTGAGTCGGCCATAGTGTCGCTTTGATCATAATAGCAGGGGAAGTTTTCGTACATAGGTTATCGTCTCTACTGATACACGATACGGATGTTTTAAAAATGGACGCAGGTGTCCGAAACTAGCACCAAGAAGAAATAAAAGAAAATACTGCTCAATGCATCTTATGGCCTAGCTACAACCATTTATTTCGATTATAGAATAAGTTGCGGATCTACTTTTCATCTCCAACAATCTGCAATTTCGTAAACACTTTTATCTTTCTTTGATTTACTCTCAATACATATTCTATACCCAGTAACTTGAGATTCCTCATTTTGACACAGGACAGCAATGTCATGATCGATTATTATTATCGATATACTTTTACCCTGTATTTTAATTACAGTTGTTGACGTTCTTTTTTCCTGACTGCTTCTTCGATGTACAGTTTGCACAATAGAAGACAAAGGCTGTATCCATGCCTGGCGATCAGGCGCGTAGCGACTTTCTGATCACTGGAAGAGCGGCTGTTCCCGTTGACTCTTTTAAGTTTTCTCCCGTATAAAATTGCTCCGAAAACAGTGTGTAGCAGCTCGTCTGCCGGCGTTTATCTCAGGTACGAGAGCAGACAGGATTCCCGCAGGGGCCGACCGTTCGCACCTCCTAGGGCTATGTTTATGCCAAGATGCAGCCTCGCGCGAGAAACAAACTTTGCCGATTAAGTTATTTGTTCAGCGGCGGCGCCCTGTCATTACGGACACCCTTCAGTCCCTCCACCGACACACAGACCACGGCTCTGTAGCGTCAGATACTGGCAGGTGTGGGACAAAGATGGCCGCTTGTCTCTACCGTTGGGGTACTGGCGTCTGGAGAAGATGTAGAACGTAGCCACGTTTCGTAACGCATTTACTGCATCCCTCTCTGTGCGAGAAAAAAATACTACGTGCAAAAACTCTGGTGCTGACACAAGCAAATTCTGTAATAAACTTTTGTGTTCGATAAAATATCGTGAATTTCTTGTCCATTAATGGCATAAAATGACATGTACGCAGTGTCCCATTCATCTCGACCACCCAAAACAACTTTATGTCTCGAACCAAAATCAGAAACGTGTCAAGCAAATGTTGTTTAGATATCAGACGGACATCAACCAGTATGACTTTCTTTTAATTTTGTTACGAAGGCAGGAACAGGAGTATGTTTTAAACAGCACCATATATTTTTTACTTCCTAATCCACTTTCAGTCCCCAGTACTTGAAGATCTCCTTCAAAGGAGGCTATATACGACAATTTCAGGAAGTAAAAGTAATGGTTGTTTTCCTGTGGTAATATTTATTTATATATTTTATTACATATGATCAAGTTATACAGTATGTATTATAGTACAGTATTTAGCTTATTTTACAATATTTACAAAGTTGTTTTACGTAGCTTTCTTGTAAGGACACTGCATATCCTGTAAAAATACATTGTAAAATAACGTTGTGTATCACAGAAATAGTAATGTTCTTTTAGTGGCAAAATAATGGAATGTATTAACAGGATATATTATCTGACTACTGAAATAATGCCATGTTTTCCGAGAAAGTAATACACCGTTTTTTTTTTTCATCCGAAACAATGCACGAATGCGAAAAGTTACGTAACTATTATATGAAGTCTCTCGAGTGAGCAAGCCAAGTTCCCGCCACTTCCGACAGATAGCGTAGCTGCAGGACAGTTTCAAGATGGCGTCTGTAGGTGATGTACGTTACAAACAACGTGCCGGCTTTGAATTTCTCACTGCAAAAAAAGAAACTATGGAGAATATTCACAAACGCTTGTGCAAAGTCTGTGGAGCATCTGTTGTCGACAGAAATGCAGTTAGTCACTAGGCACGGAGGGTGAGGTCATCAGAAGACGGTTCGGCGGAGCTCCACGATTTGCAGCGGTCGGGGAGACATCCACGTCTGTCACACCCGATACGTTGCAGGGAGCTGATGTCATTCGCGGGGACAGACGCATTACGACTCGGCAGTTGGCGCTGCATATGTCAAGCATCAAAGAAAGTGTGGTTGCAATTATCTGCACTGTTGGATATTCAAAAATGTGTGCAAGATGCTTCCCGCGGTGTCTAACGGTGGATCACAAATCGCACAGAGAAAACATTTGTCTTGATTTGTTCCACCTGTTTGGGCCATTAAAGGATGCCATTCGTGGAAGACATTTTGAGGACGATGAGGAGGTGATTCAAACAGTGAAGCACCACCAGGTTCAAAATGGTTCAAATAGCTCTGAGCACTATGGGACTTAACTTCTGAGGTCATCAGTCCCCTAGAACTTAGAACTACTTAAACCCAACTAACCTTAGGACATCCCACACATCCATGCCCGAGGCAGGATTCGAACCTGCGACTGTAGCAGTCGCGCGGTTCCAGACTGTAGCGCCTAGAACCGCTTGGCCACAACGGCCGGCAAACTCCAAGAAAATGCCCTGTAGCGCTTAGAACAACTCGGCCATCCCGGCCGGCTCCACCACCAGGACAGGGATTGATACCGACAGGGCATACACAGACTTGTTTCGATAGGAGGAAGGCCACAGAACTGGATGGAGATTACGTGGAAAAATAATGTGTGTAGATAAAACACCATTCTTTCACTCTCATTATGTTCAATAAAGAATTGTTGAAGAAAAATATGCGGTGCATTACTTTCTGGGCAACCCTTTTGATTTATTTCCAAAGTAAAAAATAACTAATTCTACACAGGGCAAGAAACAACAACAACAAGAAAATTAAGAACAGGATCTCTCCATTTAGAGAGTAAGTTTACATAAATTTCAGGCACGCCTTTACCAATTGAAAAAATGTAGGATTTTGCATCGTTACTTCTACTTTTCTTGAAATTGTGCTTCCAGTTAGATGGATCTGTTTTTCTTTCTGTGCTTTTATTTAACAATACACTCTTTGAGGTGAAACTGACATTAGCCACATCCGCCATTTCCATAGATATACCACGTTCTTCCAGGATGGTCAACTTCACAACTACAAATAGCTCAATTTGTAAACAGACAAAATACATCTATTGCTATGGTAGCACGTTTCTCGTGATGTATGCCTACCACTTTATTCCAGTGAACACTCAACGTGCCAAAAACGTGATATATAACTTTCTTTGAGGGAGGTCTTCACTTGTTCAAATACGTGTCACAATGTATCATTCGCGTAAACAAGAATTTGTTAAAAACGTGATACAAAACTGACCTCGATTGTCCGGTACTAGCAAACAGTACAGGTATCTGAGATAATATAAGTCGCCGACATGCTGGAGTTGACTGTAAACAAAGGGAAACTCAAAGTTCAAAATGGTTCATATGGCTCTGAACACTGTGGGACTTGACATCTGCGGTCATCAGTCCCCTAGAACTTAGAACTACTTAAACCTAACTAACCTATGGATATCACACACATCCATGCCCGAGTCAGGATTCGAACCTACGACCGTAACGGTCGCGCGGTTCCAGACTGAAGCGCCTAGAACCGCTTGGCCACAACGGCCGGCAAACTCAAAGAAAATGCCCTGCGATCATCCAGTAAATCGCCTTCAGTTTTGAGGTTTGTGTGAGTACAATGTACGCAAACGAAGAGAGAGAAAAAATACTACTTATCTATGGAGAATGTAAGTGCTGCGTTTTCATTCGTTTACTGTGAACTCAAGCGACCGACTTTGCCCTGGGTTCCTGCACTTTGTTCTGGTACTGGAAAGTCAAAGTCAGTTTTGTGTTGCGTTTTTAATAACGTAATCTTTAAGTGAATCGTTCTTGAACACGTCTTGCGGAGAGGAAGCTTATTACTGAATAAAAAATATAGGATGATGTTTAAAGCGGACATATTGCTGTTCATATCTTCGTAAGAAAGCGTTAATGCTGGTTAATGTCCCCCTGGCAGCTAAACACCATTTGCTTGTTTTTTTTATTTTTATTTTTTTGTTTTCTTCTGTACGAAAAGTTATTTGGTGTATTCAAGATAAATGGGACACATCGTATGTAAGTTCTGTTGTTCCCATCTTTTGTTGAGGGTTATCATTGCATTTATGTCGAATCGTATGTCAGTGAACGTTTATCAACGTAGAGGTTACCCCACCAAAATTATAAGAATAGGTTTCAATATCATCACTGTGGCAACAATCACTGAACGAAATACTCAGGCGTCATCCACACTTCTTCAATGGGACAACGCCTCGCGTCACTTTCGGCAGTTGAGTTCAGTTCAAATATTTGATGTAGGCTGTAATATGTATAGAAATTTTGATTCTGTAGACTCTTTTGCTATCAAGTATAATAGTAAGACTATTTACTGCGAAGAATGCATATTCTTTGTTTCTATGTGAGATGAGAGACAAAAATAGACACGTTGACTTCAGTTTCAGCTAAGAATAATCGGAATTCCGTAAACAACCTCCCAGAACCGTTTTGTGAAATGAAGTTTAGCGCGAACTGTCCGCTATACACCATGAACTATCGGTCGGATAAACTGCTTTTAAACACAAGATGCTGCTGATTTGTCTGGGCAATAGGTTTCCTGTGATTAAAAGTATTCAAGATCTTACGGAATATAGGGCCATACAGCCTTGCTTTAGTGTACGTAGACCGCTCGTAATATGATTCGTTCGTACAGAACGGAAGCTTTCGCCCTTAGTTACGGTGCTTATATGTATCCAATTTCTCTTATGATCTCCGAACCTTTCCCATGAATTCTGCATTCGTTTGTTAACACAGTTGTTCACACACTTAAAAAAAACATGTGGTACTTTAACTAAGAGGTTGTTCAGCTCTCGAATACATTTGGCGTAGGTAGTGTGGTCCTTCCACTGCTGTTTAATTCAGTTCGTATCATTAATTGCCACCAGCAGTGCAGTTATTTCAGGCACTTATTCTTAGCGGCCTGCAGAAATTACACAAAACCGGCCAAGTGTTCGGTTTCGTACTGCAGTGACGATGCGGAAGTGAAGCAGCTTAGTGGAGTGAATCGTGTTTCCGTGCCACTGTGTCAGACAGACGAATAACGCACCGAGTCCCGCAGAAGTTCCTGCTTAACTTTCGAGAGGGACAAGAAACTATTGGTTCGACGAATGATTTCAATCCGAGGCGTGATGTAGGCATACATATCATAGTCTCTATTGTCCTCTGAAGCAGAGGCCATTAACTAGCGGCCAATCAAACTGTCAGCCAGGTTTGCTTTTTGTTCCACGTCAAAACGGCACAGGCGCCATGTCAACGCACCTGAAACTCATCACGGGTATGTGCGCTTTCGTGTTTGCCTACTGCTGTTGGTGGCAGGGTCAAGCTGAGTCATCGCGGAAGCCAGAAAAGAAAGGCGCTCGAGCATAGAGAGGGACAGACAAATTGATGGAGAGCAGAGACTGAGGGGCGGAGAGAGAAACAATGAACGAGACAGAGAGAGAGAGAAAGGTATAACAACGGTGGGTGATACAGCGTGCGACCTTCTTATGAAGTTCTGTTAACTTTCTCAGAATTTGCTGCACATATTTAGTGTGTGAACAATAGTGGTCATTGTGCAGGTTGGCACAAAATAATTGTTAGAAATTGTTTTTCTATTCCGGTTTAATTGTATGCTGTAAATGACTTTCCTTGTGGTATCATATTGCAGCTCTAAAAATTCTACGAGGGAGAGTCAAATGAAAACCTTAAATACTTTTTTTAAATGTTATTTATTGTGCTGTATCACTTTTCAACATAATCACCCCCAAGCTCAATGCAAGTCCTCCAGCGCTTACAAAGTGCATAAATTCCTTTAGAAAAAAAATTCGCTTTTTAGTCCGCGCAACAACTCATGCACTGCGTGGAGTGCCTCTTCATCAGAACGGAACTTCTTTCCTCCCATCGCGTCTTTGAGTGGTCCAAACATATGGAAATCACTTGGGGCAAGGTCTGGTGAGTACGGTGGATAAGGAATGCACTCAAAATGCAGGTCTGTGATTGTTGCAACTGTTGTACGGGCAGTGTGGGGCCCTGCATTGTCATATTGCAAAAGTACTCCTGCTGACAGCAATCCACGTCGCTTTGATTTGACTGTAGGCTGCAGATGATTTTTTAGGAAATCTGTGTGTTATGCACTGGTGACAGTGGTCCCTCTAGGCATGTAATGCTCCAAAATGACGCCTTTTTCGTCCCAAAAGAGAGTCCGCATAGCCTTCCCTGCTGATGGTTCTTTTCGAAACCTCTTTGGTTTCTGTGATGAGAAATGGCGCCATTCCTTGATCGCTCTCTTCGTTGCCGGTTGGTGGAAGTGAACCCAGGTTTCGTCACCAGTACGATTCTTGCAAGGAAGTCAACACCTTCTCGTTCAAAGCGCCGAAGAAGTTCTTCACAAGCATTAACACGTCGTTCTCTCATTTCAGGAGTCAGCTGCCGTGGCACCCATCTTGCACACACTTCGTGAAACTGGGGTACATCATGCACAATGTGGTGTGCTGACCCATGACTAATCTGTAAACATGCTGCAATGTCATTCAGTGTCACTCGGCGTTTTTCCTTCACTACGGCTTGAACTGCAATGTTCTGTGGAGTCACAACTCGTTGTGTCTGACCTGAACGAGGAGCGTCTTCCGCTGAAGTCACACCATATGTGAACTTCCTACTCCATTCGTAGACTTGCTGGCGTGACAAACATGCATCACCGTACTGAACCTTCATTCGTCGATGAATTTAAATAGGTTTCACACCTTCACAACGCAAAAACCAAATAACAGAACGCTGTTCTTCCCTGGTGCAAGTCGCAAGTTTGGCGGACATCTTTATACTGATACTGCGACGGTGTGTGTGCATCTGTACCATGCTGCCACCTACATGCCATTCTGCACGCTGTTTGTAGCACGCTTACCAACTTACAGGATACCGGTGAGAAATTTCGATTTGTTATTACAAATTTAAGGTTTTCATTTGACTCACCCTCGTATAGCTCTCTCACCGCTGTCACATCTCAGAATGGAACCACTAGCATATTATGGACGTAGCGTTGTGATGAGACGCGCATTCTACAGAAAGAACAGTACCAACCGGTGCGACCACTCCTCATTGTTATTACAGTACAAAACTGAAGTGAAAATGTGATGACAAAATTTAAGCATCAGCTGGTTGAGATTTTGTGTAATTTTTTCCCTGTTTTTTTTCTTTTTTTTAACTGGCCTCTGGATTGTTTTGACACGACCAGATCCCAACATGGTTCCAAGAAAGTGCCAGTTATGTCAACCAGCGTTAATTGTAACCTTGGACAATGTTGAACGAGTGTACACCTTATTGAGTGACAAGCCCACCGCATCAACAAAACATACAGCACAGCAACTCAGGATGTCGCGATAGTTTTTCCAGAGGATAATGAAAGAGACACATTTTTTCCGCCGGCTGGAGTGGCCGAGCGGTTAAAGGCGCTACAGTCTGGAACCGCACGACCGCTACGGTCGCAGGTTCGAATCCTGCCTCGGGCATGGATGTGTGTGATGTCCTTAGGTTAGTTAGTTTTAAGTAGATCTAAGTTATAGGGGACTTATGACCACAGCAGTTGAGTCCCATAGTGCTCAGAGCCATTTGAACCATTTTTGAACTTTTTTTCATCACAAAATTCAACGGTGCCAATCTGTGCAACCTTTGAGGGACAGGGATGTGAAGCTGCGATATTCTCTTGGAAATGAAATGATTGAGATCTTTGAAAGTGGAAAAGTCGACACGGATCTGATCTGGTTTGGTGATGAGGCACACTTCAGTCCCCATAGGTACGCCAAGAAACAGAATTCGCACCACTGGGCACTGGCAATCCATACGTTGAAGTTGCTATTCCACCTCTTCACCAGAAAGTCACTTTTACTTGCGCAAACGGTGCACAGTACATTATTGGGCCCAGTTATAACTGACGGACAAATACAGACAAGTACTAGAATGTGTATTTGTACATACTGCACGATACGGCCGAATGCTGCCAAACTATTGGTTTTTGAGGCGTGGAACAAGTTCACACCGTGCTGCGGACATTGTCGATTTCTGTCAGAAGAAGTTCAAAGATGAGTTCGTTGCCCTGGACGCCTTAGGATACACTGGAGATGTGGAGTTCGCCCATTAATGTACCGATTTCACCTCGTGTGGTTATAGCTAATGGAGTTATCTGAAACACATCCACCATCAATGCATCTGCAACAGTTCAGGATGTTGGTACTGCAACTTGCAGATTATGCCGTCTAAAATAATTTTCTTCAGAAAGTCATCACTGAATTCAGTCCAAGGCTATACGCACTAACTGCTGCAGAAGGAAAGCACTTTGAAAACCTTCTGTATTAAATTTAAGGTTGACTGCTATAGCATAAATGTGTTAACAAGAATGTATTCTCCCATGTAACGTTGTAGAAGACAAAAAATTTCCATTATCTATTTTGCACCACCCTGTACCAGCAGTCGGTTTGCAGTTAGTCGCACACATCAAATGCCTGTATTTTTCGTGAGCGCTAGGAAAGCTAAGGAAGAATGGGTGCGAGTTGGATATTATAAGACAGATATAGATTTGGAACGGTGTAAGGCAGATGCTGCACATAGATTAGTAAACACTAACTTTAGGAGACATGGAACAAGGAGCGCAGTAGTTAGATATGTTAACGGAATTTGTAAATACGCCAAGAACACGAAACTAGATCAATTGAAAACGGGAACACAGTGCAAGAAGATGATGGTGGAAATTGAATCCTCATCTGTATGTGAATTACAAAAAAACTGTAAACGAACTTGAAACAAGAACACGCACAGGTATTAATAACATACCAGCAGAACTGTTTCTGGTATCAGACAAAAGGGGAAAGCAAGTACTATAGATGCTCGTGAATCAGATTTATGAATCTAGAGCCTTTATACCAGATTTTGAAAACAATATAATTATCAGACCTGCAACAAAAGAAAGAATGGGTAGATGTAAAAAATTAGCGCTCAGCCATTTTATTTTCATATGTGCCAATAATACAAGAGTCTAGATAAATGCAAGGGAGAGGAGAGGAACAGTTTGGTTCAAGAAGTAGAGGGTACTTTTATACTGAGGCTAATAATGGTTTTACGAAAAACAAAGACATTTGCATCCTGTTAGTTGGTTTAGAGAAGGAATTTGATAACGTGAACTGAAATAAAATGCTTTCCTGAAGGGACAATCGTTGAAATAATGGTTTATAGTGACCTGCAAGTTGTTTGTCACAGATACAAGATCGTCATTATACGATTTACTTAATTTTAACCGAGCGAGGTGGCGCAGTGGTTAGACACTGGACTCGCATTCGGGAGGACGATGGTTCAATCCCGCGTCCGGCCATCCTGATTTAGGTTTTCCGTGATTTCCCTAAATCGCTCCAGGCAAATGCCGGGATGGTTCCTTTCAAAGGGCACGGCCGACTTCCTTCCCCGTCCTTCCCTAATCCGATGAGACCGATGACCTCGCTATCTGGTCTCCTTCCCCAAACCAACCAACCGACCAACCAACTTAATTTTACTTATTTAACTATTCTGGAAAGGTTAGCGCGTAGTGTCTTCTCTTATATCTAACAAGGCATTCCTCATATCTTATGTCACATTAGCTTTGGTACACATGTTTTTAAGAATACTTACATTGATTTGCTGATAATGGAGAAAGTGAAAACTGAGTTGCGTTCTCAATGAAATAGATTTTGTTATTGTAGTGGTAACTGTTGTTCGTACTTGAACTGTGTTCATAGGCAGACTGGTAACATATGAACTGTGTGTTCTAGAAGATACTGGGGTCAATGAAAAGCAATTGCAAGCATTGTTAACAGGGAGCTGGTTATTACAGCGTATCATGTAGTTCACACAAGCATGAAAACTAAAAGATTAATGTTTAATATTCCATCGACGAGGAGGTTATTATAGCCCAGCACGAACTGAACAAAGACTGGGAAACGAATCGGACGTTTACTTTTTAACTATCAATAATCTATTTAGGGAAACCACGAAGGATCTAAATCTGACTGTCCGTACGGGGATTTGGTTACCGCGACAGCGAATTCAGTGTCTTAACTACTGCGCCACCTAGACAGGAGCGTACAACTTCGAAGTCCTGTTGGAGGCCCCGGAAAATGGAAACAAAAGTCACTTGCGAAATAAAAGGATCAGTACATTTTAAAAACGATCGGTAGCTTAACACATGTTTATTCTTGTCTATAGTAAAATACAGAACGGATATGGAGCATCCATCTCCGTTATCAAGGTTGCTTGCGCAAGCTTCTGCGATGGCGCTCGACTTGGTAGTAAGCTGGTTCGAATCCCAGCGGTGGAAAATTTTCACTGTCCATATTTGTCTGGCAAAGTTCCTGATCATCAGCCTTTTCGCCAATGTCATCTCTATTTTCGTCCTCCTCTTCCTCCTCTTCTTCATCATCATCATTATAAAATGGTTCAAATGGCTCTAAACACTATGGGACTTAACATCTGAGGTCACCAGTCCCCTAGACTTAGAACTACTTAAACCTAACTAACCTAAGGACATCATACACTCCCATGCCCGAGGCTGGATTCGAACCTGCGACCGTAGCAGCAGCGCGGTTCCGGACTGAAGCGCCTAGAACCGTTCGGCCTCAGCGGCCGGCATCATCATCATCTTCATCATCGTCTTCGAGGACTAGGCCTTTCGGACCTTTGCGCCTCTGAATTGTTCACGCCACCTGTTTCCTGTTGGGTCATAATTGTATTGCAGGTTTAGTTATTTTGTTATTAGCCAGACGTTGGACATAGTCTTTCCATTTCAGTCTGTTATTTTCAGTTATATTTGTAGTCGTTTCCACATTTAGTTCTTGTCTAGTTTTGTAGAGTAATAGAGACTCCTGTTGGGTCATAATTGTATTGCAGGTTTAGTTATTTTATTGTTAGCCATGCGTTGGTCATAGTCTTTCCATTTCAGTCTGTTTTTTTCGGTTATATTTGTAGTGGTTTTAACATTTAGTTCTTGTCTAGTTTTGTAGAGTAATAGTGACTATCCTGCTGCAAAAGAAGAAACTTCACCTCTTATGATTAGATTCGTCGTAACTGATCAGATGTTAGGGTACAACGTTCACTGCAGCAAAGGCAACGCTATTACTTTGTTAAGTTTAGTTACTGTTTCTTTTAGTTCGTTGTGTTTTAATGTACGTTGTATGGTTCCACAGAACTGTCAGACTCTTCAGAGTATAAACCGATTATCAAGAAACAGCGTCATCATGAAACTGAAAATACCACCTCCTAATATGTCATTTAATATGATCAAACATTTATGAATGATATTGTCAGTATAAATATTGAGAAGGTTGGGGGACAATGGGCAGGCTTATTTAACTCCTTAATTAATATCGGCAGATTCTACCCCATTCCTTCTAGTACGGATGCTTATCTTATTGTTATCGTACAACGGTATTACGACTGAATTGCGGTAATCGGACTATCTGCAACTCCCATTTCCTTTAATGATTCCGATAGCATTTTCCGCTTTACTTAGTCAAACGCCTTTTCATAGCCGATAAAAACATAATAAGTACGTAATGAAAATTAATTTTTTTATGATTTAACAGTGCCAAAGTGAAAAGGCAATTGGAACATGATCTGCCTTTTCTACAGTCATTTGATAACTTTACCATACGTTCTTCCAGTATTCCTATTAATCTGTTGTTTCTAAATTTAGCATACAGTTTGTAGCAGAAATTTAGTAGACTTATTCCTGGGTAATTTGTGCATTTCTTGAAAATGGGAGTGGCAAAGTTTCATTCCATTCGTCTCATACATGTACGCTCAGCCATCAGACATTCATAAAATTCAAAAGTATGTGCTTTGGTTGATCAGATACATATTTAATCAGCTCCATATTTATATTATCACTGCCGACGACATTTCGTTTTTTGTTTCTTGGATCATATTTTGCTCTTCTTCCATTGTTATCGGATCTTCGGAGTCGCTGGTCGGTTTATAAAAGCATTCATTTTCAGATATTATGTTACTTGTAAAGTATCTCGTTTTCAGGGTTTCGTGCCTCAATCGGTAAAAATGGAACCTTTGGTGCCCGACCGTCTATCTGTCTGTCTATTAAAAACCCTGTTTCTCAGAAACGGGTATGCCTATCAAGCTGAAATTTATGTCACATACTGAGGTTTATGGACACTGCGCGACATACAAAATTGAATTTTTTAGGTCAATGAAACCAAAAGATACGGCCATTTATACCACATAGCGTAATACAAATCCACTCATCAAAACCTATGGGTTACTTCACATCGGCGTAGAATAATGAAATTTGGCAACAAGGAATGTTTCACCGTACAACCAAGGGAATAAAATCGAAAACTGTAAAATTGTAATTCTGTCACGCTTGTTGTCAAACTGCTCGTCAGTCCGTTAAGACGCCTTACACTCAGGGAAGGATTGATAAATCAAGTTGAAGTTTATTTCACATTCTAAGGTCTATGGTCCATTGACAGTATAATAAACGTTGGCTTCTAAATGAATGCAGTCGAAAGGTACGGCCATTTATGTCACATATTTTGATACTTGCAAACTCACTCGTCGAAACCTATAGTGCCCTTCCCGTTGATCTGTAATGATGAAATTTGGCAAGAAGTAAGGTCTCACAGTACAAATAAAGAGTGAGATCCGAAAAATTGTTAATCTGTAATCATATCACACAAAACAATGTTCCTTTTATCAGTTGTTATGCGATGTCAAACTTGAAATTAAAACCATTGGTAGTTCTACATTGAGACTGACTGGATTGCAATGGTAAAAGTCATACATCAGGCAAGGAAAGAATTTATTGCTTCTATGACGCGTTTCGGAATTTATCCATCATCAGAGATCCAGGAGCGATCACGGCAGGTAGACAGGGCCCCTTCAAGTCGTATCTGAAACGCAGTATCTCCTGGATATTTTACATTGGATAAATTCCGTCATAAGAGCAATAAAGTCATTCTTTGCATGAAGTTTAACTTCTACCATTGGGACCTAGTTAGCCTGAATGGTGAGCTACTGATTATTATAATAATGGTCACATGCCCCCAGCATCACTTTATGTCACATTTGCATCATTGTAAATAAAACTTTCTCGAAAATTTTAATCCATGGGACAAATGGAAATGGAAATGCCGTGTGGCTAGGGCCTCCCGTCGGGTAGACCGTCCGCCTGGTGCAAGTCTTTCGATTTGACGTCACTTCGGCGACTTGCGCTTCGATGGGGATGAAATGATGATGATAAGCTCAACACAACACCCAGTCCCTCAGCGGAGAAAATCTCCGACCCAGCCGAAAATCGAACCTGGGCCGTTAGGTATGATATTACGTTGCACTGACTACTCAGCTACCAGGGGCGGACCCTGGGACCAATAATATATTGCCAGTACCAGTGTCGATGACAGGCAAAAATGATCGATACTCTCGATTCCCGAAATGGATGAACTATCTATATATCTAATTAAGTTTGTACGGAACCTTCATTGCGCAAGTCCTACTCGCACCTGACCAATTTTGGTTTATTCAAGTGCATAGCAATTCTGTGTGTGTGTGTGTGTGTGTGTGTGTGTGTGAGTGAGTGAGTGTGTGTATTGAACCGGGCACCTAGAAACGACGGAGAGGCTTCGTCACCGCCGTAGCCCTCAATGGTTCACAATCTCACAACAAGGTTATTGTGCGGTTCGGCCCCCATTGGGCTCCCCCGGGAACGTCTCATACCAGACGAGTGTAACCCCAAATGTTTGCGTGGTAGAGTAATTATGGTGTACGCATACGTGGAGACAGTGTTTGCGCAGCAATCACCGACATAGTGTAACTGAGGCGGGATAAGGGGAACCAGACCGCATTCACCGAGGCAGATAGAAAACCACCTTAAAAACCATCCACAGACTGGCCGGCACACCGGACCTCGACACTAATCTGCCGGCCGGATTCGTGCCGGGGACCGGCTTGCCTTCCCTCTTTGTAAGCAGCGCAGTTAGACCGCGCGGCTAGCCGGGAGGGCTTAATTCTGTGTACCTTATTTCGTCTTCCATGAATATCATGTTCTATTTCACTCTCATATCGTTCAAAACTTTCCCGTTTAATTTTTCGCGTTTCTTTCTCCATTAAATTACATTCACTTTTATAATTCTCTCTGTAATTCATATTAATACACAATGCCAAAGTGTTTCGATATGCTTCCTTTTGTCTTTTATTAGTTTACTAATATGGTCGTTTTAAACTGTTAATCCCCTTCCAGAATATTTTTCCCTCGTTCCTAATGCTACAGCAGCTGCTTCCGTTATAATTTCTTTAATAGTATTCTATATCCCATTCATACTGCTATTGGTTTCACTTGACTTGCATCATTTAGTTCTTTTGATATAAAGGTTTTGTGGTGTCACCGCCAGACACCACACTTGCTAGGTGGTAGATTAAATCGGCCGCGGTCCATTTAGTACATGTCGGACCCGCGTGTCGCCACTGTGTAATCGCAGACCTAGCGCCACCACAAGGCAGGTCTCGTGATACGAACAAGCACTCGCCCCAGTTGGACGGACGACCTAGCTAGCGACTAGATGTACGAAGCCTTTCTCTCTCATTAGCCGAGAGACAGAATAGCCTTCAGCTAAGTTAATGGCTACGAACTAGCAAGGCGCCATTAGCCTTACAGTGATTGTAATTAAAGTCTCCTGTGTATAGTCAAGAGCGATGTACCACAATGATTGATTAAAGATAAGTATTAATCCAGCTATGTACTTTTCTTCATAGCATTAATTACGTAGCCTGTTCCAGTACTTCACGCCCGTCTGCGTTAGTCTAGCGTGCATTTTCAGCCATCTCGAACTACAAGGTGTTGGCCCAGCAGCCGACACATCAGGTTTGATGTCCGACCCCTTTAGCTGAGTGGTCAGCGCGGCGGAATGCCATGCCAGGGGGCCCGGGTTCGATTCCCCCTTCTGGGGCAGGAGATTTTCTCCGCTCAGGGACTGGGCGTTGCGTTGCCCTCCTCATCATTTCATCCGAATTTCCTACGCGCAAGTCGCCCAATGTGAAGTCAAATGCAGTGAGTACTTGCCCTCGGCTGCCGAACTTCCCCGAATGGGTGACTCCCGGCCCACAGTGCCGTACGCTCATTTCCATTTCAATGGTTTGATACTATATCCTTGGAGTAGGTACACAAAAAAATGGCTCTGAGCACTAAGGGACTTAACTGCTGAGGTCATCAGTCCCCTAGAACTTAGAACTACTTAAACCTAACTAACCTAAGGACATCACACACATCCATGCCCGAGGCAGCATTCGAACCTGCGACCGTAGCGGTCGCTCGGTTCCAGACTGTAGCGCCTAGAACCGCTCGGCCACTCCGGCCGGCCGCAGTAGGTACACCTTATAAGTTCTTACATCCGAATGGGTATTTACGTGTGGTTTCTTCCATTTTTTTAGAAAAAAGTTACGCTATTTCTTACTAAAATGTGATCTGATAATACATCCAAGCTTTTGTTGACCAGTGTGTCTTTTATTCTTAATTATGCCTTTTTATTTACAAGAATAGTCTATTACTGAATCTCGAGCTGCCTGTGTATATTTATGGATGTTACGATATTTATGTTATGCAGTGTTTTTTCAGCCTCTGTACATGCTATATTCGTAACAAGTCTCTTATCCACTCGTGCTTTTAAGTCTCCTGTGAGAAGTACGTAATCACTTTTATTTAGTTTTCGGGTAGTTTTCTGTAACGGGTCATAAAATTCATTAGTGTTTTGAGTCCTTCTTTCTTATACGAAGACGATATGAAAAGGAACCTTACCTCAGCTTGAAGACGTAGCACTATTATTTTTTAACTCATAAAAGTGTGCGAAAGTATTCTGTTTTTTAATGCTTTTCGCACCCAGGTGGAGACTCTAGCAAAAGCTCTGTGCCTTTGTGATTGTCGGCAACAGATCATCACAAATTCTGAAGTTCTCTTAGTCCCTGTAATTGCTTTTTTGTTTCAGACTTGGGTTTACCTTCTCTGCGGCTTGAGATCTGACCTCCCGTTGTTCTAGTTTTGTTCCAGCCTGGCTATTTTATTCCCCCATGCCATATCTGACAAGCTTTTCCCCCATCCTCCACCTGGTGACGCGTTCGGTGAGTGACTAGCCAACTCCACACGGGTTGCGCCAGTGTACTGGACTAAATTGCAAGTCATTCCGCAATTTGTCATGAAGTGATGGTATGTGGCGCTGTTGAGGGTGATTAGTGTCTTGGATGGGGACATTAAGCTCGGCGACCTCTTTGGTGCTTTTCGAGAAGAATAAGCTATGCGCCGGCACGAGAGGAGTATGCGGGCATCGGGTTTCACCCTTTCCCTCCCTTTTATCCGTTAAAACACAAACCAGACACCACACTACACTAGCACTCGTCACAGTCATCCATACGACACAAATACACGCCTGACACAGCAGGTCGGAGGAAAGCAACGGCAAACCATCTCCACCAGATACTTGCCTAGAACAGTGATGGAGAGTGCCTGTGTCTGCTCTCCTACGCTCATTCACTGAGTATGGAACTAGTGTGAGTCTGACATAGCCGCGAGGTCTAGGGGCCTTGCCACGGTTCGTACGGCTCCCCCCAGCCGTAGGTTCTTTCTCTGCCTCGTGATGACTGGGTGTTGTGTGCTGTCCTTAGGTTAGTTCGGTTTAAGTAGTTCTAAGTTCTAGGGGACTGATGACCATAGATGTTAAGTCTCATAGTGCTCAGAGCCATTTGAACCATTTGAACCCAGTCGGAGGTTCGAATCCTCCCTCGCGCATGGTTGTGTGTGTTGTCCTTAGCGTAAGTTAGTTTAAGTTAGAGTAAGTAGTGTGTAAGCCTAGGGACCGATGACCCCAGCAGTTTGTCCCATAGGAACTTACCCGAAATTTCCAAATTTCTGACTTGTAAAAATTATCGAAATAGAACGTAAATTTCTGCTTCCTTTTGTTGGTTAATAAATCGCTTCCTATTCTGTCAGTGTCACATACGATAATTTTTGTTACTTTGAGTAATCTATTGTATTGTATTGGGTTGGTGCATAAGTTAATTCTGTTTCTCCGTAAGTTTAATAAGCGCAACAGATTCACATAACAAAGATTTTACTTTCGATAATATATTTTCCTTCCTATTTACAACAGTCAGCTAACGCTGAGGTAACTTTTCGATTCCGCGACTGAAGAAATCACTTGGCCTTCAGGTGAAGAACTCGTCGAGTCATGTTCGGAACGCATTTTCATCCCGGAGGGGGAATGCCTTGAACGTTGTTCGACAAAGAACGGTAAAGGTGAAAATCTGTGGCCGCAATGTCAGGTGAATAAGGTGGGTGCGTAATGGCTTCCCAACCCAACTCCTGCGTAGTATTTTTTGTCAGTCTAGCAGAATGCCGGCAGGCATTATTGCGGAGTACCATCAATCCCAGCTGGGATTTTGGTCGTTGTTCTCGGACTGCGTCTGCAAGACGTCTCAGTTATTGACAATAAATGTCAGCAGTGATGGTTACATCTTGGGAAAGCAGTTCCTAGTACGCCACACCGTCGCTGTTCCAAGACATGCATCACATTATCTTTTGTGGAAGCGCGTAGGCCTTTGTGCGGGGAGTTGCTGCTTTGTTTGGGCTCAACCATTCCTTTCTTTTTCTTACGCTGACATCAAGACACAATTTCTCGTCACCGTTAACAATACAGATAGAAATGCTTGGTGTTGCTCGCGACCCAATTAATGACGAACGAGCAGATATGCACATGTGGCCACCTGTTGATTTTTGTGGTTTTCGCTTAGAGCATGCGGTACCCATACACCGGATTCGTGAATCTTCCTCATTGTATGCAAATGTCACCAAAATGCCAAAACGCAAAACAAAAGCCTTACGAACTTATGCACCAACCTAACATGTACAGTAGCTGCAAGGATTTCATTCATTGTTGAGTCAACTTCGGTCTGTCCGTATTATAAAGAAAATAACGTTACAGAAAGTAAATACTAATATGTGAAGACGTCAAAACAAAGTTTTAGTAATATTTACGTAGAAAATGATCACCTGAATATCATATAAACCTTTGCTTACAATTCGACCACTTTGTGGGACACAAAAATCACCAAAATTCACATGTAAAATGGCACATGCAATTACAATTATTTTACAGCACATTCACAACTTAATGAAAACTCTGTCGCAATGAAAATGATAAAAATTAACTGGAAGGCGTCACTATTTTGCCTACCGAGCGATGTAGTGCAGTAGTTATCACACTGGATTCACGTTTGGGAGGTCAGTGGTTCAAATCCCCTTCAGACCATCCACATTTAGGTGTACTGTGATTTCCCTAAACCAGTTATCAAATAAGGGGATGGTTCTCTGAAAGGGCAAAATCGATTTCCTTTCCTATCCTTCCCTAATCCATCATTGTGCTCCGTTTCTAATGACGTCTTTGTCAACGGGGCGTTAAGCTCTAAATTTCCTTTCATCTTTCTATTTTGACCGTAGTCACCTATGACCTGTCTGCTGCTCCAGGGCCACTCGAAGAACATCAGTCCCATGTTTGAAACGTGGAACATATTTTTGAGCCAGTATATGCATAGACTATAAACTACAGGTAACCTACATTTATGCTACCTTGTATGTTATGTATGAGGCGGAACTATGGGCCTCATGGAAAAAGGCTGACCCGGCTGAGTCACGCAATTTGACTCAGTCTGATCACGAGACGTGGCCATTAATTGCACGCGTTTATCACGTAGACTGACGTGAGGATCAATGAACTGTACTTGACGGGATCTGGAACATCTTAGGTGATTAGAAAGTTAGTAGACAGGAATATAATTAAATACTTAGCTTTAATTCAGCATCAGCGGTCAACGTCGGTCTTGACTTTGTACAATAATATTTACAAGTGCAGTTATAGACTGAACTGCGAATACTTCTTTAGAATTCTGATTGCTTTACACATATAGGTCAACTGTCAATGCGTAAACTATGTGGTGCCTGGTTAGGTCGTAGCTACTGACTTAGTTGAAGGCTATGCTAACTAGCGTCTCTGCAAATGAGATATCTGAAGCTATAACAGGTGAACCATTCCTATTAAAGTCGGTTGTAGAACTGGCCAGTGCGTTAGCTTGTCTCGAAACACCAGCTGAATGCGCGGCGCTCAGTCAGCTACCGTCTACAGTGGCAACTTGGTTCAAATGTTTCAAATGGCTCTGAGCACTATGGGACTTAACTTCTGAGGTCATCAGTCCCCTAGAACTTAGAACTACTTAAACCTAACTAACCCAAGGACTTCACACACATTCATGCCCGAGGCAGGATTCGAACCTGCGACCGTAGCGGTCGCGCGGTTCCAAACTGTAGCGCCTAGGACCGCTCGGCCACTCCGGCAAGCACAGTGGCGACTCGCGGTTCCTATGTGTACTGACGGACTGTGGCCGATTTGAAGCCTACAGCCTAGCAAGTGTGGCGCCAGTACTCGGAAGTGATGCCTTCTAGAGTTGCATCGATAACGAAAAGAGATCTGAGCTACGGAGGCAGATTGCCATGTAAGCTTGACAAACAAGGAGACTCGATGGGATGAAGGAATTGAGGGGGAAAAAAGGAAGTGAACGGGTGATTTGTGAAAAAGTGTGCAAGCACAGAGAATGACAGCACTGTCATTCCGTGGGGCAGTTTCACTTATTATTAACGCACGCGGATCGCTGGAAAATCAGTGGCGACCAGTTTGGGTGTCGACACGCAACGTGACTGTGGAGGAGATTTGGCGGCAGAGCTGCAGGGCGGAGTCAATATATCAGCGGAATGAGGCGCGAAGCGTGCTGCGCACACACAGGCAAGCACGCACGCACGGATGGCGGCGTACGTGGCTGCAGGGCGCCCTAAAGCAGGCAGCTGCCTGCCCAGCACGTATTGTTCCGCCCAGCACAGCGCCGCCGCACGCGCCCGCCTTCTCGGACTTCGTCTGTGCAGCCAGGCGAAGATTTCTCATAACACTCTGCCGAAACTTCCTATCAACACCAGCAGCGTCAGACACACAAATACATTTCTACGAGACGCTTGGCACCGAACGATTGAAGAGTAGAAATGTCAAACGTGTTAAAGTGCCAAGCCTCACATTTTTCAAAAGAATCAGAAAATAATGATCTCTTTTATGCATTTTTTTGTGCGAAACTTATTTGTGTTCAAAATACTGGGAAGGTATTCTGATACCACATATTATACTGTTCACCTGGTCACTGCAAATATAATGAGTTACAATAAATATTCAACATTTATGGAACATTCTGATGGCACATGGATGAACATAGACGTATTTTAACAATTACAATTATTTGTTTATAGTTTTTTTTAAATTTCTCTATGTTCACGTTTTTCAATGGATATGTACTGGTAAAAGACAGCATATCTACGGATAAACAATCTCTGCGCAGTTACAAACTCTCGCTGATTTTGTGTGGACTATCTATTTAAAGTTGTCTGAGGGTGCCCGAAAAAGTCAAAAGTTGCTTCATAAGAAAATATAAAACAATTCTTTCTGCCGAAATGCACTAACAATTGTTTTACAGTTTCTTATGAAGCAACTTTTCACTTTTTCGGCCACCCTCAGACAACTTTAAATAGATAGTCCACACAAAATCAGCGAGAGTTTGTAACTGCGCAGAGATTGTTTATCCGTAGATATGCTGTCTTTTACAAGTACATATCCATTGAAAAACATGAACATAGAGAAATTAAAAAAAACTATAAACAAATAATTGTAATTGTTTTATACTCAAAGACTAACAGTATAAGAGTGTACTGTTCAAAGACTGTGCACAAGTGAAGGCTGGCATACGCTGCTATGTTATAGGCACAATAAAATTTCGTGAATGTGATGACCAGGCAAAAAAAAAAAAAAAAAAAAAATGGAAATGAGCGTATGGCATTGTTGACCGGGAGGCCCCATGCGGGGGAATTAGAGCGCCGTATTGCAAGTCCTTTTTAGTTGACGCCACTTCGGCGACTTGCGGATCAATGATGATGAAAATGACGATGAGGGACACACAACACCCAGTCCCTTGCCGGGAATAGAACCTAGGCGGAAACGCTACCGCTACGCTACGGAGGCGGACACCAGGCAAAAAAAGAAGGGCATAAGGGAGTGAATGTTGAACAATTATCTTATCTACAAAAAGGGTATTGTCTTATGGTGATAAAAATAGCAGCAGACTTTGACATGGAATGACAATGTGGAGAGTAATAATTTTTTTATTCAATTGCCTTGACTGCCATTTTTTATAATTGAATTATCGACTTCAGCAATGCCACAGCCATCTTCAGCATCTACAATAGAAGTAAAAGATAAAAGTATTACTACCCACTATTAGTCGTCCACAGTATTGTTACACCTCTGACTGAGGGCGCTTCCGTCAGCTTATCGCGAGTTTTCATCGTAATATTTCACGAGGATATGTTGAAACACTTGATAGTGTATGCACAGTTATCTTAAAATCAATCACAGCGCGATGCGTTTTCCTTAGTCACCACCGTACTTGTTTACCTCAACGACACTGCGTGTTTCTGATAACTGCCACGGCAGGTGAAGTGCATTAATACTGTGGTCGGGTAGTACAGTAAGGGGTTTAAGAAACAAAAAGAGAAAGTGTAATATAAACACATTATACGTCTCATTCTGCTACACCGTAACAAGTCACAACCATGTAAAAATAACACAAGACAAAGTTTCCATGCTCTTTTTTTCCCCGTAGAATGAAGTCTCATCGTCAAAGGCGATTTACACTTCTTGGTGTCAAGTAGGAATCCGTGTTCACTTTATTTATTTGATAAACATTTGGGGTTAGCTTACCAGGGCCTTTGTGTTGGTTCTTAAGGTACCTCCAGCTAATGTATTAGTTCATATTCTCACAGTACTAACGACTGTCGTACTTTGTAACGATGCCGTCTTCGTATATGATACATTGAGCCTCCCAATTTGTCTACTTCATAATGTAATTTCGTCGACCGATTCCTGAGTAATTCATTTATTGTGTCCATATGGTTCGTTATGTAGACCAACTGTTCTGTAACGGCTGGCACCAAGTATCCATCGAAGTATCATATTTTTTACTACTTGAAGGCGGTTTATTTTGGTTTGACAACCCATACTCCAAACAGGGCTGCCGTACAGTGTTCTTGAAAGGAATGTGGCTTTATACAGTAGTCAGTTTGGCTGTGGTGCTTAGGTTCGTGCTTTTAAAAAAGGAGAAAAATTTGTTAGCCGTTCCAACAGCTTCGTTTCTAAGATATTCTGTATATTTATGGAGGAAGAATTGTTTGTCCAGGGTACCCCTAAGTATCTCGCCCTAGTACTCTATGGAATGTCTTGTCCATTCAGTGCATCTGCGGGCGTTTTTTACTGAAGTAAATGGCATTCATCTTAGCTAGGTTTAACTGTATTTTATTAATCTTGCACCATGTCGCTGTAGCGTCGAGTAGTTGCAGTCGTCCGATATTGGCCTGGATGTGTCTTCTGCTGGTAAAGTACGTCGTATCATCAGCAAATTGTGCTATTTACACTCCAACGACATCGTTGACATAAAATTTTAAATAATAAGGGTGAGAAAACCGATCCTTGGGGCAGCCCCACTCCTGCCGGATGGGCGTCGGATGATTGGCCTTGGATTGTTACGATCATTTTTATATCTTCCAGGTAACTGGCAATTAGTTTGATGTAACAAGTTGGTACTGGCGTGCGGTCTTCCTGTATGGTTTTTCTACGTCTATAAAAACTGCAGCTGTGGGACTAGTGGTGTTAAGGTTCATTGTAACATTTTCTGCTAGTCGTAACAATTGCAGCTCCGCTGAAATTTCCGTTGGAAACCGTATGTTCTGCCCGAATTGTACCATCAGCAACTAGAGATTTAAGGATACAGGCATAGATAACACTTTTCCGTGGCTTTGGGATAGGTATTATTTTCCAGGATGTAGAAAAATATTTGTTCAGGAGGCAATGATTGTAAATTCAGGATTACAGCACTAGTGGTTTTATTGGTAAGTTCTTCTAGTGGAGGTTGCTTATTTTGTCAATGTCTGGTGCCTTATTCGCCTGTAATTTCTTGATTACTGTTCCTACCTCACTTGGTGTAGTGAGTCTTTGTTGTCTGTTGTCATAATACGGTTCACAAGTTGACTGGTGGTTTATCCGTACTCTCTTTGGTTTACATTTAACGGTATTCTCAGTAGCGTTGTCTGATGTTTGAATATTGATGCAAATGTTTCCACTTCAGTCAGTGGGTCTGCGGGTAATGGTCTGCGGGTAGTCCACGCGGTGTTTGGATTGGGTTTTACTGCAACTGTGTCGGTTATAGTAGTTTTAACTAGTTTCAGTTCATCTTTCGGCTTGAGAAGGAGGTTGGACATCTTGTCTTTCCACATTTCTAAACGCCATTCCAATAATCTTCGCCTATGTTTCCGTTCATGCCTGTGCATCTGTCGGCGATAGGCCAGGTTTCTGGTTCGTTGCCAAGGTTCTGGGAGCATTTCTTCTGGGCTCACAGTTCTTCTATGAGTGGTGGAAGTAGTTCGCTAGTTGAGTGTTCCTCAACATATGTTATAGAGCACAATTTTCCTTATTTTTCGTGTTACATTGTTCAACGCATAGTCGATCTAAGCTGGTGCCTGGACCTCCAGTGTGGGGTCGATGTTGTTGTTCAGGTGTCCTTTAAAATCTGCCTCGTTATTTTCTTGGCGTATTCTTGGGGACTGTGGATGATTCGTCCTCGGAAGTTTGCCAGAACAGGGTCGTGGTTCGATGATAGATCATTTATAGTGACCAGTCGAGGATCGATTCTGAGTCCTTTAGTGATAGCAGTATCTAATACGTTTGGGTGCTGTTGGCTAGGAAGTGGAGTATGAGTTGGTTCGAGTGGGGCGCAAATAATCAAGTCTAATTCCCGTTCTAGGTGATGAAGTTCCAGGTCTCTCGGGTTGGTGACTCTTGAGTGTTAAGTGGGGTGCCTGGCGATCCAGCACCTCCAATGAAAGTCATTTCATCTGGCGCCAAGACGTTTCTTAAGTCCTATTCGATTAGATGGGTTGCTGGGTGAAGGTAGGTTACAACTAGAGTGATTTTTCCCAGGACAGTCCGAATGGTAACTGCTGTCGCCTCTAGTTGTTGCAGTTGTGGTAGGTCAACTTCTCGATGGGTTACGGTGCGACGGAGGTAGATAGCTGCGCCGCCACCTCGTCGTTGTCGTCTCTGTGGTGCATATGAGTCTTTACCTCGAATCATCAGTGCTCGTTCTCCTTGAAGTAATGAAGCAAACGTACGTTCCTCACTTGTTTTGTTCGTTGTTAGTATCGTGGTTCGCTGGGATGGTGGTGGGGGTAGGGGAGCTCCAGACCTTGTCTTGTCGACTATCATCAGTTTAACGTTGGTAGCTATGGGTTGAAACTCACTGCACGGTTTTGCAGTATTAGACGCAGGTGTTTGGAACTTTTTCAGAGCTTTCTGGAACGCGCTACATCCTCCCCAAGAAGATGTATGTTGGCTCTGGCAGCCAGCACATTTAGGGGGCGTGTCGGGTGATTGGTTGCTTTCGGTGCTTGCGTGCATATCGCCACATTTAACACATCTTACAGCTTCCCATCAGTAACTGATGGTATAGGTCCAGCTTTGGCAGCGTTTACACTGTGAAGATTCATTGTTGTATGTACGTAGCATACTCCGTAAATGGTATTGGACTTTTCTTCTTCCGTCAGTGTCACACCATATATCGGTAGCGGTCGAAGTTTTACCCTGCTTCTTGCATTTAAACTGGTGCACGTCATTAATAATGAATGTCTTGTTGAACTTCTTTCTTGTAACTGACGGTGGTAGATCCTTAGCTGCTATATTTAGGTCCCTGCTGTTGATATCGTGATACGTATAGAAGTGTAATTTTTGTTCCTGGCAAGAAGAAAACACCTTCTGACAGTTCTCAAACATATTGTCGTAAAATCTGAATCCGTCTCTTGTATAAGCTGTTCTTAAGCTTCCAGTGATTAGTTTTACGTGATTGGGCAGTTATAAATTACAATGATTTATGATAGTTTCGGAGCCGTCAGTGGGGGCGGTGGTCCGAAAGTTGCAGACTCCTGCGGTGGATCTTCTGTCAAAGTCTCATATCTATTGGTAATTTCCATTTGTTACTGGGTGGTTTGCTTCAATGTTTGCACTGTCTTCCGTCGGATAGTCTTCTTCTTTTGTGTAGGTTGGAAACCTTCACAATTTTGGAATTCCAGAAGGTGAGTTGCTGTGGTCTTGGTGCCTTGGCGACGTGTGACTGCAGTAACTGGAGAGGTATCTGATGGGGTTTAAACTGAGCCTACATCTTTGTCGTCAAGCATTTGTCGTTAAATACACCATATTTTAGAATGAGATTTTCACTCTGTAGCGGAGTGTGCGTTAATATGAAACTTCCTGGCAGATTAAAACTGTGTGACGGACCGAGACTCGAACTCGGGACCTTTGCCTTTCGTGGGCAAATGCTTTACCAACTGAGCTACCCAAGCACGACTCACGCCCCGTCCTCACAGCTTAAATTCCGCCAGTACCTCGTCTCCTACCTTCCAAACTTAACAGAACCTGCAGAACTAGCACTCCTGAAAGAAAGGATATTGCGGAGACATGGCTTAGCCACACTCTAAGGGATGTTTCCAGAGTGAGATGTTCACTCTGCAGCGGAGTGTGCGCTGATACGAAACTTCTTGGCAGATTTCTTTCAGAAGTGCTAGCTAGTTCTGTAGGTTCGCTGGAGAGATTCTGGCAAGTTTGGGAGGTAGGAGACGAGGTACTGGCGGAATTAAAGCTGTGAGGACGGGGCGTGAGTCGTGCTTGGGTAGCTCAGTTGATAGAGCACTTGTCCGAGAAAGGCAAAGGTCCCGAGTTCGAGTCTCGGTCCGGCACACAGTTTTAATCTGCCAAGAAGTTTCACTCCATATTTTCTCCAATACTTGCTGATCTTGACGTCTCTGTTCAGCATATCTCTCCTCCCGGCGTTTCTCTTTGGTATCTGGTGTGGACACCGCCTTTAGGCTTTCTTTGTTATTATGTATGAAGGTCGTATCTGTTACCGAAAGAGCAGATACCATTGATGCCCGTGCAGCTTCTCTAGAGTGAAATGATAAGTAAATCGACACCATAGTTGGAAACAGGCGTTGATATACACTCCTGGAAATGGAAAAAAGAACACATTGACACCGGTGTGTCAGACCCACCATACTTGCTCCGGACACTGCAAGAGGGCTGTACAAGCAATGATCACACGCACGGCACAGCGGACACACCAGGAACCGCGGTGTTGGCCGTCGAATGGCGCTAGCTGCGCAGCATTTGTGCACCGCCGCCGTCAGTGTCAGCCAGTTTGCCGTGGCATACGGAGCTCCATCGCAGTCTTTAACACTGGTAGCATGCCGCGACAGCGTGGACGTGAACCGTATGTGCAGTTGACGGACTTTGAGCGAGGGCGTATAGTGGGCATGCGGGAGGCCGGGTGGACGTACCGCCGAATTGCTCAACACGTGGGGCGTGAGGTCTCCACAGTACATCGATGTTGTCGCCAGTGGTCGGCGGAAGGTGCACGTGCCCGTCGACCTGGGACCGGACCGCAGCGACGCACGGATGCACGCCAAGACCGTAGGATCCTACGCAGTGCCGTAGGGGACCGCACCGCCACTTCCCAGCAAATTAGGGACACTGTTGCTCCTGGGGTATCGGCGAGGACCATTCGCAACCGTCTCCATGAAGCTGGGCTACGGTCCCGCACACCGTTAGGCCGTCTTCCGCTCACGCCCCAACATCGTGCAGCCCGCCTCCAGTGGTGTCGCGACAGGCGTGAATGGAGGGACGAATGGAGACGTGTCGTCTTCAGCGATGAGAGTCGCTTCTGCCTTGGTGCCAATGATGGTCGTATGCGTGTTTGGCGCCGTGCAGGTGAGCGCCACAATCAGGACTGCATACGACCGAGGCACACAGGGCTAACACCGGGCATCATGGTGTGGGGAGCGATCTCCTACACTGGCCGTACACCACTGGTGATCGTCGAGGGGACACTGAATAGTGCACGGTACATCCAAACCGTCATCGAACCCATCGTTCTACCATTCCTAGACCGGCAAGGGAACTTGCTGTTCCAACAGGACAATGCACGTCCGCATGTATCCCGTGCCACCCAACGTGCTCTAGAAGGTGTAAGTCAACTACCCTGGCCAGCAAGATCTCCGGATCTGTCCCCCATTGAGCATGTTTGGGACTGGATGAAGCGTCGTCTCACGCGGTCTGCACGTCCAGCACGAACGCTGGTCCAACTGAGGCGCCAGGTGGAAATGGCATGGCAAGCCGTTCCACTGGACTACATCCAGCATCTCTACGATCGTCTCCATGGGAGAATAGCAGCCTGCATTGCTGCGAAAGGTGGATATACACTGTACTAGTGCCGACATTGTGCATGCTCTGTTGCCTGTGTCTATGTGCCTGTGGTTCTGTCAGTGTGATCATGTGATGTATCTGACCCCAGGAATGTGTCAATAAAGTTTCCCCTTCCTGGGACAATGAATTCACGGTGTTCTTATTTCAATTTCCAGGAGTGTACATCATTGGGGACATGTTGAAAATGTGTGCCCCGGGATCTCCTGCTTACGTGGCAGTTCCCGTGCAGTGCAAGACCTGCGCGCATCCACAAAAGATAATGTAATGCATCTGGTGAAACAGCGACGGCGTGATGTACTTCGAATTGCTGACATTTATTGTCGACAACTGAGGCGTCTTCCAGACGCAGACCGAAAACGATGACCAGAAAGACTCCGTGAAGCGATGCCACTGCGCAATAACGCACGCCAGCATTGAGCCAGACTGACAGAAAACACTGTATTTGTGTTGAGATGCCATTCCGCACCCACCTTATTGAGCTGATATTATGCGCTCCATTTTCATTTTTTCCATTCTATAGAATAACCTTCAAGGAACTTCCTTTCCGGATAAAAATGCGCTCCGAATCTAGTTCGATGAGTTCTTCGCCTCATAAATACGAGATTTCTACAGTCGCGGGATCCAATAGTTGCCCCAACGTTGGGAGATTGGGTAAACAGTGAAGGAGAATATTTATAATTTTTTGGAGACATCTGCCTTCTAACTGGTTTGATGCGGCATTCCACGAATTCCTCTCCCGTGCCAAACTCTTCATCTTAGGGTAGCTCTTGCAACCGACGTCCTCAATTATTTGATGTATGTATTCCAATTTTTGTCTTCCTCTATAATTTTTGCCCTCTATAACCCTCTCTAGTACCATGGAAGTCATTCCCCTGATGTCTTAACAGACGTCCTGTCATCCTGTTCCTTCTCCTTGTCAGTGTTTTCCACATATTCCTTTCCTCTCCTATTCTCCGCAAAACCTCCTCATTCCTTACCTTATCAGTCCACCTAATTTTCAGTATTCGTCTGTAGCACCACATCTCAAATGCTTCGATTCTCTTCTGTTCCGGTTTTCTCACCGTCCATGTTTCGCTATCATACAATGCTGTGCTCCAAATGCACATTCACAGAATTTTTTTCTCAAATTAAGACATATGTTTTATACCAGTAGACTCCTCTTGGCTAGGAATGCCATTTTTCCAGTGTTTGTCTGCTTTTGATGTCCTCCTTGCTTCTTCTGTTATTGGTTATTTTGCTGCCTAGGTAGCAGAATTCCGTAACTTCATCTATTTCGTGACCATCTTTTCTGATGTTAAGTTTCTCGCTGTTCTCAAATGGTTCAAATGGCTCTGAGCACTATGGGACTTAACATCTGTGGTCATCAGTCCCCTAGAACTTAGAACTACTTAAACCTAACTAACCTAAGGACATCACACACATCCATGCCCGAGGCAGGATTCGAACCTGCGACCGTAGCAATCATGCGGTGCCGGACTGAGCGCCTAGAACCGCTAGACCACCGCGGCCGGCCTCGCTGTTCTCATTGTTGCTACTTCTCATTACTTTCGTCCTCTTTCGATTTACTTTCAGTCCATATTCTGTACTCATTCGACTCGTTCAGCAGATCATGTAATTCTTCTTCAGTTTCACTCGGGTTAGCTATGTCATCAGCGAATTGTATCACTGAAATCCGTTCACCTTGAATTTCAATTACTCTCTTGAACATTTATTTTATTTCGATCATCGCTTCTTCGATACACAGATTGGACACTAGGGGCGAAAGACTACATCCCTGTCTCATACTCTCTTTAATCCGAGCACTTTGTTCTTGATCACCCACTATTATTATTCCTTCTTGGCTCTTGTACATATTATATATTACCTGTCTCTCTCTGTAGTTTACCCCTATTTTTCTCAGAACTTCGAACATCTTGCACCATTTTACATTGTCGAACGCTTTTTCCATGTCGACAAATCCTATGAATGTGTCTTGATTTTTCTTTAGTCTTGCTTCCATTATCAGCCACAACGTCAGAATTGCCTCTCTGGTGCCTTTACTTTTCCTAAACCCAAACTGATCGTCGTCTGACACATCCCCAATTTTCTTTCCCATTCTCCTGTACATTATTCTTGTCAGCAACTTGGATCCATGACCTGTTAAGCAGATTGTGAGATAATTCTCGCACTTGTCAGCTCTTGCAGCCTTCGAAATTGTGTGGATGATATTTTTCCAAAAGTCAGATGGTATCGTGCCAGGCTCATACATTCTACACACCAACATGAATAGGCTTTTTGTTGTCAGTTCACCCAATGGTTTTAGAAATTCTGATGGAATGTTATCTATTCTTTCTGCTTTATTTGATCTAAGTCCGTCAAAGCTCTTTTAGATTCTGATTCTAGTAGTGGGTACCCTATCTCTTCTACGTCGACTCCTGTTTCTTCTTCTATAACATCAGATTAACCATCCGCTCATCGAGGCCTTCAGTGTACTCTTTGTACCTATCCACTCTCTCCCCTGCATTTAACAGCGGAATTCCCGTTGCAATGTTAATGTTACCACCCTTGCTTTTGATGTCACCTAAGGCTGTTTTGACTTTCCTGTATGCTGAGTCAGTCCTTCCGCCAACCATTTCATTTTCGATTTCTTCATATTTTTCATACAGCTGTTTCGTCTTAGCTTCCTTGCATCTACTACGAGGTGTGGCTAGAAAAAAACCGGACTAGTACTGGTAAACAATAAAACGAATGCAATAAGGCTGAAAGTCGCGTGGCCTGTCACGTGACTCTCGCTCCGTCTACTGCTCGAGTTTCATCTGCCTCCTGCACTCAGTCTGCCCGTGGCGTCTGTTTTAAGTAGTTGACATTTTGTCTGTGCGTCGGAAAATGTTGAGTGTACAGAAAGAACAGCGTGTTAACATCAAATTTTGTTTCAAACTAGGAAAATCTGCAAGTGAAACGTTTGTAATGTTACAACAAGTGTACGGCAATGATTGTTTATCGCGAACACAAGTGTTTGAGTGGTTTAAACGATTTAAAGATGGCCGCGAAGACACCAGTGATGACACTCGCACTGGCAGACCATTGTCAGCAAAAACTGATGCAAACATTGAAAAAATCGGTAAACTTGTTCGACGAGATCGCCGTTTAACAATCAGAGCAGTGTCTGAGTTAACAGGAGTTGACAAGGAAAGTGTTAGGCAGATTCTTCATGAAAGTTTCAACATGAACAAAGTGTGTTCAAAAATGGTTCCAAAGTGTCTCACAATTGAACAGAAGGAACGCCGAAGAATGATTTGTTCTGACATCCTGGAAAACATTGAAAGTGATCCCACCTTCTTACAAAATGTTATTACTTGCGATGAATCGTGGTTTTTTACTTACGATCCCGAAACTAAACGCCAATCGATGCATTGGAAAACTCCTGGTTCTCCACGACAAAAAAAAGCACGAATGCCAAAATCGAAATTCAAGGCAATGATGATTGTTTTTTTTTTGACATCAAGGGGATTGTGCACATTGATTGGGTACCAGAGGGACAAACAGTGAATCAGCATTACTACATTAGCGTCCTGGCTACCCTACGTGAGCGAGTACGGAGAAAACGGAACGATGTGTGGAGAAAAAAGTCATGGATCCTTCACCAAGACAATGCCCCAGCTCACAGTGCGGTGTCAGTGAAGACGTTTTTGGCAAAACACAACATTCCCATCTTAGATCATCCACCCTACTCACCTGATTTGGCCCCCTGTGACTTTTTTCTTTACCCTAAAGTCAAGTCAGCTTTGAAAGGAACTAGATTTGAGACTGTTGAAGCAGTAAAAGAAAAAGCGACGGAAGTAATGTATGGACTTACCGAAAATGATCTGCAGCATTGCTATGAACAGTGGAAAATTCGTATGGAGCGGTGTAGAGACCGAGGAGGAGAGTACATTGAAGGAGATAACATGAAATTGTAAATAATTGTAAATAAATGTTTTTTCCAGCATCAGTCCGGTTTTTTTTCTAGCCGCACCTCGTATTTGTTTCATTCCTCAGCGATTTGTATTCCTGAACTTCCCTGAACATTTTTGTACAGCCTTCTTTCATCGATCCTTCTGTTACCCATGGTTTCTTCGCAGTTACCTTCTTTGTACCTATGTTTTTCTTTCGAACTTCTGTGATTGCTCTAGTCCGTTCCACTTCAACTGTACTTCCTACTGAGCTCTTCCTCATTGGGGTATCAATAGCCTTAGAAAACTTTAAGCATATCTCGTAATCCCGTAGTACTTCCTTATCCCACTTCATGGCCTATTGATTCTTAATGACTAATTTCTTAAGCTTTAACCTACTCTTCATCACTACTACATTGTGATCTGAGTCTACATTTGCTCCTGGGTACGCCTTACAATCCTGTATCTGATTTCGAAATCTCTGTCTATGATGTAATCTAACTGAAATCTCCCCGTATCACCCGGCCTTTTCCAAGTATACCTCCTCCTCTTGTGATTCCTGAACAGATGATCCACTATTACTAGCTGAAAAGTATTACAGGACTCAACTAGTCTTTCTCGTCTCTCATTCCTTATTCCAATCCCATATTCTCCTATAACCTCTTATTCCATTTCTCCACAAACGACAGCGTTCCAGTCCCCCATGACTATGGGATTTTCATCTCCCTTTACGTGCTGTATCACCCTTTCAATTTCCTCATACACTTTCTCTATCTCTTCATCTTCATCTTGCGACGTCGGCATGTATACTTGAACTATCGTTGTCGGTGTTGGTTTACTGTCGATTCTGATCAGAACAACCCTATCACTGAACTGTTGACAGTAACATAACACACTCTCTGTCCTACCTTCCTACACCCACTATATCTAGATTGAGACATTTCACTTCCCTTTTAAGATTTTCTAGCTTCCCTACTACGTTCAGGCTTCTGACATTCCACGTCCGACAAGTGGAACGATCTCCTTTCGTCGGTTTTTCAATCTTTTTCTCATGATCACCACCCCACCCCCCACCCCCACCCCCAAAATGCATTCCCCTCCCGGAGATACGAATGGGGGACTATTCCGGAATCTTTCCCCAATGGGCAGATCATCATGACACTATTTCAATTACAGGTCACATGTCCTGTGGGTACACGTTATGTGTCTTTGATGTGGTGGTTTCCATTGCCTTCTGCATCCTCATTCCACTAATCATTGCTGATTCTTCCACCTTTTTGCCACCCCAAGGACGAGAGGTTGCCCAGAATCTCTGTCTACGCCCTCGCCCTCTTTGACAAGGCTGTTGGCAGAATGAGGGAGACTTCTTATGCCGGAGATCTTCAGCTGCCAATGCTAATTATTAATCAAAAATTAAGCGGTGGCAGGTTTCACACCCGGCACCGAGGACGTTTTGATTACCAATCGAAGTCGCGACTCCAAGAACACCCGCTATATAATTGAGAACTAAAGTCTATATTGTGTTTATCTGTTGTGTTGATTAAACTTACGAATGCTATAAACTTGTGCATCAACCTAATGTCAACCTGAAGGGGCCCGAGCGAACAAGGTAGATGTCAGGGGTGCGTTGACACCTGATGTGGTCAACAGATTGCTGGTCATGCTCACGCTATTCACTGCTACTTCCGTCACCAGAGACCTACTCCTGCTTGTGGGACTAGGTAATGTGTTTAGTTTATTAGGCTCAAGTGGCGCCCATTGCTGATGTCTCAACCGGCGAACAGCCGCTCCGGCCTCAGGAAGACTAGTGTGTTTGCGACCGTCATGAAGTGTCGCTTTACAGTTCCTAATTATCGATCTGAGTAGCTGTCTCAGGGAATCATTACCTTTGGAACGTTAAGCGCGTAAATCAGTGGAGGTTTTATGCTTTAGGTATTTCTTTAGTCAGATAATTTTATGGTTTCCTGTTCTCACGTGGAAATAATAGTGCGCAAACAGTTACATCCGTTTCAGCTATATTTCCATGTCGGCTAAGCGTTTGCGGTTCTGTTAAATACGATAAAGAGAGGGAACCAGGATAGACGTAGCTGCGGGCAGTAAAATTTCCCTGCATCTCTACATAGTTATTTATTTCTCAAACGATTCCTGGATGCTCTGCTCACCTAGAACGCGGCATGGAAATATTTGTGAAACTACGCCTCTTCATTAACCAATTGGGGCTTCACGCATTCTAAATAACTCGTAAAAAGCGCAATGAATCGAATTCTTTTCTCAACATTTATCTCTCAGTGCAATCTGCCCTGCAGCATCCTTACAAGCGTTTCATGTATATGCGGCTTCAGCTGGCAGAGACTGCAGTCAAGTGTATGTTAGTTGCGTTTGCGTGAGTGTGTGTGTATGTGTGTGTGTGTGTGTGTGTCGTCTATTTTTGACAAAGGGCTTGTTGGTTATTTGTGACTGTCTTTTTGTTGTGCCTACTTGCTAATCAGCATCTCCGCTACAAGGTGAGTAGAACTTCGCTTTTCAAAAATCCTGGATTTTCTATTGTGTCTATATATGTGTGTTTCGAAAAGGACTTTACAACTTTAAAAATTAATATAAATTTATTGAAAGAAGATATAGAGCTGGGTTTAGTGTTATTTTGTAGGGAAACACAAGTTTTTTTTATTTACCTTAAACTAAAGATGTTGTATGTGGCTTCCGCGGCTTCCGCAGCACCACGTGGCATGGACTCGACTAATGTCTGAAGTAGTGCTGGAGGGAATTGCCACCATGAATCCTGCAGGTCTGTCAATAAATCCGTAAGAATACGAGGAGGTAGAGATCTCTTCTGAACAGCACGTTGCAAGGCATCCCAGATATGCTCAAGAATGTACATGTCTGGGGTGTTTGGTGGCCAGTGGAAATGTTTAAACTCAGAAGACAGTTCCTGGAGCCACTCTGTAGCAATTTTGGACGTGTGGGGTGTCGCATTGTCCTGCTGGTATTGCCCAAGTCTGTCGGAATGTACAATGGACATGAATGGATGCAGGCAATCAGACAGGATGCTTACACACGTGTCACCTGCCAGAGTCGTATCTAGACGTATCAGAGGTCCCATATCACTCCAACTCCATATGCCCCACATCATTACAGTTTCCACCTGCTTCAACAGCCCCCTGCTGACATGCAGGGTCCATGGATTCTTGAGGTTGTCTCCATACCCGTACAAGTCCATCCGCTCGATACAATTTGAAACAAGACTCGTCAGTCCAGGCAACATGTTTCAAGTCATCAACAGTCCATTGTCAGTAATGACGGGCACATATGAGGGGTAATGCTTCCTGTCGTGCAGTCATCAAGGGTACACGAGTGGGCCTTCGGCTCAGAAAGCCCATGTTGGTGATGTTTCGTTGAACGGTTCGCACGCTGACATTAATTGATAGCCAAGCACTGAAATCTGCAGCAATTTGATCAAGGGTTGCACTTCTGTCATGTTAAACAATTATCTTCATTCGTCGTTGGTGCCGTTTTTGCAGGATCTTTTTCCTACCTCAGTGACGTCGGAGATTTGATGTTTTACCGGATTACTGATATTCATGATGAAACGTCTCTGTGGAGTAGTTGCATAAGACGCTTGTCTCACTGGATTCTGTGCATCGTATTCTGTCCACCGCTTGATTGCTGCTAGCAGCAGGTGATGTTTGTTTCTCGTTTGGAGGGTAGCACAGAATTACCAACTTAGGATCCCAGTACCCGAACAGAGAGTACCCCTTTTAGTCTGAGGTTGGTTTGTCTGTCAGGTTGGTGACGCAAGCCTACCCCTGTGGTAGCTTCCGTTGCGCCGGTAGTTAGGCGAAGCTCGGTGGAGAAAGGACTCTGCAGTTAGCGGTTGGTGAGTACAGTTCGTAGCTGCTAGAGAACGTTTCTGCTGGTAGGAAGTAGGTCGAATTAGAACTTCCTTATGTTAAACTCATGGAATATTTAAGTACTTCAGCTTAACTGAAGCGTGTGTAGTTATGTATTTTCGGAATGTGGCATAATTATTTTGTTAAGAAAATAGTCGAAGTTGGTGGTTGAAATTAAAAGTGCGGAAGTTACTTTGTTGCTTTCGGACATCATGGTGTGGAATTTCTAGCAGTGAATATGTTTAGGAAAAGCTAGTCAGTATAATTTCGGGTGAACGTGAGAATAATAGTGTTTTCGAGCGAGTGTGAGCCCAATAAGACGGCCGTGAATCTATACCTGCTCTTGGGTACACCTTACAATCCAGTAACTGATTTCGGAATCGTTGTCTGACCATGCTGCAATCTAACAGAAATCTTCCCGTATCCCTCGGCCTTTTCAAAGTATACTTCCGCCTCTTATGATCCTCGAACAGAGTATTCGCTGTTACTAGCGAAATTTACTACAGAACTCAATTAGTCTGTCTCCTCTCTCATTCCTTGTCCCAAGTCCATATTCTCCTGTAATCTTTTATTGTACTCCTTCCCCTGCAACTGCATGATTATGGGATTTTCATCTCCCTTACATACTGTATTACCCTTTCAATATCCTCATATACATTCTTTTTCTCTTCATCTCTAGCTTTCGACGTCGGCATGTACACCTATACTATATTTGTCGGTGTTGGTTTTCTGATAAGTATAACCCTATCACTGAACTGTTCACAGTAATACACTCTCTGCCCTACCCTCCTATTCTTAACTAATCCTACTCCCGTTATATCATTTTCTGCTGCTGTTGATATTATCCTATACTCAACTGACCAGAAATCCTTGTCCTCTTTCCCTTTCACTTCACTGACCCCTACCATATCTCGACTGCGAGTCAGCAATTCTCTTTTCAGATTTAGCAGCTTCCCTACCACGATCAAGCTTCTGACATTCCACGCCCCGACTCGTTATCCTTCCGCTGGTTACTGAAGCTTTTCTCATGGTCACCTCCCCGTTGGCAGTCCCGTCCTGGAGATCCGAATGGGGGACTATTCCGGAATCTTTTGGCTATGGAGAGATCATCGTGACACTTTCTCAATTACAGGGCACATATCCAGTGGATACACGTTATGTGTCTTTAATTCAGTGGTTCCCATTGCCTTCTGCATCCTCATGTCATTGGTCACTGCCGATTCTTCCATCTATAGTGGCAGTTTTTCACCCCTGGGACGCAAGAGTACCCTGACTGAACGTCCGTCCGCTCCTCTGGTCTCTTTGACAAGGCCGTTGGCTGAATGAAGGTGACTTCTTATCCCGGAAGTCCTCGGTTGATTATGAATCAAAATGTAAGTGGTGGTGGGTTTCGAACCTAGGAACGACGACGTTTTGATAACTAATCAAAGGCACTACCCATATTCCACGAGATATTGAATTACCGGAGCAATATCCTCACGTATTTTCGATGTTTCTTCATCTTGTGCTTGTGACTTTGGCGTGTATACCTGAAGTATTGTTGTCGGTGTTGGTTTGCTGTCGATTCTGACGAGAACAACCCTGTGATTGAACTATTCGCAGCATTTCACTCTCTGTCATACCTTCCTATTCAGAACGGATCCTACTGCCATTAAACAATTTTCTGCTGCTGTTGATATTGCCCTCTGCTATATATTGGGTAATAGTTCACTAGTGCGACCTATTCTTGAGTACTGATTGAGTGTTTGGGAACTCTTCCAGGTCGCATTAATCGGAAACATCGAGCAATTCATAGGCGTTCTGACAGATTGGTTACCGGTAGGTATGATCAATAGGCGAGTTTTACGGAAATGCTCTGTGAACTGAAATGGAAATCCCTGAGGGAAGACGACGTTCTTTTTACGAGATACTGCTGAGAAAGTCTAGAGAACCAGCATTTTCGGCTAACTGCAGAAGGATTCTGCTGCCACTAACGGAGATTTCGCTTAAGAACAGCGAAGACGAGATTAGGCCTCTCACGGAGGCACACAGATGCTCATTTTTCCCCCACTCCGTTCCCAAGCGGGACAGGAAAGTGTGCCGTGTGCTCCTGCGATTTGATTGTTTCGGTGTAGTGTGTTCGATCTCTTTCGATTCGTTTGCGGTGCACGGTTTGGTGCGCCCTTTGGGATTCCGTGCGGGAAGCCGAAAGGGAGTCTCAAGGAGAGAGAGAGACGAGTGGGCCTAGGCGGAGCGACGCCGAAAGATCGCGGAGGTCACGCCGGCAAGTGGTGTGAGTGTGGTAGTTGCATTGGGGCCGGCTGAGCAGCCGAACTGGAGGTGCTGCAGTGACTCGCTGTCTTTCGTTCTGTTTACGAGTTCAACCTTCCTCACGCTGTGGCTACGGGCTGGTGTTATTTGTGGCCCTTACCTTATTAGCGGCATTTGGATTAATATTGTTAAAGGTGAGCTGTTAGTGTGGTGCATCTTCATCTGGTGGAGTTACAGCGAGACTTCTTTCTGTCGTATACTGGCTTGCGCTGCTGAGCAGTGAATGTTCCCACGTCACCCCGGTTGATTTACGAATGAACTGGAGTGCCTATGTGGGCGTGTTTGCTTAAATTGTTGATGAAGTGTTTCACAATACCCTTACTTGAGTGTCTTTAAATTGCGTTTCAGTATGTTACTGAACTTATGTCAGTTAAGGGACGCCCAAATTGTCACGCTAGTTAAGTAAAGTTTAAGTCTACTGTGACACCACTGTTTACCTGTTGGATTAAAATTAATTCAATCTTAACCACAGCTAGGAATAATTCAAGGCTAATTTTAAGTGCCGTGTGCATTTTTTTGTCCTTTTTTTCTTACTCACTACTGTTGAGTGTTAAACTGTTTTGGTAACCCCTTTGACGTCATTTCACGGTGTGGTTTTAGAAAGAGTTCTGTGGCTTCTGTTGCAACGGGGTTTCTGGCCCACACATCTATCGCACGCCAGAGGTTTAGTGCCAGCCGCCTACAGTGCGGTGATTTGTTATCAATCCTTTTCGAATCACCGTCTGGCCTACGACTATTGATGGATTTCTGTGCTAAAATTCAGATGGAGGCACTGTCCTGTTAACTTGTCTGAACTGAATGTGCTTACCTTGTAAAACACTTCATTACTGATTCTGAGTAGTTTAAGCAGTGGTAGGGCACTCGTTATTCTGGACCAGACTGTACTTGGCATTAATTGCATTGTCTTGGTAAACCGGTGTGCTACGTAAGATTATAACGCAAGCACCATTGTGGGTAATATTTACCATTTAACTGTATGAGTTAGTTCTGTGGAATCATTGTGGCACACAAGGTCACGTAAGACAGTGCTGTAGTGGGCAGTCATTGCTATACGTCTGTGATATTATTTCCTGTAAGCCATTGTGCCCTTTAGGTTATGTAAGGCTTAAATACAGTGACCAGTTTGGTAATTTTCTGTGTTTCGTAATAACAGTTTACAAGCATTAAAATTTTGGGAAAGGTTTAAATCTCATATTTGCAGATTGTTTGATGTTATATAACTTGTTGATGATTCATGTTAAATCAGCTGATGTACATCAAAACTGAACAAGTTATATGTCAATATGTTGCTACCAGAACCTTGCATGAATTGTCTTGCGTAATAAATTAAATTTTATATTGTACCCTCAATTTGTTGCTCAGCCTTCCACTCCAGCAGCCCCTGTATCCTGCTCCCAACCATATCAGAAAGGAAATAACTAGTAATGGTACACGAATCCCTCCGCCATACACCATATGGTGGACTTCAGTGTATGTATGTAAATGTAGAAGCGGAGGTAATATTTGTCCTTGCGGTAGACCGTTTTAGACGGGGGGCAACTTACTAGGTTCGTGTGCTGCAGCAACTTCTTAAAGTATCGATTTCCTATAATGTTCTCAGTGAGCAAGTTTTAAGATGGGTTGCTTCCCTTCAGAGTAAAAGCGATGAAGCAATGAATTACAGATTTTTTTTTTAACGGTTCATCTTGTGGCACATTGTATTTGTGCAAGTTTTGTAGCCACCATCGTTGTTGAAAGTTGATATGACTCATATGAATGATTTTCTTCAAATTGTTTATATTAGCACCTCATCAAACGTGCAGTGTTTCCCCCAAAGCGACTGCAAAGCAACACCGAAACGGCGCACTACCGTCTACCGTTGGCAGCTTCCACGCCCATTCGGCAGTGGCTCCGAGCCGCCTCCCGGCAGCCAGATGCTTATCTGGCCGTCTCGGGCGCACGCACGCCCCTACAAATGAGAGCTACACGTGAAGCGCGCGCATGCGCAATGCGGCACACTGCCGGCACTGTTTACAACGTGGCTAATGAACCAATAAAGTCCGCGCGTGCGCGCGCGCTACGCTGCGCTACCGCCGGTGGCCGTCAGTGGAAGCTTTATGGCCACCCAACAGCTCTGTGCTGCCGGCGTAGCTCACGATTCAGTGCCTTTATAGCTCTGTAGTCTGGGAGGCCGACGTCATCCACCCGTCAGGAGGTTGTGGTTTCACGACCTTTCACGTCAGCATCAAACCATCACCAAAGACTCTCTGACAGGTCACAGAGACACCATAGGGGATGTGCGTTTACAGCTCTGTAGTCTGGGAGGTCAAAGTCATCCAACCCATCGCTAGGTTGTAGTGCCAACTCTTCTCACTGTCGGCATTAAACCATCATCAGAGATTGTCTGATAATTCGAACAGTAGGGGATGTACATCCCTACATTATTGCTCACAGGAGAAGGGACAAAAAAGTTCATAACAACTCTGGAAATTAGCGGTGAGTTTACAGTGGAGTATTTACGTGTTCCTCTCATATTACACTCCTGGAAATTGAAATAAGAACACCGTGAATTCATTGTCCCAGGAAGGGGAAACTTTATTGACACATTCCTGGGGTCAGATACATCACATGATCACACTGACAGAACCACAGGCACATAGACACAGGCAACAGAGCATGCACAATGTCGGCACTAGTACAGTGTATATCCACCTTTCGCAGCAATGCAGGCTGCTATTCTCCCATGGGGACGATCGTAGAGATGCTGGATGTAGTCCTGTGGAACGGCTTGCCATGCCATTTCCACCTGGCGCCTCAGTTGGACCAGCGTTCGTGCTGGACGTGCAGACCGCGTGAGACGACGCTTCATCCAGTCCCAAACATGCTCAATGGGGGACAGATCCGGAGATCTTGCTGGCCAAGGTAGTTGACTTACACCTTCTAGAGGACGTTGGGTGGCACGGGATACATGCGGACGTGCATTGTCCTGTTGGAACAGCAAGTTCCCTTGCCGGTCTAGGAATGGTAGAACGATGGGTTCGATGACGGTTTGGATGTACCGTGCACTATTCAGTGTCCCCTCGACGATCACCAGTGGTGTACGGCCAGTGTAGGAGATCGCTCCCCACACCATGATGCCGGGTGTTGGCCCTGTGTGCCTCGGGCGTATGCAGTCCTGATTGTGGCGCTCACCTGCACGGCGCCAAACACGCATACGACCATCATTGGCACCAAGGCAGAAGCGACTCTCATCGCTGAAGACGACACGTCTCCATTCGTCCCTCCATTCACGCCTGTCGCGACACCACTGGAGGCGGGCTGCACGATGTTGGGGCGTGAGCGGAAGACGGCCTAACGGTGTGCGGGACCGTAGCCCAGCCTCATGGAGACGGTTGCGAATGGTCCTCGCCGATACCCCAGGAGCAACAGTGTCCCTAATTTGCTGGGAAGTGGCGGTGCGCTCCCCTACGGCACTGCGTAGGATCCTACGGTCTTGGCGTGCATCCGTGCGTCGCTGCGGTCCGGTCCCAGGTCGACGGGCACGTGCACCTTCCGCCGACCAGTGGCGACAACATCGATGTACTGTGGAGACCTCACGCCCCACGTGTTGAGCAATTCGGCGGTACGTCCACCCGGCCTCCCGCATGCCCACTATACGCCCTCGCTCAAAGTCCGTCAACTGCACATACGGTTCACGTCCACGCTGTCGCGGCATGCTACCAGTGTTAAAGACTGCGATGGAGCTCCGTATGCCACGGCAAACTGGCTGACACTGACGGCGACGGTGCACAAATGCTGCGCAGCTAGCGCCATTCGACGGCCAACACCGCGGTTCCTGGTGTGTCCGCTGTGCCGTGCGTGTGATCATTGCTTGTACAGTGAAAGGTGGCTACACTGTGCCACTGCGCCAGAGAGTGCGCCAAAGAGTACTATTAAGCCGCCTCCACAGTGCGTGTTAGAGCTCGTGGCACAGTGCTTGTGAAGAGATCGTAGAGGACAGTTTTGTCGAGAGCTCGTGGTTGTTGTGAAGTTGGAACAAGATGTTGTAGTAAAGAGTATAGTTCCATGTCTTATGCAGTTATTTGATGGGAGAGATAGCAGATGTTATTGTAATGAGTGCATTTCGTCAATATATATGAAGGTAAAATTTATAATGTTCCTTTATTAGTTGTGTATCTGAAATAATGTGTCACTACAGGTTCAGTCAACAAAGCATCTGGCTCGTGTTCTTGTATTAGAGTGAATTTTGGTTTTCTTGCGTAATTATAGTTTTTCTAAATTTCTTTTGTCACGTCGGTATAATTGGTATTTAAGAATTCTTGTCTTGTTTGAGAAGAACCGTGCCAGATGTGGACGTTGAGTCACACTCCCACATACAGAACAGTTACTTTTGTGCTTATTGGTTTTGTTGGTTTTTTTTAGTTGCTGGGGACTTAATTAATTAACTGTGTTTACTGAAATTTTCTTACATTGTTCTTTGCAGTCAGATAGCGTAACAATTCTAGTCAGGGCCAACCGATTACGAGACACTGCGTAATCGGACATACAGCAACGAAAAATAAAAAAATCATTTTCTATCATAATATTTAAATAAGCCCCCATGCACGTGGCGACCGCTGCTTCGGATCGTCCCTTGGATTCTTCTGATTGTGAAAATTGTAGACTGTAGTATTGTTGTAGTAATTTGTAGTTAGTAATTGTAGTCTATTTTGCATGTGTAGATTTGGTAATTGTTATTCTTCTAATGGTATTTTTCAAAATTTAATTTTTTATTGCCTTGTATACGCGTTTGACAATTTTGTGCAATTATTTCAATTGTTCGATTGATCGTGTTTGAGGGAGTCATTGCATTTGAATGGTATTGTTGAGATAAAGAGTCACCGTGTGTAATTTTCGTACAGTGACGAATTCTTTGTATGTTTTGCAAATGATTACGCGATCTATGAAAAAGGCAAAAATGATGGATAGTGAGAATGACGAAATTGTTGACATGGCGAACTCGCCAACAGAGGAAAACAGCATGATGGATAATGAAGTGGAAAACAATTTAATAAGTCGGGAAGACAGTCCGGAACCAGTTCAAAATTTTTCTCAATCAGAAAATTCACAGAATACGAGAGTAACGATAGAAGATTCTGGAATAGTATCGAACACAGATAGCTTTACAGCTATTACGAAGGAAACTGGTTTTGCGGGAAATGTTAGGCGCGAAAAGAATTGCGAACCGGCTACTATGGAGCAGTTGATGGGTGCAATATTAAATTTGGGATCTGAATTAAAAACAGTGGCAACACGTTTAGAAACAGAGATGGGAACAATGGGAACACGGTTGGGATCTGAAATAAAAACAGATAGGGGAATAATGGAGCAGTTTCGATCTGAATTAAAAACAGAGATTGGAACAATTAGAACTGAGATGGGAACAATGGAAACACGGATGGGAACAATGGAAACTCGGATAGAATCACGAATAGGAACATGTTTCAAAAATATGAAAGATGAATTAAAGAAAGAAATCAGAGAAGAAGTGCAACCAATTTTGAATGCTCACAATAATAGATTAATTGCAGTAGAAATCAGACAAAGGGAACAGGATAGAGAACAGGAAGAAAGAGATCGCGTGATAGTACAGAAATTTTCAGAATTAAATTTACAACGTGCACACGATAAGGAAGAAATAATTGAAAGAATCGAGGAATCCGTACCAAATGACAGAATAAATAACTTAACGCAACAGTGTGAACAGTTAACTACTAAATGTGACAATACCGAAACCCGAGTCGCGACACTTACGGAAGACGTAAATAAACAGAAAGAACAGTTAGGTGACTTATCGGAAAGAGTTGAGGAAATTTCAGATAAACTGACAAATCTTAGTTTACATGGGGACAGAGATTCGGATGATACAGCTCCATTGCCATTTGCAGAAACCGAAGAATACCAGAACATAAATAAGCATGTTGAAAATCAGGGAAAATTTAATGAACGCGTGAAAAGGGAATTTGAGGCATTACGAAAGCAAGTCAAGCAGATCGAAGGCGAAATTGTAGGAAAAGATAGCAGAAGAAATTTAGAATCACAGGTAGCAGCAGGGTTTGAAGAAAATAATTTGTTTCATTTACGGGATGCAACAAGAGAGCGCCAGGCGCGCGAACTTTACAATAATCGACATTCGGACCGGGACAGACGCGGTAGGTCTTTGTCGCCACGAGGCGAAAACTTTGATTATAAACACTTTTTGACTGTCCGGAAATTTAAGATCTTCCGCAATTCTAAGAATGACATACATCCATGTGCATGGCTAGATCAATTTATGTACGCACTTCCACCAAATTGGCCACTAAGTCACAAACTAGAATTCATGTGTGGATATTTAGAAAACGAACCGGCGACGCGGATGCGCGCACTCATTAGAGATTGCAATAATTTAAATGATTTTTATCATGCATTTCTATCGGCATATTGGTCCGAAAACACGCAAGACAGAGTCAAACACAGTCTTATTATGCAGCGTAATTTTAAACAGTCTGAGTTCCGCACGCCGGCAGAGTACTTTGAAGACATGATTCGAAAGAATCAGTTCCTGTCCAACCCTTATAGCCCGACTGAATTAATTCGCATTTGTTTAACTAAGTTGCCACAATCTATAAGACAAATTGCTTTGGCCGGAAGATGTAAAGACGACATTGAGACTTTTAAGACTTTGCTACAAGAACTCGAGTACGACAATGACGACGGGACTACCTGTAATTTTTTCAGTAACAGTAATTATGATAGATTTTCAGAGAAAAGGGACAGTGATCGGAAAGGGCGTTATATGGGTAACTTTGAGAATGACAGACGTAACAGACAGGACAATAGATACCAGCCTTATGACAATAACAGACGTTCTAACAGAAATTACACAGACAATTATAGTGACGGTAATTCGTACCGGAATGATCAATCATACGGAAACAGTAATCGGCATTATCGAGACAGAAATTATTCAAACAGTAATAGAAATTCTTACTACAGAAATAATCAGGGTAGTAGATACAACAATAATTTCAGAAGTGACAGTCGAAACTACACTAGAAGTAGCTATGCAGACAGACAGGAAAACAGAAATTTTAATAACAGACACAACCAAGAATTTGTATCTAACAGACAGGAGGGACCTAATTGGCATCCTCCACGTGACAGAATTTCAGAGAGACAAGTGCAAATCGTAGAAATGGATCCGCGAAATGACGCGAATACTCAAAGACGTGACGCAAACAATCGACAATGACTTGCAGCTTCGGCTTCTGGCAGCAATATAGACGGCTCAGAAAGTAATGACACTACGACTTTACACTACGTACGCCTGGAAGACATGAGAGACATTTTGTTAGACGAAAAGGAAAATAATGTAGACGCATTTTTACATCCTGTTATTGAAGTATGTATGGGTAAGAATACGTTCACTGCAGTATTAGATTCTGGGAGCCCATTGAATGTCATTAGTGAATCAGTTTTTCGTATATGTGTAAGAACTATTGCTTGTCCTGTGTTACCTATTTCTAAAACTACAATTCGAGGTGCGATTTCTGGAAAAAGTGTGGAGGTCAAACAACAGACCAATTTAAATTTCATTTGTCAAGGATACGAATTTTCTGCTAATTTTATTATTGTTCCATTACTCAGTACACAAATTATATTAGGTATGGAGTTTCTTAACGCACATAAGGCAATTATGAACTTTAAAGAAGGAAGTGTAAATTTGACTGTTGCTGGAATGCCGAAATGTTTAAAATTTTTCGAGTGTTTAACAAGATCTGAGTCAGATACAAAATGTTTAAGGTTTCTTACTTCTGGTGTTTTCGTTGAGCATTATGACGACAGTGTGTTTATTCATGATAATGACAATAGATACAGAGACGCGATGGATGATATAATTAATAGCGAAGAATTAATTAATGAAAAGGTTAAGAAAGCTGAAGTGCCAGATGACGTTGCAAGAGAAGAGCTGCACCACATTTTGACTTCACATGCTACAGTGTTTAGTCATCACACAGGAACTATAAAAGGCTTACAATATTCATTTAAAGTAAAAGAACACACACCATTTCGCGGGAAAACGTACGCTATTCCTTTGGCTTACAGAGACAAGGTTAAGAATGAACTTCAGTACATGTTAGATCAGGGCATTATTGAGCCTGCAGTCAGTCCTTATACTAGCCCATTACACGTTGTTCTTAAAAAGGATGGATCAATTCGTCTGGTTCTGGATTCCAGACAGATAAATAACATCATCATTCCTGAAACTGACCGCCCACAAAATTTAGATGAACTTCTTCAACATTTTCATGGAATTAAAGTTTTATCCACGATTGATATGCGCGCAAGTTTTTGGCAAATAGAACTCCACCCTGATTGTAGAAAATACACTGCTTTTTTAGCCTTTGGTAACTGTTACCAATTTCGGAAATTACCGTTTGGACTTACTGTATCTTCAGCAGCATTCATTCGTAGTTTAAATGAAATTTTACCTGTTTATCTTCGTGACAACATTACTTCTTATGTTGACGACATTCTTATTGCTAAACGTTCTTGGAGTGAGCACAACAAAACTTTGGACTCATTATTACGTATCTTTGCAAAAGTTGGCATGACAGTGAACTTGGAAAAATCTGAATTTGGTCGTTCACAGGTGAAATTTCTCGGTCACATTATTTCTACAGAAGGTATTCTCCCTGATCCAGAGAAATTAGATGCTATTCGTAATTATGCTGTTCCTACTACAAAACGTGATGTTCGTAGTTTCCTTGGTGTCTGTAATTTTCTTAGACGCTTTGTTAAATTGGACGATTTGGCCACACCACGTTTATGTGAACTATCTGGAAAGAAATCTAATTGGTGTTGGGATGAGGAAGCTCAGTCAGAATTTGAACAACTTCGTGATGCTTTAGTTGCTGCTCCACTTCTTTCACATCCGGATTTATCTAAAGAATTTTGTTTGGCGACGGACTCATCATACAAGGGCCTAGGGGCACACTTATTTCAAGAGATAGAAGAAAACGGCGTTGTAGTACAGAAGACTATTGCATTTGGAAGTCGTGTTCTCTCTAAATCAGAAAAGAATTATTCGATTACGGAACTTGAAGCTTTGGCTGTTGTATGGGCTTTCACAAAATTTCGCACATTTTTGTTTGGCAGACATACTAAGGTTTACACCGATCATCGAGCTCTGGAATTTCTTATGTCAACAAAATTAACTCACGGCAGATTGTCACGATGGGCGTTGTACCTACAGGAGTTTGATTTCAGTATTGTTTACATACAGGGTTCTTCAAATATTGTTGCTGATGCTTTATCACGTGCACCTATGGGTTTGAAACAAAGTGCTGAAGAGGACTGCAAGGAAAACAATTATTGTTTGATGTATATTCAAGGTGTTGCGTTTGAGAACTTTATTTCGTCTTCGCTCCAGGATATCGCTAAGGAGCAAAATAAGGATCCAATCTGGAAGGACATTAAGGAGAAGTGGAGGAGAAAGGAAAGCGTAGCGATTAGACAGCATTATTTAGTTCGCAATGATATTCTTTTTAAACGAAAATCGGTCGACAGCTCTGTTTGGCTAGTTTGTATTCCTGATGAGTGGGTCAATAAATTGATTTGGTATACGCATTTCAGTTATGCACACTTTGGTCCCAGAAAATGCTTTCATAAATTACGAGAAAATTGTTACTTCAGTAATATGGAAAAACGTATTCGATCTGTTCTTGCCAAATGCAAATTATGTCAAATGGCTAAGCCTCCAACGATTTCTCACAGAGCACCGTTGTTTCCCATCATTCCAGCGAAATTAAAGGAGATGGCTGCAGTCGATTTGTTTGGTCCAGTGGTTCGTTCTACTAATGGTTTTGCGTACATTTTCGTAGCAGTGGAACTGACATCAAAATATGTGTGTTTTACACCTTTACGCAAAGCAACAGCTCGTTCAGTATCGAATGCTTTCATCAAACATTTTCTTAAAGAAGTCGGTCACGTTGATAAGGTTATATCAGATAATGGATCACAGTTTCGTTCTAAAATTTGGCTTCGTACTCTACAGCGTCGTAAAATTAAACCAATCTTCATCTCACTTTTTCACCCTCAATCTAACGCTTCAGAGAGATGGATGAAGGAAATCAATAAATTGTGCCGTCTTTATTGTCATCAGAATCACAGAACTTGGGATCAGTATCTTCATATTTTTCAAAACATTCTGAATGAACTCCCTAATGATTCAACTTCTTTACCGCCTCTATTGATATTAAAAAATAAAGTACCAACAAATCGCATATCTGAAATCATTCCTTTTCCGCCTTCACGGAAACTGCGGCATTCTGAAGTTGTTAACCTGGCTCTACAAAATATTGCATCTGCGGCTGCTAGAAGAGAGAAATCAGCTAGACGTCCTGGTCGTTCAAAAATCTTGTCAGTTGGTCAAAAGGTATTAATTAAGTCTCATCGTTTGTCGCACAAAGGAAAAGGCTTGTGTCGCAAATTTTTTCTGCTTTATAACGGTCCATATAGAATTCGCAAAATTATTCATGATAACACTGTTGAAGTAGAAACTCTTAAATCTCGACGCTCTAAAGGAATACACCATATATCTAACGTAAAAATTTTTGTGGAATGACATACTTTGGAGAACTAACAGCTACATGTAAACATGCGGAGAGTACAAGGATACCGCGCTGTGTTTTGGCGGCGGCACATACTCAAAGCAACAGTCAAGTCTGCGCGCCGCACAAGGCAGTCGTTGACCGCGAACAATGACTTCCTACGTCACGCGCCTACAGCTGATCGAGCGCTCAGTGCGAATGCACTGACAGACGTAAACAAATACACAGTCTAATTTCTCCGACTAAATTCTGTATAAAGCTATAGTGACTTGATGAATTCTGTTATTAACATTCAGTATTTTGCAGGATACGGTTCTATAAAATATTTAAGAACTTCAGGTAAACTCTGTGTGTCTCCGACGTTAAGACGACCTGCTATCGAGAAATTTTCAGGAAGAATGTAATTTCCAAGAAGAAACTAATTAACTAAAAAGGGTAACTATTAATTGAGTTTATTTTTCAGGTAACATATTTCCACATAGGTACGTACTTTAGACGTAATTTGCTGCTCGCGATTACGTGATTCATACTTTGTGCTAATTTCATGTTCTATGAATTTACTTGTGAAGCGACGTGCTTGTGTACATTTACTGATTTTGACAATTATTGATTAATGAACTGGGTTGTAACTTGTGTATATTATGCATCGCTTGGCTGCTATGCTTTTTCACTGACTGATTTTGACAATTATTGATTAATGAACTGGGTTGTGACTTGTATAGATTATGCATCGCTTGGGTGCTATGCTTTTTCACTGATGTCATATTTTTTTATTATGTGCCTGCTGTGCTTATTTATTTGAATTATAATTGTAACCTGATTTATTGTGCTGATGAGTTTAGTTATGTAAGTTATACTTTGTGATTTATCTGCTTGTGCCTTCATGTTTGCTTATTAAGATGACATATGAATATTTATTTGCTTATGCTGATATGATGCTAATGACCTGTTTATTACGTAAGATATATGTTTACTGCTATGCGTATGGATTACATATTTACACATTTCTGTTTTGTTGCCATAACTGCTCTTTAATTTGGTGTATAGAAATGCTGATATACTGTGTATAGACATAGAGTTTAGGTTACACTGTGGTATTAATTATAGATTGTTCGGTTGGTAGAGCCTCGTTGTAGGAATTGTGCTGCATCCACTTGTTGACATTCTGTTCTCTACTGGTATATTTACTCGCTATTGCTTGTTTTGCTTACGCTCAGTGCCTTATATTTTTAAGATAGGAAAATGAACTGCTATAATTCGACGAACGACATTAGTACAAGAAAGTCATAGAAGTCACATGAGCTGAGGTTTTATGGAAGCTGTATAAATTTATGCTAATAGGAAGGAGGCTAACGACATGACATACCATTACTAGGTTTAGACCATTGACAGTTATTACACTGCATTTTTTTGTAAGCAATTGAAATAGGAAGTGACACTTGACACAAAAAATACTCCACATGTTTGCTTCTGCTATGATTCTTGAAGTGGTGTACACACTGTGAAATATTATGATCATTCACACTCCGTAATCGTACTTAATTACTGAGAGTTATTCAAACTAAGTCTGTTAGAGGTCAGGTATGCATTTCTTTTATTTAATAATGGACAAGGAACCAAAATGTATCTTATAATTTATAATGAGTAGAAAATTTGGGTCAGATGGATTACACAGAGGTTGTGTGTTGGCAATGTGTCTTCGGATTGTATGGGATGCTGAATTGAAGTTGCATTAGGATTTTATCTGTACTTGTTCGAGGAGACTGACGAGAGGAAAGAGTTGTTATGGAAGTGAAATGATATTGGTGCTGAGGTTTATATTTATCGATGTATTATTATAGGTATTGAGAGTATATGAAGTTGTTTGTGGACAAGAGGTAAGGTGATATTGGTGCTGAGGTTTACATTTATCGACGTATTATTGAGATTATGTGATGCTGATAATTATTGGAGTTTTGGTGGATAAGAGGTAAAGTAAGTGAGGAGCATATTTTTTTTGTTGGTCTTATGGAACAAGGAGGATGAAGAGAGCAGACTAGAACACTAAAATAGAAGGAAGATAGTCTATACACACACTTTGTTAAATCACTAAGCAGTATATACTTTTTTTTGAAGAGAGGAAGTAATTGCATATCTTGGCTCACTGACAGTTGTTCAACAACAGTACATTTTGATCTGGCTTGGCAAACATTCGTCTTGACATGATGACTATGACGTTGACTTAACTATTATCGACTGTTATACATTGCTGCCAGTACTACTTGATACACATGATGAACATCAGATTTAGACAGAATTTCATTTACACAATTAACACTATTCAATTACACAGTAGTACTTAATGTGGATGAAAGATGAGTGAGTGTGTTTTGTGTGTTTTCCTTTCCTAATCCTACCCACCTATCTCCTAAATATTATTTTATTTGTTGGTAGTGGCTTGCACTGACACCCATAAATATTATAGGTTTTCTGATATTTGTGTATTGTAATAGTTAATAGGACAATTATCTGATATCATTTGTGTGTTTGTTATGATTTGTATGTTACTGTAAAAGCATTTGTATGTGTATTCAAACTATTGTTCATGCCTGAACTGTCTGATTAGTGAAGATAAATATTCTGAACTGTTACCTACACTTTTCAACATGATGTGTGACATTTGGTCGTGTTTAATTTCTGCTGATGAACTGTGTGATCAGTGTTAGTGAATTTTGTGGAACTGCTTCTGCTGAGAAATGTGACTTTTTGGTGTCTGCACCTGCACTCAACATTGCTGATGCCACTAATGGACTGCTTCCACTGAAATGATATCACTTGTTGGTGTTTGCACCTGCTCAACATTGCTGGGTGCAACTGATGGACTGTTTCTGCTGAACGATGTGACTTGTTGCTGGGTGCACCTGCTCAACTTTGCTGGATGCAACTGATGGACTGCTTCTACTGAAATGATGGTCACTTGTTGGTGTCTGCACCTACTCAACATTGCTGGGTGCCTCTGATGGACTGCTTCTACTGAACTAATGTGACTTGTTGCTGTGTGTACCTCTGGAACTTTACTGGGTGCCACAGATGGAACTGCTTCTACTGAAATAATGTCACTTGTTGCTGTCTGCACCTGCTCAACATTGCTGATGCCACTGATGGACTGCTTCTACTGAAAAGATGTCCCCTGTTGCTGTCTGCACCTGATCAACATTGCTGATGCCACTGATGGACTGCTTCTACTGAAATGGTGTCACTTGTTGGTGTCTGCACCTGCTCAACATTGCTGGGTGCAACTGATGAACTGTTTTTACTGAAATGAAGTCACTTGTTGCTGTCTGCACCTGCTCAACATTGCTGGGTGCAACTGATGGACTGCTTCTACTGAAATAATGTCACTTGTTGGCGTCTGCACCTGCTTAACATTGCTGGGTGCATCTGATGGTTTGCTTCTACTGAACTAATGTGACTTGTTGCTGGGTGTACCTGCTAAACTTTACTGGGTGCAACTGATGGACTGCTTCTACTGAAATGATGTCACTTGTTGGTGTCTGCACCTGCTCAACATTGCTGGGTGCAACTGATGAACTGTTTTTACTGAAATGAAGTCACTTGTTGCTGTCTGCACCTGCTCAACATTGCTGGGTGCAACTGATGGACTGCTTCTACTGAAATAATGTCACTTGTTGGCGTCTGCACCTGCTTAACATTGCTGGGTGCATCTGATGGTTTGCTTCTACTGAACTAATGTGACTTGTTGCTGGGTGTACCTGCTAAACTTTACTGGGTGCAACTGATGGACTGCTTCTACTGAAATGATGTCACTTGTTGGTGTCTGCACCTGCTCTCAACATTGCTGGGTGCAACTGATAGACTGTTTCTGCTGAAATAATGTCACTTGTTGCTGTCTGCACCTGCTCAACATTACTGGGTGCAACTGATGGACTGCTTCTACTGAAAAGATGTCACCTGTTAGTATCTTTTTGTTTGTATAAACTAATCATTGAAAGCATTTTATGTGAACATTTGTATAAAATGATTTTTTGTATATTGTGTAAACTATTATGTAAAGCCACATGCATGAAAAGAAGTTGTATTGCTTACTGTATTTCATATATTAGGTTAGTAAAAGGTCAGTGCAAAGCCAAAATTTTAACTAATTATGTGACATTTAGGTATTAATATTATCTTTTATTTTTGTCTGTATTTTTCTGGACGAATTTGGTGGTATTTTCACCACCAATGCTGGCAAAAATACCATCAAATTCTGGCCTGTGGAGGAGGGGCATATGAAAGGTGGCTACACTGTGCCACTGCGCCAGAGAGTGCGCCAAAGAGTACTATTAAGCCGCCTCCACAGTGCGTGTTAGAGCTCGTGGCACAGTGCTTGTGAAGAGATCGTAGAGGACAGTTTTGTCGAGAGCTCGTGGTTGTTGTGAAGTTGGAACAAGATGTTGTAGTAAAGAGTATAGTTCCATGTCTTATGCAGTTATTTGATGGGAGAGATAGCAGATGTTATTGTAATGAGTGCATTTCGTCAATATATATGAAGGTAAAATTTATAACGTTCCTTTATTAGTTGTGTATCTGAAATAATGTGTCACTACAGGTTCAGTCAACAAAGCATCTGGCTCGTGTTCTTGTATTAGAGTGAATTTTGGTTTTCTTGCGTAATTATAGTTTTTCTAAATTTCTTTTGTCACGTCGGTATAATTGGTATTTAAGAATTCTTGTCTTGTTTGAGAAGAACCGTGCCAGATGTGGACGTTGAGTCACACTCCCACATACAGAACAGTTACTTTTGTGCTTATTGGTTTTGTTGGTTTTTTTTAGTTGCTGGGGACTTAATTAATTAACTGTGTTTACTGAAATTTTCTTACATTGTTCTTTGCAGTCAGATAGCGTAACAATTCTAGTCAGGGCCAACCGATTACGAGACACTGCGTAATCGGACATACAGCAACGAAAAATAAAAAAATCATTTTCTATCATAATATTTAAATAAGCCCCCATGCAACAGCCCTCTCGCAGTGTCCGGAGCAAGTATGGTGGGTCTGACACACCGGTGTCAATGTGTTCTTTTTTCCATTTCCAGGAGTGTATTTAGGGCATCTTGTGGTATTCATAGTAATTGCCGTTTGTACATGGTCACCACTCACCCTTACACGAGTGCTGTTCGGAAGATCAGGAAACGATCGGTCGCGAAATGGAAACCACAGTGAAAATCAAAAATTTTATCTGTAACAGTTAGTAACACTTTTCAGTTACCTCTCTAAACACCTGTCGTAGCTTTGTACCAACTTTCCAATACCCTCGTCACAGAAGGCAGCCTCCTGTGCTTTCCGACAATTTTCTACACATGACTGCGGCTCGTTCTCTGTGCCAAAATGCTTTCATTTGAACACACATGAAAATCAGAGGGAGCTATGTCCGGGCAGTATAGCGGATGACCATAGAGTTCTCATCCAAAACGCTGCAGGAGCGTCCCCATTGCCCCTGCCGTGTGCAGCCGAGAACTGTCATGAAGAAGGAACTGCATCTACATCTACATTTACACTCCGCAAGCCACCCAACGGTATGTGGCAGAGGGCACTTTAGGTGCGTCATTACCACCCTTTCCTGTTCCAGTAGCGTATGGTTCGCGGGAAGAACGACTGCCGGAAAACCTCCGTGCGCGCTCGAATCTCTCTAATTTTACATTCATGATCTCCTCGAGAGGTATAAGTAGGGGGAAGCAATATATTCGATACCTCATCCAGAAACGCACCCTGTCGAAACCTGGACAGTAAGCTACACCGCGAGGCAGAGCGCCTCTCTTTCAGAGTCTGCCACTTGAGTTTGCTAAACATCTCAGTAACACTATCACGCTTACCTAATAACCCTGTGACGAAACGCGCCGCTCTTCTTTGGATCTTCTCTTTCAATCCGACCTGGTACGGATCCCACACTGTTAAGCAATACTCAAGTATAGGTCGAACGACTGTTTTATAAGTCACCTCCTTTGTTGATGGACTACATTTTCTAAGGACTCTCGCAATGAATCTCAACCTGGCACCCGCCTTACCAACAATTAATTTTATATGATCATTCCACTTCAAATCGTTCCGTACGCATACTCCCAGATATTTTACAGAAGTAACTGCTACCAATGTTTGTTCCGCTATCGTATAATCATACAATAAAGGATCCTTCTTTCTATGTATTCGCAATACATTACATTTGTCTATGTTAAGGGTCAGTTGCCACTCCCTGCGCCAAGTGCCTATCCGCTGCAGATCTTCCTGCATTTCACTGCAATTTTCTAATGCTGCAACTTCTCTGTATACTACAGTATCATCCGCGAAAAGCCGCATGGAACTTCCGACACTATATAGTAGGTCAGGTAACTAGAGTTGCATGACATCAGGCGAAATTTCTGGGTAGGCGCTCATACTTGATGGGAGAATCTACTCTCTAGGCATCATTAGGCGCTCACTGTGCCTTCAGAACTCAGAAGACGATGATGATGATGGTGGTGGTGATGACGTTTCGTCTGTGGGGCACTAAACTGCGCGGTCATCAGCGCCAGTACAAGGCCCCAATTTTTACACCTCCAGTCTAGCCTCTTTTACGAAAGATGATGAAATGATGACAACGCGAACTCCCAGTCGCCGGGCAGAGAAAATCCCCAACCTGGCCGAGAATCGAACCTGGGACCCTGTGATTCTGAACAGAGACTACGTGACGTATTCACAATATATATAAATGACCTTGTGGATAAAATCGGAAGTTCACTGGGCTTTTTGCGGATGATGCTATAGTATATCGAGAGGTTGTAACAATGGAAAATTGTACTGAAATGCAGGAGGATCTGCAACGAATTGACGCATGGTGCAGAGAATGGCAATTGAATCTCAATGTGGAAAAGTGTAATGTGCTGCGAACACACAGAAAGAAATATACTTTATCATTTAGCTACAATACAGCAGGACAGCAACTGGAAGCAGTTAATTCCATAAAGTATCTGGGAGTAGGAATAAGGGGTGATTTAAAATGGAATGATCATATAAAGTTGATCGTCGGTAAAGCAGATGCCAGACTGACATTCATTGGAAGAATCCTAAGGAAATGCAATCCAAAAACAAAGGAAGTAGGTTACAGTACACTTGTTCGCCCACTGCTTGAATACTGCTCAGCAGTGTGGCATCCGTAGCATATAGGGTTGATTGAAGAGATAGAGAAGATCCAACGGAGAGCAGCGCGCTTCGTTACGGGATCATTTAGTAATCGCGAAAGCGTTACGGAGATGATAGATAAACTCCAGTGGAAGACTTTGCAGGAGAGACGCTCAGTAGCTCCGTACGGGCTTTTGTTGAAGTTCGAGAACATACCTTCACCGCGGAGTCAAGCAGTATATTGCCCCCCCCCCTTCCCCCCCCCCCCCCCCCATGCGTATATCTCGCGAAGTCGCGAAGAGACCATGAGGATAAATTCAGAGAGATTAGAGTCCACACAGAGGCATACCGACAATCTTTCTTTCCACGAACAATACGAGACTGAAGTAGAAGGGAGAACCGATAGAGGTACTCAAAATATCCTCCACCACACACCGTCAGGTAGCTTGCGGAGTATGGATGTAGATGTAGGAGACACAAATCAGGATGACCGGACGGGGATTTGAAACGTTTTCCTTCTGAAAGCAAGTCCAGCAGGCAAACAACTGCCCCTCCTCGTTCCAACACTACGAAAGGAAGAGGGTTGACAGGAGAGAAACGGTAGCTCGAGAATGGCTCGGTCAAGAGAGCTCAGTTTCTTCGAACTAGGATTAATCGTCGGCTGGTGTGGCCGAGCGGCTCTAGGCGTTAGAATCTGGAACCACGCGACTGCTACGGTCGCAGGTTCGAATCCTGCCTTGGGCACGGATGTGTGTGATGTGCTTAGGTTAGTTAGGTTTAAGTAGTTCTCAGTTCTAGGGAACTAATGACCTCAGTCCCATAGTGCTCAGAGCCATTTGAACCATTTGGATTAATCGTCGGATGTCACCTGAGTGGTAAGTCCATCAAGGATATTTCATCCCTTCTAAAGCTGCTAAATTCGATTGTTGGTGATGTGACAGCGAATCAGAAATTCATAGAAACAACGACAACGAAACCAAGACTAGACAGGCCTCGTGTACTCCCGGATAGCGAGCATCCGGCGTTGTAAAAAGTGGCTGCAAAAATGTCATGACATCAGTGGCAGACATCACTCGTGAGTTCCAAAGTGCTATCAGCAGTGCAGTTAGCACAATGGATTTGCGTAGAGAGTGAAAGTAATGGGGTACGATTGTTGGGCAGCTTCTCATTAGCCACAAATTTTTGTACTCAACGCTAAGAGACATTTGATATAGTATAAAGAGCGACGCCACTGTCGGGAAACAAGTAATTTAGAGTGAAGAATCCGATAGAAGTGTTTGCGTTTGGCGAATTCGTAGAGAATGTTTCCTGTTGTCATGTGTAGTGGCAGGAAATGTATTACAGAGGAGGTAATGCTACGAAATTAGGGGTGGTTTTCGTGGTTACGATCTGGTTCCCTTATAGCGCTTAAGAAAACGGTAAGTACGGAATAATATGAACCACGTCGGAAGCCTTTTCACATTAAACACCTGAGTAAAAATGACGGTTCCACCAAATCACTGCCCTTTCATGCCTCTCAGCCACATTTCTACATCTACATCTACATCTATACTCCGCGAGCCACCTTACGGTGTGTGGCGGAGGGTACTTATTGTACCACTATCTGATCCCCCCTTCCCTGTTCCATTCACGAATTGTGCGTGGGAAGAACGACTGCTTGTAAGTCTCCGTATTTGCTCTAATTTCTCGGATCTTTTCGTTGTGATCATTACGCGAGATATATGTGGGCGGTAGTAATATGTTGCCCATCTCTTCCCGGAATGTGCTCTCTCGTAATTTCGATAATAAACCTCTCCGTATTGCGTAACGCCTTTCTTGAAGTGTCCGCCACTGGAGCTTGTTCAGCATCTCCGTAACGCTCTCGCGCTGACTAAATGTCCCCATGACGAATCGCGCTGCTTTTCGCTGGATCATGTCTATCTCTTCTATTAATCCAACCTGGTAAGGGTCCCATACTGATGAGCAATACTCAAGAATCGGACGAACAAGCGTTTTGTAAGCTACTTCTTTCGTCGATGAGTCACATTTTCTTAGAATTCTTCCTATGAATCTCAACCTGGCGCCTGCTTTTCCCACTATTTGTTTTATGTGATCATTCCACTTCAGATCGCTCCGGATAGTAACTCCTAAGTATTTTACGGTCGTTACCGCTTCCAGTGATTTACCACCTATGGCATAATCGTACTGGAATGGATTTCTGCCCCTATGTATGCGCATTATATTACATTTATCTACGTTTAGGGAAAGCTGCCAGCTGTCGCACCATGCATTAATCCTCTGCAGGTCCTCCTGGAGTACGTACGAGTCTTCTGATGTTGCTACTTTCTTGTAGACAACCGTGTCATCTGCAAATAGCCTCACGGAGCTACCGATGTTGTCAACTAAGTCATTTATGTATATTGTAAACAATAAAGGTCCTATCACGCTTCCCTGCGGTACTCCCGAAATTACCTCTACATCTGCAGATTTTGAACCGTTAAGAATGACATGTTGTGTTCTTTCTCCTAGGAAATCCTGAATCCAATCACAAACCTGGTCCGATATTCCGTAAGCTCGTATTTTTTTTCACTAAACGTAAGTGCGGAACCGTATCAAATGCCTTCCTGAAGTCCAGGAATACGGCATCAATCTGCTCGCCAGTGTCTACGGCACTGTGAATTTCTTGGGCAAATAGGGCGAGCTGAGTTTCACATGATCTCTGTTTGCGGAATCCATGTTGGTTATGATGAAGGAGATTTGTATTATCTAAGAACGTCGTAATACGAGAACACAAAACATGTCCCATTATTCTACAACAGATTGACGTAAGCGAAATAGGCCTATAATTATTCGCATCTGATTTATGACCCTTCTTGAAAATGGGAACGACCTGCGCTTTCTTCCAGTCGCTAGGTACTTTACGTTCTTCCAGCGATCTACGATAAATTGCTGATAGAAAGGGGGCAAGTTCTTTAGCATAATCACTGTAGAATCTTAAGGGTATCTCGTCTGGTCCGGATGCTTTTCCGCTACTAAGTGATAGCAGTTGTTTTTCAATTCCGATATCGTTTATTTCAATATTTTCCATTTTGGCGTCCGTGCGACGGCTGAAGTCAGGGACCGTGTTACGATTTTCCGCAGTGAAACAGTTTCGGAACACTGAATTCAGTATTTCTGCCTTTCTTCGGTCGTCCTCTGTTTCGGTGCCATCGTGGTCAACGAGTGACTGAATAGGGGATTTAGATCCGCTTACCGATTTTACATATGACCAAAACTTTTTTGGGTTCTTGTTTAGATTGTTTGCCAATGTTTTATGTTCGAATTCGTTGAATGCTTCTCTCATTGCTCTCTTTACGCTCTTTTTCGCTTCGTTCAGCTTTTCCTTATCAGCTATGATTCGACTACTCTTAAACCTATGATGAAGCTTTCTTTGTTTCCGTAGTACCTTTCGTACATGATTGTTATACCACGGTGGATTTTTCCCCTCGCTTTGGACCTTAGTCGGTACGAACTTATCTAAGGCGTACTGGACGATGTTTCTGAATTTTTTCCATTTTTGTTCCACATCCTCTTCCTCAGAAATGAACGTTTGATGGTGGTCACTCAGATATTCTGCGATTTGTGCCCTATCACTCTTGTTAAGCAAATATATTTTCCTTCCTTTCTTGGCATTTCTTATTACACTTGTAGTCATTGATGCAACCACTGACTTATGATCACTGATACCCTCTTCTACATTCACGGAGTCGAAAAGTTCCGGTCTATTTGTTGCTATGAGGTCTAAAACGTTAGCTTCACGAGTTGGTTCTCTAACTATCTGCTCGAAGTAATTCTCGGACAAGGCAGTCAGGATAATGTCACAAGAGTCTCTGTCCCTGGCTCCAGTTCTGATTGTGTGACTATCCCATTCTATACCTGGTAGATTGAAGTCTCCCCCTATTACAATAGTATGATCACGAAACTTCTTCACGACGTTCTGCAGGTTCTCTCTGAGGCGCTCAACTATTACGGTTGCTGATGCAGGTGGTCTATAGAAGCATCCGACTATCATATCTGACCCACCTTTGATACTTAACTTAACCCAGATTATTTCACATTCGCATTCGCTAATAACTTCACTGGATATTATTGAATTCTTTACTGCTATAAATACTCCTCCACCATTGGCGTTTATCCTATCCTTGCGGTATATATTCCATTCTGTGTCTAGGATTTCGTTACTGTTCACTTCCGGTTTTAACCAACTTTCCGTTCCTAATACTATATGCGCACTATTTCCTTCAATAAGAGATACTAATTCAGGAACCTTGCCCTGGATACTCCTGCAGTTTACCAATATTACGTTAACTTTTCCTGTTTTTGGTCTCTGAGGACGGACGTTCTTTATCAACGATGATAATGTCCTCTCTGGTAAGCCGTCACGTATTTTATCGTTTCGCCCAAGGGGGGGTCCCTCTAACCTAAAAAAAAACCCCGTGTGCACGCCACACGTACTCTGCTACCCTAGTAGCTGCTTCCGGTGTGTAGTGCACGCCTGACCTGTCTAGGGGGGCCCTACAGTTCTCCACCCAATAATTTCTCACACTAACACTTACCTGTGATTTTTAAATGTTAATCACCCACTCATAATGCAGCATCTGTGAGACAATGGTTTGTGGACAATTATATTCCTGAAATACCTAATGCGTCCATACTCACCATCCAATCCTAATGGAACACCTTTGTGATGAGCGAGAATGTCGACTTCACTTAAGACATTTAATTTTTCTGGTTTCGGCTTTTGAGGCAGAATGGGCTGCCATTCTTCCATTGCCTCTCGGACACCCTTTGAGAGCGACCCCAGCAGGATTCAACACGTCATAAACGTGAATCGTGGACCCCCCCATACCGCCCCCCCTCCCCCGACCCCTTTACTATGTTCACCAGAAGGTACACGGTTAACAAAGCCTCTCTGTGGTGTTGACAAGGTGCGCTTCTTAATCATCGCCTCGGCAGCCAACTACACTTTGACGGATAGTGACTGCATGAAATGAGACGTCTGTGTGAATATCCCCATCGGCTGGAGGTCACCTCCGCGGATTTCTCTCAACAGCTGTGTCTTCGTACGTATCTATAAATGGTAGTTCTTTATTCCTTGTGGTTTTTCTGCTTAGTGACGAGAGAAAAGGAAACTGTTTAAGGAAGCCGGAATACGATAGTGCAAAAGACAGGAAAAAAGGAAGAAACCGTGTCAAGCCGGCCGCGGTGGTCTCGCGGTTCTAGGCGCGCAGTCCGGAACCGCGCGACTGCTACGGTCGCAGGTTCGAATCCTGCCTCGGGCATGGATGTGTGTGATGTCCTTAGGTTAGTTAGGTTTAAGTAGTTCTAAGTTCTAGGGGACTGATGAACACAGCTGTTAAGTCCCATAGTGCTCAGAGCCATTTGAACCATTTGAACCATGTCAAGCATGACATAAGAAACTATGGATTTGGGTTTAAATGGGTTACAGTATTGTTGCAGAATACCAAAAAAACTACAGAAAAGTTAAAGACGTCTTAACGTGAGGTATGTATGGTGGACAAGTACACTGAAGGGACAAAATCATGGGATACACCTTAATATCGTGTCGGACCTCATTTTGCCCTGCGTACTGCAGCAGCTCGATGTAGCATGGACTCAACAAGTCGTTGGAAGTCCAGTGCAAGAATATTGAGCCATGTTGCCTCTAGGGACGTCCATATTTACGAAGGTGTCGCCGCTGCTGTACTTTGTGCCCGAAATGACCTTTCGATCACGTCCCATAAATGTTCGAGGGATACATGTCGGGTGATCTGGGTAGCCGAAAATGTTCTTCAAACCAACTGCGAACAATGGCGCATTGTCATCCATAAAAATTCCATCGTCGTTTGGGAATATGAAGCCCATGAATGGCTCGAAAGGCTCTAAGCACTATGGGAATTAACATCTGAGGTCATCAGTCCCCTAGACTTAGAACTACTTAAACGTAACTGACCTAAGGACATCACACACATCCATGCCCGAGTTAGGATTCGAACCTGCGACCGTAGCAGCAGCGCGGTTCGCGACTGAAGCGTCTAGAACCACTTGGCCACAAAGCATAAATGGCTACAAATGTTCTGCAGATGGTCGAAGAGAAATTATTCAGTCAATGGTCGGTTCAGTTAGACCAGAGGATCCAGTCCATTCCATGTAAACTGCCCACACCATTATGTAACCACCACCAACTTGCACAGAGCCTTGTTGGCAACTTGGGTTAATGGCTTCGTGGAATTTGCGCCACACTCGAACGCTACCATTAGCTATTACGAACCGAAATCGGGACTAATGTGACTTGGCCACGGTTTTCCAGTCGTCTAGGGTCCATATGGGTATGGTCAGGAGCCCAAGAGAGGCACTCCAGGTGACGTCATGGTGTTAACAAAAGCACTCACGTCGGTTGTCTGTTCCCATAGCTCGTTAACGCCACATTTCAACGCACTGTCCTAGCGGATACGTTAGTCGTACGCCCCACGTTCTTATCTGCTGTTGTTTCACACAGTGCTGCTTGTCTGTTAACACAGACAATTGTACGCAAACGCCGCTGATCTCGGTCGTCAAGTGAAGACGGTCTTTCACTCTGTTGTCCGTGCAGAGAGGTAATGCCTGAAATTTGGTGTTCTTGGCACACACTTGACACAGTGGATCTCAGAATATTGAATTCCTTAACGATTTGCGAAATGGAATGCCGCATGCATCTGCCTCCAACCACCATTCCGCGTTCAAAGTCCTCGAGCGCCTGTAACCACATCGTAAACCTTTTCACATGAATCACCTGAGTACAAATGACGGTTCCACCAAATCAATGCCCTTTCATGCCTCTTAGCCACTTATCTCGCCCTTACATTAACCTGTGATTTTTCAATGTTAATCATTTAAATACAAGGGTAATCCCAAAAGTAAGGTCTCCTGTATTTTTATAAGTACATAGACCCGTTTATTTGTACAATGGTTTACATCAGTTTACAGCTTGAACATTTAGCTATTTTTCGACATAATCAACACTTCTGTCGATGCATTTTTGTAGAGGCTGTGGCAGTTTCTGTATGCCCATGTCATACCAGCTCGCCGCCACGCTATTCAGAAAATTATGAACCTCTTCTTTCACCTCGTCGCCGGAGCTGAATCGCTGGGACCACAATTAACGCTGACCAGACTCTGAAAAATCTCAAACGTGCAATTCAGAACCGGAGAAGAGGAATGTTGAGCAAGGGCGTGCACATTCTCCATGACAACGCTCGCCCACATATCGCTCGGCAAACCGTTGCTCTCCTGCAACACTTTCAGTGGAAAATGATCACCCACCCACCTGTTCCCTAGGTTAAAAGAACATTTGGCCGGAAAAAGATTCTGCTCCGACGACGAGGTGAAAGAAGAGGTTCATAACTTTATGAACAGCATGGCACCGAGCTGGTATGATATGGGCATACAAAAACTGCCACAGCGCCTAAAAAAATGAATAGACAGAAATGGTGACTATGTCGAAAACTAGCTAAATGTTCAAGCTGTAAACTTACTTAAACCATTGTAGAAATAAACAGGTCTATGTGCGGTAGCGTTCTCGCTTCCCACGCCCGGGTTCCCGGGTTCGATTCCCGGCGGGGTTAGGGATTTTCTCTGCCTCGTGATGGCTGGGTGTTGTGTGATGTCCTTAGGTTAGTTAGGTTTAAGTAGTTCTAAGTTCTAGGGGACTGATGGCCATAGATGTTAAGTCCCATAGTGCTCAGAGCCAAACAGGTCTATGTAATTATAAAAAAAAATATGAGACCTTACTTTTGGGATTACCGTCGTATGTTAGAAAGTCAAATGTATTCCTAAAATTTCATTACTCTACATTAAGCATTTTTTGGGTATCGTTATTTTTTCCATCAGTGTATAAAGTTTAATGTATACAATTCTACGGCATAATGGCGACGGTCTCCTGGCACTCCGCCCTCTTGCGGCATTTGAGACGACCGGTTCCTGTGTGATTACTGATCCTTGCTATTCTCCCGATGTGCCACGTCAGTCTGTAAATTATTTTTTTAAAATCACCTTGTATAACGGAAAAAATACATGCACAATAAAGAATCAGTACGTGAAATTATATTGTGATAATTGATGTCTGAGATTTCCAGCTAGTATGGTCTTGGCATTTCCGAGAAAGTAGTCTGCTGCCTCAGTATATAACTCTAAGATCAGACAAGTGATATCGACAATCAATGGCGACCACCTAAACCTTCAAGCAGACCACCTCTGTACAGTGCCCAAGGCACGGCAGATGCACGATGCGTTCCAATCTGTGGTGACTCGGGCCAGTTCGCTCTTAAATGACGTTGAAAAGTGTCAGTCCGGGTGCCTACACGCCAGGGATAATAACGTCATCAGTAAGCTGAATAATAATGTCATAAAGATAGAGGTTGGCAGAAAATTTGAATGAAGTAGATTGCGTTGGTAGGAAAATTAAAAATGCCGGATGGACGTGGTGCGACATTGTGAGCTGGTGGGAAATTATAAAATCCAAGATGGTGCTGAATAGAAATCGTTAAAAAGTATGTAAGGTAATTGTAATCAGTAAAATTAAAAGTGGGAGATGGTATTGGTAGGAAATTAAAAAATCCAAAACGGCGATGTTGGAAAATTGAAAAAAAGTGCAAGTTGCACTGGCAGGAAATTAAAAAACATTTTTTTTACACTCATGTCCACAAGAAAGAGAACACCTTGAACTACTAGACATAGGACATTCACATTCACAGGAGACGTATATTAGTATGTTCTGCAGAAATCTTTAGTATTTCAGTTACTTCGGTTCAGCATGTGTCCTAGTAGGCACAGGGTCCACCATGGGCCCTAATAACTTGTTCCGTGTGTGTTGGCATCGATGCGTATACAGCGCGAATGGCGTCCTCTGGTATAGCCATCCATGCTGCATTCACCTGGTACTAAAGTTATTCTGTGGTGGTTGGTATTGGGCCACAGTGCTGCACTCATCATTTCACCTTATTCCACAATTTTCAGTAATCGACGAGTCAGATGATCTGATGGGCCAGGCAAAACCGCTGACATCCTGTGACACCAAGAAGGCATTTGTGCAGCAACATGTGGTCGTGCATTGTCTTGCTGAATAATGGCTTCTGTGGTATTGTGGGGATTGGGTATGGCTACGGGTCGCAGGATGTCATTTACGTTGGTCATACTGGTCACAGTGCCCTGGACACAAACCAACTGTGACTTTTGATTCTATCAAACAGCACCCCACACCATTAGGCCTCGAGTTGGTGTTGTATGTCTTCTGCGAATGCAGTCACTGTGACGCCGCTCCCTCTGTCTGCGGAAAATCAAAATGTGACCATCATTTTCAAACAAAATGAACCTGGATTCGTCCAAAACACTACCGGATGTCATTCCTGTCGTTCCGCAAACCATGGTTCTCTAGCATATTTCTTCACATTCGTCAAAGGTAAGTGCAGAAGTGGACGACGCGCACGTAACCCATGCCCTAATAAATGGCGACGGACTGTCACCTCTAATAATGTAAACATGTGCTCCACTGTAGCGCCAGAGCCGAGAAGGATGCAGATCTGTCCTGCAATGCCACTCGGATGAGGTGTCGATCTTCTCGGTTGGTGGTCTGTGTGGTGCGACTGGACCCATCTCGTCGTATTCTACGGCCTTCCCTGACCAATTCTTCAACACCCGTTGCACTGCCAAAACACTTCGTCCCACACAAGCAACAATTTCCAGGGTGGATGCATCACATTCTGTTATGCCGATAATGTGCCCTCTTTCAAACTCACTGATTTGGCGGTACGGTTCGCGCGCACGTCTGCGAGGCATATTGCACGGTTGCTCAAGTCACATTAATTCGTTCGTTACCTTCGGTTTACAGCGACAACAAGAGCCGCAGGCACATTTTACCAGTAGGCGGTGTTGCGCCGCGAAATCGATTTTAACCTCGAATCCGCGGGCCGGCATAGTTCAGATGTTAACCATTTTCTGTAGAACATACCAATGTATGTGTGCTGTGAATATGAAGGTCCTGTCTCTAGTCGTTCAAGGTATTCTGTTTTCTTATGAACATGAGCGTTTTCGTTACGTTTATGTTAAAAACTGTATTATCTCGTCAGTTAATTTCATCTCTCTTTTATACTTCACCAAAACACGTTTATGCCAGATATTGCACTGCTCGTGAGTAAATTCTACTTCTCTCTGATTTATGCTTCATTGATGCGTATTGATTTTCGATTGGCTTCTTGAAATAATTGTAGATGATTCAGAATCATCCTATTACTTCTTCTCTGTATCATTCTAAGTTCATCGGCAATTTTTTAGATTGACATCTCCTACATGTCTGGAGTGCACATCAATTACATTTTGATTATAATAGTAAAATTTGTCGCAGAGGGAAGGCAAAAGGAAGCAAATAAACAAAAATACTCTCGATAAAATTGATTGCAGAAACATTACATTTCTTGTTTTGTTCATTACAACACTTTCAAGACTTTTAATATATAACCTACTGCAAATAAGACATAGTTACAATATGAAAGAAATCTCCTTGAGCTAACCAAGTTAATAATACAATAAAGTCAAAGTGCCATGGAATTACGTTTTGTGACAAGCAGTATACAATATGGTAATATTTAATTAACGTAACTGTCGACTAATTTGTTGTGCTGAGTCAGAAAGAGTTCAACGTAATAAATACTTTCATATTTAATATTACATCAAAATTAAAATTTTTTAAAGCACACTTTCCTGAGCGACTGTAATTTCACATTTTCTTCCAAATCTTCTACTATGTACATATAACAGGGAACTGAGTTGAAACTTGCATACGACTGCCATATCCATCTGCAGTCGAGAACCGTGTTATCAGTTCGCTCCTTGGCCATCAAGGACGATGGTGTATATATTCCTGGGAAAAATAAAAGATGCTAGTGAGCAGTCTCAAACTACCAAAATATCAAACTCCCTTCCCAAGGCTGAGACAAGCAGTTTTCCCCCTTAATTTGTGTAACAATTCTGACAGATTACTGATCAGTTGTGGCCATCAAAGACTATTATAGATCTACGATCCAAAATGGTCACACTTCAGCTCACATATACATAATTAAATCTCTGATTCTATGGATACACCTTGTTACCCCGTTGGTTGAAGGTGTCATTTCTATAACAGAATTGTGAATAACCAGACAGTAAGCTGTCATACTTTTTGGGAACATTGTTTTCGTTTTCATTTCAATTCTCTATCAATGACATACGATTTCATTGTTTCGTTCTCTTGATGCGAATGAACGATTAAATGTGTGGACAAAATCTGGAAATCTCTCTGACTGATGACAAGAATTTTTCCCTTAGTCCTCTCAGTCGATAATACGTCGACTGAAAACTATAGTTCATTTCATATTCTTGCACAGTATATTTACTGCTGCAGCAAGTGAACAGTTCTCTTAAAAACATTTTGATGAATTCCTACGTACGTTCAACTTCGTTAATTTAATACATTGCATATACTGCAAACAGTGAAATCAAATGCTTCTTTGCCGGCCGGAGTGGCCGTGAAGTTCTAGGCGCTACAATCTGGAGCCGAGCGCCCGCTACGGTCGCAGGTTCGAATCCTGCCTAGGGCATGGATCTGTGTGGTGTCCTTAGGTTAGTTAGGTTTAATTAGTTCTAAATTCTAGGCAACTGATGACCTCAGAAGTTAAGTCGCATAGTGCTCAGAGTCATTTGAATCAAATGCTTCTTTGACTGAAAATCCAGGATTACATTTGACTTGGAACACAGTGCGCAGTGCAATCTGTACGTGACTAGTGTATTCAAGGTATCAGCATTTACTATAAATATCAACGGAAAGTCGTTGCACGTTGGCGTACTTGCAGGAAAGAAAGGGTCCTAGGATGTTTACTATATTAAAGAATACCAGAAAACTCTGTTCATAAACCTCGATGCCAATTGAGATCTGCTGAAAAAGAATGTTTACATTGTATCAGATGCGATGGTTGCGCATTGCTCATGTAGCAACAGAAAAGCTGTTTGCAGACTTTGAAACCTACAGAACAACTATATTTAACACTAATTTGTTTAAAAAAAATGTAAACTTGAAGTTCTATGAAGCAATTCTGCAAGAATGTGGAGGAGAAGTGGTGACAATGTTCACCCAAGGTTTCGTAGAATGCTTTAACAATAGAGTACTGCAGGAAATGAAAGGGGAAAAAACTCTGTAGTGTCTTGGCAGGAAGAACTGCAAGAAAGAATTGAGGTAATTGTTAAACTCATAAAAAGAGACATTATAAAGGAAAAATTTAGATACTGTATGTATTGAAACTGCAGAAAATACTTCCTTTGTTTTTTCTTTTTTTTTTTCAAATTACTGACTTGAGAAAGAGTTAGGTTAGGTGATACAGATATAGAGTTAAATCATAAGTTAAAAATTAAGCTGGATGTTACTGGACCTACAACAGATAAAAATAAACAAGGAGTTGTATGTATGCATAAATTAATAGATTTTATAAAAGAACATTCGTTTTTTACTCAATGCCCTGTCAAAAATCCTAAAGAATCTTATTTTAACGTATCTCTAGGACGGGGAAGTGGTTTGATCGGTGACCTTGAAAAGCAATTGAAACTAGGTAGGTGACATTATAGTAACCTTGGTTTCTCACCAATTTAGGTGATTGTAATTTTTTATTTGGAAATTGTAGGACAATTGGATACTTTGGGATATGATGCAAACAATTTAGATACTTTTGAACATGATCGGTCCAATACTGACTGGCTTTTCCATTTTGCGTAAACAATACTGCACTGTTTTGGCTGTTTCATTAGTAATGGATACTAACAATTTTTGGAAAAAAACTTTCCGTCAGGGCTATCGAACATTATTTTTAAAGTTTCTGTTAGTAATTACTCTCTTGCGTTTATAATTTTCCCACCAGCACCATACCGCATTTTTCATTTTCCCACCAGTGTCATCTAAGAATTTTAAATTTCTTGCCGTCATCCTCTCGATATCATCATGTGTTCAAGGTCATTGATGTCACTGCATCTGGCACGTATGCAGCCGACACAAATACTCGCACTTTTCGTCATTAAGTGCAAAGTGGCGTAGAATCCCCGCAGACATACTACAACACCCCAATCGATTTTACGCGATTTTTTTAATAAGAGAAGCGTGGGGCATGTGCGACTTAGTAGTTCACAGAACTTTGATTGGAAAAATACCTCGGACTTTCCAAAACACTGACACAGAATTCGGTACGGTCGGCAGTCTAATAACCTAACTGACCGATAAGTGGATCATCGCATCAACACGAAGCACAAAGCCACTGATTAATTTGCGTTCGGTAAATGTGACGTACGATAAATACCCTTCAAACAGTAAAACATTAGATTTAAGGCGGCCAGAGTGGCCGAGCGGTTCTTGGCGCTACCGTCTGGAACTTCGCGACCGCTACGGTCGCAGGTTCGAATCCTGCCTCGGGCATGGATGTGTGTGATGTCCTTAGGTTAGTTAGGTTTAAGTAGTTCTAAGTTCTAGGGGACTGATGACCTCAGAAGTTAAGTCCCATGGTGCTCAGAGCCATTTGAACCATTTGAACATGAGATTTAAGCAATATAATAATTCAGAACTAACAAACTATTCTGAAAGACAGATAAGATGCCTGCTTCTTCATAAGAAGTAGTGAAGTCACACAGCCGCGCGGGATTAGCCGAGCGGTCTGGGGCGCTGCAGTCCTGAATTGTGCGGTTGGTCCCGGCGGAGGTTCGAGTCCTCCCTCCGGCATGAGTGTGTGTGTTTGTCCTTAGGACAATTTAGGTTAAGTAGTGTGTAAGCTTAGGGACTGATGACCTTAGTAGTTAAGTCCCATAAAATTTCACACACATTTGAACATTTTTGAACTCACACATGACTATGTGCTGGTAGACACAACGGATCGGACATACAGATTAAGCTGTAATTTTTCTTGCACATCGATGCATCGATTCCTGACTCAATACGTTCGCCAAATCAGTAATTTTATCTATTTATCTATTTATCTATTTATCAATCTTCTGACTTGTTTGAAGCAGGCCACCATGAATTACTCTCCTGTGCGCATTTTTTCATATCAGAGTAGCAGTTGCAACCTAAGTCTTAAATTAATTGCTGGATGCAGCACAGTCTCGAGTAACAATAACATTAAGTAACAGATAATGCACTGTGCAAGTCAGTCATGTTGGATGCAATAGGACAGCAACCGTGATCCCTTTTACGAGTAGACGAACGACAACACTCTACGACAACTGACACAGCAATAAAATGTGCAACACAATACGTGCAATAAAAAATAGTTCTAATTGTAACCGTTATGTTGTTGTACACTGAAGCGCCAAAGAAACTAGTGTAGGTATGTGTATTCAAATACAGATATATGTATATGGACAGAATACGCCGTTGCGGTCGGCAAAGACTATATAAGACAACAATATGTTTGGCGCCGTTGTTAGATCGGTTACTGCTGCTACAATGGAAGGTTCTCAAGGTTTAAGTTAGCTTGAACGTGGTGTTACAGTCGGCACACAAGCGATGGGACACAGCATCTCCGAGGTAGCGATGAAGTGGGGAATTTGCCATAGAATCATGTCACGAGTGTACCGCGAATATCAGGAATCTGGTAAAACATCAAATCTCCAACATGCCTGCGGCCGGAAAAAGGATCCTGCAAGAACGGGACCAACGACGATTGAAGACAATCGTTCAACATGACAGAAGTGCAATTTTTCCGCAAACTGCTGCAGATTTCAGTGCTGGGCCATCAACAAGTGTCAACTTGCGACCCATTCAACGAAACATCATCGATATGGGCTTTTGGAGCCGAAGGCCCAATCGTGTACCCTTGATGACTGCACGACGCAAAGCTTTACACCTCGCCTGGGCCCGTCAACACCGAATACCGACTTTGGACTGTTGATGATTGGAAACATGTTGACTGGTCGGACGGGTCTCGTTTCAAATTTTAACGAGCAGATGTACATGCACGGGTATGGAAACAGTCTCATGAATCCATGAACCCTGCATGTCAGCAGTGGACTCTCCAGGGTGGTGGGTGCCCTATAATGGTGTGGGGCGTGTGCAGTTGGAGTGATGTGGCACCCCTGATACGTCTACATATGTGAGCATCCTGTCTGATCATCCATTCATATCCATTGTGCATTCCGACGGACTTGGGCAATTCCGGCAGGACAGTGCGACACTCCATAAGTCCAGAATTGGTATAGAGTGGCTCCAGGAACACTCTTCTTAAACACTTCCCATGGCCACCAAACTCCCCAGACATGAACATTATTGAGCATATGTGGAATGCCTTGCAACGTTGAGAGATTGCAGGGCACTCTCACTTCTAATATGATATTTGCTATGTAATGTTTTTAGAGAAGTTGATCTTTATTACTTGGTTGCTATACCTGGACACAATCTGACTTCATACATCATGATGAAATGGTGGGCAGTAGTTAACGCTCCTGCTTGTGTTCTCTAGTGAAGTAATAGCTGCAAGCTATACGTGCCTTCAAAGGAATATGGTGCCGAATTAAACGACTGCAGAAAACGTGTACGGCAGCTGAGGGCCGAAAGAAGCGTTTTTTCTGCGGAACCAGGGTAAAAACATTTGCGGACCGCCGAGTCTCGCAGTCTCATTGTGCAGACCCCTTGGATGGCGCCGGTCGAGTCGCCGCTGCAATGGACAGTGCATTGAGGACTATCAATAAAGCAGAGGATGGGCCGGACTGCCGAGTTCTGCTGTCTCAGTGTGCAGACATGATGGATGGCGCCATTCGGTCGTCGGCCGCGTCCAGGTAGGCTGACAAGCGTTGGCTGAAAAGTCGCCGCTGCAATCGGCAGAGCATTGAAAACTGGCAATAAAGCAGAGGATGGGCCCTTGTTAGGCAGGAAGCCGATGAGACAACTGTGAGCTTTCTGCAAATTTCCGTGGGACAGGTCACTAGCACCCAGACGTCCAGACTCTATTACAAAACATATTTGTGAAGGCACGACGCTTTTAGCGACTTTGTGGCCGTTCTTTGGAAAGTTCGAAATGGGCGCAGCAGGGGAGATAATGATACTTTTTATGAAGGGCTGTGGTTCAATCCAGGTCATGTTGTTAGCAAAAGACACGGTATAAACACGTGGGAAAGAGGGCAGGAAGCTGTTCTTTATTTTTATTTTCTCCCAATTAACTTTAAAGTCTCTGATTGGTCAAATCTGTGTATGCATATTAAGGGGCAGTCTCGTCTTCGAATGCGGTGCTCCAGCTCGTTATTGGCTTGTGCTAAAGTGGGAGCAGTCTAAGATGTGAATGTGCTTTGCTACCGAGCTGGCTAGTAAAGAAATGCAGGTCTTTACCTAAATGGTGAGACTTGTGTCCTTTGCCAGTGTGCCACTTAGAGCCCGTGCCAGTCAGAATCTGAACCATCAGAGGTATTGCTTCGAGCATCACCAACACAACGAGTGATGCGTGGGTGTACCTATTTGTTTTGAACCGGCTGTCTAAACATTTGACATATTACGCCACGCATAGTCATGGCACGGAGTCAAATTGGTTTGGCAGACCAGCAAACGGGTCCACCTGCACACTGGAATCCACTGGGTCTTCAGAGGATCATAGGGAAATACCTGCATTCCGAATCAGCCAAACGCGAGACCGCGTACTTGCAGCGCCGTTAATAACAGATTTCTGCCGTCCATGACTCCAGTCGCCGAACGCAACTTGGTGTGGCGCCTTGACCACCAGGAGGGTAATGTATTCGCTGCTACGGCGTAGAGCTCCTATATATGCTTCTCAGCACCCTGTTCTTTGGAACCATATTTTTATTTATGGAATACTAGAGTATAGATGCTTGATTGTAGTTTTTGTGCCATACCCTAGATTCACATATATGAAGTAAGATAAAGGGATTAGTGTTCTGGTTAGTGTCGTGTGTCGATCCTCAGCTGATCACTTTGTCCACCGTAGACCCCATATTAGTGAAAGCATTTGTCAAATAAAAATGTTTGTGTGACGTTCCTTTAGCCATTTTATTTGTCTTGTGATGTTAAGAATGAATAAATCTATTGTTAATCAGATGACAATTCCTCTCTGTGATCTGATTAACATTACCTTGCCATTTTTACTAAAGTCCTGATTACAAAAGAAAGTAGGAAGCATGCAACGTGCTGTTCAGAAGAGATCTCCACCCCGTCGTTCTCTTACGGTTTTGTGGACAGCCCTGCAGGGTTCATGGTGTCAGTTCCCTCCAGCACTACTTCAGACATTAGTCGAGTCCATGCCACGCTGTGTTGCTGCACGTCTGAGTGCTCCCGGGGCCCTACATCATATGAGACAGACATATCAGGTTCTTTCGCTCTTCAGTGTATAAGATTTTAGTTGCTCTCTGTCATTAGTACATTGATCTACGGTTTGAGTGGTTTTTGGCAGTCTTTCGGAAATATCAAATGAAAGTGCATTAATTACTGTTGAAAGTGTGCGGATTGTAGCAGTATATGTGACAATGAAATCAGTTAATTTTGTTTGTGTAGGTTTAAACGTCATCACTTCCATGCAGAAAAATTTGATGGTTCTTCTTAAGGAACTTTGTTAAGCCACGATTTCAACATTGCCAAATTTTATCTCAAAATACAGTTGCAGGTTTTTTTTAAAAAAATTATAATAGCATCAGTTATTTATCCCTGTTAATAAGTTGCTTAGTTGCATGAATTTCAAACATAAATTAAAGATTTTAGGATAACATTAACTCACAAAAACGCTAATTAGTTTGAGTACTACTTGTAACACGGTGCGTTCTACGCTGACGAACCGGCTGTAGCTCTCTCCGGTATTCTGGCGTGCGGAGATTGCTCAGACACACAGGAGACATTCTGTTTCAAGCAGTGGTCGTCAAAATTCTTTGCCCAAGAGCCAGCACTGACACTCTTGGGTGGCTCCTCGGGCCGCATGCATACCGATCTCATTGTTATATGGTAATCTATGTTACGAGCTCCCAATCGGGTAGCTATATTAAGAACCCGATAAAGTGCAGCCAGTCCCTAAGTACTGATCGTTAAAAGTCGGCACCAGTCGGAAGACTTTGCATCGACTGTTACGCTTTTCAAATTGCTATCATCTTCAGTAACCCGCAGTTGTGACACCGTAATTTCCTTACGAAAAGTCGTGTTTGGGTGTCTGTGTAAGCGGATGACAAATCGATTAATAACACTAATTCATGGTCAAAATTTATTTTCATACGTTTGAAAAATAGGTCAAAAACTTTCTTTGTGATAAATAATACCCTTTTAGTACCAAACATTTGTTAAGTTGACCGATTTTGTAAGTCGTTGATGGGGAACAGATGTATCCCAAGAAACCTAATTAGATCAATATTTTCATGCGAATCTAGGATTTTCGAAGTTAAATTTTTAATTTAGAATGATTTTATCTGGTTAGAAACTCCGTAAAAAAGTATAAGAGGTCAGTATCAAAATACAATTATTCTCCTGACACTGAAAAAATAGAAAGAAATACCGCACAAATGTTTTAAAGATGACACTGGAAGATGGCTTTGATACTATGAAGTTTTATGTGGCAGATATGTCTCACTACATACAAATTACGTATAAACCAGAAGAATTACTGAGACGTGTAGTAATGTTTCAAAAGAATGTCTATGACGTATAAGGGAACACAACTAGTTACTTCAAACATTCTTACAATGGAAAAGATAGTGATAAATGAAAAGCACCAGTTTGCTTTTGTTCTACAATATTACTTTTATTGTTAACCGGTTTTCAGTTTACTAGGCCATCTTCAGACTTTTAACAATAAAAGTAATATTGTAGAACAATAAAAGTGATATTGTAGAACAAAAGCAAATTGGTGCTTTTCATTTATTATAATGTTGTTCTACCAAGAACCGACGGAAGATTCTGTTGATATGAAAAGATAGTGATTAGATCTGGTTTTCTTGAAACAAACGCTCTGTGCCACCTATGAATATTTGCTGCCTCATTTGATCGCCCGTAGCCACTCCATGGTTACTAGTACTCTTCTGGAAGTTTCTAAAGCACCTTGCTACCTGTTAGAGCTAGACAGATATGACATGTAGACGTCCTAACACTAAAAACTACATATTTCTTTAGTAGGACGTACATATCCCTTCAACCACGAAAGGGTTAAATTCATTATCAGTGTGATACATGGTCGTAAATGGTTATTAAATGCTTCAAATACTATTTCTCCTCCGCTCATTTAATGTCTACAATGGCGTTTAGTATCATACTGCTAGGTATAAACACGAGTATGTACCGAATTTGAAGATGACTGTCTCTATAAAGCGCTGTGACGAATCCATGTTACTTCAGTGTCCAAATCAACACGATAGCAGCTGATTGGCACCAATCATGCACGGCGACAAACAATAAAACATCCCCCATCTCATATCCTCTAAACTCACACTGGCCTCACTACGTACCCGTATGCCCCTGAGAGAAGCGGCCAATTATACTTACAAACTCATGGGCAAATTCACTGGAGTCAATTAAAATTTAGGACATCTTAAAATATTGCTGTCTTTGTAAGTATTTTTGCGTTTTACTAAGCAGGAAAACGGCGTCTTAAAAGCCCCTTAACAGCTGGAATTTTTGAATTTGGGTGTTAATTGCTACGTGGGTATTACAAAATGCGGCTGAGATCCGCGAGCAGCACGAACACTCAATTCGGGTCCCAGTTTGAAACAATGATCTAAAGCCTCGGAGGGAAGACCAAGCACCGGCACTGTAACGAAGACATCCCCAAATGCAGAAAGACAGCAAACTAAAAACCATCCAGGAAAACTGACGCTGCATCACATAAGGGCCCGCACGTTTGACGGTCTAAGGAGCCTGAGATACTGCACCCACACACTCAGCGGAAGTGTGACATGTTTGGTGATACTACTGTGGGCAGAAAAAAAGAACACGAAATTAAGGGCAAAAAACTAACAATGCATAGAACTGTGTATGGAAGGAGATAGTGAAAGACGGGTAAGCAAATGAGAGAGCATTGTGGACGGAAGGTAGGGAAGGGGTGAAGAGAGAACAGTAAATGAAAAATAACTGAACCGATTTAAACTTACAGAAAGATACGAAAGAAATGAGATTTTTATGGATATCTCTTGCTCACTGTAGTATAAATTTCTTCATAGTCGTTTTACGCTGGGGGAAATGGAAAATATTACACCATGAATCTGGGGTTCGATACCTATCAGACTTTGTGGAGACGTTCATCACTATGGGTATGTAATGGTTAAACATTAATTCTTTTCGGGACTGATGTCCATTATCAGTCCTAGTATAAGCTGTGATATACAAACTCCTGTATTCGAAGTCGTATTAGACTAGAACAAATAGCCTCTGTCATCATGAGTAGTTTTTTGCCATGCCTGAAACACATATTACGCCAGTTCATAAGGATAGCTGCCTGGAGACTGATACGAAAGGGTACCTCTTCCCATCTTACACACACATACTCCATGTCACATATCAAAGGATTGGCCAGGCCCACCAGTGAGTCAAACATTCTTGTTTAGTAACTTAAGTGTTATAAAACTCATCTGAACTATTCATTTTACCGAACTGTTGTGGAACGAGTCAGGTTACCTGATCTGTATACATAATTAGTGGTAACGTTAAAGGAGATGTTATATTAGTCCTATTGTTGCAACTACACTTAACAACTGAGTCTTTCTTACAGATTACCGGATTTTAAAATAAAAATTCATCTATGAAGTAGGCGCTGGCCGGGTGAATTTCATACTGGCTTCGTTATCCGTCTGACATTTTATTTTGATAGGCAAATGATCAACATTTTTTGTTGCTGCATATTTAATTCCTCCTGAGCGACTGACAGATTTAATAAGATAACGTTAGAGATACCCAGTAGTTATAATGTGCTCATAGCATTCTCCATCCGTAGGAACGGCTTTTGCCGGCTGGGGTGGCAGAGTGGTTCTAGTCGCTACAATCTGGAACTGCGCGACCGCTACCGTCGCAGGCTCGAATCCTGCCTCGGGCATGGATGTGTGTGGTGTCCTTAGGTTAATTAGGTTTAAGTAGTTCTAAGTACTAGGGGACTGATGACATCAGAAGTTAAGTCCCATAGTGCTCAGAGCCATTTGAACCATTTTGAAAGGCTTTTTCCTGTACAGAAAATAAGGCCACATAAAGATGAAATTTTAATCAGCATATCACACTGGAACATGTTTGGTAGCTTCCGGATAAGGTGTTCAAACTTCCATTTATGTCAGTGCATTTATGAGGATGCTATTGTGTAAGGCAATTTATTTATGAGGATTTAGTAAGTTGGAATGAACATAGAGAGTAAAGGCCTAGTAAAATCTGAAAAGGACAAAGGTAAGTATTTATCATAACTATAGCTTTAAAACCACCTTATGCTACGTAGACTACCCTAAACGGGCGTAGACTACGGTAGTTTACGCAGTGACATTGGTCAATTAAGATCGAAACCACGTCACCTGAATGTCAGGTGTGTTGCATACCCATTGGGCATTACCTCATTTCGATCGCTTTGTATGCGTATGTGGTCAGTGTCGTACTAGAGTCCCCTAGAAATCAGAAGCAGTGAACGATCTAGAAACTGAGTGAGTATATATAAAGTGTCGTGTAATCTGTGGAACGTTCCTGTTCTGCATAGTTCCCTGTTACTTTCGAATAATCAATATTTATAGCAAAATTGAAATTGTCAATGCTTAAATCGAAATGTTTTATTCGAAAATTGTTGTTCAATGAAACCGAAGGACGTTGTAGTGAAAATAAAAAAAAATACACATTTATCATGTAGTGCTAGAAAACGCAATTTCCTAAAAGAAAAAAGTAAAACTAGAAAAAGAAACCAAAACATATGAGACATCGCTTCAATCCTTCATCGAGCTTATATAAAACACGTTTCTGTTATTTATAAACAACTTTCGCACTTATAAATAATAACAAGAAACTCTTGCCTTTAATCATAATAAAGAGTGTTCTGTTGAGTACAGAATAATAATTATGTACATTTTTTATATTTCTGCACCTCAGTTGTACTTACATCAAAAGTAATTGTGCTGGTTACATAAAAGCGCAGAAGTTAGGCGATGAAGCAACTTTTATTACTTATGAAACTCTATTTATATTTTATAAGGATATAAAACGTATAGTTGTCGGTCACTATACAATATGCGGTTCTAATTATGCCCAATTAAAGCAAACAAGCAAAAAGCAGAGAAGCTGTCAACACCCAGTTTCTCTCATACATTCATTTATGTTTCTTTCCATAGCGGCGTGGTCTAGGGCGTCTTTTCACGGTTCGTGCGGCTGTCCCCGTCGGAGGTTCGAGTCCTCCCTCGGGCATGGATGTGTGCATTGTCCTTAGCATAATTTAGTTTAAGTTAGATTAAGTAGTGTGTAACCATAAGGACCGATGACCTCAGCAGTTTGGTCTCATAAAACCTTATCACAAATTTCCAAATTTTTTTTCCATACGAATTCTGCCAGTACTGCTGGTAATGCGAACATTTGCTACGTCATTTATGTACCATAACAAAACTACCGAGCCGTAGTTTTGATAGAGAGCAACTGTAATTGTTGCAGTATTCTAGGAACTAACAGGACTTCCGTTTCAAATAACTGATGGAAACTAAGATAAACCTACAAATTTAATCCTGCCCCACATGGAAAGATGATCTTGACTATAACACCAGTTTGCTCCATCCTGATACGTGTGGGACTACAGTATTGACGAAAACGTTCATTCATAATGTAATGTCTCTAATTCTAGCATTTTAGCGTCGCCAAATGTAAATGTCGAGTACCTTCTATGAAGAAACTGGTGGCTTCAGGACAACATCATTACTCACAACAAAGTGCGTGTTTACTTTCACTTACTATCGAGTCCGGCCGGGTGATGGAGTGCTGTGTGGTTTCGATAGTGGCGGCTGCGACAGGGTAATGCGACACCAGATCGGTATCGGGCGGTTAATGGCGCGACTCTGGCAGGTGCAGGGTTGCGCTCACGCCATCACGGAAAACCAGTAACGCAAACGGCAGCCTCAAATTACTCGTTCTGTCGAGGGCAATCTCTCCAAGCGCTCTCCGCCACACCTATCCAGCAGCTCTTCTCGGTAACAGTAATGAGTAAACATAATTCAGGTGACTCAGTAGAATGTGAGATCGGGTTCTGATCATTCCTCTTATCAGTGTATTTGTTCACAATACGACTCTTTCGTTACACTTTGATCACGTTTGGGACCGAGGACGCCTTAGAGAATATATTCAAAAATGGTTCAAATGGCTCTGAGCACTATGGGACTTAACTTCTAAGGTCATTAGTCCCCTAGAACTTAGAACTACTTAAACCTAACTAACCTAAGGACATCACACACATCCATGCCCGACGCAGGATTCGAACCTGCGACCGTAGCGGTCGCGCGGTTACAGACTGTAGCGCCTAGAACCGCTCGGCCATCCCGGACGGCTCAAACAGTATTCGTGCTCGCTATGGCAGTTTGCTTAGCCTGTTTGGTGTTCTGAGGAAGACTTGCAAAACAGTCATTTCAAAAAATTATATGTGTCGTGATTATGCTAAATGGGGAAAACCAGCAAGAAACAATTCTGAGAGAACAAGGAGCAAGAAAGGGGACATATGACCAAAAACTTTTTCCAAGATAGGTACTCCCTCTTGGGAGATGGAGATAAAAGGTGTTGAATGCTATAGAGTATGACCCGCCAATTTGAGGCAAGCCAGACGACACTATGGAACATTCTCCATGACAGCAGTCACTACCCACATCCTTTACAAAACGTACTGCCCTAATAATCTATAGACTTGTCTCTGTGGCGACGGTTTTGTCGGTTGGTTTGTCGCACAGGGAATCACCATGCTGGGATTTCTGTAATCCATCCTATTCACAGAAGAGTCTACCTGTACTGGAAACGGTCTCGTCAACCTTCACAGCAACCATTTGTGGGCTGCAGAGAATCACCGTGATATGGCGTCAGCGAACCGTCGGTACTGGGTCAGCTTCATTGTGTGCGACTGTCTCTTTATTTTTACCTGCACCTTCAAGTGATTGCAAAGCATTTCTGGCGATATGTCCACATTACCTTTTATGCTGCTCATCCTGTCAGCTATCGTTTCCCACGGTTTATCCCCATTTAGCAAAATCACCCTGGATGTGTGTTTGTGATTAATAAAGGTATTTAAGCCCATCTTAGAATGTATCTACGATATCTATAAGTTGTGCCCGATACCATGTAGCTACTTGTGGAAAATGATATTGTACCATAGTCAGCTGCAATGAAAAAAACCTTTATTACTGCTACCACTGCTGATTATCACAAAATCATGAGTCGTAGATTATATGACAGGTAGCGGCATGTTTTAACACTTTGCACGTGTTCAGAAGTTGAGTGCGTTATGCTGTTTTATTATTGACTAGTTTAGCGCCGGCTGTTCGCTCGTGTTGAGTCTATGGTCCACACAGTTTTTATTTTTTTTATTTTGCTTTAACCGAATTTTTACTTTGTTCACATAGTGTACCATCTCCTAAAGCTTTCATGCTTATTAAGGCCATAAAAGCTTGGTCTTTTCCGAATGTGCGTCTGACCAAAAAGAGATTCTCGTAGCTGGAGTCAGAGGTCTTTGTTAATTTTGCATTTTGATTCTTGTAGTCATATTTCCGTAGAAGCTTTCATCCAGTAACAAATATTTCTTCCGAAGTCGAATACCAATATTCATAAACTTAGCTTTGAAATGTTTTAATGTAACGAAACATTTTCGTAATATTTTATATTCCCTATTTCCTCCCCTTACGTGGCAGTCGATACAGGCTGCGCAAAAGTTCAGTTATATGACAGAGTGAAGAAATGTAACGCACGTACACTATGTGATCAAAAGCATCTGAACACCCCCAAAAACATACGTTTCTTTTATTACGTGCATTGCGCTGCCACCTACTGCCAGGTACTCCATATCAGCGACCTCAGTAGTCACTAGACATCGTGAGAGAGCAGAATGGGGCGCTACACGGAACTCACGGTCTTCGAACGCGGCAGGTGACTGGGTGTCACTTGTGTCTTCCACACTCCTAAACATCCCTAGGTCCACTGTTTCTGATATGATAGTGAAGTGGAAACGTGAAGGACACGTACAGCGCTTCCAGTAAAGGTAGATTCTTCTGTGAATAGGATGGATTACAGAAATCCCAGGCCGACATCGTCTGTTGACAGACAGAGACCGCCGACAGTTGAAGTGGGTCGTAATGTGTAACAGGCAGACATCTATCTAGATAATTACACAGGAATTCCAGACTGTATCAGGATCCACTGCAAGTACTACGTCAGTCAGGCGGGAGGTGAGAAAACATGGATTTCATGATCCAGCAGTTGCTCGTAAGCCACTCATCACGCCGGTAAATGCCAAACGACGCCTCGCTTGGTGTAAGGAGCGTAAATATTGCACGGTACACAATGTGGTGATCCGATGGCAGTGTGTGGATATGGCGAATGCCGGGTGAACGGCATCTTCCAGCGAGTGTAGTGCCAACAGTAAAATTCGGAGGCGGTAGTGCTATGGTGTGGTCGCGTTTTTCATGGAGGGGGCCTGCACTCCCTTGTCGTTTTGCGTGTCGCTATCACAGCACAGGCCTACATTGATGCTTTAAGCACCTTCTTGCTTCCCACTGTAGAAGGCAATTCGGGGAAGGCGACTGCATCTTTCAACATGATCGAGCACCTGGCGGAGTGGTTACACGACAAGAACATCCCTGTAATGGACTGACCTACACAGAATCCTTACCTGAATCCTATAGAAAACCTTTAGGATGTTTTGGAACACCGACTTGGTGCCAGGCCTCACCGACCGACATCGATACATCTACTCAGTGCAGCACTCCATGAAGAAGGGGCTCCCGTTTCCCAAGAAACCTTCCAGCACCTGACTGAACGTATTCCTGCGAGAGTGGAAGCTGTCATCAAGGCTAAGGATGGGCCAACACCATACTGAATTCCAGCATTACCGATGGAGGGTGCCACGAGCTTGTAAGTCATTATCAGCCGGAAGTCCGGATACTTTTGATCACATAGTGTATGAGATAAAAACGTGTATCACGAGACTTCACATTAACAAACTACCGCCGTACCTGAGGTCGTTGACTCTCAGAGGTAAGCCGTTTCGAATCGTGATACTAGAATATTTTGACTGCCAGTATTAGCTGCGAAGGGGATCAAAGGTGGTGGCGTAAGGTTCCTGATCACCAGTCTCTGCGCCAGTTTTCTGGGTTCAGTTCCAGACCTCTCTGATGTCTCGTAAAGTAACCGCACGTGGGTTTCCATCTGAAGGAGATGTCAAACTGGGTGCTGTTTGAGGGGAGTGGGCTATGTTCCGGCACCAGGTTTCTCCCAGTTTCTATGCTTCATCCATTACAACACAACCGCAATTCCACGAGGGTCGTTCAGTAAATAATGCAACACATTTTTCCTCTAAAGCATGTTGGTTTTATCTTCGGAAACATGAAGTCCATGAATGGCTGCAAACGGTTTCCAAGTAGCCAAACATAACCATTTCCAGTCAGTGGTCAGTACATTCTATGCAAACAATGCCTACAGCATTATGAAGCCACCACCAGCTCACACAGTGAGTTGTTGACAACTTGGATCCACGGCTTCGTAGGGTCTGTGACACACTCGAACCCTACCATCAGCTCTTACCAGGTGAAATCGGCACTCATTCCACCAGGACCACGGTTTTCCCGTCTCCTAGGGTACAACCGATATGGTCACGAGTCTAGGCGAGGCGTTGCAGTCGATTTTGTGTTATTAACAAACGAACTTGCGTCGGTAGTCTTTTCCCATAACCCATTAACACCAGATTTCGCCGCTCTGTCCTAACGTATACGTTCGTACGTTTCTGTGGTTATCTCTCTCAATGTTGCTTGTCTGTTAGCACTGACAACTCTACGCAAAAGCCACCGCTCTCCGTCTTTAAGTGAAGGCCGTAATTTGGTTTTCTCGGCACACTCTTGACACTGTGTATCTCGGAATACTGAATTTCCTTACGATTTAAGTAATGGAATGTCCCTTGAGTCTACCTCCAACTACCATTCCACCTTCAAAGTCTGTTAATTCCCATCATGCGACCATGATCACGATGGAAACCTTTTCATATGAATCACTTGAGCACATGCGACCACTCCGCCAGTACACTGCCCTTTTATACCTTGTGCACGCCGTTTATTACTTGGAGACCATTTGCAGTGATTCGTGGACTCCATGTTCCCAAAGAATGATGGAATTTTTTGGATGTGTGCGTATCGCTATCCCATGACTTTTGTTTCCTTATTATATAAGACCGTAAAATAATTTTCATTTCACAAATTAAACGTCCTAGATGCATCAAATCGAAAATAGCATTATTGGCATCGTGAGCGTTCCGAGAATGAAATAGTTTCCAAAATGCCGCCAAACCCCACTCTGTAAGAGTCAAGAAGCAGGTAATTTAACTGAAAGTGACGCAATTCCAGAATAACCACAAGTAAACGAGTTTCCGTTTGTGATAATACAGCAGTGTTATTTATATCACTATGAGGCATCTGACTGAAGACGTTCACAGCACCAGTACGATGTAACTTTATCAGCGTTGCCATTCTTTATATTTTAGCCTGGAAATTGAAAGAAATTTAGAATAAAGAATGGAATTCCAGAATGCATTTTCACGCTGCGTTGGAGCGTGAGCTGATATGAAACTTCCTGGCAGACTAAAACTCTGTGCCGGACCGGACTCGACCCTGGGAACTTCGCCTACCGCAGATAACCCTCTATCATCTGAGCTCCCCTAATACGACTCGCGGCTCGTACTCACAAGAATGGAATTGTTCGATAGATTGTAGCGGACACAAGATAACTGAAACTTTTGAGCACTAGAGAACTAAGAAATTCTGAAGTTAACAATATCATTTTATGCGGGTATAGGCTTCCATTCATCGACACTATCATGGTTTCCCTATGATGCAAGCTGATATTCATCGGTGAAACGTCGTTTGATATTTCATCATAAGGCAGTGGCTTTATTCACATAATATTATGTTAACAGACTACGTTTTGACAAAGCGTTTTGTAGCGTACCTTGAGCCCAGTCTAACACCGTTTCTTGATTAACACTGACCACAGTGAAAGGGCATGGCTTACATCAGGATGCTTCGATCTTTTCCCGGAAATCTTCAGGTGTCTCTAGCAGGAATGAAATCACTTCCTTTGCACCCTTTTTCGCAATGAATTCAGAAGAAACATAAAAGAGGATTATCCTGTTGCAAGAACATGGATATTGAACGAATATATCGAAAGTTTCCTCTTAAAGTAAATGTCATTGATTGCTACATTTGACAGGGATGCATTTTTCGCAAAGTGTGTGGAGTCAGTCACCTTCCTTTTCTCCTTGTATACAATTTACTGGTGAGGAGAGACTGCATCAGAGTTCTGTTTACTCTGCCCACTCGTGGCTGGATGTGTCACCACTTGCTTGCCTGCTTCTTTCACCTGAAAAATTGGTTTACCTGGTTCTTTCCCCTTGCAGCAAAACTCTGAATGATATCTATGGACTCACTAGGTTTTCTCAGTTGTAGCCCCGCAACAGATGCATGTGATAAGTCTGAATCGTACTGTACCAATAATTCAGTTTCGTGAGAAAAGTGACTTATCTGGTTTTTTCATCCTTTTCCTTAATATGTTTCCGTTTTAATGTAATTCAATTTATTTCCATAAATTTTGGACCAGTTGTCTGGAAGCTAGCATATGAACGTAATCTTGATAACATACCATTTTTTTGTGTTACAATTACAGTGATAAGGTATGCAAATAGCAATTAGTGTTAATTTATAATGAATAAACAAACCAAAAAGTTTAAAATATAAATAAGCAGAAAAATAAAATTAAATAATTAAAGTCCTAAAGTTTCACTTGAAATTATTATTTATTTATCAAAGAAAATCCGATTACTCTAGTCCTAGTTTTATTATTGACATATCTTTTTCTACAGTTTTCTGCATGGTATCCTTCACAGCCTTCATTGCCCATTTCACACACGCAGATTTCATTCGGCTGGTGGAAAATCTTGTTTTATCAAAACCTTTGGTGAAAGCCATGTGTTGCGTATCATCTTACTATCTTCTGGGATCCGTAGTTGCCACGCGGGATAGCTGTGCGGTCTAGCCTCCTTGCCACGGTTCGCGTGGCTGCCCCCGTCGGAGGTTCGAGTCCTCCCTTGGGCACGGGAGTGTGTGTTGTCGTTAGCGTAAGTTAATTTAAGTAAGATTAAGTAATGTGTAAGCTTAGGGACCAATGACCTTCACCGAGCGAGGTGGCGCAGTGGTTAGACACTGGACTCGCATTCGGGAGGACGACGGTTCAATCCCGCGTCCGGCCATCCTGATTTAGGTTTTCCGTGATTTCCCTAAATCGCTCCAGGCAAATGCCGGGATGGTTCCTTTCAAAGGGCACGGCCGACTTCCTTCCCCGTCCTTCCCTAATCCGATGAGACCGATGACCTCGCTGTCTGGTCTCCTTCCCCAAACCAACCAACCAACCAATGACCTTCGCAGTTTGGTCCCATAGAACTTACCGCAAATTTCCAATCCGTAGTTCGTCTGCTTCCATTCTTCCGTCATGGTGGCGTTGAGCGTGTAGAAGTTGTTCCAGGTGGAGTTGTTTTGCTCTCTGAAATTGGTTGTGTGCTTAAGTATGCCTTGGTTTTAGGTGGAGCAGCTTCATCCTGATGTCTTCTATGAAGAAGGTTTCTTTCATTAATACTTAAGTCAGCCTTGAAGGCGCTGTCTTCCCGAGGCGCAGGATTCATTTCATTTAGAGGAATCTAACTTTCTCATATGTTGGCTTTTAGTTTGTTCGAGACTACGTGGATCCCATAAGTGGCTACTGGTGCTATGGCCTTTTAAATAGTGTCATTGCAGGTTTCATTAAGAGTTTTTGAGGCTGTTGGATGCTGTATATTGCTTTTCTTGTTTTTTTTTTTTTTATTTCACATAGGTGATGAATGTAGTCAGTGGTGTTTGCGGAGTAGCTCCGTGATAGTGTATTAATGGTACCATTTCTAGTGATTTGTTTTGAAGAGCGTATGTGTCTTTGGTGATCGCTTACCACTTCCTCTGAAAATTATCTGTTTCGTTTTACTGTGGTTTATTTGTAGATCATTTTCTGGTGTCCATGATGTAAGTTTATTTAGCACCTTCTTTGTCTTCTGTATCTATTACCACGTCGCCCACTTAAAGTATGGGTGTTGCCTAGCTGTCCATAAAATCTTTCTGATGTCTGCTGTCTTGTTGTTAAACAGTGTCGGTCTGACTTGGTCTCACTGTAGTACTCCGTTTATTTGTGTTAATATATGGATAGGATTATGTCATCAGAGATTTGGATGTGGTTGTATCTTAGGATGACTGAAAGTACTTTTGTTATTTGGTGTGTGGTGTGTCACCAGTTATCAAACTGAATTTCGGATGAGTTTTCCTTTGTGTCAATGTTGTCGAAGGCTTTGCTGTAGTCTACAATGACCACAAAATATTTTTTCCAGAATGTGTTAGTGTACCTTGCGCTTGTTCTGCTAAGGAATACACCGCATGTGGCGTTTCCTTCCCTGTTTGAAACCGAATTGGTTTTCACGTATTTGCGTATCTAGCGGTAAACTTGTTGATTAATATTTCCAAGAAAATTTTAAAAGATGTGTTTTCGTGGACTGTGTCTCTGTATGAGTCCGGGGTACAGATTTGTCCTTTCCCTTTGGAACTGCCTTCCTCCATTCTCTACTCGTATTGTTTTGGTATTTTGCTTATCCTCATGGAACTGCTGCGTCCACTTGTTTCCCAGCATGTGATAGGATTCTTTGAGGTGTTCTGCGTATACGTTGTCTGGCCCTGAAGTATTTCTTTTTCTTCCGTTAGGTATCGCATTGTGTATTTCTGTGATAAATGTTTGACTTACTATTGTTCCCCGCCCTGTTGGCTGTGCGGTCTAACGCACGGCTTTCCGGTCGGGAAGGAGCGCCTGGTCCCCGGCACGAATCCTCCCGGCGGATATGTGTCGAGTTCCGGTGAGCCGGCCAGTCTGTGGATGGTTTTTAGGCGGTTTTCCATTTGCCTCGGCAAATGCGGGCTGATTCCCCTTATTCCGCCTCAAAAACAAGTTCTCCACGTACGCGTACACCACCATTACTCTACCAAGCAAACATAGGGGTTACACTCGTCTGGTGTGAGACGTTCCCTGGGGGGAACACAATAACCCTGGGTTCGGTGTGGGGCGGCGGACGGGTGATGTGGACTGCGGTAGTCGTCGTGGGGTTGCGGGGACCGAGCCTCTCCGTCGTTTCTAGGTCCCCGGTTAACATAACATAACATAACACAACATACTATTGTTCCCGGTATCTGAAGGCTGTCTCCTTGTGCTGGAGGTTTAGGATAGCGTCAAAGTGGTATTCCCATGTGTCCATGTAGATTCCTGTTACTGCTGGAGGTCCAGGTTTCCTGCGCGTCTTCTATGTACTCCGCCTTCTTCTTCTTTTTTATTAGTCTTTTGGGTAAGATATTCTGTCTGGCGTATAGTCAGAGCTCATATTGTTGCACTGTGTTTTTGGCTTGGTATAACAATGAGAGCGTCTGCTTCCGTTCATCGTAACAGTTCTTGTCGAACCATGCTTCGATTCCGTAACTTTTATTTGTGTCTGACAGGATTGGAGACTAAACTACTACCACCGCTACTACTCATAGCTGTCTCGGAAGACAACTATATCTGTACTTACACATACCATTGGCTGAATTTTTGGCGATACTGATTTAAAGCAGATCCAATGCACCCGCGTGTAAGACAAGCGTACAGATACAGAGGCGGTGATACGAAACTTCACAAGCGAGCCTCTTTATACACCGCGAGACTGCCGGGCCAAGTAGCTGGTGACGTCGCAGAAAGGTTCCGCATCGACAGGCTGGCCTGTGGTATATTTGCACACTGCTGGGACACAGAGGTGTCGATCTGTACGTGCCTGGAAGCAGTGCGTCACACCAAGGGTGCAAGTAATCGCTACAAATATGTTGCGTTTATAGCAAAGCGATGGACAGTCTGGCAGCAGCCTCCACGACATCGGGTCCACCTCAGTCTCTGACACGTTATGGGTCAGCCAGCAGCCGACGCTCGTGTGGGCAGCCAGCTCACCATACCAGCTCACGATTGGGGAACCGTGTCCTGGATGCCACAGTAACATCGAACGTCTGTCCTGGAAGTCAGCGGTTGGCAGTCAAGTCGGTACTTCTGCCATCCTATCATAGCAGGGTGAGCTTCTAACCCAGTAGCCATGGGCGTCTGTGGGAACTGAACGGACGTACGCGTCACTGGCACTGCTCACCCAGGACTGCATAGTGCTAACTCAGGCACGTGCTGCTGAGTGGGGTAAACAGTCTCAGCAGAACAGGACGTGGACGTCAACCAGGCATCCCACCGCCGCTGTCGAAAGCCATCACCGATGAACCCCGCGTCTGCTGAGAGCGAATTACGAGGTGACGCAGCACTCCGGCACTGTAATTCAAGACGAATAAAGTATGTTGTACCCCGGCAGCGGAGTTTTCCTCGCCAACCTTGTCCAGCACCACCGCCTCGACAACCCGACGCTCCTCCACCTCTACAACACAACGGCCCCACTCACAATGGGTCGCTATAGCATAGTGCTCGGCGGAGGATAACTTGTACCACGATTAATCGTTTCCTTTCCTATTCCACTCGCAAACAGACCAAGGGAAACACGACTGCCTATATGCCTCCGTACGAGCCCTAATTTCTACTACACTACTCGCCATTAAAATTGCTACACCAAGAAGAAATGAAGATGATCAACGGGTATTCATTGGACAAATATATTATACTAGAACTGACATGTGATTACATTTTCACGCAGTTTGGGTGCATAGATCCTGAGAAATCAGTACCAAGAACAACCACGTCTGGCCGTAATAACGGCCTTGAAACGCCTGGACATTGAGTTGAATGGCGTGTACAGGTACAGCTGCCAATGCAGCTTCAACACGATACCACAGTTCCTCAAGAGTAGTGACTGGCGTATTGTGACGAGCCAGTTGCTCGGCCTCCATTGACCCGTTTGGTGAGAGATCTGGAGAATGTGCTGGCCAGGGCAGCAGTCGAACATTTTCTGTATCCAGAAAGGCCGGTACAGGACCTGCAACATGCGGTCGTGCATTATCCTTCTGAAATGTAGGGTTTCGCAGGGATCGAATGAAAGGTAGAGCCACGGCTCATAACACATCAGAAATGTAACGTCCACTGTTGAAAGTACCGTCAATGCGATCAAGAGGTGACCGAGACGCGTAACCAATGGCAACCCATACCATCACGCCGGGTGATACGCTATTATGGCGATGACGAACACACGCTTCTAATGTGCGTTCACCGCGATGTCAGCAAACACGGATGCGACCATCATGATGCTGTAAACAGAACCTGGATTCATCCGAAAAAATGACGTTTTGCCATTCGTGTACCAAGGTTCGTCGTTGAGTACACCATCGTAGGCGCTCCTGTCTGTGATGCAGCGTCAAGGGTAACCGCAGTCGTGGTCTCCGAGCTGATAGTCCATGCTGCTGCAAACGTCGTCGAACTGTTCGTGCAGATGGTTGTTCTCTTGAAAACGTCCCCATCTGTTGACTCAGGGATCGAGACGTGCCTGCACGATCCGTTACAGCCATGCGGATAAAATGCCTGTCATCTCGCCTGATACGAGGCTGTTGGGATCCAGCACGGCGTTTCGTATCATCCTCCTGAACCCACCGATTCCATATTCTGCTAACAGTGATTGGATCTCGACCAACGGGAGCAGGAATGTCGCGATACGATAAACCGCAATCGCGTATAGGCTACAATCCGACCTTTATCAAAGTCGGAAACGTGATGGTACGCATTTCTCCTCCGTACACGAGGCATCACAACAACGTTTCACCGGGCAACGCCGGTCAACTGCTGTTTGCGTATGAGAAACCTGTTGGAAACTTTCCTCATGTCAGCACGTTGTATGTGTCACCACCGGCGCCAACCTTGTGTGAATGCTCTGAAAAGCTAATCATTTGCATATGACAGCATCTTCTTCCTGTCGGTTAAATTTCGCATCTGTAGCACGTCATCTTCGTGGTGTAGCAATTTTAACGGCCAGTAGTGTAGTATATTCGTGGTCCCTATGCGAAATGCACGCTAGTGCCAGTAGAATTGCTCTGTGGTCAGCTTAGAGTCCCGGATATCTGATTTTTTTCAATAGTGTTTTGCGAAAACCATAATATTTGGTTACAAGGATATTTGCAACTGAAGTTCATGGTGAAATGTAATGATAAACTCCTTCAGTCGTTAATAGTTTTATTGGTTCAATCTAGACCGGTTCGGGCGATTACAAGACCACCTCCAGGGGTACAAGAGCGCAAAAGGAAAATGAAGGAACTCTAGTAACACTTGTTTCTTATAATACTCGTAATAGTGGGAATTCACTACCCAACTGTAAATATGTAGTTGATATGGTCGGGTTAGTCAGAATGAAATATGGGTGTAGCACTAGATAGCGTACAAAATTACTTAAGAAAAGTGAGCGGCCAAGGGAGATAAAAGGAGAAAATGGTAAAAGAACATTATCGAACAACGTAAGATATTTCACTCTGTGAGGTGCATGGCCGCTGAAAACCGAATATCAGGCTGCGGGCTGGTGACAGTCGCACGTGAAGCCGAGGTACGGAACGAAGCGGTGGTCGAAGGCAGGGTGCATGAAAAGTATCGAGCGTCGCTTAACAGGGTAAAGTGAAGTCACCTTGTGGCAAATAGCGTAAAAGCCAACCGACTAGCCCGATCGTTAGCAAATGGTGGATACATGATATGTAACTAAATAAAAGCAGGTTACATGTCATCGTTAAAATGTAAAAAAATAAAGCGAAAATTATGTACTTGGGCAAAAACAGTCAGAGAGCCCAACCATCTGTTAAGGTTATATTAAAAAAAAAATTATATTTAAAAAATCCAAAACGAGCCAATATTTGCAAGCTGGACAAAAATAAAACAAATGTAGCAACAACTCAGTATCCATAAAGAGAAGTAGCAGCAAATGACGACTAAAATTAAAGGGATCAAAAGAAAATTACAGTTACTTTGAGAGGGAAGATTGAGAGGAATAGGAATAAGTATTTAGAAGATATATGTACTTGAGCGTGGTTTCCTCGTTTAGAGCCGTTGGAGGGTTCTTGTTTAAGCTGTGTATAATTTCTATTTCATGTACTAAATGAAGGACGGGGCCTCTGTGATGACGAGACAAAGCGGACTTAGAATTAATAAGGTCCTAATGTTCTTTAACTCAGATGTTAAAAGTGCGCCTCCTTTGCCCAAGGTAAAAGCACTGGTGATTATTGCACTTAACTGATGATGTCTGAGGCCTAGCCTCTTGGTGCCTAAGCTGAACGCCAATTCTGTTTGGTATAAAAAGTGCCGCTGTGACACCAACTTTTTTTGGAACCACTGGCTAACCTTATCTGTACGTAGACATACTACTGTGCATGATCCACAAGCCACAAGCCACCTTGGCTGAATTTTTGGGGATACTGATTTAAAGCAGATCCAATGCACCCGCGTTTAAGACAAGCGTGCAGATACAGAGGCGGTGATACGAAATTTCACTAGCGAGCCTGTTTACACACCGCGAGGCTGCCGGCTCAAGTAGCTGGTGACGTCGCAGAAAGGTCACACATTGACAGGCCGGCCTGTGGTATGTTTGCACAATGCCCAACAGATCTATTGACAGTTTGATGTGCAGAGCGTCCACTTGATCTTCAGAAATGAAAATTTTGGGGTTATTAGCAATAGCCCATAAATTTTGATCTTCTACGATCGTTTGCGACTCGCCTAGGGTGATCACTAGACGAGAGTCTTACGCACGGCCCTTCACACGGCGCAGGGCAGCGAGAACGACGCCCCGCCGGGCTTTCGCCCTGCTCTGGCGCCCTTTCACCTGTTATCTGACGGCAGCTGAGCCGGCAGCTGACAAGTCGGCTGCTATCGCGCAATCGCCAGCTGCCGCCGGCACTGATACGCCTCGTGCGTAATTTCCTCCCTCAGCTAAAACTTAATTATGCTCCGTGTTTATTAGGTGCTCAGAACTCCGCCGTACTTTGCTAACTCGCGTGACTGCGGTGGCTTCATCACTGTCAGGACGACCTACACGTGGAATGCTGCATTAACGCCGTTAATGCACGTTTAAGATCTGCGAGAGGGTCTCTTGCGTTATACGTTTCTGCGATAGATAAAACAGCGCCCAAGTAGCGCGAGCGGCATAGCCGGAAGCTAATAAACCGTGCATGTGTCGTAAACCGACGTTCATTTTAATTGCGGAATAAAGGATGAACCAACAGGGGAGATCAGATGGGACTACAAGGGGGTGAAGTCTGTTAACGAGAACGTCTTCCTCAGAAACTGTGGCTTCCAAGTCATCATGGAAAGCGCCCGACGAAATAAATGTGTGGCTAGTACCTTATATTAGAACCATATTGAAGGTGGCTGAATTTTTACGAACTGGAGTCCTGTTTGCTTACTCCTGTAACATGTTGTTTGTGCATTACTGTTGCAGCCAGAATAAAAAAGTTGTTTCACGCTGAACTGTATGTACACTGACGTGAGAGAAGCCATGGGATACCTCCTAATACCAAGTCGGCCCTGCTTTTGCCCGGCGTATGGCAATGACTCGACGTAGCATGGACCCAACAAGTCGCTAGAAATTCTCTGCAGTAGTAATTAGCTATGCTACCTCTATAGCTGTCCATAATTGCGAAAATGTTGCCATGCTATCCCGGCGGAAGTTCGAGTCCTCCCTCGGGCATGGGTGTGTGTGTTTGTCCTTAGGATAATTTAGGTGAAGTAGTGTGTAAGCTTAGGGACTGATGACCTTAGCAGTTAAGTCAAATAAGATTTCACACACATTTGAACATTTTTTGTTGCCATGTTACCAGTGGAGGATTTTGTGCACGAACTGAACTCTTGATTATGTCCTACAAATATTAAAGGGGATTCATGTCTGGCGATGTAGGTGGCCCAATTATTCGTTCTAACTACCCAGAATGTTCTTCAAAACAGTTGCTAACAAATGTGGCACAACACAAAAATGCCATCGTTGTGTGGGAAAATGACGTCCATGAGTGGCTCCAAGTAGCCGAACATACAGAAGAGCTGGTCCATTCCGTGTAAACACAGCACACACCATCACGCAGCCACCACCAGCTTGCACAGTACCATGTTGACACCTCGGGTCTATGACTTCGTGGGGTCTGAGTCACATTCGAACCCTACCATCAACTCCTTCCAACTGAAATCGGGTCTCATCTGACCAAGCCACGGTTTTCCAGTCGTCTAGGCTCCAACAGATATCGTCACGAGCCCAGGAGAGACGCCTCAGGCGATGTCATGCCGTTAGCAAAGGCACTCGTGTCGGTTGTCCGCTGCTATAGCCCATTAACGCCAAATTTGGCGGCACTGTCAAAAATGGCTCTGAGCACTATGGGACTTAACTTCTGAGGTCATCAGTCCCCTATAACTTAGAACTATTTAAACCCAGCCAACCTAAGGACATCACACACATCCAGGATTTGAACCTGCGACCGTAGCGGTCGCGCGGTTCCAGATTGAAGCGCCTAGAACCGCTCGGTTACAGCGGCCGGCGCGCGATAGTGCCGCCATCTGCGTATGTTGAAAGGTGGCTACACTGAGCCACAGCGCCAGAGATTGCGCCAAAGAGTATTATTCAGCCGCCTCCACTGGCAGTGCTTGTCGAGAAGTCGTAGTAGGCAGTGCTTATCGAGAAGTCGTGGTGGAGAGTGCTTGTTGAGATGTAGCAGTGGTGAGTCGTTGTTGAGAAGTTCCCATGGAGAGTGCTTGTTCAGAACTTGTAGTATTGTTTTGATGGGCTAGACACCAGATGTTGTTGGATTAGGGATGCTGTAATGTGCTTTTCGTCAATATATATGAAGGTAAAAAAATTCCTTTTTTTTTATTTATTTCAATGTCTTAAACAATAATGCCTCTTGGTCACAGGTTCAGTCAACAAAGCATCTGGCTCGTGTTCTTGTATTAGATGTATTTCCGGTTTCTATGTGCAATTATAGAATTTCTGTTTATTTTGTTAATTACTTCAGTATAAATGGTATTTAAAATATCTTGTCGTATTGAGGAAGAACCGTGCCAGATGTGTACGTTGAATCACATTTCCACACACAGAACAGCGACACTTGTGCCTTGTTGTTTCGCAGCTTTCATAGTTGCTGGGGACTTAATTAATTAATTGTGTTAACGGAAATTTCGTTTCATTCTTTGTTGTTGTTCTATGCAGTCAGATTGCGTAGAAATACTAATCAGGGCCAACCGGTTACGAGACTTCGTAATCGTACATACAGCGACTAAAATTAAAATTATTTGCATAATAAATAATTAAGCCCCCATGCGATGTCACATAGCTGTCCCATGACTTCTGTCACCGCAGTCTATTATCAGCTTAGGCATTCATCGTACTTTAGTAAAATGCTGGAATCATTAACTACATTTTCAGATAAACCTCCGTCGCGTACATGCTACTGAACTCTGAACTATTATCTAGCTCTCTGTCTGTCTGCCTGCCTTTCTCTCTCTCTCTCTCTCTCTCTCTCTCTTTGTCTGTCTCCCTTGGACGTAGGCTGTGACTGGATTTGAATCTGTGAGGAGCGTGGCTCAAAACCACTGTGTCACGTCGTCACGTCGTTGGTGCTGTTCGACACACAAGAGGTGTAAGGTAACAGAGTAAGCTATCAAAGCCAGACAGAAGCCTCGGAGCAGAAGTACCTTGGATAGATACTTCTTGCACTTGCTTATATTTCAAAAATCTGTCATTTACGCTGCAGCCCAGCATGTACTGGGTGACCAACTTTCTTGACAACCAAAATAACTTCTTGTGCAGAAACAAAATAGAAGAAGTAGTACGCGAATGTTGTTAGCTACGAGTCAGACAGTAACCAGTACGATTGCCTTTCTTGTAACTATGTTCACTGCGAAAGTAAGAACAACAGATCGTCTTTTTAAAATAGCAACCTATACTTTTTATTAGGTAAACCGGTTCCTCTCCTCAAGATCTGTTGAGAAATATAATCCAATGGACCACTCACGTAAATATGACATTATTAAAAAATAACACAAATTTACTTTGATTCTCGTGTACTAGCACACAGTTCATATACCAAAGGCAATGTAAGTTGTCCAGTTGCTGGAGCTGACAGTAAAAAAGACAGAAAAACAACGAAATGCTGAGTCGTAATTTAGATAACCGCCGTCATTTGAAGGTTTGTGTGAATACAATGTATACCAACGAACAGAAGGTAGAAGTGCTACTATCTATTCAGACTGTATGTTGGCACAGTAGCATTAGCACTAATGTGTTCTTACACTAATGTGTTCTTATTTACAATAAGGGTACATGTAGTGCAGTAGTGTAATGCTTTTAAACAGTATGTTGTGCCCAGAAAAAAACAGTCCTAGATTAAAAACTGCTTTATCACTACTTCTCTTTTATTGTGATTAGTTGAATGACCGGTGTGCATTCCAAATGCTTACTGTCAGTTCCAACAAGTGGACGAGTTACATTACCCCAGCTACCTGCACCGTGTGCTACTACACGACAGTCAAAATCAGATTTGTCTTACGTTGCAATAACGTTATCTTAAAGTAAATGGTTCACTGTGATAGATTTTTGCTGTCCCTCTCGCCGGAGGTTCGAGTCCTCCCTCGGGCATGGGTGTGTGTGTGTGTGTGTGTGTGTGTGTGTGTGTGTGTGTGTGTGTGTGTTTGTGTGTGTTGTTCTTAGTATAAGTTAGTTTAAGTTAGTTTAAATAGTGTGTAAATCTAGGGAGCGATGACCTCGGCAGTTTACTCCCTTAGAAATTCACACATTTGATAGGTTTTTAACAGATCTTGAGGAGAGAATGTGGATTACCGAATAACAAGTGTATGAGGCTATTAAAAAAAACGTACTGCTGCTCATATCTTCCTAATGTAAAAAATTAATAGAAATGCAGACATATTGGTTAATGAACCCCCTGATATCTAAACTACTCTCCCTCCGGACAAAAAATTCTATGCGGTAGTCAAGATATATTTGAGGAGCCTGTATGTATGTACTAAGTCTCTAAATACCCAGATATTATAGGGGTCGTTTTAGGGAATCAATTATTTCCCTAATGTAATCTGTGACGCGGTTACCCATAACACCAGCGGCTTGCAGTGTTTTCCCACTTTTGGTCAGTTTCGTTCTATACGTCGTAGAAAAAAGAAAGTATAAAAATAAAAGGAATATGATTGTCTTCCTTGTATCACACGTGTATCTCCATGGTTCAATTGGTTCAATTGACTATGAGCACTATGGGACTCAACTGCTGAGGTCATTAGTCCCCTAGAACTTAGAACTTGATAAACCTAACTAACCTAAGGACATCACACACATCCATGCCCGAGGCAGGATTCGAACCTGCGACCGTAGCGGTCTCGCGGTTCCAGACTGCAGCGCCAGAACGGCGCGGCCACTTCGGCCGGCGTATCTCCATGAATAAGTGTGCCGTTCAATTCTGTTACTTACGAAACATCGTCAATGACGAATTTTGCGATTCCTTTTTCACGCGTGTGACACGGCGAAATTGTATTTTGCAATGCTGTATATTCTGGTATGTTCTAGCGTAAAAATTTACGGGAACTTTTCAAAATGTTATTCATTCACGTTTCAGTATGTATTTATACGCTTTCTTGTACCATTTATGTCCTCAGTGGCTCATTATGGAACTTGAGCATTAAAGTGTGTTTGTCTATACGAATGCCATCCTGTGTGTATGCCCTTCCGTGTGTCTGTTTCAATATGCTAATCTCCAAACCTACCAGATTATCTTTCATGGTGTTTCCGTAGATAACTTAAGCGTAGCTTGGGGCAACGTGTAGGCTTTATTTAATTAAAATAGTATCACGAAATAAACAAAGAGAGGTATCGTAATATTATGTTTTATCTAAGATCGTCTTCTCATCTTAGTCGTTTGAATGTTTAATCATCGCAAGAATAAAGCCATGCGAAATAACCAGTATATGGCGCTATTAGTTTTTTAACTCCGTGACAGATGAATTTGCGGAAGTTTATGTCAGTGACAGAATTGTGCGCCGCAGTCTTATTTTCGTGAATACAAACTAACAGTGTATTAACTTCTCTAGGATTTATGGATTTACTGATTTCAGTATATGAAAAACTTAAGACATTCATTTGTGAATCTGACGGATTTAATTTTGGCGGGCATGTCACTTCGCTGGCGCCACTAACTACTTGGGCTACCGATGTCAATCCTGATCAAACGTCGGGGGCTTGGGTCTTTGCTCGAGGAGTGCTTTTTGTTTATGGCGGGCCCTGAACTGACAGCTGGAGGGCACATGACTCACAAGTTACTGGTTTTGTGGATTCCTGCTATCTGGTACAGGCTTCGAGAAGCCGCGGGTGGTTAAATCTGTCGGAGGCAAGCCTTGCCGGTTGGATTAAGGATTGATAGCGGCGTGTTGGCGGGAAGAGCAGTGGACGCCTGGTCAGCTTGTTCCGGGCCAATTCTGTAATCTTAAATTTTACGGCAACTGGAAGATCACTTGCACAGATTGGAGACAGTAATAATACCCCTTCTTGGAATCGTGGAGGTCACGTCTCCTTCAGAACCGAGTGGAATAAAGTGTTGTTTGTTATTGGTACTTGTTATCGTAAGGCCACGACTGTGTTAATGAGGAATTAGAACTGTCATATCAACGAGCCTCCGAGTGATTGTGTGGCTGGTCATCGGTCAGTGTACCTCATAATAACTTGTTGTTCCAGGCCATATTCCGTGCGAGCGTACGAGCTTTGTGCTGTAAACTGTGTGAATGAAATTGCAACACAGTCTGTGTCGATGGCAAGGCACTCTTCATAGATGCGTATGCTCTTTTAATTGCATTTGCCGCCGCTGGTACTTCACTTTGTTAATTTTCTAGTCATTTTAAGGAGTGTTGAGCTAATAATTTGAATGTTTAGTGACCACCTGGATAAGTTAATATGGGCTACATCCTAGAAATTTTAGTTTGTAGCCTTCTTTGAGCAGCTTACTGTTCTCTTGTGGTGTGTGTTGGGACGGTAGCTCTGGCAGCGGACGACACGTTCCTGTTTTTACGGGACTGGAGCAGAGACGTGTTTTCTTCCTGCTGCAGCAACACTTCCGTCATCGCCCGACGTCTAGGTTGGCAAGCAATCAGGTACCTCTACCAGCCGTCCAAATTAAGTAAATTTGATCGTTTGATACGTGTCACAGCTGAGTGTCGCCAATTAATTGCGGAACTTTTGATCTAAGCAATATTGTGAATTCAGCAAGCACGTTAGCTTTGAAGCATGTTCTGCAAGTCCAAAGTTCTTTGTAAATATATTTGCTCTGTAACTGCTTATTCAAACCTTGCACCCTTATTGTCAGTTCTAGAGCATATTAAGTTTTAAAGCCCTTTACTTATGAATATGAACTGCTGAGATTTTCCTTTTTATACAGTCATTAGCTAACTCCATTCATCGTTAAACTTGCCTGCTTGTTACCTGTTGGCTGTGATAGCATTCTGCAATAATTTGCCGCCTTTTCTTGTATTTTGGGGGACTGAATATTTGTTTAAGAGTCATTGTTTATGTTTCTTCTGGTGTGTACCAGTTGGGAGTCACATTTAAATTGCGTATCTTCCCAGCTTTCCTTCTATTTTGGAGGATTGTGTATTTTATTGATTAAGGATTTTATTAAGGTTATAAACTGCGGTAACAGAATTTCGAATTCGAAGAGTTCGTCCGCATATGGAACACTCTCTCCTACGGCATGACAATGTCAGACCACACACGAGTGTTGCGACATCAGCGACAATCTGATGCCTTGGTTTCACTGTCATCGATCATCCTCCATACAGTTCCGACTAGGCCCCACTTCACACTGACAGTGAGGAAGCAGTGCAAGCAGAGGTGAGATTGTGGCTCCGAAATAAAGTCACACATTCTACAGTGACGCTGTCAAGAAACTGGTCTCTCTTTGGGAGAAATGTGTACGTGGCCAGGGCGACTATGCTGCGAAATAAATGTATATGAACAAAGATGTACAATGTTGATAACGTTTGCTGAATTTGAAAATCTTTAAGAGTTTTCACATAAAAAATTCACAGGCACTTACTTTCCAGCACGCCCTTGTAGATAAACATGAAGATTAGCATACCGCTCATAAATAGTTGTAAAACGAGGCTAAGCTTAATAACAATCTGTTCCACGCATATCACAATGTCCTGAGTGCATTTGAAGGTCCAATCAATCGAATTTAATTTTATGATGAGTTTTGTTTTATTTTACCATAGCGATGGCAACTCTCTTAGCTAATAAAACACAGTTTTTCATTAATGTCAAATTCAGCCTTTCTACATCTTTGCTATACATCTCTCTGATACAGAGATAAGACCGATGAAAAAAAGCAACGAACAGTGACAAGCAATTAAATAGTAACTTCGTCCATGTGGGATAGTGAAAGACCACAACTAACATTGATTGGAAATTCTCGCACTTTCGTCCTAAGGCTGCTAAATTGGTCTAAGCAAAAGAGTCTGTCCTTCCTTAGTTTTATTTACTGAAAATATTTGACATTGCAAAACAGTGTCTTCATAAAAAGAAGTATGTTTGCCTACGGAACTACGATTCTACGCAGGCGTGTACGTCTTCGTCCGAAGCAAATCGACGGCCGCGAATGCGTTTCTCCAGGGCACCAAAAAAGTGGAAATCGCATGGAACTGTACGGAGGATGTGTAAGGGCTTCCCAGCGAAACCCCTGCAGCGTAGTCGAAATAACACACATCCAAACTCTGAGAAAGTCGGGATGACCTTTTCTTTGACTGAAAGTCTGCAGCCATATTCAATAATAGAGTGGTACCATGTATGTGTAAGACGAATTCGATGATTATACAATGTGAAACGTGATGTATGTAAGTCGATGTTATGCATGTACTTGAAAATGACGCAAAGTCGAAATTAGCTAACAGAACAAATTAAAGAAGGAATTTTAATATACAGCTTATAGCGAACTATGTTTTCGTTTCTAATATATTTAGCAATTGCGAAACCTGCTGGGTTCGCTAGTTGTAAATACATTAATAATAATAATTAGAATTATAATAATTATTATTATAATTATAACGATATGGGTAATGTAGTATCAATTCATGAATAAAGTAGTTATTAATCTCACAGTCACAGAACCTAATAATGAATGAAATAAAACAAGCAACAGAACAGTTCCGTGTAACGCATCTTCTTCATCAGCATTGTTTCTTCATGAAAATACAACAACCACCCGGCACTATGCGGTTTCTCTGGTGAGAAATCACCGTTAGGAAAACCTTTACCTCCCCATCTTAATCCCACAACAATAATAATAGTTCATACTTCTCCACTTTTAGCCATTTTTGTGCACACTGTATATTTTCAGGTACTACGAACAGCGGTTTATTGCGAGCTCTCTGCATAGAGTCCGACTGCGTGTATAGGCAATTCAAAACAATAATACCAATCAATCACTCCAAAAAATCCTCTTAAATCAAAATAATAGTGGCTGAATACCAATCAACAACGCCAAGAAACCTTAATATATTACAATAACAATGGCGTAAAAAATGTAGTCTTTATCGTCTGGGTAAGATTCTGACATGTGTAAAACATAAGAAATTAGTGAACCGGAATCATACAAGAATTACATTGCTTAGAAAAAGAAGAACTAAAATGGTAAGCGAATGGAAGAGGAGAAAAAAGTAATGGGAGAAGGTTACTCAATAAGCGCTGTTGGACCGAGAGGAAAGCCATTGTTCAATTATTCTGAAGTAAAAGTATTCATAATCGCAAGTCCTTAAGTTTCCAAAATGCATCCTAATGCCAGAACAAAGTGAACTTGTAGGATATAGGTTTCATAGACGAAAAATAATTGACTCTGAAGACAGGTTATATATTCTCGCTCTTGGAGTTCGTGAATTGTCCAACAGTTAGTTGCTCACCCCCCACTTTGCACACATAGAAAAATGAAAAGTTATCGACAAATGCCTAAATTTGCATAACTATGCTATCGGATTAGGTTACTTCCTCATCTTCTTCATCAAACCATCGTACACTAATACACTGAAAATACGCTTCGACTGTTCTTAAACGATACACAGTTGAATTCTCAGTTGGTTATATTAGCGAGTATGGAACGTATCTGGCATTTAATTTGATACTTGAAATACTCGTTTTTGAGTAAATTTTTGGTTTAGTGATAAATTTTGATTGTACACATTACACAGTGAACTGTTCTTGCGCATCTAAGCCTTGCGGACTGTTATCGACGTAGTAGTTGCAGACTGCTACTTTTCTGACCACTTTTATTAATGGTATTGTTGCTTTGGTTTATTCTCTTATGACTTAGAGAAATGTTTTGGTAGTTTTGACCACGGTATAAGCGTTACAGTCGCGCGGAGTGACTGATTGTTGAGCACTGGATTCGGCGCCCTTAATTCGGAACCCAGTCGTGGGTCACACATTTCTACGTCAAACCACTGCAGTAGCAACGCTCTAACATCATATTTACTTCGGTAAATCCGAAAATGTGCATTGGAGGCAGATGTATGGATCCTGCGTCACCATTCTAGGCCATGTCTTGGTGAGGTTGGTTTGCCGTTGCCTTCTATAAGAGGTCGGAAGTTAACGTGTGTCGTGTGGATGACAGTGATGATTGATTCTGCAGTGTTGTCATGTATGTATTTGTATGAATGGACTGAAATGATAAGGTTAAACCTATCACAAACATACACTCTGTGCCTCTCAAAAACACCACGGCAGCCTCCGAAGTTAACGGACCTTACACCACGAGATAATCCAGGACACCGGCACATTTTCTGATAATCATGAACCTGACATCGCAACTTCTCCACTCTTTGACAGGCAAATACTGGCAGTGGGAAGTTTTTCATCCACTAGTAATCCATCTGGATGCTTCCGAGTTGACCGCTAGCGCACAATCGTGCGATAGCGACCGAGTGACCGTAGCTACCGATATGGGGAAATTACTTCATTATCCCATCAAAGTTCGTGCAGTTCATGCACGCTCCGAGATCTTACAGGACCACGTAGAGTGAAATACTAACAACCAACAATTACTTCGCAATCCTAACAGGACAATGGAAAAACTGGTAGAAGCCGACCTCGGGGAAGATCGGTTTGGTTCTGGAGAGACGCAGGAAGACGTGAGGCGATAACGGTTTTACTACATCTCTTAGAAGATAGGTCAAAGGAAAACAAACATACTTTTAAAGGTTCAGAGAAATCTTTTGACAATGTTGACTGAAATACATTCTTCGAAATACTGAAGGTGGCAGGGAGAAAATACCGGGAGCAAAACGTTATTTACAACTTCTACAGAAACCAGACTGCGGTTATAAAAGTCAAAGCAAATGAAAGGGAAGCAGTGATTGATAAGGTAGTGAAGCACCGTTGTAGTCTATCCCTGATATTATTCAAGCTATACAGTGAGTAAGCAGTAGAGGAAACCAAGGAGAAATTGGGAAACCGAGCTGTACTTCAGGGTGAAGAAACAATAATCTTTAGTTTGCCGATGACTTTGTATTCCTGTCAGAAGTAGCAGAGGACTTGTATAACAAGAGAAGCATTTCTTAGAAATCAAAATTTGTTAAATTCCGTGTCAAATTTGCTATGAAGGTATTTGTCTGAAGTGTTGCTTTTACGTGACTGAAACATGGATGATAAGGAGTTCAGTCTAGAGGGCAATAAAAGCTTTTGAATATAGAGGAATACTGAAAAATGAGATGAGTACATCAAGTAATTAGCGACGAGGTACTGAATGGAACTGGGGAAAGAAGAATTTTGTAGCATAAATTGATTAAAACAAGGGCTCAGTTTGATAGGACGAATCCGGAGGCATGAAGGAATCGTCAGTTACTGGAGGAAAATGGGGGAGGTGGGGAGGGAGAGAGGGAATACAAAGAGATGAATTCAGGTACAGGTTCAAATTAATGTAATTTGTATTAGGTGTTCGGAGATGAAGAGACTCGTACAGGATAGAGCACGAGAACTGCATCGTAGCTACCACTCTTCCGACTGGAGAGCACAACAATAGCTGAAAACTATTGATAGCCGTACTGTTCACTAAATTCGCGTTAGATAAAGCTTTCGTTGAGTAGACAGATACGGGCAGTATACCAGGACCATGAGATCTTGTGGCTGTAGGGATAATACGTAATTTGACAGTGCAAGGTGATGAATTGGCGGAAAAGGTATATTGTAAGGTAGCCATAGAGGAAATAAAATGTAGACTGGCAATGTCAAGGAAAGCATTAATGAAGAAGAAAAATTTGTTGACATCGAGTATAGTTCTAAGTGCCAGGAAGTCGTTTCTGAAAGTATTTTTATGGATTGTAGCCATGTTTGGAAATGAAACATGGACGATAAATAGTTTGGACAAGAAGAGAATAGAAGCTTTCGAAATGTGGTGCTACAGAAGAATGCTGAAGATTAGATGGGTAGATCACATAACTAATGAGGAGGGATTGAATAGAATTGGGGAGAAGAGGAGTTTGTGGCACAACTTGACAAGAAGAAGGGGCCGGTTGGTAGGACATGTTCTGAGGCATCAAGGGATTACAAATTTAGCATTGGAGGGCAGCGTGGAGGGTAAAAATCGTAGAGGGAGACCAAGAGATGAATACACTAATCAGATTCAGAAGGATGTAGGATGCAGTAAGTACTGGGAGATGAAGAAGCTTCCACAGGATAGAGTAGCATGGAGAGCTGCATCAAACTAGTCTCAGCGCTGAAGTCCACAACAACAACAAGGTAGCGATGCTGCTCGTCGAGACGCATACGACTAACTGAACGACTGGGCAGTGCCATGGCGAACGCAGCACTCATTTTACAGGCCTACCCATTTCGATAAGATGGAAGTTTTCGATTTTCGCGGCTGTCTCTCTTGTAAAACCACAGCAATGGTATTTTACCAGTACGAGTGAATGATCAAATCTCTGATTAAACGCTTGTGGAAATACACTACTGGCCATTAAAATTGCTACACCAAGAAGAAATGCAGATGATAAACAGGTATTCATAGGACAAATATATTATACTAGAACTGACATGTGATTACATTTTCACCCAATTTGTGTGCATAGATCCTGAAAAATCAGTACCCAGAACAACCACCTCTGGCCGTAATAACGGCCTTGATACGCCTGGGCATCGAGCCATACAGAGCTTGGATGGCGTGTACAGGTACAGCTGTCCATGCAGCTTCAACACGATACCACAGTTAATCAAAAGTAGCGACTGGCATATTGTGACGAGCCAGTTGCTAGGCCACCATTGACCAGACGTTTTCAATTGGTGAGAGATCTGGAGAATGTGCTGGCCAGGGCAGCAGTCAACATTTTGTGTATCCAGAAAGGCCGTACAGTACCTGCAACATGCGGTCGTGCATTATCTTACTGAAATGCAGGGTTTCACAGGGATCGAATGAAGGGTAGACCCACGGGTCGTAACACATCAGAAATGTAACGTCCACCGTTCAAAGCGCCGTCATTGCGAACAAGAGGTGACCGAGACAATGTAACCAATGGCACCCCATACCATCACACCGGGTGATACACCAGTATGGCGATGACGAATACACGCTTCGAATGTGCGTTCACCGCGATGTCGCCAAACACGGATGCGACCATCATGATGCTGTAAACAGAACCTGCATTCATCCGAAAAAATGACGTTTTGCCATTCGTGCACCCAGGTTCGCTGTCGAGTACACTATCGCAGGTGCTCCTGTCTGTGATGCAGCGTCAAGGGTAACCGCAGCCGTGGTCTCCGAGCTGATAGTCCATGCTGCTGCAAACGTCGTCGAACTGTTCGTGCAGATGGTTGTTGTCTCGTAAACATCCCCAATCTGTTGACTCAGGGATCGAGACGTGGCTGCACGATCCGTTACAGCCACGCGGATAAGATGCCTGTCATCTCGACTGCTAGTGATACGAGGCCGTTGGGATCCAGCACGGCGTTCCGTATTACTCTTTTGAACCCACCGATTCCATAATCCGCTAACAGTCATTGGATCTCGACCAACGCGAACAGCAATGTGGCGATACGGTAAACAGCAATCGCGATGGGCTACAATCCGACCTTTATCAAAGTCGGAAACGTGATGGTACGCATTTCTCCTCCTTACACGAGGCATCACAACAACGTTTCACCAGGCAACGGCGGTCAACTGCTGTTTGTGTATGAGAAATCGGTTGGAAACTTTCCTCACGTCAGCACGTTGTAGGTGTCGCCACCGGCGCCAACCTTGTGTGAATGCTCTGAAAAGCTGATCATTTGCATATGACAGCATCTTCTTCCTGTCGGTTAAATTTCGCGTTTGTAGCATATCATATTCGCGGTGTAGCAATTTTAATGGCCAGTAGTGTACTTTACGAAACGTTGTAAGTGGGTACAAATAGGAGGATTTTTTCCTGTGATCTGTAACATAATTGTCTGATCAGTTACGTTGTTCATCCGCGATGAGGCCGATATCCTGTACTATTAAGATATTTCAGTGATTCTTTCGAGGCTTCGATTACGCCTGATAGGGAAGCGTGCTGAAGCAAGACGGTGGGCAGTAAGCGACAATCGAAAACGCGACAGCGGCAGAGAGCGCCAAGCAAAGTGGGGATTGCCAACAGTGGGCGACCGGTGGCCGGTGCCCGCGTGACGTGACTGACCGGCAGATGCGTTGGCGCTGTCAGACCGGAAGCAGCGGGGCAGGAGGCAGGAAGGGCCAGGCCTCCACCTGCGGCGGCCTCCTCTGTTTTCCACAAACCCGCGGCCGCAACTCAGCTGCAACGTAGGCACAGGCGCAGATCCGACGTGACACCCTACAAAGCGCAATTTACCAAAACCATTTTTTACATGTATCACCATCCAAAATTGTTACTCAGTCTATAGCGAATAATGTACCCTCCTTGACAAAAAAGTCAAGCTCTTAGAAAGAAACAGAATGTAACTTCCTGAGCTGAGAGGATGTTCCAGAAAGCTGCAGCGGCGCAAAAACGTGATTTTCAGGTGGTCTGCGGTTCTATTGGTCTATTGGCGCCGAAACGGTAGAGTCTAGTGTTTTGGATAGTCTTTGGGCTAGGAACAATTCTCATACCCAACAGAATGATCGTGTAGTCACTATCGTGTAGTAAAGGTTGAAAGAGTGAATATCCCACACTTCCTCCTGGTTAGGAAAATGAAGGAAATCGGTTGGTTCTTTTGCATTTGACTCGGTCTACAGTGGGCTTGATGCGACTTATGGAGGTACCATTAGTTCATTTGCGGTTCCTCGGAAAACCCCACAAAAAGGTTTTTTACTGTATTTTCGTGGTCACCAGAGGACTAAAATCCAGCCGAGGATTCTAAGACGGCCGGCCGCTGTGACCGAGCGATTCTAGGGCTTCAGTCTGGAACCGCACGACCGCTACGGTCGCAGGTTCGAATCCTGCCTCGGGCATGGATGTGTGTGATGTCCTTAGGTTAGTTACGTTTAAGTAGTTCTAAGTTCTAGGGGACTGATGACCTTAGATGTTGAGTCCCATAGTGCTAAAAGCCATCTGAGCCCATTCCAAGAAGGCTACGCACAGCAAATGGGTGAAAGTTTTACGTTATATTCCTACGATCCCGATCTCGAACAAATTTCCTTGATATCTTTCTCCATTTCCAAGATACCGAGGTTAAAAGTTACCCTAAAAGTACACGTGACATCCGGTATGAGTGAAATTTAATTAACAAATAATCCCACCAAATTGCATGTATCTAGGAGGGCCATTGCCCCGTTTTCAAAACTCTTCATCATTTATGAGAAACAACCCAGAAACATGTTTTTTTGGGTGCAAAAACCCAGCCGCGGATTCCAAGACGGCTCTGCACAACAAATGGCTGCAATTTTTACGCTCCCGATCTCGAAAAACCTTGCAGATTATCTTTATATCTTTATCCGTTTGCCAAATGCAGCGGTCCAAAATTACTCTACTTCTGAACGTAAAATCCGATGTGAGTCGAAAACGTAGTTTCTAAAGCGCTGTAAAACGGAGAAATGTGCTGTAAAGTGTGAGCGTTATTATCTGGGGACCCCATGTTGTAGTACGGAAACCCATGCAACATTTTTTGCTCATAAAATCCGCTCTGAAATGTAAAATTAACCTTGCGTTATTTCAATTTCATGCTAGTAAACCCTCTAAATTTTACTGACCAGTACTTTTCTTTTTTTAGGGGTTACATGCCCTGCTGCTGCAGGGAAATGAAGGGAACCTACGGAAAAATGCTGCTAACGGAGTACAAAGTATTAGAATGTATTTCTGATTGTTTAAAAGATTCTGACTGAAAAGTCGGGTACCAGCAACCTCATTCTACCTTCCTCAGCACCTTTTAAAATTTACCCAAAAATTTTGGCATGCGAAAATATTCGTGCTGTTTATTCTGAGAGAGTAGGAGATAGTGGCAGTGAGCAAGAGGCCGACAAATAATAAATACTGGAAGATAGTGGCTGTGTTACAGAAAGAGCGAAGGGGACAACGGCAGTGTGAGAGAAATAGAGAAACGCAATGGCAGTTGGTCATTGTTAACAGTGATGGACCAGTGCTAGGAAAAGAGTGACGGAGACAGTGCCAGGCGGACAGGAGTAACGAGAAACGAAACAAAGTGAGAGCCAATGACAACGAGGAAGAGAGAGAGAGAGAGAGAGAGAGAGAGAGTCAGAAGAGACAGCAGCAGTAGGAATTATTGAATGAAATATTAGCGCCGGCCATGGCACTCTCTCTTCCCTGAAATTCTTATCTAAAAAATGGTTCAAATGGCTCTGAGCACTATGGGACTTAACATTTGTGGTCATCAGTCCCCTAGAACTTAGAGCTACTTAAACCTAACTAACCTAAGGACATCACACACATCCATGCCCGAGGCAGGATTCGAACCTGCGACCGTAGCTGCCTCGGACATGGATGTGTGCTGCGATAAGAAATTGCTCAATAGGCAGTTCCGTTGAAGAGGAATGGATATCTCTAAAAAGAGCAATCACAGAAGTTTGAAAGGAAAACAGGTTCAAAGAAGGTAACTGCGAAGAAACCATGGGTAACAGAATAAATACTTCAGCTAATCGCTGAAAGAAGGAAGTACAAAAATGTTGAGGAAAATTCACAAATACAGAAATACAAGTCTCTTAGGAACGAAACAAATAGGAAGTGCAAGGAAGCTAAGGCGAAATGCTTGCATGAAGCATGCGAAGAAATCGAAAGGAAATGATTGTCGGAAGCACTGACTCAGCATATAGGAAAGTCAAAACAACCTTCGGTGAAATGAAAGCAGGGGTGGTAACATAAAGAGTGCAATAGAAACTCCATTGCTAAACGCAGAGCACAGAGCGGATGGCTGAAAATATTATAATAAAGGCCTGTATGACAGGGAAAATTTGTCTGATGACGTAATAACAAAAATGGAAATGAGCGTTAGGCGTCATTGGCCGGGAGGCCCCTTGCGGGGCAGGTCCGGCCTCCTTGGTGCAGGCCTTATTACATCCGACGCCACATTGAGCGACCTGCGCGCTGTATGGATATGCAATGATGATAAAGACAACACAACACCCAGTCCCTGAGTGGAGAAAATCCCCGACCCAGCTGGGAATCGAATCCGGGCCCCTTAGGGTGGCAGTCCATCATGCAAACTTTTTTTTTTTTTGCATTTTGTTCGTTGTTGATCGTTGTGTTTTGGTCGTTGCGGACGTTTTACTATATGTACTGCCGAAGCAAGTATATCATTCAGCTATCGGGGCGGACGACATGATAAGAGAAGACTCAGGAGTCAATACAAAAGAGATAGGGAATCCAGTATTACAATAAGAATTTAAAATTGCCTTGGAAGACTTACGATCGAATAGGGCAGCAGGGATAGATAACATACCATCAGAATCTTTAAAATTATTGGATCAAGTGGGAACAAAACGACTATTCACGTTGGTGTGTAGAATCTGTGCGGCGATATACAATCTGACTTTCAGAAAAACATCGTCTACGCACTTTCGAAGATTGTAAGAGACGACAAATGCGAGAATAATCGCACAGTCAGCTTAACAGCTCATGCATCCATGTCGCTGACGAGAATAATATACAGAAGAATGGGAAAGAAAATTGAGGGTGTGTTAGATGGAGATCCGTTTGGTCTTACGAAATGTAAAGGCGCCAGAGAGGCAATGCTGACGTTGCGGTTGGTAATGGAGACAAGAGCGAAGAAAAAGCAAGAAACGTTTGTAGGATTTCTCGACCAGGAGAAAGCATTCGGTAATGTGAAATGGTGCAAAATGTTCGAATTTCTGGGAGAAACAGTACAAGCTGTATGGAAAAATGGGTATTATACAATAGGTGCAACAACTAAAGGGAACAGGGACTGTGGGAGACGAAGAAGTAAGTGCTCGGATTAAAAAGGGTGTAAGATATGAGTGTAGTCTTTTGTCCGTATTGCTGAATCTATACATTCAAGACACCATGACGGAAATAAAAGAAAGATTCAAGACTGGAATTAAAATTCAAGGTGAAACGATATCAGTGATACGACTTTCTGAAGAAACTGCTACTCTCATTGGAAGTGAAGGAGACTTACAGAACTTGGTGAGTGGAATGAACAGTCTAATGAGTGCGGAATATAGATTGAGAGTAAAGCGAAGCTTTCGAATGTAATGAGAAGTAACAGAAATGTAAACAGCGAAAAACATAGCATCGGGTTTGATAGTCACAAAGTACATGAAGTTTAGGAATTCTACAGCAAAATGACCGACAACAATCGGAGCAAGGATGACAGCAAAAGAAGATTAGCAGTGGCAAAAAGGGGATTTCTAGCCAAGAGAAGGCTGCTAGTATCAACCATAGGTCTTAATTTGAGGAAGAAGTTTCCGATAATGTACGTTTGAAGCGCAGTATTGTATGGTAGTGAAACTGAGAGAAAACAAGAAAAGAAGAGAATCGAAGCATTTGAGATGTGGTGTTACAGAAGAACGTTGAAAATTATGTGGGCTGTAAGGTATGTAATGAATCGGGGAGGAAAGGAATATGTGGAAAACACTAACAAGAAGAATGGACAGGATGGTAGTTCAAATGTTCAAATGTGTGTGAAATCTTATGGGACTTAACTCCTAAGGTCATCAGTCCCTAAGCTTACACACTGGAACATCCCCTTTAAACAATTATACACGACTGTGCTTAAACTGACATACAATATTTTTAGCGCAACGCAATCTGACTTTCAAAAATCCCCACAAAAGAATGGCCCTGACTAACATTAACCTATACGTTTCACAAATCACTTACCTCACAAAAATCTTGGTTACTCGAACTACTGCAATACAGCGAGCACCACTACTGCCAGCTAATTAAAAGATTCAAACTACGGAAGGCACTAACTACTGATAGGGATAGTTAGCAAATGAAAGATATTAATAGAGAACAAACAATGTATTTACCTTAATATCATCAAAAGTCATAATATATATAGGAGTACATAACATCCATTCTTACACATATCAAAACTCCGCCATTTCTCTCTCCACATGCACCACTGCTGGCGGCTCACCTCCAACTGCGCAACGCTACGCGCTGTTCACATCCAGCTGCCGCTGGCCAACACTACAATGGCAGACAACAATGCAAACTAGCCACAGACTGCACACAGCACAGCCAGTGATTTTCATACAGAGCGCTACGTAACATTGCCAATAAGAAAACATAAACAGCCTACTTACATAGCCCCCATGCTCCCCACAAAAAATTTTACAAATTGTTTTGGGCAGTGGCCAATAATGATTTGATAAAATTTTTCATAATTACAATAACAAAGAAATCAAAGGCACACACTTATTGATACAATGTTGGTCAAAAGATAAAATTTTCTCACAGTCCATAAAGACAGTCCTGATCATTCATCACAGTAACATTGCAGTGTTTTTCTCAAAGTCTGAGCAGTAAAAGAAAATGCACGCGGAAGTAGTGGATTTCCATGCAGTCTTGAAGAAATAGTGTTGTTCTTCCAACGGAAAGAGAATGCTGACTTTCGACGTGCAGACAGGTAATGGGCCACAACAGAGGAAACCCACAGCAGAGTCAATCGACGTTTTGAAGAATATTGGTAGGTAGGTCATCACAGAGTAGACCCACTGCAGTCCTTGTAGAAATAATTGTATTGGTGGGCCACCAGAGGTGCAGACCCACTGTAGTCCTGGTAGAGACTGTGGTATTGGTGGGCCACCAGAAGTGCAGACCCACTGCAGTCCTTGTAGAAATAATGGTATTGGTGGGTCATCAAAGATGCAGACCCACTGTAGTCCTTGTAGAGATGGCCAGCAACCATCTTTTGCGACTCTGCAGGTGCACAATCACAATCGAAGTGTCTTGCGGACAATATAGCAAGTCCATAAACCACCACTTGTGCACTCACAAAGTTCCTGCAATTGTCCTTAGAACCAGCAATGCTGTTATCCAGTCCCTTGCTGAATTATTAACACACATCCAAACACTAACAGTCCACACTGCTCACATACTGTGCATATATTATGACCAACAGAATCGTGTGCGGTGAAATGATACTTAATTTGAAGAACTGGTGTCAATTACAATATTATAACATGAGAATACAATAACAAAGGTACAAAATACATCATTAAAGAATATAACAATACAGATAACATTTGTAGTAATAGAGGCTTTACAAAAGAATAAAAATATATACATCAGTGTTACAGGAATTATGACATGAGTACATACATAAAAGATCAGAATAACTTTCGAAACATCAACTTCACTTATGAGCATTAAAACAGAACAGAATTAATAATGTCTAACATCTTTACAAAGTAAATAACATATTATTAATGCAAATTATATTTGAGGATAACAGTATTACTCATCATAGTTCATGTAGCTGAGTATTAGAAACATTCTACAACATAAGTCTTATCAGGTAAACATATTAAGACAGGAAGAACATAAATACACAAGGGTCCACAAACACTTTCTTTACTTCTCGGAGATCTCCCTTCGTTCTTCATTATTCCCAAAAGGTCCTATCTATACCTGCGTTCTGTACTTTTTTCGTATAATTTCTCAATGCGTTTCTTCCAATTCATCGCAACTCATTCTCTTATATAGTCTACCCCCTCTTAAGCTAACTTAAATCTACTGAGCTCAGATGCTAAACCAAGGGGCGAGGCAATGCAGCAGCACAAAACAATTAACACAAACAGCAATGACAAAAAATGCAGATTTGCAAAGCAAGCAGCATAAATTACAATTAATATAAGGCAATGAGCAGCAATCAAGAAAAATAAATCAGTAGTAAACTGGCTTAGCAGAGTAACACAAATTAAAATTCAGTAGCACTATGCCTGGCAAACAGCAGCAGAAAATGAAATAACTTATACCTAAACATGACGTAGCTCAAGCAGAAAAAAATAGTACACTAAAGATAACAATGCCGATAAGGGAAATGTATAATCACATCTTAATGTCTAAGTAATTAAAGTGGTGCACCACAAGAAGTTGTTCTACCAAAAAAATTACCAAGTAGTTGAAAAGATAATTCCGTATGCAATTCCTGTGAAGGGAAATGTCTTTTTATGCTCCTTCGTTTTTTTTTTGATTAGATCATAAAATTATTTATTGGATCTGTAGGCATAAAATATTTATATTAGTACATCTATTAAATTTTATTTTAACCAATGCTACAGTGCAGCTAGAAACTAGATATTAAAGAAAATGAGCAAATATGTACAAAGGAAGGCATGAAACATCATTCATTAGCATATGGCATTTCATAAGGTAGTAAAAAAATTCTCTCAATTCTTGAGAAAGACGCTTGTCATAATCAGGTGTGCAGATGTAAGTATCTTACCAAGTAATGAGCGTGTCGTATTTGCGGTGCTTTCTACAAAGGAATGTCAATAGCAAGGATAATGGCCTCCTTTTTTTTCCACGTGTGCCTCTGAAAGGGGCACACGCTAATGGCTTTTTTCCAGGCGACTGTCGCCCAGCTGGGTGCCCACAACGCATTACGTGCAGGTGGTCACTCAACTTTCTTACCGAAATATTTACGACACCAGTTTCCGCTACAGTGACAGTCTCATATGAAAAAAACTCACAGGTTGAGAATTTGCGTTACAAATGTGTAGAAACAAAATCCTATGAATATAACAGTGTTCAAAAAATTTTCGCCGGCATTGTGATACATTCACGCATTTACACACATTTCATAACTCTTAAAGTACGATTCTTGGTTTCCAACATCCTTTTTTACAAGTCAGAGTCCCTAACCACTACTCATTATTCCTTACCTTATTACACATATACATATTCGTCGTCATAAAAATAATATCAAAACACCTCAGTCAAATCTCAAAAACGTCATAGCTTTATGCAATAATTTCAAAACCTAAAGAAAATTCTCTGCTCATTTCAATAGTGTCATCTACCTCAAACGTACTTTCAAATCACGCTCCCTTACCAAATACATCATTCAAAGCTCTCATAGTATCACAATGGTTCTGAAAAAATATGAACAGTTCACAAAGTACAGAAAAAATACAATTTCATAAGTGTGAAGTTACCCAACTGTGTAATTGCGTAAACATGTGTCACTGATGTAGTAAAAAAGTTTCTTTCTCTGTTAAATGATCAGATAGCTGTGTAAGTCTGTGTTAGAGAAACATGGTACCGATGTGTAAAGTTTTATAAGCAAATACCATATTAGATAGGGCTCCTTGTGCTTGCCAAACACCTGATACACAAAGTAAGCGTGTACCCCCATGAGGATTAATGTAATTATACCCTCAGGTGTTACAAATTACAGCAATGGAATGAAATGTGTCACGGAAAACCTTTGTATCATTGTACTTCACATATCTTTAAAAATAAATGTTTTAAGTACAAAATTAATCACTCAAATACATGTCCTGTAGTGCTAAATGTGCATCTTGCTGTAAGATAATCTCTGTGGAAGCGTCGCAGTTATTGTCCTCCGAAAGCTAAGTTCTGCAGAAGTCAATGTACTTACCTCATAATAAACAAAAGTGAAATGCTTTGCGTATAGATATCTTAGTTATTACGCTTATTGTTGTGATGAAGAAATTACTGTGCTGTAACGTATTATTGTGCTACGGAAACGGCTGTCTCATTGTAGCTATACCACAGAAGTTACTACCAAAACATGTTTTACTTTCCAGAATAATACAGAAAAACTGTGCAGATATGAAACAGAAACACCGCAAAAGCAACATTGTAAATTGTCACTCATTAGTAGCGTCGTGATAAAATCGTTTAGCTGTCACATAAACTAACCACTGTCTCATCTGGTATCTCACAGAAAGTACCTTAAATCCAGAATGTATTTTCAAGTAAACCAAAATGTTGCATTAGAATCTCATTAGCAGTACCAGTATATGTTCTAAGTATGTGAGCCTTATAGTCGTTACGTAATCGTGCAACTAACAAGCAAGAATGTACACACACAATAACACTGTGTCGTCTGTTCGCAATAACAATGCATTCGTAATTTCTGTTTAAATACGTTCTCTTGGTTCTTGACTGGATATTTAACTTCAAACATTGTTGCATGGTAACAGTTTCTAAAGCATACTAGCGTGAAGTGAAACGTTTTATGGCAAAGACAAAGTTAAAAAGCAGATTATCTTTCAATAAACGGTTTTACATGTGAAATGTGGTGCAAGCCTTTACTCTTCCTACTATGCAAAGCTCGAGCTTCAATGGAATTATCATGTCGTATACGTCGGTAAAGAATACTGGAATTTTTCTCAAGGTTAGCTATGTTATTTTTCTCCCAGCCAGCCGGCGAACGTGGCTGCCTGCAGTGCAAGTCATTGTCTGTTCCTTTGTTGGCGCGTGTCGTTATTGGGATTTGGAGGTCTAACTTCTACAAATTCACCTTGCCCAGAGGGCCCAGCCCTGTTTAAATCCCGCCAGTTCTGATGAAATTCAGGTCTGTCATTATGATTATATCGTCTGTCGTCATGTCGGTAGTTCCTGTAGTTCCTTTCTTGTCGGTTAAGTGGTGGAGAATTTCTCCCTGAATTATCACTGCACGGTGGACCGTTGCGTCTGAAGTTATTCTGTCTCCCGTGATAATAATAGTTCTGGTTGCCAAATTGTGTGTTTCTATGATTGTCTTTGTCATATTCATTACTACGGAAATGCGATCATTCTCTGTAACTATTACTCGGCCAGTGGTTGTCATACGGGTGGTGTCTGTTTTGGTCACGATTTACGTTGTAAGAATAGGCTTGTCGTGTCCAGTTATTGCTTCTGTCGTCACGGAATTGTGACGGATGTGACCTGTAGTGATTGTTTTCCTGTTTTCGCATCTCGCGACTGTCTGTGTCAATTTCTAATTCTTGTAAGAGTCCTTGAAAAGCTTCAATGTCGTCTTTGCAACGTCCTGCTAAAATAATATGTCGTAAATGTTAAGGTAATTTGATTAAGCAAATGCGGATGAGTTCTGAGGGGCTGTATGGGTTTGTCAGGTACTGATTCTTGTGCAACATGTCTTCAAAATATTTCCCAAGACTGGAAAATTCAGATTGTTCGAAGTGTTTCATCATTATGATGCCATGTTTTACTCGGTCTTGTGTAGCTTGAGACCAATATGCTGCGAGGAAGGCATGGTAAAATTCTCCTTCACTGTGACAATCGTGAATGACCGATTGCATTCTTACAGCTGGTTCATTCTCTAAATAGCCACACATAAATTCTAATCTGTGTTCTAACGACCAGTTGGGAGGAAAACAATGAGAGAATTGATGGAGCCATGCTTGTGGATGAATGTCGTTGGCAGAATTCTTAAACGTTTTGAATTTTCGTGTAGTAATGAACAGCTTATAGTCAAAATCATCATGTCGGCGAGTCGCATGTCAGTCATTGTTATGTCGTGTCGGCGGTTCCATCTCAAAATCCGGTGCACATTGCCAATTTCTTTCATAATTTCCGAAATGCCCTGTGTTATTATTTTGTGGCTTTTCCGTATTTCTAAGTTCCTCTTCCCGTGTTGGAGCGCGAGTGTCCTCTGAAATATGAAATTTTTGTATTACTTGTGCCAACTGATCTTATACTTCCCGGATTTCTCTTTTGTATTGCGTATTAATTTGATTCTGATTTTGTTTGAATTTCTTAATTTGTTCATACTCTTCTGTGTCAGTGATGGCTACAGGTCTTGTGTCATTCAGATCATCATCTACCTTTGCAGATAAGTTAGTGAACTGATCCGAAAGTTCGGCAACTTTCTCCGATAGTGTACTTATTTCCTCAGTGTGTTTTTCTGAACCAAGTTTCAGAGTGTCCATTTGTGTTGAAATCGTATCTACTGTGTCCTTTAAGTTTTCTTGAGTTTTTGCAAGTTGCATAACCGAATCGGTAGATGCAACTGAGTCAATTTTAGCTTGCAAGGTGTCGTGATTTTCATGAACAATAGTTTGCAGTTCTTTTATGGCTGCTTCGTGATTCTGTAATACATTTTCATGACGCGAGAAAATAGGTTGGAAATGCTCACAAATTTGTGTTTTTAGGTCATTACAGACTTTTTGACATTTTGATTCAATGTTATGTAACTCAGTAGTTAAATCTTCACATGTTTGTTCAAGCGTATGTTCCACTGAGTCTAACTTTTGAAGCTTTTCTTCCATTGCGTCTAACTGTTGCTGTGTTTGTCTCTGGTGTTGTTCCATTGTGTCTAACTTTTGAAGATTTTGTTCCATTGTGTCTAACTGTTGTTGTGTTTGTCTCTGGTGTTGTTCCATTGTGTCTAACTTTTGAAGCTTTTGTCCCATTTGTTGCATTAATAGTGATAACAATGCACTGGTGTCTGAAACATGTTCCTCAGTGCTTTTAGGCAGTGAATTTGCACCGGCAATATTCACATTTTGACAAGCGAAAAATGTGTCTTGACTCATTTGAGAAAACGGTGATAACCCAAAACCTCAGTCTACAGTATTTGCAATATTGTGTTCTGTCATTCCTGATTCCTGAGGAGAGCTGTTGCCGACCGATCGATCGATAATGCTTCCCTGTTCACTACCTGTTTCACTGTCTATACCATTATTTGACGCCCGCTCCATTTCTCTATGCACAGTTACCAAATTACTACTTTGAATGTCTGTTAATTCATTACACAGCGGTGCTGGTAAGCTACACTCGTCGTCACTATTATTTCTCAGTTTACTTTGGAGCCTAGTGTTACGTTTTTCACACGCCATTATTGTCACAATATTTCACACGAGAACACAGAAAAGCACAATTTGAAGAGCAAAAATAAGAGAACACATTAACATAGCACTGAAAATAATACCTCGTTAATTGCAAGCGCAGCAGCGAAATACTTGGTGCAAATCTACGTGCATGCCACAACTGTTTCACTGTACAACAATGAAAGGCTGCAACTATAAAGGAGATTCTCTCTACAATTACCTGCTAGCAATAAACAATAGCTACACTAATTACACAAACTACAAGAAAAAAATCATCAGAAGATTCCAGTGAGGTATTCTGGCAGGGTCGCCATATGGAACGTCCCCTTTAAACAATAATAAACGACTGTGCTTAAACTGACATACAATATTTTTAGGGCAACGCAATCTGACTTTCAAAAATCCCCACAAAAGAATGGCCCCGACTAAAATTAACCTATACGTTTCACAAATCACTTACCTCACAATAATCTTGGTTACTCGAACTACTGCAATACAGCGAGCACCACTACTGCCAGCTAATTAAAAGATTCAAACTACGGAAGGCACTAACTACTGATAGGGATAGTTAGCAAATGAAAGATATTAATAGAGAACAAACAATGTATTTACCTTAATATCATCAAAAGTCATAATATATATAGGAGTTCATAACATCCATTCTTACACATATCAAAACTCCGCCATTTCTCTCTCCACATCCACCACTGCTGGCGGCTCACCCAACTGCGTAACGCAACGCGTTGTTCACATGCAGCTGCCGCTGCCCAACACTACAATGGCAGACAACAATGCAAACTAGCCACAGACTGCACACAGCACAGCCAGTGATTTTCATACAGAGCGCTACGTAACATTGCCAATAAGAAAACATAAACAGCCTACTTACAACACTACTTAACCTAAATTATCTTAAGGACAAACACACACCCATGCCCGAGGGAGGACTCGAACCTCCGGCGGGACCAGGGTGGTAGGACATCTGTTAAGATGTCACGGATTAACGTCGATGGTATTAGAGGAAGTTGTAGAAGGTGCTAAAAACTTTAAAAGACAGAAGAGGAATTCGTACTGGGCCGCATTAAACTAGTCAGAAGACCCATGACCAAAGAAAAAGAAAGTGCAGCAACTTGACGTGGCATAGACTGAACAAGTCGTTGGGAGTCCGCAAAGAGATATTAAGCCACTCTGCCTCTATAGCCGTCCAAGTGTTTGTGCTCAAACTGACCTCTCGATTATTTTCTATAAATGTTGTATGGGGTTCATGTTGGGAGATCTTGGTGGCCAAGCCATTCGCTCGAACTGTCCAAAATGTCCTTCGCTAACAATTGTGGCCTGGTGAGACGGCGCATTGTCAGCCATAAAAATTCCAGCGTTGTTTGGGAACAATTAGTCGAACATAACCATTTCCAGTCAATGATCAATTCAGCTGGATCAGAGGACGAGTCCACTCCGTGTAAACACAGCCATTATGAAGCCACAACTAGCTTGCACAGTGCCTTGTTGAAAACTTGATTCCATGGCTTCGTGGGTGTCTGCTCCATCCTCGTGCCCTACCATGAACTCTAAGCAACTGAAATCGGACTCATGTGACCAGGACACGGGTATCTAGTCGTCTAGGATCAAACGTATGGTCACGATCCCAGCAGAGGTGCAGCAGGCGATGTTGTGCTGTTAGCAAAGGCACTAGTGTCGGTCGTCTGCTGCCATAGGCCATTAACACCATATTCCACCACATTGTCGTAAGGGATTCGTCCCTCTTAAAACCCACATTGATTTTCGCTGTTATTTCACGCTGTGTTATTTGTCTGTTAGCACTAACAATTCTACGCAAACTCTGACGCTCCTGTGCGCTGTCCGTGGTGAGTTGTACGGTCTGAATTTTGGTATTCTCAGCATTCACTTAACAACGTAGAACTCAGAATATTGAATTTCCTAACGATTTCCGAATTGGAATGTCCAATGCGTCTAGCTCCAACTACCATTCCACGTTCAAAGTCTGTTAATTCTCGTCGTGCGGCCGTAATCCCGTAGGAAAGCTTTTGACATAGTACAAATGAAATCTCCGTCAATGCACTGACCGTATCTGCCTTGTGCAGGCAATGTTACCGCCATTTGTATATGTGAATACCGCTGTCCCATTACTTTTTTCACCTCATTGTATTGTTAACAGCAGTATACACATGTGGCGATGATTGGCCATTTAGGTTGTTGTCACTCTCCGACTAATGGTGCGGCATGACGCTGAATGCTGCAGGGAGTTCATTACTTGTTCTCGGGTTGCAGACGCAGATGTGAAAGGGTAAAATGTGCTTGTATTCTGTACGATGCGGTGATTTTATTTTGTAGTGGTCAGAAGCAGTCGACCGGAACCTTGACTACAAGTATGCCTGCCCGCACATTCCCACGCGGCCCAACGTAAAAGCAAGGTCACATCCGGCTGCCCCACAATTCTGGAAATTGCACAAATGCACCAGCCGGCCTAACACAAACCCACATTGATGTCCATTTCAAATTTAGTCTGCTGCTGATAACGCCGTCTCTAGGTACTTCACAGCGATAACTCAAAATCTGACGCTGTTCACGATCCTTATATGCCCTACCAATCTTGGTATACGCTCTAGTGGCCGTTTTACCTGTCACAAAGAATTGAAACTCTAGTCATTTACATACCCGTCGATGGTTCTTACGTATATGATGTTACAGTGAAATCCATTATATCTGGGAGCTTCAATTTCTTTATTAGTCTGTGTATTTAATACTATGTAATGTTTCTTCTAGTTTTCGTTACTGGAATTTTTACTGAACTGCTTTGCATGGATTCATTTGATCTTTCTCTTGAATCGATGGATCCTGTATTACATGTTCATACTATTGGAGTACTGCCATTATGTATCCAATACCAGCTCTGAACTTTTCGAAATGAGAAGACTTCGTGAAAGCGGATTTTGTGCTTTGTGTGATTGGCGGCGGCGTACCACTCACCCTTTATCTAGTCGGTGTGGTGCAATGGAAATCAGTGGGACGTGCACCAGAGTTCTTACAGCTCCACTGTGTGCAGGTGAGGAGGTAAGTATATTACTATTAAGTTGCTGCAGTCCGAATTTGTTTTCTTATTTAAATATCCCAGAGTGCAGAACACGATCCTGCCGGCTACTCTTCCGGATCCCTGCCCTCAACTGAATTACCTGATGAAAATAATGTAATTGATGAAAACTGAATGCCGTTGTGTTAACTGACGAACATGTATGTTATACTTACTGAAGTCTTGCTGTCAAGAACTGTTACGAAATTGCCTGTAATCATTACGCTGTAATAAAGTACACAAAAGCGTGCAGCGCTTGACTATTTGCAATGCCGAACAGAAAGTTGTTCTAAGTGCATTGATTGAAAACTACTGTGGCGAATTGAAAATAGTTTAAGATTTACGATTTTCGCAAATTTAACACTTTCCATTATTATTTACTGCGCTGATAGTTCCAGAGATAGGCTTCATCATTCACAATTTATGGCGTGGTTAATAAACAAATCAAAAAAAGTTTTGCATCACCTCGGTTCCCAGAAATGAAGATAAACATTGACTGTCGATGTTGTATCTGAGACACAGTCCCTTTTCTTGTTCAGAGTCGTCAATAAACTCTCCCAAAAGTGTAAACAACCATGCATGAGCAGCGCCTATTAGACGCAGGGGGTCGACAGCCGAACAGTTCCAGTCATTCCACCAGGAAGGAGGTACACGGCCCGTGTTGTATGTAGTTCACCCATGCCTATCCGATCAATACCGCGGTTCGATCGCGTCCGCATTGTTACTTTGAGCCAGGAAGGGCTCTGAAGAAGGGAAGTGTCCAGGCGTCTTGGAGTGAACCAAAGCGATCTTGTTCGGACCTGGAGGAGATGCAGGCAGACAGGAATTATCGATGACATGCCTCGCTCACGCACCCAAGGGCTACTACTGCAATGGACGACCGCTACCTACGGATTATGGCTCGGAGGAACGCTGACAGCAACGCCACCATGTTGAATAATGCTTTTCGTGCAGTCACAGGACGTCGTGCTACGACTCAAACTGTGCTCAATAGGCTGCATGATGCGCAACTTCACTCCCGACGTCCATATTTGCAACCACGACTGAATGCAGCACAGTACAGATGGGCCGATCAACATCGAATAGACCGCTCAGGATTGGCAACACCTTCTCTCCACCGATGAGTGTCGCATATGCCTTCAACTACACAATCGTCGGAGACATATTTCGAGGCAACCCGGTCAGGTTGAACGCCTAAGATGCACTGTCCAGCGAGTGAAGCAAGGTGGAGGTTCCCTGCTGTTTTGGGGTGGCATTATGTGGGGCCGACGTACTCCGCTGGTGGTCATGGAATCCGCCGTAATGGCTGTACGACACGTGAATGCCATCCTCTGACCTATAGTGGAACCTTATCGGCAGCGTATTGGCGTGGCATTCGCGCTCCCATCGTGCACATCATGTGAATGACTTCTTTCACCATCGACTAGAGTGGCCAGCATGTTCTCCAGACATGAGCCCTAGCGAACATGCCTGGGATAGATTGAAAAGAGCTGTATATGGACGGTGTGACCCGCCAACCACTCTGAGGGATCTACGCCGAATTGCCGTTGAGGAGTGCGCAATCTGGACCAACAGTGCCTTGGTGAACCTGCGGATAGTATGCCATGAGTAATACAGGCGTGCATCAGTGCAAGAGGACGTGCTACTGGGTATTTAGAGGTACTGGTGTGTACAGAAATCTCGACCACCATCTCTCAAGGTCTCGCTGTATGGTGGTACAACTGCAATGTGTGGATTTCATGAGCAATAAAAAGGGTGAAAATGATGTTTATGTTGTTCTCATTACAATTTTCTGTACAGGTTCCGGAACTCTCGGAACCGAGGTGATGCAAAACTTTTTTTTGATGTGTGCATTTCCACCAGGACAGTTGAAAGTGCGCTTGCTCAAGATATAACCTTTCGATGTTCAAATCTGCTAATTGCTTATCAGAAAACTTCTAAAAATTTAGTTGTGCCATAACGTCCTGGGTAACAGAAATCCGAACACGGTCAAGAAAGTTTAAATCAAATACGAGGGTAAGTCATTTATAACCAGCAAAGAAGTTATAAAATTTTATTGTAATCGTATAGAAAACTTACATCATTTTTCGATATAGTCTCCTTGCGTTTCAACGCACTTGGTCCTTCGTTGTACAAGCTTCCTGATGCCCTTATAAAAGGAGGTTCTCGGTTGAGCTGCGAGCCAGGAATGCATCGCTTCTTTCACTGCCTCGTCAGAGACAAATCGACGGCCCCTTAATGCCTGTTTGAGTGGACTAAACAAGTGATAGTCAGAAGAGACAAGATCGGGACTATATGGAGGATGATCCAGTGCTTCAAATTTGACTTTCTGGAGCGTTTCAGCAGTGTGGGCAGCAGTATGCTGACGAGCATTGTCGTGCAACAACACAACACCTTTTGACAGCAATCCTCGGCGTTTGCTTTGAATTGAAGGCTTTAGCCTGGCAGTAAGCACCTCACTGTAATGTGGACTGTTTATTCTTGTGCCCCTTTCCCCATAATGTTCCAGTACTGGACCTCGTGTGTCCCAAAAAGCTGCAAGCGTCAGTTTTCCTACGGACGGTTGGGTCTTGAACTTTTTCTTGGACGTAGAATTTGGATTTTTCCATTCCATACTGCCGTTTACTCTCCTGCTCGCAATGATGGATCCGTGTTTAGTCACCAGAAATGATCCTGTCTAAGAAGTTGTCCCCTTCGTTATCATAGCGATCCAAATGATTTTTGCAGATGTCCAACCGCGTTTGTTTATGCAACTGTGTGAGTTGTTTTGGGACCCATCTTGGTTCAAATGGTTCAAATGGCTCTGAGCACTATGGGACAACATCTGTGGTCATCAGTCCCCTAGAACTTAGAACTACTTAAACCTAACTGACCTAAGGACATCACACACATCCATGCCAGAGGCAGGATTCGAACCTGCGACCGCAGCGGTCACGCGGTTCCAGACTGAAGCGCCTAGAACCGCTCGGCCACACGGAATATCAGAGGGACGAAGAGATACGGGGATAGTAATTGACTAACGTGTAGCTGAGCTGACTGAGATAGGGCCAGGAGAAGTGTCACGCATTCTCTAGTGACTTAGCAGACCACGACTACTAGACGCTGCATTCTGGTGGTGCAGCCGGGTGCCGTCTACGACGAGATTTCGCTTCCTGTGGTAGCATCCGTGGGCAGTAGTTGCCTAAGGGAGGGTTAAACGAAATGAACAGTCATGTCGGAACAAAGGACTGACGAGGATGATTTGCCTCTAGTGTTCAGATCAGTGATGCAACAGATCGCTAGTCTAAAAACTGAACTTCGTCATAAAATGCAAGACTCGAATGCACAGAGCAATTTTGTCAGCAGATGGAACGTACGAAAACCGGGTAAACTAGTCAAAGTACTCAGATTGTAAATACCCGTTCTAGCTTAGAAGACCATATTCGCCAGTCTAGGGAAGAAAAAGTTCAAATGAAAAGAGATGTGCTAAAGTTAAGTGAACAGACAGGCAACATGAAAATCACAGTGCAGGAAGAAATTGTTGAAAATAATGTTATTATTAGGCAAGAGATTGTTGATGAAACTGACCTAGTTCATAAGGGACTGTTAAAACTCATTAAAGAGGTACCTACCGATATATCAGGGAAATTGGAATCTCAGAATCAATATTTGGCAACTACAGTTACTCGCCTGGAGGAGGAACTCAGCGAATTAGAAAACATAGCATGCCAGGTACAGGTGAACTGCAACGCCTAAGCGTGTTGCAAGAAAGCAACAATAAAGAGTGTTGATATTGAGGGGACGATCACGGATTGTAAAAGCAGCATTATTATTTTGCCGATTAGAAGAAACAGAGAACCATTTTAAAGAGGTGTGCAAACGGGTCTCAGAGTTTCATAATTCAAAATGTCTGCAAATGGTAGGTGTAGTGTTAACATGGAATGACGAGGAGATAAATCATTGCTACATATTAAGAATGGTTCGGTGGAGTCGCTGGACACTGAAACAAGCAAAAGTGATTCGCAGAGACCCCACTAAGTTAATAAGACTAAGTGGCAGTCACCGAGTGTGTGAAGGGAAGAATGATAGTCGCATGACTAATCGTTTTCTTAGTTTCGCGCTCGAAGGAGAGATACACCCTATAATACTTTTAAGCACATATAACGAAGCTGAATGGGTCGATAAGAGGAAAATTCTGTTGTGATAGGGCATTTGGAGGCCGAAGCGGCATAATAGGCAGTCTTTCACCAACAAAAGTTTGGCAACTGGTCAGATTTTTCACAACAATTATAAAATAAATACTGGTCAGAACGAGAACAACAGAAGCTCACACTAGAGGTGTTTGCTCCTGACCCTTAATCTTATACACATGAGTTCAAAAAAGATGGTTCAAATGGCTCTGAGCACTATGGGACTTAACATCTTAGGTCATCAGTCCCCTAGACTTAGAACTACTTAAACCTAAGGACATCACACACATCCATGCCCGAGGCAGAATTCGAACCTGCGACCGTAGCGGTCGCGCGGTTCCAGACTGAAGCGCCTTTAACCGCGCGGCCACACCGGCCGGCACACATGAGTTTTCCACTTTCAGAAGACTTTTGCGAAAAATACGTGTCGTGTAGACACCGCCGAGAATCAGCACTCCGGCAGTGTCCGAGAGTGGTGAAGTATCAGTCAGTCGCACTCTGCGAGTTCAGACCTCTCGTGTAGACGGCAGCCTCTGTCTCTCGAGAACTGCTCGCCGTAGCTCTCTGACTAGGAGTACTATATCGCCATTGTCGAGAAATCTGAGAGTAATTGGAGTGTACTAAGGGGCCATATTGCGTCCCAGATTTGTGCCTTATTTCACAGTTTGTACACTACCAAACTATCCAAGTATCTGCTTCTTTTGAGCCATAATTTTTGTTAATGATGTATTTTTGAGTCCAGAAATCTCCCGTTTCACTTAAGCAACTTGCATACTCCGAAAGTTACAGATTCAACAATGAAAAGCAGTAAATAACACATAAAAACATATTAGACATATTATATAGAATTAACAAACGAGAATACAAAATAGTCATTGAATACACTTTAGCCTACGTGAAAACACAAATACGAATAAAGTACTACCCACTGTGCCACATCAACACTGCTATGAGTCACCCTATAAGAGTATGCCGACATCGTTAGGGCAGTTGAGACTACTGTCACGACGGATAGGAGTTGTGAGTGAATATGAGCAATGTGTCGAGGAAAAAAGTAATGAAGAAAGTTCTAGGAAGTGGTCGCAGGAAGAAGTTGCGCATTTAATTACGAGGGCTGAATGAAAAGTAATGCCTCCACCTTCATTAACTGGGTTTGGATGGGAATATTTTAATAAATCAAATCCAGAAATAATCCTTAGAATATGATATTTAATTACGAATATTCACTTTTCTACATAATCACCAGACAATTGGCTACATTTCTGCCAATAATAAGTTTTCTGAAGCCGTCACGGAAGAAGTCGACACTCTGTTTCCGCAACCACAGTGTCACAATTCTCTCACCGTCTTAATCAGAAGCATAATGATGTCCCCGCAGATCGTCTTTCATTATAGAAACAGATGGAAGGTAGACGGTGCTAAATCTGGACTGTATGGAGGATGCCGTACGATGGTGAGATTCAGTCTGTTAAGTTCTGCAGTGGTGGCACGTGAAGTGTGTGGTTTGGTATTGTCATGCTGCAGGAAAAAGTTTCCCTTTTCCTTTCGGGCCCTTGTTAGCCGTCGTTTCAGAGTTCGCAACGATGTGATGCATCGCTCTGAATTTATTGTTGTCCCACGATCAAGGAAATCAACATGGATAACACCATCTGCGTCCCAGAACACTGTAGCCATGATTTTTCCATCTGAGGGCTGCATCTTGAATCTTTTTCTGGGGCGAGCCTTTATGTCGATATTCCATAGATTGACGTTTCGTCTCCGGGTCGTAATGGTCACCTCCTGCTGTCAAGAATTCAATGACTGCACGTTGCTTAAATCGCATTGACCGACCGTCTGCGCAGGATTCCGTACTTTACACTGAAACAACACATCCGTTCAATGATAAGGGTTCCCGTTAACTGGAGCTGTAGAGAAGAGGCCACGGAACAAGCCAGTACCTGTGGCATACCAATGCTGCCAACTGTTGAAGAGTTACGAAGGAGGCGGCATTATTTTTCAGTCATCCCTCGTAGTTTTTACGAGAAAAGTCCCTTATGTGCTGTACAGTTACTGGTCTACGGGAACAGAGATAAGAAGCAAAGCATTTTGCCTGAAAAGGCTGCATTTCTTAACACCTCCACAGTGGAAATTTACCAGGATATCCGCAGTTCAAGGACTTAACCAAAATGATTTTATAACATAGATTAATTAACACAGAGAAACAAGTGAAGGTATGTTAAAAAGTAACCGTTTCGGAACTCGAAAAGTTGCCATTTAACTTCAAGTAATAAAGTGTATCTATAATTTTATATGACGTGGTATTTATTCGTTATATTAATATATTTAATGTTGAGGAACAAATGTTTAGGACTTTACCAGTGGTTCTTTGAACTAATACGAGTAAAATTCGTTCAAATAAATATATGTCCGGAACTGCTTAATTTATTAGATATCCGCCCTGAATGGTTTTTGAACGTCCATGTGTATCAAGATGAAATTGGTGTAATATTATTTCAACGTAATTGTTACTTTATCAAATATTATAAAGAAGAAACGTAGCTGATGCTAGAAATATTAACGTCACAAACAGTCTGTCTTTAACACTACAGGATTTGCACACAATACTAACTTGGTTGGTTGCTTTCGGTTCAATTATAAAGAGTATTTCTTGCATCTTCATCGCTGCCATTCTCGTAAAATTGCGATATTGTTGTGGATTTTCCATCATAAGCCCTGAAATGACATTTCTGCATGCTCCAGAATCATCCGGACGCCTAATGCGCTCTCTTATAAAACACGAGTACCGTCGTTCACGTTTTTCCTTTGCCGCTAAAAGTATTAAAAGTGCAGCTACAGCTCGATCTTCTTCCATCGCGACCTGTTCCTTCACACACAGAAGTACGACAGAAAAATCTCGCGGAGAGTAATCTCTCAGCTCTCACAGACACTCTCACCCTGCTGTGTGTAAACGCTCCCGACATCTACTCTGTCAATACTCCGCAGGCACTTACAGAAAGCACTCGCAATGAACCATCAGACAGTAGCTGTTAGCGAAAATTCGCCCCTAGTATTAACAGTTATGCGAGTACTGTCTGAGAGTGCCAAACTGTTTGAGAGCAAAAAACCTCTTAGATGTAACCCAGCCCTTATGCTAGCCAATGGGGACGGTACATAAAATATTTCGAGTGGCATTTAAATAGAGGAATATGTGTAGACGAACCTATTAGCGAAAGTCACTTAATTAGGGTACTAATTAGCCATATGCCTGTTAATATGAGTGACAAGGTTATCGGTAAAGAATGGACCCAAGAGAACGACGTACTGAGTTATCTGGAACAGTTGGATGTTTTGAATAAGGCCAAGGAAGACTAGAGATTAGGAATGATAAACGTGACTTCAATAAGGAGGGAAATTCTGGTCCGAAAAAGAATAACGATAGAAATAGCAGATATTCTCAGGTGAGCACGGTGCTGCTCTGTTGGTGGCATTCTTTTGTAGTTTTTGTAAGCGCTTTACCGACTGATAGATTAGAATCTGTTATATGAATTTTATAAGTTCTTTACTGCCCCTTAGTAGTAAGTCCGTTTTCAGATAGTAACAATATGCGGGAGCGACTAATAAACTCGAGAAGTAAAGAACACATATCATTATATGGTTCCACGATAGGTTGTACAACATAAGGATGTTGAACCAAGTTATAGCTTTAAGTAAAGTCAGCCAAAATGAGGATAATAATAACAACACAATAGTATATATACAGGCAGTAGAAATATATAAGAACATGTACAAATATTGACTGCGCTAAGCAAGCTCTTTTGATAGGAAAGCAGAAGGCAGGTGTCAAGTGGTTTCATGGACCACAAGAAACAGGCACATACATTCAGAAGTCAGGGCAATGAATGAAAATTGAATAGATAGGCAATAATTTATGAAGTTAAAATCCTATTCTGCCAGATGCAGTTGGGATAGGTTTTTTAAAGACTGCGTTTACTGCAGGACGGAATGCGGACCTACTGTGGTGGGACGTTGGAGTCAGACTATTAGGTGGCCGCGTGGGGCCAGCAGCTACTGTCACTGCATATTTGGCGCTAGGGGCTTCTATGGGACAGCACTCCTAACCCGGTGGTTTCTTATATACTCCACATAGTTTACTTTATAATCTGCATCACACAGATCCCATTAGCGGTACAAATGTGGAATTTTATACCACACTGGGTATATCGAAGGGGCATGCTGTACGTTGTCGCCTTCCAGTCTTATAAGAAATCAATTAATTTTACATGAAGCACCAATCTGCTCAGATGTGAATAGTCCTGCAGTTGGATTAACTTCAGGTGAAACGTCGGCCGGGGTGGCCGAGCGGTTCTAGGCGCTACAGTTTGGAACCGCGCGACCGCTACGGTCGCAGGTTCGAATCCTGCCTCGGGCATGGATGTGTGTGATGTCCGTAGGCTAGTTAGGTTTAAGTAGTTCTAAGTTCTAGGGGACTGATGACCTCAGAAGTTGTGTCCCATAGTGCTCAGAGCCATTTGAACCATTTTTGAATCAGGTGAACCCTATATGTTGAGATTAGACTTGTGGAGTTAGTTAGTCTATATACGTAGGCTGGAACTTAAATAGTGGCAATAGTGGTGTGTAGACACTATGCAATGGAACCTACTATTGTCGCTGATAGCACACGTTGTTGACATACCTACCATACCTCTGTGCAAATGGACTCGGCCGTCTCACGTTACCTGCGTGCGCACAATCGAAGGAAACAGTCGCTTGTGAGCGAGTGGTCTAACTTGACGGTGTCACTATGTTTTCGAAACAGGAACAACGGTGTTGGATCAAGATGGAATGTGCCAGAGGTCCTACAGCACGACAGTGTCATCAAGGTCTTCAAGAGGCGTAAGGGGAATCGGGATTGCCGTACAGAACAGTGACAAATTGGGTAAAAGCCTTCAGCGAAGGTCGGCAAACTGTGACAGACATGAATCGGGCAGGTCGTCCTAGCGTCTCTGAAGTGCGTGCTTTTGCCGCGTGAGAGGACAGTGATCGACGCCACACGATTCGTGAGCTCGCCCACGAAACCGAATTAGCGCATCCGACTGGGCTTCGCATCCTGAAAGAACGCCTGGGCATGCGAAAAATTGCATCACGATGGGGTCCGCATGACCTGACGGAAATGCAGAAATGGATGCGTTACGACGCAGCTCAGACGCACATGAAACGCTATGAGCGCGAAGGATAGGCTTTCTTACTCCGTATCGTAACACTGGATGAGATATGGGCGACATCGTACGAGTCAAAACTGAAACGCCAGTCCAACGAATGCCGTCGTTACGGGTCGCCGCCCCAGTATAGGGAAAGTTATGGTAATTCTCGTGTACGACTGTGAAGGTGTTATCTTAACGCATTACGTTCCTCCACGGCAGACAGTCAATGCACAGTATTACTGTTCGTTCTTGGAGCATCACCTGCGACCAGCTTTGCGAAAGAAGCCGTGACACGTTCTGCGCAACCCACCCATCATTTTGCGCGACAATGCGCGGGCGCATACAGCGCAAGCTGTGGCTGCTCTGTTCGGTCGATGAGACTGGGAAGTGCTGTATCATCCACCACACTCCCCGGACTTAAGTCCTTGTGACTATGATTTGATTCCTAAGATGAAGGAACCACTTCCTGACATTCGTTTCAGAACTATTCCAGAGATTCTACAGGCAGAAGACTGCTCCATTCGCACCATCAACAGAACAGGCCCTGCTAATGGTATATCACGCCTTCCACATCGCTGGCAACGGGTTCTACACAACGCTGGTTACTACTCTGAAACACAGTAACAGGTGAATACATGTAACTCTTTTGTATCGGTTGTGAATAAATAGTTGCGACTATTTAAGTTCCAACCCTTGTATATTAAAGTCATTAAAGTTACTGTTTAGTTTTATGTAGGACTAAACGTACAAAATCGATCATCAGACACACCCCCACTTCCACAATCACCCCCACTGGTCAGAAGTTATAGTATATTGTTCAAAAAATGGTTCAAATGGCTCTGAGCACTATGGGACTTAACATCTGTGGTCATCAGTCCCCTAGAACTTAGAACTACTTAAACCTAACTAACCTACGGACATCACACACATCCATGCCCGAGGCAGGATTCAAACCTGCGTCCGTAGCGGTCACGCGGTTCCAGACTGAAGCGCATAGAACCGCACGGCCACACCGGCCAGCAGTATATTGTTAATGGCACCCGTTTGCTACTGTACAAAAATTTGCAGTTGCACGAATTATTTCTCCATTCGACCTTTTTGCCTTGACTGACTGGCCTCATTACGCCACCGACTTGTCGAATACTTAGAAAGTGTGAAATTTACGTTTGTGCACAATTTACGTACAAATTTTGTGAATTTTAACAGAATAGAACAAACAATTACATCGTTGTATTCGTCTGGCCTTATTACTTCGAAACTGCTTTGTCTGTCAGGGTTGGGTTTGGATTGAACTCTCATCGCAATTAGTATTAGCGTAACGTTTACAAAAGTCGTTTTTCTTTCATTGCCCTCACGGGGAAGTTTAAATTGATAATGTTTATGAAATATCCGACTAGGCTCGTGGGATGGTAGTCCAATCAATAGAGACTAAAAAAGACTGAATATCGTGAATAGTTCGTACATCGGTAATATTTGTACGGTGGTAGGAGGGAGTCCCACGAACAATATAATGAAAATTGTGACTGGTGAGGGATTAGTGTGGGGGTAGAGATGCATTTGAAGGCCACTTTTGTACGTTTTTGGTGAATAACTCGAAAACAGTGGCCTCCAGCGAAAGCATATCCCAGCACAAAATTTAAATATATTTCCTTTCAGAAGGTCCTGCTCATTTTTCTGTAGAATAAGTTGTTGGCGCGTAGAGGGCAAGAGAATATGAAAACTGGCGCATGGGTTTTGAAGACCAGATGCAACACTGAGGGTTACACGAATGGAAATCAGTAGGCAGTTGAATCATCCGGTATATACGGACATGTCCAGAAAAATGTAGACACTCTTTGATAGCTTATGTCTTTGGAACAAAATGACATATCGTTGCAGTTTTTCGCGGTTGCATAGTACATTGTTTTCTCGACAGAACTTGGCGCGCGCTTTCCCATAGGTGACAATGTATCAATGAATCTACTAAGAACAATTTTAATAAACAGTTTTTGGAACAGTGATTATTTTTTTTTAATTTTTTGTTTTTAAACTTCAGTCTTAATCACACCACATACGTTACAAGAACATAGGTGACCGGTTTCGGTCATATTACATGACCTGTAATTTAATTTAGAAAGTAATAGAAACCTTATAAGAGTTACAATAAAATAAGACAAAATGCTTATAAGGATAAAATACAATAAGACGTGTTATACCCATGGCATCCTTCGAAGATGGTAGGTGGAGCACTCTTCTCAGCTGTTGTGATGTCAACTGGTTCCAGCAAGTGACGAGCATACGCTTAAGTACGAAGATGCTCCGCCTACCTCTTCTCCCTCCAACTCACATTAACCAATCAGTATAAAAAAGGGTTCACATAATCGTCGAAACGTAAAAAAAAAAAAACAAAGTACAATAATAACATAGAAATAGTTATGTATAATATCTCTTTACAACCATGGAATTATATAAAATATCAATTAAAAGCTTTAAAATAACTGTACAGCCGGTGTATGGTCGGTGTGCCCTCTACGGGCTAAGGTGGTGCTACCACAATGGTTTCAAAGTCAACGATGCTGTTGAGGTCTTTGGCATTGCGGCATCATATCGATATGTGAGTTGTGTCTCGAGTGCAAGTATACATCTATGCTAGATTCAGTCTGTCTGTCTTTTATTAAAATGTCATAAAACTGATTTATTAAAAGTGCAGTCATCTTTCGTAATATTTCTAGTTGGAAGTTTAAAATTGTGATATAAATATTTACGTACTGTCCTAAGGTACATTTCTGCCATGGATACAACTGGGTCCTATGATTTTCTGAACAAAAGAGTACATATGTGTTCACAGAATTTCGTCAAAGAGATCATAAAAATGTATTTCACGAAAATCTAACTGTTCATTGAGAAGCACTGGCGGTTCATCTCTATAATGAGCATATATCTCGATCTCCTCCAAAATATTTAATAATAAACCTTTATTAGCGTAATGAAGGACTTGAAAATTCTGTTGTACCGTCCCTTCGGCATGCTTATTAAGAGTTATGTGATGGCCAAAGACTGATTTTGCTCGTGCGGTACCTGATGTATGTTCTTTGTATCGTGTAGTAAATCTCCGGCCTCTTTGGCAAATGTATATTTTTCTACAATCACTACATTGGATCTTGTAAACCCCTGACATGAGAAATGTATCGTTATCATTACCTACAGTATGTTTTAATTTATTTTGCAAAGTATTCTTAGTTTCAAATGCTACTGTTATTTCAGAATTCTTAAATAGATTACTGATCCTGTCTGATATGTTCCCCATGTAGGTCATTTTTGTGTATTTATGAACTCCTATTAGAGGCGTACTTGGTGATTGCTGCATTTTATTAAACATATTATCAACTTGACGTGTATCAAAAGAATTGCTCTTCGCAATCTGTTTTAGAATAGTTGTTTGTTTTTTATTTCATTTTCTTCAAGGGGTAATTTTAGCATCCGGTGGATCATTGACTTAAAAAATGCTTTTTTATATTTGTCAGGATGACAAGATTGTCGTTTGAGCAACGCAAGGCCCTGTTGGAGTGGTACTGGAAGTATGAAAACATGATAGAGGTACAACGTCAATGGCTTAATGTGTACAGAACTCAGCCACCAACATGTAAAACAATTTATCGTATTCAGGATATGCATAAGGAAGGGTCTGGTAGACCAAAACATCAAATCCAGGTACCAGCGTTGCTGTGTTGCAACATTTTACTAGGTCACATCAATAATCCCCCCATGAACCATGGACCTTGCCGTCGGTGGGGAGGTTTGCGTGCCTCAACGATACAGATGGCCGTACCGTAGGTGCAACCACAACGGTGGGGTATCTGTTGAGAGGCCAGACAAACATGTGATTCCTGAAGAGGGGCAGCAGCCTTTTCAGTAGTTGCAGGGGCAACAGTCTGGATGATTGACTGATCTGGCCTTGTAACATTATCCAAAACGGCCTTGCTGTGCTGGTACTGCGAACGGCTGAAAGCAAGGGGAAACTACAGCCGTAATTTTTCCCGAGGACATGCAGCTTTACTGTATGATTAAATGATGATGGTGTCCTCTTGGGTAAAATATTCCGGAGGTAAAATAGTCCCCCATTCGGATCTCCAGGCGGGGACTACTCAAGGGGACGTCATTATCAGGAGAAAGAAAACTGGCGTTCTACGGATCGGAGCGTGGAATGTCAGATCCCTTAATCGGGCAGGTAGGTTAGAAAATTTAAAAAGGGAAATGGATAGGTTAAAGTTAGATATAGTGGGGATTAGTGAAGTTCGGTGGCAGGAGGAACAAGACTTTTGGTCAGGTGATTACAGGGTTATAAATACAAAATCAAATAGGGGTAATGCAGGAGTAGGTTTAATAATGAATAAAAAATAGGAGTGCGGGTTAGCTACTACAAACAGCATAGTGAACGCATTATTGTGGCCAAGATAGACACAAAGTCCATGCCTACTACAGTAGTACAAGTTTATATGACAACTAGCTCTGCAGATGATGAAGAAATTGAAGAAATGTATGACGAGATAAAAGAAATTATTCAGGTAGTGAAGGGAGACGAAAATTTAATAGTCATGGGTGACTGGAATTCGTCAGTAGGAAAAGGGAGAGAAGGAAACATAGTAGGTGAATGTGGATTGGGGGGAAGAAATGAAAGAGGAAGCCGCCTTGTAGAATTTTGCACAGAGCACAACTTAATCATAGCTAACACTTGGTTCAAGAATCATAAAAGAAGGTTGTATACCTGGAAGACTCCTGGAGGTACTAAAAGGTATCAGATAGATTATATAATGGTAAGACAGAGATTTAGGAACCAGGTTTTAAATTGTAAGACATTTCCAGGGGCAGATGTGGATTCTGACCACAATCTATTGGTTATGAACTGCAGATTGAAACTGAAGAAACTGCAAAAAGGTGGGAATTAAAGGAGATGGGACCTGGATAAACTGAAAGAACCAGAGGTTGTAGAGAGTTTCAGAGAGAGCATAAGGGAACAATTGACAGGAATGGGGGAAAGAAATACCGTAGAAGAAGAATGGGTAGCTCTGAGGGATGAAGTATTGAAGGCAGCAGACGATCAAGTAGGTAAAAAGGCGAGGGCTAATAGAAATCCTTGGGTAACAGAAGAAATATTGAATTTGATTGATGAAAGGAGAAAATATAAAAATGCAGTGAACGAAACAGGCAAAAAGGAATACAAACGTCTCAAAAATGAGATCGACAGGAAGTGCAAAATGGCTAAGTAGGGATGGCTAGAGGATAAATGTAAGGATATAGAGGATTGTCTCACTAGGGGTAAGATAGATACTGCCTACAGGAAAATTAAAGAGACCTTTGGAGAGAAGAGAACCACTTGTATGAATATCAAGAGCTCAGATGGAAACCCAGTTCTAAGCAAAGAAGGGAAAGCAGAAAAGTGGAAGGAGTATATAGAGGGTCTATACAAGGGCGATGTACTTGAGGACAATATTATGGAAATGGAAGAGGATGTAGATGAAGATGAAATGGGAGACACGATACTGCGTGAAGAGTTTGACAGAGCACTGAAAGACCTGAGTCGAAACAAGGCCCCGGGAGTAGACAACATTCCATTAGAACTACTGACAGCCTTGGGAGAGTCAGTCCTGACAAAACTCTACCATCTGTTGAGCAAGATGTATGAGACAGGCGAAATACCCTCAGACTTCAAGAAGAATATAATAATTCCAATCCCAAAGAAAGCAGGTGTTGACAGATGTGAAAATTACCGAACTATCAGTTTAATAAGTCACAGCTGCAAAATACTAACGCGAATTCTTTACAGACGAATGGTAAAACTGGTAGAAGCGGACCTCGGGGAAGATCAGTTTGGATTCCGTAGAAATGTTGGAGCACGTGAGGCAATACTAACCTTACGACTTATCTTAGAAGAAAGATTAAGAAAAGGCAAACCTACGTTTCTAGCATTTGTAGACTTAGAGAAAGCCTTTGACAATGTTAACTGGAATACTCTCTTTCAAATTCTGAAGGTGGCAGGGGTAAAATACAGGGAGCGAAAGGCTTTTTACAATTTGTACAGAAAGCAGATGGCAGTTATAAGAGTCGAGGGGCATGAAAGGGAAGCAGTGGTTGGGAAAGGAGTGAGACAGGGTTGTAGGCTCTCCCCGATGTTATTCAAAAAATGGCTCTGAGCACTATGGGACTAAACTTCTATGGTCATCAGTCCCCTAGAACTTAGAACCACTTAAACCTAACGAACCTAAGGACATCACACAACACCCAGTCATCACGAGGCAGCGATGTTATTCAATCTGTATATTGAGCAAGCAGTAAAGGAAACAAAAGAAAAATTCGGAGTAGGTATGAAAATTCATGGAGAAGAAGTAAAAACTTTGAGGTTTGTCGATGACATTGTAATTCTGTCAGAGACAGCAAAGGACGTGGAAGAGCTGTTGAACGGAATGGACAGTGTCTTGAAAGGAGGATATAAGATGAACATCAACAAAAGCAAAACGAGGATAATGGAATGAAGTCAAATTAAATCGGGTGATGCTGAGGGAATTAGATTAGGAAACGAGACACTTAAAGTAGTAAAGGAGTTTTGCTATTTAGGGAGTAAAATAACTGATGACGGTCGAAGTAGAGAGGATATAAAATGTAGACTGGCAATGGCAAGGAAATCGTTTCTGAAGAAGAGAAATTTGTTAACATCGAGTATAGATTTAAGTGTCAGGAAGTCGTTTCTGAAAGTATTTGTATTGAGTGTAGCCATGTATGGAAGTGAAACATGGACGATAAATAGTTTGGACAAGAAGAGAATAGAAGCTTTCAAAATGTGGTGCTACAGAAGAATGCTGAAGATAAGGTGGGTAGATCACGTAACTAATGAGGAGGTATTGAATAGGATTGGGGAGAAGAGAAGTTTGTGGCACAACTTGACTAGAAGAAGGGATCAGTTGGTAGGACATGTTGTGAGACATCAAGGGATCACAAATTTAGCATTGGAGGGCAGCGTGGAGGGTAAAAATCGTAGAGGGAGACCAAGAGATGAATACACTAAGCAGATTTAGAAGGATGTAGGCTGCAGTAGGTACTGGGAGATGAAGAAGATTGCACAGGATAGAGTAGCATGGAGAGCTGTATCAAACCAGTCTCAGGACTGAAGACCACAACAACAACAACAACAACATCAATAATCTGCAAAGTAGGGTGCACGTGAAAGCGGGGTAAGCCGAACAAGCGCAGAGGAATTCTGAAGGCTTCGAAGTGGGATGTGTGCATTCCAAGCACGCTGCACGCTGTGTACGAGGACGACCCGCATCGAAGGATTAAGTACTGCGAGTGGTTTGATGGCTTGCTTCGCCAGGATGGTTATCTGATTTAATGAGGCACCGTTCAAACTGGACGGTACTGTAAACCGTCATAAATGGCGTGTACGGGGCTCCTGAAAATCCCCTCGTTCATGTGGACAAACATGTTAATCTACCGGGCGTTTATGTGTGGTGTGGTCTGTGATCATGCGGTCTGATTGGCCCATTCTTCTTTGAAGGTACCGTAAATGGCGAGATGTATCTTCGTATGCTGCAGACATCGATTTTACCTGCTATCTCAGAGATATTTGGAAGTGAAAGTTTTTACCTATAACAAGATGGAGCTCCGCCTCATTACCACAGAGAATATCAGAGCCCACATGGATGAAAATCTACCTGGACGATGGATAGAGCGAAGAAGGGCTGTTGAGTACCCACCAAACTTTACACTTCTTGACTTCTGCCTTGGAGGGCCTAGGAAAATGAAGTTTGTCAACGGAAGCGAGCTAAATTGAACGAGCTACGAGAAAATATCGAGGCGTCCTGTGCGGCTGTCACACCCGCAGCACAGTTCGGTCAACAGTTCGGTCAACAGTTCAGCGACATCGACGTTGTTTGGCTGCTAACTGGCGTCAGTCTGAAGACATAAAATAACCCCGTGCAAAAACTGTAACGGTATGTCATTTTGCTCCATTAATATTGACTATCAAAGAGTGTCTACATTTTTCTGGACCCCTCTGTCCGCCCACTTAGCAGAGTGGAAAAAAAAGTAGTAACGTGTTTGCCGACTACGCAACGGGCCCGGGTTCGATTCCCGGCCGGGTTAGAGATTTTCTCCGCTTGTGGACTGGGTGTTGTGTTGTCCTCAGCATCATCTCATCATTACCGACGCGTAAGTCGCGCAGTGTAGCGTGACCTGAAATAAGACTTGCAGCACAGCGGCCGAACTTCCCCGGATGGGGCCTCCCGGCAAACAACGCCACACGATTATTTGATTTTATTTCTGGACCCCTCTATTTATCGCAAAAATACCATGAACGTAAAATTCAGGTGAAAAGAAGGGAAAGTTACCTTTTTTGGATGTTCTGGTTTATAGAAAAGAAGACGGAACCCTGGGACACAGTGCTTACAGGAAACCGACTCATACCGACAGGTATTTATATGCTACCAATTGCCATCCACCTCTTCAACGTACAGGAGTCCTTCGGAGCATATGCTGTCTCGGATGCTGAAAATTTACCATAAGAGCTGCAACATCTTAAGGACGTGTTCAATAATAACGGCTATACGGACCGACAAATTCGACGTCCTTTTGAGTTTGGACGTCTACCTGAACCTTCTAAAGACACTTTTAGGTCTGTGGTTACGTCTGTGGCTTTTCTTCCGTATGGTGGAAATAAGTCCGACAAGATAGGTAGACTTTTGAAGAAATATGAGATCAGATGCGTTTTTCGTCGGCCAGCTAAGATTCGAGCACTTCTTGGCTCTGTCAAAAATGATTTAGGTTTAAGGAAGCCTGGCGTTTACAAAATACCGTGTGAGTGCGGGAAAATTTACATTGGCCAAACTATTCGTACCGTCAACGGCAGGTGTATTGAACATCTTCGCCAAACGCGATTATTACAACCAGATAAATCTGCGGTGGCTGAGCGTTGCCTTACAGAGAGATACAGGATGCTATACAATGAGACGCAAGTAATTGCAAATGCTTCTCGGTGCCGGGATTGTGTTTTCAAAGAATCTGTTGAAATCAGACTAGTGGATAATATCATTAATGGTGACAATGGATACCCACTAAGTAGAATGTGGAATCCTGTTTTATCAGACATGAGAAACAACGACATCTGAGTCGGCTGGCTATGAATAATCATTTGTAACGATGTATCGTTTTCAACACTATTCACCACCGGAGGCGCTGCAACTCTCTTTGCGCCAGGAGGCAGCAGGAATGATTGGGCGCGTGCGCACTGTATCTAGCGCATGCGCTGTTGTACGTCCGATGCATATAAAGGTGCAGTCTTTTGCGAGTGAAATCAGTTATCGGCGAGAGCGACGTAGCTTTTCTCACCTGATGATGGTGGCCAGGTGAACCGCTGAAATATTGTGCTCTGATGACAGTTTGATCCTGCTGGAAACCCGACAAGAATTTGGCATATGAATACGCCGGGAAAGTCTTCATAGCCACAGGTGAGATTCGACCTGATAAAGACGTTTACTAGCAACCGTTCTGCCCGCCAACCACGTGTGCATTGCATAGGTAAAGTGGGCAGTGAGAGCGATACACAAAGTGGTCTCTGTCACACACCGTAAAGTGGCTTTCGCGGTATAGATTTATATTTAGTGAAGTTTCGTTTCCGTTATACACTACATTCACGAAAAGAAGCATTAACTTCTTTGGGACTGGAACTCGATAATGTTTGTAAACGTAATAGATGAATGTTTCTTATTTGCAAGGTGAAATATTATCTCCTTTATTCGTCTGCATTGATCAGAAAACAGTAACCCGCCAGATTAGCCGAGAGCGCTAATGCTCTGTTTCCTAGACTCGGGGTAGCGCGCCGGCCAAGGATCGAATCCGCCCGCGGATTAACGACGCCGGCCAGTGTGCCGCCCAGCCTGGTTGTGGTTTTTAGGCGGTTTTCCACATCCCACTAGGTGAATACTGAGCTAGTCCCCACGTCCCAACTGCTACACGACCCACAGACATCTGAACACGTTCACTCCATTAGAGACAGCTGGGGTACCCTAATTCCGTCCTGGGGGGCGGGGGGGTGTAGGGGGTGGCGGCAGGAAGGGCATCTGGCCACCCATTAACATTAACCTTTCTTTCGAGAGGGTGCGTTTCTGGATGTGGTGTCGGACATGTTGCTTCCCTCTACTTATGCTTCCTGAGGAGATCACGAATGTAAAATTAGAGAGTTTCGAGCGCGCATGGAGGCTTTCCGGCAGTCGTTCTTTCAGCGAACCATACTCGACTGGAACAGGAAAGGGAGGTAATGACAGTGGCACGCAAAGTGCCCTCCGCCACACACCGTTGGGTGGCTTGCGGAGTATGAATGTAGATGTAGATGTAGAACCTTGCCAAATCCGTTCCTAACCACGCCGACACTGCGGCGGCGGGATAAAGGTATCAGTAAAAGAAGAAAAGGTTGATCAGAAAGCAGTACAACTGATATATTTCAGGCATAACAATTTAATTTGTGTCCCTTCATGTTAACTGCTTCTTCCAATACTTACAAGCAATAGCGCACCGACTGAGGGAATCATACTCTGTTTTTATCGGTACGCTAGTATTTGCGCCAACACAGCACATTTGTTGAAACAGTGCGGTAGCGCGCGACGATGCGGCGCCTGTGGTGGACGCAGAGCTCTGCAGCGAGCGCGGCGGCGGCGAGGGTGATTCCCGCTAGCAGCAGCAGGAAGACGGCCCGCAGCTCTGCCAGCGTCAGCGGCGTGTCGCTGCTGAAGGGCTGCGAGGCGCCCTCGGCGCCAGTGGCGGCCTCCGTGGCCAGCTGGTGGAAGGTGCGCTGGCGCCAGTGCGCCACCAGCCCGGACTGCAGCGCGCGGCCCAGCAGCTGCGACAGGCGCGGCGCGTACGGCGAGCCGCGGCGCACCGCGTAGCCCAGCAGGTAGCGGCGCGGGCACTGCGCGGCCACGTGCAGCTGGGGGTCGCGAGTCGCCCCCAGCGCCCGCGAGACCGACCGCCGCTCCAGGAAGGCCGCGTCGCGCCGGCCCAGCACGCGCGCCACCATCTCGTCCCGCCGCATCCGCACCACCTGCACAGACACACGTTCCTCCACAGACTCTCCTTCACAGATAACAAGCCAAGATATCATTTTTTTTTTTCGAATCAGAAACATACAAATTTACAGTAGCCATACACATCGATAAATATGTACATATACAGGGTGTTACAAAAAGGTACGGCGAAACTTTCAGGAAACATTCCTCACACACAAATAAAGAAAAGATGTTATGTGGACATGTGTCCGGAAACGCTTAATTTCCATGTTAGAGCTCATTTTAGTTTCGTCAGTATGTACTGTACTTCCTTGATTCACCGCCAGTTGGCCCAATTGAAGGAAGGTAATGTTGACTTCGGTGCTTGTGTTGACATGCGACTCATTGCTCTACAGTACTAGCATCAAGCACATCAGTACGTAGCATCAACAGGTTAGTGTTCATCACGAACGTGGTTTTGCAGTCAGTGCAATGTTTACAAATGCGGAGTTGGCAGATGCCCATCTGATGTATGGATTAGCATGGGGCAATAGCCGTGGCGCGGTACGTTTGTATCGAGACAGATTTCCAGAACGAAGGTGTCCCGACAGGAAGACGTTCGAAGCGTCTTAGGGAGCACGGAACATTCCAGCCTATGAGTCGCGACTAGGGAAGACCTAGAACGACGAGGACACCTGCAATGGACGAGGCAATTCTTCGTGCAGTTGACGATAACCCTAATGGCAGCGTCAGAGAAGTTGCTGCTGTACAAGGTAACGTTGACTACGTCACTGTATCGAGAGTGCTACGGGAGAACCAGTCGTATCTGTACCATGTACAGCGTGTGCAGGCACTATCAGCAGCTGATTGGCCTCCACGGTTACACTTCTGCGAATGGTTCATCCAACAATGTGTCAATCCTCATTTCAGTGCAAATGCTCTCTTTACGGATGAGGCTTCATTCCAACGTGATCAAATTGCAAATTTTCACAATCAACATGTGTGGGCTGACGAGAATCCGCACGCAATTGTGCAATCACGCCATCATCACAGATTTTCTGTGAACGTTTGGGCAGGCATTGTTGGTGATGTCTTGATTGCGCCCCATGTTCTGCCACCTACGCTCAATGGAGCACGTTATCATGATTTCATACGGGATACTCTACCTGTGCTGCTAGAACATGTGCCTTTACAAGTACGACACAACATATGGTTCATGCACGATGGCGCTCCTGCACATTTCAGGCGAAGTGTTCGTACGCTTCTCAACAACAGATTCGGTGACCGATGGATTGGTAGAGGGGGACCAGTTCCATGACCTCCACGCTCTCCTGACCTCAACCCTCTTGACTTTCATTTATGGGGGCATTTGAAAGCTCTTGTCTACGCAACCCCGGTACCAAATGTAGAGACTCTTCGTGCTCGCATTGTGGACGGCTGTGATACAATACGCCATTCTCCAGGGCTGCATCAGCGCATCGGGGATTCCATACGACGGAGGGTGGATGCATGTAGCCTCGCTAAAGGAGGACATTTTGAACATTTCCTGTAACAAAGTGTTTGAAGTCACGCTGGTACGTTCTGCTGCTGTGTTTTTCCATTCCATGATTAATGTGATTTGAAGAGAAGTAATAAAATGAGCTCTAACATGGAAAGTAAGCGTTTCCGGACACGTGTCCACATAACATATTTTCTTTCTTTGTGTGTGGGGAATGTTTCCTGAAAGTTTGGTCGTACCTTTTTGTAACACCCTGTATACACAAATTGTATTTATATTACATGTGCCCAGTACTTTGCAACCTCCAAGGCGCTTGGAGTGGATTGCAGGAGATCAATCTTCGTGCAGGATGTAGGGCACAAAAGGCACTGGAGCATGTGGCTTGTGGTTTGTTCTTGTCCGCAATCACAGGACGTATCTTCTGTTATGAAGCCCCATCTCTTCAGGTCGTCTCTGGATAGTCCAACCCCTGATCGTAATCTGTTTAAGATTTCCACACCAGCCACAGCCAGCTCTCGTTGTGTCCAGGTGGTAGTTCCTCAGCTTCTGGCGTCTGCAGGTGAGGCGTCGACTTCTTCCATAACTCCAGCCTTGCCTTCTCTGGTGAAGTGGTGAGCTTCTCGGATGTTCTCAGGAAGCTCTTTCGCGATCTCAGCCGTTGCTGTGGTGGAATATGTCCGTGCAGTGGATGGGCACTGTCCTGTTCCACTTTCAGTCTCTCCTTGTTGGCAGCCACTGTTCTGCATATCCATGGTGGCGCTATTCCAGCCAGGCAGTAGAGCTTATCAGTTGGGGTAGGTTGTAACATTATGTGATTGCCTTATCATTTTAAATCATTCACTAATCGAACAGTCGCTCGGCAACAGCTACAGTTAGTAAATAATGTTGTGAGAATGTAAAACGTGAACGACCTGTGACGTAACGTGTTTATTGTCGAAGCGCCGTCAGAGATACACTGAGTTACTGACTTTGAAAACCGCGGCGCGAAAAATGGACAGAAGAAGAACACTTTTACACATTCTTTCGATGTACGAGATATTCTCGATGAACAGTTACTCATTATTCACTTTCTCTTGTCTCTTGTAACTTGTCTCGGACGCGCATGTCTTGCCGCCGTATTATTATTATTGTTAAAAATAATTTTATTTTAGTGTAAAGTAAAAGTGCAATACTAAAAGTGCAATACTGCACAGCAGTAGATTTATTATGCGACGTGTATGTGAAAACGTCAAAGGAATTATTTTCATTACGTCAGTGCCAGTCAAAACGGCATCCATGTTAAATCCTTTATTGCAGTGTAAGTTCATCTATTAACTGCCACAAATTCAACGTAAAATGGAACTGGTGTACGGACTATTTATTTATTATAGAATCTATGTCTCATTCTTTCTTGAATTTACTTAATTTTCTTTATGTTTCTGCCAAATAGAGAGTTCACAGTCACGAATTCTTTCGTCGAGATCGCATGGAAGTTGCATGCGGCGAAATATTTTCTCCACGCCATATTCTACTGGTAAATGCATAATTACGAAATTCATGTTGAGCTATCCAAAAATAATTATATTTTGAATAGGCATTTACTCTCCTCTGCAATGCAACTTCCGACTGATCAGACGATCCAACAAGAGATAGCCGCACACGGTCGGCGTTCGCAAATATATTTCCACCGCTGATTACAGCTGTATGTTACAGGACAAAAGTAAAAATATTGTTAGAATTAGCGACTACGAACGGGGACTTTTATAACAGTATGATTATGTATACACATTACGTAAACATATCGTTGTAAGGTCTTAAGCAACCTGTGATCAACCGGCAGGTTTCGTTGAGAGCAGTGTATACTTGTGTAGCATGAGATGACCTGTACCAGACTGGAGAAGCATATTCAGCAGTAGAAAAGCACAGTGCCATTGCAGAACAGCGAATAGTTTGTGGATGTGATTCCCACTGTGTCCCCGCTAGTTTGCGAATTAGGTTGTTTCGAGCGGAGATTTTCATTTTGGTGTTCTTGCAGTGAGTTTTGAATGTCAGAGTTCTATCGAGAGTGACTCCCAAGTATTTAGGTGCGTGATGATGCTGGCGTTGGATGCCTGACCATGCAATATGTAGCTCACGATTAGCGTCCCTGTTCCTTAAATGAAAGGCACACACTTGCGTCTTCGAAGGGTTTGGTCTGGGTTGGTTCCGATTGTAGTAGCTTGACAGTGTTCTAAGTGCTGTTGCCAGGTTTCTTTCCATTCTTTCAAAGCGTGAGCTCTGCGTAGCAAGGGCTAGGTCATCTGCATTCATCTACGAGAGTTGTACAATAAAGAATGATCATAATTATTTTTATGGTTATAATTTCTCGCGCTAAAATTTAATCTTATGATATTCTTTGATTTTCAAAGAATATTCTTAAGAATTTATTTTATTTACTAGCGATTCATCAAGAATATTAACACATTTAATCACACTATGTAAGCATGGAAGTAGCTGCCAGGGAGTAACTGATGAAATCATAACCAAATTCCTTTTAACAAATGGGAATTTTATTCGCTTTAATAGTGCCTAAAAGCATGTTTTAAAAGAAACAGATTTAAAATCATAATCAGAAGGCACCCTCTAAATATCAAAGTTACAATTTATTCAGAGGCAGAAAGAAACTAGTTTTGACTGTATGAGCTTTCGGGCAAAGAACCATGCCGCTCCCTTTTGACACGGCCGTAGTTACGACCACTCACAACAGCCTCTGAAAGACTACACTGGTGCAAATCTGCAACACACCAGATAACTTTAAACTAAGAGTTTTAACAAATTACACAAGCACATGCAGTGTTACGTGGCTTTACGCTTAATTAGAGACTTACTATTTTATCAGTTGATTTGTTTTCACCACGTAACGCCCGCTGTTTACGTCCTTCTTCGTTGCTGAGCGATGTATCACTTTTCGTTCTGACGCCGCAACTCTTCCTTTCCTATATCGTTACTAATTTTTATCTATATAAATGATGAACTATTGGTTTTGCCGTTTTGTGGAAGTATTACAGGCATCGGGTCGCACCTAATGTGTCACCCGCCTATACGTTTTACATGAACCTTTCAAGACTCGATCGATCTGTTTACAAAGAGAAAGCAGAATATCTCTTCCTTTGACGCTGTCCAACAACGACCTAGGAAGCTCGACGCCCTCGCGGCCCAGGCTCTTCCACGGCTCGCGGTAGTTTGCAGCATTCGTTTTATTCCTTGCCCACTCGCCGCTACGTCGAACTTTCGTGGTGATCGTTGGGCAACGTCTTCCACGTTATCTGCAACATAAATAAACTTTCTTCCCACAGTACTTCTGAAAACCCAAAAACAAACTTAAAGAACATAATAATAATAACTGTTCTTACAATTATTCGTATGAGTCTTGGTCGATTTAATGAGCGGTGGGACAGGCCTAAGCCTTGTGACACCACACACACAAACTGTGCACCCCCCGTGGGAGGGATGGAAATGGTACAAAACACTAACAATTAAAATGTTAACCTTGCCACCGAAGGTGCAACTTGATTTTAACTTCTAAGAAAAGCCTTACGGTGAAAGGGTGGCAACTTTATATACTAAAATGATTACTTAAATAAAACCCATGAAATGCAATCTTATATAAAATTCTACAAGGTTGACCAAACATTAGTTAAGATGGTCTACAGTATACAGATACCGCCTCTCAAGACCATAGGCAATAATATCAAAGTTTCCAAAGGTCAAAACATATTTCAGGTATTAGGCCATTACACTCCAAGCAATAAATTCGTTAACACACCAAAGCCGACAAACATGACAGAGGCAGCTACTAACGTACGGTAGATTGATAGGGAGATTACCGAACAACCCGAACAGCAGGTCGCTCTAACCCGCCCCTACTCCACAAGGGAAAAACGGACCACCCAATTTATAAACAACCACCTTCCCGCGGGTGGGCAAACGGAGAAGAATGGTGGGACGACCCCAAAGCAAACGGCTGGTGACCTCACCAAGAAAACAAGTAGAATTTAACAAGACTAAATCAAACAACAAATCACCAATCACTTAACTTCTAATCAACTGCGATTTCTCGAGAAGACCTGGCGCAGCACCCCCAAACCGCTCTCCCGAACCTTCCGCTGCTATCCGCTTCAACGGACGCAGGAAGGCGCGCCGATCTACCGTCTCACGGCGTCGCAGCTCGCACCGGCCAGACTGATGTGGTGGGTTGACTCCTGTTGCTCTCGTGTCGACCGCGAAGTCACTACCCCTCGCTACACGCCGCGGCCCACTGGACTCACGTGGCGATCTCACATGCGCTGGCGCTCAAGACGGACAAGTCATCTCGTGTCTCAGTGCGCGACCGACCAACCGATCGATCCAACCGCCAATGATCATTGCCTGATCAAATTCTAGCAGACTGGCGGCCTAACGCGAAGACTCAGATGCAGGAACTAAGCCCCAACCGGGCGGCCACTCGCTGAGTCCTCTTACTGGTGGAGTGGAAAAACTCTCATTTTGCCGACTTCAAAGGTTGATCCGAACGACAGACATACTAGCACTCCGAACGACAGACAGACCCTAACTGCCTAACAAATGCGGACGAGAGACAGACTAGCAAGCTGGGGACGAGAGACTGACCCAGACTGACCCAGACTGACTCCTTGGCGAGCTCATAGCGCCCCTTAAATGCACGTGAACGGGCAACCTTTCCCCTTTCCTACCAGAGGGAGACACCAAAGCTGCGATTGCCACAGCGGCGCCGCCGCCAGAAACGGAGGGCGACTGCTTCACATTATGCGCTGCGGCGCGCTCTTCAAAACAGCAATTTTTTACCACGGCTCAGTTCTGTTAGCTTAATGTGCAACAAACACGCCTTAGTAGTTTCATTGTTGGGACTCCTGGTTCCCGCCTGTGAGAGGCAGGCAAGGTCAGACACGCTCAGTATCGCCTACCACTGCAATGGAGGTAACACGCGAGGAACAATATGCGACTTTGAAATTCTCCTTTCGTCTCAACAAATCTTTAGCTGAGGTCTACACAATGCTACAGGAGGCCTATGGAGAATGTTTTCCCTACAGCACAGCTCGGAAGTGGTTTAAAATGTTTCGAGAGGGGAGACACTCAATATCAAAGGTAAGTGGACCTGGTGATCAGTTACCGCTCTTACCGAAAGAAAACATCAACACTGCTGCTGTCATTGTGAGAGAGGATCGACGAATTACCTCACGATCTCTTTCTGAAATATTGAACAATTCATTGGTGCCACCCACGTATTGGTGAGAGAAAAATTACACATGACACGTGTTTGTGCGCGATGGGTTCCAAGACTGTTGATTCCCGAACAACAGGATATTCACGTGGAAGTCTGCATGCAATTAAAATTGATGTTAGAGGAAGATCCGGAGTTTCTTTCAAATGTAATCACTGCTGTTGAAACTTGGCTACATCATTTTGATGCTTAGAGCAAACAGCAAAGCTCAGTGTGGAAATCACCTTCATCACCAACCGCCCAAAAAGCAAAAGTGGTTGCTTCAGCTGGGAAAGTTATGGTCACCTCATTCTTTTTACCAGCGTGTTGTACTGCACACACATCAGTAACTGGACAATACTACAGGGATCTCCTGAAAACGTTCAAAGTCCATATAAGGCGCAAAAGACCACATTGCCGTGAAGCTGGCTGGATGCTCCAAGACGACAGTGCGCGGCCGTATATTGCCAATGTTGTTGCTGAATACCTTGCAGAAATCAACGTGAAATACAGCCCACACCATCCCTATAGTCCGGATTTAGCCCGATCTGACTTTTTTCTACTAACATGGAGAAACGCCTTCGTGGGAGGCAGCAACGATCATCAGAAGCAGTGGTGAAGGCTGAGGAGGCGATTTTCAAGGGCCTCTCAAAAAAATGGTTTCCAGCATGTATTTGAAGACTGGCAGAAACGCTCGGACAAGTGCATCGCATTCATGGGAGACTACTTTGAGAAGGACCATCAAAATTATGAGGATGCGTAAAGGTGTGTTGTTAAAAAAAATTGTTGTTGTTGTGGTGGTCTTCAGTCCAGAGACTGGTTTGATGCAGCTCTCCATGCTACTCTATCCTGTGCAAGGTTCTTCACTTCCCAGTACCTACTGCAACCTACATCCTTCTGAATTTGCTTGGTGTATTCATCTCTTGGTCTCCCTCTACGATTTTTACCCTCCACTCTGTCCTCCAAAACTAAACTGGTGATCCTTTGATGCCTCAGAACATGTCCTACCAACCGATCCCTTCTTCTAGTCAAGGTGTGCCACAAATTTCTCTTCTCCCTAATTCTATTCAATACCTCCTCATTAGTTATGTGATCTACCCATCTAATCTTCAGCATTCCAAAAAAAAAAAAAAAGATCATTCTTTATTGAACAGCCCTCGTACTATGTTTACGTATACGAATACGAAAAATTTTCCGCTTTTTCCACACATCGTAACACTAGGTGGGAGGCTTTTCCCGTTCGACCTGTATGAATTCTGTAAGAAAATGAAACACCTACAGCCGTCCTTATGATGTCATTTATTGTATAGCTACCAGCTGCGGTGCTCCTACGCACCATCTTCAGGCCTTAGATGATACCGTGAGGGATAACACCATCCATATAGACGAAGTATCGGATTTCAACATCTATACCTGGTTTTCGCACTGTTCGCCACTGATACATCGTGTATAAGGATGATGTTTACCCTTTCGGCTTTATCTAAGACTTGACGATGGTGCATTGAAGCACCGAAACTGGTAGCCATACAGTAAGTGTCATCATAAGGACGGCTCAAGGCGTTTCATTTCCTTACACAAGAGAACGGCCGAAGTCCTCCAGACCTCCTATCACAAGGATCGACTTACAGAGACTCGACGCACGAATACTTGTTTTTGATGTTGCTGAGCAATAGTCATACAATATTTTTTAAAAGAATAGTCCGCCGTATCACTATTTTATTGTTTAATTACAACGGTCACCCAGAAAATAATGCGCCGTATTTTTTTTCTTCAGTAATTCTTTATTGAACACCAGGAGAATTACACAAACCAAATAATAGTGTTTTATCTACACAACCTATTTTTCCAAGTAATCTCCATCCCATTCTATGGCCTTCCTCCAGCACGAAACAAGAACATGTATGCCCTGCCGTCCCAATCCTTGTCCTGGTGGCGGAGCCAGTGCTTCGCTGTGTGAACTTCCTTTGCTGATTGGCAGATGCAGCGCCAACTGCCGTGTCGTAATGCTCTGACCACGCGAATGACATCAGCTCGCCGCTAAATATCAGGTGCGAAGCCGTACATAGTCTCCCCGACTGCTGCAAATCGTGGAGCTCCAAAAATGGTTCAATGGCTCTGAGCACTATGGGACTTAACATCTGAGGGCGTCAGTCCCCTAGAACTTAATACTACTTAAACCTAACTAACCTGAGGACATCACACACATCTATGCTCGAGGCAGGACTCGAACCTGCGACCGTAGCGGTCACGCGGCTCCAGATTGAAGCGCCCAGAACCGATCGGCTGTGTGTGTCTGCATCGACTCCCGATTTGTCTTCGTGCGTCCTTGGTTACTGTTGGGTATCGATGAGGTCTTCATGCAAGTGTTTGTCAGGTTGTGTGTGTGGTTGGCGTTATTTCAAGTGGTTCAAATGGCTCTGAGCACTATGGAACTAAACTTCTAAGGTCATCAGTCCCCTAGAACTTAGAACTACTTAAACCTAACTAACCTAAGGACATCACGCACATCCATGTCCGACGTCGGATTCGAACCTGCGACCGTAACGGTGGCGCGGTTCCAGACTGTAGCGCCTAGAACTGCTCGGCCACCGCGGCCGGCTGGCGTTATTTCCACTGACGACTATTTTAGACGTTGTCGGCATTCTGAGGATAGCCAGTCGGTTGCTGCAGACCAGGGAAGTTATCTCCGCACGGTGCAGTCGGCTGGGTCCGCTGGCGGTCCCTGCGCAGTGTCGGAGCGTGTGTGGGGCTCTCCAATTGCTACGAGCTTCGTGGTTCACCGACCCAGGACGTCAAAGTTGAGTGGTGTTTTAAGTACGCAAGCCACGTCCATTCATGTTGTATGGTTCGTTTCGGTGATTTACTGTTGGGGAGGTTTCCCGGTGAGCAACACCGAGTGTTTGTATTGCTGAAATTTAGCCGCCATCCGGTGAAATTAAGTATATTGGTTGACTACAGTTATAGTATACCAGCGGAATTTTTCTGCGTTGTGGATGTTATTGTTCCGGTTTCCTGCCCTGGCCACTAACGTAACTTCAGGCAGCGTCCTTTCCTCACCTGTTGTCACTGTCCAACACGGTGTGTAGTTTTCACAGCTTAATACATATACATATTTGATTGCGGATAATCACGCCCGTAATATTTTGTGTTTGAATACTCATGTACCGATTGGTGGGAAGCAAGTCTTTTGTCGGTCGGTCCGTTGATGTTCCTTGCTTGGGTTCCGACGGATCAGGTGTAGTTGGACTTACCACCTGTCTCACCTAAGTGAACGAGGGCAGATCGACCCCCTGGAGGTTTCTGAGTGCTGTTGTCTTTGCTGTCTTCTTCACCAGTGTTTAATTGTCTGGTTATAATCTATCATAGCCAATGATAAAAGAAAAATTCTTGGTTTTACTGTGCTTATGTAAGTAAGTCTGAATTCCAGCAAGTGGATATTTGCTAAAAGGTTATTCCCGTTGTGTTATCTTTTATTTTAGTCCTGTTTCAGCTACTTAAAATTTAAGGCTTATGGTTATATTTTTTTAGAATTTTGGAAAATTAATTGTGGGCCTTCAGCCCTGGAACCTTATTCTTGAAATTACCTTTCAAGCTTAAACATTGTAGCCTTCTGTCTTTAAAAGTTTATGGTAATATATTTTAAAACTTTGAAATTTAATTGTGGCCTTCAGCCGTTTGTATTGCACCTTGCATATGTTTGTTTATCTACTTTTGCCTTGAGGCTTTGCAAATGGTTCAAATGGCTCTGAGCACTATGGGACTCAACTGCTGAGGTCATTAGTCCCCTAGAACTTAGAACTAGTTAAACCTAACTAACCTAAGGACATCACAAACATCCGTGACCGAGGCAGGATTCGAACCTGCGACCGTAGCGGTCTTGCGGTTCCAGACTGCAGCGCCTTTAACCGCACGGCCACTTCGGCCGGCTGAGGCTTTGCACCTAGGTGTCACACATACATATGTATCAATTATTTTATTTGCTATTTTAACTGCATTTTTATCTTGTTGATTTTTAAAATTTCTTGCCGTGAAAGAGTTGCATTTTGAAACTCGTAGTTGTAAAGGTTCGGCTATGTGCCGCTTTGGTTGTAAATGTGTTATTAAATTACAATAAATTAAAATTTTAACGTGAAACTGACCCCAACCTTATTTCACCCTTCCCACAATCCTAATCACTTGTTCTGCGCAGCGGGTTTAGCGGGGGTTTCAATTTTTGTATTTACAAGCAAACGGTTTCGACAGATTTTGCTGTCATCTTCAGATCTAAAAGTTTTGAAGACCTGAAGGTGAGACCGAAGTCTGTCTAAAGAAGTTATTTCTAAATAAAGAAATGCTTATGCCATCTTGGGTTTTAAAGAGTTTTTACCAACTGAGTGATTACAATGATGAGAAACAGAGGTCTGAGTGGTGTGTGTGTGTGTGTGTGTGTGGTGAGGTATGTCACAAGTCGCGACCGTTGTACCGTGGGCCAGGCTCGTGAAGTTTACAATTAGCGCGATCTACGTACCACAGACCAGGCTCATAATAACCACATTTGGCACAAACACCGGAGCAGGAGTTTTACATGTTGTAGGTTAAGGTGTAAAGAATAAATCTGGTTTTTGCCCCTATGCATTACAAACAGCGTACCAGCGTGGCGTCAACAGAACAGGATGTACCTCGAGCTTGTCCTGCAGACTGGCCATGACGGGGTCGTCGACGCCGCTGAAGCTGTCCTCGAGGTCTGGGAAGTTGGTCCAGATGCGGAGTCCCGACTCGTCGAGCTGCCGCAGGGTGTCGACGTCGTCGTGCCGCGCGGTCAGGCTGAGCACGGCGACCAGCACGCCCTGGACGGCCACCATGAGCACGAGGCCGCACAGCAGGCTGGCGGCGGCCAGCGCGCGCTGCGGGCTCCTCCTGGCCTTCTGCAGGCCCGGCACCGGCGCCGTCGCCAGCAGCGCCACCGCCGTCACCGCGCTCGACCACAGCCGCGGAGGGCCTCCGGGACCCGGCGCGTACCTAACGGGTGGGTGCAACAGTTCGTAGCGTTCATCCACGAGTTCAATAAACACAACAGATAGACTTTAGTCATGTACCAAAAACAATCATCCGATTCGCGCGTCTACATTTCTGAAACTACGCAAATAAAAAAAAAGTTTTGCATCACCCCAGTTCCCAGAACTCCTGAAGACAGACGTTGACTGTGAATACTGTGTCACAGACACAGTCCCTTGACTGTTCAGAGATGTCACTAAAACGGCCCAAAGATGTAAACAACCACTCACGTGCAGCGCCTGTTAGACCGAGAGTGTCTGACAGCCGATCAGTTCTAGTCGTTCCACAAGGAAGGAGGTACACGGCTCATGTTGTCTGTAGTTCAACCATGCCTAGAGGTCAATACCGCGGTTCGCGTCCCAGGAAGGGCTCTTAACAAGGGAAGTGTCCAGGCGTCTTGGAGTGAACCAAAGCGATGTCGTTCGGACATGGAGGGGAGACACAGAGAGACAGGAACTGTCGACGAAATGCCTCGCTCAGGCCGCCCAAGGGCTACTACTGCACAGGATGACCTTTGCCTATGGATTATGGCTCGGAGGAGCCCCGATAGCAACGCCACCATGTTGATAATGCTTTTCGTGCAGCCATAGGACGTCATGTTAAGACTCAAACTGTGTGCATGATGCGCAACTTCACTCCCGACTTCCAGGGCGAAATCCATCTCTGCAACCACGACACTATGCAGCGCGGTACAGATGGGCCCAGTAACATGCCGAATGGACCGCTCAGGATTGGCATCACGTTCTCTTCACCGATGAGTGTCGCACATGCCTTCAACCAGACAATCGTCGGTGACGTGTTTGGAGGCAAACTGATCAGGCTAAAAGCCATCGACACACTGTCCAGCGATTGCAGCAAGGTGGAGGTTCCCTGATGTTTTGGAGTGGCATTATGTGGGGCCGACGTACGCCGCTGGTGGTCATGCGAATGCCATCCTCCTATCGATAGTGCAACCATATCGGCAGCATATTGGCGAAGCATTCGTCTGGACGAAAATTAGCGCCCCATCGTGCACTTCTTGTGAATGACTTCCTTCAGGATAGCGCCATCGCTCGACTAGTGTGGCCAGAATGTTCTCCGGACATGAACCCTATCGAACATGCCTGGGATGGATTTATGAGCGATGTGACCCACCAATAACTCTGAGGCATCTACGCTCAACTGACGATGAGGAGTGGGACAATTTGAACCAACAGTGCCTTTATTAACTTGTCGATACTATGCCACGACGAATACCGCCATGCATTAATGCACGAGGATGTGCTACTAGGTATTGTACCGGTGTGTATAGCAATCTGGCCCACCACCTCTGAAGGCTTCTCTGTATGTTGGTACAACATGCTATGTGTGGTTTTCATGAGAAATAAAAAGGGCAGAAATAATGTTTGTGTTGGCCTCTATTCCAAGTTGCCGTACAGGTTCGGGAACTCTCGGAACCGAAGTGACGTAAAACTTTTTTTCAACATCTGTAATATACATACACAGTAATTTTGTTTTTTGTTGAACGGAAAACTCAAAAAAAATTTTTTCATACCTTTTCTAGGTGTTCAGTATACCCTCCCATGAGATGCTCGGCATATGTCAATCCTGTATTCAAATTGTTCCCACACCGCAGCGAGCATGTCGCTGGAAGTTGCAACTTCCACAGCTGCTATTATGCGGTGTCTCAGTTCGTTCACTGTTGTTAGTAACGTAGGCACATAAACAGAGTCTTTTATAAACTCCCACAAGAAATAATCGCACACAGTCAGGGTCGTTGACCTTGGAGGTCAGTAATGTAAGGCTGAATCATTTGATCTAGTAGGACCGATCCATCGTTCAGTAACCGTTCGATTTAGACATCGACTTGTGGCAGTGTTGGTAAATGAAGTCGTTCGAATCAGTCTCCAACTTTGGGAAAAGAAAGTTCTCAAGCATATCGAGATATGTGCTTCATGTATCAGCGTTATCGACAAAGAAAAAAGACCATACATATTCTGAGGCATCAAGGGATCACCAATTTATCATTTGAGGGCAGCGTGGAGGGTAAAACTCGTAGAGGGAGACCAAGAGATGCACAGGATAGAGTGGCATGGAGAGCTGCATAAAACCAGTCTCTAGACTGAAGACCACAACAACAACAACAACAAAGCACCTATTACAGTGAAACTGCACAAAACACATTACATTTTGGGCGAGTCCCTCTTATGTCGTACAACTCCAGTGGTTGTTCCGTATCCATATTCTCACATTATGATAACTCACCTTTCCATTTAAATGGAATTTTGCCTCGTCACCAAACACCAAGCGTGGAAGAAAAAGGCCATTCTGCATCATGCTAAGAACGAAATTTCAGACCTCCACACATTTTTGTTTGTCACCGATCGTGTAGACCTTGCGGTATCTGACTTTTGTATGGTTTAATGTGTAAACATCGACACAACACACGTAAGACAGACATCGGGCCCACGTTGAGCTGTCGAGCTTCACGGCGAACGGATTACTGCCTTCTCGTTGTGAAGCTATGACGAATGCGTTCCTGTCTGTGTCAGTGACCTGGGGATGGTCCGCCGACTTGCCTTTACACAAATAACCTGTTTCTCAGAATTGTTCAAAAATGGTTCAAATGGCTCTGAGCACTATGCGACTTAACTTCTGAGGTCATCAGTCGCCTAGAACTTAGAACTAATTGAACCTAACTCACACACATCCATGCTCGAGGCAGGACTCGAACCTGCGACCGTAGCGGTCACTCGGCTACAGACTGTAGCGCCCAGAACCGCACGGCCACTCCGGCCGGCTCTCAGAATTGTTCATTGCATCGTCTAATGCTCTGTGCTGTAGGAGAATCCACACCGTACCTAGCACGTAAGTCAGGGTGAACAGTTATTACTGACCCGCGCTGCGCAAAACGTAGAACACAAAACGCTTCTTGTCCCCACACCATTTCTACTAGAAATGAAGTGTACAGACACAGCTGAAATCTAGCAGGAACCATTTACATACAACTCGAGAGTTTGCTCTTTACAACAGCACGTTGTTCACGCACATATCTCAAATAACATAATAGTTATGGTTTTTCTTAAAATTCAGGTGATTCTTTTTGATGTTGTTGTTGTTCTTGTCTTCAGTCCTGATCCTGTTTTGATGCAGCTCTCCGTGCTACTCTATCCTGTGCAAACTTCTTCATCTCCCAGTACTTACTGCAACCTACATGCTTCTGAATCTGCTTAGTGTATTCATGTTTTGATCTCCCTCTACGATTTTTACCCTCCACGCTGCCCTCCAGTACCAAACTGGTGATCCCTTGATGCCTCAGAACATGTTCTACCAACCGATCCCTTCTTCTTGTCAAGTTGTGCCACAAACTCCTCTTCTCCCCAATTCTGTTCAATACCTCCTCATTAGTTATGTGATCTACCCATCTAATCTTCAGCATTCTTCTGTAGCACCACATTTCGAAAGCTTCTATTCCCTTCTTGTCTAAACTATTTATCGTAGATGTTTCACTTCCATACAAGGCTACACTCCATACAAATACTTTCAGAAACGATTGACACATCAATACTCGATGTTAACAAATTTCTCTTCTTCAGAAACGATTTCCTTGCCATTGCCAGTCTCCGTTTTTATCCTCTCTACTTCGACTATCAACAGGTATTTTGCTCCCCAAATAGCAAAACTCCTTTACTACTTTAAGTGTCTCATTTCCTAATCTAACTCCCGCAGCATCACCCGACTTAATTCGACTACATTCCATTATCCTCGTTTTGCTTTTGTTGATGTTCATCTTATACCCACCTTTCAAGCCACTGTCCATTCCGTTAAACTGCTCTTCCAAGTCCTTTGCTGTGTCTGACAGAATTACAATGTAATCGGCGAACCTCAAAGTTTTTATTTCTTCTCCATGGACTTTAATACCTACTCCGAACTTTTCTTTTGTTTCCTTTACTACTTGCACAATATACAGATTGAATAGCATCGGGGAGAGGCTACAACCCTGTCTCACTCCCTTCCCAACCACTGCTTCCCTTTCATGTCCCTCGACTCTTATAACTGTCATCTGCTTTCTGTACAAATTGTAAATAGCCTTTCGCTCCCTGTATTTTACCCCTACCACCTTCAGAACCTGTAAGAGAGTATTCCAGACAACATTGTCAAAAGCTTTCTTTAAGTCTACAAATGCTAGAAACGTAGGTTTGCCTTTCCTTATAATCTATTTTCTAAGATAAGTCGTAGGAACAGTATTGCCTCACGTGTTCCAACAGTTCTACGGAATCCTAACTGATCTTCCCCGAGGTCCGCTTCTACCAGTTTTTCCATTCGTCTGTAAAGAATTCGCGTTAGTATTTTTGGAGCTGTGACTTAGTAAACTGATAGTTAGGTAATTTTCGCATCTGTCAACACCTGCTTTCTTTGGGATTGGAATTATTATATTCTTCTTGAAGTCTGAGGGTATTTCGCCTGTCTGATACATCTTGCTCACCAGATGGTAGAGTTTTGTCAGGAGTGGCTCTCCCAAGGCCGTCAATAGTTCCAATGGAATGTTGTCTACTCCCTGGGCCTTGTTTAGACTCAGGTCTTTCAGTGCTCTGTCAAACTCTTCACGCAGTATCGTATATCCCATTTCATCTTCATCTACATCTTCTTCCATTTCCATAATATTGTCCTCAAGAACATCACCCTTGTATAGGCCCTCTATATACTGCTTCCACCTTTCTGCTTTCCCTTCTTTGCTTAGAACTGGGTTTCCATCAACTCTCTTAGTACTGATACAAGTGGCTCTCTTTTCTCCAAAGGTCTCTTTAATTTTCCTGTTGGTAGTATCTATCCTACCCCTAGTGAGATAAGCCTCTACATCCTTACATTTGTCCTCTAGCCATCCCTGCTTAGCCATTTTGCACTTCCTGTCGATCTCATTTTTGATACGTTTGTATTCCTTTTTGGCTGCTTCATTTACTGCTTTTTTATATTTTCTCCTTTCATCAATTAAATTCAATATTTCTTCTGTTACCCAAGCATTTCTACTAGCCCTCGTCTTTTTACCTACTTGATCCTCTGCTGCCTTCACTACTTCATCCCTCATAGCTAATCATTCTTCTTCTACTGTATTTCTTTCCCCCATTCCTGTCAATTGTTCCCTTATGCTCTCCCTGAAACTCTGTACAACCTCTGGTTCTTTCAGTGTATCCAGGTCCCATCTCCTTAAATTGCCACCTTTTTGCAGTTTCTTCTGTTTTAATCTACAGTTCATAACCAATAGATTGTGGTCAGAGTCCACATCTGCTCCTGGAAATGTCTGACAATTTACAATCTGGTTCCTAAATCTCTGTCGTACCACTATATAATCTATCGGGTACCTTCTAGTATCTCCAGGATTCTTCCATGCATGCAACCTTCTTTTATGATTCTTGAACCAAGTGTTAGCTATGATTAAGTTATGCTCTGTGCAAAATTCCGCCAGACGGCTTCCTCTTTCATTTCTCTCCCCCTATCCATATTCACCCACTATTTTTCCTTCTCTCCATTTTCCTACTCTCGAATTCCAGTCACCCATGACTATTAAATTTTCGTCTCCCTTCACTACCTGAATAATTTCTTTTATCTCATCATACATTTCATCAATTTATTCATCATCTACAGAGCTAGTTGTCATATAAACTTGTACTACTGTAGTAGGCAAAGGGCTTCGTGTCTATCTTGGCCACAATAATGCGTTCATTATGCTGTTTGTAATAGCTTACGCGCACTCCTATTTTTTTATTCATTATTAAACCGACTCCTGCATTACCCCTATTTGATTTTGTATTTATAACCCTGTATTCACCTGACCAAAAGTCTTGATCCTCCTGCCACCGAACTTCAGTAATTCGCACTATATCTAACTTCAACCTATCCATTTCCCTTTTTAAATTTTCTAACCTACCTGCCCGATTAAGGGATCTGACATTCCACGCTCCGAACCCCAGAACGCCAGTTTTCTTTCTCCTGATAACGACGTCCTCTTGATTAGTCCTCGCCCGGATATCCGAATGGGGGACTATCTTACCTCCGGAATATTTTACCCAAGAGCTCGCCATCATCATTGAACCATACAGTGAAGCTGCATGCCCTCGGGAAAAATTACGGCTGTAGTTTCCCCTTGCTTTCAGCCGTTCGCACCCTGTATATTCACCTTCACTGTTTATAATTTGATTTTGGGGAGGGGACCAAACAGCGAGGACACTGGTCCCACTGGTTTAGGGAAGGATGGGGAAGGAAGTAGGCTGTACCTTTTCAAAGGAACCATCCCGGCATTTACCGGAAGTGAATTAGGGAAATCACCGAAAACCTAAATCAGGATGGCTGGACACGTATATGAACCGTCGTCCTCCCGAATGCGAGTCGAATGTGCTAACCATTGCGCCACCTCGCTCGGTATCTCGCGACTGTAGAAATCACGTGTGTGTGAGGCCAGCAACTCGTGGAGCCATGTTCGGAGCGCATTTTCATCCGCAAAAGAAATTCCTTTAAGGTTGTTCGATACATAGAGGAGAAGGTGAAAATCTAAGGGTGCAAGATCAGGTGCATAAGCGTTTTTTGTCAGCCTACCAGCTGGTGGCAGGTGTTGACGTGGAGTAGCATCATTTCACGCACCCTTCCTGCTCGTTGTTCTTGGGCTCTGCCTGCAAGACGTCAGTTGTTGACAATAAATGTCAGCAGTGATGGTTACACGTCTTGGAAGGAATTCATAAGACACTACAGCGTCGCTGTTCCACCAGATGCATAACATTACCTGTTGTGGATGCACGCAGGTCTTTGTACGGAGAGTTGCTGCTTTATTTGGAATCAGTCGCTCCTTTGTTTTCTTGACGCTGGTGTAAAGACACTGTTTCTTGTCACCAGTAACGATACAGGATAGGAATGGTCGGCGTTATTTAAGAGCCAGTTGATGACGAGCAGGCAGAGATGTACATACTGACCCTTGCCCCCTCCGCCCTCCCCCCCCCCCCCCCCCACCCCGATATCTGTGGTTTTGGATTAGAGCTTGCGGTACACATGCATCCGATTTTTGAACTTTCCCCACTGCATCCAAATGCCGCACGATGGCGGAGTGATAACAGTTCATCTCATCTACCATCTCTCGAGCACACTCACGTGGATCATTGTGGATTAATGTGTTTAAACGATCTTCCACAAACCCCGAAGGTCTTATTGAACGTGGGGGATCAATAATGTCAAAACCATCCTCCTTAAAACGAAGAAACCATTTTATTTCCGTGTTCTGTCCAGTGGCATTGTCCCCATACACGGCGCAAATGTTTCTGGCTGCCTGCATTGCTGTCACTCCCCTAATGAACTCAAACAGAAGAATATTTCGGAAATGTTCCGATTTCTCCATTTGGCCCTCCATTTTCTAACGTGCACAGCTCCACTCACTTTCCCTAAAAGACTAAATGGGAATGCGCGAACGCAGATAGCAACAGTGAACAAGCAAAAAAAAATGATAATGTATAAATTCATAGCAACCGGAATACCAGTATGCAAAACAGAAACGAACTTATGCACCCAACCTGACAGACTGATTCGCTTCCCTTGAAAAAGACTCTGGGTGTTTCCGTGACTTCCATCCGAAGGCCTGGAATTCTTATTAATCTCTCGGTTTCTTTGGAGAATGTTACTATTTATTTATTTAGTTTACTTATTTATTTATTTAGCCTGATTTAAATAGGGCTATCACGCTTTCTGGCTATCACGTTTTCTCTTACATTGGAGCAAGGTTTCACACGTACAGTATCTACAACTTCAGAGGTACTTAAGAAGATAACAATTGTAATACGACAAATAGTACTAAAATTATGAGAGCGTCTTAACTGGGGCGATATTGAATTATGCTGACTATCAATTAACAGTATTAATACTTTCATTACTTGTACTACTGCAGGTGCAGCAAGGGATAGTGATAACATTAGTAATAATAATAACAGTAATTATGACATTAATAACAGTAATGGTAGTGCTAGATAAAAAAAGAATTTATTTGTCTACAATGCACATTTTTTCTGATATAGTGAGTTCTGGGAAAAGGAAATTTAAGGAGACTACATCAGCTAAGGAAACTGGGAAATGATGACCAGATTGAAACGATGTACAAGGTTAATGAATGTGTACAGTGGCATGGGTAATCTTATTGTTGTTTTAGTAGATATGTCATTACCTACGTTCTGAAGCTGGAGATGTTTTTGTAATTGTCTAATTGTTCCAGAGTCAGGTTTCTGCCACTGGGAAGGACTTTCTGTGATGGGGACGGATGTTTCTGACATGTTGTTCAGACAAAAGCGTTAAGGTGGAGGAGGGATATGAGGGACAGTGTTCACTGATAAGACAGAGTGTATAGAAGTCTCTGGGCTTGTCTCCGCGCAACCAAGATAGCTGTGCATATGTTGGTCAAATGTGATCAAAGAATCGAACATCACAGATATAACACAGGCATTATAACCAGTTCCAGGCGCCTTGAGCCTTCCTGAGAAAGGTTTTGCAGGACAGCACGTCTGTAAACAATAATCAGAAGTATAAATGTAATTACAAGTTGATTTTTCAGGTCAAGATGGAAGAACTTTTTTATATTTTTGTAGGGCATGGAGAGATGCTGATGCCTTGTTGCACATTATAATTATGTGTGTAGTTCAACTTATATTTCCATCTATTATTACTCCTAGACACTTTTCTGCAGGAGAGAAGTTGATATTTGTCCGATGTGGGCTAAAGATGGTAGAGATACCCGATATTTTGGGATAATGAGCCTAGAATGACCAACCATGATTGCTTGGATTTGGATCAGGTGATACTAAACTCTATATCCTGCGACCATTTTGATAATGCTCAAAGGTCGGTATTGAGATTCTCGTTAGCTGTCTTCAAGTTTTTTGGTTTTGTGCTCAGACACAACTGAAGATCACCATCTTACATGTGGTATTTACGATAGGAGAAAACTGATGACATATTATTTACGTACCGAACCCTTGGGAACACCGGTTACTACCTGCCTGCACTGTGACTTGATACCGAGCGAGGTGGCGCAGTGGTTAGACACTGGACTCGCATTCGGGAGGACGACGGTTCAATCCCGCGTCCGGCCATCCTGATTTAGGTTTTCCGTGATTTCCCTAAATCAGTCCAGGCAAATGCCGGGATGGTTCCTCTGATAGGGCACGGCCGACTTCCTTCCCCATCCTTCCCTAATCCGATGAGACCGATGACCACGCTGTCTGGTCTCCTTTCCCAAACCAACCAACCAACCTGTGACTTGATGATGCCAGGCATCACGCATTCCTGGCAAGACGTCAGATATGAGCGAAACCATTACACTGCATTTGGCGAGAAATTTAGGCGGCCAAGTTTGGCACGTAAACTGTATCTGTCGACGGTGTCCAAGGATTTGCTGAGATCTGACAAGCACATGGTAGTTGCCTTTTGTGCATCCATGGCAAGCTTCAGGTCATCTGTTACTATTATTAGAGCAGATTTGCGCTGCGAGCTGCGACGTTTACGGAAACCTGGTTGGTACTCGTCTAGCAGGTTCTTTGTAGTTATGCAGTCTGTTAGCTGGTCGTGGACTATGGACCACCTTTAGCCTTGATGACAGCTTCCATTCTCGCAGGCATACGTTCAATCAGGAGCTGGAAGGTTACTTGGGGAATGGCAGCCCATTCTCCACGGAGTGCTGCACTGAGGAGAGGTATTGATGTCGGTCGGTGAGGCCTAGCACGAAGTCGGCCAAAGGTGTTCTATAGGATTCAGATCAGGACTCTGTGCAGGCAAGTTCATTACAGGGATGTTATTGTCGTGTATCCACTCCGCCACAGGCCGTGCATTATGAACAGGTGTTCGATCATGTTGAAAGATGCCATCGCCATCCCCGAATTGCTGTTCAACAATGGGAAGCAAGAAAGTGCTTAAAACAACAATGTAGGCCTTTACTGTAATAGTGCCACTCAACACAACAAGGGGTGCAAGACCCCTCCATGAAAAACACGACCACACCATAACCTCCAAATTTTACTGTTGGTACTACACACGCTGGAAGATGACGTTCACCGGGAATTCGCCATACCGCCACACTGCCATCGGATCGCCACACTGTATACCGTGATTTGTCACTCCACGTAACGTTTTCCCACTGTTCAGTCGTCCAATATTTACGCTCCTTACACCAAAGAAGGCGTCGTTTGGCATTTACCGGCGTGATGTGTGGCTTATGAGAGCCCCTCGACCATGAAAACAAAGTTTTCTGACTTCCCGCCTAACTGTCATAGTACTTTCAGTGAATCCTGATGCAATTTGGATTTCCTGTATGATCGTCTGGATAGATGTCTACCCGTTACACATTACGACCCTCTTCAACTGTCGTCAACAGACGAGGACGGCTTGTGTGCTGTATGTGTCCCTTCACATTTCCACTTCACTACCACATCGGAAACAGTGGACCTAGGAATGTTTAGGAGCGTGGAAATCTCGAGTGCAGACGTATGACACAAGTGACACCCAATCACCTGACCACGTTCGAAGTCCGTGAGTTCCGCGGAGCGCCCCACTCTTCTCTCTCATGATGTCTAATGACTACTGATGACGCTGATATGGAGTACATAGCAGCAGGTGGCAACACAATGCACCTAATATGAAAAACGTATGTTTTTGGGGGTGTCCTGATACTTTTGATGACATAGTGTACGTCGGTAATCCTAGGGTTGTGGCAGAGGTCTTTTCAGGTAATGACTTGACTAGTTCACTGAATCAAAACTACTGTATGCCTAATATCTCACTCTGACGGACTATATCATTTAAGTTGTTCTTATATCTTTGCTATCGCGGATGAAGACAAATAAGTGGCAGGGTCCACAGACAAGGTTTGGCGGCGGTAATTTACTTCGCGCACAATGGTAAAGCAAGTCGGCCACCTGTCCCTGTCTTCCATTCACCTTCAATACCTAGGTTCCTCAAATCAGCCTTCACATTGTCCTCCCATCTACGCCTCGGTCTCCCCACAGGACGTTTTCCCTCTAGGTGCCCTACCAGTACTCTGCGCGCTGCCCTGCCCTCATCCATTCGCGCTACGTGACCCGCCCATCGCAGCCCACGTGATTTAATAATACTGATTACGTCAGGGCTTGAATAGCGTTCGTGATCCTCTACGTTATGCAGTTTCCGCCACTCTCCGCTAATGTCATCCCTTTTTGCTCCGAAAATTTTCCTAAAAATTTTGTTTTCCAATACTCGAAACGGCTTTTCAATTCGCGCAGTGAGAGACTAAGTCTCACACTCATACAGCATAACTGGTAGAATAATAGTTTTGTATATTCTAATCTTTAAATTCCTAGACAATATCCGTGATGAAAGTAATCTATTCAGTGAGACGTAGCACGCATTTCCCACCCGTAATTTATTCTTCAGTTCGGATTCAATCTCATTTCTCGAAGTGACGTCCAAGCCTAGACACTTAGATGTGTTCACTTTTTCAAACTGCATGTCTCCAACTCTTTAACATTTCCTGATCTACTGCTGTTGGCAGTCTAATAGTAACCAAGTATTTAGTTTTGTCTTCACTTATCCTTAGACCTACATCTTCACTAGCCTTGATTAACGCATTCGCATTTGCTGTTACAGATTCTTTCCTATCGCTAATGATGTTTAGATCATCTGCATACCCTAATAACTTAATATTTCCATTTACCTCGACACCATTTGAATTATCTGCTGCTATTCGTACAATATATTCTAGCACTAAATTAAAAAGTAGCGGAGACAGGGCATCTCCCTGCTTAAGTCCGTTCTTTATTACAAATTCTTCTGACTCCAATTTCCGTATGCGTACGCTACCTTTTGCGTTTTTCAAATTCGCTTCTATAAGTCTAACATACTTCTTTGGTATTCCAAGTTCCAAAAGAATACTGTACAATTTTGACTGCAATATTGAATCATGTGCTTTTGTAAAAATCTATGAAAAGATTATGAACTGGTTTATTGTATTCCCATTTATTTTCCAAAGTTTGACGCAGGGTAAATATTTGGTCTACAGTTGATCTGTTCCTCCGAAAGCCAGATTGGTAATCCCCCTCAATTTCATCTGCATATGGTGTAAGCCTGCTTAGCAGAATATTCGAGAAAATTTTGGAACGTACTGGTAATAGCGATACCCCTCTATAATTACTACAATCCATTTTGTCGCCCTTCTTAAAAAATGGGATCAGAATCGACTCCTGCCACTCTTTAGGTATCATTTCTGAGTTCCATACTTTAGTTATCACTTTGTGAACTACTTCCACCAATTTCTGTCCCCCATTTTTAACTAATTCTGCAGTTATGCAATCTGATCCTGGTGCTTTATGGTTTTTCAATTTGTTGATTGCATCTCTTACTTCCTTTAACATTGGCTCAGGTATCTGGGGTTCTGCTGTATGTATTTCGTACGCCTGCTCATTTTGTGCTTCCTGGTGTACATTTAATAGATGCTCAAAATACTCCCTCTATTTATTTAATATAGCACAGGGGTCTGTCTGTATTCCCCCGGCATCCCATGGAAGTGTATTTGTCCTAGCCTTCAACCCCTTCCTATGCCCATTTATGTCTAGGTAAAGTTCCCTAATATTTTTTGTTTTAGTGTTTGTTTCCATTTTTTTTAATTTGATTGTTCAAATAATCCCTCTTCTTTGCCCGTAGCCTACGACCAACTTCCCTTCTCATGTTCAAGAACTCCTCTCGTTTTCTGTCTACCATTCTATCCCAATCTAATCGCGCGTTTCTCCTTTCCTCTACCAATTTGTTGCATTTCTCATCAAACCACGGTTTCCTCCTGTTCTTCTTCATTGTACCTATTGTGACCTTCGCTGTCTCTTTGATATTATTCCTCACAGTGATCCACTGTTTATTTACATCCTCGTATTGATCTTCTTGTGTCCTGAGAGCATCGAACCTATTTGAAATTTCTATCATGTACATTCTTCTAAGGTTTTCATCATTTAGCTTGTCAGTGTCGAACCTAATAAGTTCTCCATTGTGACACCTTGATGTTGCTGTAGATAGTCGTTGGTGATCTTTGGCAACTACAAGAAAATGATCAGAATCGCAGTCTGCTCCCCTGAAAGTCCTAACATTTTCTATACTAATGTGCCATCTCCGATCTACAAGAACATGATCAATTTGGTTTCGGGTGTGTCCATCCGGAGAGACCCAAGTTGCTTTATGAATGTCCTTCCTTTTGAAATATGTGCTCTCAACAATCATGTCTTTTGAAACAGCAAAATTAACCACCCTTGTGCCATGATCATTCGAAATGTTATGCACACTTTCTTTCCCAATTGTAGGCCGGAATGCTTCCTCCATCCCTATCTTCGCATTAAAATCACCTATGATTAATTTTGTATCGTACAAGGAGAACTCATCCCACAGTTGATCTAGCTCTTCATAAAAGCCGTCTTTAACAACCTCTTCAATGCCCTCAGTTGGTGCGTGTACATTAATTACTACTAGTCTATTCCACCTGCCGGACAACACTATAACTGATAGTCGGTCACGAATGAATCTTATATCTCTGATTGCGTGAAGCACTTTTCTCTGTACTGCGAAACCTGTTCCGAAACTGTGAGCTTCCGCACCTCCATAGAAAAATGTATAGTTACCCCCCTTTATGCTACCCTCCTCCTGCCACCGAGTTTCTTGAATAGCTGTAATGTCTACATCGTATCTGTCTAATTCGTCTAATAATGTCTGGAACGTTCCTGGCCTGTTCAAACTTTTAACGTTCCATGTTCCCAAATTGAAAGTTGCTATCGGCCTGAATCTCTTCGAAGTAGGTTCCGCCCGGAGATCGGGATGGGAACCTAGTTTACCTCCGGAATATTTTACTTCAAAGGGACCCATGCCCATTAGTGTTGCTGATTCTTGATGAATAGATTTGATAGTAAGAGAAGAAGAAACAGGGATGGTTCCTCACGCCATCGCCTGCTCCCCACCGGTTGTCCGCGACTGCGTATTTTTTTTACTCTACCCTTCATATCTGAAGGCCGTATCCCCTATCCGCAACCTGGGAACGCGCTGTGGCGGGTGGTAGGGGCCCACGTACGACTGTGTCAAATTCTTTGTCTCGACCTGCTGTACTGCCGCCGATCATAGAATCTGTCAGTAGTGCTCAACTACAGAAAACGTTTCTTCCGCATGTCTGTGCTGTTCTTCCCTATGCCACACTCTCTCTGCACTTGGTAATGACGTCAGCAAGAGCCACTGAGTACATCCTGTGATAGGCACTGAGCTTCAAGAACATCAACTGTCACTTGCTTCTATCACGTTGATTTTCTTGTGAACTTCAAATTTTTCAGTTTCCGGCGATTTAAGCCGTATTAATGCTTTACGAGGAGTTAATACTGTAACTGTGAAACGTATTCATTATTGGTGTAGGTCACAGCAAATATAATACATCAACATCGACATCTGCACATTCCACCTTTCTGATTTCATGCTTTCTAAATTGTATGGTCTGACTGCACAGAATTCATTTCAACAATGGCAAGAGTAATTCAAAGGATTCCGCAAGAAACCCATTGAGTGCTATATCGCAAGTTAAATCTTTAGTAAGGCTCATTTGGAAGTGTAGTATTAACAGTTATATCAAGAAAAAAATAGCTAATAATAGTTCAACATGTGCATCAGGAGGGCGACAGAAAAGAAATATCCGGGAAGAACAGAGATCTATGAGATTTCTGTATTAAAATTAAAAAAATGGAAACCGACGACATTCAAGAGATGTTCACAACAAACCATTAGTTTGCTCCATGAACACCGAATGAAAAATGACGCTCCGCAGTTATGACGAATGTCCGCAACATGGAGATCGAAGGCGAACTCCTTGGGAGATACAAACCGCGCACAACTTTCAGGTATGTATCCACTCTTAAAGACTGTATGCAGAAACAAATTGTTGTAGCTGGTTGAAGAGAACTGATGGAATGTGATGGCATACAAGCCAATTCGGAACAGTCTGTCGTGGAGCTTACGGTGAAACTGCATATCCGTTAAGGCGTAGATGCAGATAGAGCGACAATATGTTTTATAGGGAAGGAAGAAACAAACACCCAGAGGCAGAATTTGTCAGTGGTTCCAGGTGGTAGCAATTGCAATGTCACACACTTTTCAGGGAGTTGGTTTTCTCTAAACGAGTAAGATTTTTATACGCAGAGCAGGAATAAAACAAAAATCTAATTATTTTGACCAGACATTGGCCAAAAGCAGTCCTCATACCACAGTTATAATTCTCTTATGGCCATTTTGCCGTTCTTGCTTGCTGTGACGTAAATATTTTCTACTGCCCTTGCAAGATCATGCACATGAGAAAGAACCGTAGGGGCTAGAGCACTTCCAACTTCTTGCAGCACAATAAATAACTTTCTAGTCAATTTACCATCCAGATTAACAGTCGGCTTAACTCTATATGAATGAGTTACGGCATCGATGTTAGCTGATCTTCTTATAACTATCTTGATACCTTTAATTTCCAGGGATTCTTTCATATACATTTCCTGTACACTTCCTGACTGACCGGAGCTGAAAACAAATTCCTTACTGAATGATGAGCTAAGTTTGTTTATCTAATTACCCATTTTATGGCCAATTCAGCAGTTTGCTGTGCATCGTCAAGCTGACGATTTGTTTAAAATTTCGTTACCTTACGTCTTCCAATTTTGTAGCACTGTTAGAAATTATGCAACCGTCCACTGCTTCCCTTGAAATCCTGCGACGGACGCAGTTTGATTTGCATAACGTAGAAGGTCACTTTTAGGCACAGCCTGTAAATTGTACCGAGCACCCTCGAAAGGCCAAAACACCAGTTTTTGTAACAAGAACGTCTTGTCCTCCCTTGAATATCCCTAGTTTGTCTTGTGTACTACACGGTCATACTGCTGCGGACATATTCTAAATCTGTTCATAATTTTTTTTAATATTTTTGATACGGCGCAGATGGTCTTGTACGTAGCTATGTTTAGTGCCCGCTCCTTGGACAATGGCTGTCCTTTGTTACTTTTCAATGGAGGCTGATTTGTGGCTCTCTGCCCTACAAGGATGATAAGCTACATGGCTCGACACCTGTTTCAGTATCACTTCCAGTCGTTAAACATTTATCGTTATCATTATACTCCTCATGTACATTGCCCACACAGTGGAGCGTAGACGACACCACACATTCCACTGACTCATCTTGCAGATATGCAACTGTTGTTATGATGTAATGCTATGATACTACCCGATCAAAAGCATCTGCACTCCTAGTAGAGGACTTTGATAAGGGTACGTTTAGTCTTCAACTTTATGACGGCTGGAGACACCTTAATTGAGGCTCTGCTTTGTATTAATACTACTAGCATTGTAGCACTGTTGTGAGTCACTCGTCTACTATGCAGTTCAACTACGCTCCGTGCCCTCATGATGTGCTCACCATTGGATAACCTCCACTAACGCCCCACCATTGCCATTAGCAGCCAATATTGTGACTGCACGGTACACAGTATGTGCGGCGTCGAATACTGTAAACATCATTGGTCTTTTGGGACAACTCAAGAGGTTTCTTGTAAATAATTCAGGGGAATACGAAATGTCCGTGCTCAGTCGAGAACTGCCATCCTACTTTCCCTGAGTAATTTTTGATAAAGTGCTTTTTAAATTTGTACTAGCTACCTAGATATCTTTGTTATACAACGCAACACAGGAATCTATGTTAACCATCATTTCGTTATAGATATATTAATTTCATGTTAGGCATCTAATAACTGTATCACTGTTGTTACTTTTCCTTCTTGTGTTATTTCCTACGTTTATGGTGGCAGAAAAAAAATATTTTTCAAAGTATCCTGTAAAATTTTACGCAAAATGTCAAAAATCTTTGCTGAACGTATATCTGTATAGTTATATTTGTGTCACAACACTGTTGTTAATCTGCGTTATTCTTATGATACCCATTGCTAATCGTTAAAATTTTAAGTTTCTCCTTTAAATTAACCAACTCTATTGTTCAATATTTTACATACACGTCAATCAACGGAGGGTATCAAAAGCCCTTTGCTATACTTGTGCCAGTATGTTGTCATACAATATCGTCAATTTATCTTTTTTTCTGTATGTTAAATATCTACAAGTTGTCTCAATGAATCGTTGGATACCGGAGGCAACAAAATAACTAAATAAATAATATTCCATCAAATGGTTCAAATGGCTCTGAGATGGGACTTAACATCTGAGGTCACCAGTCCCCTAGAACTTAGAACTACTTAAACCTAACTAACCTAAGGACATCACACTTATCCATTCCCGAGGCAGGATTCGAACCTGCGACCGTAGCGGTCGTGCGCTTCCAGACTGAAGCTCCTAGAACCGCTCGGATTCACCGGCCGGCAATATTCCACCGCTATAGTTATCCAGGCGGTCGACTTGCGTGTCAGGTGATCATATTCTGTGATTACTCCAGCTAGAGTAAAGGCTTCCACCGTATTTGAAGTTTACGCGACTTCGTCCGACAATGGAAAAGATACTACCCGATCAAAAGCATCTAGACTCCTAGTAGAGGACTTTGATAAGGGTGTGTTTACTCTTCAAATACTCTTCAAATTTATGACGGCTGGAGACACCTTGATTGAGGCGTCTCAATGTCTGTGGAGGTTTCGCAGCCCATTCTTCCTCAACTGTGAAAACAGACAGGGTAGCGATGTTGGACGCTGAGATATGGAGAGAAGTCGCCGTGCTAACTCATTCCAAATATGTTCCATTAGGTTTAAGTCTGGACTCTGGACAAGCCAGTCCGTTTCAGAAATGATTTTGTGCTTCTTATTGACAGTATGCACTGTCACGTTGACACAAACAACGATCGCCTCCGAACTGTTCCTCTGCTGTATGAAGCACACAGTGCTGTAAAATCTGTTCATATCCTTCAGCAATTAGCGTTTTCTTAAGCACAGTGAGGCGACCACAGCCTACCCCACTCATACCGTAATACTACTTACTCTGTACTACACTGTTGGCGCTGCTCTTGATGGCGGGTAACGTTCTCCAGGCATCTGCCAAGCCTAAACCCTTCCATCGGATTGCCACTGTCGCTTATCATTGATTAAAGAAATGTCTGGCTTACGAGGAGCTGCTCGATCACTGTATGCCGTTCGTTTTAACGCGTTAGACCCAGGTGAGGCTGATAAGGAAGAACGACAACTTCTAAACATTGACACGACGGCCGGTCAATTACCGTTGGGCCTTCATGGCCTATTCGGGAGGAGTGTAGTTTTAGTTTATTAATTACCTGGACTGGGCATTGTTTAATGTGAACAATTGATGGAAGAAGGAAGGAGAGGTGGGGGGGGGGGGGGGGGGGGATTACGACATCAAACACTATAAATCCTTCAGAGTCTCAGAGGACTTCACCGCCTGAGGGTGTGGCTTTGAACTTTTTCTCCGGAAGAGGGGTCACGTGGCACCACTCAGTAGATTGCCATTTGGTTTCCTGTTCGAAGTGATCAACTCATGCTCCATAGCTTGTGATGATGTTAGAGAAAAAATTGTCACGATCAGCTTCATAACGTGGGAACAGTTCTGCACAGATGATCCTCCGTTACTTCAAATGGTTCAAATGGCTCTGAGCACTATAGGACTTAACATCTATGGTCATCAGTACCCTAGAACTTAGAACTACTTAAACCTAACTAACCTAAGGACATCACACAACACCCAGTCATAACGAGGCAGAGAAAATCACTCACCCCGCCGGGAATCGAACCCGGGAACCCGGGCGCGGGAAGCGAGAACGCTACCGCACGACCACGAGCTGCGGACATCCTCCGTTACTCTTTATGGTTGTCTGTTAGACTTCGAGGAACCTTCGAGTACCCCAACTGGTGGAAGAGTGTGTCAGCGCTATCAACAGAGACGACGTCCAGTTGAACAGTGAGGTGTTTAATTGCGATTAATCGTGTACATCGTGTGAGAGTGTCCGCACATTTGAACAGTGTAGAAGTCGCAGCTGTGTGTGGCGGGCTGTCACGCGGGAGATCGGCAGGTTCGCGCCACCGTGTTGTGGTGATGACAGACGCCTCGCCCAGCGACCCACCATGCCTTTGTCACAGTCACCTCTCCGTAGACATTCTGCAAACGCCTATGAATACCTACGATCCTCTGGTTTTCCGCCAAAAGATACTCTGAACCAGCTGTCTGCTTGGAAACCAACTCCGTTGTAGACGCCATGTTGAAGGCTTCCAAAAACGCCGTTACCTATCGGAGCTTCACGAAACTGTTGTCCCACAGCAAATTCCTTATTTCCTCAGCGGAAATTGCCTGAGAAAAGAAGAAAGCGTTGCATTTCTTACTGAACGTGCCTCGTACTTATGTGGTGTCCATTGTTACCTGTAGACGGCGCAGTTGATGGCGTGCGAGATGAGGGCGGTGAGGATAGGCATGACGGCCATGTTGACGAGCACTGTGCTCGGGAAGGCGGCGAGGAAGAGTCGCAGGGAGCTGGTGCGCGGCGCACGCGGCACCACGACGCACAGCTGGTCGGAGTAGGCGGGCGGCGTCACGAACTCGAGCAGCGGCGCCGCGTACTCCTTGAGGAAGCGCGCGTTGGCCGCGAGCAGAGCGCCGCCCAGCAGCAGGTCGGCGAGCGCGCCCGTGTAGCCGCCGGAGGGCAGCCAGTGGCCGAAGGTTTGGCCGTCGGCGGGCGCCGCCACCGCCGGCGAGAAGTTGGCGTAGTGCGCCAGTGCGGACAGCACCTCCGCGTCCACCCCCACCAGCCGACCGCCCACGCGGTACACGTCGGGCGGGCTCTCGAACATGGACACCTTGGCCGGCGCGCCGTTCAGCTGCTGCAGCCCGAACAGCCGCGCGGGCCGCGGCGCCTCTTCCAGTATCCGGGCGCTGGAGTCCAGCACCGCGTGCGCAGCGCCCGCAGCGGTCGGCTCGAACCGCGCCGTGTCGTGTCCGCGCTGGAGAAGCCCCGGCGCGTAGAGCAGCACCTGGACGACGCCTCTGCTGAACAGCAACTCCTCCAGTACCTGCAGCGTGCGATCGGCAGAAGCTCCCCCGCGCTCCGCACCAACTGCCCAGACTAGCAAGCACTTGTTATTCGGCTGCAGAGAACTCAGCTCGCCGGAAATATTCTTCTCGTCCACATCCTCACCGATAACGACCAGCACGTCGTCTCCTACGATGTGCCCATTAGACACACTCGTTGACATCACGAACGGTATAGAAGCTCTTCTGTAAACGTCGGCCACAACATTCGCAACTAAATCGCCACTTCTCGGACCGAGAGGAACTGCAGTCACTTTGTAGCTCCCTTGGAAATACCACACCGCCAGTCGTGTTACAGTTCGCTCGTATTCGTACTGTTCATCATCTTGCTGCAATGGGCGCCTCATGGTGAAGAGCTTCTCGCTGGACACGGTAGTGAAGAAAGAGCCGATCATTGTCAGTAATACAATGAACATTCCGTCCGGGACTGCGAAGTTAATCTGAAACAAAACACAGAATTTAATATTATCAATTTTAAGAGGTGTGAGGCAGAGGTTCTTATGTTTTTAACAGTAATAATTGGAAACGTTGAACCGTTTTCTGTTCTAACACAACTTAAATGTTGTCAAACTTTTCTCAAGTTTACCATCACATTTGAGGCATTTATAAAATAAAACAAGGGGTATCTGGGCTAGAGATATACACAGACAAATACTTATAACGAAAGAACTCGATATTTTATGTTATTGGGTAAAACCACAGTCGACAGAGAGACTCTCCAAGAAGTCTTCAGTTGAAACTTCCGGGCTGAGAGGCCGTGGTCGATGTATAAAATTTCTACCGGTTACTGCCGGATGACTTCAGAAGATGTCTCCCGCAGATGGAGACAAAACGTCAAGTAGAAATTTTACTGCGGATGACCTCAGAAGATGTCTCCCGCAGATGGAGACAAAACGTCAGGTAGAAATTTTATACATCGACCACGGCCTCTCAGCGCGGAAGTTTCAACTGAAGACAACACCGGCAGTGAAAGCCTACATTGTATGTTCTCCAAGAAGTGATCTGATCCTCACCATTTCATGAAACAAAATCTCATGGCGCTTGTGCACAAGTGACAGATCACACCAGTCTCGAAATATTGGCGAACTATGCAGTTCCACTAATACGCCTGACGTCTTTTTCCAGCAGGATGGTAGCCACCACCTCTTCCACTCTCCTGAGCGTTGGAATTGAAAGGGGCGGGAGGGGGGGAGGGGGAGGGGGGAGTGTCCATTGGCTGACCTCCTCGGTCTCCCGATCCGCCTCCGCTAGATTTCAGTGCATGAGGATTTATCAAGGACATCGTTTACAGAACATGTGTTCTAGATCTGGTAGATGTGAGACAATGGACCTACGCTGCAGCAGAGGCCGTAACACCTGTCATGCTTATGAACATCTGGCGACAAGCAGAGTGCCGTTTCGATGTCTTCCGAGGTATAAACAGTGTCCACATTGAACTGTATAAATGTGCATGTATCTTTGAGCTCCTGTATACGATGTCAGACGAAAAAAGTTATAAACATTAATAGCTAGTGATATATAAACAATGTTTTTGTATACCTCTAGGCTGGACACCCTGTAGAATAAAAACACACTGAACTGTGGGTGTTCGTCTTACACTAAAATCGTTGACTTCTGTCAGAAGTCGCTCAATCTCATACAGTACACCACTCTGGCCCGGGTCCTCCTGATCTTCTGTGGCCTCCAAGTGGGTCAAGTTGAGGCGAACGTGTTTTAGACTTTTCAGTATTTTAACCTCATGAGCTAACAACATGATGGTGAGAGCATTATCTCTTCCGTAGGACAGGAAGCAGTTGATGGCTAGCAATTACTGCTGATAAAGAATGCAATCTTTTCAGCTACATGCGAACAGAATTTGTAATATTTTTGGGTTTAGGATGCTCTGTATATAAAATATTTGTCATAAAAGAGAAGAACAGCCATCGAGCTGTAGTTGGTAAAATGCTATATTTTTGTAATGTGCGTCTACACAAAGACGCGCACCCAGCATTAACTGCTTCAAATAAACACTATGACCCTCTGGGCGGAGATATTTAAATCATTGCCGCAGCGCTCTGTCGTAATAAGATGCGAAACATACGAATGATAAAAATCTATCTTTTTTATGTATAGTTCTAGAGACTTGATTACCTTTTACTGTTTCGTTGCCTACATGTGAAGAAGTGCAGTGTTGTATCGCTACAAGTTATACTAAATTTTGTGTACTAAAAACTGTAACTCTTCGAACAAACGCTTCGAAAACCCGATGCAATGAAATGCTCACGCGCACGCAAGGACATCTAATTTCAAGAAAATATTGGACAGACAAAACAGGTCATTGTTGCACCGCGCATTGAGTGAAAGAAATATCAAATGTAAGTTCTATGTTCCTTAGATATTTGTTCATGTTCAGTGGTATGGATTCTTTTAGAATACATTGATGAGTCATAATGAAATCTTTTTCTTTCTATTCTTTTCTTTAAGTAACCTCAGTTTTTTTTATATTTGCTAACTATGTTACAGGTCAGTTCTTTATAGCGGTATCTCGGTTGTATTCGGGAGACGGCTAATGTACTGAGTCTCAGATTTGATAACCATAACCAAAACCCACATTCGTGTACCCATTTCCCCTTTTTTTAAATGTTCAGTTAGGTCCCTTAGGTATTTGTATCGCAGAATCAGATTGCGTGAAGGCAGTCCGGGTTAAATGTCAAGTCACCTTTCCGTAATCAGACATTATCCCTCCTGAACACAATCGCGAACCGAAGCAATGCAGTTCAAAACTCTGCTCTCTTTCTGCGACCTGCACCAAAATCGGCTAAGAAATTGCCGTGAGTGCAGAATATAGTATAAATTGTATTATCATTATTATCTGTAATACTATCTATAACACATTACTATCAATATGTCACATAATCGCTATTTGACCTTTATCTTTTTTGCGCGATTTATTCTAGAAATTCTAGTGGCTGGTAAGATTCTATTCACTCTTTTATTTCTTACAGTTTTTTTTTTAATTTTCTTCTTTTAGTCCACAGATGATTACTGCTTTCTCGTCGCGGCTGTAACATTTGTTTCTTTGTCCGGATGCCCACTCTTGTCCTGGAGTTATTCGGTGAACGAACGGCTGAAGCATGAACTAAATAAGGCTTTTCATAGGAAAGTGGTGGACGACCACGGAGAGTTAGACCACTAACGACAGGCAAGACTATATTAGGTAGCCTGTAGGGAAGACTCTGTGACTTAGAAAACATGATTATAAAACTCTGGGTCCAACACAAAAAAAAAAAAAAAAAAAAAAAAAAAAAAACAGAAGAAAAATCCTTGCGTAATAATTTCTTGCCTCCCGATCGCTTAGTTATAGTGTTTAAGAAATGTTGCGAGAAACTTTGACAGGTTGTAGAGGTTGTATTAAGGAACAATTTGAGGAAGCCATGCCCAGAAACGTCATCGGACGACACTACAAAGGAAGTTATAGGCGCCATTGCCTGCTGCTAGGGCAACCATCAGCAAATGTGACTTTGGCGCAGTTTATTTTTCTCCTGTACTCAGACATTGGACATTTAAGACGGTTCGAGGAGAAAAATAAACTGTGGATGGAAACCTATGTCCATACCAGTCATCCACTATGGCCGCAGAGCATCGCATTCTTAGGAGGCAAGCCTGTCTATGCAGCAGCTAGCTGCATCTTCTCCACAGCGGGGTGGCACAGTGGTTAGCACACTGGCCATCCAGATTTAGGTTTTCCATGATTTCCCCAAATTGCTCCATGAAAATGCTGGGGTGGTTCCTTTGAAGGGGCACGGCCGATTTCCTTCCCCATCCTTGACACAGTCCGAGCTTGTATTCTGTCTCAAACGACCTCGATGTCGACGGGATGTTAAACTCAGTCTTTCTTACTTCCTTCTAAGTTTGTCGCGATATTTCTGTAACACCTTGTATGTAAAATATTCACTTTACTGCTTTCAAGTACGTAACTGCCTTATTCAGATGTACTTAATCCCTGAAAAGTTCGTACAAATATTTAAACAAATACAGTCAGTCACTTTGAGCATCATGAGCCCATTCAACAAATTTTAGTGATAGGCACTACGTCACATGACCACACAGTGTAAAAAGAATGAGAACTGCTTGCTGAAACATGTAATGTGAGTACTTTACACTCCTGGAAATGGAAAAAAGAACACATTGACACCGGTGTGTCAGACCCACCATACTTGCTCTGGACACTGCGAGAGGGCTGTACAAGCAATGATCACACGCACGGCACAGCGGACACACCAGGAACCGCGGTGTTGGCCGTCGAATGGCGCTAGCTGCGCAGCATTTGTGCACCGCCGCCGTCAGTGTCAGCCAGTTTGCCGTGGCATACGGAGCTCCATCGCAGTCTTTAACACTGGTAGCATGCCACGACAGCGTGGACGTGAACCGTATGTGCAGTTGACGGACTTTGAGCGAGGGCGTATAGTGGGCATGCGGGAGGCCGGGTGGACGTACCGCCGAATTGCTCAACACGTGGGGCGTGAGGTCTCCACAGTACATCGATGTTGTCGCCAGTGGTCGGCGGAAGGTGCACGTGCCCGTCGACCTGGGACCGGACCACAGCGACGCACGGATGCACGCCAAGACCGTAGGATACTACGCAGTGCCGTAGGGGACCGCACCGCCACTTCCCAGCAAATTAGGGACACTGTTGCTCCTGGGGTATCGGCGAGGACCATTCGCAACCGTCTCCATGCAGCTGGGCTACGGTCCCGCACACCGTTAGGCCGTCTTCCGCTCACGCCCCAACATCGTGCAGCCCGCCTCCAGTGGTGTCGCGACAGGCGTGAATGGAGGGACGAATGGAGACGTGTCGTCTTCAGCGACGAGAGTCGCTTCTGCCTTGGTGCCAATGATGGTCGTATGCGTGTTTGGCGCCGTGCAGGTGAGCGCCACAATCAGGACTGCATACGACCGAGGCACACAGGGCCAACACCTGGCATCATGGTGTGGGGAGCGATCTCCTACACTGGCCGTACACCACTGGTGATCGTCGAGGGGACACTGAATAGTGCACGGTACATCCAAACCGTCATCGAACCCATCGTTCTACCATTCCTAGACCGGCAAGGTAACTTGCTGTTCCAACAGGACAATGCACGTCCGCATGTATCCCGTGCCACCCAACGTGCTCTAGAAGGTGTAAGTCAACTACCCTGGCCAGCAAGATCTCCGGATCTGTCCCCCATTGAGCATGTTTGGGACTGGATGAAGCGTCGTCTCACGCGGTCTGCACGTCCAGCACGAACGCTGGTCCAACTGAGGCGCCAGGTGGAAATGGCATGGCAAGCCGTTCCACAGGACTACATCCAGCATCTCTACGATCGTCTCCATGGGAGAATAGCAGCCTGCATTGCTGCGAAAGGTGGATATACACTGTACTAGTGCCGACATTGTGCATGCTCTGTTGCCTGTGTCTATGTGCCTGTGGTTCTGTCAGTGTGATCATGTGATGTATCTGACCCCAGGAATGTGTCAATAAAGTTTCCCCTTCCAGGGACAATGAATTCACGGTGTTCTTATTTCAATTTCCAGGAGTGTATATGTAAGTGACTGTGACGCAATAAATTATAACACAACACTTATAAAGGCCTCAACATGTCAATTTTAAAAAAATAATAATAATCAAAGTACGAAAATTCGTGTCTCCGTCTGGTTAAAAGTGATAAAATGTTTGGTATCAGATCCTGAGCACATACACATGGCGTTTCAGGAGGAGCAGCACATATTTTATGGGTAGGTAGCATGGAATAATTCGAACAGAGCACTAAACGTAACATGCAATTTTTATTGGTTCTAGAGCTACAGCTGATAGAATGTGACCCAAAAAATACCCACAGAAATTGCAAACAGAAATTTATTAAGTTCAGAAATGATCTTCATAAATTCCACTTCCAACTTCAATACGCTTTCAGATTCTCTTCACTAACACCATGTGCAATTCTTCTGAGGGTGTCCTGGTCTTCTTTTATGAGGGCAGATCTTTCATAGTCAGAACGATCAACAGGTCTCTTGTGCTTCATATTTCTTTGTACACTAGGCCTGTCAGCCATCCCCACAGGCAAAAATACAAGGGGTAAGATCCGGTGACCTCAGTGGTCAATCTGCTGATCCATCATCCAAGGCATGTTATGTTTGGATGACGTGTCATCTTGTTTAAATAGTTTATCGATGACAAACCTTTTATAATATGCTATTTTGATCCATTTGACATCTTATGTGTGATGTCAGCGTAAAATGAATATGTTTCACAACAAAAGACTTTAAGACCTGAAAATCACAACATAGTCTGTTGAAACCGGGCGTCTTTTATAAAAAACTGTTTTATGTGTTCCTGGCTGTTGAATGGTTTGTTTGTAAAGATTATATGTGTACCGTATGACAGACACTGCTGTCCCTGCCACCTGAAATCTTATGGAGACCACTTTGAACGTCTGTTGTGCATGCTTGCATTTTACGTTTTGGCGATTACACCAGTTATTAATGAACCAGCATTCCACATTTGCAATGACTTACTTCGCGCTCACATTAACCTGTGAACTTGCTTTGTTAATAACTTAAATATGTTACCTAGACAAATTTACTCCCGGAATTTCATTGTTGTACATTAATTATTTTTGTTGCTGCGTTTTTTTCCGTCTGAGTACCTTACTTTCCGGTAGTTTTTATAATTTCGAAAAAAATGAATGCCATCTTTTAAAAATGGAATAAGATGTATTAAACTTCTGTAACTGGCCTGCCAGAAGGCGAAAGCTGAAAAATGTTCCAAGGTGCAACTCTCTCCCCTATGTTTTCGTCAACGACATTTTTATGCGTTATATACTGTGTTATTTTGTAGAGCAAAACAACGTTTCAGTCACCATTTCAATACAATATGACATGATCTATTTTTTCTGTATTGTTCTTTCAAACATATCTTACTCACCAAGCTTATCTGCCACGTTCCAATATTCTCTTCTTCAGCCTAACAATTTTAGAAAGCAACATGCTATACAATAATTTTAAGGCGAGAATTATTTACAATTATTTTAAAACTATTGAAAGATGGTTAGCACTGAAGATCTCAATATTCACACTACTCTCACAGTCATTGTGCCTTTTCAAACGGTGAAGCTATGTTGTTTTAAAAGAACTATTGCGCATTCGGGAGGACGATGGTTCAATCCCGGGTCCGGCCATCCTGATTTAGGTTTTCCGTGATTTCCCTAAATCACTCCAGGCAAATACCGGGATGGTTCCTCTGAAAGGGCGCGGCCGACTTCCTTCCCTAATCCGATGAGACCGATGACCACGCTGTCTGGTCTCCTATCCCAAACAACCAACCAACCAACCAAGAACTATTGCGCTATCCATAAATCGAATTATCCTACATTGAGTAAATATAAATTAAGAGACAGACTACGTACATGAGCGAAATTATAGTGTAGATTCTTTTGTAGGCGATAGCTTTCGAAAATATGCCTACTAGGGGAACGGATGAAAATACAAAAGAACAACATATGTTCATTACCAATAATTTGGCTGGCATGACTCAGAACCAGAGCTGGCACGAATAGTAAGAAACCACGCTGAGCGCAGTGTGGAAGAATAGGAAGGGAGAAAAAGATACACCTTGCTCATATCCCTGACACCAGGTAATTAGATTTCTGCTGAGACATTTTCGAGTCTAGAGTTGCGGTGAAATGTTACTGGAGCTTTCACTCAAGAGAGATGACTGCCAATAAAAATCCTTCCAGGAAGAAGACTCGTCCATTCCAGCCGAGCTGCAGCAAACATATATGCAACTGTCTACCCCGCCCCCCCCCTCTTTTCTACCACCTGTCGTCACTTCGTAATGAAATGCAGTAATGAATTTGGACTGTAAGTGTACCTACTATCAGTAAGAATCACTGTGGGTACACGCCTCGTCTAGTTCTGGCCAGCTGCAGCAGCCACGAACATAACAGCTGCAACCTCCACACACTAACTCCTTCCCATAACGATCGTCCCCTGCTAATGAGATGCAATAATGAACCTCAGCATGTACCAGCAGCTTATCTGCGTTCTACTTGTCAGCCAGGTATATGTAAATATCTAACGGCTAGGGCAGTGGCACTGAGATTTACCAATAAAATAAAGTATTCATATGATCAAGAATGAAAAGCACTATATTACTTATGTTCTACAGGATTAATTTATTGGCTGATTGGTTTTCGGCTTAGGAGGCCATCATCAGATCTTGACTAGAGTCGCCAAGAAATTTTACAGTGTTTCTATACAACATTGGAAAAGATGTTACACATGTAGATTGAGGCACAAACACACAGTAAATGACATCTTCGTCGGTGTAGTGGTAGTGCAACTTAAAAGGTAGAAAGTGGAACAATAAATAAATATAAAGGGAGAAAACACCAGAGTGGAAAACGGTGCCTACATAACAGTTTACATGAATAAACAAAACCAATAAAATAAAACAAAATTAGCACTTAACAAGTCTGCTTCAAGAGGAATTAAACATGGAAAGTGATACAGAAACCTACTAACAGAAAGAATTAACAATAGTAACAACATAACATATGGAGTTGATGCAGTTGTTATTTCTTCCTTTTAACTGGTTCTGCATCACTTTCCATAATATATAGAGTTGTTAGAATTGTTAATTCTTTCTTTTAGTAGGTTTCTGTGTCACTTACCATGTTTAATAGTTCCTGTTGTAGCCTTGTCAAGAACTAATTTTATTTCATATTTATTATTAATATAAACTTTTATGTAGGCGCGGTTTTCCAATTTGGTGTTAAAGTTTCTTCCGGTTTGACGCTTTATATTTATTTATTGTTCAGATTTTTACCTTTTAAACTGAATTATCATCACGGTGTCAAAGATGATATTTACTCTGTGTTAGTACCTCAATCTAGAAGTGTAACATCTTTTCTAACTTTCTTCGCCAAAATTGTAAATTTTTGGCGATAATAGCCAGTTAATGTGTGATAATGGCCTTACAAGGAAAAAATCGGTTAGCACAATATATTAGTAGTTGAACATAAGGAATTTAATGCTTTCCACTTAATATAGTGTTGTTCTCCCAAGAACCGATGGAAGAATCAGTTAAGAGCTGTGTGATTATTTACAAATCGTGATACTTGTGGAAATATGTTTTACTTTAAACAGTTCGATATAACGTACTAGTATATACTGACAACGGCAGCTAGCATCAGCTAATACACATAAAAAAATCCTGTGAAAATAAAAGCAATTAAAAATACACCCATACAACATTTTCTGCACCTGGGACTTCTCATCCTTTACTTCACTGTATTTTGTACTTCCAGAAAAAGAATATATCGCACAAATGACATTTATAGGTGGACTGCTGCAGTCCACAATCAGACCCACTTCAGGCCGTACTCCAATGCTGCTCTGTTGAGACGGATCGACGGAATAGGAAATTCAGAAGCCTCCAGATGCTATCAACTGGAGGATTCTCCAGTTCTTGGTCCGTGAATCTGTCTCCACACAACAATTTTGGAGTATGGTCTGAAGATGGTGCGCTTTTGAACTGAAACCTATCATCAGTAATTGTTATTTGTGTGATCTAGACTGTATCCTAAGTACAACTCTGAAATTCGACAGCGGTTTTTCTCAAAAAAAATAAAGAAACATGCAAATAAAAGGCGACATCTTTGCTATATAAAAATAAGACATCGATTGACCAGCAACGGATCCGCTTTTTCCTCATGTACAGTGTCAATCTCAGATCTGCAAACTTAAGACTCCAAACAACACTCACTGTTTGCTCTAAGAATATACTACGCATCAAAGAGATACACCCACTGAGTAACGATATTAGGAAGTATCAACTAAGCTACTACATATATTCAACTGAAGTCATTAATAAAATGACATAACAAACAAATTAGATTAAAAATTCCAAAGATTTACAGCTTTTAAGACTGGTAACCTATTCATGAAAGTATTTTTTTCATGAGAAAGTAGTTATAATTCATAACAGCAAAGCAAATGATGTGTGCATTCTCAAAACCACCACAACTGTGGATGCGATGAAGTCATTTGTTTAAAAAACTAGTTCATGTTTCCAATAGGTAATCAGGCCATGTCATTTGCTTTCTTCCTCTTCATACACCACTAGTGTCGTCTTTCTCAGAAGATATTAAACTATATACATTGCCTTACAAAAAAATTGGAACACACATCACAATCAATGGCTGTCAATGTAACTTCGGAAACGTACACACCATCAGCGGATGTATATATAACTAGAGTTTCAGTTCCCTGTGACAGGTAGAACGGTTACAAGAATGCATTAATGTTGTTCGTGTTGTAACCAGGCCTGGTATGGCATACAAGATGTTCAGACATTCCCGTCACAGACTTCTATGATTTGTAGAGGGAAGTGAGAACATAATATTTTGAACAGGAGCGTATCTCCGGAAAAAATGGGAAACCAGACGTAGCGCTCTACAGGTCGGAGTTTGGAATGTTAGATCCTTTAATCAGGTAGGGACATTAGAAAATATAGAAAGCTCAATAGACATGTTGAACTAAGTTACAATGGGAATTAGTGAAGTTCGATGGAAGAATGAACAGGACTTGTGGTCAAATGAGTACATGGATATAAATACAAAATGAAATAGGGGTAATGCAGGAACAGGTCTAATAATGAATACAAAAATCAGAATATGGGTAAGGAAGATTAGGAAAAATAGTAGGAGAATGTAGACTGGGTGAAAGGAATGGAAGAGGAAGCCCTGTGGAAGACATTTAGGCAGAGCCTAATTTAACTATAGTTAAAACTTGGTTTAAGAAACATGAAAGAAGTTGTATACGTGGAAGAGAGCTCGAGACACTGGAAGATTTCAGTTTGATTACATTACGGTGAGAGAGATAGTTCGGAAGCAAATTTAAACTGTAAGTCATTTCGTGTTTATGAACTTTACATTAAAACTGAAGAAATTGTAAAAAGATAGGAAATGAAGGAGATGGGAACTGGATAAGCTGAACCAAAGGTTGGTGAGAGTTTCAAAGGGAGAATTAAGCAGCGGGTTGACTGAAACAGAAAAAAGGAATACAGTGTCATATGACTGGATTGGTTTGAGAGGTGGAATATTAAAGGCAGCAGAGATTCCAACTGGTAAAAAGAGAAGGCTTATTTGAAATCCTTGGATGTCAGAGGAGATGCTGAATTTAACTGAAAAGTAGAAAATGAAAGAATGTTACGACTCGAGCAAGAGAAAGGGATAAAGACGTCTAAAGTTGACAGAAAGTGCAAAGTGGATAATCAGGAATGGCTGGAGGGCAAATGCAAGTCTGTAGAAGCTCGTATAATTAGGGGAAAGATGGACACTGCCTACAGAAAAAGTGAGGAGGCTTTTTGGAAAAAGAAAAGTAACTGCATGCATATTCAGTACTCAGATGGGAAACCAGTACTATGCAATACAAGAATGTAGAGCGTTATAGAAAGGAAGTGACGTTGAAGACAATATTATAGAAAGGGAAGAGGAAGAATATAATGATGAGAAGTGAGATGTGACACTGCGAGAAGAATTTAACATAGCATTGAAAGACGCAAGTCGAAAAAGCCCATTGGAGCAGAAGACATTCACTCTCAACTGCTGATACCCTTGGAAGACCCAGACATGATAAAATTATTCCACCTGGTGTGCAAAGTGTATGAAAGTGGAGAAATACACGTAGATTTCAAGAAAAATGTAATTATTACAGTTTCGAAGAAAGCAAGTGCTGACAAGCGTGAAAATTACCAATTCACCAAACTGATAAGATAGATTTAAGTAGTTGTAAGTTCTAGGGGACTGATGACCTCAGAAGTTAAGTCCCATAGTGCTCAGCGCCATTTGAACCATTTTAAGAAAGGCAAACCTAAATGAACGTACAGCAATTCTACTCTTAGAAAAAGCATCTGACACTGTTGATTGAAATACAAAAAAATGGCTCTGAGCACTATGGGACTTAACTTCTGAGGTCATCAGTCCTCTAGAACTTAGAACTACTTAAACCTAACTAACCTAAGGACATCACACACATCCATGCCCGAGGTAGGATTCGAACCTGCGGCCGTAGCGGTCGTGCGGTTCCAGACTGCAGCACCTAGAACCGCTCGGCCACCCCGGCCGGCTGACTGGAATACACTTTTTTAAATTATGAAGGTGTTTATTTTTTATTTTAATTTTACTTTATTTACTTTTTTGAATCATCAGTCTTCTGACTGGTTTGCGGCCTTCACGTATTCTTCAAATTTAGCACTAAACATGATTGCATAACGTTGCTCTAAACTCCTTTGTCCCATTTTCGTAACACACAACAAAGACTCAAGTTCACTGATGGCACTCTAAAAAATCGCGCGAAGACTGTACGGAGATGAAACTCGGACTGAGCGTCTTCTGCACAAGCTGAACACAGCATTGTCAGATTGCTCGAAGCGTTGCCAGTCTCATTACTCTTCTCAAAAACCTCGTAGTCGGCTTGCATTTGATTCCCGCAACGAATGTCTGAGCCACAAGCATTTCTGCGTTCTAGCGCACGCTGCCCGAAGAGCTGTCGCACTTCGATACAAGGACACTTACCTGAATACTTGGCGTCAATGCTCGTAACGAAAACAGCCCTTCATGCTACTGAGTCATGATTCTGTGAACAGGCGGTGAAAGTTGATACATATGCTTTAGAAAAACAGAAATAACGCCAACAACGCCGAAAAGAACACATTTCAAGACCCCCTCTGCTTTTTTGGTGCAATAGCTACTTACCGGAACATGAGAAGAGAAGCAACTCACGGTCACTCAACACGCAAGAAGGGGATGCAATCACAAACACGCATGATTACGTTTTAACTGTCTTGCTGCTGCCAAGTAGGACAACATTCATGATTATCCACAGGTGCGACATTATCTGCTGGACTCCGTCTGCTGTGCATGGCCAACTAGACTGCGGCCGGTCGCACGTTACAAATAAAGCACACGACAAGAGCTCCCGCTGACACAGTGGTACAAGTCGCGTGTCTAGGTGCGAACTGACGTCCCGAGGTGACGGTGATGCGTGCGCGACAGCCGCCGAATGCGGAGGCGTGAGTTATGGGCGAGATCCGCATCTGCGACCGCCAAACAACGCTCGGCCATTTCCGAGAGTTATCCATCAGGCGGCGTGCGCGCGGGCTGCACTCTTCGTGTTTACACGAAGTCGTGTCTTCATCGTTACCCGATATAAGTTCATTACTCTGCGGCCGGAGCAAACATTAATTATAGGAGCTGCGTTCCGACTTGCGTTGTTGAGCCATGTCAGCGTGCGGTGTTTAACGATTCCGGCAGCGGCAAACTGCGATAGACTCCGCGTTTACACCGCCAGTAAAGGCGTAATGATCCCATCGTTTTCAATATCAAGCTGAGTAACGTCGAAGAGGGCTCACAGCGTTAGGCATCGTGTGGGTTGGTAATGTTTGGCACTGGCTTCACCTTGTTAAGTAGAGCAGAGCTTAAAAGTCGGTCAAGTGCCAACATAAATGGGTCTCCGCTTCCAACTCGAATTTTATGTTCCGCGGCTCGGTGTCCTACCAGTAAACTTTGTCTCGGGGGTTACTGCGTTGAAAATTCGGCGGTAGTTCACCACCTCCACTGGCTTCAACCTCGAATTATTTCAATATTATTTAATCCTGTATTAAATGAATCGGAATAGACTCGTTCTCTCTCAAATCACCTGATGTGATGCCTCATGTTTACTGGTACGCGGAAGATTGGAAAAGAAAACACAAGAATTGCCACCCCTCCTCCTCCGTTCGCCCTCACCTGATATTGTTACTAGAATGTTGAAATTTCACGACGATTTGGTTTGAACTTTGCGCTACAGAGAGTGTTTTGCTTTAATATGCAGCGCTAGCGAGAGAAGTCTGAACTACGAAACAAACGTGGCAAGCATGTTACCGTCGTCAACTTGTGAAGAGCTGCGAAGTGCAGGTCGATATTTGTGGGCCAAAGAGCATAAACCGAGTGAAATTCGCAGTTGCACGCGGGGCGCGTATGGGGACGACTGTACGGATCGCAGCAATATCTGCAGGTGGGTTCATTCTTTCAAGACGGTCTTGTGAACCTTAGTGATTCGTCACAATCCGGTAACAGCTGCAACCCCACAGAATGTCGGCGCCACCGAGGCACCAATTCAGTTCATCATTTCCTATGGTGCGGAGTACGATACTGTTCATGACACGATGAAAGTTCGTAAAGTTAGTGCTCCCTAAGCACCTAAGAACCTGATTGACAACTACAAGGGCCAGCGAATGATGACAATCTTGGATCACAGAACGCGTTACGCCGTAGGAAGGCATGACTTTCTCGAAGGAATCGTCACTTTGTGAGTCGTGGGCGTACTGCTATACGGCAGAAATAAAGCAGGCCTCTACAGAGTGGAAACAGAGTACGAAAAAAATTCAAAGTGATTCACTCAGCTAGGAAAGTGCATATGACAGTGTTCAGGGATGTGTATGGTGTGTTACTGGTGGACTTTGCTGAACTTAGCTCCATTGTAAATGCCGCAGCCTACATTAAAACTTTAGTTAAGTTACGTCGTGCCCTTCGTGACAAAAGCCAAGCATTAATGCTGATGATGTCAAACTTGACAATGCTCGCTCCAATATTGCTGCTCCTGTTCGTGAGAAAGCCGCCAAATTTAGGTGGGAAGTATTGTAGTGTCGCGGAATAGTAAAGAGTTGGAAACGTGGAGTATTGTCAAAGTTTCGTTGCCTATGCCGAGAGCCTGAGGCAGTAGCTTAGTCAAGAGGTAAGAGGATTGCACATACATAGGAATGTATCGTCACGCAGGGGCAATGGCCTGGTTACACATAACAGCCAAGAGAGAATTGCTTAGCACGCGGGTTTGTGTTAGACGGAGACTTTCATAGAATGTAAGACAGAGGTATAGCGTCAGCTGTACTGCATTTCACAACTTCGCGTATGTCTGTCGTTACAACACATAACTCTGTCGCAAGAACACCTAAGGGGCGAGTACGACAGATGAATCAGCAGTATAAGTGGAACGAATGCGTTCATTACAAACGAGCATGACGTCAGGACGTCGCTCGTGCTTCCTTTAAATACGCCAGGTTTGATAGCAACAAGGCACTCTCAGTTAGACTTGCAGTTAGATGTGTACTGGGTCGCTGTGTAGCGCTCAGCTCGATGATCGACATGTTAATCTTTATTAAGGAGATGTTGCAGTAAGGGCGGCCCATCAAGCAGCAGACGTGAGGGGACAGTACCAGCTCTGGTCCTCTCTGCTGCCGCTGTCAATCATCAACCCAGGATTAGCAGACATCGCGGCAGACTCGCTCGCCGTCAATGCTGACCACATCAGTGAGCCGTCACTGAGATCGTGAGGGGCCTAAGCCCCGTGCATCCGCCGTCACAACCAGGTGAGCCGACGACACTGGGGGACTGCAGCCCGTTCCGCCCTTTCACCGTGGACGAGCCACCAGGAGGAGCAGGGAAGAAGGCGGGGTGGGATAGAGTACACTCCGCACTATGAGAACGCTTCTCGTGCCGACAGCGCCAGGACTCCAACCCAGAGCCTCCTACGCGCAGCCTCCCCGCTGTCAGCCGGCGAGCCGGCAGGCCAGCCGGACGCCGCCAGCCACGCGCGGCCGAAGTAAGGACATTCCTTTGCTACGTCACAGCACGCGGCGCTGCGCTAGCAAGACTGTGAGGCCCGGAGCTGGTGTTATCGCTACGAGTCAGCGAGGACTGGGGGAAGGTCATTGATATCACCAAGCCACATTGTTCTCGGCAGGAATAAAGGTGTTATGAATTAATAATGTTTCTTTGGCGTTTCTGACGCGTCCACAGTCATTTCCTAGCATCCTGACAACTGGAGAGGTCACCGCTCGGCCATCCAGTCCACCGTAGGCGACCAGGACCACCGGAGCGCCTACAGTATTCCAATATCCGCCATACAGTCTGAACTTTGCACCGTCGGACTTTCATCTGTTTACTAACATGAGGAAATTTCTGGCTGGCTAACGCTTGTCGACAGATGTGGAAATGAAATCAACAGTCCGCAGATGGCTATACCACAACCAAACAGACTTCTACGAACAGGGCGTACTGAAATTGGTAGCACTATGGAAGAAACGTGTTGAAAACGTTGGTGATTATTAAAAACTAAAGATCCGTCTGAACAAGTCTCTAAACGCCCAACGGCACTGACCGACCGCCGTATCATCGTCTGCCTATACGCGCCACGAGATGCGGACGTAGAGGGAAATGTGGCCAGCACACCGCTCTCCCAGCCGTTGTCAGTTTTCATGACCGCAGTCGCTACGTCTCGATCAAGTAGCTCCTCAGTTTTCCTCATAAGGGCTGACTGCATCTCGCTTGCCAACACTGCTCGGCAGACCGGTCGGTCACCCATCCACGTGTTAGCCAAGCCCGACAGTGCTTAACTTCGATAATCTGACGGGAACCGGTATTACCACTGGGGCAACTCGGCTGGCGAGTATGTAGAAAAGTAGGTAAACAAAATGTAAGTTCATTTGTGATATCTTTTGTTACATTACCTGTTAAACTTCTTGATAGTAAAATTATTGTGCGCTACTTACCGATCTTCCCTCGTACATGTCTGGAATCTTGGTACACACTGAGAACTTCACGCCACAGTACCGTAGTGCCTCCAGTGAAGAAACAAAAATAAAATGGCATAGCTCACTGAAAAGGTGTTTATATCGGTCGGTAATTAGCTTATTTCATTTGTAGGGGATCAACACTGCAACATTCAGCGTTCATCAGATAGGTGTGAATGACGAAAATCGGAAACGCAGAACATATCTCTTTGATGAGACGGTAATCCAAGGAGGAGGCCATTCTTCTCGAATACCGGTGCATAACGTTCGGTCCAGTAGTGGAACAACAGAAATACAGTCATAGATCGGTTTCCAACATATCGCATGACTTTTGTTGGGCACTGGGTTCAGTGACTAATCACACTTACTCCTAAAGACCAAGGAACTGAAGACGCAGCGAAATTTCTCACCTGTTTCTCGCTAGTCTGGATGTACCTAGCCACCTAACAAACTTACTCGAGTAATGAGTGTGTCACTACGACCCGGAGACAAAAGAGCGAAGTAAGCAACGGAAACACGTGGATTCACCACCTCTGATCCAGCCGTCAAGGGGCAACGTGATGCTCGAAGTTTTTAAGGATCTTCGTGGTACGATGAGCGCAAATTATACTCGTAAAGGACAAGTCGTCGCAGGAGCACACTATCGGAATCTCCTGACGAGGTTGTCAAGACAAAGCGTTGCGGGAAGCCGTGAAGGGGTTACTTATCTTCCAAGACAACGCCCTAGCTGCTTCTTCGGATTATCAGATTTTCACAGCTGAACCTGAACATAAGTAAACGTAGCATATTGTGCGTAAACAAGCGATGAGATCCGTTACTGTCCAGCTGCGCGTTTGGTGAAAAATCTCTGGAAACAATAACAACTACAAAATACCTAGGTTTAAAATAACAACCACAAAGTACCTACCTTCAACAGTTCGGAGCGCTTTGAACTGAATGACAAAGAATCAAATGTAGCAAAAGCGGATGCTAGGCTGAGATACACCGGAAGAATCTTAAGGAAATGTATTACATCCAAGAAAGATGTGGCTTACTTGTTAGACCATTCCTTTAGTACTGTTTGTAAGAATAGTACCCTTATCGGGTAGGATTAACAGAAGAGGCAGAGAAGATCCAATGAGCAGTGGGACGTTTCCTCACTGGATCGCTGGGTAGGCGCGAGAGCACTACGGAGATACTCAACATACTCGAGTGACAGACGCTGCAAGACAGGCTGTTGAAGTTCTAAAAGTGTTTGTTCGAAGAAGAGTGGGGCACCACAGTAATTCCTCCTTCATATGTCTCGTGAAGTGACCACGAAAAGAAAATCAGAGAATTAGGTCTCACACGGAAAGTTTACGGACAATAGTTCTTGCCACACAGTATTAGCGAATGAAACAGCCAAGAGTGAAAGTGAATGTGGTGCCAGAAGTACTCTCCAGCACATACTGTAAGGTGGCTTGCGGAGTACAAATGTAGTTGTACAATACACTGGCTTCCAGTAGTGTGTTTCAGAAGATATCAGAAAATCTCCGATTATGGTGTCAGGCATCTGCAATAAAAGAAATTGGGAGCTGAAGCGTACCCTATTTGTACTAACTATCAAGACCAAACATGATGATATACGACGCTGTCACGGTAATCGACATCCCAAATGCATTCGTTATAAAAGTAAGCTAATTGCAATGTAGCAGACTAGTTCACCAGTGTTGATATAAACTGGACTGAATTCACGTTTCACTGTGTAATGCTGTGCCATCAAGGGGTAGTGATATCAATGTACACTCCATGACGCCATAAAATTAGTTACGAGAAAACAAGGAGACTAATTATTAATTGCGTGCGAAAATTTGAATATTAATTCTATGAGTCTTTCGAGGGTGACTGAGAAATGACAGTAATTCAATAATGTTCTAAGGGTATAAGAGCACTTCTGTCTGTTTTTAGTTCTTTGATACATAATTCACTAGTAGCTAGCAACCTAACGTCACAGGATCTTCTTTTCCCAACAGGCTGCAAAATCCTCATTAGGTCTGTCATAAAAAATAGAGTTACTTCGACCAATTGTCCTCTTATCGCAGGGTCAGATGTCTCGAATGGGACCTTAGAAGAGCAGTGTTTAGCTGGTCTTCAAGTTAGGTTCCCCATCTTAAGGCCTATGAAATATTTTCCGGGCCAGTTTCACTTTGCCCACTTGTTGAGTGTTGTAGCCTCAGAATCTTAACGAAGGTTACCGGCTACTCCATGAACAATCATTTTAAACATCTTATTGTGCGCTAGTTACGTTAACTCATTTAGCTAAAATGAGATGGTCATACGGAGCCAATACGTCATCCATGCCGTCGCTCAGCTGGCACTTCATGTTCTATTACCACTGAACCATGGTTCAAACGGATCTGAGCACTATGGGACTCAACAGCTGAGGTCATCAGTCCCCTAGCACTTAGAACTACTTAAAACCTAACTAACCTAAGGACATCACACACATCCATGTCCGAGGCAGGATTCGAACCTGCGACCGTAGCGGTCGAGCGGTTCCAGACTGTAGCGCCTAGAACCGCTTGGCCACGTAAGCCGGCCATTATTCCATATCACCTCTGTCGCACCCCTCATTATCTACTGTCTTCCTTCATTTCTTGTAATTTGTGTTCTCCACTTAACCATATCATTCATGCAAGATTTACTTCATGATCATACTGAATTACTCAAGCAAGATATGATAGTTATTTTACTACCATTCTCAAATAGGCAGTACCAACGACTATTTGTTTACGTCGAGAAGTTGTTGTTCGTTTATTCACGTCAGCGAACATGCACCTTAGTAATATTAATGTGTACACGGATTTGAAGTGTGAAAATCTTTCATACAACATGATACAATAGCTTACCAAGGTCTCATGATTTTTTTCACATACTTCCATGTTTGGTATTGAACACCATAGTGTTACACCTTGTAGCGTATTGCCGTGCCGCTTTCCCCACGGTCATGTATCGCACTCCATGTTTAGCGCCCGCATGACGAGCATTCTTGATTTGCACCGTTGCATCAGATAGATAGCCATGAGGCTAGTTCCGCTCTGAACAATAAATGTTGTATGATATATAGTTACAATTCCTTTAATTCCTTCTTGGCAGTTTCACTGTCTTAAAGAACATCACACCTGTCTCATTGGTCGTTACTTAACTATTTGTAACCTAAACTATATTTTATGCTTTGTAGGGATTCATCTCCCATCGCGTATATGTAAATTAATGATAGTGTAACGTTATTACAATGTATTTTACCAAAATATATATCTTTATGATCCGACCCACTATTTATGTATTTTACACAGGAGTTCTTGAGGGTGCATCTTTGAAACTAGTCACAGATAAAAATGGCATGTAAATAAATAATATAAATACAAAGTACGTATATGGAACTTCAGTTTGCAAAGCAAAAACATAGGCTGTCTTTGCCAGCTATTTCAGTGTGATTACATTTATAGAACAGTGAGCTTCCTTATTTTTGTATCTGAAGGATTCAGTATTTATTTGGTATAGAATTAAAAAACATGCGCGCACTCGGGCTTCGCAACGCATTCCCCACATACTAACAATACAAAAATGTCTCTCACAAAACCTCCTCCTACGCATATTTCCGGCAGTAAAGAAAGCCAACGGTTGGCAATCTGGCAACACTGTAATCCAAATGTACAGTAATTACCTCTGTCGGCAGAACGGTACAGTTCTGAGCAGTTGGTGCAGCGGACAGCCTTTTGGGTTAGCATGCGGGAGGTCGAGAGTTCGATTCTGGAGCGATGTGAATTTGCTTTCATGTGCTAAATGTAGTCTGCGTGGTACGGTATCTAGCGTCTTAATCGTCAAACAGCACTTACAGTGGATATTCTACAATACATTTACACTCGCGTACTACGAACACAGAAATGGAAGTACGTTGATCAGTTTTTAAAGAAGCCTTTTGTACGTCGTGGACTCGAATTGTTTCGCACCACTACATCTGCTAAATTCCAAACCTGTTTTCTGTTTACCCTTCGCCCAATGGTTCTATCGGTTAGTACGAACTATTATTCTTGCCTCGTTCAGGTCCATTACATTTCATTTGGAAAGTTCTATGTAAATGTCGGATACGTGTCGCTTAAGAAAGAGTGTATACGACAGTATAATATGGCAGAATGGAGCTGGCAAATTAAAACAAATACGCTTCGACCCAGAGTCGAACTCTCGACTTCCTGCTGGCTAACGCAAAGCACTATCCACTGCACCACCTGCACAACATAAACCGTGCCTGCTGACTGAGAAAGTTGCCGTGATTATAACGATCTCAAATTGTCAATTTTCAAAGTCCATTTACTGCAGGAAATATGCGCAGGACGAATTTTGTGATAGATATTTTTGTATTGCCAGTATGTGAGGAATCGCGCTGTGAAGTGCGAGTGCGCAAATTGTTCTTCAACTTTTATGAATTTGGCTGTTATCTGACTAGTGTTGTAAGCTCCTCACTTGTCCTTATGTTGTAATAGCAGTTTCCATCGTCGTCACTGTAAGAAAAAAATCTGCGTTTAACAACGGTAGGCTGTAGGGAATCAAAACACATGTCAGGAAAGCTGTCAGGCTGGCTGCCATTTTAGCAGCAACTTACAGAGCAGGGGAAGAAGTACTGGCGTTTAGCGACTACAGTGAGATCCCGTTGTAAGTAGGCTGTTTAGGTTTTTCTATTGGTAACGCCACGTAGCGCTCTGTATGAAAATCACTGGCTGCGCTGTGTGCAGTCTGTGGCTGGTTGGCATTGTTGGAATATTCGCTATTGTATTGTTGGGCAGTTGGATGTAAACAGCGCGTAGCGTTGCGCAGTTGGAGGTGAGCCGCCAGCAGTGGTGGATGTGGGGAGTGAGATGGCAGAGTTTTGAGAGCGGATGATCTGGACGTGTGTCCATCAGAGAGAGTAAATTTGTAAGACTGGATGTCATGAACTGATATGTATATATATTATGACTTTTGAACACTATTAAGGTAAATACATTGTTTGTTCTCTATCAAAATCTTTCATTTGCTAACTATGCCTATCAGTAGTTAGTGCCTTCAGTAGTTAGAATCTTTTATTCAGCTGGCAGTATTGGCGCACGTTGTATTGCAGTAGTTCGAGTAACGAAGATTTTTCTGAGGTAAGTGATTCATGGAAGGTATAGGATATTGTTAGTCAGGGCCATTCTTTTGTAGGGATTATTAAAAGTCAGACTGCGCTGCGCTAAAAATATTGTGTGTCAGTTTAGTGTTGATCAGAATAAGTAAAGAGCGAAATGTCTGAGTACGTTCAGTTCTGCTCAGCTGTTTGAAAATCAAATAACGTGAGAGATTTATCAGCACAGTAACTTATAATTTTTCTAAGGGGAAGTTTCACTGTCTCTCATAAAGATTGAGGATAAATTCTTAGGAATGCAGAGTTACTATCAGAGGCTGTGCCAACGCACTGTCTTGGAAATGAGGTTTATGGATTATGACACCTGACAGTCATCTAAACTAAGGAACGAATGACTTATAGCAACTGCCTTACAATATAATGTCAAATAATTCAACGCAGTTTCGTGTTCCAGTAGAGCGTCCAGAAACAAGTTCTCCAAACAGTATATTAGTCAGCTCTTAAAAGAACACATCGTTCCCTTAGAAAGACGGTCTTTCTACACATACGCCTTCATATATACTCTGCAAGGCACATTAAGGTGTGTTGCGTTGGTACTTTGGGTATGACTATCTTGTTTCCACTTCCCTGTTCTATTCACGTATGATGCGTCCAAAAAATTATTGTCTGTAAAGCCCCGTATAACATCTATTTTTTCTGATTTTCTCGTCGTGATCATTTTGCGATGCACATGTTGCCCGACTTCTTCGAACATAAACACTCAAAATTTTGAATGTAGGCCTATCTGTGATACACAACGCCTCCATTACAGTGTGTGCCAATGGAAATTGTCGGGCATCTCCGCAACACTCTGCTTCTGCGTAAACGATACCGTGACAAAACACTCGGCTCATCGTTGGATCTTCTTGATCTCTTCTGTTATGCCTACTTGGTAAGAGTCCCAGACTGTTGAACAATAATACAAGGCAGATACTTTACCACACCGAAGGCATGAAGCTCCCCGTTATCTCTGCGTCAGGCCTAGGACAATTAAGGATGGTATATATCGCCACGTCCACCAACCAAGGCAGCAGGCAACAGGCCTAGTAGAGCTTCGAAGTATGGCCCGCTAAAACACAGGCAGAGGGAATCGGTGACTTTCCAGCAAGCGTAGGCAAGTTCCTCAGAGTAAACATTCTCCATCCAAACGCGATGAGCGACGTCCATGGCTAGCAAGCTCCAGCCGCTGTCCGGAGGGTCTCCTTCCCATTCAATGAGCCTCTGGTAGACAGATCTCTGGCAACGGCCTGCCCACAGTGGTAACACCGGTTCCCCTCAGGCTGGGGTAGCACTTGGATGGGAGACTATCCGGTCTGTCGAGCGCTGTTGGCAAGCGGGGTGCACTCAGCCATTGTGAGGCAAACTGAGGAGCTACTTGATTGAGAAGTAACAGCTCTGGTCTCTGAAATTGAGATACGGCCGGGAGAGTGGTGTGCTGACCACATGCCCCTCCACATTCGCATACAGTGACGCCTGTGGTGTAAGGGTAACACGGCGGCCGGTCGGTACCGTTGGACCTTCGTGTCCTGGTCGGGAGGAGCTTATTTTAGACAGATCTCTAGTGTGAGCTTCACCCGAGTTTATATCAAGAGCGCCACCTACCAACGACGCCATAGGAACCGTTGCTAGCAAACGAAACCCAAAGACAATCCACAAGCAAAGGTAGCACTGGTGTAGATGGAGTAGAACTGGTACCAGTAAGCTGTATGAAATGAGAAAAGTAAGCAGAAAACTTTGTATTCAGGGCAGCCACAGCCTGAATATATCATTTTGAAAATAAATCCACTTCAGCTGTAAGTACTTTATTTTTAAGCGCGACCGGTTTTCACAGCATTTTACCTGCATCACCACGTGCAGTCTTCACAAAGGAATAGACAAAAACTCATGTAAGGCAAGAAAACGTAACTAAGGTGAAAAGATATACGGATGAAAATACAAAAACAAACCATATTCTGATCAGAAAAGAGAATGGCTTAGCGTACGTAGTCGGCAAATTATCGGTAAATAACGGACGTCAATTATAAAATAGCATAAAACAACCAGGAACGCTCCCGTGATACGCTTCCGTGATACTTAAAAGGAACTGAAGCTAAAACTGAGAACTTCCTAATAACAAACTATCTGGTAGTAAAATCCTCTCACCATGAGTGCCAGCACCTGGTGAGTAAAACTATCCCCAAACATCGAAAAAATGATAAAAAGCCGACCGTATATGATCATCCATGGTATTACGTAAAATTAAGCAGCACCTCTCCCTCATTTAACTAAAAACGTTAGAAAACCGTAGTGGTGACAAGCGCAGTTCTTCAGTCATACACTACTGGCCATTAAAAATACTATACCACGAAGATGACGTGCTACAGACGCGAAATTTAACCGACAGGAAGAAGATGCTGTGATACGCAAGTGATAAGCCTTGCACAGCATTCGCACAAGGTCGGCACCGGTGGCGACACCTACAACGTGTTGACATGAAAGTTTCCAACCGATTTCTCATACACAAACAGCAGTTGATCGGCGTTGCCTGGTGAAACATTGTTGTGATGCCTCGTCTAAGGAGCAGAAATGCGTACCATCACGTTTCCGACTTTGATAAAGGTCGGATTGTAGCCTATCGCGATTGCGGTTTATCGTATAGTGACATTGCAGCTCGCGTTGTTTGAGATCCAATGACTGTTAGCAGAATATGCAATCGGTGGGTTCATGGGGGTAATACGGAACGCCGTGCTGGATCCCAACGGCCTCGTATCACTAGCAGTCGACATGACAGGCATCTTATCCGCATGTCTGTAACGGATCGTGCAGCCACGTCTCGATCCCTGAGTCAACAAATGGGGACGTTTGCAAGACAACAACCATCTGCACGAGCAGTTTGACGGCGTTTGCAGCAGTATGAACTATCAGCTCGGACACCTTGGCTGCGGCTACCCTTGACGGTGCACCACAGACAGGAGCGCCTGCGATGGTGTACTCAACGACGAACCTGGGTGCACGAATGGCAAAACGTAATTTTTTCGGATAAATCTATGTTCTGTTTACAACATCATGATGGTCGCACCCGTGTTTGGCGACATCGCGGTGAACGCACATTGGAAGCGTGTATTCGTCATCGCCATACTGGCGTATAACCCGGCGTGATCGTATGGGGTGCCATTGGTTACAAGTCTCAGTCACCTCTTGTTCACACTGGCGTCACTTAGAACAGTGGACATTACATATCACATCTGTTACGACCCGTGGCTCTACCTTTCATTCGATCCCTGCGAAACACTACATTTCAGCAGGATAATCCACGACCGCATGTTGCAGGTCCTGTACGGGCCTTTCTGGATATAGCAAATGTTTGACTGCTGCCCTGGCCAGCACATTCTCCTAATCTCTCACCAACTGAAAACGTCTGGTCAATAGTGGCCGAGCAACTGGCTCGTCACAATACATCAGTCACTACTCTTGATGAACTGCGGTATCGTGTTGAAGCTGCATGGGCAACTGTAGCTGTACACGCCATCCAAGCTCTGTTTGACTCAATGCCCAGGCGTATCAAGGCCGTTATTGCTGCCAGAGGTGGTTCTTCTGGGTACTGATTTCTTAGGATCTATGCACCCAAATTGCGTGAAAATGTAATCTAGAATAATATATTTGTCCAATGAATACCCGTATCATCTGGCTTTCTTCTTGGTGTAGCACTTTTAATGGCCAGTAGAGTAAATTGTAATACATTCCACAAAAAATTCAACACAAAACTATTTTAAGGTTTTGGCCGATACTGACACGAAGTGTCTGTTTCAATTGCAAACTAGAATAAAATTGTTGCTGCTTCTGTCAAATAGGCTATTCTATACCTTAACCCTATAGTCATTATGCATTCATTAATAAAATCATCTGTCTATTCTGGATGCTCATTTTTTTGTCTCCAAGTATGGCCACTATTGCTTGGCCTCTGGTGTCTTGCGGTTTTCCACTGTAAAACATATTCACATTATTAATCATCTGTGACCCTCTTAACTTTTTCTTCTTTTCTGCTGCAGCTAGTGTACGCATTCCCTTGTCTTTAATTTTTTAACAAATTCAGTTTCTCAGTTGCCGAGTCCACTCACGTTCCTAGTTTCTGTCTTTAAGCTGTTAAGTATTCCATACCCTTTTTTACTGTGCCTTTTTATGATATGATCGACATAACGTTTATCCTTCTGACTATTTACGTGGTGAAGTTTGTAAGTGATTAATCTTTTTATTAGTATTCCTGGAGGGCATAGAACTATTTTTTCAAATGTTACCTTAGAGCACCTGTCTTCAACACGGCTGACGAACTTTCTCCATCCGTTGTAGGCCAGCCTTAGCTTCCCATCATCTTTTTCCCTCCAGCCAGCTAGCGAAATAGACTTCCATGGGACAGACGTGTGGATCACTGTGTATTGAACTGCCCTACCACGACTGATTTAACCATCAGATTGGCTTCAGTTGGATATAACACACCTGAAGAAGCTTTTAGATATTTCTTCCATGCCCATTTGACGCCGTTATCAAGACGACAGGCGGTGTTACACGGTTTTTTACTGGAGTGACTGACCTTTTGTCCGAATTGTCATCTGTCTGACCGTGCTGACGTGGAAGGAATGGCCTCAGATACCGCAGAGCTATGTAGTTAGCTGTAACGTAAACCGAAAAACTGGTAACGTCTATCACTGCTGGATGTAACAGCAGTATTAGCCTACCTGCAGTACTGAGCCGCATGAATCATGTATGAGGTTGCACGGAATTAGATGTGTGTGAGGACCAGCGATACGTCACGATTGCCTACAGCGCTTCTTCATCATATCAAGACAACGTATACGGCTCTAGTAGAGCTGTATTACGAAATGGCCAAGTGAAAATGCTATGTGTCATAATATTCAATAAAACTGGATTTTATAGCGTCTCATTTATCTGAAATTATTACAAACTTCTTTGGAACCTGCACGTTGTACTAAAGTTCACTCGTCTTGCGTTGTTAAGTGAACTAACATGCTACGTTTCAGTCCGAAGATAATTCACGGTTTGCACACAATAATTCATCAACAATTTTTGAAGAACTTAGTTTCATCGATACATGGAAACCAATACCTTTGTAAATAAAATAATTATTCTGAATACATTCGAAAAATACCCTGTGCACGAAGGAATGGCATACATAGCCAGGGAAGGATCCATAGAGTTATCTGTGTTAACTGTATCGGTATGTAAAAAATCTTTGTTATTGTTCGTTTACTGCTTTCAAAGTATTCTGTGTATTGCAATTTGTATAAGGGATGTTCATTTTCTCCATAAGCGGCATACAAGAAAACCATAAGTAAATGATTTTTTTTCCAAATTTGACATCAACTATACAGGATGAGTCTTCTAACGTTACCGCTGGATATATTTCGTAAACCACATCAAATACTGACGAACCGATTCCACAGACCGAACGTGAGGAGAGGGGCTAGTGTAATTGTTTAATACAAACCATACAAAAATGCACGGAAGTATGTTTTTTAACACAAACCTACGTTTTTTGAAATGGAACCCCGTTAGTTTTGTTAGCACATCTGAACATATAAACAAATACGTAATCAGTGCCGTTTGTTGCATTGTAAAATGTTAATTACATCCGGAGATATTGTAACCTAAAGTTGACGCTTGAGTACCACTCCTCCGCTGTTCGATCGTAAGTTATTTTACAAACATATCAACTATTTTATGGCCTCTGGCTCTCACTAACAAATTCCAATGCATAAAATAAAAGAAATACTTAGTTTGACGTAGACAAATATTTTCTGTGAACATGTATATTAATATGTTTCCCAGAATGTGTGACGTTGTAATGGCGTTGTAGTAGCATTAGTGTATTTACTTTTTCAAAAATAACCTCAATACTGAGGTCTTTGCAGGTAATTTTAAAGATAACAGCTTGCATAGTTCTTTTCTACTCATCAGCTGTTTATTTTTTTTGTAAAAGGCAGACCTTATTTGACCTTTTAGTGCTTCCAAAGCATATTATTGTACTGAATATAATGACGTTCCAAATTCTTTTGCGTTCAGCTTATCCTACTTCAAGTCACAATTTTGTCTCAATAAGTAAACAAAATTTACGCTGATGTTGTAAAGTGACATACTGGTGATGGTTCCTATGACAAGTAATTTAAAACAATACAGAGGAAGAGTTTTACAGACTCCCCATTTAATGTACATCTCTATCTCTTTGTAAGTAGCAGCACTAAGGGGGCAGTGATCATATCATTAAACAAAACACAATCACGTTCATTTCTCACTGAAACAGCAACAACCGACGACGCATAATTACATTAATTATTGCGTTTGAAAAGTAAGAAGCGACGTTGCACCAATAAAAAGTGGCTGTAAGTAACTGCAATATTCATGCCTTTCTGCTATGCAAAATTGAATTCCCGATACACGGCATGAGTATTAGACTACAGCAACAGAAAACACTCGTGTGTTAAGTGTAATTAGGAAGCGGCGTGCCTTATCGCACTGTTCCTCAACAGTATCGGACTACTAAAATGTCCGGTGAATTTTCATCCTACTTTAATGCACGTACATAATTGTCAACATACATGTCACACTCGCGGATCGATTTACGCCATGACGTCCATCAGAAAACACGGAGCACACGTGTCTGAGTTACCCTCAGACCTACGTAGTAACTACAGAAAGCACTGAATAGTAATTCAATGCACTTTAAAGCAATATTTACATTACACAGCAGATATCTCAATACTGGACTGTGAGAGACTTGGATTTCGAAATGTATTTCTGTGCAATATGATCATCGCATGTTGAATACTACTTAACTTCAGCAACTGAATGTAACAACAGCTAGCTCGAATCCATAGAAATTGACGTTGAGCTGTTAAAATCGTTTGCGAGTGATCTCTAACAGTTAGTAAGTTACATTTAAAATCAGGAAACTGTTATTCCTGAAAGAGGATTAGCGCACAGCATATGAAACTTTACGATAAAATTGAAGAAAACCTGATTAGCCTCGATCTTCAGTGCTAACATGAAGCGATGTAATACTGTGTATTCGTGCCTCCTGGCGTTACTCAACTGAGACACGACACCGTGTTGCATAACAGACTGATTGAGAACAATTATGTAATACCGCTTCCATTAAAAAAGTCGAACGAAGCAAAGATTACAATCGTGGCTTTCTCCATAATTACAGGTAAAATTCACCATCGCTATAAAGGCGAACAAATTATTCGGATGCATCGTTTCCAGATAAAACTCATGATAATGGATAGAAATATGAGAATACGAAGTAAGTTCTAAATCGTCGAGTGCCTCTAAATTAAATATAAAATGTTTCACTTCAGATAACTTCTGAAGACTTTACATCGAGTATTACAAATACTCCTATAATTAATCACTCTCCTGACTTCAGTGTTCCAATGAAATAAAAGTAATATTGTTCAGATCTAAATACACATTTAACAAAATGTTTATAATTTTTAGTGAATCTAATGATCTTCTTAAACATAAGCCAGGCGACTTCCATTGCTGGATGAAGGCCTAATCTATTCTTCTCCTACCTCGCGATCTTCTTCTATATCTGAACTTCTTTATACATCGTGATCTTCGGCTATACGCATCCATGTTTCTCCAGCATGTTTTCTAAAGTCATTCACACACAGTCCATTACGTCGTCGTCTCGCTCATTCTTTATCTCCTTACCAATTTACTCGGTCCATTTTATCATTCATATCCCTGGCACTAAGTCCTTGTACCTCAATTTCATTGTCATTACAACCATATTTACTTCTTCTACTTTCGTTTGTCGTTTAACTAATTTGCTTGTATATTAATGTCAATGTCCCCCTGCCGTAAGTGAATACTCGTAATACACATTCACTGTAAACTGTTCTTTAGACATGTCAGTAGATTAACTAACACTCTTTAGTTTTCTAAAAACATTCCAGGTCACTTTTCCCTCCTATTTATTTCTTTTGATGTCCATCCAGCCGTTGTCTTCAAGAGCTCCAAACACAAAAACTCTTCATTTTGGTTTAGAAGGCTACTTCGTTATGAAAGACAGTCGTTTCATAGCGAATGCCTTTCATGCACTACTGGCAATCAAAATTGCTACACAAAGAAGAAATGCAGATGATAAACGGGTATTCATTGGACAAATATATTATACCAGAACTGACATGTGATTACATTTTCACGCAATTTGGTGCATAGATCCTGAGAAGTAAGTACCCAGAACAACCACCTCTGGCCGTAATAACGGCCTTGATACGCCTGGGCATTGCGTCAAACAGAGCTTGGATGGCATGTACAGGTACAGCTGCCCATGCAGCTTCAACACGATACCACAGTTCATCAAGAGTAGTGACTGGCGTATTGTGACGAGACAGTTGCTCGGCCACCATTGACCAGACGTTTTGAAATGGTGAGAGATCTGGAGAATGTGCTGGCCAGGGCAGCAGTCGAACATTTTCTGTATCCAGAAAGGTCCGTACAGGACCTGCAACATGCGGTCGTACATTATCCTGCTGAAATGTAGGGTTTCACAGGGATCGAATGAAGGGTAGAGCCACGGGTCGTAATACATCTGAAATGTAACGTCCACTGTTCAAAGTGCCGTCAATGCGAACAAGAGGTGAACGAGACGTGTAACCAATAGCACCCCATATCATCACGCCGGGTGATAAGCCAGTACGGCGATGACGAATACACGCTTCCAATGTGCGTTCACCGCGATGTAGTCAAACACGGACGCGACCATCATGATGCTGTAAACAGAACATAGATTCATCCAAAAAAATGACGTTTTGCCATTCGTGCACCCAGGTTCGTCGTTGAGTACACCATCGCAGGCGCTCCTGTCTGTGATGCGGCGTCAAGGGTAACCGCAGCCATGGTCTCCGAGCTGATAGTCCATGCTGCTGCAAACGCCGTCGAACTGTTCGTGCAGATGGTTCTTGTCTTGCAAACGCCCCATCTGTTGACTCAGGGATCGAGACGTGGCTGTACGATCCGTTACAGCCATGCGGATAAGATGCCTGTCATCTCGACTGCTAGTGATACGAGGCCGTTGGGATCCAGTACGGCGTTCCGTATTACCCTCCTGAACCCACCGATTGCATATTCTGCTAACAGTCATTGGATCTCGACCAACGCAAGCAGCAATGTTGCGATACGATAAACCACAATCTCGATAGGCTACAATCCGACCTTTATCAAAGTCGGAAACGTGATGGTACGCATTTCTCTTCCTTACACGAGGTATAACGACAACGTTTCACCAGGCAACGCCGGCCAACTGCTGTTTGTGTATGAGAAATCGGTTAGAAACTTTCCTGATGTCAGCACGTTGTAGGTGTCGCCACCGGCGCCAACCTCGAATGAATGCTCTGAAAAGCTAATCATTTGCATATCGCAGCATCTTCTTCCTGTCGGTTAAATTTCGTGTCTATAGCACGTCATCTTCGTGGTGTAGCAATTTTAATGGCTAGTAGTGTACATCGCGGAACCGCTCTGTGTAAGTCAGTCAAAATAGGGAAGTGCAGGAAACTCTTACTGCAAGGCCAAATCTTTGACTGCAACTGGCGAATCAGAACGATTGGCATACGGGTGCACCCTCCTGTTAGTCCCATCACGCTGTTTGAATTACAAAGGCACTATCGTCTCATCCATTGCCATTACAGGGTCTTGCAGTAACACGACCCAGGTTCGCTGCCAGTCCACTTGGAGCGCTGCAAGTTTTCAGTCCTTCATCTCTCTTTCTTACTGGCTTCCATGTTTGTTTTTAGTTTATCAGTCCATCGTCTCTCTTTCTTACTGGCTTCCATGTTTGTTTTTAGTCTTGTAGTAAACAGAAGCTGGTATTGTTGCGTTGTCCTTCTGATTACACCTTCCTGTGTGCACTACATTCTTTTATTTACATCGTAAATACACTCCTGGAAATGGAAAAAAGAACACATTGACACCGGTGTGTCAGACCCACCATACTTGCTCCGGACACTGCGAGAGGGCTGTACAAGCAATGATCACACGCACGGCACAGCGGACACACCAGGAACCGCGGTGTTGGCCGTCGAATGGCGCTAGCTGCGCAGCATTTGTGCACCGCCGCCGTTAGTGTCAGCCAGTTTGCCGTGCCATACGGAGCTCCATCGCAGTCTTTAACACTGGTAGCATGCCGCGACAGCGTGGACGTGAACCGTATGTGCAGTTGACGGACTTTGAGCGAGGGCGTATAGTGGGCATGCGGGAGGCCGGGTGGACGTACCGCCGAATTGCTCAACACGTGGGGCGTGAGGTCTCCACAGTACATCGATGTTGTCGCCAGTGGTCGGCGGAAGGTGCACGTGCCCGTCGACCTGGGACCGGACCGCAGCGACGCACGGATGCACGCCAAGACCGTAGGATCCTACGCAGTGCCGTAGGGGACCGCACCGCCACTTCCCAGCAAATTAGGGACACTGTTGCTCCTGGGGTATCGGCGAGGACCATTCGCAACCGTCTCTATGAAGCTGGGCTACGGTCCCGCACACCGTTAGGCCGTCTTCCGCTCACGCCCCAACATCGTGCAGCCCGCCTCCAGTGGTGTCGCGACAGGCGTGAATGGAGGGACGAATGGAGACGTGTCGTCTTCAGCGATGAGAGTCGCTTCTGCCTTGGTGCCAATGATGGTCGTATGCGTGTTTGGCGCCGTGCAGGCGAGCGCCACAATCAGGACTGCATACGACCGAGGCACACAGAGCCAACACCCGGCATCATGGTATGGGGAGCGATCTCCTACACTGGCCGTACACCACTGGTGATCGTCGAGGGGACACTGAATAGTGCACGGTACATCCAAACCGTCATCGAACCCATCGTTCTACCATTCCTAGACCGGCAAGGGAACTTGCTGTTCCAACAGGACAATGCACGTCCGCATGTATCCCGTGCCACCCAACGTGCTCTAGAAGGTGTAAGTCAACTACCCTGGCCAGCAAGATCTCCGGATCTGTCCCCCATTGAGCATGTTTGGGACTGGATGAAGCGTCGTCTCACGCGGTCTGCGCGTCCAGCACGAACGCTGGTCCAACTGAGGCGCCAGGTGGAAATGGCATGGCAAGCCGTTCCACAGGACTACATCCAGCATCTCTACGATCGTCTCCATGGGAGAATAGCAGCCTGCATTGCTGCGAAAGGTGGATATACACTGTACTAGTGCCGACATTGTGCATGCTCTGTTGCCTGTGTCTATGTGCCTGTGGTTCTGTCAGTGTGATCATGTGATGTATCTGACCCCAGGAATGTGTCAATAAAGTTTCTCCTTCCTGGGACAATGAATTCACGGCGTTCTTATTTCAATTTCCAGGAGTGTATGTTGGCCGTATTCTGATTGAGTTCTGCTCGCTTCCGTAATATTGGGTAGGGTAAATGATTCCATATTTGTTTTTTTTTTCCTTGTGAAACAGGAGCTACTTCTGTCTCGTGTTCTATGGGCTTCTGTGTATTTGTTACTGCTTACGAATTTGCGTATCAATTGCTCGATATAAATGCATTTTAAGTATGTATTTATTCTGCTTTATTTTATTCTGGTTTATTTTTGTTTAGATCTGTTATTCATACTTTCTCACATTTTAATGGAGAACTACATTTTAGCAGGTTTTGACAGTATCAGTATTCAGATTTATTTCCTTTTGCCAGGGAATGAGTACGTAATTCTACTTTGAATGATGTTGCTTCTCACCGCTGAGTGCCAGGCTCTACAGTATGGGTGTAAATGTAGATGAGAGTAGATGAGATGGCTTTTCAATCTTGACTACAAGAGCATTCTTCCTTGCAAATGCTGAAAGTACAACGGTTATTAGCAAATGTTTTCGCACACGATTGATATTACAAATGGCACATTCTAGAAATCGATGAAAATTTCTATGGCGTCGACTAAATGCGAGAGCACGAACGGATGGGAACAAAAATAACACTGAGGCGAAAAATTTTACGTTTTGTAAACATCTGAAGCAAGTTGCGAACTTTTTCACCTCTGTGATATCTTATTAGGTTTTGACTAACTATTGATGCAGGTTTTCTTCAGACAGAACTGCATTACACACAACTGTATCATTTAGAAAAGCTTTAAGATTAGTATTAAAATTGTCTCTCAGATCATTACTACACATTGTAACAAGTATACCAACACACATCCCCAGGGCATGCCTGAAGTTATTTTTACACCCAAAACCACATTAGACTTCCCCCTACCGAGGAACCATCATCCAAATTGTATTTTCGTTAGTAAATTTTAATGTGGAACTGGATCAAATGCTTCTTAAAGGTCAAGAAATACTGCGTCTATTCGGATGCTTTGATTCGTGGCTTAAAGGGTGTCATATGAGAAAGCGCGAGATGGATTTTGCCTTATGATAATGGTAAAAAAATCCATCCAGCAAAAACCTCAAGGAATTTACATTCTTCCTTTCACAACATTGATCCTCCAGTAAAGGAAACGGCCTGTTTTGGAAACGCTGTACTTGTAGTAAAACTTCCCGCGCCCGGGTTCCCGGGTTCGATTCCCGGCGGGGTCAGGGATTTTCTCTGCTTCGTGATGACTGGGTGTTGTGTGATGTCCTTAGGTTAGTTAGGTTTAAGTAGTTATAAGTTCTAGGGGACTGATGACCATTGATGTTAAGTCCCATAGTGCTCAGAGCCATTTGAACCATTTTGTAGTAAAACGAAACGACAAATTTTAAAACAATAACAATGTCACGTCTCAGTAGCACCATATAGTGGTCATTGTAGACGTTTTAGAAGCTACCCTCGTAAGAGATTCGTATAGAAAACAATTTCTGCTCGGTAGCCGCAGGTACACTCAGCAACATAAAATTTCAGAAACACGGACAAGAAAGAAGATCTGATCTGGCCCTTACAGCGTCCCTCGCCTCTTTAGTGCTGCTCATCGTCCGTTTCTGCTCGTCAGCGCCCCCCCCCCCCCCCAAAAAAAAACAGAAAAAAAACGAAAAACGGTGGTGCGGAGTAAGAATTTTATACATGCACCGCAAGTTTAATTTTAGAAATGGCCACTGCGAAACACTTCGTTCTATATTTTTCAATTACTTGTCTTTAGTTGCGTTATAAATGTACAGTTAGCAACATGAAGACTGAACCGCTACTTTAGCTCCTACCCCAGATAATCCGCGGCGCCACCAGATTGCGAGAGCTGGCACAGTGCACCCACTCTTGCATATGTTCGGTGCGTGAGACCAGTAACGCGACGCACTGCACAGATTTAATCTGAAATATTTATGGGCAGGCACAGATTAATTGCCTGCACTGCAGCACATGTAAAGTTAGTCTAAAAAAGGATCGCCAGCCTCGCTTTTACCCACGAGACATATACTGAGATAAGTAAAGGCCCCGTGTGTATGTAACTGCACTGGTGTGTAAAGTTTAAAGACGAAAGTAACTTTCACATGATGTCTCACTGCCGAGTAACATACTTCGATGAAACATGGACGAGACATAGAAGGAACTGTTACAGAAGGTAACTGAAAGAAATATGCAATGATGCGAACAGAAATGACAATTTTGTTCAAAGACTATAATTACACCTTACTCACCGCTATTTGTGATGGTCCCCTGCACATTAAAAATGGAGGCACATGGTTCTTACAAGGGAACCTCCCCATCACACCCCCCTCAGATTTAGTTATAAGTTGGCACAGTGGATAGGGCTTGAAAAACTGAACACAGAACAATCGAGAAAACAGGAAGAAGTTATGTGGAACTATGAAAAAATAAGCAAAATGTACAAACTGAGTAGTCCATGCGAACATAGGCTGAGAGGCACCCACATGCCTTACTCATAATGTGGCATCAAACAGTCAGGCCTGCAAGATGAGTGGTCTGCCAAGCGAGTGGACTCATTCTTATTTATCGAGTAACATGAACTCTAGTACTCACAATTAAGTTACAAGTTATTCTTCTGTTTGAATATTACGCAACGGAAACGCATACCTGACTATTAGTAATTTACAGAACTCTGACTGTTCACTACGCACTGGCATTACCACATTTTCTTTCTTATTTAACGGCTTTGATCAACACGTGGCCATCGCACTGAATATGAATGGCGCACACATTATAAATTCTGGATATCATGACAACATACAATTCGAAGGAAAAGGCCACCAATCTTTTTCTTTTCACTATCTTATTTATTCCGATAAATTCTATAACCTAAACACACAAATTCTATAACCCACATCAATAACACATGAGAAATTCCGCCCAGTGGGCATGGCTTTACATTGGTGATTCTCTATCTTATGGTCTCGTAATTATTTAACGCTACAGTGCACTTTATGGATAGGATGGTGGATCTTTTTTTTTTTTATATCTCACACTCCGACTCTCACAACCATCATCACGAAACTTTCCTCCAGACCGAGCGGTACAAAAGGAACATGCATAACCCACTTACCTCTGAAACTACCTTGCTACTCTCCCATGCAAACCACACATACTTAAACTACATGACATACACCACACTGCAACATGGAATACAACATAAGGAATAGTCACAACATTATAATCACATCACTTTCAGCTTTCCCACTTCAATTAGTATTCATCCCAGTTTCACACGACACTGCCCCACTTCGTAACTTTTCTTTCCTACTACGAACTCTGGAGGATATATGCACGTCTTTCCGAGCAATGCAAGCCAAGTGGCGTTGCTGGATAGACGGCTGACTCACCTTGCTTCTCTCTCAGAGTATTATAGTTTGAATCAAGCGTCACACGGAAACATAACACGCAAAGTAATATTAAGAACATATTCATCACACACACGAGTCCTCAACTGATACCATGGACAAGTACTTCTCTTTATCCTTTGTCTCATACACAGATTGAGACTCACACAGTACTCACCACGTGGAAGTGCTCGTCTCTAATTTCAAGTCCTGCACACGCCATTTCTTAAATATTTCCAACTTATAGTACACACGCTAGTAATTCAGCTTAACTTAAGCACTCGGAAGTATTTCAACCTATTGCTACACGTGGTTTCATTGTGACCGTTGGTCACTTCCGAAGATTACTATGATCCCCTGCCTGACATTTAATTCTCCCCATAAAAGTTCCTGAAATAGAGAAATTATTATTCTAAACTGCTCTTAAGTATTTCACATGCATACCATGTATCCACTCTCTTGTCCTTACGGAGCACGCCTAAGACAGGTCTTACCAACACTAGATCCAGCGGCAGAGTGTTGAAACATGGCCGTTCTTCAGGTCCTCTCGCACCTCTGCCGAAGTGGGGGAGCACCTTGCTACCGTATTGGTCAGACACATTTCAGGCGCTCAAAGCTCAGATAAATTTCATCTCTTTGGTCCCACCAAAGGTGACCCAAGTACCGTCTCAAAGATGATAATATATTCACATTCACTATCTGCGGTTAGCAGACGACCATACATTCATTCATTTCAGAGGTCTCACCAAACTGGATGTAGGGATTTATTTTGTGGGAGTGCACATGTGATCAATTAAATAAATAAATTGTCATTCTTTCCCACACTGGTGCTGGCTTCACTGTATTAATTGAAATTGAGTTATTATTAGAAAAAAATATGTTGTTCTGACAAGAATAACGAAGAATGTTGTATCTGTTTTCAATGTCGGGCGGTACTGTACCCTTTCAAGGCAACATCAAGGATGATCTAAACTCAGGCGCGCCGTGGTCCCGTGGTTAGCGTGAGCAGCTGCGGAACGAGAGGTCCTTGGTTCAAGTCTCCCCTCAAGTGAAAATTTTTTCTTTATTTTCGCAAAGTTATGATCTGTCCATTCGTTCATTGACGTCTCTGTTCACTGTAATAAGTTTAGCGTCTGTGTTTTGCGACCGCACCGCAAAACCGTGCGATTAGTAGACGAAAGGGCGTGTCTCTCCAATGGGAATCGAAAACATTTGATCGCAAGGTCATAGGTCAACCGATTCCTCCACAGGAAAACACGTCTGATATATTCTATACGACACTGGTGAGGGCATGTGCGTCACATGACAGGAATATGTTGTCGACCCACCTAACTTGTACACTTGGCGAATGGGTAAAAAGATTCTTCTACATTGCCCGATTTAGGTTTTCTTGACTTGAACCAAGGACCTCCCGCTCCGCAGCTGCTCACGCTAACAACGGGACCACGGCGCTCCTGGGCTCAGATTATCCTTGATCATGCCTATCTTCGCACGGACTACTCAGTTTGCATATTTTGCTTATTTTTTTCATAGTTCCACACAACTTCTTCCTGTTTTCTCGATTGATCTGTGTTCAGTTTTTCAAGGCCTATCCACTGTGCCAAATTATAACTAAATCTGAGGGGGGAGGGGGGTGCGATGGGGAGGTTCCCTTGTTAGCAAGATATGTAATCACCACAGACTGCAACTAATGCTCTGCAATGCGCTGCGATGTTGGTCACAAAGTTCGTAAGGAGTTCTTGCGTTAGGGCGTTCTATTCATCCACCATCATGGTTGACAACAGCAAGATGTTCACTGGTGCATCTGGACGTGCTGAAATACGTCTTCATAACGCATCCCACGGGTACTCAGTGGGATTTAAGTTGGACGAACGGACCGGGCGGAATCTCCTCTCGTTCCAAGAACTCCTCCACGCGGGCTGTTAAATGGTCCAAATGGCTCTGAGCACTATGGGACTTAACATCTGAGGTCATCAGTCCCCTAGAACCTAGAACTCCTTGAACCTAACTAACCTAAGGACATCACACACATCCATGCTCGAGGCAGGATTCGTACCTGCGACCGTAACAGTCGCTCGGTCCCGGACTGAAGCGCCTAGAAACGCTCGGCCACCGCGGCCGGAGGCTGTTCAATGCGGTCGCGCGTTTTCACACATAAAAAACTGAGTCAGATCAGAATGCATCCTTGAAAAGACGCACAGAGAGAAGGAGTACAGTATCAGAATAACGTTGACCGATGACTCTACCTCTTCATACAATAACACCTGGACCGCGAAAACTACCATGTTCGACCATGTTCTTGGGTACAGTACGTGTTCTTACCTCTCGCTATATAAGGTGAAGTCCAGACTCACCACTCAGACTGAAGCTGCTTTCAACTGAAATGAGCACGCAACCCATGTCCTTACTGGTCCAGTTCCTATGCTCTAGGCACCATCGCGGTTGTCAGTGGAACACAAAGTAGTGGTCATTAGGGAAAGAGAACAACCCCACGTTGTCGCCATGTCAGTGTTGAGCGTGGGATTACGTCCCTTGCAATGCTGTTCAATGTGGTTGAAATTGCCTGCTGCAAAACGTAGCTGCCATCTGCTATTGTACATGTGAAACAATGCTATGTGTAACACCGAACATCTGGAATGCTCTCATCAGACTTCGTACTCCTTCCAGTTTCCCGACAATTTCTCCCAGTGAAGACATCCAGATGTTGTCTCCGGCCAATGTTGTAATGAAGAAAACCACGACAATGCACCGTAACTGGTCAACGATTGACACACACCTTTTTCCATTCCTTTAAGTGCCATGTGTTACAGGGCCAGCCGAATTTTGGCTTTAGTTAGACTTACCTCACATCATGTGACGTCCAACTTTCTGTACACGACTGGGTGACCTCTGGGAACACCCTCCAGCACTTACATTCAAATCCAGGTAGTAGTTGATATGTTATGTTGGTCCTTAAATACTACAAAGCGGTGTACTTTCAGTGAATATTCCACGATCTGACCACTTGTCCATAATATGTTCACTTCCATAAGATCAGCACTTCACGTCCAAGTGTCTGCCTGCTCCTTTCGCCTATAATAACCACAATATCAAAACAGGAATACAGTTCAAAATCAATAAGGAAACATACAAAAACAACACACTCAGCCGAGCGGGTTAGCCTAGCGGTCTGGTGCGTCTTGACACGGTTCGCGCGGCTCGCCCCGACGGAGGTTCGAGTCCCCCCTCGGCATGGGTGTGTGTGTGTGTGTGTTGTCCTTAGCATAAGTTAGTCCAAATTAGATTAAAAAGTGTGTAAACCTAGGGACCGATGACCTCAGCAGTTTGGTCCCATAGGAACTTACCACAAATTTCCATGTCTTCCAACTTTCTCAGATTTCCACAGAAGGAAATATAATTTACACTGACCAGGAAAGTACTTGGGCTCGAACAAACAGATCTGTATGAACGTTTGGTTACAGGACCATTATGTACCTCTGAATGTGCTGGTGATGTCGTTTTTCTGCAAAACTCTGCACTCATGCTCTAGATATCATTGTAGATGTAATTGTAGACGCCATACGCAATGCAGCAATCTTAACTATAAATGTAAATGCGGAATGTCAATAAAATGCTCCGAGCAATACGAATGACTGCAAAACGCACAGTGAAGAAATGCATGTTGATCGCATGGCGTATTTGCACATTCTATAATATCAGTGTTGAACGCCACGTCAGTGACACTTTTGAAGTTGTTCAATGGTTCACCAATATCGTAGCCAGTGTTCTGCCACGCGTAACGAAGCAATGGTCTGTATACCGCCGCAGATAACTGATTGTAAATGATAGAATGCATATTCATGATAAAGAATCTGTCGTGAAATTTCGGCTGCATATTACTGGAACGTAGTTTAATGAAGTCTGTTGTTCTCTTGGCATATATTTTATATTGCTTGAAGAAATACACATCCAGAGGTTGTGCTTATTTTGTAGTTTTAGGCAGAATGATTTTTAAATCTACATGTTTTCCGCCAGATGCTTCCAGTAGTACTCGTTCATCCTTATGTCCAGACCAGGAGTCACAAAGTACTAATGACTTTCTCGACAAATGTGGATTTAAAACTGACAGAAAAATCGTCTTCAGATGTTGTTTCGTCATCTTCCCACTCACACTTTCACCGACGACGTCATTTGGAGGGCATCGCGTTTCTATTTCCCTTGACATGCAGGGTCCAAACTTTCCACTGGATTCTTGGAAGCAAATATAGAGTTTGTCTGCCAATCGTCCGTCCATTGATATAGCAACATCGATCGTGTAACTATGTGTTGCACAGTTAACTGATTGCAACATCGCGACAGTGTTTCTCTCCCCTTTCATGGATAGTGTTCTGTCACAAGAAAGTTCATAGTTGAACTGACTCTGATCACAGTTCCATACAGAACTAATATCGATGTTTTATCTCGTTATATGCTCATTGACGTCAGAAACAAACGTTTGAGCTCTTTCAATCAGCTCTTCTTCGTCATCCTTATCTTTTAGTGCTTGGAGCATTATGATACGGCGTGATGTTATCCTAAACTCCTTTTTCAAATTAGTAATAAATCCTAGTGAAGCTGTAAAGTTTGTACACCCGAGATTTCTGGCTACGTCCAATGCCCGATTTTGTAAATGCCAATAATGAACGGCGGAACCGCATTCTCGCGCTTCATCGAATTTCGCCATTACGCGCTCCTTGATGGTCTTGAACAGCAGTGTACGATTTCCTTTTAAAACTGTATTTCCTTCTCTTTTATTTGCCACGTAATCCAGCATGTTTTTAATATTGCTTTTAGACTTCAGTTTAGGGTATCTTTTCAAAAGCTTGTCGTATGTGTCGAAACCTCTTACGTAATAGTCATCGTACATGTTCTCCAGTGTGTTATCAAACGCCGTGATGATACTTGCAACTTTAACCTTCTTCTTGGGAGACGGTTGGTATTCACTGTCACTGTTTCCATCGCCTCTTCCCGCACTTGCCGTAGCACTACCGTTTGCAATGAGTTGTTCGTCATTATCATCCCAATCATCATCATTATGTATTAGTGTTACAACAGTATCTGTTTCTAACTTATGCTCATATTTCTGCACTATAATAGATACCAGAAAACATGCGAATGATTCGTCTGCTACACCAATACCATCTTTACGAAGAAGGGTTCTTCGTAACTTCATCTCAACCAATCGCAATACATTAGCAGGATTGATTACCAATCACCGAGCCATCTGACGCTTCAATACACAAATAATGTCACAAAACGCAACTTCAGAGGCACACTGCACCGTCCCTACTGGTCCCGACTGGCGTACCGGCAGGTCAGTGTGCAATGCGGCATGGCATACGCAGAGGCCTCTAACGGACGACTGCAGAGTTTTCCAGATACGGGAGTATCACTAGTGCAATAAGATACCTTTACATTACTTCTCACACGATTTTGCCGGCCGGGGTAACCGAGCGGTTCCAGGCGCTACAGTCCAGAACCGCGCGACCGCTACGGTCGCAGGTTCGAATCCTGCCTCGGGCATGGATGTGTGTGATGTCCTTAGGTTAGTTAGGTTTAAGTTGTTCTAAGTTCTGGGGGACTGATTACCTTAGAAGTTAAGTCCCATAGTGCTCAGAGCCAATCACACGATTTTGGTGTATTTGTGTTTGTTCCAGCCCAAGTACTTTCCTGGTGATATGATAAAAGTCATATACAGATGGTGCTAGTAGACGAGGTATCAAAGGGCAGTGAATTGGCAGAGCTGTCATTTGTACTCATGTTATTCATGTGAACAGGTGATAATGGCGACGCGGCGGGAAAACAGACTTTGAACGGGGACTGGTAGTTGGAGATAGAAGCATAAAACATTTTACTTCCGATATCGTTAGGGAATGCAATTTTCCGAGGTCCACAATGTAAAGAGTGTGCCGAGAAAACCAAATTTCAGGCGTTACCTCTCACCACGGACAACGCAGGGGCCGATAGCCTTCACTTAACGACTGAGAGCAGCGGCATCGGCGTAGAGTTGTCAGTGCTAACAGTCAAGCAACACTGCTTGAAATAAAACCAGAAATAAATGTGGGATGTACCATGAACGTATCCGTTAGGACAATGCGGTGAAATCTGGCTGTGGCAGCAGGCAACCGACGCCTGCAGCGCCTCTCCTGTACTGTCGCCATATTGGTTGTACCCTAGACGATTGGAAATCCGTGGTCTGGTTAGTTAAGTTCCAATTCCAGTTGTTAAGGGCTGATGGCAGGGTTCAAGTGAGAGGCAGACACCACGAAGCCGTGGATACAAGTTGTCAACAAGGCACTGTGCAAGGTGGAGGTGACTCCATACTGTTGTTGGCTGCATATACATAGAATGGATTGAGTCCTCTCGTCCAACTGAACCGATCGTTGACTGTAAATGGTTATCTTCAGCTACTTGGAGGCCATTCTCAGCCATTCATGGACTTCATGTTCCCACACAACCATGGACTTTTATGTCAGTGCACCATGACACTGGGCAACAACTGATCGTCATTGGTTCGAAGAACACCCTGCACAGTTCGAGCGAATAATTTGGCCACCAAAATCACCAGATATTAAGCCCACCAAACATTTATGGGACATAATTGGAAGGTCAGTATGTGCGCAGGATGGTGAACTGCCAACACTTGTTCAGTTATGGACGGTTATAGCAGGCACCATGGCTCAATGTTTCTGTAGAGCACCTCCAACGATTCATTGAGCGCATTGGGTCCATTCCTCTTCATCTGTAGTGTCTATTGAGCTATTCCTTATTGCAGTATCTATGGTATTGCAGAACTTCATGCATATCTCTTCATTCCTTAGCACTTCGGTATCCATTAATTTTAATTTTAATAATAACAGCCTCAGTTGCCCCGTTTGCCTAGAATTTACCTAGGTTTCAGTCGGGATAACCCAACCTTCTTCAGAATAACAGTAACTACCGTTTGTCCATAGTGAACATCGTCAAACTGAAAATACAAATCCTTAAATTATCGTCGGACTATAAAACTGGAAGTTCAAGTACAGCACTCGTGGCTACGGCATCGCGGTGGTGAAGTGTGGCCGAGGCAGTTCCAGATAAGTTTTATAGTCTGACGATAATTTATGGATTGTAGTTTTAGTCCGACGATGTCCACTATGGACAAATGGTAGTTACTGTTATTCTGAAGAAGGTTGGGTTATCCCGACTGAACCCTAGGTAAATTCTAGGCAAACGGTGCAACTGAGGCTGTTAATTATTAAAATTAAAAATAATATTTACACAGTTGCTGACAGGGCCGTGAAATATTGAAGATATTTAACTTCGGTATCCCACTCCTTTGCGTATTGATTCTTCCTGATTAGTCTCTTAAACTTAAGCCTAGTCTTCATCACGACTGCATCGTGGTCTTGAGAGGTTTCATGCCCTCTTTTGCATGTCGCCTCTCAATTTCGTCAATTTTATTAATGTTTTATGTCACTGCACGGTGGTAACAGGCCGAATAAGGTTACTGTAATGAGAGTATTTGTACTGAGAGCTCAAAATACTTTTCACTTGATTCCTATGCATGTTGGGTTCCTCCCTGGGTGGCCTGTCCGAGCCGAGCACCGGAGGACGCGGCACACTGCGTTTCCAGTCGGGGGCTGCACTTCCGTGGATACTGAGACAGTTGTCCATCAGTGGCCTTAAGCACCTGGCGGGACAAATGATGTCGGTCGAGTTTCGCCTATTATATGCAGAGCAAAAAGAACTGCGAGACATCTGAGTGTCGCAGCAATTTATGTGTTTACGATTCCGGCGCGTCTGAAACGCAGACTGTTGGCGCCGATGGACTGCATTGTCCTCATGATTCTGAGAACACTTGTCGACTGAGCCCTGCTGGGCGCGACTGTCTGGCACCGGATGGCCGGTGGTCCAGGCATGTTGTTTTTGTAGCCAGTCAAATCGCAAGTTCAGTGCCCTCAGCTGAATATCAGAGACATGATTGGTCAACTTAAACTGAGGCTAATTGACGTCATAAAGCCCTGCTCGAAATTGGAGGGAATGGTCACTATTGGCGCGAATGATGTTCTGAGACAGTGTGGGGGAATTTTGGAATCAGCACTGAATGCTGATTCGTGGTTTTTGAGGGTAGCAGGGAGTTGAGTAATGTTGGCTTCGCTCTTGCATTGTGCGGGCGCAGAGCATTCGGGATCTGATCTCCGTCGGAGTCGGATGGTCTTTCGACTTCGTCGCACTTTTTCGGCAGAACTTAGAATTCTCGGACAGCCTTCGAGGCCAGGGGTTGAAACAGAGTTGCTGCACGGCAGAAGTCGGCGCCTACATTATCAGAACGCTGCCTACCGACGACGTGCTGCAGATTTCAGGACTGGTACAGTATTTTGCGGCTCCGGCATTGTAGGACCTATCATTTTTATACTGAATCCCTCAGCAGCACGAGCGCTCGCTTTGCTGCAAGTCCACCTTGCTTCTTTCTCCATGTGGCCCCATTTGAGCTCTCACAACTAATCTCAATACTGCATTATAGTCGGGGGAGTAATATTTGATTCATAAGGACCTCCAGTCATTATCGTCAATCTATTGCATCACAGAGAGTAGGAGCCCCTTGTTCTCGAGACAACTCTTACTCTAATAATAGTTCTGTATAACCTACCCTATAGCCTACTGTTTGTATTGACAGTCAAATAACTTTGTGCTCTGATTTATAATAAATCACACTGTAATACACTATATCGTATCGCGACACAGCTGCTCGCGTTGGTCGAGATCCAATGACTGTTAGCAGAATATGGAATCGGTGGGTTCAGGAGGGTAATATGGAACGCCGTGCTGGATCCCAACGGTCTCGTATCACTAGCAGTCGAGATGACAGGCATCTTATCCGCATGGCTGTAACGGATCGTGCAGCCACGTCCCGATCCGTGAGTCAACAGATGGGGACTTTTACAAGACAACAACTATCTGCACGAACAGTTCGACGACGTTTGCAGCAGCGTGGACTATCAGCTCGGAGACCATGGCTGCGGTTACCCTTGACGCTGCATCACAGACAGGAGCGCCTGCGATAGTGTACTCAGCGACGAACCTGGGTGTACGAATGGCAAAACGTCATTTTTTCGGATGAATCCAGGTTCTGTTAACAGCATCATGATGATGGCATCCGTGTTTCGCAACATCGCGGTGAACGCAAATTGGAAGCGTTTTTTCCTCATCGCCATACTGGAGTATCACCCGGCGTGATGGAATGGGGTGCCATTGGTCGCACGTCTCAGTCATCTATTGTTCGCATTGACAGCACTTTGAACAGTGGACGTTACATTTCAGACGTGTTACGACCCGTGGCTCTACCCTTCATTCGATCCCTGCAAAACCCTACATTTCAGCAGGATAATGCACGACTGCATGTTGCAGGTCTTGTACGGACCTTTCTGGATACAGAAAATGTTCGACTGCTGCCCTGGCCAGTAGATTCTCCAGATCTCTCACCAATTCAGAACGTCTGGTCACTGGTGATCGAGCAACTGGCTCGTCACAATACGCCAGTCACTACTCTTGATGAACTGTGGTATCGAGTTGAAGCTGCATGGGCAGCTGTACTTGTTCACGCCATCCAAGGCGTATCAAGGCCGTTATTACGGCCAGAGGTGGTTCTTGTGGATACTGAGTTCTCAGGATCTATGCACCCAATTGCGCGAAAATGTAATCACATGTCAGTTCTAGTATAATATATATGTCCAATGAATACCCGTTCATCATCTGCATTTCCTCTTGGTGTAGCAATTTTAATGGCGAGTAGTGTATTTAATCCGCATATCATATCATAGCTGGATGCAGAATCCCATTTCCTGTCGTTTATTGTGATAATATTTCGCTTTTTCGTTACTGAGTAGGTAATGATTTTTATTAAATTATTGTGAGTGTTCACTCCTTGTTTTACCAACTAGCATGGTCTACCATCAAATTCTTTCGTTACCTTTGCACACTTAATCAATTAGGTGGTAGGTAAGGAGGGGGTCGAGTGCATGTCAAGTTCATATAAAAAATTCTCTGAATTAAAGAGGTATAAACTCTTCTCCACCCCAGCACCTCGCAGTCTGAGTCTATATCTGCTCCCGGGAACGCTTCACAATCAATTCAATAGCTGATTTGAGAATCTCTGTGTGACCATGACTTAATCTAACTTGAATCTTACCGTATCTCCTCCTTGTGCGATTCTTGAACAGTGTATTCGCTATCACCAGCTGAAATTTATTAAAGAACTTTCTATTAGATTTTTATCTATCTTTACATACTGTATTACCCGTTCCAAGTCCTCATACACTTTCTCTATGTCTTCATCTTTAACTTGCTACGTCGGCACGTATACCTGAAGTATCGTTGTCAGTGTCGGTTTGCCGTCGGTTCTGATGAGAACAACGCTATCACTGAACTATTCACAGAAAGTCACTCTCTGTCCTACCTTCCTACTCATAATGAATCCTACTCACGTTATACCACTTTCTGCTGCTGTTGATATTACCCTATACTCAGCTGACCAGAAATCCTTGATTCTTTCCATTTCGCTTCTCTGACCCCCACTATATCTACAGTGAAGCTTAGCATTGATCTTTTCCGATTTTCTAGCTTTTCTATCACGTTCAGACTTCTGACATTCCACGCCCCGACTCGTAGAACGTTACCCTTTCGTTGTTTATTCAGTCACTTCCACCTCGGCAGTCCCTTCTCGGAGATCCGAAAGGGCCGGCCGGGGTGGCAGAGCAGTTCTAGGCGCTACTGTCCGGAACCGCGTAACCGCCACGGTCGCAGGTTCGAATCCTGCCTCGAGCATGGATGATGTCCTTAGGTTAGTTAGGTTTGAGTAGTTCTAAGTTCTAGGGGACTGATGACCTCAGAAGTTAAGTCCCATAGTGCTCAGAGCCATTTAAAGCATTTGATCCGAAAGGGGGACTATTTCGAAATCATTTGCCAATGGAGAGATTATTATGACATTTTTTTTATTTCCACATGTGCTGTGGATACAAATTGTGTGTCCTTAATGCAGCAGTTTCCGTTGCCTTCTGCATCCTCATGCCATTTATCATTACTGATTGTTCCGCCTTTATGGGCAGTTTCCCACCCCAGGAGAAAGAGAGTGCCCTGAAGTCTGTTAGCCCCTCCGACCTCTTTGACAAGGCCCCCCGGCAGAATGAGAGTGACACCTTATGCTAGAAATCTTCTGTTGCCAATGCTGATTATTATTGCCGCACTACTCCGGCAAAAGAGGGTCTGACACGACACTGGGAGCCATCCCATGACTTTTGTCACCTCAGTGCGTGACCATCTCTGGTAAGCGGTACCCGGCGCAGCCCACCAACAGTTCGTCTGGGATGAGTGGAATGAAATAACAACGCCTGAGATGACTTGTGAGTGTGTCCTACATAGGAAGACTGCAGCTGCGCCTCTCACCTGGGTCCCGAGTCCTTTGGCAGGAACGAGACTGGAGCCGCCCGGAACTCGACCCGGCACCCCAGAGGCCGGTGGCCGCTGGCGGCAGATAGCCATCTCCCGTAATGGCTCTCCGCAGCACGTCGTTACGCGCGATCCACCCCGCCGCCGCTACGGCCCGTTATTAGTTTACACACACCGGCGGCACCCGCGCCGCCTGTAATGAGCTATGATTTCGTAAGCCACGTCGGCCATTTACCGATCCCTTATCGGACGTACTTTGCGCCAATTTTTTTTTTCTCCTCCTTCTCTCCCCTCCCTTTATCGCTCCGTTTCGCTCGCGAGATAAAGATTATTTTTGTACCGAAATGGAATGAAAATAAGACGACGCCGGTTGGCGGAGCCTCCCGTCGCACCTCGCCGGCGTGATCTATTATTTCCCAGGAGTAACAGAGGCAGCGGTACGGAACGGTAATAACTTTGGCGCAATAAAGCCCTTAGCGGCCGGACGTAATTGGGACGGAGGCAGGCCTGCGCTGTGTCATTAAGTAAAGGCAGCGGCGGGCGAGCGCAGCGCCGGTGATGATACCTCCGACGTATTTTATGGCCCTAAGTGTCAGCTATAGAAATATTATACCGCTGCAGAAGAGGAACGCGTGATATCAAAAAATGGGATGGAGCTGTCTCCTACCGAAGTGCTCAATTCCCGGAGGCAGTGCTACTCCCAAGTATATCTGGCACTATATTTACAGCTCGGCATGTGCCTCAAATACCGATTTGCTTACAGTAATGGTTACCAGACCTGTTGACACATTCCTTCTCTCTTCCTCCTTGGTGATGTCGTGGTGGTCTTCGAAGTTACAGGCCTCTCCGCAGTAGGAATCCAAACGCAGCTCGTTCTGTGCGACGCACGACAGAAATTATACAAAATGTTGCACCTTTAACGGTGGGCCAGATCGATCCTCAGCACTATTATTCCTCTACAACACGGTATTTATAAGGCATGATAGTATCGCTTTCACACTCACAAGATGATTAAAATACACTACTAGTCATTAAAATTGCTATACCAAGAAGAAATACAGATGACAAACGAGTATTCATTGGACAAATATATAATACTAGAACTGACATGTGATTACATTGTCACGCAATTTGGGTGCGTAGATCCTGAGAAACCAGTACCCAGAACAACCACCTCTGGCCGTAATAACGGCCTTGATACGCCTGGGCATTAAGTCAAACAGAGCTTGGATGGCGTGTACGGGTACAGCTGCCCATGCAGCTTCAACACGATACCACAGTTCATCAAGAGTAGTGACTGGCGTATCGTGACGAGCCAGTTGCTCGGCCACCATTGACCAGTTTTCAGTTGGTGAGAGATCTGGAGAATGTGCTTGCCAGGACAGCAGTCGAACAATTTCTGTATCCAGAAGGGCCCGCACAGGACCTGCAACATGCGGTCGTGCATTATCCTGCTGAAATGTAGGGTTTCGCAGGGATCCAATGAAGAGTAGAGCCACGGGTCGTAACACATCTGAAACGTAACTTCCACTGTTGAAAGTGCCGTCAATGCGAACAAGAGGTGACCGAGACGTGTAACCAATGGCACTGCATACCATCACGCCGGGTGATACGCCAATATGGCGATGACGAATACACGCTTCCAATGTGCGTTCACCGAGATGTCGCCAAAAACGGATGATGCTGTAAACAGAACCTGAATTCATCCGAAAAAATAACGTTTTGCCATTCGTGCACCCAGCTTCGTCGTTGAGTACACCATCGCAGGCGCTCCTGTCTGTGACGCAGCGTCAAGGGTAACCGCAGCCATGGTCTCTGAGCTGATAGTCCATGCTGCTGCAAACGTCGTCGAACTGTTCGTGCAGATGGTTGTTGTCTTGCAAACGTCCCCATCTGTTCACTCAGGGATCGAGACGTGGCTGCACGATCCGTTACAGCTATGCCGATAAGATGCCTGTCATCTCGACTGCTAGTGATACGAGGCCGTTGGAATCCAGCACGGCGCTCCGTATTACCTTCCTGAACCCAAAGATTCCATATTCTGCTAACAGTCATTGGATCTCGATCAACGCGTGCAGCAATGTCGCGATATGATACACCGCAATCGCGATAGGCTACAATCCGACCTTTATCAAAGTCGAAAACGTAATGGTACGCATTTCTCCTCCTTACACGAGGCATCACAACAACGTTTCACCAGGCAACGCCGGTCAACTGTTGTTTGTACACTCCTGGAAATTGAAATAAGAACACCGTGAATTCATTGTCCCAGGAAGGGGAAACTTTATTGACACATTCCTGGGGTCAGATACATCACATGATCAAACTGACAGAACCACAGGCACATAGACACAGGCAACAGAGCATGCACAATGCCGGCACTAGTACAGTATATATCCAGCTTTCGCAGCAATGCAGGCTGCTATTCTCCCATGGACACAATCGTAGAGATGCTGGATGTAGTCCTGTGGAACGGCTTGCCATGCCATTTCCACCTGGCGCCTCAGTTGGACCAGCGTTCGTGCTGGACGTGCAGACCGCGTGAGACGACGCTTCATCTAGTCCCAAACATGCTCAATGGGGGACAGATCCGGAGATCTTGCTGGCCAGGGTAGTTGACTTACACCTTCTAGAGCACGTTGGGTGGCACGGGATACATGCGGACGTGCATTGTCCTGTTGGAACAGCAAGTTCCCTTGCCGGTCTAGGAATGGTAGAACGATGGCTTCGATGACGGTTTGGATGTACCGTGCACTATTCAGTGTCCCCTCGACGATCACCAGTGGTGTACGGCCAGTGTAGGAGATCGCTCCCCACACCATGATGCCGGGTGTTGGCCCTGTGTGCCTCGGTCGTATGCAGTCCTGATTGTGGCGCTCACCTGCACGGCGCCAAACACGCATACGACCATCATTGGCACCAAGGCAGAAGCGACTCTCATCGCTGAAGACGACACGTCTCCATTCGTCCCTCCATTCACGCCTGTCGCGACACCACCGGAGGCGGGCTGCACGATGTTGGGGCGTGAGCGGAAGACGGCCTAACGGTGTGCGGGACCGTAGCCCAGCTTCATGGAGACGGTTGCGAATGGTCCTCGCCGATACCCCAGGAGCAACAGTGTCCCTAATTTGCTGGGAAGTGGCGGTGCGGTCCCCTACGGCACTGCGTAGGATCCTACAGTCTTGGCGTGCATCCGTGCGTCGCTGCGGTCCGGTCCCAGGTCGACGGGCACGTGCACCTTCCGCCGACCACTGGCGACAACATCGATGTACTGTGGAGACCTCACGCCCCACGTGTTGAGCAATTCGGCGGTACGTCCACCCGGCCTCCCGCATGCCCACTATACGCCCTCGCTCAAAGTCCGTCAACTGCACATACGGTTCACGTCCACGCTGTCGCGGCATGCTACCAGTGTTAAAGACTGCGATGGAGCTCCGTTTGCCATGGCAAACTGGCTGACACTGACGGCGGCGGTGCACAAATGCTGCGCAGCTAGCGCCATTCGACGGCCAACACCGCGGTTCCTGGTGTGTCCGCTGTGCCGTGCGTGTGATCATTGCTTGTACAGCCCTCTCGCAGTGTCCGGAGCAAGTATGGTGGGTCTGACACACCGGTGTCAATGTGTTCTTTTTTCCATTTCCAGGAGTGTATATGAGAAATCGGTTGGAAACTTTCCTCATGTTAGCACGTTGTAGGTGGCGCCACCGGCGCCAACCTTGTGTGAATGCTCTGAAAAGCTAAGCATTTGCATATCACAGCATCTTCTTCCTGTCGGTTAAATTTCGCGTCTGTAGCACTTCATCTTCGTGGTGTAGCAATTTCAATAGCCAGTAGTGTATTAAAACTGTATGCTGTACTGCGGTTGGAGACCACAACCTTGGCAATTCGCGGACAAACGCTCTACCAACTGAGTAATAACACTCTCGAGTACTTCTAGAAGAAAGTATATTGCGAAATAATGGTTTAACCACAACCTATGGGATTGTTTCCAAAATGAATTTATACTCTCCAGTGTAGCGTGTGCTGATTTGAAACTTCCTGTTATAGATAGCTCAGTCGTTAGAAACGTCGTCCGCGAAAGGCAAAGCTTCCTCGTTCAAGCCCGTGTGTAGCACACAGTTTTTTTCTCGCGGGAAATACTCCGCTCTAAAGTGAAAATTCATTCTGCAAATCATCCTCTAAGATTGTGGCTAATCCATTTCTCTGCAACATCCTTTTTTGCAGAAGCGCTAGTCCCGCGACATATGCAGGAGATTTCTGTGAAGTTTGGAAGGTAGGCCAGAGATACTGTCGGAAGTGGAGCAACGAGCGCGGTTCGTAAGTTGTGTTTGCGTAGCCTGGTCGGCAGAGCACTTACCAGCGAAAGGAAAAGGTTCCGAGTAGGAGTACCGATCCGGCACATTACTTACTGTGTCGTGGATTTTCAAGTCAGCACAGTCTTCAGTGCAGAGTGAAAAATTGTTTCTGTAAAGGGTAAAATGCTAACATCTCCTACACTGGTTACAATAACTGGGCAGGTCTCGTGGGAGAGCAAAAGATATGATTTTAATAGCTAGCTGCTTCTGAAAACCACAGTAACACGTCGTACGTTTCAGCGCATGAACTCTGCGACGTAGGGCGCGATGGCTCCCCTTATCTCAGAACTCTTCCCAGTATCTGACGGTGCGTGCTCTGTTAACGCTATTCGAGAGACGTACCCTCTCCGACGGCGTAAAGTGTTAGTGACCACCTTCGTTTTTACCCCTACTTACCTGTAACAGCTCCAACAACACAACGCTGCAAGAGCACTCTTCAGAGCCACTGAGACGATAGACATTAACACTTAATAGCTCATTTACAGGTCAGCAGAGGACGCAGGCAAACAACCAGAACTACGACCATGTTAAGCAAGCAGGGTAGAGATCCCATCTTAGTCCTTTAACTTAGCATTTATTTTTCGTTATTTCAGAAGTATTGAAAGGTGGCTACACTGAGCCACAGCGCCAGAGATTGCGCCAGAGAGTATTATTCAGCCGCCCCCACTGGCAGTGCTTATCGAGAAGTCGTGGTGGAGTGTGCTTGTTGAGATGTAGCAGTGGTGAGTCGTTGGTTGAGATGTGGTAGTGGAGAGTGCTTGTTCAGATGTTGTCATATTGTTTTGATGGGCTAGACACCAGATGTTGGATTAGGGATGCTGTAATGTGCTTTTCGTCAATATATATGTAGGTAAAAAAATTCCTTTTTTTTGTATTATTTCAATATCTTGAACAATAATGCCTATTGGTTACAGGTTCAGTCAACAAAGCATCTGGCTCGTGTTCTTGTATTAGACTGTATTTCTGGTTTCTATGTGCAATTATAGTATTTCTGGTTTTTTTTTTATTACTTCAGTATAAATGATGTTTAAAATATCTGGTCTTATTGAGGAAGAACCGTGCCAGATGTGTACGTTGAATCACACTTCCACACACAGATCAGCTACACTTGTGTTTTGTTGCTTCGTAGGTTTTATAGTTGCTGGGGACTTAATTGATTAATTGTGTTAACGGAAGTTTTCTCTCATTCTTTTTTGTTATTCTATGCAGTCAGATTGCGTACTAATACTAGTCAGGGCCAACCGTTTACGAGACTGCGTAACCGGACAGACAACGACGAACATTAAAAATTATTTGCATAATTAATTAATTAAGCCCCCATGCAGTATGCTTATTATTGTACCAGTTCTGTCCAATATAGCGCAAAGTAATTTGTGGGTTTTAATTTGTGGCACAGGAAACGGTGGGAGTGGAAAGTGGCTCAGGATTGCGTGGACGTAAGCTATTAATCAAATTTAATTCAATTTATTAATAAATTTGAGCAATCCAGAGCGCATACAGAATAAGAAACGACCAAAGATCTGAACGCTCAGAGTAACAAAATCCACATAAGAGTCAACGGCAGATAATACAGCTTCAAATAACTAATTCCGCTGCAAATTAACTTTACAATAGAGGGCGCACGGATTAATTTATCGAAATAATAACGTACTAACACCTACTACAATAGAACAGAGTATCAATACGTCAGCACCTCTGAATTTATTTATCCCTACAGGGAAAGAGGCAAATAACAACGCACAGCATAACGAGAGTATCAGAATACTCACTAAAGGATCTTACTGCAGAATCATATCCAAAAATACACCCAATCAAAGCTATCATCTCATTTAACACTGCAGAGGCAATACAAAAGCGACAAAACCAACACTAAAACAACAACCATGACGCGCCCGGGCAACAAAAGCGATGCAAGTCAAAAAACAATAATTTGTATGACTGCTACATCGAATTTCCATAGAATATTACGTTGCTATTATATCAGAGGATACTTAGTTTTTGTTTTTGAATATTTCATGAAATTTGTGTAGATAAGATTCGATGTACCAGTCATACAACAGTTCAAGAGTCATTATCGTAATTTTTAATAGTCGTATTGTAAACACAAGCTGTAACTGCCAAGGTATAATATGTAACAGCTTTCAGAATGTCATGTGTGTAACATCATTGTACTTCCTAGATATAAGTTCTTTGATAACAGTGTGGCTCAAAACAGTTCTAGGTGTCATTTTTTAATTTGTAATAGCTTTTAGTAATTTCATATATATAACATCATTGTAGTTCCTAGATCTAAGTTCTCCGACAAAAATGTGGATTAAAAATTTTCATAATGTCTATCAAAAAACTTCGCAGTTTCTATATGTGAAACGCCCTTGCACTTCCTGTGGCTATGTTCTTTGACCATAACTTACATGTTTCTGGTTCAAATGGTTCAAATGGCTCTGAGAACTATGGGACTTAACTTCTTAGGTCATCAGTCCCCTAGAACTTAGAACTACTTAAACCTAACTAACCTAAGGACATTACAGACATCCATGCCCGAGGCAGGATTCGAACCTGCGACCGTAGCGGTCGCGCGATTCCAGACTGTAGCGCCTAGAACTGCTCGGCCACACCGACCGGCACATGTTTCTGTATGAGTAACATCTTTACACCTGCTACGTCTAAGTTCTTTGACCACAGCCCACATGTTTGTATGTAAACACAGTGAGTTTCACGAGTGCTCATCGTAATAGTGAAATATGCAGCTAAACTTTATAAAACTGAAATATGGACGTGAAATTGATAATAAGTGTGTAACTAAGTGGAAAAACTGTCACCATAGCGTAACTGAAATAATGATGCCTCATCTTTGTGTAAGTACAGATATATTTTCGACAAATGCTGCCTTGCCGCTTACAATTGTTTCACTTGTACCTGTTTAGTCACCAGAAAATAGTTTTTTGTATTTTTACAGTGATCTCCAGCATAGAAACATGTACATGAACGTATAAACACCTGAAGATGGGCGCAAGCCCGAAACCGGTCGTGTGACAAATAAATAGCCTTTTATTATGACTGGTAGCGGAAATTTTTCTACACCCTCAATGTATTAACACACGTGATGATGCTGCTGTGGTCGGTGTCCCTTGTTCTCTTTCATGAGCAAAGCCACGCTCATATAATCTGCAACTTGCTTCGTATTTACTAACATTTATCATCTACACAAAAAATTAGATTCTCGTCACTAATCGCTATCCAACATGCAGTAACACATCTTCTCGGTTGGCTTGGTGAACGGTGATTCTACTGTAGAGTGTCTCATGCAGTCCTCGCTTTGATGACTGAATGGTGAACTTTTACTGTGGTAATGCCTATTAGACAATTTGATTTTAACAAGCTCGTTCGACAATGTTTTTAAATTTGTATCACACGATTCAGAGTCTCATTTAATGACAAACAATTTGAATGACAATGTGTCAAGCCAGGTTTCCTTCCGTATTTCATACTTACACATTATGTACCGAAAGAAGTACAGGCCCAGCCGATAATAGCTCTTATTACAAATAATTGATTTAAGATATTTCCAAAAAAATTTATCGGTGCTGGATAATCTCAACGCCGCGCAGTGCCTATGCTCTGACATGAAATGACCCGTAGCACTCACATGCAAGTGCTCCTGCCAATGCTCCGTTTGTCTCAGGATACTATTATTAGCACCTAATAAAGTGACCTTGACGTAATTACTAGTATGGCGAGGGCAGGTTTCTTTCCCCTTTCAACCTTAGTGTCATATGAAAACTTCAGAATAAGTATCTCTGTACAAAACTACAGTCAGTCTAGTCATGGTCGAAAACAGATACGCACTGCGGTGACAAAAGCCATGGGAAACCTACTAATAAAGTGTCGGACATCCTTTTGCCCTCCGCAGTGCAGCAACTCGACGTGGCATGGACTCAACAAGTCGTTGGAAGTCTCCTGCAGAAATACTGAGCCATACTGCTCCTTAAGCCGTCCGAAATTGCGAACGTATTGCCGGTGTATAATTTTGTGAACGAACTGACCTCTCGATTAGATCCCATAAATGTTCGATAGGATTCATGATGCGCGATCTGGGTGGCCAGACCAATTTGCTCCAATTGTCCAGAATGTTGATCAAACAAATCACGAACTGTTGACATGGTGCACTGTCATCCACAAAAATTCCCTCGTTGTTGCAGAACATGAAGTCCATGAAGAGCTGAAGAGCCGAAGATAACCATTTCCAGTCAATGATCCGTTTATTACATGTAAACACAGCCAATACCATTATGGAGCCGCCACCAACATGCACAGTGCTTTGTTAGCAAATTGGATTCGTGGCCTCGTGGGGCCTACGCCAGACACGAACCCTGCCATCATCTCTTACGAGCTGAATCTGGGCTCATCTGACCACGCCACACTTTTTCATCGTCTAGAATCCATTCTGTATGCTCACGAGCTCAGGAGATTTGCTGTAGGCAAAGTGTCGTGCTTTTAGCAAAGTCATTCGTATCGGTCGTCTGTTGCTATAGCCCATTAAGGCCAGATTTCACCGCATTTTCCCAACGGATACGTTCCACGTTGATTTCTGCGGTTATTTCACCCAGTGTTGCTTGTCTGTTAGCACTGACAACTCTATGGAAGCACCGCTTCTCTCGTTCGTTAAGTGAAGGCCGTCGGTCGCTACGTTGTCCATGGTGGTAGATAATGCCTGAAGTGTAGTATCGTCGGCAAACTCTTGATACTGTGGATCTCGGAGTTCTGAATTCTCTAAGGATTTCCGAAATGGGACGTCCCATGTGTCTACCTCCATCTACCATACCGCGTTCAAAGTCTCTTAATTCCCATTGTGCGGTTACAATCACGTCGGAAACCTTTCCTCATGAATCACCTGAGTACAAATGACAGCTCCGCCAGTACGCTGTCCTTTTATACCCTGTGTACGTCATACACCTGCCATCTGTATATGTGCATATCGCTGCCCCATGACATGCGGTCACCTCGGTGATCTCCCTTTTGTTGAGTCATCAGTCCTCTGACTGATCTGAAACGGACTGCTTCGAAGCCACGGATTTCTCTCCTCTGCCAACCTTTTCCTCTTCATCTCAGAGTAGCACTTGCAACCCGCATCGTCAGTTACTGGATGTATTCTAATCTCTGTCTTCCTCTACAGTTTTACCCTCTACAGCTCCTTCTAGTGCCATGGAAGTTATTCCCTCGAGTCTGAACAGATGTCCTATCACACTATCTCTTCCTCTTGTCAGCGTTTTCCACATTTTCATTTCCTCACCGATTCTTGATTCATATGTAGCACAACATTTCAAATGCTCCGATTCTGTTCTGTTCTGGTTTCCCCACAGTCCATGCTTGACTACGCTATAATGCTGTCCTACAAACGCGGATACTCAGAAATTTCTTTCTCAAATTAAGTCCTATGTTTGATACTAGTAGACTTCTCTTCTCTAGGAATGCCCCATTTCCATGTGCTAAGCTGTATTTTATGTCATCCATGCGCCTTCCATCATGCCATATTTTGCTGCCTAGGTAGCAGAATTCCTTAACTTCATCTACTTTGTGATCACCAATTTCTGAGGTTAAGTTTCTCGCTTTGTATTTTGTACTTATTACTCTCTTGAATTCATTCAGCAGGTTCCGTAATTCTTCTTCACTTTCACTGAGGATACTAGCGAATCTTATCATTGATATCCTTTCACGCTGAATAACAATTCCACTCTTGAACCCTTCATTTATTTCCGTCATTGGTTTTTTTATGTGTAGATAGAACAGTAAGGACGAATGACTACATCCATGTCTTCCAACCTTTCTAATCCGAGCACACCGTTCTTGGTCTTCCACTCTTATCGTTCCCTGTTGCTTTTTGTACATATCGTGTGTTACCCGTCTTCTCGGTGTATACTGCGGAAATAAAAGCTTTCATAACACATTTTCATTGATTCCTCCAGATGAAGAATCTAACCATTTTATTCTGTGTTGATTGCAGAGCGCCACACACACACACACACACACACACACACACACACACAAACACACACTGAAGAGCTAAAGGAACTGGTAACCTGCCTAATATCGTGAAGGGCCCCTGCGAGCACTCAGAAGTGCCTCAAAACGATGTGATACGGACTCGACTAACATGTGAAGTAGTGCTGGAGGTAACTGACACCCTGAATCCTGCAGGGTTGTCCATAATCGTAAGGGTACGAGGGGGTGTAGATCTCTTCTAAACAGCGCGTTGCAAGGTATCCCAGGTATGCACAATAATGTTCGTATCTGGGGAAGTGTTTAACCGCAGAAGAGTGTTCCTGGAGCCACTGTGTAGTAATTCTGGACGTGTGGGGTGTCGTATTGTCGTGCTGGAATTGCTCAAGACCGTCGGAATGCACAGTGGACATGAATGGATGCAGGTGATCAGACAGGATGCTTACGTACGTGTCATCTCTCAGAGTCGTATCTAGACGTATCAGGGGTCCCATATCACTCCAACTGCACGCGCCCCACACCATTACAGAGCCTCCACCAGCTTGAACAATCCCCTGGTGACAGGCAGGGTTCATGGATTCATGAGGTTGTCTCCATACCGGTACACGTCCATCCGTTCGATACAATTTGAAACGAGTCTCGTCCGACCAGGCAACATGTATCCAGTTATCAACAGTCCAATGTGGGTTTTGACCGGCCCAAGCGTGGGGTAAAGCTTTGTGTCGTGTAATCATCAAGGGTACGGAGTGGACCTTCGGCTCTGAAAGCCCATGTTGATATTTCGTTGAATGGTTCGCACGCTGACTCTTGTTGATGGACCAACATTGAAATCTGCAGCAGTCTGCGGAAGGATTGCACTTCTGTCACGTTGAAGAATTCTCTTCAGTCGTCGTTGGCCCCGTTCTTGCAGGATCTTTTTCCGGCCGTATTTGATGTTTTGCTGGATTCCCGGTATTCACGGTACACTCGTGATATGGTCATACGGGAAAATCCCCACCTCAACGCTCCCTCTGTGAGTTAACGAGCATTGACCTCTCATTTAAATATGTGGCCGAAAGAGTCAGCCATCAGGATTTGTGAAACGAACCCTGTAGTCTAAGACCGCGTGCCACAAAGGGCGCAGATTCACCACGAGATGGGGAAACTGGCAGGCTTCTACTGAGGCCTAAGCTCTGTAGTGTGCGAGTGATACAGACGAGAACCTACGTCGTAGGGAAACCCAATAGAACGCTTTTGTCGCCAAGGAGACGTAGCAGTGGCGGACCTAAGGTCGTCCATGAAGGGAAATATTTATGAAAACTATTTAATTCTGCAGTAGTGCAGGGAATGAAGCCACAGTAATTTTGATCTGCTATCCTCCATAAATTTTCATGGTCATCCCAATAAATCTTGAATATTGATCATATAGCGTTCAGGTTTTAGCATTCAGGTCTTTGTTACAAAACTTGTTATTTTCACTTTAACAGTAAATTCTAAACCAATATATATATATATATATATATATATATATATTTACTGTTAAAATATATACATAAGTTTAGAATTTACTGTTAAAGTGAAAATAACAAGTTTTGTAACAAAGACCTGAATGCTAAAACCTGAACGCTTTGGTCGATCCTAACGATCGGCATTTCGTATAGAAGCGCATCATTAAAATGACAAACGTAGTAAATATCAACTCTGTAACTTAATTTGTATAAAAGATATAGAAAATTTAAATAATCAGTATTTACAGTTAAGCATCAGATCTTCATTTCCTCCACACAAAACACATTGAACCATGACAGGATGACACTTTATTGAATCATTGGGTAATAGAATATTTATTGTAAAGTTTAGTGCATAATAGTTACTTTTGTTCTTTATTTATTTATGAGAAAGCACATTGATGTATGGCTACTGGCCGTGAAATTCAAAAAGAAGGAAATGGTATTGGTTTTTGTAAAAGAATTTAACGTTTATTATGTAATGGATATTATTGTCACTTTATTTAGAACGAGAAAGTGGTCAAGCTTTGATTATTTAAATATGTTAAAATGTAAAGTAATGTAGAATAAGCTGTAGCCAATCAGATGGACGGCTTCACGAAAGAGAACTGCGCTAGTCAGTTGAGCGAAGATGTTCGGAGCGCGGGAAACGCGGTCGGAGACGGGCAGAGGGCAATTCTGGTCGAGACACCAAAGGGGACAGTTCGGATTGAGACATGAAAGTGGACAGTCGGTCTTTAGGTAGCTAGGAAGTGAAAGAGAAAATTTCGCGTTGTGTGGCATCGCGGGACTTAGTCTCTGAGCGGTGAGCAGCCGCGCGCCTGGTTTGCACTCTAACTTTTCTTGAAGGTAACGAGGTGGAATATTAGACTTGTATTTCGCGATGAGATTGTGAATGATGGGACAGTGTCAAATGGATATGCGCTCGAGTGTAACAGTAAATCTAAAAATGACCACTTTCGCTATTAGTATGCTTTCGGTTCAACCCCAAGATGAGTTTGAGCCAACGCATTTCGACGGAGAGGAACCGCATGTGAGCCCGAATATCTCTGGGATGTTAGCTCGCATCTCGGAGATGGTGTGTCAAATCGATCGTGCACCGAGTACAACACCACGTTCAAAGTCACTTAAATCTTCATTACTTGCCATCGTAGCAACAGTAACCGATCTAACAACTGCGCCAAACGACTGTTGTCTTATATAGGCGTCGCCGACAGCAGCGCCGTATTCTGCCTGTTCACATATCTCGGTATTTGAATACGCATGCCTGTACCAGTTTCTTCGGAGCTTCAGTGTATATGAATGCCTCACAAAAAAAAAGAGGTGGAGCGACAGCACCCAGAGTAGAAGGGGGAGGAAACGAAACGAAATGAAACTTCACCGGCTGAGAAGTTATGCTCTGTTTCATTGATCTCAAAATCGAGTCAAATCTCAAAGAAGTTGGCTGTAAGAGCCCACTTAAAGACATTGCCCTCCCTCTGGCATGGATACATGCACAGATTCGCTTAGGATGGCTGTCATAGCACCGTTTTAATCTCTCCTACAGCAAGCTCACTGCACGGGGACGGAGTTGACGTGTTGGCTGACCTCACTCATATTCTGTCGGAGACAGATCTAGACAGAAGTATCTCATCATCACCCAGACTGTTCATAGAGACACGTACCAGGTGTGGACGAGCGTTGCCCTGTTGAAAAATGGCCTCACGACACTGTCGCATCTGCGGTAACACTAGGACGTGCTGAAACGCAATGCTTCCGAATGTTTTATGTGAAAACTTTTTAACAATCTACATCTTTATTCTGCATGTGTACATATCCATTTCTTTATAAAGTCGCCATAAAGACGAACACAGTTCTCCCAATGTAAGACATTTTTGTTGATATCACTGCTGAATGTTTCTTGGTGGAGCCAACACATCACCTCTGCCTGCACGGCTTCATCCTTGTCAAAGTGATGTCCTCGAAGTTGTTCTTTAAGTTTCTGAAACAGATGACAATCGGATGGAGCAGAACATGGGTTGTACGGAGGAAGATCGACGAAAGTTAAGCCAACGCATCGCATTGTTGCAGACATCGCAGAGTTCGTTTGTGTAATCTGGCAGTGACATGCTGAAGGAGAGGGGGACCCGTGTGTGGACGAGCTATTCCGATCCATCGAATTCGCGCTTTCAGTTATAAATCCGATCCCAACACGATGATTGTCATGCATCGACGTAGTTACATGCTACAATTCAGATCCATTAAGCGCCAGGGGGTTGGACATTGCGTCATCGAAACGGGAAAGTCCACCGAATAACATTTATGACATGCAGTACTTGATATGATATTGAAAACGGAATAAAAAATACCTTTCATCACGTCCTCATACGTGGGGACGTAGATTGTCCGTGATATACCGTTGCGCCTCCGATTTCCCCCAGTCGATAACAATCGATAGTTCCATACATCATGACGCCAGCAGTAACATCTATGTGCCACTTCAAAACAATAGCAGAATCAGACCTCTTCGCAGTTCCCTGCAATAGTCGCCAGGGATGGTCATTCGCGATAGCATGGAACACGATTCATCGCTAAACAAAGTGTGACACTGTTCATCAGCAGAAAAAACGCAACCGTTTGAGTTGCAATGTTAACGGCAGCCTAAGGTTGGGACGGTGATCCCCTAGTCCGGTTGGTGCTAGATTCCAACCATTATGACGGGGTGACATTGAATGTTGCAGGAAGTCTCGTATGGTAGACGCAGATGTGAAGGAGTGTGCTTGGTACGCAATACGGGGAACCTCCCTTGGGGTGGTCAGATGTTGTCCACTAGAATCTTGTAAGTCGGGTAAACCTGCCCATACGATTCCATGCAGTCTAACATCGGACCACTTTCACAACTGAATACATCTGGATGTTTGCCATACGCGACTCGACCAGCCGGTCAAACGGAGACTCGCAATGAGGCCGTTTGCAAACTCTGTTAGCAGGTGATAAAAGTCTCACACGAGTACTCGGCATCTCCGGTACTCATGGAAGGTTCATCATCTGACGCTATTCACGCCCCTTACATCCATTACCAGGCCTGGTAACAACACTAAGCACAAACAACGCTGATGCACTGCGGTGCGGTGGCCGTTTTATATGTCACTAAGAATTGTCGCTGTGTACGTGTATGGAGTTACATTGACATTCGACCATCTTTGCTGCGTGCTTGACATTTTGTCGGTCGGTGTTGTTAATAGAAATTAGATATTCAAGACGTACAGCGTAATAAATCCACATCAATTAACCATTTCACCTATGTGAGCTTAGCAAAAACTTCACTACGTGGGGTCTAACAAGTCCTTCACTGTGACCTATTGCAGCAGAACATGTTTCGTCTGCAAAGAAGGTTTTTTACTCTAAACCCTTTCTAATATATCCTGTAACAGATTTCCCTTTTTCTCAGGAATCGAATAGTACATGGCTGCGTTATTATATATCGTGTAGAAAAATACCTAAAAGCGCCTTAAAAAAAGTCTTGTCTCATTAACACGTAAGCGTAACTGCCCGCGCTCGGTATTATCATGTCCAACAACTGCTAACACATACGCTGCAAATTGGAAATATTGTCGAACAATATTTACTGCTTACAGACACGTAGTAGGTGTGTTACTGCAAATTACAAATTCTATTTCCATATAAGATTATGTCAGTGTAGCAGTGTGTGAGTGTTAACATGGTCGTTAGGTTATCGTGCTGTGTAGTAATTGCCAGCCTTGGTATAAAACTTGTTACTTCCCACTTAATTGTGATTCTAAATGGTTGGCAACATTCCAGCTACTCAACTGCTAGTGATTATCAAATAACATTTCATTGTGTAAATAGTGTTCTTGATTTATATGACCTGCACGTAACCGATGATACTTTTCTAATTAGGGAAAAGATCGTGAACGAGTCACAAAGTAGCCATTTTTTCCTTAGGAAAGATTATCGTTTACTGCACAGCTTACGCGAAGCTGATATTCTGATGGTCAATCACTCAACGTGATGCGAAGAATTTTTCGCCTTACAGTTCCCCGTGAATGAGAAAGATCATCTGTATGTATGTTATCGGTGATGCACGCAAATTTCAGCTGTTAAAAAATCATTACGTGTCAGGTAGTACAGTATATGTAGTGCAAGCGTGCGCTGGCGATTCGACAGGCTCTTGTCAAGTGTCACGGCAATAGTGATATATGTGTATTCGAATGTCGCACGGATCGCCCAGTTGATTTATGAGCTTTTTAATGGGGAATAAAATTACTTTTTTCAGGAGAATCACTCATGTGGCGAGCCGAACGAAAAGTTTTTCCATTCTCACGGATGCTGAGTGTTTTTTAATGCGTAATCTTCGTGTCATTTACGGAAATATTCACACTTGGAAATAACAGCCGCTTTATTGCAGTCAACTTTAAAAACGTTCTCTGGTTTCCATTAGCACAATGGGTGCTTTCGACGACTTTATAGGGGACAGGTGGCCATTAAGCGTACTGAGAATTACGTTTATGACGCACATGTAGCTAGGATTCTCTTGTTGTTCTGTAATCGCTACTTCTTGAGTCTTTGTGGAGTTTCTCTTTCTGTACGCATCACAACTGACACAGACTTCGGAACGGGACTCATTGGTAACGGGGTCAGTAATACACCAAGCTGTCGCCAGGAGATGAATATAATGGGTGATCAAAAAGTCAGTATAAATCTGAAAACTTAATAAATCAAGGAATAATATAGCTAGAGAGGTAAAAATTGACACACATGCTTGAAATGAAATGGGGTTTTATTATAACAAAAAAAAGTATTCCTAGACGCGTGAAAGATCTCTTGCGCGCATCGTTTGGTGATGATCGTGTACTCAGCCGCCACTTTCGTCACGCTTGTCCTCCCCGGTCCCAAGACCTCAGTCCGTGCGATTATTGACTTTGCGGTTACCTGAAGTCGCAAGTGTATCGTGATCGACCGACATCTCTAGGGATGCTGAAAGACAACATCCGACGCCAATGCCTCACTGTAACTCCGGACATGCTTTACAGTGCTGTTCACAACATTATTCCTCGACTACAGCTATTGTTGAGGAATGATGGTGGACATATTGAGCATTTCCTGTAAAGGACATCATCTTGGCTTTTTCTTACTTTGTTATGCTAATTATTGCTATTCTGATCGGATGAAGCGCCATCTGTCGGACATTTTTTGAACTTTTGTATTTTTTTTAGGTTCTGATAAAACCCCATGTCATTCCAAGCATGTGTGTCAATTTGTACCTCTCTATCTACATTATTCCGTGATTTATTCCGTTTTCAAATTTATACTGACTTTTTGATCACTCGGTATGTTATCGCATAAAGAATCGACGTACGATTAAAATCTGAAGCGTTTAGGAATTACAGGAGAGGACGGAGAAAAATACGAAGTAACGAGCATGGCGTGTGAACGCTACGTTATTGTTTTTTGGCACTAACAATCGTAACACAACATAAAACACTGTATGTTAATAGTCACGATGCAAAGCACTGATGTTCATGGAGGCCTGTTTTGCATGGAGAATGCACTGTTTCTCTCGAAGTAAGCAGCATGGTGTAGGCAAATCTAAATGTCAGCGTTTACACGTAAGCGTGGAGGCAGTGCAATTAGCATTGAAGTTCAATTTCAGCTTTCCTTAGCATTGTTTCAAAACTTTGCACATACATCGATTGACGCTTTTCTCTGGTTTCTCATTGCAGATGAGTATGAAATTTAAAAGCAGATCACTAACTACCGACGACCAGCATCACCTGAAGTAAGGCTAACGTTTACACTCTGCGAATTTTGAATGAAGGGCACTATACAGATTCGATATTCCTAGATTTCCTAAAAACATTTGACACTGGGCAGAACTGTTGTGACGTCACGTATCGATACCACCACACGGGAGTCAATGTCGTTGTGTACGGCTACGTTCACTTAAGGGGCTCCGGAAAGGCTCAAAATCATGAAAAGTTCAAATTTTACTTTTTTGCGTTTTCTGAATCTGCAGACTATTACCTTTTAATAGATATATAATTTATTCAATTCCGAAGACTACAACTATTTTTAAATTTTCTTTGAAATGTGTTCTACATGGGCGTGACCCACTGTGGCGCTGTTAAACTGCTGTCAAATGGTGTTATTATTAACGTCCTTGTTCATCAGGTACATTTTAGTGATGTGAGATAAAGTATGTGTTGTGGCTTACCTGTGATGGTTCTATATATTTCGCTGGTGTGATTGTCGATTGTTTCATGTTTATTTACTCTGTCGTTATCTCGAAAATATTCGCACTTAATTCTGTTTCTTGAGTCTCTGTTTTGTTGAAGTATAATAATGAGTAAAAGTAAAGTTATTAGAAATCCTCTGAAGGCTTTTAAGAAAAGGAGAAATGTTGGAAAGCCAAAGGTATGTGTTATTACTGTAAGCAATAAAGACGATAACCAAGTGAGCGAACCTAACCTCTCAAGTACACCTGCCCATAGCAGTCAAAGTGGGAAAGAAAAGACTTCACAGAAGAAGCTTGGTTCAATGAGTGAAAACGATGAATGTTTTATGGGCGAATCGGATGTGAATGAAATATTTGATATGTCGGTTCTCAAAGGAATTTTTTCAAACTGTGTAAGATGTATTCATTGTAGTGAAGTTGGTCTGGAACTCTCCATAATAAAGCACGTAGGACTTGCTAGTGAAATACAACTGAAATGTGATAAGTGTTCATACATGACTACTTTTTGGAACAGTGTTGCAGTAACTGAAACTGAAGAAAATGGTAGCAAAATCTACGAGCACAACATTAGATTTGTTTATTCCTTGCGTTCAGTTGGTAAGGGTGCTACTGCAGGTGCAATTTTCTGTGGCATCATGAATCTTCCAAATCCCCCAACCAAGTTTACGATCTATAATAAATTAATAGGGTCTAAAGTAGAAGATGTCTGTATAGAATCTATGAAGAACGCTGTGGAAGAGGCAGTAATGGAAAATAATGGTAACAGAGATTTGACTGCAGCGTTCGATGGTACCTGGCATAAACGGGGACACACATCTCTTCATGATGTAGTATCTGCCACCAGTATGTATACAGGGAAAGTTTTAGATGTAGCAGTAATATCAAAGTATTGTAGATGTCCACAAAAATATAAAGGCACAGATGAAAATAATTGCAAAGCTAACTATAGTGGCAGTAGTGGAGGAATGGAAGTGGCTGGTGTTGCCAGTATATTCCAGCGTTCTGAGGCGTGTGATAAAGTGCGATATGTTAATTACCTTGGTGACGGTGATTCTAAAGTTTCAAACATGTTCAAGGACTGAAGCCCTATGGTGATGATGTTGTAGTGCAGAAATTTGAGTGTATTGGACACGTACAGAAGCGAATGGGAACAAGACTTCGGTGACTGAAAGCTTCGTACAAAAAACAAAAACTCAGTGATGGTAAAGGGTTGGATGGGAAGGGAAGGTTAACTGACAGTGTAATTGACAAAATACAGAACTATTATGGAATGGCTATTAGGCAAAATATACAAAGTGTCGACGAAATGAAGAAGGCTGTTTGGGCTCTTTTTTTTTCATACTTGTGTCCCAAAGAAGAAGACAGTTGGTGTAAATATAACAAAGGATTGCTAACTGGTGAAGTGTACACTCATAAGCATAGTCTGCCTCATGCAATAATGGAGGTGATAAAACCTATTTTCAGAGACTTAGCAGCACCTGAACTGTTGAAAAAGTGTATTCACGGAAAAACTCAAAACCCCAATGAAAGTGTAAATAGTGTTATATGGTCGAGAATCCCCAAAACTGTATTTGTTGGAATAGAAACGCTTCACTTTGGTGTGTATGATGCTGTTGCGACTTTCAATGATGGCAACATTGTAAGGTGCAAGGTATTTAGAAATATGGGAAGGAAGATAGGTTCTAACATGGTACGAGCGATGATTGCTTTAGACAAGGAACGCCTTCGGGCTGCAGACAGGGCTGTAAAGAGTCTAGAAATACAAGCAAGAGTAAACAGGAGGAGGAACAAGAGGAAGCTGGAGGAGGAGTTTGCAGAGGATGAAGATAATCCATCGGATGGACCTGGAATGCACTAAAAAGTTAATCCAATCTTTGTCGCTCGATTCCCAAAACTTTTATTTTCTCATACTAATTACATGTTTTCTAAGGATCTTCCAAACATATTTGTTTCAAACTTTCAGTAAATGTTACACAGTACCTTCTGCATAATTTAACACAGCCTTTTTCCAAAAAACTGTATTTTTTGAATATATAAATAAAAATTGCAAAAAATGTTGTGAACTTTCATTACAATTGAAAAAAATCATCTTTAATAACTGAACTAAAATTTTGTAAAATCCCTGTGTTAAGTTGTAGCCCATATTCCAATAAATAATCTGTAAAAAGTTCAACTTCCTACCTCAAATACTTTGTGAGGAAAGATGTAATTTATAAGCGTTATTTTAACATTGCAAGTATAGGGCAAGTAAGGAGAGGTGGGCTACATGGTGGTGTGGCAGATGATGTATTAGGAATGCTAGACAGAAGCAGAAATGACTAGCGAACAAGTTAACACGACAAATAGAAAATTTACTTAGCTTGAATTTTTCCAAGCATTCAGACACTCATTACAAGTAATCCAGCAAGAATTAGAGTCCAACTCATACAATAGCATCCACGATGTGGCTCGGTGTACTAAGCACGAACGATGGTAGCGTAGTGACAAGGCTCCAAGTGGAAGTGGGGCTGAGTCACTGTCTCTGGCCGTCCTATATCGCGTCGACACAGAGTGCTCCAAGTCCAGAACGGCTGGAGGCGTGGCTCCACGGGCGCGCACCATTGGCTCCACCAGATCCCGCCAATCCGTCATCGGCGTCCGACGAAAACTTGCTATTCAATTTCCAACGTTTCTGTTGTCACAGATCGATATCACCCTATTTGCGTCAATGTTGGCAACGGAATTGCGAGTTTGGGCCTGATGCTGATAGCAGTTGCATGGAATCTGGCAGACCCAATGGTGCATGTCTGCCGAGCCACACTGGGCTAGGAGCACGCTCTGCCGCCGCGATATAGGATGGCCGGCGGCAGTGACTACCTCATACTTGCAGCTGAAGGCTCCTCATTACGACACCATTGGTTGTGATTAGCACAGCGAGCCTCATCCTAGTTATTTCATGAGCTAGACTCTAATTCTTGCTATATTATTTGTAATGCGTTTGGAGATAAGTGACGTAATTCTTCTGTTTGTTGTGTTACTTGCTCGCTAATCATTCCTGCTCCTGTCCATCTTACCTACAATGACAGTCGCTGCACCACTCTTTAGCCCACCCCTCCTTATCGTTACATATGAAGTCGTACACAATAACTGCAGCATTAACGAAAGTCCGGGTGCCCAAATATGTGAGTGGCGCAAAGGATTCTTAATTAACAGAACACAATACATTGTCCTCTATGGCGAGTGTTCATCAGAGAGAGGGGCATCGTCAGGAGTGCCCAAGGGAAGTGTGACAGGACCGCGCGCCGGCCGCTGCGACCGAGCGGTTCGCGCCGGCACGTGTTCGGTCAGAGGGCTGCGTGTTCTCTGTAATAAAAAAAAGAAACTGTGTCAAGGAATCAACGATCAACTCGAACGGATGTCTTGTAACGTCCGCCCAGACCAAACGCAACGAACTATATAGAATAAAAAAAAAAAAAAAAAAAAACGCTTGTAGGCGCTTCAGTCCGGAACCGCGCTGCTGCTACAGTGGCAGGTTAGAATCCTTCCTCGGGCATGGATGTGTGTGATGTCCTTAGGTTGGTTGGATTTAAGTAGTTATAAGTTCTAGGGGACTGATGACCTCAGATTTTAAGTCCCATAGTGCTTAGAGCCATTTGAACCATTTTTTTAAATAGGACCGCTGTTATTTTCTGTATACAAAAATGGCCCGGCGGACAGGTTGAGTAGCAATCTGCAGCTGTTTGCTGATGTTGCTGTGCTGTAGGGAAAGGTGTCTCTTATGAGTGACTGTAGGAGGATTCAAGATGACTTAGACAGAATTTATAGTTGGTGCGACGAGTGGTAGCTAGCTCTAAATGTAGAAAAACGTAAATTAATGCAGATGACAAGGAAAAACAGGCCTACGATGTTCGAATACAGCGTTAGTAGTGAGCTGCTTGACAGAGTCACGTTGACTGAATATCTGACATAACGTTGCTGAGTGACGTGTAATGGAATGAGCATGTTAAGGTTTCTAGTCGGGAAGGCGAAAGCTCTAGTCATATTTACTGGGGAGATTTTGGGAAATTGTGGTTGACCCATTAAAGATACCGCATACAGAAGACTAGTACGACCCATTGTTGAGTACTATTCGAGTGTTTGAGATCCGCACCAGATCAGATTAAGGGAAGACATCCAAGAAATTCAGAGACATCTACATCTAGTGATTACTCTCCTATCCACAATAAAGTGCCTGGCAGAGGGTTCAATGAATCACCTTCAAGCTGTCTGTCTACCGGTCCACTCTCGAACGGCACGCGGGAAAAACGAGGGCTTTAATTTTTCTGTGTGAGCCTTGATTTCTCTTATTTTATCGTGATGATCATTTCTCCTTATGTAGGTGGGTGCCAACAGAATGTTTTCGCAATCGGAGGAAAACAATGGTGATTGAAATTTCATGAGCTGCGCGGGATTAACCGATCGGTTTAAGGCGCTGCAGTCATGGACTGTGCGGCTGGTCCCGGCGAAGGTTCGAGTCCTCTCTCGGGCGTGGGTGTGTGTGTTTGTCCTTAGGATAATTTAGGTTAAGTAGTGTGTAAGCTTAGGGACTGATGACCTTAGCAGTTAAATCCCATAAGATTTCACACACATTTGAACATTTGAACAAATTTCATGAGAAGATCCCGCCGCAACGAAAAACGCCTTTGTTTTAATGATTGCCACTCCAGTTCACGTATCATGTCTGTGACACTATCTCCCCTATTTCGTGATAATACAAAGCGATCTGTCCTTCTTTGTACTTTTTCGATGTCATCCGTCAGTCCCACCTGAGGCGGATCCCACACCGCACATCAATACTCTAGAACAGGGTGGAGAAGCGTGGTGTAAGCAGTCTCTTTAGCATACCTGGTGCACCTTCCAAGTGTTCTGCCAATGAATCGCAGTCTTTGATTTGCTCTACCCACAATATTATGTATGTAATCGTTGCAATTTAGGTTGTTTGTAATTGTAATCCCTAAGTATTTAGCTGAATTTACAGCCTTCAGATTTGTGTGACTTCTCGCGTAATCGAAATTTAACTGATTTCTTTTAGTACTCATGTGAATAACTTCACACTTTTCTTTATTGAGGTTCAATTGCCACTTTTCGCACCATACAGTTATCTTATCTAAATCATTTTGCAAGTCGTTTTGATGATTTGATGACTTTACGGGACGATAAATGACAGCATCATCTGCAAACAATCTAAGACGGCTACTCAGATTGTCTCCTATGTCGTTAATATAGATCAGGAACAACAGAGGGCCTATAACAGTTCCTTGGGGAACGCCGGATATTACATCTGTTTTACTGCTGCTGCAGGCTGCTATATTTGTTAATGGTAGATTCGAACAACATGCAAGTATTGCGGAGATTGTTTGGGAATTTACAATGGAATCTCTGGAGTGATGGTGACATGGTTTTCGAGGAACACTGTTGAAAAACCGGCATTTTAAACTTATTGCAGAATGGTTCTACTGTCTCCAACGCACATTTCGCGTAAGGATCACGAAGATAAGTTAAGATCGCTTGGAGGCATATAGACAGCGGTTTTTTCCTTGTAATGTCTGCAAGTGGAACAGGAAAGGGAGTGACTAGTAGTAGTACGCGCATGCATTTCCAAAGGAACTTTGTACTGTAATTCAGAATAACACAGACACTGCAATGTCGCATTTATCCGCCGACAGCGGGCAAACGACTTTCAAGTCAAATGTCTCATCTGTATGGGTATATAGATAATGGATGTACGAGGAAGAGTTGGATGTATGGAAGTTTCGGGTCTGACGCTGAGTCGTGCACTGATTCCCAAATTATAAAGCGACTGCTCGTGATAGGTAGGAAATTCGGGTTCGAGTCCCGGTGGGTCACTCATTTTCATTGACATCATTCCAGTCCAAAGCTGATAGTTATCAATGTTCGCAATTGCGAATACATTTTTTTTCTGTAGGAACTAAAGTCCGGGTTAACGGCGAAAGATACATTCGCGTTAATATCCTTTCGACACGAAAGTCACTGGTAAAGGAGCTCTTTCCCAACTGAAATATTGCAGGGAACAAAAACATTATATATCTCTTGGAAGGACTTAAAAGGATTGCAGAAACCCAAGTGCAAGAAGGTTGAAGTCCCTTCTCGCATAGAGATCTAGTTTTGATAACTCGTTCAGTATCTCGTTCGAATATTTATCTTGCTAGAATATTACTGGTGTCAAAAAATTATTGTTCCTTGAAGCTTACATTGCAACATGCATCACCACAATAGTCACATCACATTACTTTGTAGCAGAGGAAGACTTCCCTTTAAAATTCAAAGAAGTCGGTCGATCTTCTCCCAAATTTCAAAGTATATTGAAGAGTTTACAGGTAGTGAAGAGTTTACAGGTAGTGAAAAGGAAACTCGACTATTTTAAATACTTGTCAGATCAAACGTGATATTTTGGACAGAACCATTTTGCCATGCTCGATATACTATAACCACAGTGGCACGCGAACATTTTAGAAACTTAGCTCTTCCTGAAATGCTTCCACCCTTAGCTCGAAAGCCAAAGATCACACACTTTGGACGAGTGATAAAACGCTCCGTTTCCGCTTTACAACGACAGCACTATTTTTTGTGTCCCTCCGACACGTTTTATATACCCTCCACCGCTAGGCTGCCACCTGCCGTCTGTGAGTGGTTACTGCACGTTGACGTCGAACGTGGATAGTGGTCACATTAATGTGACTGGACCGTTTACCTCCCTTGCTTCCCCTGCACTCTTAGCTTCTACTACCTGTGGTGTCCAGTTCCTCGATTCTATTTTCTGCAGAGTATTTATTTCTGATTCCAAGTTCTGTTCCCCGCCTATTTGACTTATCTATGGATAATCTAAGCTTCTGACAATGTTGACCGGAACCCTTTTCATTTTCCTAGACTAAAGTCTGTTTCCTTCAGCACCCTTAAGTCTACCCTGAGGTTGGCACTACATCTTTTCATTGTAGGGCCAATATTTCTACCAGTTGGTGGTTTATTTCTTACGATTTTCATAATCATCCATTCGTTCATCCTATCTATGTGTTTGTTCCATCCATGCTTTCGCTTATGTACCCACCCATTAACAGAGTCGACTTTTACATCCTTTATCCAGGCTTTCAATTCTATCTCTCACTGTCTTCCCTATAATCCCTCGCAGAATTTTCATTACTGTTGTTTGCAAAGTCTTTTTGTTTTTGATACCTCCAGTCTTGTCTCAGCTCTTTATGTCATAACTAGTCTCACTATTGTTTTTTATATTCTTGCTTTGCATCTTTTCCTATATGCTATTTGACTGGAATAAACTCCGAAATTCTGAAAGGGACAAAGATCAAGCATAGGAAGCGAGAGGTCAATTTCACCTTGTCAGAAATCAGATTGCTGTTGTTGTTGTTGTGGTCTTCAGTCCTGGGACTGTTCTGATGCAGCTCTCCATGCTACTGTATCCTGTGCAAACTGCTTCATCTTCCAGTACGTACTGCAGCCTGCATCCTTCTGGATCTGCTTAGTGTATTCATCTCTTGGTCTTCCTCTACGATTTTTACCCTCCACGCTGCCCTCCAATGCTAAATTGGTGATCCCTTGGTGCCTCAGAATATGTCCTACCAACCAATCCCTTCTTCTAGTCAAGTTGTGCCACAAACTCCTCTTCTCCGCAATTCTATTCAATACTTCCTCATTAGTTAAGTGATCTACCCATCTAATCTTCAGCATTCTTCTGTAGCACCACATTTCGAAAGCTTCTATTATCTTGTTGTCCAAACTATTTATCGTTCACGGTTCACTCCCATACATGGCTACACGCCAAACAAATACTCTCAGAAACGATTTCGTGACACTTAAATCTATACTCGATGTTAACCAATTTCTCTTCTTCAGAAACGCTTTCCTTGCCATTGCCAGTCTACATTTTATATCCTCTCTACTTCAACCATCATCAGTTATTTTGCTCCCCAAATAGCAAAACTAATTTACTACTTTAAGCGTCTCATTTCCTAATCTAATTCCCTCAGCATCACCCGATTTAATTCGACTGCATTCCATTATCCTCGTTTTGCTTTTGTTGATGTTCATCTTATATCCTCCTGTCATCGGCGAACCTCAAGGATTTTAATTCCTACTCCGAATTTTTCTTTTGTTTCCTTTACTGCATGCTCAAAATACAGATTGAATGACATCGGAAATAGGCTACAACCCTATCTCACTCCCTTCCCAACCACTGCTTCCCTTTCAGGCCCCTCGACTCTTATAACTGCCATGTGGTTTCTGTACAAATTGTAAATAACCTTTCGCTCCCTGTATTTTACCCCTGCCACCTTCAGAATTTGAAAGAGAGTATTCCAGTTTACATTGTCAAAAGCTTTCTGTAAGTCTATAATTGCTAGAAACGTAGTTTGCCTTTCTTTAATCCATTTTCTAAGATAAGCCGTAGGGTCAGTATTGCCTCACGTATTCCAACATTTCTATGGAATCCAAACCGATCTTCCCCGAGGTCGGCTTCTACTAGTTTCTCCATTCGTCTGTAAATAATTCGTTTTAGTATTTTGCAGCCGTGGTTTATTAAACTGATAGTTCGGTAATTTTCACATCTGTCAACACCTGCTTTCTTTGGAATTGGAATTATTTTATTCTTCTTGAAGTCTGAGGGTATTTCGCCTGTCTCATACATCTTGCTCACTAGCTGGTAGAGTCTTGTTAGGCCTGGCTCTCCCAAGGCTGTCAGCAGTTCTAATGGAATGTTGTCTACTCCCGGGGCCTTGTTTCTACTTAGGTCTTTCAGTGCTCTGTCAAACTCTTCAGGCAGTATCGTATCTCCTATTTCATCTTCATCTACATTCTCTTCCATTTCTATAATATTGTCCTCAAGAACATTGCCCTTGTGTAAACCCTCTATATACTCCTTCCACCTTTCTGCTTTTCCTTCTTTACTTAGAACTGGGCTTCCATCTGAGCTCTTGATATTCATGCAAGTCTTTCTCTTTTCTCCAAAGGTCTCTTTAATTTTCCTGTAGGCAGTATCTATCTTACCCCTATTGATATGCGCCTCTACATCCTTACAGTTGTCCTCTAGCCATCCCTGCTTAGCCATTTTGCACTTTCTGTCGATCTCATTTTTGAGACGTTTGTATTCCTTTTTGCCTGCTTCATTTACTGCATTTTTATATTTCTCCTTTCATCAATTAAATTCAATATATCTTCTCTTACACAAGGATTTCTATGAGCCCTCGTCATTTTACCTACTTGATTCTCTGCTACATTCACTACTTCGTTTCTCAAAGCTTCCCATTCTTCTTCTATTGTATTTCTTTCCCCCATTCTTGTCAATCGTTCCCTAACGCTTTTCCCTCGGGCTCTAAAAATGGCTCTGAGCACTATGGGACTTAACATCTATGGTCATCAGTCCCCTAGAACTTAGAACTACTTAAACCTAACTAACCTAAGAACATCACACACATCCATGCCCGAGGCAGGATTCGAACCTGCGACCGTAGCAGCCCCGCGGTCCCGGACTGCGCGCCTAGAACCACTAGACCACCGCGGCCGGCCCCTGGAGCTCTCTACAACCTCTGGTTCTTTCAGTTTATCCAGGTCCCATCTCCTCAAATTCCCACTATTTTGCAGTTTCCTCAGTTTTAATGTACAGTTCATAACCAATAGATAGTGATCAGAGTTCACATATGCAGCTGGTAATGTCTTACAATTTAAAACCTGGTTCGTGAATCTGTGTCTTACCATTGCATAATCTATCTGAGACCTTCCAGTATCTCCAGGCTTCTTCCATGTATACAACCTCCCTTTATTATTCTTGAACCAAGTGTTAGCTATTATTAAGTTATGCTCTGTGCAGAATTCTACCAGGTGGTTTCCTCTTTCATTCCTTACTCCCATTCCATATTCACCTCTTACGTTTCCTTCTCTTCCTTTTCCTACTATCAAGTTCCAGTCACCCATGACTATTAAATTTTCGTCTCCCTTCACTATCTGAATAATTTCTTTTATTTCATCATACATTTCATCAATCTCTTCGTCATCTGCGGAGCTAGTTGGCATATAAACTTGTAGTACTGTGGTAGGCGTGGGCTTCGTATCTATCTTGGTCACAATAATGCGTTCACTATGCTGTTTGCGGTAGCTTACCCGCATTCCTATTTTCCTAATCATTATTAAACCTACTACTGCATTACCCCTATTTGATTTTGTATTTATAACCCAGTATTCCCCTGACCAGAAGTCTTATTCCTCCTGCCACCGAACTTCACTAATTCCCACTATATCTAACTTTAACCTATCCATTTCCCTTTTTAAATTTTCTAACGTACCTGCCCGATCAAGGGTTCTGACATTCCACGCTCCGATTTGTAGAACGCCAGTTTTCTTTCACCTGATAACAAGGTCCTTCTGAGTAGTCCCTGCCCGGAGATCCGAATGGGGGACTATTTTACCTCCGGAATATTTTACCAAAGAGGACGCCATCATCATTTAACCATACACTAAAGCTTCATGCCCTTAGGAAAAATTACTGCTGGTGTTTCCCCTTGCTTTCAGCCGATCGCAGTACCAGCACAGCAAGGCCTTTTTGGTTAGTGTTTCAAGGCAAGATCAGTCATTCATCCGGACTGTGGCCCCTGCAACTACTGAAAAGGCTGCTGCCCCTCTTCAGGAACCACACGTTTGTCTGGCCTCTCAATAGATACCCCTCCGTTGTGGTTGCATCTACGGTACGGCTATCTGTATTGCTGAGGCACGCAATTCTCCCCACCAACGGCATCGTCCATGGCATTAATGGGCTGCAGCGCTTGAGAAGGGAGTGAGACAGTGTTTCAGCCTCTCCTGGAAGTTATTCAATCTGTACACTGAGCAACCAGTAAAGGAAATCAAGGATGAAACTTGAAAAAGGACTGAAAGTTCAGGGAGAAGAAATAAATAAATAAATTTTAGTAAAATGAATTTAATGATCAGTTTCCACAAAATAAAGGTTTAAATGTAATTAAAAATATTAATGTTAGACTGAAGCTAAATGAAGCCTTTATAACAAAATCTGATAAAGGTAATGCTGTAATTATTACCAAGAAAGATGAATATGCTTCTAAAACTTTAAAATTTTTTTTCAGGAAAACAATGTTTCGAGGATCCCACTTCCTATTGGACAGTGACATCTCAGATATGGTGATATCGGCAGCCACCAGATAACCTGAAGTGACAGTAAATAAGGAGATACATTCACCAGGATATAGCAGTGAACCGCCCTGAAGACGACCGCAGCAAGTCGGTCGAAATTTCTACAATTTAGCTCTTCTACTAATTAGTTACTGGAACGAAAGAAACAAAGTTCAGAGATGCAGTAATTATGCATTACGTCTAACTTGATGATGTTATTCAAGTATACTTTCGTACAAAATAAAAATAAATAAAGAAGGAAATATTATCCTTACAGATGATAAGCATCTAAAGAAATATCTCATAGCAAAATATTTGACAAAAGCTACTAAATAAAACAAAATATTAATATTACACCGAAACAAAAGAAAAGTGCCCGCATCTCGTGGTCGTGCGGTAGCGTTCTCGCTTCCCACGCCCGGGTTCCCGGGTTCGATTCCCGGCGGGGTCAGGGATTTTCTCTGCCTCGTGATGGCTGGGTGTTGTGTGCTGTCCTTAGGTTAGTTAGGTTTAAGTAGTTCTAAGTCCTAGGGGACTTATGACCATAGCAGTTGAGTCCCATAGTGCTCAGAGCCATTTGAACCAAAAGAAAAGTAAACGGCGTTGGTAAAATTTGCATCGCTGACATGGTGTTCAATTATCCCTTTGGTTTAAATGGTCGGAATTAATTCACAATCTAAGGAGAATCTGTGCCATTACATATATAATGTATCGTAAGAAGTTAAGCGTTAAGTCTGTTCAAAACTGATGAGGTTCACGGAAGGCAAACATATAACGATTGTTGAACTGCGCATCTTCCCATTAAAATTTTATTTAAAAAATCAGTATTACCAACAATCAATTTTAAGTGTTTATTATTCTGAATAAGGTTACTCCTTGATAAAACAGCATAGGGAACCAGCTTATTGATCATTCATGAGTAACTTTGTTGAGTACACCTACTTGATAATACACACATCAAAAAAGGTTTTGCATCACTTCGGTTCCGAGATTTCCGGAACCTGTACATAAAATTGGAATAGAGATCAACATAAACATCATTTCCGCCCTTTTTATTGCTCATGAAAACTGCAGATTGCATGTTGCACCACCATACAACGAGACCTTCAGAGGTGGTGGTCCAGATTGCTGTACACACCAGTACCTCTAATAGCCAGTAGCACGTCCTCTTGCACTGACGCATGCCTGTTTTCGTCGTGGCATACTATCCACAAGTTCATCAAGGGACTGTTGCTCCAGATTTTCCCACTCCTCAACAGCGATTCGGCGTGGATCCCTCGGAGTGGTTGGTGGGTCATGTCGTCCATAAACATCCATTTTCAATCTATCCCAGGCATGTTCGATAGAGTTCATGTCTGGAGAACATGATGGCCACTCTAGTCGAGGGATGTCGTTATCCTGAAGGATGTCATTCACGAGCTGCGTACGATGGTGGCGTGAATTTTCTTCCACGAAGACGGATGCCCCGCCAATATGCTGCCGATATGGTTGCACTATCGGTCAGAGGATGGTGTTCACGTATCGCAAAGGCGTTACCGCGCCTTCCATGACCACCAGGGGCGTAAGTCGGTCCCACATAATGCCGCCAAAAGCAGCAAGGAACCTCTACTTTGCTGCACTCGCTCGACACTGTGTCTGAGGCATTCAGCCTGACCAGGTTGCCTCCAAACACGTCTCCGACGATTGTCTGGTTGAAGGTATATGCGACACTCATCGGTGAAGAGAACGTGATGCCAATTCTGAGTGGTTCATTCGGCATGTTGTTGGGCCCATCTGTACCGCGCTGCATGGTTTCGTGGTTGCAAAGATGGGCCTCGCCGTGGACGTCGGGAGCGAAGTTGCGCGTCATGCAGCCTATTCCACACAGTTTGAGTCGTAACACGACGTCCTGTGGCTGCACGAAAAGCATTATTCAACACGGTGGCGTTGCTGTCAGGGCTCCTCCGAGCCATAATCAGTAGGTAGTGGTCATCCGCTACAGTAGTAGGCCGTGGGAAGCAGGAGCGAGGCATGTCATGAACAGTTCCTCTCTCTCTGCATCTTCTCCATGTCCGAACAACGTCGTTTTGGTTCACTCCGAGACACCTGGACACTTCCCTTGTTGAGAACCCTTCCTGGCACAAAGTAACAATGCGGACGCGATCGAACCGCGTCATTAATCGTCTATGCAGGGCTGATCTACAGGCAAGACGAGCCTTGTACCTCCTCCCTGGAGGAATGACTGGAACTGAGCGGCTGTCGGACCATCTCCGTCTAATAGACGCTGCTCATGCATGGTTGTTTACATCTTTGGGCGGGTTTAGCGACATCTCTGAACAGTCAGAGGGACTGTGTCTGTGATACAATATCCACAGTCAACGCCTGTCTTCTGGAGTTCTGAGATCCTAGATGATGCAAAACCTTTTTTGATGTGTGTATTTGCGCTTTTTATGGCCAAGGAAGCAGTGATTGTTGAAAAGTGACGGAAAAGTGAAAAATACTGTACAATAGTAGACATTGGCTTTGGTATAGAAAGAGCGAAAGAGACAATGGCAGAGTGAGACAATGACAGGGACACAGTAGCAACGGAATATGGTTAACAGTGACAGAACACTGTTAATAAAAGGGTGAATAAGTTTGTCGAAGCCCCACGTGATCTGAAGCGCCAATGACAGCTGGAGATGTAGGTATATGTGTATGTATGCATCATTTGTTCATAGATTGTGGTTCTGTACCATTCACCAAAACTTTCCAATCTTCACTGGGATTTCAAGTGTTTGATTAGCAATGGAACATGTCAGTAATAGTTAATTTTCTTATTCTCTGTATTTCTTGTGGTTGAATAGATTGAGTAATTATCTCGTACTCATGTATGTTAGCAGGGAACTTCGTAATAAACAGGGATGATTGTGAACCATTGCTTCATTTTGTAGTCAGATGATCACACTTTCTTTGGTCTTTTGTGAGGTGCAACATCCATGTATCACAGGTGCTAGGGCCAAACCTGCCATATCAGTTACCTGTTATGTGACAGCTTTTATTAAATGCGCATGAGCCAGTGGGGAGCGATATCAGTGTCAGTCAGTCCAACTGATGCGGATCATTGTGACATCGACAAGCGTACGTTGAAACCTCAACTGTACCATCACGATATGTTGCGTTTTTTGTGTTTACTCATTTTTGTTCATCCTCTATACGTCCAACCATTGTTTCATAACAGTTTTTACAACGTGTAAATGATCGCCTCTTCAAAGTAATATCACCTTGTAGTAACTACGACTTTCAGAAAGTAAGTATTCTATCCAGATAACTTGGTGTGAGATTGACCGTGTTTGCCAATACGCTTAGAATTTATGAACTAGTTTTTGTAATAAAAAAGACACACACAACATAAATATAGGACTGTGAATCTCTGAGTCCCCTTTTGGCTGCCTCCACTATGTTTTATGCATGCAGGGGCGGCTGGACCGTTGACTCCTAACCTGGGCGGTCAAAGGTTACACATGGTGCAATCCCGTTGACGAAATCCTTTGGGCATCATTCTGCTTGCCTATTCACAAAGGGCTATTGTGTCCCTTTTAACACTTGGCCACCCTGGCTGGCCTGTTTTCACTCCTGCACCCGTCCTCACTTCTTTCTTGGGCACAGCCACAGTATGTAACATTAAACTTGGTGTCTCCTTATACAAGATGATTCAGCTAACCTAGAAATAAGTTTTATGGAACCCACAACGCCTTCAAAAACCATGAGCAAGATGTTCATATTCTCTTGCTCGCTGTGGGCAAACTATTAGTCCTAAAGGAAAAGGGAAGAGACCTTTCTGTAGGAAAGGCATTGATACATGTGTGTATTCATCGTGGCTTACTATCCAAAAGTTCATCAAGGCACAGTAGGTTCAGATTGTCCCACTCCTCAACGGCGATTCAGCGTAGATCCCTCAGAGTGGTTGGTGAGTCACGTCACGTCGTCCATAAACAGCCCTCTTTATTCTATCCTAGATGTGTGCGGTACATTTTGTACAAGGACAGGTTTTCACTGGAGGCCACGATTTGCGAGTTTAAAAAAAAAAAAAAAAAACGCATTTGAACATCACTTTGGTACGTTTTTCTTGAATAATTCGAAAAATATGGCCTTTAGCGAAAACATATTCCAGTACAAAATTTAACTACATGAAACTTCCTACAGAAATATCCTGTTCATGTTTTCTGTAGAACTAACGGTTTGCCAGAAGCGAGCGAGAGAATGTGAAAATCTTGCACGTTGTATTTGAAGGCGTTGCGGATAGCATAAAACTCATTTGGAAGGCTGTTGAATCCCCCTGTATATGTGCTCCATCCCATTAAAACACTCAGCGGATTGCAAGAAAACTTCATCATTACTTAGATTAAAAAATGTGGCTTTTGAGACTAAAAATGAATTCAGAAACTTTATTAATTTATGTGTGTTCTAATTTATAATGTGTGCTTTGTGAGGACAGCCGAGAGACGATAAATAGATCATTATGGTAAAAAAAACTTTTTGTATCCCTCCTGGAAGGCGGCGCTTGAGCAGGAGCAGGAAAAATACGTCGCTTCTGCACGTGTGGTTTACTGGTGCAAAAAACAAGTTAATACATGGGTTACATAACTTGCAATAAGGTGCGATGCTGAGACCTATCGTATGTAGAACAAAGCTGAAGCGAAGTGTCCCGGCCGTCTGCTCTTGATCAAATGGGGAGAATCGTCAGCGGAGCTCGTAGAGCTCTCCCGCTCCGGCTAGAGTGCGCTGTCGTCGGTCTCTCATAGTGCCAACTTGAGAAACTATTCCGTGGCATCGTTGCTATGGATACCACAAAAACTGTACAGATGTTTCCCGTGACTTTTGCAAGTCATTAACTGCTTGAATTAAAAAGTTACTAACCGCCCCGAAAACGGTGAACTTTATCTTGTAAAAATTTGAACACTTTCACGTGTAGGGATACACCTGCAAGGTGGCTGCTGTAAAGAGACACGAGTGTGCAGATCAGCTCTTCAACGGCCAATTCAAAAGACACTATTAAGTTGGCCGTAAAACTTGTTATTACTTCGTATGTAGACTGTTCCCTTTGGGAACCGAGGCTTTAAATGACGTTCAAAGCGAGCAGTGTTCCTCATTTTTTGGCCCGCGAAATAGAAGTCAACAAGCACTGACTGGCACAGTTATTCTCTGGGCCACAGCGACGAACAGTTTCGACGACATGTTGCAGGAGTGGTCTTGTGTACGGAATCCTAAGATGTTTAGGCTTTCGACAGGCAAACCATTTAAGCATCTTATTACTTTATCGCCACGACAAGTCGATTAGTAAATAACACGCTGATAGCTCGAAATCGACGACCGCAGTCGAACCTCAGAGTCATCAATGCAACCAGTGAAGTAAGGCAAGCCGTTATGCTGCGGTCGTAGCGTTATTTTACAGTTTCTTTCACGTCTCGTCTCGTCTCACAATAATTATGTTGTGTGATTTTCATTTCTTCACGAGGCATTAACTACTGGACCAATGTCTTACAAAGATTGAACAGCTGAAGCACGACTTGCCACTCACTTCAATGCTATTACATTAATCGTCTGAGCCTCACCTGTAACTGAGGGCTTTATTTCACATACTTGTTTATTCTAGTCCTTCTACGACTCTTAATTACGTAGCTTCGGAATCTCTCCACCTCAGCTTAATTTCTATTAGTGCCTCGATTACAATCACAGTGATGAAACAAGAGGCCAAGGTTAATTACGTCTGTAATTACGAGAGGAAGCTGATCCTTGGATCAGAAGAAAGAGCTGTAAAACAAGTGCTCATTTATACAAGCGTAGACAACACCAGGAGAGTCCCATTACTCACTGATTAAGACACACCTATTATGAGAGTCTTACTCTAGTAATGAATCCAGCGCTTTGAAATTATTATGACACAAATAGCGGAAACGGTAGTACCTATATCATAAAAAAAATGTTTATATTCGCTAGTGAAGAGCAGAACAAACAAAAAGAAATTACAGACAGGTAGATTTAAACTGGAGACAGTGGTAACAATGGACGCTGGGAGCGGGCGGAAAGAGAAAAGTGACAGAACTGAAGTAATCAGGAAAGGACCACAGAAAGTGGCGTGTATGATTCAGGAAGGGTTCAGAAAGGCATAACTCAGAGAAGATGGAAACATTTCATTTATCATTTGCCTAAACTCGCCATGTGAGTTAATTTTAAATGTAATAGTTATGTGGGTAACAAAAGCAAGTGTTTCAGTATTTTAAACATAGCTGCGCAACAGCAACGGTTCCACGTAATAAGATTAAAAACAGCCGACCAGTTGCAATGGATAAAGTAATCTTTACCTAGGTTTCGACAGATTTAAATCTATCTTCTTCAGAAGGCGGCCTGAGGACAATGAACATCGTAATTTATATTAAAAGGTTTGAAACATAAGTCAAGAATAGAGTTTAACACATATTAGAAAGCTCTCTTATTACAAAATATGAGAAGGACTCCTGGTACTTACAGTATTACATTAATATGGAATGATATGTCATTGTCGTTTTTACAAATATCTGCATAGATCCATTAGTCCAAAATAAAATATAGCCCTGAAAATAGGGTTTGTCATATAAATAAAAATTAGTGCATGGAAGTTGCAGAGCTCACAAGCGACTGAGTATAATCGGCCAGCGTAGTTACACTGCGGCCAGGGCAGGTGGCGCTCATGTCGCGAACTATGTGCCGATTGGCGTACTGAAGCAACATGTAAAATATCAATAGTAATTGCGTCCTTAGATAAAGTGACAATAAATAGAAGGAACGCATTTAACACTCCCGTTATAACAGTATGGGAGCCTTGGGAACATTAACGTAGATATATACATCAAAAAGGCAGGTGGCGCTTACGCCGTGAGTTACATGCAGTGGCATATACAGCCAGAATATAAAAGTTACATTACAATATTAGTGAAGCACATCATCAGAGGGTTGGATCCCCTCATTCGAAGGCGCCAGATTACAAAGCCTGGGCTACTCTCTGGTTGGAATCTCCGCTTTCGAAGATTGTGTTCGTCTGTCTGTCTGTCTGTCTGTCTGCCCATCTGCCCGCCGCTTACTGTTGTCGCTGTTCGTCCGTCCGTCCGTCCGTCCGCCTGCCTGCTCGCTGTCCGTCTCCGCTGCTGCCTGCTGTCCGTCCGTCCGTCTGTTCGCCGCCGACGCCGCCTGCTGTCCGTCCGTCTGTTCTCCGCCGCCGTCGCCGCCAGCCGGTGCTCGCCGCCGCCGCCGCCGCCGCCGCCGCCGCCGCCGCCGCCGCCAGCCGGTGCTCGCCGCCGCCGCCGCCGCTGCCAGCCGGTGCTCGCCGCCGCCGTCACCGTCGCCGTCCGCCCTGGTCGTCCGACCCTGGTCTTCGTCCGTCTGCGTCTTCGCCTGTTCCCAGTTTGTGTCCTTTCCTTTTCGTGCTGTGCGTTTTTTCGTCCTGTCGTCATGTCCGCCCCCACCGCCACCGCCACCACTACCACCACCGCCATCGTCTATACATCCCCTTCCGCCGCCTCCACCACTATAACTTGGTGTGCCCAGTCCCACCCCCTCCTTCCATCCCACCTCTCCTCACTCTCCCTTCACCCTCTCTCTTTGTCACCCCCTCTCCCGCTTCTTCCTCTCGCTCCTCTCGTTCTGATCCTTTCCCCCCACTCCCCCAGCATGTCACTGCAGCTCCGGCTCGGGTGGTGGCCCGTCGGGCCACTGTCCACGCCCAGCTCTCCCCGTCACCTTCGCCATCACCGCCGCCACTGCCACCGTCATCGTCATCGTCGCCGTCGCCTTCACCTTCACCGTCACCGTCACCATCTCCAGCGCCGACTCCCAGCCCCGGGACCTGTCACTCCCTGCCACATTCCAGTTGTTCCCATCCCCCATACCTCCTCCACCGCCGTCAAGCGCCCCAGTGGCACTCCTGTCTCGTCTGCTCCAAAAAAGGCTCCACCTCGTCCCCCTTCCCCCACCCCTGATGCCATGGATATCTCCCCGCCCGTCCCTGCCCCCTCCTCCTCCTCCTCTATCCCCTCCTACTACCGCTACCTCCTCTCCCGTCCAGATCCCTCCCTCCTTGAAGCCCGGAACCTCACCCTCTTCCTTCGCCAGAATTGTCCTGGTGCCCCCATCTCCCTCCTCCCTCCTCGCCGTGATTCGGTACTCATCTCCTCCCCCAGCCGTACCCTCCACACGGACCTCCTTTCCCGCATCCCTATCACCCGCTTTGGCCCTCATGCCTCTCTCACCCCTGCTCCATCGCCACCTCCCTCCCACCAACCCCAACCTCCGCGTCGCCCGCCGACTCTCACCGCCGTGATCACTCGGCTCAGTCCAGTGATCACGGAGGAGGAGGTGTTGGCGGAGCTTCAGGCCCATCCCCATCTGGAGGTGCGTGCGGTTTGCCGGATCCATAACGCTGCCGGCCCCACCCGCCTTATGGGTGTTTTTTCTGAGCACGCCCCCTCCATAGACCGTCTCCTGAAGGAGGGTGCCCTCCTTTTTAACCAGCGTTATAAAGTTGACCCCTCCGATTCCCCTCTCCAATCCCTCTCCTGCCAAAGGTGCTTGCGATATAATGCGCACCCAACATCAGAGTGCCGCGAGGCCCCCACCTGCCCGCACTGTAGGCAAGCCCACTTTTTACAGCAGTGCCCCAATCTCCAGTCCCCCCCCCCCTCCTGTAATACCTGTAACCTCCCTCATCCCACCTACTCCCAGAAGTGTAAGGCCCGACCCCCTCCTACCACTCCTGAACTCACCGTTCCTGTCCGCGCTCTGGACGCCCCCACCCCTCCTGGCAACTCCCTTCGCCCACCCCCTACCGCTGAGGACATCATCCGATTCCTTACCATTGGCCTGCAGAATGTACATCCTTTTCAGCGCCCACACACCCTCCAACAGATCTCCCTCGCCGCCCGATCCGTTTTCCACCTCAAAATGTACGCAACCTACTCTAACAACCAGGCCCATTTCACCTTCTCCCATCTTGACACCCTCGTTTAAATCCCTGTCATGGCGCGAGAGCAACGTATCCTTTTCAACAACATCCGCTCCCTTCCTGCCAACAAGAACCTCTTTCTCCATACCCTTGCCACCCACCGCGTGGACGCCTTCCTCCTTAATGAAACCTTCCTCCAACCCCACCACACCGTCCACACTTCGCCCTACCTCCTCCACCGCTCCGATAATCCCCTCCCAATTGCGCGTGGCGGAGTTGCCATTGGGCACCATCGCCAGATCCCCGTTCGGCTCCAACCTCTCCTTCCCGACCCCACCGAACACCTGATCCTTAGTCTCCTCTTCCCTGGCCTTACCGTTACCTGCGCCACCATCTATGTCCGCCCTAACGCCCCTATTCCCTTGGACTTCCTCTCCCACATTGACCGTACCTTCTCCTCCTACGTGATCGCCGCCGACCTCAACATCCACAGTCATTCCGCCGCCCAGTTACGGCGGTGGCATCGGTTCCTCTCCTCCCTTCACGGCGACCTCATTACCATCCCCCAGCACACCCGTCCCGAATCCAACTCCACTCCTGATGTTCTCCTCTCCTCCCCCAACCTCCTTGGCCGCATAACGGTGGATGTCCTGGAGCCTATTGGTAGCGACCATCTCCCTGAGCTCCTCACCGTTTCAGACGGTCGTCGCCCTCGCCCCGACCCTCGTACTGACCCTCCCCCTAAGTATGTCCACGACTATTCCCGAGCCGACTGGAATGCCTACCGGGATACCCTTTCCACCCAGGTCGATAGCCACCCTCTCACCTACCACCACCCTGACGATGTCACCCATGCCGCCTCCTTTCTCCAGCAGACCTTGTCTGAGGCCGTGGAGGCCCACGTCCCTACTGTCGCCATCCACCCCCACCGTCCTACCTTACCCCCACAGGCCGTTCTCCTCCTCCGTGAATCCTGTCGTCTCTACCGTGCCTTCCTCCGCACGCGTGACCCGGACACACTACGTCGCCACCGGCAACTCCAGCGACACATTCGTAATTTGCTCGCGGCTAAGAAACGCCGGGACTGGCGACAGACATGCACCCATTTAAATGCTACCCTACCAATCAACTCGTCCAAGTTCTGGTCGGCCTTCCGTCGCCTTACCGGATCTAAACCCTCCCCCTATTATCCCCTTCTCCATGATGATCACCCTTTCCCTGACTCCCTTAGTAAGGCCAATCACTTTGCCTCCTACCTCTCCGATGTATTTTCCATCCCCGATGATCCCCAGTTCGATTACTCCCTCTTCCCGGATATCCGCGATCGAACTGACACCTCTTCCCCTCCCCTTGCTCCTGGTTTCCAGTACTTGGACAGCATTGCACACACGGAACTCAATGCCCCTATCACTACACAGGATCTCATTGCTACACTCCGCACAAAACGAAACACCGCTCCTGGTCACGATCGTGTCACCTACCATCACCTTCGTGAAGCTCCTGTCTCTTTCCTCTCCACCCTGGCCAGGCTCTACAATGTAGTCCTGTCCACCGGTTACTACCCCGACCTGTGGAAAACCTCCCGTATCCTCATGTTCCTTAAACCCGGCAAACCACCGTCCGCCGTCTCCTCCTACCGCCCCATCAGCCTTACCTCGGTCTTCAGCAAGGTCCTGGAATCTATCCTCACCCGCCGCATCCACCAGCATCTCCGCCAGCACCGCCTCCTTCCTGTCACCCAGTGTGGCTTTCAGCCGTCCTTCTCTTCCGATGACCTTCTCCTTCACCTCACTCATCTCCTTTCCGAACAGCTTAATTCCCGTCGCTCCGCAATCTTCCTCTCCCTGGACCTCGAACGTGCCTATGACCGCGTATGGCATTTCGGTCTCCTCTTCAGGCTCCAAACCTTCGCCCTTCCCATTAACTACGTCCGTCTGATCGGCTCCTTTCTCTCCTGCCGTCCTTCCTATGTCACCGTCCATCACTCAGATTCCTACACCTTTTTCCCCTCTGCCGGTGTGCCCCAAGGCTCCGTCCTCTCCCCCCTTCTGTACCTTTTGTACATGGCGGACATGCCGCCGCCGTCAGCCCCCGTCCACCTTCTCCAGTTTGCCGATGACACCGCCTTCCTTGCCCTTGCCCCCACCCTACAGCGCTCCCAACACCTTCTCCAATCCCATCTTGACCGGTTCACCGCTTGGTGCAACCAGTGGTTGCTCAAGGTCAATCCCTCCAAAACCCAGGGGATCATTGTAGGCAAAACCACCCCTTCCTTCCGCCTCCTTGATTTCTACATCACCATCTATGGCCGTCCTATCGCCCTCACTCCCACCCTTAAGTACCTTGGCGTCACCCTCGACCGTCGCCTCTCCTGGACTCCCCACCTCTGGACAATCCAAGCCAAGGCACGCTCCTGACTCAGTCTCCTCAAGCTCCTCTCCGGCCGTACGTGGGGTCTGGACCCCTCCACCATCCTCCACACCTATAAACCCCTCATCCGCCCTATCCTTTGTTATGCCCATCCGGCTTGGATCTCCGCCCCCCCTCCCTTTTATAAATCCCTCCAAATCCTTGAACGCCATGCTCTCTGCCTCGCCTATCGCATCCGTCTCCCCTCCCCCACGCAGATCCTGTATGATCTCCTTCCCCCACCTTCTCCTTTTCCTTGAAAGGATACGGATCCTGTACACCTCCCGTAAACTCGACCCTCCTCACCCGCTCGTCTCCCCGATCCTCACCCACCCCCGCCCGCTGCCGCGCCTGTATTCCCATGTCCCACCCGGTCTCCATCTCTCAACCCTCCTTACCCTCTCCCAAGGTGGCTTCTGCCAGCTCCCCCTCCCTGATGATGTCCTCCTCCCCTGCATCTACCCCTCCTATCAACTTTGATCCTCCCCCCCACCTCCTGTGTCCTTTCCTTTAGGCACCCTCCCTCCCCCCCTTTCCCTTCCCTTCTCTTTCCTTTCCCCCCTCCCTCCTACCCTCTCCCCCGGGCTTCCCCTCCCCCTTCCTCCCTCCCCCTCTCTCCTTTGCCCATGGGATCTCTGCTCTCCCCTCTCCCATTTCCCCTTCCTCCTCCTCCACCTCCTCTCTTGGCAGGTCCCCAGACTCGTACACGCTCAGTGAACATTCGCGCGCCGGAGATCATCGCCATCAGTGTTTAGTGTGTGTGCATCGTTTTGTGTTTCGTGCAGTTACAACTCAACTGTTCACATGTGCCGTCGCCGTTCTCCGTGTTTTGTGCGCCGTGTCTCCAAGTGTTGGTGTTTTTTTTTTTTTTCATCCAACGTGAACGGCTTCTTGTTTATTGTTTTTTGTATCTCCATTTTTTGCCCGCCGCTTTTTGTATTGTATCTATCACCTCTCTGTCCTGTTTATTGTTCCACTTAAGGCTGAAGAGCAGCGTACTGTGCTGCTGACAGCCCGCCTGTATAGGTGTTTAAAATTACAATAAAGGAAAAAAAAATTAGTGAAGCACACACACCGTATATAAGTCAAAACTTTAAAAATAATCAGTAATGGCTCTTAAGACAAAAATTACGAACCCTGGTCTACAATCCAGTTAATACACATTCTCAGGGAGCCAAGGTTTTAGAATAAGAGAAAATCACATGAGGGCCGATGTAGTGGCAGCCATACATCGTGAGAAAACCACATTACATAAAAGGTAGTGAGCTTAAAGATTTGAAAGTGCATTATAGCTTCCTGAGAAAATAGACTACTGAGGTTACCAGCATTAATGTTATGCAATAAACAGTACGGGTTTAAAGCCTTCGAAAAATTGTCTACGGGCAAGGTTCAACTGGTCGTTCAGTATATTACCGTCTTTGAGCTCTAGATGTTTAAAAATTTGTAACTCTTCCCACAGATCTAGTCTACGCCCTTTGACTTGTCTGTGTAGGATAACCGTGTCTTCTAACTGTTTAGGCGTATGGCCAGCTATCAAGAGGTGTTCAGCAAAAGTAGAGTTGTGAATATTCGCTCCTTTTTTACCTAATAGATGTTCTTTATATCGTGTTTTCACAGCTCTGCCTGTTTGACCAATATAATATGAGGGGCAGTTATTACAGGTTAGTTTGTAAACACCTGAATTGGAAAACCAATTACTGGCAATCTCTACTGAATGTACAAGATTTCTTTTTAAACTGTTATCTGTAGAGAAGGAGACGTTACAGTTATATTTTTTATTTAGAAGACGTTTAATCCTATACGATATATTACCCAAGAAAGGGATGGAAATAAATTTTTTAGTTTCTTTGGTATCCGTGGGGAGGTTGTTGCTCAAAGTCGAACAATTTTGGGAAATTTTATTATTGAGCAAGTGTGTCAGTTTGTGCCTTAAATGCAAAGGGAGTTGAGTGGTGAGCAGAGTCCAGGGAAGGGTGTACAGGAGGCGGACAGTAGCAGCAGACAAGGTGTTTGTGAATGCCTTTGCGTTATGGGAAGGTGAAGCTAGGATACTAGGTCAGAGAGCCATTGTGTTGCGATTATGATGAAACGTCAGGTACTTGAGCTCTGTGCAAGGTATTGTCGTGTAGGCACACTGAAGACCCGCTGAAGTAGACCTAAGTTGTCTGGTGAGAACCAGGTTAAACAGCGTGGTCAAACAGTTGTGCTACGTATTTTAAGTGAGATGGTTCAAAGATGTGCTTCACTCGTCCCGTAAATCTAAACATTGGCACAAATATGCAATTTTATTATGGGTTCTGGAATTGAACGACTAAGAAGCATCAAAAAAGTGCTACTTATGTATAATATCAAGTTCCAGAAGGTGGACTTTAACCGTGCAGATTTTTACTTGTGACAAACCTGTTTGTAATTTTATTTTTGACAAATCTGTGCGGAATGTAAAATATACTTTCCAGTAAAATGTTAACACGCCATGAGTACTAAATGCACTATGGAACGTGATGTACAACCAAAAGACTTTTTGAGAATCTGAAGAGGACAATAGTACCTATCAAAACCGTTCAATAAAAAATAGTTTTGGACGCGATAGTGGCTACAAGAAAAATTCGTTAAAGTTAATACAGACCGCTCGTTCTCTTTTTCATTAAACTTCCATTTATCATTAAACTTCCATCATGACGAAGTACGTACTTGTTGAACCACATTTGCGTGAGAAGTGCGACATTACAAGTCTCCAACCTGAGAAAATCGGGCAGAAGTTATTTGTGGCAGTAATATTAAAGTCACTTGCTCCTCAACTACAGAGGTCAGTGACTGGGATATTCTGACAATATCGTGGAGTCACGTTGTAATAAGAACAATTAAAGCCTACGCCTTAATGGAGGCTTTTGCAATAGGGCCGAATCTACCGTTACTTTGATATGTTAAATACTGTATGCAAGCCCGAGGCAGTTCACAAAGAACGATTTTAATACGAAAACAAATAAAGCGTCACATACGACATAATAGTCACTGCATTTTGCAGTGTTCAGATACACGGTCCAGTCACGTTAATATGACCACCGCCTGTGTTCGATGTCAACGGGCACTAACCACTCACAGACGGCAGGTGGTAACACTAGCAGTGGAGGGTATATAAATCGTATGTGTGTGTGGGGGGGGGGGGGGGGGGGGAGGCGCAGAAAACAGTGTTACTGGTTGTCACTATGCGGAAATGGAGCTATTTAGCTGACGTCCAAAAGGGAATGATCGTTGGATTTTGGGCGAAGGGTGCAAGCATTAAGTTGGTAAACCGTTAGCGTACCGCCGTGGTTAAAGTATACCGTGCTTGGCAAAATGGCTCTGTCCAAATCCGGCAGCGAGGCAGCTATGAGGCACTACAGGCCATAGATGCCAGGGGTGAACGACGGCTGTGGTGATGTGTGCTGGTGAACAGACGCGCAAGTGTTGAGCAACCGACCGACCAGATAAACCAGGGCCTACCAACACTGTCTCGTCAAAGCCCGTAGAACGTTGCTGCGTATACCCCTCCGCAGCAGGCGTTTGTTTCACTCACGCATGCTGACTGCTGTTCATCGGGGGCGAAGACTGGAATTTGTACGCCGATATTGCAGCTGGACGTCCACTGAGTGGCAAAAGGTTGCTTTCTCAGATGCGTAATGTTTTATGCTGTACCACACAACAATCACTTGAGGAGTCGATGCCAGACGAGAGCAAGTTATGGTCTGGGGAATTTCTCCGTGGCATTCCCTGGGTTATCTCGTCATTCTGGAAGGAACAATGGATCAAGACAAGTATGCATCTATCCTTGATGACCAATCCCCCCCCCCGCCCCCCCCCCCCCGCCCCCCCCCCCCCCATCACCTCCCCCATCCCATCACACTAGCTCCCCTACAGGAAATTTGTTTTTTCTCGTCACGATGGCATCTCGTCACGATGGCATCTAACAGTATGACAACGCAACATGTCACGCAGGTCGCAGTGTACGTGTTGTTAGAAGAGTACCATTATGAGTTGACCGTACTCCGCTGGCCACCAAACTCGCCGGATTTAAGCCTGATCGAGAATCTGTGAGACCACATCCATCGGGCTCTAAGAACCACGAATCCTCAGCCGAGAAAAAACACAGTTGGCCTTCGCACTGGCGTCGGCACGGCTTCACATCCTGTCGGTACCTTCCCGAACCTCGTTGACTCTCAAAGCGATATTGCATCGTACTTCTGAACAACGCAGGCACCGCGATGTCGTATTTATCTGCCGTCACGTGGCAATCGACTTTCAATTAAAGTGTCTCCTTTGTAGGGGAATACAAATACAGCAAAAAACGTTTTGCGTCACCCCGGATCCCAGCACTCCTGAAGTTATTGTATCACATTCACAGTCCCTTTGACTGTTCAGAGATGTCGCTAAACCCGACCAAAGATGTAAAAAACCATACATGAGCAGCGCCTGTTATACGGTCCGACAGCCTAACAGTTCCAGTCATTCCACCAGGCAGACGGTACACGGCTCGTGTCTGTAGTCCAACCATGCCTAGACGGTCAATACCGTTGTTCGATCGCGTCAGCATTGTTACTTTGTGCCAGGAACGGTTCTCAACAAAGGAAGTGCCCAGGCATCTCGGAGTGAACCAAACCGACGTTCGGACATGTTCAAATATGTGTGAATTCCCAAGGGACAAAACTGTTGAGGTCGTGGGTCCATAGACTTACACACTACTTAAACTCGCCATGCCCGATGGAAGACTCGAACCTCCAGCACGAGGGGCCGCGCAATCCGTGACAGGGCCTCTTGACCGCACAGCCATGTACGATGTTGTTCGGACATGGAGGAGATACAGAGAGACAGGAACTGTCGATGACATGCCTCGCTCGGGGCGCCCAAGGACTACTACTGCATTGGATTGCCGCTACTTACGGATTATGGCTCGGAGGAACCATAACAGCAACGCCACCAGGTTGAATAATGTTTTTGTGCAGACACAGGACGTCGTGTTAAGGCTCAAACTGTGTGCAATAGGTTGCATGATGCGCAACTTCACTCCGGACGTCCATGGCGACGTCCATCTTTGCAACCACGACACCATGCAGCGCGGTACAGATGGGCCCGACAACATGCCGAATGGACCGCTAAGGATTGGCGTCACGTTCTCATCACCGATCAGTGTCGCACATGCCTTGAACCAGACAGTCGTCGGAGACATGTTTGGAGGCAGCCCGGTCAGGCTGAAGGCCTTAGGCACACTGTCCACCGAGTGCAATAAGGTGGAGAATCCCTGCTGTTTTGGGTTGCCACTATGTGGGGCCGACATATGCCGCTGGTGGCCATGGAAGGCGCCGTAACGGCTGTACGATACGTAAATGCCATCCTGCGACCGATAGCGCAACCGTATCGGTAGAATATTGGCGAGGCATTCGTCTTCATGGACGACAATTCGCGCCCCTATCATGCACATCTTATGAATGACAGGATAATGATATCGCTCGACTAGAGTGGCCAGCACATGAACCCTATCGAACATGCCTGGGATAGATGCAAAAGGGCTGTTTATGGGCAACGTAGCCCACCAACTACTCTGAGGGATCTACGCAGTATCGTCGTTGAGGAGTGGGACAATCTGGACCAACAGTGCCTTGATGAACTTGTGGGTAGTATGCCACGACGAATACGGGCATGCATCAATGCAAGAGGACGTGCTACTGTGTATTAAGGGTACCAGTGTGTACACCAATCTGAACCACCACCTCTGATGGTCTAGCTGTATGTTGGTACAACATGCAATGTGTGGTTTTCATGAGCAATAAAAAGTTCCAGTTTTCTGTACAGGTTCCGGAACTCTCGTAACCGAGGTGATACAAAACCTATTTTGATGTGTGTACATAATGAATGTGTGCGGGCAGGTTGTAGACACATGGTTGACGACCTATGGAAGTTTGGTTACGTTTCTGTGTTGTGTTCGGATAGTTTAATGGTAATGTGACCGCTGGCGATAATTGAGATATTCTCGTTCGAATCCCGATCCGGCATAAATTTTCGTTGCATTCATTCGATTATACAGCTGATGGCTATCCACATTTGAATCTGCGAATACTTTTCATTTTATTGACACTATTCCTGCACTTGTCGCAGTGTTCCGCGCGGAAAGGGAGGATTGGTCAGGCTTTTGACAGATGGTTACATAAATGTGACTGGACTGTGTATATGTATATCACCTCTAAACCCGCAATGGCTGTACTGTTACAAAAACGGGTAAATAACGGTGGCTGGCTGATCTGTTTCCTTTCACTAATAATTCATCACTATACCTACCCCAGGTTCGTTAGTAATAAGCTACATTACCGAAATGAAAGTCGCAGTATCTTAGAAGCAATATAAGATGGTAGACCGACAAATAATTTTGTTTTTCAGGACGAGATCTCAGTCATTAACCATTTTTTTCTAAAGGTGCTGTTGAATATCATTACATTCTGAGGTTCCACTTCATTCAGAATTTGAGGAATTGACCGCAGTTTTGCACATACTGGCCCAGATTTTCTCATTACGCAAAATGACTTATATTTCCAGGTGAATAAAAGTAACTAATACCGATCCGTATCTACTTACAAAAATCTATACTATGAAATTATGAATATTTTAATCTTCCTATTTATTTTAATTGACGATTAGTTATAATACCTTACAACCAGAACCTTATTTCACAACGGTACATCTAATGGTTAAAAATATATGTATATACACTACAATAACATATCAATGTGACTGGCAACAAATACAATTATTTTAGATTACTGAGTAAAAAATGTGAATAGCAGCATAAATGTAACAATTTCTTCTGAACTGATTCAGTCTTTCGGTTAGTATGTTTCACTTTTTTCATAAAAATTTCATGACGACCTAAGTTGCTTAATTTTATGACATGACAGTAGTGGAGATACTAGTGGTGTATCAACCTGCTTAGACGAGGGCAGTTGGATGAGCACAGAGACACTGGAAGATTACAGCTGGTTTACATCATGGCCAGTCAGAGATTCCTAAATCAGATATTGTATTGTAAGATAAAGTGGTTGATAAAATGAGGCTACCATTAAAAGAAGAAAGACATCGAACCTGGGGCACATTGTGAGAGGAAAGAAATGTGAACTTCGGTAATTATTTCTAGAAGGCAGAATAGAAGGAAAACGCCCACCAGGTATAAGGAAGCAATCATGGTCACAGAATATCAAGACATGGACTGACATCAACAACTTTGAAGAGTTGGTTCAAGAAGCAAGGGAACGCCGCCTGTGAGGAGCCGACGAACTACAAGTGTTTGTCAACAATAAGAAAAAAACCAGTTGCAAACCCAAGGTCTATTTAGCCTTTAACCTAGGTTTCGATATTTATACAAATATCGTCTTCAGATGAAGAAGACTGCAAACCAAATGTTTATTTAGGCCTTGATCTAGGTTTCGAAATTGATAAAAATATCTTCTTCAGAATGGGAAGAATTGCCTGATGTTGTGGAAGAAGAAACAACACTCTATTTATAAGAGATAGGGGATCCAGTATTGGAAACAGAATTTAAAAGAGCTTTGAAGGACAAATAAGCTTAAGGAATCGAAGCATTTGAGATGCGGTACTACAGATGAAATGGAGCTGGCAGACAGAAAACAAATAATGGAGGACGTAGGTTGCAAGTGCTACTCTGAGATGAAGAGGTTGGACAGGAAAGGAATTAGTGGCAGGCCGCATCAAACCAGACAGAAGACTGATGATTCATAAAGAAAAAGACAGGGTATAATTTTTCACCCCTTCTGTTCAACCAGTACATCGAAGGAGGAAAGATGGAAATAAAAGAAAGTTTCAGTAGCGGGACTAAAATTCAGGTGTGAAGGAAATCAGCGATATGATTCACTAATGATTTTGCTATCCTCGCTGACGAGAAGAATCAGCGAAGAACGCTACATGTGAAATACACGATTCCACCTCTTCAAAGGACTGTCTAATGAACACAGAATATCGACTGAGAGCAAACCGAAGAAAGACGAAAGTAATGAGGACTACAAGGAAGGAGATTGTCTACAAACTTAGCATTAAAAATAGTGACCAGGAAGTAGACAAAGTTAAAAAATTCTACCACGTTGGAAACGAAATAACACATGAGGAATGAAACATGAACATTAGAAGCATACTAGCACAGTTAAAGAGGGCAGTGCTGGCCGGCAGCATTTTACTAGTGTCAAACATAGACCTTAATTTCAGGAAGAAATTTCTGATAATGTACGATGTTAGTACAACATTGTAAGACAGTGGGTGATAGACTATGGAAAAACCGGACAAGAAGAGAATAGAAGGCCTCCTGATGTGGTATTATAGGAAGATGTTGGAAATTAAGTAGAGTGATAAGACAGGGAAAGGAAAGGTACTTCGCAGGAACTACGGAAGACAGAACGCCAAAGTGCTAAAGGGAGCTGTGGAGGGTAGAAAATGAAGGGGAAGACAAATATGGGAATACATCCAACAAACAACTGAGGACGTAATGTGCAAGTGATACTGTGAAGTGAAGAGAATGGCACTATATGGGAATTCTTGGCGGGAAGCTTCAAATCAGTCAGAAGACTGAAGCCTCAGACTAAGAAAAAAGGCCGTTACGGAGAGTGACTTGATAACCAGGTTACCGTTCATGTGAAACGAATGTAGGACTTAACTTTCTGTTGTAAGTTGCACGAACAATTACGCACTTGTATTGCGCAACAAGTTGGAGAGCTTCTGACGTAATCTTGTGAACAAATATGCATCTGAAGAAGTTATCACAATGGAGATGCACATTTCTGATGGTGTCTCCTTCCGTATGTCCATTTCGTAAACCACGATAATCCGGAAGGGGGAGACGTGGGAGGGAGGGGGGCAGGTTTTCGAATATTGCAGTGGTGGCCTATGTGATACCATGTTTCTTCTTATTCTTGTTTCTATTATTTAGATCAGTACAGCGTTTTGATCGGGTGCACTGAAATCAGGCATATGTCCCTTGCAAGAGTTGTACGTACTCATTTTATAGGATGCCTACGTACGTTTATCTGCAAAGAAGCCCTATGTAGTTTCAGACTGCTGTTGAAAAACCTCTTTCTTCACTATCCTCATAAAACGAACGTTTTTAATCCTTAATATTGATGATTGTTGAGAGCCGACCGCACACTTAACAAGTCAGATCTGAATAAGACCTTGTTCACTCCAAGCGCTCGGAATAACTGCAGAGCTTGCATTATTGTTAATGCCTGCGTCGTGAACTCTGATATGCCATCAGGGAGAGCGTATGAACGTTCTATGAGCTTTATAGATGAATGTCATATCCAGCAAAATATGTTTTATTAAGTTTTGCATTTTGCAGTAAATTATTTGATACACGTATTTGGTTCATGGATTTGTAACAATAAATTTTGACGAGAAAATGATGTAAAAGTACAGTTTCCGACATTATTGTACAAGTTCACACCGAAGATTTTGACATATGGGTCCTCGTCTTTTGTTAGTAGTACGCCTCTGAAGTAAACAAAGCAACCATTCAGTGACCGTCCAACGGTAATTAGATACTTCAGTCTGAATTTTCGTACAGAGGGTCATAGCAATGCGCTACTGACGCCAATGATAAGAAGCATAATTTTTAACTTCGAATTTCCAAGAAGGTGAACGTGAGCCTTTACATCTTGCTCAGCATCACAGGAGCTTCGAATGTATGTCATACATTTTTCTTTCGAAAGTCACGCTCTCATTACACACTGCCGTCGTTTACTCGGGTGTCCTTGCCACCAACTGTCAAAATTTCCGTAGCAGTGAAGGCAATTTTTTTTCCTTTCGACGCTTTCTGAAGGCTGTTCTTAATTATAAACTAAAAACACTCGGTGTTGTTACATGATTACGAGCAGGTTCTCTGATTATTTCGCTATTACCAAGCGGTGCGTGAACGTCGCGAGCGTACGTTTTATTCGAGGATAACCCGCCTTTGGCAGCCGACGCTGCTACTGCAGTCAAATCCCAATTCAGTAAACAACCACTGTAATTTAGCCGGAAAGGGTAAAAGATACGGTGGCGCGTACTTCTCTACTATGAGGCAGTGCACTGATGACGTGGATAAAACACAAACCTCTCTACAGCTACCTGTTTAGTGAGGATATGTGGCACTGGAAGACGGGAACGTACAACGGTCACTGTAATCCTATTCTGATGCCGGCACCGGTTACCATTCTCTCTTCATTACAAACAATGAAGACGCCACATAGTTTTTGTCAAGCAGTGGTCTCAGCTATGTACAGATTGTCCATAGTTATAGTTTCTCAACTGTCCCATCGTACAATACTTTTACCAATAATGTGAATAGGTAACCGTAAGGTAAATGTAGAGGTCTGAACATATGCAAATATCTGTAAAACGATACTAAAGGTGACTGTATTTGTTAATAACACTGCAATCCTCTCCCACAGTATCACACAGTAGCCTGAAATATGTCTGTCTATACATAAACTGTTTAAAATAGTTGTAATAGCCAGATTGCGCAGTTCATATGTGGAGTTACAATATACTACAGTATATCAGATAGATAGATAGGTCGTTTACTTCTGATCAGTTTTCAAAAAACAGATTTTAATCGTTAAATTCGGAAACTTCTTCCATTTGTAAGGCATGAAGAACCTAGGCGAAATTATTGACACTTGTGAGGTCGAATCGACAAGAAAAACAAAGAAAGAGCCGCAAATGGCTCATCCAGCGCTGGAAAAACAAAAAATTACAACCATCACCTATTTCAAAACAGAACGAAATAACCCATCTTAATAGACCTGGAGACACCGGAAGGTTTCAGACTGATTTTATAATACTTAGACAGAGATTTAAGAACCTGATTTTAAATATTAAGATTTTTCCAGAGGCAGATGTGGACTCTGAATACAATTTATTGGTTATGAACTGGAGATTAAAGCTGAAGAAACTGAGAAAGGGCAGGAATTCAAGGAGTTGGGACCTGGATAAACTGAAAGAACCAGTGGTTGTAGAAGGTTTTAGAGAAAGCATTAGGAAACGATTGACGAGAATAGGAGAAAGGGAATATAGTAGAAAAGGAAAATGTAGCTTTGAGAAATAAAATAATAAAGGCAGCAGAGAATAAAGTAGGCAAACACGCGAGGGCTATTAGAAATACTTGAGTAACTTAAGAGATACTGAGTTTAACCGATGAAAGGAGAAAATATAAAAATGCAATAAATGAAGCAGGCAAGAGGGAATACAAGCTTCTATAAAATGAGATGGACAGAAAGTGCAAAATGGCTAAGCAGGAATGGCTAGAGGACAAATATAAGGATGTAGAAGAATATATTACAATGGATAAGATTGATACTGCTTACAGGAAAATTAAAGAGACTTTTGGAGAAAAGAGAACCACCTGTATGAACATTAAGAGCTCAGATGGAAAACCAGTCCTAAAAAGAAGGGAAAGCCAAAAGGTGAAAGGAGTATACAGAGGGTCTGTACAAGGGAGATGCACTTGAGGACAATATTATGGAAAGGGAAGAGGACCTAGAGGAAGGTGAGAACGGAGATATGATAATGCGTGAACAATTTGACAAAAGCACTGACAGACTTAAGTCCAAACAAGGCCCCGGGAGTAGACAACGTAGAATTAGGGCTACTGATAGCCTTGGGAGAGCCAGCCATGACAAAACTCTTCCATCTGGTGAGCAAAATGTATAAGACAGGCCAAATACACGCAGACTTTAAAAAGAATGTAATAATTCCAATTCCAAAGAAAGTAAGTGCTGACAGGTGTGAAGATTACCCAACTGTCAGTTTAATAAGACACGACTGCAAAATACTAACACAAATCTTTTACAGAAGAATGGAGAAATCGGTAGGGGCCGACCTCGGGGAGGATCAGTTTGAATACCGGATAAATGTAGGAACAAGCGAAGCAATTCTGACCCAACGACTTATCTTAGAAGATAGGTTAAGGAAAGGAAAACCTACGTTTGTAGCATTTGTAGACTTAGAGAAAGCTTTTGACAATGTTGACTGGAATACTCTCTTTCAAGTTCTAAAGGTGGCAGGAGTAAAATATAGGGAGCGAAAGGCTATTACAATTTGTACAGAAACCATAAGGCAGGCAGTTATAAGAGTCGAGGTGCACGAAAGTGAGGCAGTGGTTTGTAGCCTAACCCGATGTTATTCAATCTGTATACTGAGCAAGCAATAAAGGAAACAAAAGAGAAATTTGTAGTAAGAATTAAAGTCTAGGGAGAAGAAATGAAAACTTGGAGGTTTGCCCATGACATTGTAATTTTGTCAGAGGTAGAAGAGAAATTCAGCGGAATGACAGCATCTCGAAAAGAGGATATAAGATAAACATCAACAAAAGCAAAACGAGCGTAATGTGAGTGTAGTCGAATTAAATCAGGTACTGAATGCTGAGGGAATTAGATTAGGAAATGAGACACTTAAATAGTATATGAGTTTTGCTGTTTGGGAACCAAATTGACTGATGATGGGCGAAGTAGGAAGGATATAAAATGTAGATTGGCAATGACAAGAAAAACATTTTTGAAGAAGAGAAATATGTTAACATCGAGTATAGATCTAAGTGTCAGAAAGTCCTTTCTGAAAGTATTTGTATGGAGTGCCGCTGTGTATGGAAGTGAAACATAGACGATAAACAGTTTAGACAAGAAGAGTGCAGAATCTTTTGAAATGTGGTGTTATAGAAGAATAGAAGAATGCTAAAGCTTAGATGGATAGATCACGTTCTGAGGTCTCAGGTGGTCACCAATTTAGTACTAGAGGTAAACCTGGGGGGGGGGGGGGGGGGGGTTAAAATCGTAGAGAGAGATTAAGCAGTTGTAGGTTGCAGTAGTTACTTGGAGATGAAGAGGCTTGTACAGGATAGAGTAGCATGGAGAGCTGCATCAAGCCGGTCTTTGGACTGAAGACCAAAGCACAACACACACATTATGTAATAAGTGATTCAGGAACATCATTAAAAACAAGAAGGAGACACGTACGTAAACAGGAGCGGAAAATTTTGGGAAGGAAACGCTGGTATGGGACTTTGTTAAGTAAGAAATCATACGAAATTTATTAAATTGTGCCGAAAAACCACGGGTATCATTAAAAAATGTTGATTAAAACTTTATGGACACAGGTATGCGCCGGCCGAAGTGGCCGTGCGGTTCTAGACGCTACAGTCTAGAGCCGAGCGACCGCTACGGTCGCAGGTACGAATCCTGCCTCGCGCATGGATGTGTGTGACGTCCATAGGTTTAATTAGTTCTAAGTTCTAGGCGACCGATGACCTCAGAAGTTAAGTCGCGTAGTGCTCAGATCCATTTGAGCACAGGTATGCGATGAATGAAAATAAGCTCACCGTATTGTAAATTGTTCCTTATGTAAGAGAAGTAGAACATTAGGTTACCAAAAATTAACGAGAACAAAAGAAATCTGACAGGTTTGAGGAAGTAATTCGAGAGAGACCAACCTTCAGAACGCTAATTCACGATTACAGGTTTGTTAGTAAACTAACAAAACACAGGATCAGCTGATGAATGGAAGAAGAAGAAGCACTGTGAACGGAGTGTGATACTTCCATTCTATTCGGCAACGCGACAAACTGTGTATTCGAATACCTAACAGACTGAACAGTTACATAATCGTTTCTGAAATATAGAGCTTAATAACATGGGGAATCTATAGAACATGTTATCGGATTCAATAAGTTTTAACACACCACACGAAATTGTAGGTAAAAATTTAGCTAACAATAGTAAAACCACACAAAACTTCGAAAAAGTCAAAGTCAAATAGTTGCGCAAAATTTGGCGCCACATAATGGACCATCAGTAGTAATAACTTAACAGAATGACGTGCTCAGCAAACGAATCTTTTGATACGTCCACAACAGACAAATGTTTACGCAAAGAACGAAATATAATTAGCGTTTCGTAAAAAAAATCAAATCTAATATAAAAGGAATTGGAGTATTAATGATATGATGAAAGAAGGTTGATGCCCTTAGCGAGGTGAACGGTCGCAGGTTCGAATCCTGCCTCAGGCATGGATGTGTGTGATGTCCTTAGGTTAGTTAGGTTCAAGTAGTTCTAAGTTCTAGGGGACTAATGACCTCAGATGTTAAGTCCCATAGTGCTCAGAGCCATTTTTTTTAGGTGAACGGTGCTAGGAACCTAGGCTCACATTCGGAAGGGGGCGATTTGACATTCCCGTCCGGGAAATCCAGATTAATATTTTCAGTCATTTAACCGAAATTGCTTCCTTTAGAAAGGACGCGGTCGATTTCTTCCCTTCATACCTCCCTAACAGGAGCTAACGATCTCGTCACTTTCCTAATCTTAATATTCTTTATTAACGAAAGTCCATTCCCCGAACATCAACATTTACTTACACCAAAACTCTGACTCATTTCACTCATCGAATTTATACAAACTACTTCGCTCCATAAAATAGAAAACATGCAGATAAATTTAAGAGTAACAACAAGAAGAGGGTAAAACGCAGACACTCCGAAAAGAGGAAGTACAGTTTCAAAGACACAATCAGACATAAAATAAATTTAATTCAAATAAATTGTCAGAATATAATGTCGAGGTTTATTTAACTCAGATACTTTTGAAAAGTAAATTGGTCGTAGTTAATGCAAGGGTTACTTTGTAACTCCCAGGAGAGTTTGCGTAAATCTTACTATAGAACAATCGTATCTATCTCATGTTCCACAGTTTCCGTAACAGTGGTAAGATTTTCCTTCATTGCGTTTTTGAAGCTGCTCTTGATCTCTGATACCTCTAAGAAATTTCTCTCACTGTTTCTAACGGTAGTAACATTTTACTGTCAAAAAAATCTCTGGGTGCATGTGAACATAAACGGTTGGGCTGATGCCAGAGACAGAAGTAATGACGTGCAATGGAAGTGAACTAAGTTATCTCTTCAGAATCGTATTTCGAAAGGCAGAGTAGAGTAACTGTAGACTCTGATGTACCTAAGAGGCAAAAATCATAAAAATGGGTGAATCAAATAAGAAATAGAGGAGTCTGCTGCAGCTGAAATAAATATTCCCAGTAAAAGAAATCTACTGGTGTCAAACATTTGGATGAAGGTTTGGGAAAGCAGCCATGTTCGGAGCACTCCACTGTGTGAAAGTAAACGTAGAGAATATAAACATTGGAATATAAGGAAAGTGGTGATATTTCAATTATGATACTAAAAAGATTCATAAATCTGTGTGGAAAGATGCAGCAAAAAAATGAAGAATACTAGAAAAATTACAGAACAAAGTGTAAGGGTAATCTGACTTTCGAGATTTTGACAGCGTTAGTGTACGCCGGTATCTAGTCTGTATACGAATTACAGTTGTATACACAGTATTTGGACAGATGATTTCCTTTTCATGCTCATTATGTGCCAGCAGTATAAATTTATGAATTTTAATGATATTTACTTCGATATTGTAAGTAGTGTAGTGCAACTCAGTGCAAGTGAGTTTAAATTATGTATAATTAATTCTTAAAACTTATACGAAATAATATGCCTGATTCAGGCAGTAATAACTTGTAAATATTTTAAAAGAAAGACAAGTGCTTAAAATTCTCCAACTGCGTTTCAGTTTTATAATCAACAATTTAGTCATCAGCGCAGCACCGAGACGAATTATTTCAAAGGGAATTAATTGCACATCAGGATAAAATGTCATCACAGTGGGGCCGAAAGATATACTTAATCTTCAAACAGTTGCGGCACTATAACGTGACTTCTCTGGTTACTTGTTTTCATTTTGTTATGATCCACCATTAAACCAAACAGCAACCAACTAAAGATCAGTCTCGTTGTATTAAGCAAGTGATTGCTTACTAGAAACACATCTAAACCGAAACTGCTTACAAAAGTTTTGAGTTCCTTGACGGACTTCAGCCCTTACGTTATGGTCTTTTTCGTTGTGAGGAATCTTATCATCCCCCCTCTCCCCTCACTCCTCTCGCCCCTTACAACCTCGTAGCTGTCTACTAGGAGGTCATTAGCTACACGAGTATAACTTCGGATAGGAAAATGATGGCGGAAGTCATCGACCGTGCCCTCTTCAAAGGAACTATTCCGACAACTACCTTAATTGAGTTAAGAAAACCACAGGGAAGCTAAATTTCGATAGCCGATCGACGTTCAGGTAAAAATTAAGATGTTTATTCTTTTAATCTATACTAGTTAGCATCATCGTTAGAATAAATGAATACATTAAATAGAACAGGTTATTTTAGTAACGTCGTGCTATTGGCCATCTAACAGAGAGAACGACGTCACACCTGAATCAGAAGCTCTGTGTCAGTTTTATAGTTGTAGGGAAATCAATGGAAAGAAAGAAGCTGTAATTCAAGAGCATGTAATATTAAAAGATTCATCTAATCTCAGCTGATGCTGTGAGCCAAAAGTCGTTATGTTTTTTTCTGTTTTGATGTGTTAACTTTCTTCTTAATTTGTAGCCGGATAGCTTAACAATTATAATGCAAATTCCAAGTGATTCATAATTTCTCTGACGTGCTACCACTATCTCCTCCTCGTTATTGTCGCTCTCTGAACAACAGCCATAAAATTTTTACGCGGTCGCAACCGTTGCGACGCTGCCGGAAAGATTTCGTGCCTGGTGGTAGCTTCTTATACTAATAAGTTAGGTGATCAATGTGACGTCGAAAACAAGCATGAAAAATTCAGTGCTGCCAACAAATCACGTCTAGTGTTGACATGCTGCGGAGGAAACGAGGGAACGGAAAATATGCTCCGTGAAAAAATCAACAAAATCTAAATCAGTGCCTTAGGGGAACCTGTCCCAGCCGGTGCCAAAGGATGAAGTTGTCGCCAGCGAAGCAAAGAAAGCAAAAGGAAGGTGGCGGTGGAAAGTAATTACCGAGCCATCAGCTATTCATGAGGAGGCGGCCAGTGGGGGCAGTAGCTATATAGCAGCTCCGGTGTCCACAGTATTTGGGGAGAGCACTCATGTGGCAGCGGCTGGCGTTCATCCTTCCAGCGATCCTCGTCTCTTCGGTGGACGGCCGCCTGCAGTTTCGTGGCATCGCCGGAAGTCGTAGGTCTGACGTGTATGTTTCGTAAACGTTACTAGAATTTCTCATTTTTCGAAACTTGACATTCACCGTGTGGATACATGTGTCTTACCGATGTGCACATTAGTCCCGCGGCGATGTCTGAGCGATCCGGTCACATTACTGGCACCATCGCAGCGTCTGACACCTGTTACAAGTATCCACTGGAACTGCTGACCTCACAAAACAAAGATTAGTTACCCCCTTGAAGCCGGCCGCGGTGGCCGAGCAGTTCTAGGCGCTTCAGTCCGGAACCGCGCGACTGCTACGGCCGCAGATTCGAATCCTGCCTCGAGCGTGGACGTGTGTGATGTCCTTAGGTTAGTTAGCTTTAAGTAGTTCTGCCGGCCGGGGTGGTCGAGCGGTTCTAGGCGCTACAGTCTGGAACCGCGCGACCGCTACGGTCGCAGGTTCGGATCCTGCTTCGGGCATGAATGTGTGTGATGTCCTTAGGTTAATTAGGTTTAAGTAGTTCTAAGTTCTAGGGGACTGATGACCTCAGAAGTCGTCCCATAGTGCTCAGAGCCATTTGAACCATTTTTTTAAAGTAGTTCCAAGTTCTAGGTGACTGATTGCCTCATATGTTGAGTCCCATAGTGCTCAGAGCCATTTGAACCATTTTTTTAAGTAGTTCTATGTTCTATGGGACTGATTGCCTCATATGTTAAGTCCCATAGTGGTCAGAGCCATTTGAACCATTTTTTTAAGTAGTTCTAAGTTCTAGGGGACTGATTGCCTCATATGTTAAGTCCCATAGTGCTCAGAGCCATTTGAACCATTTTTTTAAGTAGTCCTAAGTTCTAGGGGACTGATTGCCTCATATGTTAAGTCCCATAGTGCTCAGAGCCATTTGATCCGTGGTGTAGGGCTTTTACTGGACTGCTGTGACACCCGCCGCTGACGTAAGACATAGTGGTGGAGTTAGTAAGATACGCTGCGTAACAGAACTATAGAATAACTTTTTCGAAACCCAGTGATTATTTCCAATTGCGATATTTAAGTTTGAAATTTGGCTCAAACGTGCCTACAATCTTCGTCGGTAATGACTCAAAAGCGCGGCGCAGTGCAGCGTAACCCTCCGCCTCGGCGACGCTTCGAGCAGCAAGATGACAAAAATGTTCAAATGCGTGTGAAATCTTATGGGACTTAACTGCTAAGGTCATCAGTCCCTAAGTTTACACACTACTTAACCTAAATTATCCTAAGGACAAACACACACACCCATGCCCGAGGGAGGACTCGAACCTCCGCCGGGACTAGGCGCACAGTCCATGACTGCAGCGCCTGAGACCGCTCGGCTAATCCCGCGCGGCAGCAAGATGTCGACACCTGAGAAACATTGGCCAGGTGTTAGCAGAACTCTCACACTGAGGATTCCGTAAAAATTTCATCCGTTCCGGGAGTAGAGAATTTCGCCTATTTTTTTCTTGTTTTTGAAATTCTTATTGCCAAGTGTCGGTCCCAGGCATGCCAATGTTTTCGATAACAAATGACAAAAGAAATACACTTTCGTGTGCTATAGTTTAAACATTTACACTTTATTGGTTTTATTCCTTTGGTTACACTTGGAAACATTGCTTTTTGCCAAATTTCATGATTCTATGTTAACGGGAAAAACCCTAGCCGAGGGTATCAAAAAATGTGACCCAAATGGCAGTAGCTTTTGGCTGCATTGACTTAGAACACTATATTTATTACACCGCCAAGAGCCTATAGACCTTAGTACGTGACATATGTCTCTGAGCAGTATGGGACTTAACATCTGAGGTCAGCAGTCCCCTAGAACTACTTAAACCTAACTAACCTGAGGACATCACACACATCCATGCCCGAGGCAGGATTCGAACCTCCGACCGTAGCAGTCGCGCGGTTCCCGACTGAAGCACCTAGAACCGCTCGGCCGTCGTGGCCAGCGAACGTGATATAAATTTCGACTTGATACATCTACCCGTTTCTGAGAAAAAGGGGTCTTAACGAATGGAGGAAGAGACATATAGTCAGATAAGAAACGCAAAAAAAAGTTTTTATGTATATATACTGAAGCGGCGAGTGCAAATTAGTACCAAGGCCTGATTATTAGGCAGGTGAGCTCGCCAATAAGCCATCTAGGCAAAGCGGTTCGAACAACTTCTGGGATTACCCTGGCACGCCTCCTTCCTCAATCCAGATCCTCACTGACGCCCTAGTCTACTTTAAATTGCCCCTGACAGACAGAGAGAATTGCTAATACTCTCCATGTTCATCTGTATATGTATCGGGACCTGGGTTTCAGGCTTGATCCCCACCATTTACGTTGGATGCTGAGGTGCTATTCCAGAACATGGAGAGCCTCGGCATTCCGTTCGTGTGTTAGGGCGAATTTAAAGTAGACTGGGGCGGCAGTGAGAATGTGGAGCCATGAGGGAGGCATGCCAGGATAATCCGTAAAGCTGGGTGAACAGCTGTGCAGAGCTGGCTTAGTGGCTATCCACCTGCCTTGTAAGAAGCAGACTCTGGTTCGATTCCCGGCCTTGGTTCAAATTTTCACTCTACGCTTCAGTCTATATACAATTAAAAAATTTGTATATTCGTGGTAAGATCTAATGGGACCGAACTGCTTAGGTCATCGGTCCCTAAGCTTACACACTATTTAATCTAACTAAATTATGCTGTGGACAACACAGACATCCACGCCCGAGGGAGGACTAGAACCTCCGACGGGGGCAGCCGCGCGGACCATGACAAGACGCCTTTAAACACCGCGGCTACCCCGCATGGCTATATGTATATCAGACCAGTAAAGGCTCTGAAATTATGTCATTTCATCTGTAAAAATACAGTTTTTCGAGTGATACAATTACAACTTTACAGTTTTTTTGGATTTTTTCCTTTAGTCTTACCGTGAAATCTTCCTTCTTGTCAAATTTTATGGTTCTAGGTCAACTGGAGGTACTGTACAGGTTTTAATGAGCGAGTTTGCGAATATGAAAATATGAGACGTAAATCGCTGCATCTTTAGATTGTATTGACTTAGAAGTTTCAGCGCCAACGGACCATAGACCCCTCAGTAAGTGAGTTTTCCTCAGCAAATGGGTTTTTAACTTTCGGACAGATAGACATACAACAAAGAGATCCTGTATGGATTCTGTTTTCACCGTTTCAGGCACGGAACCGTAAAGAAGCCCAGAAATCAGAAGTTCTCGTGAGGTGTAAGGTGGATTAATGGTGCCATATTAGCACCAAATTTCGCCACAGTTTTACGCAGGACTCTCTCACGGGTTTTCTCTGTGCAGTTACATTTTTAAACTGTTCGACAAACGTCGGCGGGCGACACTGAGAGTACTGCCGAACTGGTGGGGTAGGGGTTGGGGGAGATCTTAGAGGGAATATTTTGCCGTTTTATTCACGCATGTGTCAGTGTTACACTCCTCCGTGATCACGTCAAGGGAGGGTGTAAAACAGAAGAAAGGAAAAAGCGAAAGCACTCTTTGCTGGTTCGGCTCGCGTTCAATTTTCTTTGAATGGTTTCGAATGGCCCCTTGCGGTTCCACACTCTGCACTCCAAAGGGGTACGATCACGTTCAGTGGGGGTTGCTGACCTACGATGTGCTTAGAGAAGGGCTGAAGAGTCTGTGGGGGTGTCACCAGTGTCAAAGATGGTCCAGAAGATTGTCCTGTAGCTCATCGCACTGCGAACTGTAGTTTTAGACCGCAAAATGGGTGCAAATCAACACCTCAAGGGAAGGGGTGGTTTCATTGACGCCCTGGGGCCTCGGGCCTTTTCGTGTAGATTCTGAGGGGCGAATTGTTTGAAATGTTTTCCTCGGTCACGCATAAGGGAACCACGTGATTTCAACTCCGGGAGTCGCGTTTCTGACTTCCTTCACAGAGGCTTCAATAAAAGGGGTAAAATGTGAGTAGAAGTGGGTGCGACGACGTTATCGTGTGGCACGTCCACCGTGGCACTGGGCTGAATTCTGATGAAATTTGGTACCAATGTGACATGATTACCTAACCTTATACCTTACTATATGACTGTTGGCATATTTCTCAAATTTGTAAGACTTCTCCTCTTGTACCACTGCAGAGGAAGTTCGTACATACCGTTGAGCCAAATGTCAAATTTATATATCGCAATGGGAAGTAATTACGGGGTTTAATTGTAGGTCGACGAGGAGTGTGACAGAACGGCAGAAACGAACTATCGCTTGTGGACGAGGCTATGATTATTCCGCATTTAAAGTTGCACAATTTAATGGTGTAGTAACGTGGAATGGTTTACGATTCGAAGTCACGTACTACAGTGACTGTAGTCCTATCTGACAGTGACCGGAGACGAGTGTTACGCTTTGTCAGTGACAAGAATTGTTTCTGCCAGTCGTTGCAGGTCCATCCCAACCAGTTTGCAAACAAGCATTGCAAGAGAATCAGCATACATTGGTGGATGGAGTCCAGTTCCTCGTAAAGGGCCCTTACTCACATCGGCACAGAAAACAGAATGCTTTGAGTGAGCTAAACAAAACAGAATCCGGGCAGCAGCTGAGTGCGTGGAGCGTGGTATACGATTACGACTTTGTCTCTTTTTCAGATGATCCAAGGCGTGGGGTGCAACGAGGATTCAGTGGGGTGTTTGACCGTCAGCGTATGGAGGGCGGAGTTCACGACAGAGATAGATCTGTGATGTTTTAAGGGTGTTTTTCGTACCATGATTTTGGCCCACTCTGTCAGATTACCTTCGATATGAATCGGAATGTTGACTTCACCATTCTCGGTGTCAAAGCGTTGCCCTTCCAAGAGTATGCTGTGGAAACTCCCGTCTTCTAGATGCCACAGTGATATTCAAAGGGCTGTTGGTATATGTTCCTGGTTTGACAAATTCTCAGCCACCCGTCTCACCTCGACTGGTCCACCAAATCAGCGATCTTAATTCCAAAGAAAATATCTGACTAATTGCAACAGAGGATGAAACGTAGTAACCAATGGGATCCAATCATCAATGAACAGCTCACGCTGAATATGGCATATGTGGATAAACTTGTAGACTCTATGTCTCGCAGAATTGAGTTCCGTTACCAATGCTAGAGAAAGTGTTACACCTAATTAACTCTAATCCTCCTCTGAGTGGTTAATATTTCATCCGGTGTGCGTACATTCATCCATAGAGCCTGATGAATCTTCAGGTAAAAGATGTGTTGATTTTTGTTGCTTTTATGCTGAATAATGGTAATGTATTTGAAATTTTTTCCGTATTATTAGAAGTAGGTTAAAGTATGTGTTCGAAATAAATCACCAGGTTCTTGTTCTGCATGAAATGAAGCAGTGGATTGATTATTAAAAATGAAGTACGCAGGAAGCCAGAAGAATTAAATTTTGAAATCAAAGCAACTCATATTGCAGTGCTTATTTTTGTGGATATAATTTATGCTGTCTCACAAGACGAAGGTGAATTCATGAAGAAACAAAAACTATATTGCAAAAGAAGGGAGATGATCCTGAAATACAGTCTCATTGACAGAGGATATCAAGGTCACAGCCATATGGTGACGTACTTTCGCTAGCTGTCTTGAGCACTAGAACACAAGCTTTTGTACTGAAGCCCAAAATTTCTTAATAGACATTAGAGTTGTAAGGTTTCACAGACTTTACATGCAAATAACCCGAAAGGAGTAAATCTTATTCAAACTTAAAATAAGCAGAAAAATAGAGGTAACTGCTGGTTTTTTCATTGTTAAATTTCGGTGTCTTACTTCTATTTGCAGAAGTATTAATCATATCAGATAGAGATTTTTTTCCTCCCTTTAACAAGGATCAAAAACGAAATGATACTTCAGATCATTGAGACTATTTACATTCCTTATTACATACCATCGTTCATCGAGGTGCCAAAACATAAACATCGAGATGCGCAAAGTGGCACAATGGTGAACCATTTTTCCAATGCAGTCTTGAGGTTGTAAATGAATGCAGCTCACTCCAGTGGACACGCCTTACTGGTGCTGTGTCCTGCGTACATTTGCAGCCCTAGGACTGATTGAAAACCCAAATAAGCAACCATTAACAGCTATCCACTGCAGTGGGCATGTGCAGCACACGGTTAAGAGAGTGGGCCCCTATTGTGAAAGGCAGAGTTCCAATCCCATTCCAGACATCTTGATTTAACTTTTATGTAGTTTTTCTGTGTCACTCCATCCAAATGCCATAAATACCAGAATGATTCATTCACAGAGACCGTCATCGGTTTGTTTTTCAGTTCTACCCCAGCTGAACCACCTTTTTCTACCGGGTTGGTAATCTATCCTCAGCCAACGAGACCGACTGGAAAAAAATATATTAACAGCCTGTCATTATAAAGGCACACAGGGTTTGACAACTTTCATCACCGGCAGAACTAATGTGTCCCTTTGCTTCATATGTTCCTATCAAATATCAAATAAATATATATTTGCTACATATATCTGACGCAGACACACATACTATTTAAAATCAGTAACCGAGCGGGGTAGCCGCGCAGTTTGAGGCGCCTTGTCACGGTCCGCGCGGCTCCCCCCGTCGGAGGTTCGAGTCCTTCCTCGGGGATGGGTGTGTGTATTCTCCTTAGCATAAGTTGGTTTAAGCTAGATTAAGTAGTGGGTAAGCTTAGGAACGACGACCTCAGCAGTTTGGTCCCATAAGACTTTACCACAGATTTCCAATTTAAAATCAGTCGCGAACGAAATTCTTCGAACTGCACCAGCGTACAAAACTTATGGACGAAAGTGCATTCGCATGACGTGTCACCGCCAAGTAATATAGCTCGATGACATTTAGACCATACATAGAAAGAACTGCTACAGTATAGCACACTACAGAAGATAACCAAAAGAAATACGCAGTGAGACGAATAGAAATAACACTTTTATCAATGACAATGTTGACTGGAATACTCTCTTTGAAATTCTGAAGGTTGCAGCGGTAAAATACAGGGAGCGAAAGGCTATTTACAATGTATACAGAAACAAGATGGCAGTTATAAGAGTCGAGCGACATGAAAGGGAAGCAGAGGTTGGGTGGGGAGTCAGACAGGGTTGTAGCCTCTCCCAGATGTTATTCAATCTGTATATTGCGCAAGAAGTAAAGGAAAGGAAAGAAAAAATCGGAGTAGGTATTAAAATCCATGGAGAAGAAATAAAAACTTTGAAGTTCGCCGATGACATTGTAATTCTGTCACAGACTGCAAAGGACTTTTAAGAGCAGTTGAACGGAATGGACAGTGTTTTGAAAGGAGGATATAAGATGAACATCAACAAAAGCAAAACGAGGATAATGCAACTTAGTGGAATTAAGTCGGGTGATGCTGAGGGAATTAGATTAGGAAATGAGACACTTAAAGTAGTAAAGGAGTTTTGCTATTTGGGGAGCAAAATAACTGATGATGGTCGAAGTAGAGAGGATATAAAATGTAGACTGGCAATGGCAAGGAAAGCACTTCTGAAGAAGAGAAATTTGTTAACATCGAGTATAGATTTAAGTGTAAGGAAGTCGTTTCTGAAAGTATTTGTATGGAGTGTAGCCATGTATGGAAGTGAAACGTGGACGATAAATAGTTTCGACGGGAAGAGAATAGAAGCTTTCTAAATGTGGTTCTACAGAAGAATGCTGAAGATTAGATGGGTAGATCACATAACTAATGAGGAGGTATTGAATAGTGTTGGGGAGAAGGGGAGTTTGTGGCACAACTTGACTATAAGAAGGGATCGGTTGGTAGGACATGTTCTGAGGCATCAAGGGATCACCAATTTAGTATTGGAGGGCAGTGTGGAGGGTAAAAATCGTAGAGGGAGACCAAGAGATGAGTACTCTAAGCAGATTCAGAAGGATGTAGGTTGCAGTAGGTACTGGGAGATGAAGAAGCTTGCACAGGATAGAGTAGCATGGAGAGCTGCATCAAACCTGTCTCAGGACTGAAGATAACATCAGTAATTACACTGAAGTCACCGCGATTTATAATGGTGCTCTGGACATTACAGAAGAAGGGAGAGGGTTCTTAATAAGATGTGTGATCACCAAGGACGGCGGTGTTTGCTCGCCATCGTGCTCCCATGCTGGCAACAAGGTTAGTAAGGAGTTCTTGAGGTAGGACGTACCATTCCTCCATCAGCACGAGTGACAACTTATGGATGCCAGAATGAGGTTTTCACTCTGTAGTGGAGTGTGCGCTGATATGAAAATGGAAACATCCCCCAGGTTGTGGCAAAGCCATGTCTCCGCAACATCCTTTCTTCCAGGAGTGCTAGTTGTGCAAGTTTCGCAGGAGAGCTTCTGTGAAGTTCGGAAGGTAGAAGACGAGGTACAAGAGTCGAGGTACTGGAGAAAGTATAGAGTGTGAGGACGGGTAGTGAGTCGTGCTTGGGTAGCTCAGATGGTAGAGCACTTGCCCGCGAAAGTCAAAGTTCCAGAGTCCGAGTCTCGGTCTGGCACACAGTTTTAATCTGCCAGGAAGTTTCAACTGATGGATGGTCTTTCGTGCATGTGGACATAATGCAATATGTCTTTCCAACGAAACTATACGTCCGTGTTCAATGGGATATAAGTCGGAGGGATGAGCAGACCAGTCCTTCCGCCAAATATCGTCTAGTTCCATGAGCCCCTACAACTGCGCCGTTCGATGCGGTCGCACATTATTATGCATAAAAATAAAGACTGACCAAATGCACCCTTGAAAAGACGCACATCGTGAAGGAGTACAGCGTCACAATAATGCTGGCCCATGAGTGTGCCGTGTTGAAAGATTTTGGTACATAATGTCTCCCAACATTATAACGCCTGGACCACCGAGATGATCACGTTCGACAATGCTGGTTGTATCCTCGAGTGGAGAGAGGTGGCAGCAAGTAAGCCACCCAGGAGTGCTGCCGGACATGACAGTTTTGGTGGTCCAGGTGTTAAGGTGTGCAGAGGCATAGTGGGAGGCGATAATATTGCGCGGGCGTACTGACCCTACGAAAAGAACCTCTCACCAGTCTTCTGGGCAGCAGATCACGGACTGCCCTTCGTGGTAATCACATACCATTAAGAATCTTGTCCCTCCTTATATAATGTCCAGGAGCCATCATCAACAGCGGTGAATTCATTTAATTATTGTCTTTGAATAAAAATGCCATTTGGTTCGAGCGAGCGAGGTGGCGCAGTGGTAGCACACTGGAGTCGCATTCGGGAAGACGACGGTTCAATCCCGCGTCCGGCCATCCTGATTTAGGTTTTCCGTGATTTCCCTAAATCATTCCAGGCAAATGCTGGGATGGTTCCTTTGAAAGGGCACGACCGACTTCCTTCCCCATCCTTCCCTAATCCGATGAGACCGATGACTTCGCTGTTTGGTCTCTTCCCCCAAACAATCCAATCCAAAAATGTCATATCTGTTCGTCTCATTCCGTTATTCTTTCAGTTGCCTTCTTTATTGTAGTCTGGCATTTCTTTCTGTGCACATAGCCTAAGTTTCATAGGGCTATGTTGTTTTGCAGTGACACAACATGCAAAAGGTGCTTGCCCACTGGTTGTATGTGTGCCGTTATACTGATATGCTGTTAGCGACTAACACTGAACATTTGTACACAAGCTCGCGATAGTAGCTTCTTCCTACCTCTCGTATTGGTCTGAACCTCTCTGAGGAATAAAGAACACTTTAAATTGCAGCAATCGATGAGGTGATCTATATGAAACATCCTGAGACGAGGTCGTTCGTTTGCTTAGCTTATAGCCTCGTCCTGAACTGAACAGGTGTAAACGTATCGAGAAGGTACAACATAAAATGCATCACATGTGGATGGGATGTTAACATATCGTAGGTGCTCCTTCTTCGTCCGGTGAGCAAAAAACGTAAATGTGAAGGACATCGTTGCGAAGTATGTAGGGCACAATAGTTCATGATGTCTTCTTGCAACAGCAGAACTCCGAGTCTGTGGCATATCTAGTAGACACTGTGCGTCTTTGCAGCAACTTCAGAGAGCAATATACTCGTAGAGGGAACGCTGACATTTCCGTTGTAAGCAAATAAGCCGCTGCAGTCACTTGGAAGGTGGCAACATAAATGAGAAAGAGCTGGAAGTACTAACTGAGTATGCAATAACGTTGTGAAATACCAACAGAAAGAAAACTTAAGTACCACACTTTCAATACGTTGCTGCAAAAAACGTAAAGTCGCAGCCCCAGAAGCGTTACTAGAAACCTGCATGTAAACTGTACAGCTCAGGAGCGTTATGCAGGTGTCAGAGGTCACAAATACTGGAGATTATCTATCAGTTGTCCTTAGATATGTCCTGCACTTTCCTGGGGCATGCAAATTGCGGAAAAGAACCTTTGCACCACTCGCAATCTGCAAGCGCATATGGGATCACATTAAATGGGAGTAGGCAACTGAAAAGTAAATCTTTTTCATGCCGCCAGTCTTCCGACTGGTTGCATACAGACCGCTACGAATCGTGCCTGATGTGCTATCATCTCAGAATAGCACCTGCACCCTACATCTTCGATCATTTGTTAGATATACTAAACCTCCACCTTCCTTTACAGTTTCCACATAAACTGTCCAAACACAGGATGGACGGTGGATTGGAGACGTGGAAGGGCGAACTCAGAATGAGTGCATCATTTATACTTAAGAAATTAGGATTTATTTCACAATATTTCAACAATCAGAATGTTAACTAAAACCACAAACTTCTCTTGCACCTGCCATGTAACAATGAGCAGCAAGTTTCTCTTACGTAAGCAGTCTTTAAGACAAGATAGATGTCAATTTAAACAACAACTTTGACGTAAACAAGAAAATTTAAAACGCAGTGACAATTGAAGCAATTGCCCACGAAAGGCAAAGGTCACGAGTTCGAGTCTCGGTCCGGCACACAGTTTGAATCTGCGAGGAAGTTTTTCTTACTAGCGCACACTCCGCTCAGAGTGAAAATTTCATTCTGAATCACAATAAGTAGGCCGAAGCCACCCTTATTCCCACAGGGGCCACCACTCTCAAAAATCAATAGTCACCAAAAATTTTAAACCGCTATAAGGCCCTTAAATAAGACATACTCAAGTATGCCAGGGGAATTAAATAAAGGTTCCTAAATTAATTTACACAACAGCCAGGAACAAGAATCAATGCTCCAAAGAAGAAAGGAAGTTTAAAACTTTAAGTCTGGTAATCTTTCAGTGAGTTACAACAAGGGTGTAACCAAGTTAGGCCACGCTGACTACCAAGAGCAGTGCGTTATAGATGGAATTTAAACTTTCAGAACTTAAGATGGGGGGGGGGGGGGAGGGGGTAGGACGTCAGACGAGCCGACCTGGAGCAGAAGAGGCACCACAGGACATTTTAATTTCCATTGTCCGTACTTTTCAAATAAATTCATAAAACATTGTAAGCATGACCAGGAAGGATTCAGGATTCACACTCATAGCAGTGGAAGTTCAAAAACATATCAAATTTTATTACATATCACATTTCATCATGTTTTAACTTACTATTGGCTGCATTTGTTGCTATAGGTACACTTTTCTTCATAAGTAAGAGAATTTTGCACTGAATATTAAACACAAACTCCTTAATGGGTAACTCTAGAGTTTTCGAAATCTCTTAAAAATTGTGGTAAAAATTGGCATAATTAACTACAAAATATGAGTATTTTCTAAACATGAAGTTGAAAATGTAGCAACTCATTCATTTTTCCATAAATTAAATAAATTCTAGAGTTTCAAACACCTGTAAGTATGGTTTGTATGCTGTGCAAAATTCATCAATGAATCTCTCTTACTTATAAAGAAAAGTGTACCCATAGCAACAAATTCAGCCAACATTTAGTGATAAAATGTTGTAATTTCACATGTAAAACGAGTGTGAATCCTGAATCCTTTATGGTCATGCTGGCAAAGTTTTATGAATTTATTTGTAAAAGTATAGACAGTGGAAATTAAAATGCCCTGTGGCGTCTCTCCTGCTCCAAGTCGGCCCGTTTGACGTCCCACCCCCCATAAGTATAGTAAATGTTCGTAAACTCATGTCCAGAAAATAGATTCTTTGCTTCGTTCTGTTAGATCACAGACAGGGCAAACTCGAAAAGACAGTTTCTTAAAACCACTCATGAAACAGACTATCGGGAAAACTTAACATGTTTAACAGCTGCAGTCGGAATCAAAACTCCAGCGAGAGCTAACGGCCACCGGAGACGCTGTCCCGGTACATGCACAGGCCGAAGTACTGGAGTACGTGTACACGGGGAAGCGCCGCGTCAATTACAATGTCACGGCTCAGAAGCCAAGGCTTTCAACAAATAGCATACACATTACGACACTAAAATCAAGAGCTCTGGCAATAAGGTGTTCGGGTCTTTGAAGACTTAATAAAACCCTTAAAGTAACGTAACGTTCGCTAAGCAATTACTTAACTCTAAGTGGATAAGGCTTAAATCTTTCAGTTAAAATAAGAAATTTCAGTTACTATGTTAAAACTGCTAATACAAGACATTTGTGATAACCAGCAGCAGATTTATCAACAGACATCAAATGCTCTTTTGAAACTACATAATAATAGATACAAGCTTACTCGCCTGGTACGTACTTCAGGCTTAACATTTACATATAAGATTGAGGTTGCAGGCCCTCAAGATATAAACACATCTAAGACAAATTTAAAAGAATTTTAGCTTAAAACATCAAAAGCTGATTCAACGTTGCTCAAAACTTACAACAGATAAGGAACGGCTTAAGGTTAATGAACAGCAAATGGAAACACCAGTGAACATTAAGTACCGCTGGCAGAATAGGAGCAGAACAACTGAAAGAAAATTTGCTGCTTTAGTCCGGGGCCCATCTAAGCAAACGTTCACTTAACTCGAGGTTAACTCAGAGTTTCTAACAGGCCAGCTGCTCGGACAACTACTTGTACACACATAAATAGAAATCACTAAGCAAATCGCCAAATAGGTTAGAGTAATAGCAGGATAACCTCATTTTTCAAACTCCACAGGCGAGGTTCACTGAGACAATAAACAGAAGACGCACCGTAACTTATTTATTTATTTGTTTGTTTTTTTTTTTGAGTCATCAGTTTTCTGGTTTCTGACTGGTTTGATGCGGCCCATCACGAATTCCTGCCCTGTAGCAACCTCTTCATCTTAGTGAGCCACTTGCAACTTACGTCCTCAACTATTTGCCTGATGTATTCCCATGTCTCTCTTCCTGTACAGTTTTTGCCCTCTACAGCTCCCTCTAGTACCATGGAAGTCATTCCCTAATGTGTTAACACATGTCCTATCACCTTGTCCGTTCTCCTTGTCACTGTTTTCCACATATTCCTTTCTTCTCCGATTCTCCGCAGTACCTCCCCATTCCTTTCTTTATCAGTTCACCTATTTTTCAACATTCGTCTGTAGCACCACGTCTCAAATGCTTCGATTCTCTTCTTTTCAGGTTTTCCCAAAATCCACGTTCCACTACCATACAACGGTGTGCTCCAAACGTACATTCTCAGACATATCTACCGGAAATTAAGGTCTATGTTTGAAACTAGTAGACTTCTCTCGGCCAGGAATAATCTTTTTGCCAGTGCTAGACTGCTTTTTATGTCCTCCTTCCTCCGTCCGTCATTGATTATTTGCTGCGTAGATAGTAGAATTCCTTAACTTCATCAACTTTGTGACCATCAGTCCTGATGTTCAGTTTCTAGCTATTCTCATTTCTACTACTTCTCATTACGTTCATCTTTCTTCGATTTTCTCTCAGTCCATATTCTGTACTCATTAGACTGTTTAACCCATTCGATAATTACGTAATTCTTCTTCACTTTCATGCGAGATAGCAATGTTCTCAGTGAATCGTATCATTGATGTTCTTTCAACTTGAATTTTAATTCCACTCTTGAACCTTTCTTTTATTTCCATCATTGCTTCTTCGATGTTTAGATTAAACAGTAGGAGCGAAAGACTACATCCCTGTCTTACGTCTTCTCTAACCCGAGCACTTCGTTCGTGGTCGTCCACTCTTGTTATTCCCTCTTGGCTCTTGTCCCTGTAGCTTACCCCTATTTGTTTTAGATTTTCAAACATCTTGCATCACTTTACATTGTGGAAAGCTTTTTCCAGGTCGTCAAATCCTATGAACATCTGATTTTTCTCTAGTCTTGCTTGCTTCCATTATCAACAACAACGTCAGATTTGCCTCTCTGGTGCCTTTACCTTTCCTAAAACCAAGCAAATAGTCATCGAACACATCCTCAATTCTCTTTTCCAATAACTTCTTCGGTACTGCATATACCATCATTCAAAGCACTATTCCGGCGGTCAACATGCAAACTGCACACGGCGAGGACATTTCAGAAAGCAAATTGCTGGTGCACTCTCTAAAATACAGGTATCAGCCATAACGGATGCTATGGTGCATACGGCTCCGAATAGGATGCCCCAAAGGCTGCCGTGGCAACAGACTGGCCCCTTAGTCCGCACCTGCTGCCGCTTCGTGCCAACACCAGCTCGCCAACCGCGTCACGGGTCCCGCCTTTCACTCCATTGCAAACAGCGATAAAACGATTGAATCAGTGCGGCCTTCGCGCCTCCTACTGGGACGTCAGTCGGAAGATCCAAAGATATCACATCGCCGCCACGGCTCACTACCCATCACAACTCCCTCATTTATCGTGGAAGCTGTTCTCTGATATCTTAACGAATGTCTGATCATCCTGTCCGTCTTCTTGTCAATATTTTCTTTCTTCGCTGACTGTGCAGAGAACCTGCTCATTTTTTACCTGCCTACACAATTTTCAACATTCATCAGTAGCACCACATCTCAAACGCTTCGATTCTCATTATTTCCGGTATTCCCACAGTCCACGGTTCACTTCAGTACAAAGATGTGTTCCAAAAGAGCTTTCTTATTGTTGCGTACATAGTTCCACGTAGTCAGCGCGTACACAACTTTCCCACTAGAGCGCGCCCCGCTAAGCACAACAGCGCAGGCGCAGCGCTCGTCCGTCTCCGCACTACGAGATGGCGCTGTCTTAGAGACGGACCAAATTCTGCTTCCGCCGATCCGCGTATTAATGTGTAACGCAGCCAATGAGATTGCTGCTAACGTAGAACCTTTTCTCCTCGCGGATCACACTCGCGCAGTGATACCTGAACGCTCGAGGTATTATAACGAGTGTACAGACCTCCAATTAGTCAGTCTGCATTATTCGGCATTAGTCTGCATTAGTCTGTACCAGTCTATAGTCAAAATGGTTCAAATGGCTCTGAGCACTATGGGACTCAACTGCTGAGGTCATTAGTCCCCTAGCACTTAGAACTAGTTAAACCTAACTAACCTAAGGACATCACAAACATCCATGCCCGAGGCAGGATTCGAACCTGCGACCGGAGCGGTCTTGCGGTTCCAGACTGCAGCGCCTTTAACCGCACGGCCACTTCGGCCGGCAGTCTATAGTCAAGTTTCAGTCTGCGCCTAATAAGATTACCATGTCCCTGTACATAGCCATGAAGATAAATGTATAGACACTTTGTCAAGTATCAGAGATATGTGAGAATAAAATTAACGTACCAAGACCAAAAGAACTTCAGATTGACAATTGTAAATAGCATCCAGAACCAAGTTAAGTTAGTTTTATGCTTGTCATTATTTCAATAAATGTGTGTGAAAATTAATCAAGTTCTGTTTAAAGTTGGTCACCGCCAATCTGCTACTCCAAGCGTGCAAGTGGTATTTCTATCGTCTGACCTAACGACAGAAGATAAACACTCCACGATCAGACCACGAGACATATTGCTGACACTCGCCTACTTCGCTAGAGCGATTTGTTTGGTCAAGAATTCCCGTTTGCCGGCCGGGGTGGCCGAGCGGTTCTAGGCGCTTCAGTCTGGAACCACGCGACCGCTACGGTCGCCGGTTCGAATCCTGCCTCGGGCATGGATGTGTGTGATGTCCTTAGGTTAGTTAGGTTTAAGTAGTTCTACGTGACTGATGACCTCAGAAGTTAAGTCCCATAGTGCTCAGAGCCATTTGAACCAATTCCCGTTTTGCCTGTGCTAGTCTGCTTTTTATGTCCTCCTTGATTCGTCCGTGATCTAGTATTATGCATCCATGGCAGCAGAAATCCTTCTGTATGTCTTGAGATTTAATACGTGGTCCAATAGGCTGTGTTCTTCCTATTACGCGTGCATTTGGCCAGTTTCAAACGTAGGTCGTTTTCATCCAGATTCCTTAAGCTTTCAGCTTCATTTCACATTTGAATACATCGCTGTGTGTCTTCTTCGTTGTTCCCAGTTTTGGTGGTAAGCACATCGCTGATCTCATCTCCGCTATTTATCATTACAGTAGTCTTTCTCTGGTTTTCTCGCAATCCGTAGAGAGTGTGCTCATTAAACTAATCCATCTATTTTATAGGTTCTGCAGTTCTCCCTCACTTTCACTCTAAGCGAGTATTATAATTGAAATCCTTTCAAGTTTGATTTTAGTTCTACCCTTGAATCTCTCTTTTGTTTCTGTCATAACTTCTTCGCTGAATAGATTAAAGGGTTATAGATGCAAGGGATGAAAAACTGCACCCCAGTCTTATACCATTTCTAATCTGGGGTCTTCGATTTGCACTGTACCTTCTTGTTCCTTGTACGTTTTGTCTATTATCTTTCTTTCCGTATAGCTTACACCTATCTTCCCAAGAATTTTGAACATCTTACACCATTTTAAAAGGTCGTACCCTTTTTTTAGCTGCACATATCCTATGAACGTGTCTTGATTTTCCTCCGATCATGAAGCGATACGTCTGGACTGGCTCTCTGATGCCGTTGCATTCCCTAAGGCGAAACTTATCATCAACTGTCGGAACGTCATTTTTGGTTTCATTCATCTATATATTATTGTCGTCAGAAATTTGAGTACAAGGATGTTAAGCTGGTTGTGCGATAGTTTCCGCATTTATCTGTCCTTGCTGTGTTCGAGACTGCATAGATAATATTTTTCCGAAAGTCTGATGGTATTTCTCCAGGTCCGTTAATTGTACGAACCAACTTGAGTATTCCTTTGGTTGCCGCTTCCCTCAATGATTTTAGAATTTTCGAAGGAATATTACATGTACCTTGCACCTTATTCGAGTGCAAGTCTTCCAAAGTTCTTTTAAATTCCGCCTTTAATACCTGATTCCTTATATCTTCGACATCGACACCTATTTCTTATTTTATCACGTTATCAGACAGTTTCTCACCTAGTAAAGACTTTTAGTATATTCTTCCTTCTTCCTACATATTCGCTCTCCTCTGAGTTTGCATTTCCTCTTCACTCTTAATGCGGACATCTTTGCTTTTAATTTCATCGCAGGTTGTTTTGACTTATCTATGCGCTGAACCAGCTCTTTCTGCGACCATTTCTTTCTTCTCTTTTTTGCTGCAGCCATTTCGCCTTGGCTTGCCTGTGCATCCTATTTATTTCATTCCCTAGAGACTTATGCTTCAGCATTTTTGTTTTTTTCTCCAGCATTTTTATACTTTTTTCTTTCATCGAGCAGTTCAAGTACATGTTCAGTTCCCCAAGGTTCCTTCGTAGGTACCTATCGTTGTACGTGTGTTTGGCTGTTCAACTTCTGTGACTGCCCTTTTTAGAGGCTTCCAGTTTTCCTTAACTGAACTGCGTTAACTTCAAACGAAGCTCATCATTCCTCACTACTTCAGAAACCGACTCCTTTCCACATTGATTTTTCTGGACGATCCTCTTAATCTTCAGTTTACTCTCCATCTTTATTAAGTTTTGATCTGAGTCTACGTCTGCTCCCGGCTACGCCTTGCAGCCCATTGTCTGATTTCAGAATCTCTGTCTGACAATGACTGAACCCAGATAGAATCTTACCGTGTCTCCAAGCCTATCCTAACCACACCTCCTCGTCTTACCATTTTTCGACACTATATTTGCTATCAGTTGTTCAAATTTGTTAAAAAAGCCCTACTGAGCGCATATTCTCCTGTACCTTATCCTTTTATAGATTTCAATTATTAATGACTATTAGATTTACGCTCCCTTTACGTATTGAATTATATGTTCAATATCCTCGTATGCTTTCTCTATCTCTTCATCGTCTTTGGTGAAGTTGCCACATATACCGGACTATTGTTGTTTCCACAGGTTTGCTGTCGATTTCGATGACTGAACCGTTTACAGTAATTCACTCTCTGCACTACTCTTTTATTTTTCTGCCACAAGGGCAAGAGGTTGCCCTGGAATTCTGTTCGATCCTCTGCTCTTTTTGGCAGAATGAGGGTGACTCCTGATACTGGAAGTCATTGTGTGACAATGTTGATGATTGTCATTCGAAATTTATGATGTGAATGGGACCTAACCAAGGAACCAGGTCGTTCTGTTTACAAGTCGTAAACGGTATACCCCTAGACCTCGGTTGCATAGGGGTTGAGAAATTAAACAATGATTGCCTCAAAATGCACATCTGTAAGATCAAAATCTGCTGCTGGATTGGATTCAATACCGTGTCGCTTCACCCAGTTTATTGTAACCTATCTCGATTTCCCTGGCCTACTGTCTACGAGAGAGCGAAGACGTTGTTTCTCAAGCTTGTCCCAGAATTTGTGTTAGTCCATTGTGTGAGAATGTTTCCTGTGACGAAGCACTGCAGCTATCAGCTGGTCACAAGCAGAGGCACGGGGCTATGGCCATTCCATTCGTTTGTTCCCCATCCTGGAGTAAGTTCTTCACGAAGAAGGGGCGGTGTTCGCGTTTATTATGGTCCTGGCAAAGAGAACCCACCATTGAAATGTTGACAGCAGAGCCAAGCATTAGGTTGGAGGCTTCTGTCTGTTAAAACGCCATTGTTAAGGGTTAAAAGAGTCGAGCATCGGTAAGTGTCACACGTACTGGCACCTGACCGCCTACACACTGTTGTACAATGATCGGCAGGAGCTAGACAAATCCTGCACGCGTCATTGAAGACAACTCGACTCCAGTCATCCAGATTCCACTCCTGTAGTTTCCAACGCCGACAGCCTACAGGATGAAGTGGTACACTTGGGAAAGGTATTAAGTAATAATATATATGTAAGACATCAAACTAAAATAGCCCTGTTGGAGAAGCACCAGACCAACCAAACAAAGAACAAGAAAGTTGTAAAGACTACAGCCTTTCTACCGCATGCTCAAAAAATTACTCCAAAAATTGGCAGGTGGATGCGATCTTCCTCGTAACGGCCAAGACAGTTGCTTTTCTGCGCTCTGCCGAAGTTTTATTTTACGAACAGCGGATACACAGGGTGGACCATTTTAATCCATAATGGGGAACAATTCGGAATAGAGATGAGATACACCAAATTTTTGTTAGATGACAGTTGTAGGTGGCAATGAGGGTCATGCATTGTTGCAAATGGCTCTGACCGTGAATGTGATTTTCAAGGTGATCTGGAGATTAAAGTGATTCTTTAATGTGAAACCTAATATTTGATTTAAGATTTAAATGCGCGGCATATTTTATCTATAAAATGTACAGTATTCAAAGTCATGCCAGTGTTAAATCAAGGTCGAATAAGAAAATACATTTTTTGTTCTAGTAGGGATTAACTCGGGACGCCCGCTGCGGCTGAGCGGTTCTAAGCGCTTCAGTCTGGAACCGTGCGACCGCTACGGTAGCAGGTTCGAATCCTGCCTCGGGCATGGATGTGTGTGATGTCCTTAGCTTATCTAGGTTTAAGTAGTTTTAAGTTCTAGGGGACTGATGACCGCAGATGTTTAGTCCCATAGTGCTCAGAGCCATTCGAACCATTTGATTAACTCGGAACAGAGGAAGGATACAGTAAAATGCAATGTTAGATACAAACCGGAAGGGGCATATCGAGGATTGACGGACGAGGGGGCTTACTGAACGACTCATAAATCAATTTATTTATTTTTTTTCGGTCTTGAAAATTTGAAAATATTATCTGTACATCGTGATTTATTTATTTTTGTCTATAAACATGATAATCAAAATATAAAGTTCAAAAACTCTCTTCGCTCTTTCCAAACCCGATGTCACAAGCAGAGGTTTTAATAAAACAAAACTCAGCCTTCGAATGACCGTCGACAATTAACTTTAAGAGCGTGGTTATTGATGACACGTGACCACTTAAACCCTTTCCATTGTATTTTGATGTGTCATTCCTCTGTTCCGAGTTAATTGCTACGTAATATTATACGTAAAATTTGCCGCTCTTTTCAACCCTTAAATCAAGTATTAGGGTTCCTGTTTGAAAAATGATTCCAACCTCCAAATTATGTTGAAATTCGCGTTCAGGGTCAGGCCGTTAGTAGCAATTCGTAACCCTCTTTTTCATCGACAACTTTCACCTAAAACATTTTTCTATCTCGTCTCTGTCTCGAGCTACTCCCCATTATTCATTAAAATATTCCATGCTGTATGTGAATTTCCTTGTCGCTGTGGTATAATGTGGAAAGGGCAAACTGTTCAAGAATGGCTTGGTACTCGGTTCATGGTAGCCACATAAACCTAAGCGGTAAACTGAGTAAGTCTCTCGGGCCTGTAGCTCACTCCCATACGACAGCTTATCATGAAAAGTATTTCGTGGAGACAGACCTTCGTTGTAATCGCCCGCTGATCTTATTTGGTTTGTTCAAACGCTGATCATGTGTAGTGGACTGGTGATGTAAGTTAACAGTCGGCCACTGAATCTTCACCATGCATGTGTTCAGGATTTGTCTCATCCCCTTTCTTCTGAGGGTGTAAACATATATCATGAAGAAGTCTTTCGACAGATATGTCTGATGTTGTATTAGCATGGTTTCTGTATTCCATGCTTGCCTCCATCTGGTTGTAACCGAACGAGTTTGACTAAGGGAGATGTAACTTATAATGAAAATGGAGCTCTTTAACCATGTATTTGTCTTATCTAGTTTCCGCATGAAAGCTGAAGTAAATTTATGATTCATTCCTCTTACGACTCCACACTTCGCGTATACTGCAGGAAATAAGTGCAATCGCATTGCATGGGAGCGTAGCTTATTTCAGGTGCAGTTGCCGACGATTACACAATACTATAAAAAAGTTTAGGAGTAGATATGCAAAGCAATATGGTGGAAAATAATGAAAGCGCGAGAAAATGTTGCTAGAGGACTCCCAGCTGGGCACAGAAAACTAACCTGCAGCTAGACCTGAAATAAACCACGCTGCAATGGAATGCGATTTCACTTTTTTCCAGTACTACACGCGAAGTGTGGAGCCGTAAGAGAAATGATTCATAAATTTATTTCAGAACAGCTTTCATGTTGAAACTAGATAAAACAAATACATGGTTAAAGCGCTCCATTTTCATATTAAGTTACAAGACCCTTAGTCAAACTTGATAGGTCACAACCAGTTGCTGCCAAGCATGGAATATAGAAACCACGCTAGCGATAATATTCAACTGGTGGACTCGACTGCCAAATGTTGCTGGTCCCACAACGGAAGGCAGCTGAAGTACACTACTGGCGATTAAGATGACGTGCTACAGACGCGAAATTTAACCGACAGGAAGAAGATGCTGTGATATGCAAATGATTAGCTTTTCAGAGCATTCACACAAGGTTAGCGCCGGTGGCGACACGTACAACGTGCTGGCATGAGGAAAGTTCCCAACCGATTTCTTATACACAAACAGCAGTTGACCAGCGTTGCCTGGTGAGACATTGTTGTGACGCCTCGTGTAAGGAGGAGAAATGCGTACCATCACATTTCCGACTTTGATAAAGGTCTAATTGTAGCCTATCGCGATAGCTGTTTATCGTATCGCGACATTGCTGTTCGCATTGGTGTAGATCCAATGACTGTTAGCAGAATATGAAATCGGTGGGCTCAAGAGCGTAATACGGTACGCCGTGCTGGATGCCAGCGGCCACGTATCACTAGCAGTCGAGATGACAGGCATCTTATCCGCATGGCTGTAACGGATCGTGCAGCCACGTCTCGATCACTGAGTCAACAGATTGGGACGTTTGCAAGATAACAAGCATCTACAAAACCAGTTCGATGACGTTTGCAGCAGCATGGACTATCAGCTCGGAGACCATGGCTGCAGTTACCCTTGGCGCTGCACCACAGACAGGAGCGCCTGCGATGGTGTACTCAACAACGAACCTGGGTGCACGAATGGCAAAACGTCGTTTTTTCGGATGAATCCAGGTTCTGTTTACAGCATCATGATGGTTGCATCCGTGTTTGGCGACATCGAGGTGAACGCACATTGGAAGCGTGTATTCGTCACCGCCGTACTGGCGTGATGGTATGGGGTGCGATAGGTTACATGCCTCGGTCACCTCTTGTTCGCATTGTCGGCACTTTGAACAGTGGACGTTACATTTCAGATGAGTTACGACCCGTGGCTCTACCTTTCATTCGATCCCTGCGAAACCCTACATAATGCACGACCGCATGTTGCAATTCCTGTACGGACCTTTCTGGATACAGAAAATGCTCGACTGCTGCCCCGGCCAGCACATTCTCCAGATCTCTCACCAATTGAAAACGTCTGGTCAATGGTGGCCGAGCAACTGGCTCGTCACAATACGCCAGTCACTACTCTTGATAAACTATCGTATCGTGTTGAAGTTGCATGGGCAGCTGTACCTGTACACGCCATCCAAGCTCTGTTTGACTCAATAGCCAGGCGTATCAAGACCGTTATTACTACCAGAGGTGGTTGTTCTGGGTACTGATTTCTTAGAATCTATACACCCAAATTGTGTGAAAATGTAGTCACATGTCAGTTCTAGTATAATATATTTGTCCAATGAATACCCATTTATCATCTGCATTTCTTCTTGATGTAGCAATTTTAATGGCCAGTAGTGTATCAGGAAAAGACCATGTGTGTCAGTCAGCGAGTAGCTGCTGTGCACAGTGTTGTCCTTGTTTACAACACGTCTTGTAGGCAACATTCGGATGTCTTCATCCGTGGAAGAATCGCCTGGAAACTGCAAGGACGAAGCGAGACAAGTGTATCCCAGGAGTTTGGTGTTGCTCACAGTACTGATACCCGTGCATAGTGACCATTCCAAACCGCAGGCACTGCTTTCCGAAGGAGCAGAGGTGCTCGGACACGCTTAGCTACAGTGGCAGTTCTGTGCAACATTCTAGAAGAAACACGTGTCAAATAGCGAGTACATTTGTAGACAAGTTTAACAGGACTGCAAAGCACCCAATCTCAGGCTCCACAGTGACACGGCAACTGCTGGGGGGTTTTCTCTTTGCCGACGATTAGTACACTGTGTTTCTTTGGAACCCGCGCATCGGCGGCCCCGTTTGTGATACTGTCTAGAGCATATCGACTGGACCAGCAAGGACTAGGCTTGCTTTCTCCTCTCAGATCAGAGCACGAACGTACTGGCTTCCAAATCTTTGTACATGGTACACTCTCCCGTCAATGTTACTATGACACTGTACGCCTTCCCCACGCGTTCTTTAAGCTGGCGCATTTCGTCCTGACTTCATTTTTATGGATGACAGTCCGTGATCTCTTAGAACAACGCAGCTGGAAGAGCTTTTGGAACGCGAGAATATTCGGTGAATGGATGGGATTGTCCGTTCCCACGACTTAAATCACATCGAGCATGTGTGATCGTGTCTGTGAGACGTATTGCATCACGCCCGCATACACCAACGACCTCCCATCAGTTGTCAATCGTACTTGTGGAGGAATGGAACGCCTTACCTCAAAAACTCGTTACCTACACTGTGGTCAGCATAGGCGCACGTCACAGAGCATATACTGTCGTACTGTCGTCCGCGTTGATCACACACACCCTATTAAAATCCATGTCCCACCTTTCTAAATGACAGAGGAGCATCATGAACCTCGGTGACTCCACTGTAATTATTGTCTTTGAATAAAAGTGACATTTTTGTTAGTTTTATTACGTATTTCTTTCAGTTAGCTACTGTACTAAACTGCAGCAGTTCTTTCCACACATGGTCCAAACCTCATCAACCTACGTTACTTGCAGGTGACACATAAGGGGAAAGCTGCTTTGATGCGTAAGTTTTGCACACCAGTGTTCTGCCGCAGGACAGAACACGTTTTCCGTTGTGCAGATAACACCTTTACTTTTAAGGCCACGAGGAGCAGTTTCTTTTCTATGTTTTATGGCGAAAGAACATATATTCAGTGCCAAGTAAATTCACTCCGACGACGAGGTGAAAGAAGAGGTTCCCAACTTTCTGAACAGCATGGCGGCGAGCTGGTTTGACATGGGCATACAAAAACTGCCACAGCGTCTACAAAAATGCATCGACAGAAATGGTGAATATGTCGAAAAATAGCTAAATGTTCAAGCTGTAAACTGACGTAAACTATTGTAGAAATAAACGGGTCTATGTACTTATAAAAAATAGGAGACCTTACTTTTGGGATTACCTTCGTACTTTTGTGAAATTTTGACTGCACATTATTTTAATATTATTACAACTGATTCTGAGAAACACCGCCAAGCTTGATCTTTTGAGCTCCTCCATTAGCTTCTCAAGTTGATTAGTACCAGAAGGAGACAATACAAAAATGACAGTAAAAGGAAGGTGGTTTAGACATGCACCTTTTGCCGATTTGTGGATATAAAGACCTCTTACAGGGCTGCTGTAAACAGTTTTGGTCATTTGAAATCCCTTTGTCTGATTCTTCCCTCACTTATGAATTTCATATGAGTTCAAATGGTTCAAATGGCTCTGAGCACTATGGGACTCAACTGCTGAGGTCATTAGTCCCCTAGAACTTAGAACTAGTTAAACCTAACTAACCTAAGGACATCACAAACATCCATGCCCGAGGCAGGATTCGAACCTGCGACCGTAGTGGTCTTGCGGTTCCAGACTGCAGCGCCTTTAACCGCACGGCCACTCCGGCCGGCTTCATATGAGTCTCAAGCAATATGTTGGGAGCACACGTCGCGTATAAAACCCTTATTTCGTAAGCACTGTTGTTACAGACCTGCTTGTAACACAGCCACATACTTTCCCAAAATTTGTACTCATTTGTAAAGCCAACTTGTTCCTTGGCTTGATTAAAATTCATTATTTTGTATGATGTTGGTGATAGCAGATGTGTTCACATACACGAACTCACACACACACACACACACACACACACACACATATATATATATATATATATATATATATATATATATATATATATATATATATATTATAGTGTGAAATTCTTCCCTATTTTGAAATTTATTGCTTCCTTATTTGAGTTATCCAAGGAGGTCATCCAGTTATGAAAGTATCTTAATGACATCCAAATCGGCCTCATATCTGACGCACATCTGCACATGTTTTAAAATCTGTGACGTTGAATTCTACGGTTTTTGCAGGACTGTTTAGAAAAAGAATGAAGATACATTCCACGGTGTTATTGTGTTCGGTTCTTACTGTACATGTACAGGATTAGCAAGATAAAACTGGCCCAGATAATATTTCATGCGCCTTAAGATGGGCAACCCAATTTATACCATCAATCCAAGATAAGGTTCAAATGGTTCAAATGGCTCTCAGCATTATGCGACTCAACATCGGAGGTCATCACTTCCCTAGACTTAGAACTACTTAAACCTAACTAACCTAAGGACATCACACACATCCATTCCCGAGGCAGGATTCGAACCTGCGACCGTAGCAGTAGCGAGATTCCGGACTGAAGCGCCTATTTCGTTAAGTCAACAACCAGGACACTGGGCGATTAGGATTAAAGTGTAGCTAGTCACGGAGGTCCAGCGAGGTCTGTAATTATCGTACGGCAGTGAAACGTGGTAGACATGCTAACTCTTTCAAATGGAACAGACTTACAGTGAAAAAAAAATAGTTCAATTTTTGGCCACTCGGTGCAAACCTGGCACTATACACTGCTTGTATGACGGTATGATATCCATCCATGTGACAAGCCACAAAGTGGGTGAACAGTATGCCTATTGAAGCGGGAGACCGTGCGCTGTTAGTGAAACTATTTTGTGTGAACGGCAGTACTTGAGAGGCTCGATATCATTAAATTGTTTAAAGAAGATGAAAATAAAATTAGAAAACATGGGTGATCTTTACATAGCACCTGGAAGAGCACGGCATTCTATCCCGGTGGAACTTATGACGAGACTGCTGTTGCTGTAACTGACCATGCAGCACATGTCCAAGCAGTGCAGGTGCTCGTGCAGCGACGGATGTGTTGTCCATCCCATGGTGAACAGTACAGAATGTTTTGCGGTCTATTTTACACAGGTAGCCATATAACATCCAGATGTGCAGCAACTGAAGCCTCAGCAACGTTCTGAATTTGCTCTTCGGTTTATATCATGGATCAAAGCTGATGACACATGGCCAGGAAATATTCTATGGAGTGGCGAAGCACATTTTACACTATACTGTCAACGAATACACAGAACTGGTGAATATGGGGAACTGTTAAGTCGCTTGTTGAGCACGAAGGACCATTGCGCTCGTTGTATGTGACTCTGTAGTGTGGATTCACAAGGACTTTCAGTCTCTGTCCGTTCTTCTAATGCAACTTTTTTGTAATTTTTTCTTCGTCTCCATATAAATTACTAATTCTTCTGTGTGGAGCCCGCATCTCGTGGTCGTGCGGTAGCGTTCTCGCTTCCCACGCCTGGGTTCCCGGGTTCGATTCCCGCCGGGGTCAGGGATTTTCTCTGCCTCGTGATGGCTGGGTGTTGTGTGCTGTACTTAGGTTAGTTAGGTTTAAGTAGTTCTAAGTTCTAGGGGACTGATGACCGTAGCAGTTAAGTCCCATAGTGCTCAGAGCCATTTTTTTTCTGTGTGGAGATCATTGTTTCTATGCAATATGGGGCAACACCTCACGTCGTTCGCCCAGGGGAAGATCTGCTCAATGCAACCTTCCATGAATGCCTTTTCTCCAGAGATTTTCCACATGTATGGCCTGCAAGGTCACCTGATGTGAATCGATATGACTTTTGGCTATGGAGATATCTGAAAGACCGCGTTTTCCACGAACAAGTTTGGGCTGTACCTGTTGTGGGTCAGTACACAGGAACATGCTGCTCATATTGCACCGAAACTGCTGCGAGCAAGTGTTGATCACGACGGTTTACGACTGCAGTATGTCAAATGTTCAAATATGTATGGATTCCTAAGGGACCAAACTGCTGAGGTCATCGGTCCCTAGACTTACACACTTCTTAAACTTATGCTAAGAACAACACACACACCCATGTCCGAGGGAGGACTCGAACCTCCGGCGGGAGGGACCGCGCAATCCGTGACATGGCAGCTTAAACCGCTGGGCCACTCTGAGCTGCTGCAGTATCTCGTCGACATCACCGGTGATCATACTGAACAATCTGTGTAAGCGGCAGTTAATACTAAAATCAACATTCTGCCTTTATCGCTTGGTCGAGCTGCCCAGGCCCCATTCCTAATCCTTTCCATACGGAAACAATTCTGTACGTCTTTCTTGCATTCACAGCGCCATATTAGCACCTGGTGGCTAAAATTATAACTAATTTTTTTTATAAATCGGTTCCGCATTATAGGATTAGAATACCAGGTTTCACTGCCATACGATAACTACAGCCCACGTTGGGCCTCTGTGAGGAATTAGGGGGAAGTTCATTCAATGTTCCCTTTTCGGGATTAAGCTCTTTAACTTCTGGTCTTGGAGAGGTTGGCTGACGACTGTAAAGTACAGGAGTGCCGGCGACGGCGCGGCGGTGGTGGAAGGCGGCGGCTCGGAGTGCCCCGACTGGTGGGGCGCGGAGTCGCCGCTGGCCGACGCGGGAGGCGCGATGGTGGTGGCGGCGGTCGTCGAGGGCCACACGTTCACCCACGTGGACACGATGCTGCTACGCCAGCTCGCTGCCACGGCCAACTTCACGCTACGCTCCCGCTACTACCAGGACCAACCAAGTAAGGGCAGACACATACCTACAATTTCTTGGTCATGAAACTCTGTACACTACTGGCCATTAAAATTGCTACACCAAGAAGAAATGCAGATGATAAACGGGTATTCATTGGACAAATTCATTATACTAGAACTGACATGTGATTACATTTTTACGCAATTTGTGTGCGTAGATCCTGCGAAATCAGTGCCCAGAACAACCACCTCTGGCCGTAATAACGGCCTTCATACGCCTGGGCATTGAGTCAAACAGAGCTTGGATGGCGTGTACAGGTACAGCTGCCCATGCAGCTTCAACACAATACCACAGTTCATCAAGAGTAGTGACTGGCGTATTGTGACGTGCCAGTTGCTCGGCCACCATTGACCAGACGTTTTCAATTGGTGAGAGATCTGGAGAATGTACTGGCCAGGGCAGCAGTCGAACATTTTCTGTATCCAGAAAGGCAAGTACAGGATCTGCAACATGCGGTCGTGCATTATCCTGCTGAAATGTAGGGTTTCGCAGGGATCTAATGAAGGGTAGAGCCACGGGTCGTAACACATCTGAAATGTTACGTCCACTGTTCAAAGTGCCTCAATGAGAAGAAGAGGTGACCGAGACGTGTAACCAATGGCACACCATACCATCACGCCGGGTGATACGCCAGTATGGCAATGACGAATACACGCTTCCAATGTGCGTTCACCGCGATGTCGCCAAACACGGATGCGACCATCATGATACTGTAAACAGAATCTGGATTCATCCGTAAAAATTACGTTTGGCCATTCGTGCACACAGCTTCGTTGTTGAGTACACCATCGCAGGCGCTCCTGTCTGTGATGCAGCGTCGAGGGTAGCCGCAGCCATGGTCTCCGAGCTGATAGTATATGGTGCTGCAAACGTCGTCGAACTGTTAGTTCAGATGGTTGTTGTCTTGCAGACGTCCCCATCTGTTGACTCAGGGATCGAGACGTGGCTGCACGATCCGCTACAGCCATGCGGATAAGATGCCTGTCATCTCGACTGCTAGTGATACGAGGCCGTTGGGATCCAGCACGGCATTCCGTATTACCCTCCTGAACCCACCGATTCCATATTCTGCTAACAGTCATTGGATCTCGACCAACGCGAGCAGCAATGTAGCCATAGGATAAAACGCAATCGCGATAGGCTACAATCCGACCGTTATCACAGTCGGAAACCTGATGGTACGCATTTCTTCTCCTTACTCGAGGCATCACAACAATGTTTCACCAGGCAGCGCCGGTCAACTGCTGTTCGTGTATGAGAAATCGGTTGGAAACTTTCCTCATGTCAGCACGTTGTATGTGTCGCCTTCGGCGCCAACCTTGTGTGAATGCTCTGAAAAGCCAATCATTTGCATATCACAGCATCTTCTTCCTATCGGTTAAATTTCGCTTCAGTAGCACTTCATCTTCGTGGTGCAGCAATTTTAATGGCCAGTAGTGTAAGTAACCATTGATGAATTGTACTATTATGACCTCCTTATTAACAGCGAGTTGTTCCATCTTAGAAACCCAGTGCAGTAGAGAGTCTGTGTCGACAAGTCGTTGGTAGGCTGACACAGGTACATATCACTGATTGTCAATGTACATGTCACCCAGTTTCAGTAAATTAGAGACGTCGAGCTGGCGCCCGATAGCGACCATCGGGTTCGTATCAGGCGAATTTGATAGTTTAGACTTCAACGTGAGTTTACTATCACGTATCTATGACGAGGCAGTTATCCTTCAGGAAGGTGCGATTGGCATTAGGGAAGACATCAAGCATGAAGGGATGTAAGTGGCCCTCGATAATGCTCACGTAGTTTACAGCTGTCATAGTACCCGGTATTGCTACCACAGGTCCCATGACCTGTTGTGACTGACATAGCCACGTGTGACGTTTCCGTTGATCCACTGTCATCTCTATGATGCTGTGTCCATTGAAAACGTAACTGACAATATCGTTGGGCCAACATGGGATGACTTAGGGTTTATCTGTTAGGAACCCCGTGTTTAACAATGTACACTGAACATTATGCTCCATAACACTTGTCTGTGAACCAGAATAATACTGTCCCGATCAGATCTGGCACAGATCCCACCTTAACCTGCTTTGCAAAGTGGGCAAGCCTCCGACTTTCAAGTTTTGTGATGAGACGCCGACGCCAAGCACACTGTCGCCTTCTCCTTAGATGATCCACAGAGTAACACTCGAGAAACTGACTAGCTTCACTAATTTAGAGATGTTATTTCCCACGCACCGGACCACAACGATCTGCCATTTGTCAAAGTCGTTTATGTCACTGAATTTCTCCATTTGCGGCCCGTGCCGTCACGACAATGATTTCTCATTCGTTTCTGTTCCGCTGACGTACTTTGCCTAACGCGTCACGGGCCCACAAAGGCGGCGTAAGTCTCGCGTCGGGCGGTGGTCGTTTTTGGGTCATGAGAGTACATCAGCGAAGTATCGGTCAGTAAAGTACTGCACATCTTATCGATTCATAAAATAATTGCCGGACGTTAAAATTGCAACATCAGAGAAGATACCAAGTAATGAAATTTACTTACTGTGGGTGTATACAGTAGCAGGAAGAATACATGATTAATTATGTTCGTGATTTGGGGGTATATATAAACAAACAAACACGTCCGAAAAGGACTTGAAGGCCCAACGGTACCGACCGGCCGCCGTTTCATCCTCAGGCCTTAGACTGCACTGGATGTGGTTACGGAGGGGCACGTTGTCAGCACACCGCTCTCCCAGCCGTTGTCAGTTTTCGCTGCCGCTGCTTCTCAATCAAGCAGCTTTCAACTGGTCTCACAAAGGCTGACTGCAGCCCGCTTGCCAACAGTACTAGCCAAGCCCGACAGCGATTAACTTTATACTTATATGGATATGGTGTATGTTCTTTCGGACATATCCGAAAGAAGCGACACCATTGCTGACCTGCAGCCATCAAGAACGAAATTAGAATTATATTAATACCTTCAGGTGCTGACGGGCGTTGATATATAACAACGGGGACAGGTGAAAATGTGTGCCTCGACCGGGACTCGAACCCGGGATCTCCTGCTTCAGACATGTCCAAAAGAACAGACACCATTTCCATATAAGTATCTAGTTCTGGCAACACCGGCCATGACACTCTTCTTCTGTGCGGATGCACACATATTCCCCGAACTCTTACGGGTCTTGATAAGAATGTCTTCCACAAGTAATGAGTGTGTTGGGGTGGGACACTACGAATGTAGTGTGTGGACATACAAGGTGAGAATGTAGGTCTCGCGGGAGGCGTGTGAGGCGTGTGCGAGATAGTGTGCTTTTTTCAGTGGGGGGGGGGGGGGGGGCAGGTCATACAGGGTGCGAAATTTAGCACATAGTACCTCTGGTAGCAACCATGGCTGGTCATCGAGTCAAACTGAACTTGGAGTATGGTTATGGTACGTCATTTCTCGAAATAGGTCGTATTTACAATAAAACGAAGTCACAACTGAAGTGCATATTTTTAATCTCACGCAAGACATCAGAAATGTAATGGCTTCAGTTCAAATTACCGGCTATGCGAATGAAATGTCACTGTGCTGTGTACCCAATGGTAACACATACCATCACGCCAAGTGGTGTGCGGGTTTGATGTTCACAAATGCACCCTGGCACTGTTTGTTCTATTTGGAGCATCTACGGAGAGTTACTCAGAACTGGGACTCATCTGAACAGACGACATGTTGCCACCCCAATATCCAGTACTGTCATTGGGCGTACCATTGGTGGCGCACCTCTCTACGTCTACATCTACATGGTTACTCTGCACCTAAGTGCATGGCAGAAGGATCATCGAACCACCTTCACGCAATTTCTTTATTATTTCAATCTCGAACAATGCGCGGAGAAAACTAACACCTACATCTTTCCGTGCGAGCTCTGACATTCCTTATTTTATTATGATGGTCGCTTCTCCCTGTGTAGGCCGACGTCAACGAAATGTTTTCGCATTCGGAGGAAAAAGTTGGTGACTGAAATTTCGTGAGAAGATCCTGCCGCAACGAGAAACGCCTTTGTTTTAATAATGTCCACCCTAAATCCTGTATCAAGTCCGTGTCACTCTCTCCCCTATTTCTCGTTAGTACAGAACATGCTGCCGTTCTTTGAACTTTGTCGATTTACTCAGTTAATTCTATCTGGTAAGTATTTGGTTCGCCTTCCCCACTACTTTTCTGTGTATTTTTTTCCAATTTAAGTTGTTCGTAATTGTAATTACTAGGTATTAACTTGAATTTACAGTTTTTAAATTTGATTGATTTATTTAGCATTCATATGGATGACCTCACATTTTTCATTATCTAGGATCGTGTGCCAATTTTCGCACCATACAGATATCTTATATAAATCATTTTGCAATTCGTTTTGATCTTCTGATGACTTTACTAGGCGATAAACAACCTAAGACCACTAAATTGTTTATATAGGTAAAGAATATCAGAGGGCCTGCGACACTCCCTTGGGGAGTGCCAGAAACCACTTCTGTTTCACTCGAAGACTTTCCGCCAGCTACTACGAACTGTGATATCTCTGACAGGAAATCACGAATGCAATCGCTTAGCTGAGGCACGCAATTTGATTACAAGGCGCTTGTGAAGTATGGCGTCAAAAGCCTTCTACAAATCGAGAAATACGGAATCAATTTGAAACTTCGTTTGAATAAGTAGCTAGTTGTGTTTCACAAGAACGATGTTTCCAAAATCTCTGTTGCCTATGTATAATAGACAGTTCTCTTCGAAGTAATTCCAAATGTTCGAACAAGATATAGGTTCTAAAGTCCTGCTGCATATTGACGTTAATGATATAAGCCTATAATTTGGTCGATTACTCCTACTGACTTTCTTGAGTACTGGTGTGACCCCTGCAACTTTGCAGCCTTCGTGTACGCGTCTTTCGTCGAGTGAGTGGTTGTATATGACTGTGAAGTATGAAGCTATTGCATCAGCGTACCTTGAAACAAACCTACCTGGTATACAATCTGGACCGGAAGACTTGCTTTTATTAAGTGATTTTATTTGCTTCAGTACTCCGAGGATATCTACAGCGAGAGATCAGCGTACAAACCGAGTGGGGGGGGGGGGGGGGGGCAAGTCTAGCACATTTCCCGTACACAGGAACCTTAAACTACGACACATGGCAACAGGAACACTATTATCTTAGGACAACAGTATCAATTTTCTTGGAATCTGTTGTCCTCTCGTTTCTACTGGCACTGTTATTAAAATAGCATTGACCGCGTTCCCGACTTTCTATAATAAAGGAATAATTCAAACCAATGCAAATTTTATGAATAAAATTACTCCTTTTTTTAAAAAAAAGGTTTATTGAAAATCGAAAAACTTTGGCATTGGTGCTGTTGCTAATAGGTACTTTGTTTCTTTTACTTGGTTATTAGTAAAAATAAAAAAATCACCTGTTACAACCGAGACCAAACAGGTGGGTGGATGCATAAAACAACGACATAAAACGATTTCATGAATACAGCCAACGACTGCGGAAGGGGTTAGTAATTTAAATAAAGATTCCTAGAAAAGCATGAGCGAATAAAAAAACACTTGCCTAAGTGCAGGATGGACGCAAGTAGACTGCGGTGAAAATTAGACATGCAAAATGAAATCTTGGTGCAAATTAGTTGATAATGTGTACGCATAGTCTTGATGGCTGTAACGACATCCCTTGCTATCACTCTTAAGTTGTGCGAAGGTTATTCAGAACTAAGGAAACGGTCTCGGTTTTAACCCATCGGTATTTCCCATTCCTACTGTCATGGCGACAGTCAGTGGTGTTGCACACGTCGTCGCACTGTCCTTGTGGATATTTGCCTTGCCGCAAACAAGGCCACTGCCTGACTGAGGTACACGATGTGGCTGTTAGATCCTGCAAGGTCGAGTGAACAATATGTCTGTCACTGAACTATAAAGCGCAGCCTGGACAGGCCACTATCCTGCCGCTGCCGAATTATACTGATGAGCCAATACATTGTGACCACCTGCTTAATAGCTTGTTTGTCCGTGTTTGAAACGGAATACATCACTGATTCTGCGTATCAGCGATCCGATAGTTTGTTGCTAGATTTCTGGAGGTATGTGGCATTAGATGTCTACGCACAGGTCATGTAGTTCGGGTAAACAACGGGTCGCTGATCTGCGCACGCGGTGATGGCTCCCAATAGCGACCCAGATGAGTCCCATAGGATTTACATTAGGCGAATTTGGTTGCCAAGACACAATGGAAGCTAACTATAACGCTCCACAAACCACTGTAGCGCGGTTCTGGCTCCGAGACACGGACAACTATATTGCTGAAAGATGACATTGCCGTCAAGGAAGACATCAAGCACGAAGAGATGCAGGTGGTTCGCAGCTGCCAGTGTGTCTTCGATTACTACCACAGTCCCATACAAGCGCAGGAGAATGTCTCCCACAGCATCATACTGCTCCTACCAGGCTACGTCCCGTGGTGCGCTGCACGTTTCTAGTCGACGTTATCCTCGATGACGGCGTTTGTTCAGACGACCATAGACCTAGTGTAGCAAAAATATTCATCCTAAGAGCCGACATCTTTTCGTCGATCGGCCCGCGAATCCCGATTGTCTCATGCCCCCTGAAATCGCAGTTGAAAATGTCGTTGGGTCAACCTATGGTCTGCCTCGAAGCTCCAGGTTCAACAAGTACGATGAACAGTGTGCTCATAAACACTTCTACATCTACATCCATACTCCGCAAGCCACCTGACGGTGTGTGGCGGAGTGCACCAGCATTGTGGTCTTACCGTAGAGAAGCCACAGATCACCATCTATCCTATTTGACACAGCAGACAAAGCTCCGAACCCCACGTTCTGTGGTGAGCCATGGACGCCCAACCACTCAGCGCCAAGCGGTCGTTTCACTGTCCTTCTACCTCTTTCCGTAGATGTTCGCGACAGTAGCACGTGAATATTCGACCAGCTTCGCTGTTTTTGCGATTCTCGTTCACAGGCTCTGCTTTATAATAATCTGCTCTTTGTCAAAGTCGCTTAACTCAATGGGTTTCCCCATTTGCAGCCCATATCTTCACGGTTTCTCCTCCAATTTCTTATTTTTTTTTATCGAGTCAAGTGCCCACAAAGCCACCAGGCGGCATCCAACGTCGCGGTGGGTAGTGGTCATAATGTGTTGGATTATCAGAGCATGTCTGTCACGGAATGATATACAGGGCTTTTACAAATGATTGAAGCGATTTCATAAATTCGCTGTCGCCCCATTCATTGACATATGGTCACAACACACTACAGATACGTAGAGAAACTCATAAAGTTTTCTGCCGCCAGAGCGCTCGAGAGCGCAGTGAGACAAAATGGCGACAGGAGCCGAGAAAGCGTATGTCGTGCTTGAAATGCACTCACATCAGTCAGTCATAACAGTGCAACGACACTTCAGGACGAAGTTCAACAAAGTTCCACCAACTGCTAACTCCATTTGGCGATGGTATGCGCAGTTTAAAGCTTCTGGATGCCTCTATAAGGGGAAATTAACGGGTCGGCCTGCAGTGAGCGAAGAAACGGTTGAACGCGTGCGGGCAAGTTTCACGCGTAGCCCGCGGAAGTCGACGAATAAAGCAAACAGGGAGCTAAACGTACCACAGCCGTCGGTTTGGAAAATCTTACGGAAAAGGCTAAAGCAGAAGCCTTACTGTTTACAATTGCTACAAGCCCTGACACCCGATGACAAAGTCAAACGCTTAGAATTTTCGGAGCGGTTGCAACAGCTAATGGAAGAGGATGCGTTCAGTGCGAAACTTGTTTTCAGTGATGAAGCAACATTTTTTCTTAATGGTGAAGTGAACAAACACAATGTGCGAATCTGGGCGGTAGAGAATCCTGACGCATTCATGCAGCAAATTCGCAATTCACCAAAAGTTAACGTGTTTTGTGCAATCTCACGGTTTAAAGTTTACGGCCCCTTTTTCTTCTGCGAAAAAAACGTTACAGGACACGTGTATCTGGACATGCTGGAAAATTGGCTCATGCCACAATTGGAGACCGACAGCGCCGACTTCATCTTTCAACAGGATGGTGCTCCACCGCACTTCCATCATGATGTTCGGCATTTCTTAAACAGGAGATTGGAAAACCGATGGATCGGTCGTGGTGGAGATCATGATCAGCAATTCATGTCATGGCCTCCACGCTCTCCCGACTTAACCCCATGCGATTTCTTTCTGTGGGGTTATGTGAAAGATTCAGTGTTTAAACCTCCTCTATCAAGAAACGTGCCAGAACTGCGAGCTCGCATCAACGATGCTTTCGAACTCATTGATGGGGACATGCTGCGCCGAGTGTGGGAGGAACTTGATTATCAGCTCGATGTCTGCCGAATCACTAAAGGGGCACATATCGAACATTTGTGAATGCCTAAAAAAACTTTTTGAGTTTTTGTATGTGTGTGCAAAGCATTGTGAAAATATCTCAAATAATAAAGTTATTGTAGAGCTGTGAAATCGCTTCAATCATTTGTAATAACCCGGTATCGCATCCCCGGCGGGTACTATCCTGCCGCTGTCTAATTAGTACACCTGGTGGTAGGCGTTCCTCCTTCTTACACTAGGCACACCACGATCCTTTTGCCCACAACTAACATTCAAATGCTGTTTGTAAAAGAGAAACCCGCTGCGTAATTTTTCCTCATAAATTACTACCTAGTCAGTGGTGTTGTAGTGAAAGGATGATCCTTAACATGTCCAAGAACGTAATACTCTACAGTTTGACGATTTTAGCACGTCTTATTCATGGTTTTACAGTTTTAACGTCCAACAGTGCGTTCGACAGAAAAGCAATGAATTCCCATCGATTCTTACTTGAGTGAACAACTGTCGATCCACACCTGTACGTACATAATCATGTACTAATAGTTTCATACACCGCACTAAATAATTCGCTTACTATCAGTCTGCTGTGTTATCGAAATCGGAGCGAAAGGTAACTTTTCGTGGAAGCTCTGAAAATTTAATTTAACCATTAACCCATAGTAGTAGAAAAATGCCTTGCTCCAGGTGCAAAAAGATAGCATTACGTCAATAACAAAAACAGAATATCGAGAGCGATGTGATCTGATACTGTAAATGGTACAGAGGGCCATTCCTTGATTCCTTTATTGGTCATCAAACAACGGAAAAATTACAGCTGTAAAATGTCTGAAAATAACCGTCCGGAGTGATCTCAGATGGAAAGACCACATGAAATTAATTGTAGTAAAATCAGATGGCAGTATAAGATTAACTGGAAACATTATAATGTAATTCACTTGCTGAAGATGTACACTATCTGATCATCATATATATAATTTCTCAACTCAACATTCCTTTTCCTCAACATATGCTAATGGTACTGGGAAGGATGGGGTATCGTTTAACCGAATTCTGACAGTTCGTACCGATTTTGAGCTAAAATTTACTATTTGCAAAAAATTTTAACATAAAAAAGACTTAACTACAATAGGGCAAAGGGTATCATGGATGCTCGGCTTCATTTTACGAAGATAACTTATTAATCACGAATAAGAGATTCCATTTCATATTATCTCATTACAAACACCATTTTATTTGTTCTAAAATAATCATTAACTGGATCATTCGTATACAGCATTGACATAGATAATAAGCGTGACCACTGCGGTAGTCCATTATCTCTCCCCGCCGTACAAGTTGTCTGGCTTCCAAACGAAGGTACTTACCGAAACGACAAACATATTTGTCGTTGTCACCTTGAATTACCATTTATTCATGGCTGCTACTATCTAACGTGCTTACATATACTACGAAGTACAGTTGAAATCTCAAAAATACAGCTAAAGGTTATTGAGGCCTTAATGATACACCAGGTAAGAAGCGTTTTAACCTATCGTCAGGTTGATAAGAAACCTGAACGTTCAACAGGGCTTAATCAACGGAGTACGCATGGTTGTCATAAAACTCAAAGAATTTACAATTAACTCTAACCTGCTTGACCCCTGTAAAACTGATGTAATACCACTGATCCAAGCATGCCTTTTCAATCGATACGAAGACAGATGCCTATTAAAATTGAATTTGCAATCACTATAAACAAGTCGTCGGGACAAACACTTCAAAGACAAATTTACCAAATCCCGTCTTCCTTACAGACAATTGTATATAGCCTTTCCAAGCAACTAAATCGACTAAGATTTTTGCATCCCTTAAAGAAAAGAAAAACAGAAAGTACGTGAAGATTACATTCTTACGCCAAATATCGTTTACACCTAGAGAGTTTTTTCACGACTATGTGCGTGAAAGCGCATATACAAGAATGTATCATAAATTCATAATTATTATTTCACGTCGTTCGGTTCATTTTTAAAAATGTTTTCTCTTCCTTCCCACAATTACCCTTATCCCAAAGACTTCATTTATTGCAAACTTTGTCTTTATTTAAAACTGTAAAAATGCGAACGTTTCGCACGGGTCCTCTGGTCAGTGCGGGTACCTGTTAGTGAACTTTATTATGGGCTGTATCCATCCTTCAACATTATGACTGGCCTGATACTGTCGGTGTCACTTCTAATGAGCTGTCTGATTATCAGTAGAAGAACGGCAGCCCAGTATATCTGGGTCGAAATCGAGATTCTAATAGACCACGAAACTACTCCACTGGCTTCAGGTGGGGACTCTGGGCGGACCAGTTCATTTCAGGAATGTTATTGTCCACAAACATTGCGTCACAGACGCTGCTTTGTGACAGGATGCACTGTCATACAACCAATCGTCTTTATCGAGCAAACTAGTGGTATCGTTTACAATCGATGTGTAGAACGCCATCGTCACACTCGTTGTCTCCAGCCAAAGAAATCCACATCGGCAGAATAGTAGTGTCTTTATGCGGGACATAATATGTCTTATAATGAGAAGGAAGCAATTGATCCCGCTTCTCGTTTCTGTGAATGTATTCCAAAGGAATCTATTGAAATTCGACTATCTGATAACATCATTAATATGGATAAGACGTGGAATCCGATTTCATCTAATATTTATCAACAGTGGTCTTCACTTCAGGCAGTGGATTCTTTTAATTAGTGTTGTTCTAGCGGTACACATCGTTTTGCCTATTTCTTCCACAGGTGCACTGCCTGTTTGCTTGAGTTTTATGGTAGCAGTGCGTGTGCACTCAACTGAAGATAGCGGCCAGTTGGTTTATTGAAATATTGTGTCGCCCACTTTATACGATTGCATACCTGAGAAGAGTATCATCAGTCTCTCATGCTCTCTGAAATACTGCTCTACTGAACGCAGTACACAACGCTATAAAATGTGTTCACATAAGAAGCTGCAGAACCATTGAATCCAATTCTTTTTATTTTTGTACGCCAAGTCATTGCTCTAGATCGGCTGCCGGTAGTAGTTTGGAACTCACGAGTGATTCTTTCTGCTGATTTCTCGTGATAAACTACGACCACCATCCACAATGCTCGTCATTAGTAGTCCCTTCAAGATTCACAATTACATCACTAACAGTCGACCTGTGCAGCTTTAAAAGGGTTGAAATATTCCCGATGGATTCGTTACTCAAGTAACATCACATGAGTAAGTCTCAGCTCGCAAAAGTAACTGGTGTCGAAAGTTAGTACTAGGTATACAGGTTCTTAGAGGCAGGTGACGATGTTCGACAAAAATTTGTCGCGATCAACCTCATATTTCACAAAGAATTCCGCACAGATGGTCCTTGCTCCTTATGGTCTTGTCTTAGGCGGTGACAACCCCAGCTGGCACACGCTTTTGAATATCCAGACTGATGGACGAGTGTGTCAGCACTAACAACGGAGAAGTCCAGTTGAGCATCGAAGAGTTTGATTGTGATCCGTCGAGCATCTCGAATAAGAGTCTCCGCACATCCCAACATTGCAGAAGTCACAGCTGAGTCGGCCGGTCGGCACGCTGGAGATCAGACAGGGCTGCGTGTCCTTCTTGCGATGATAACAGACGCCTTGCCAAACTATTCACCGTGCTTTTGTTCACTGTCAGGTCTCCGTTGACATTCTGCAAGTGCCTATGAATATCTCCGATGCTCTGGTTTTCTGCCAAGGGAACTCAATGAAAGTTTCCTGCCTGGTTGCAAGTCATTTAGAAACGCCGTTTTTAGGCTACATATAGCGTCGCCACCAGTTGGAACTTCATGAAACTATAGTGCTGAAGCGGAAATATTACCGCATCTTTCTCAACTCGAAATTGGTCGAGAAAAAAAGGTTTTGCATTACTTATTAAACGCCCCTCGTAAAAGCTTTTCGAACGTATCAAAACACAAACGTATGCTACTAGAACTAATATACATTTGCGCTGCATTTACTGAGCATTGTGGATTCGATTTACATGAACAACACTAACAGGTGTTGAGTGCACGCTTTATCCAAGGACAGTAATGTTTCCTTTTTAGCATCCTGCATTCTGTAGGTTGTTCTTAGTAGTAAAGAGCATGCGGCAAAAGAGATGTGTTTCACAGTAGCGAAGATAAACAAGCACTCATAGCTCTCCAGGTATGCGTTTAATATACCACGTTATTGGACAGCTTTGTTTTGTTTTCGCACATACTACTACTTCTCAAGATAGAGAATACGTTTTTAAAAACGACGTTTCGAAAATGTAGTTTTCAAAATTAATGGACAGAATCCTTACACCAAAGCAAGAAAAAATTCCATGCAAACATGGTCTCTAAACCGCATAGTGTAAGAGCTATGAGCACTTATTCGTGTTCTATACTATGAAGCACATTTCTCCTACTGAAAGATCTATGCTTTCGATACATTAGGAGTAGGTAGTACGGAATAACAAGAAAAAAGAATGTCCAGTAAACGTGGGCTCTAAAACGCATACCTTAATAGCTATGAGCAGTTTTTTCCCTAAAAGAGATGTGTTTCACTGTAGCGAGCATGATCAAGTGCTGGTACACATACACTACTGGCCATTAAAATTGCTACACCACGAAGATGACGTGCTACAGACGCGAAATTTAACCGATAGGAAGAAGATGCTGTGATATGCAAATGAGTAGCTTTTCAGAGCATTCACACAAGGTTGGCGCCGGTGGGGACACCTACAAATTGCTGACATGAGGAAAGTTTACAACCGATTTCTCATACACAAACAGCAGTTGACCGGCGTTGCCTGGTAAACGTTGTTGTGATGCCTCGTGTAAGGAGGAGAAATGCGTACCATCACATTTCCAACTTTGATAAATGTCGGATTGTAGCCTATCGCGATTGCGGTTTATCGTATGGCTACATTGCTGCTCGCGCTGGTCGAGATCCAATGACTGTTAGCAGAATATGGAATCGGAGGGTTCAGAAGGGTAATACGGAACTCAGTGCTGGATCCCAACGGCCTCGTCTCACTAGCAGTCGAGATGACAGGCATCTTGTCCACTTGGCTGCAACGGATCGTGCAGCCACGTCTCGATCCCTGAGTCAACAGATGGGACGTTTGCAAGACAACAACCATCTGCACCAACAGTTCGACGACGTTTGCAGCAGCATGGACTATCAGCTCGGAGACCATGGCTGCGCTTACCTTGACGCTGCATCACAGACAGGGGCGCCTGCGATGGTGTACTCAACGACGAACCTGGGTGCACGAATGGCAAAACATCATTTCTTCGGATGAATTCAGGTTCTGTTTACAGCATCATGATGGTTGCATCCGTGTTTGGTGACATCGCGGTAAGGGCACATTGGAAGCATGTATTCGTCATCGCCATATTGGCGTATCACCCGGCGTGATATGGGGTACCATTAGTTACACGTCTCAGTCACCTCTTGTTCGCATTGACGGCACTTTGAACAGTGGACGTTACATTTCAGATGTGTTACGACCAGTGGCTCTCCCCTTCATTCGATCCCTGCGAAACCCTACATTTCAGCAGGATAATGCACGACCGCATGTTGCAGGTCCTGTACGGGCGTTTCTGGATACAGATAATGTTCGACTGCTGCCCTGGCTAGCACATTCTCCAGATCTCTCACCAATTGAAAACGTCTGGTCAATGGTGGCCGAGCAACTGACTCGTCACAATACGCCAGTCACCAGTCTTGATGAACTGTGGTATCGCGTTGAAGCTGCATGGGCAGCTGTACCTGTACGCGCCATCCACTCTCTGTTCGACTCAATGGCCATGTGTATCAAGGCCGTTATTGTGGCCAGAGCATGGTTGTTCTGGGTACTGATTTCTCAGGATCTACGCACCCAAATTGTGTGAAAATGTAATCACATGTCAGTTCTAATATAATATATTTGTCCAATGAATACCCATTTATCGTCTGCAATTCTTCTTGGTGTAGCAACTTTAATGGCCAGTAGGGTATTATAACCGATATTTGATTGAAATTTTTTCTTGTTTCGGTATCTACTACCTCCTCCCAATATATGCTAAAGCAAAAGTACAGAGCTTACAGTCGAAGATATGTAGCTTACAGTATCGAGGATAAACAAGTACTCATAGCTCTTAACGTACGCATTTGACAGGTATGCGGTTTAAGGGTCACGTTTACTGGTCTTTTTTTGTTGTTCATGTGTGAGGAACCAGTTCCCACGTTTGTAAAACGGCTTTCAGAAACACCCTTTATGTTCTGCAAAACGGTCTCCAATATCTTGCGCCACTCTTAACACTTTTCTTTTAGTGCACCAGAGACACAAGGCAAGTTCTTCTGAAAAGATCGCACATTCAGTTTGGCTGAATTCTGTCGTCCTCGCGCCCCTCGAATGACGCAAGCGACTCTGGAATGTTCCAGGTTAATCGAAAATAGCAGGTCACCACTTTCGCCGCCTCAGCAGAAGACTGCTGACATGGGCCGCGGAGCGGTGTGCCCGACCGACCGTTAGAGTAATGTTGGCGGTAGAGAACGCAGGGTTCCGGCGTAGTTGGAACGGACAGCGCCAGATAGGCGCGCCGCAGTAACGTCGCGGCTTTACTGCGCTGCCAGCATCGGCAGCATTGATCTGCCACCGAGCACTGGCGCCTCTGCCTGCGTCATCCTCAGCAAACCGGGACGCGCGAGAAATACGGGCCCCGCAACGAACTTGTGACGTCACATCAGTCGGCTCGAGGCCGACGAGAAAGACAGGCCGTGGCGCGTACGTCACGAAGGTAGGCCTGTGCTCGCTCACTTGCTCACTCGCTCGCTCACCTCGGCGGACGAACTGCTTTCCTACTTCTGTTAACTTATAATTGGGTGTTTACAAACAAAGGAGAATTGCGTCTTCTTCTGGTATCTGCTTTTATGGAGCATTATTGTTAATTAGTCCTGCAACTATTGGAAGTCCATAGGCCTACTAATAATTTGTTGTGGCTGTACTGGGTACAATGAAATCGTGTTAAAATGATTATCAGTTGCATGAGTTATGACACCTTGGTCGGCCGGGGTGGCCGAGCGGTACTAGGCGCTACAGTCTGGAACCGCGCGACCGCTACGGTTGCAGGTTCGAATCCTGCCTCGGGCATGGATGTGTGTGATGTTGTTAGGTTAGGTTTAAGAAGTTCTAAGTTCTAGGGGACTGATGACCTCAGAAGTTAAGTCCCATAGTGCTCAGAGCCATTTGAACCATTTTTTGACACCTTGTATGAAATGAGGACTATTAAGCAGAAAAGTCTAAATGCTATAAACGAGCTGTTATACCATTTGTCTCGATCATAGATATTAAAATACTGCACAGTTGTGTATTTTGTTGTAGTACTAGTAATGAGTAAGAATTCATAAAAGCAGATTGCAGCACAATACGCAATTCTCCTTAGTACATAAACACGCAGCTTCGAATAAACAAGTTTAGAAAGGCATTTTGTCTGACGAGCTGAGAGAGTGAGCTACCGCTCTGGCCTACCATCGTGACGTTCGTGCCACGGCCTGTCTCTCTCGTGGGCCACGAGTCAGCTTGTCCGCCACATTTAGCGAACCCTCGGCTCCATGCAGGACCCACCGGAAATCAATATGTAATTGAAAAGGTAACCTCTACAGGTCTCAGCTGTGTCGTGTGCTGTCCAGAGCTTACCTACATTTAAATGCAGGGTCAAGAATTATTAAAGCACTCCGTCTTCAGGCCACGAGTGGCCTACCGTGACCATCCGACCGCCGTATCATCCTCAGAGGATGCGGATAGGAGGGGTGTGGGGTCAGCACATCGCTCTCCCGATCGTTATGATGGTATTCTTGACCGAAGCCTCTATTATTCAGTCGAGTAGCTCCCCCGAAAAATGGCAACAGCGCATGGCAGCTGGATGGTCACCCATCCAAGTGCCGGCCACGCCTAACTGCGCTTAACTGCGGTTATCTGACGGGAACTGGAGTATCCACTACGGCAAGGCCGTTGCCATAGGAATTAAAAATATCAGCGCACACTCCCCTGCAGAGTGAAAATTTCATTCTGGCCATAAGAATTATTAGACACCTCTGAAATAGCTGTTCGGTCCCGGCCAGAGAAAGGTGTTGGTACTCCCAAGACCTGCAGTGTCCCGTGCTGTGACGTACTCTACACGGCTTGTCTTTCTCGTTTGCCTCCCTGTAAATACTTTATTTTCGGTTCTGGCGATCTTATCTCACTTGTTCCACCACTAGTCTACTGAAGCAGCGAGACTATTAAAGTAATTTCCTAACAACAATGCTTACAATCTCTCTGAAGCCAGTCCTGCCAACAAAAGGCCTTACATTTCGTTATCTTTATTATCCGTAAGCGACGAAGAACATGTATTTTTTTCCTTCATCGTACGCACCTCGGAGTATATCCTGAAAGCAGGAGTGTAATTTTAAAGCAGGACGTCGAGTATGGGTTAACGGCAACTGGAGTGTAATGCACCAGCCGAAAAATGCCTGCCGGCCGTAGTGGCCGAGCGGTTCTAAGCGCTTCAGTCCGAAACCGCGCGACCGCTACGATCGCAGGTTCGAATCCTGCCTGGGGCATGGATGTGTGTGATGTCCTTAGGTTGGTTAGGTTTACGTATTTCTAAGTTCTAGGGGACTGATGACCTTAGAAGTTAAGTCCCATAGTGCTCAGAGCCTTTTTTTTTTGTGAACAAGCTGTCACAGGGTTATTTGGGTTATTTTGTAACCGTGATAGCGTTACGGAGATGTTTAACAAACTCAAGTGGCAGACTCTGCAAGAGAGGCGCTCTGCATCGCGGTGTAGCTTGCTCGCCAGGTTTCGAGAGGGTGCGTTTCTGGATGAGGTATCGAATATATTGCTTCCCCCTACTTATACCTCCCGAGGAAATCACGAATGTAAAATTAGAGAGACTAGAGCGCGCACGGAGGCTTTCAGACAGTCGTTCTTCCCGCGAACCATACGCGACTGGAACAGGGAAGGGAGGTAATGACAGTGGCACATAAAGTGCCCTCCACCACACACCGTTGGGTGGCTTGCGGAGTATAAATGTAGATGTAGATTATATCTTTCTCAGCACCTTTAGAATTTTTCTCAAAAATTTTGGCATGCGACCGTATTCGCGCACTTTTGAACACGCAGCTCACCTCTGACTCCCACGAGCTCCTCTAACTGTAACTCACTCACACACTCACTAGTCCATCGCCGTAAGCAGCTCGTACCCATTCGCTCCCGCACACCCATTCCCACTCATTCATTGAGCCCAACGCATTATCTTCATCTCTTCGTGTGTCTCTGTCACTGTCTCATGTTTCACAGCCACAGTATCCTTCGCTGTGTCCTAATACTCTATTACTGTCTCCTGTCGCCCTCTTGCACTCTCTCACAGCTACTATCTCATTCATTCATTCCCACGCTCCCGTTCTCCTCTCAGTGTCACTATCACTCTCCCCATCATTATCACTGTCATACCCTCAGTGATTCATCATCACTGGCTCTGACCTACTTCCACATTCTCAAAAAAATGGCTCTGAGCACTATGGGACTCAACTGCTGAGGTCATTAGTCCCCTAGAACTTAGAACTAGTTAAAGCTAACTAACCTAAGGACATCACAAACATCCATGCCCCAGGCAGGATTCGATACCTGCGACCGTAGCGGTCTTGCGGTTCCAGACTGCAGCGCCTTTAACCGCACGGCCACTTCGGCCGGCTCCACATTCTCCTTCTGTTTAATCCTGTCCAACTGACATTGTCTCCTTCACTCTTTTCCTGCCACTGTTCTGTCACTGTCAACTATGTCCAGCTAGGTCAGTGTCCCTTTCTTTCCCTCACAATGTCCTTGTCTCTCTCAGTTTTTTGTACCACAACCACAGCATTTATTACTTTTCTGTCTCTCTCCCAATGCCAATGTCTTCTTCTCTCTCAGCATAAAAAAGCACGAGTATATTCGCATGCCAAACTTTGTGGAAAATTTTTAAATGTGCAGAGAAGGTAGAATGAGTCAGCGGATAACCCAGTTTTCCATCAGTCTTTTAAACAGTAGCATTTTCATCTGTTTTTTCCCCGACAGTGGCATTTGTCGCAGGTTTTCTTCTTTCCACTGCCACAGCAGGACATATCACTCATGTGAATAGAACTTTCAGGATCAGTAAAACTGAGAGTTTACTTACGTGAAAATACAATATAGGGCTCTCAGAACGCTTCTCATGATCACGGTGACACTCTACAGCATAGTTCGCCGTGGTACGTCAGTTTACACACCACGTTTTCGCCTCACACTGGATTTTACGTGTATATTTTACGTGTACAAGTTCGGTAACTTGGAATCTCTGGGCTCGGAAACGGATAAGGATATCAAGAAAATTATCCAGCTTGTTCGAGATGCGGCATTAGAAACAGATCGTCACTCTGGTGACATCCAATGGGTTGTTCAACTTCTAAGACCTACCCATTAGGTTGCTTGTGCTGTTCTGCTACTCTTCTAATAATACTGCCCGCCTCCTTTTATAGTGGCGTGTCCGCCGCTCGTGATGTCTAGTGGTAAATCGCGAACGCTGTCGTCTCACCAGAAGCGAAAAGACGACTGGCCGAATCTTCGACTCGTAAGCAAAAAAAGTGGTTCAAATGGCTCTAAGCACTATGGGACTTAACATCTGAAGTCATCAGTCCTCCAGAATTTAGAACTACTTAAACGTAACTAACCTAAGGACATCACACACATCCATGCCAAAGGCAGGATTCGAACCTGCGGCCGTAGCAGTCGCGCGGTTCCGGTCTGAAGCGCCTAGAACCGCTAGGGCACAGCGGCCGGCAGGCTCGTAAGCAGATAGGGCCCAGGGAGGTGAAAACTAAAGCGCTTTCCTACGTTACAAACAAGACCAATTAATGACACTGTTGTCAGAAATGCGGACAACATGGAGTAGCCGTTCTATTGTGTACGTTGACCTGCTCCCGAGGTCGGAAGTGTATCAATGACATTAGCCGTCTGGACTTTCCGCCAGCCGGGCGTACATGAATGCCCGTAGCCGTCTGGACTTCTCGCCCGCTGAACGTACATCTGGGCCCATAGCCGACTGTCCTTTCTACCTGCCGGGCTTACATGTACACCCGTAGCCGCGAAAGGGTTAAATCTTATAATCTGCCATTGTAGCAGCAGTAACCCATCTAACAACTGCGCTAGACACTTGTTGTCTTATACAGGCGATGCCGCCCGCAGCGCCGTATCCTGACTGTTTATATGTTTCCTTTAAGTTACGTCTATTGTCAAAATCTTTTTTGTTTAACAGATTTCCGGTGTCGGTCTTTACTGACCATCATCATATCTGCAGCAAAAGTGGGATAATATAAATACACTGACAAACTGTGTACAGCTTAAGAACAATACATAGAGCATACTGAAAAGTAGTACTGACAAAATTTACATTTGTGCGCTTTAAATATGAAGAGGCTTACATGTTTCATAAAAACAAGGTCCTAATGTACTGCAGCCGTAGTGGCATCGTCAAATGTTAAATGCGGAATCAGCACCAGCATCGTGAAATACATATAAATCACATCACATGCACGAGTCATGTTGTCAGTAGCACTACTGTTTAAAACAAGCTGCCGTACAGTAGCCACAAGATGTTTGCGTTTTAAGTTGACCAGATGTCACTAATGTCGACATACACTAGTACTCAATAATTAATTGAAACAGCGAAAATAAAAGGGGGATACAATTGTTAAAGTATAGAAGGTGTTACAGCAATAAAAAGAAGTACACGACAAAAGTAATATTGTTAAAAAGACGAAGAGTTAAAAAACAGTGGTTGACATATCCTCTAGTGTCAATATACACTCAAAGCCGTGAAACTAAACGGCTTTAGGACAGCATTTGTCTGATACTGGTCATTCCATAGAAAGCATTGAGAATTTTGTGCGTATTCTTCACAGGGTGGAAAACGGACTTGCTCTTAATTTGATAGAAAAGCTTGAAATTTATAAAGCAAAACACTGACAGCCAAATAAACAGCTTAACTAGCAAAATGATTTTGTGCCCAATGCCTACTTTGCTTTATTTGACAATGTATTACCCGAATCACTACTTTTTTCTTTTCTTTATTGTGATTTTAAACATCTTATACAAAGGCGGGCTGTCAGCAGCACAGTACGCCGCTCTTCAGCCTTGAGTTTGACAATAAGTAGTACATATAGGTGGCACAGAGAATACAATCAAAACGGCGGGCAAAAAATGTAGACACTAAAAAACAAAAAAACATGGAGCCGTTCACGCTGGACGAGAAACATCACTAACACTAGTTGACACGGCGCACATAACATGGATGATGGCGACGGCACACGTGAACAGTGGTGGCGTGACGGCGAACAAACACTAAACACAAACTAAGGCACACACACGAGACACTGATGGCGATGATCTCCGGCGCGCGAATGTTCACTGAGCATGTGCGAGTCTGGGGACCTGCCAAGAGAGGAGGAGGAGGAAGGGGAGTGGGAGAGGGAGAGGGGAGTGCAGAGATGCCAGGGGCAGGGGAGAGAGGGGGAGAGAGGAAGGGGGAGGGGAAGCCCGGAGGAAGAAGGGCGGAGGATGGGGGATGGGGCAAAAGGAAAGAGAAGGGAGGGAGGGTGCCTAAAGGAAAGGGGGGGGAGGATCAAGTTGATAGGAGGGGTAGATGGAGGGGAGGAGGACATCATCAGGGAGGGGGAGCTGGCGGAAGCCACATTGGGTGAGGGTAAGAGGGGTGGAGAGATGGAGACCGGGTGGGATGTGGGAATACAGGCACGGCAGCGGGTGGGGGTGGGAGAGGATGGGTGAGACAAGCAGATGAGGAGGATCGAGTTTATGGGAGGTGTACAGGATCCGTATCCTTTCATGGAAATGGAGGAGGTGGGGGAAGGGGATGAGATCGTACAGGATCCGCGTGGGGGAGGGGAGACGGATGCGATAGGCGAGGTGGAGAGCATGGCGTTCAAGGATTTGGAGGGATTTATAAAAGGTAGGGGGGGGGCGGAGATCCAGGCCGGATGGGCGTAACAAAGGGTAGGGCGGATGAGGGATTTATAGGTGCAGAGGATGGTGGAGGGGTCCAGACCCCACGTACGGCCGGAAAGGAGCTTGAGGAGACGGAGTTGGGAGCGTGCCTTGGCTTGGATTGTCCGGAGATGGGAAGTCCAGGAGAGGCGAGGGTCGAGGGAGACGCCAAGGTACTTAAGGGTATGAGTGAGAGCGATAGGACGGCCATAGATGGTGAGATAGAAATCAAGAAGGCGGAAGGAAGGGGTGGTTTTGCCTACAATAATCGCCTGGGTTTTGGAGGGATTGACCTTGAGCAACCACTGGTTGCACCAAGTGGTGAACCGGTCAAGATGGGATTGGAGAAGGTGTTGGGAGCGCTGCAGGGTGGGGGCAAGGGCAAGGAAGGCGGTGTCATTGGCAAACTGGAGAAAGTGGACGGGGGGTGACGGCGGCGGCATGTCCGCCTTGTACAAAAGGTACAGAAGGGGGGAGAGGACGGAGCCTTGGGGCACACTGGCGAAGGGGAAAAAGGTGTAGGAATCTGTGTTATGGATGATGAGATAGGAAGGACGGCGGGAGAGAAAGGAGCCGATCAGACGGACGTAGTTAATGGGAAGGACGAAGGTTTGGAGCTTCAAGAGGAGACCGGAATGCCATACGCGGTCGAAAGCTCGTTCGAGTTCCAGGGAGAGGAAGATTGCAGAGCGACAGGAATTAAGCTGGTCGGAAAGGAGATGAGTGAGGTGAAGGAGAAGGTCGTCGGAAGAGAAGGACGGCTGAAAGCCACACTGGGTAACGGGAAGGAGGCGGTGCTGGCGGAGATGCTGGTAGATGCGTCAGGTGAGGATAGACCTAATCAATATGCGCCTCTGTTATATGTATAGTATGTTCGCAAGTTCACCTAGTATTGAGTTTATCACATATCTACAATGTTTTCATACGTTTTACGCATGACTGTAGTAGGTTTTTGTTCCTTCCTTATTCATTGCATAGACTGCATTAATCAGATAATGTAGATTGAAACGTCCCCTTAAAAAAATTATACATGACTGTGTTTAAACTGACACACAATATTTTTACCGCAACGCAATCTGACTTTCAATAATCCCTACAAAAGAATGGCCCTGACTAACATTAACCTATACGTTTCACAAATCACTTACCTCACAAAAATCTTCGTTACTCGAACTACTGCAATACAGCGAGCGCCACTACTGCCAGCTAAATAAAAGATTCAAACTACAGAAGGCACTAACTGCTGATAGGCATAGTTAGCAAATGAAAGATTGTAATAGAGAACAAACAATGTATTTACCTTAATAGTGTTGAAAAATCATAATATACACAGCAGTTCATGACATCCAGTCTTACAAGTTTCAAAACTCCGTCATTTCTCTCCCCACATCCACCACTGCTGGCGGCTCACCTCCAACTGCGCAACGCTACGCGCTGTTTACAAGGTCATCCACTGTTACGGAATTTTATCATTCTTTTACTGCAACGGAGTACCGCAGTGTACGAGGGGCCCTCTGCCGGTCACGTTCCTCCAACCACTTCCCACCTGTGCGGAATTCTGGCGTTAGCGCTAACAGAGGCCGCTGATTATGTGCATAACTATATTTTCTTTCATTTGTGGCTCCTTTAGCGATTTGTTCTATGATGTTTAATATTACCCGGTGCAATATCAACGGTGTTTAATATTTATGTCATTGTCTAGAATATTGACACTAGAGCATAGGTCAACCACTGTTTTTTAACTCTTCGTCTTTTTAATAATATTACTTTTGCCGTGTTCTTATTTTTATTGCTTTTTATTACTGTAACACCTTTCATACTTTATAAGGTTATTACAGACTTTAACTATTGTATCCCCCTTTTATTTTCGCTGTTTCAATTTATTATTGAAAACTAGTGTATGCCGACATTAGCGACATCTGGTCAACTTACAACACAAACATCTTGTGGCTACTGTACGGCAGCTTGTTTTAAACAGTAGTGCTACTGACAACATGACTCGTGCATGTGATGTTATTTACATGTATTTCACGATGCTGGTGCTGATTCCGCATTTAACATTTGACGATGCCACTATGGCTGCAGTACATTAGGACTTCGTTTTCATGAAACAGGTAAGCCTCTTCATATTTAAAGCGCACAAATGTAAATTTTGTCAGTACTACTTTTCAGTATGCTCTATGTATTGTTCTTAAGCTGTATACAGTTTGTGAGTGTATTTATATTATCCCATTTTTGCTGCAGATCTGAAGACAGTCATTATAGACCGAAACCGGTAATCTGTTAAACAAAGAAGATTTTGACCATAGACGTAAATTAAAGGAAACTTATTACATATACGGGTCACTCTGTGTTTTTTCGCGACGATGTCGCAGGTTGTGAGACTGTTTATATGTCTCGGTATTTGAATACGCATACTAAGATCAGTTTCTTTGGCTCTTCAGTGCGTGTATAAAAGAATGTCACGTGATTTTATTTTACCAGTTCATTGTTTGGCGAACTCCGTGCAGGCGTCTTGGAGGCGTTATGGAGTGGTGCGGCCGACGTGACGGGCAGCGGGATGCTGGTGCAGCAGTACTCGCGGCCCGTCTGCTTCTCGCCGCCCGCATACCACGACAGCGTGTGTGTGCTGGTTCCCACCCCGCAGCCCCCTCCACGGCTGACCGTCGCCACCCCGGTAGCCGCGCTACTTGTCGCCTGGGTGCTGGTACGGGCCGCAGGTAAGAACACGGCCTCATTTTGGTCAGTAGGAGACCGCACATGACCTTCGCTTCTACCTCTAACACTACCTCTTGCTTCTGTTTACGTCGCTACGTTACATACGTTAGCCTGTGTAACTTGTTGCTGGCCGGAGTGGCCGTGCGATTCTAGGCGCTACAGTCTGGAGCCGAGCGACCGCTACGGTCGTAGGTTCGACTCCTGCCTCGGGCATGGATGTGTGTGATGTCCTTAGGTTAGTTAGGTTTAATTAGTTCTAAGTTCTAGGCGACTCAGAAGTTAAGTCGCATAGTGCTCAGAGCCATTTGAACCATTTTTGTAACTTGTTATACACTGGCGCAGTGACAAAAACTCGCATAAGGCTGGCATTTTTCCGTTTTTATATACTGGGTGGTCGGAAATTCCCGTTACAAACCTCTAGGACTTCTAGTGGGCAGCGAGTACATAATACATTAATGGCCATTAAAATTGCTACACCACGAAGATGACGTGCTACAGACGCGAAATTTAACCGACGGGAAGAAGATGCTGTGATATGCAAATGATTAGCTTTTCAGAGCATTCACACAAGGTTGGCGCCGGTGCCGACGCCTACAACTTGCTGACATGAGGAACGTTTCCAACCGATTTCTCGTACACAAACAGCAGTTGACCAGCATTGCCTGGTGAAACGTTGTTGTGATGCCTCGTGTAAGCAGGAGATATGCGTACCATCACGTTTCCGACTTGGATAAAGGTCGGATTGTTGCCTATCGCGATTACGGTTTATCGTATCGCGACATTGCTGCTCGCGTTGGCCGAGATCCAATGACTGTTAGCAGAATATGGAATCGGTGGATTCAGGAGGGTAATACGGAACGTCGTGCTGGATCCCAACGGCCTTGTATCACTAGCAGTCGAGATGACAGGCATCTTATCCGCATGGCTGTAATGGATCGTGCAGCCACGTCTCGATCCATCAGTCAACAGATGTGGACGTTTGCAAGACAACAACCATCTGCACAAACAGTTCGACGACGTTGGCAGCAGCATGGACTATCAGCTCGGAGAGCATGGCTGCGGTTACCCTTGACGCTGCATCACAGACAGGAGCGCCTGCGATGGTGTACTCAACGACGAAGCTGGGTGCACGAATGGCAAAACGTCATTTTTTCGGATGAATCCAGGTTCTGTTTACAGCATCATGATGATCCCAGCCGTGTTTCGCGACATCGCGGTGAACGCACATTGGAAGCGTGTATTCGTCATCGCTATACTGGCGTATCACCCGGCGTGATGGTATGGGGTGCCATTCGTTACACGTCTCGGTCACCTCTTGTTCGCATTGACGCCACTTTGAACAGTGGATGTTACATTTCAGATTTGTTACGACCTGTGGCTCTACCCTTTATTCGATCACTACGAAACCCTACATTTCAGCAGGATAATGCACGACAGCATGTTGCAGGTCCTGTTCGGGCGTTTCTGGATACAGAAAATGTTCGACTGCTGCCCTGGCCAGCACATTCTCCAGATCTCTCACCAACTGAAAACGTCTGGTCAATGGTGGCCGAGCAACTGACTCGTCACAATACGCCAGTCACTACTCTTGATGAACTGTGGTATCGTGTTGCAGCTGCATGGGCAGCTGTAACTGTACACGCCATCCAAGCTCTGTTTGACTCAATGTCCAGGCGTATGAGGGCCGTTATTACAGCCAGAGGTGGTTGATCTGGGTACTGATTTCTCAGGATCTATGCACCCAAACTTTTTGAAAATGTAATCACAAGTCAGTTCTAGTATAATATATTTGTCCAGTGAATACTCGTTTATCATCTGCATTTCTTCTTGGTATAGCAGTTTTAATGGACAGTAGTGTGTTTTGAATAGGAACCCATGTTCAGAAACATACCAATTCAGTGCTACAACCATTTTAAAACGTGCTGCTAATGCGACCAGTTTTACACATAGTTGACTGGGCGTGATCCAGTAAATCACTTGTTATACTGTTCCACTCATTAATACACAATGAGACTGCTCATGTTTTGTTGACGGGATCTCATCAACGTTATGCACTAACGCCTCTCCCAGTTCGATGGTGTGGGGCCTCCCTGGAGCGCCACAGTCACGCCTGTTGCTGGTGAAGATACCCTTTCTCGAAACCACTGCCTGATTGTGGCGAAAAGGGTGCGCGATGTAGTCTGAAGTTGTGGAGAACTATCTTGATAAAGGTGACTAGTAGCTGTTCCATTGCCGTGAGCTTCGCCATTCAGGACGATCATGTCGGTGTTTTCTGCAAACTTGTACTCAACCATGTTGCTCCAACACTGACAGACGCGTGAATGAGCCTCATCTACGTCAGTGAGGTAGGATAGGATGTCAAATGACATCAGCCGATCTGACGTAAGCACCCATCACTATGACTATCCTGTTTCAAACCGCCGGCCGGTGTGGCCGTGCGGTTCTAGGCGCTTCAGTCTGGAACCACGCGACCGCTACGGTCGCAGGTTCGAATCCTGCCTCGGGCATGGATGTGTGTGATGACCTTAAGTTAGTTAGGTTTAAGTAGTTCTAAGTTCTAGGAGACTGATAACCGCAGATGTTAAGTCCCATAGCGCTCAGAGCAATTTGTTGCAAACCGAACTAGCAAACATGTTTTCAAACGGCTGTAGCACGAAAACGTACGTTTGCGGGCATGTGTTCCTATTCGAAATATTACGTACTCACTCCCTTCTACAAGTCCTAGAAGTTTGTAACGGCAATTTCCGACCACCCTGGAGATTTAACATCGGAGGTATTTTGTCCATAAGCACCACTGTTGTGGTAAACTGTTATCAAGGACACCAAGGGCTATTTCTCCCTCGAAAGAGATATGAAGAGTCTATGATGCTATATGCCTATGCTTACAATTTTTTAATGTCATGCATGTGTGAGATGTAGCTTAATAATGCCCAAGAGGACAAAATTTGCTAATAGCTAAATAATAAAATAAAATGGTTACTTAAAATCTAAAAAAAGGCTTCGTGGGTATATGACTTCCCTCAAGAAATTCTCAGTGGGTGTGGACACTGTGAGCGTGGGGTTGATCTGCTATTCTGTTATTCTGCGCAACGGATTAATGTGAGATGTACCCTTTACCCAGTGGCTCCTGCAAGATGCAATTACCACCCCCACACCACTACAGAAGTCAGACAGACGCTCCTAACGTTCTGAAGAGAAATTCCTGAAGAACTTTCAGCAGTAAATATCTTCTGGAGTCGGCCACTGTAAGGAAATGACACAAAATTCACAAAATTTATTACGTAATTAGTGGGATACTTGGGTACTGGAGTAGTGCTAGTTAGTGTAGAAAAAAAAATGAAACTAACGAAAATTATTATTTATTTCGCAAAAATTCTGAGAAATCACAATGGCACTTTTAGTTATGAACTGAACCAGTTCTATCCTGGTTCTTTTCGGAATGTGAAGTTACCTCTCAACGATAGGATTTGCTAATGAAATTTATATACAAAGTTTAAGATTGTTATTGACTTGGCAGAATGGCTGAGAGGCGCGCCTACTGAACTTGAATAATTATCCTTTAGAATGTTGCTAGGTACGGTCGAGGCTGTCGCGTGTGAAGTGCAGTGAAGTGTGCTGTTGTGGAGGAAATATGGGGCTGGCAATGGCTGTAGCACACAATGCTGTAAGCTGCGATGACTGCAGTCTGCGCCGCTCGCTGCTGACAAATAAGATAACTCTCGTTCTATCTGGATTGACCTGCGCCAGTCAAACTCACTCTATGCCTTGATGAAGTCAAGGATTCCTATTCGCCCCTAGATAACCAGTCCACCATGATGCCACTCAAAAATTCGCTCGAAGGCATTTAACTATAACTCTGTCCGTTCACACCGCACAATAAGTGTGTCGGCCAACACAGTGAACAACGCTTAATCGCAAGGACTCAATATGGAGTTGCACTTCGATTCGCTCTCGACAGAGGTGCTCTCTGAGTGAAGTACTGAGGAGAGACTTGTTCCTCGCTCCAAGAGCGACAACGGAACGGCACCTCTCCACGCCAGACGTGAAGGGGTACATCTTTCGGTCTCTTCCATTACTCCTTCAGCTCAAGGCGTCAGAAATATCGTCTGCCAATCAGCATTTCTCTTCTAAAACGGGAGAATGACGTTTCGTTTAAGGTAACCAATCCGGAAATCTGTAGTTTCGGCGTTTGGCGTTTGCTGCCGCCCTGTGAAAATCTCTGAAACTGCGTGCTATGTGTAAAGAATGCGTAGGTTGGATGCTCCCACACAATATAGCGGAATTTGCTTTCAAGCTGAACACGGGGTCGTTCCCCCTTTCGCTCGGGCACACACTGCCTGCTCTGCGGGCGGCTGAGGTTGACTCGTCCTCTGAAGGGACCGGCCTCCCGGTGTGTGGTCTGCCTCTCTCGAACTAAAAGCTCCTGTGACCGTCGTGTCTGGATTGTATGTGTGTACGCCAGCCTCGAGTATTTCAACCCCGGTGCACACTTGTTATTTGCATATCGTTTACATTAATTCATACAACACTGACTTTATCTTATCGAGTTCGGGTTCGAATGAAGCGTCTTGATGTGCGGAATATGATTGTGAGGGCGGAATATGTAAGCAATGAAGGTCAGGAGACCACGACGTCTTACAACACATACACGCAAAGGACCTATAAATAGACCTGAAGGTGTCATCTCTACTAGATAAACCGTAACACCTTTTAATTTTTATTTTTGTGGAGGTCCACATCGTCAATGTGTTTTGAAAATGAAACCAAGGCTCAGGCAGATTTTATTCTGTTTATTATCCGTGCTATAGAGAGGCGAAATAGACTGTGTGAAGTCAGGATAGCTGTTGGGAACGTGTGAAGCCTTTTCAGCACAAGTTAAAGTTATTACAGTTCAATGATTCATTTACAATATTTAAAAATCATTGTTCTTCCACGCCATCCTCAGATACTGCTCATTCAGCTTCTTGTTGGTTTCTGGCTGATATCTGTCCATTCACCTCAGCGGTTGCACGTCCCGGTGGGTTGCCGGCGAGCAGGGATACCGGTTGCCCAGCATGAAGTAATCTCGCCCTGGCTGCTGGAGTTTCTCGGTCCCACTCCAAGTTCTGCGATGACGCCTACTGACCCATCAGCGATGTACCTGTGTACGCGAGAAGGAGCTGAATAAGGATGAATATAGAGTTTGATTATTGAGTGCTACGTTGAAAACATCTGGTGGACATAAATCCTCGATACTGGGAGACTCTGTCCGAAATGTTATTTGTGGTCCACACTGTGCGGCACATGGATATTTATCTCTCTACGAGTAAATCATCGTAACGGACAAGAAGAGTGGTTCCAGAATTATAATGCACGTCCTTCGACCCAACAGTATAGTACAACGTGACGACGGTTCGTTGACAGAAAATCTGTAGTGCAACCTCGTTTCATGACAATAATAATATGAAGAACGTCACGACCAATGGTGATAACATTTTCGAAGCCATGTGACAATATAAATGAACAAAATAGTTTTTTTTAACGTTGAATTATATTTCTATTGAGCAATCACTAGTTCTCCAGTGGTACTGACAGGACACGGTGCCTGGCTGTTGCCCGCTGGATCCGAATCCTGTTCATGGCATTGCATGGAATGTTTGTTCAGTGGACTACTTGTACCCTAGTGAGCAAGGCTGAGGAGATATTTGATAGAACAACAACGGCTCTGATTCTGAAAGCCTACGTTAATGGTCGGGGAACCGTCTTGTGAGTACGTACCACCCACGCTGCCATTCAGTAATGGTTATGGGAAAAGGACGATTGAATGTGTGAAGATAACCCTATAAACATGATTTTTGTACCTACAACTCTCTACTAGTATTAGTTTGCAATAAACATTTCGCTTTTTCTTAAAGATTACTGATTTATATATGAAAAAGTTTAATAAATCGTACTTTTGTTAGTATTCGGCATGAGAGATTCAAGTATAGTATCGATAGGTAGCAGTGTTCATAAAAAACTATGTTAAACGTTGAGTACAGAGGTAAAACAGCGTGTGTCTACCCGCAGCTATATCGACTGTTTTAGATGTATAGCACGGACTGTGAACTTCAAGTCTGCGTATATCAGATTGTTCCTCATCATAAACTATAATCTGAGGTAGTAATATGAAAGCTACGACACTGGGACACTAGACTTGTAGTTTTCTAAGGATACTGAATTTCAATCCACATCATGGGATGGTCGGAGGGGGGGGGGGGGGGGCAGGTCCACCAGGGGCCGAACCGCACGTTAACCCTGAAACAGTGGTTCGGTGTGGGGCGGCGGAGGGTTGGACTGCGGTAGTCGTCGTGGGGTTGCGGACCACTGCGGCTGCGGGGGAGACGGAGCCTCTCCGTCGTTTCTAGGCCCCCGGTTAACATACAATACAATACAATGTATGTATGTTTCACATCCCCTCCTAAACCACTGGTCGAGTTTCAGCCAAACTTCGTACACAAATTATTTACTGTCTGGAAAAATATCACTGTAGGGGTAAAGACCACCCACCTATCAAAAGGGCGGAGATGGTGGTAAAAAGGAACGTAGGCCACGATGTGAGAGTACCCATGCTTTAGTTATCTAGTATTTGAGAATGAGAACACTTATAGACTTGCAACACACGTGATTTTTCAACCTTAAGAAAAATTTTCTGTCTGAGGATCCCCATTCAATGGCAAAGGGAAAGAAGTTCGTCGCTTACTTCATTTTCACTGTTCATGCAGTTAAACTGCCACATGAAGCATGATGTTTTAATTTATTACATATTTACAAGCAATTATATTCGTGACAAATCTCTTTAGACAGTATTCACATATACCATTGAATGTACCAGAAAAATTACATCATTGTAAGACTGTTAGTTCAAAAGATATGGCGTGATAAACAGCGAGAAGCGCGAAAAACTGCCACATGACGCTTTAAATTATTACTTCCTTACTACTGACTGCATTCATAACACATTTCGCGGATAGTATTTACATATGCCGCTAAATTTAAGTAGAAAATATATCACTGCACAACACATAGTTCAGGAGATATGACATCATAAACACCATGCGTGAGAACCTGCCGCATAATGCACGAAGTTTCAGTTTATTGGTTTTTTACTACTATCTCTATTCACATCACAGTTCGCAGACGGTAGACAAATACACCACTGGATGTGCCTGCAAAACTGAATCATTTTACAGATCATGGTTTAGGGGATGCGACGTCATAAATATTAAGCTGGGTAGAAATGAAACTGCAGGCCGAAATTCCCTAGACATACAGGTGAGATGTATATACAGATACGCGTAAATGCATTAAATATATTTGACTTGTCTGTAGGTGAACAAAGCCACGGATAAATAACCTGTCCTAAACCGATGGAAAGATTTCAGTCTAATCTGGTGCTCATATTAGTTACAATGCGGAAAGATATACTGTAAGAGTAAGAACCGCCACACTCCCATTGGAGCATGATAACGTAGAGACAGAAGGGAGGATGAGGAGATGGACAGACAGAGAGGGGGAAGAAGAACATAGTCACAGATTATAAGGTGTCAGGCAAAACCAACATCTTCCATGAAAACCCTGACATATGTCACATAGCTCCGAATAAATCGTGACATTAAATTAGCCAAAGTAATACGAGTAACGAGTGAGCAAATGGAATACCACAGACTAACACAAGAATGCCTAAATGCATGTCATACCTTCCCACCGTGAGACAGACGCAGTTCTGAGGGGAGAAACGAGATCAGAAGCCGAGAGCAGAACCGTGTTAAGCTAGAAGGCTCTACGATAAGGAACGGACTGGAAACCCACGTCGCCAGCTAAGCACTAGGACCACCCCTACTGCAAGTTTTAGCGTGAGACTTTTTCGCGTCTCTGTTACGTTAGGACCACCCCCCAGCCCATGTTAAAAGCTAGAGCCCTCCAGATGAACAGTATAGATCTTACGATAACACAAAAAGGGCCACACCACCCGCAAGTTTTTGGCGTGAGACTTTTTCGCGTCTCTGTTACGTCAGAACCACCCCCAGCCCACGTTAAAAGATAGAGCCCTCCAGAAGAACACTATAGATCTTACGATAACGCTAAAAGGACCACACCAGCTGCAAGTTTTAGCGTGAGACTTTTTCGCGTCTCTGTTATGTTGCAAACTTTAAAAACATTGCCCCACCACGAAAAGTATAACGTTTCTCATTGGATAGACAGAATTTTTGTAGGCAGAGCTTAAGGTTAACATTGAGGCCCTGATTGGTCAGATGAAAACACAGCCAGATAGTTTTTTTTAAACCAACTTCGGTAAATTGTAGTAAGGAGAAGTTAGGAGAAGAGTTGCTTCCGAGACAGCAAGGTGAGCGTAGCTGTGCTGTCCGCCGCCCCCTGACGAACACCGACAAGGTAATGAACGCACGCGATGCCGCATAACAGCGCATAAAGCTTCACTCAGAACTGCAGAAGTCTCATCTGTTACACCCCCTTTTTGCGTAATACTAGGGTCGATCGTCAATTAAAGCTCATGGTGTTCACATTTGCCACTTGAAATAAAAATCTGAAACGCGATGATTTTTCTGTTCTATAGTTATTGAGAAGCCACATCAGCCACTGTAATTTACGACAAGTTAGATAAGTAATTAAAGATAATTGAGGGTCACTGTAGACCATTTTGATAGTTTTCTCTTTTGTGAAACTTAATTTAAACCTAGATTATAGATGTGATATGGCATAGGTCATCCTTCGATCCATTGTAGAACTTGGAAACCCATTCAGGGAATATTCGTTCACATTTTTGTTGAACGCAGTTGGTTTTTACCATCTTGTATTAAAACATTTCCTTTTATCAATAGTGCAAATTATAAACAATGTTTTGTGAGTAGAATAAAATTTCCAATGGTAAACTTAACTGCTTTTTCGACGTTATTTTACCAGCTAACTAAAAATAGGAAAGCCTTGAACCCCTTCCACTAAATTTAGTTAGTATTAAGATTCTTTTACAGGGAGTGCAGTGGAGCTGACGCTGAAATCATTAACTATTTGGTTATATCATCGCTAGTCTCACTGAACTCTTCTGAATTCTACATGTCATGTGTGGTATGGCGTCTCCTTACCAGCAACAGGTCCCAGGTTCAAACTAGTAAATTCCCTAAAAAGCACACTCAGAGCGTCGTTGCGCGAAAGTGGTAGGGAGACACGATATAGAACAAACAGACACCACGCAGAATGTTAGAAGATAGAAGTAGTAGTAAATGGACAGTGATAGGCGAGGGGGAAACAGAGGCGAGAGGAGATGAACAAAGGAAATAGGAGAAGATGGACTGAGAGAGGTGGAGGGAGAGACAGGCATAGCGATGGGGGAGCAGGAAATGAATAGACAGAATGGGGTGAGGAAATGGAGAGAGAAAGCGGAGATGGTGTGACGGAACCGGTTTATAGTATTTCGTGACTTTAATTACTTATAAATGATATTTCAGGTAGATCAAAAAATATATAAAACCAGTTACCTATTGGCAGTGTAACAATTCGTTTGAACTCAAAAATGATTACCCCAGCTAATATTTGTCACTCCGCTAAAGAAATCTCCACTTGACGTTGTGTAGAAACGTTGTCTGTAAAGCCGTGTGACTGGGACTAAATTGGATACCATTTATCAGATTTTACGCAACTGTTACTTAAGATGGAAGCACCTTTCTCTAGCAAAAGGAACATTTAGTCACAAAATACTACCCGCGCACAACACTGACGTATGTCTCCTATTAAAATATTTCATGGAAATCGTGCGAAATAATTAGGCTTAATACATCAGCAAATAAGATGGTTCAAATGGCTCTGAACACTATGGGACTTAACAGCTATGGTCATCAGTCCCCAGGAACTTAGAACTACATAAACCTAACTAACCTAAGGACATCACACAACTCCCAGTCATCACGAGGCAGAGAAAATCCCTGACCCCGCCGGGAATCGAACCCGGGCGCGGGAAGCGAGAACGCTACCGCACGACCACGAGCTGCGGACAGCAAATAAGAAATTGATATTAGTGTAACGTGCTATGAGCACTATTTTTAAGGATTCAATCTGAATTGAATTCTGTCTTTTAAAGCAGATTCGGGACCACCGGTACACATTTATTTCCATTCATTTATATCTAACAACATTTATGTTTGTTAAAATTCTCGATTCAACACTGCAGTGGAGATATTTTTGCTAATATGGCGACATACAGACGATAGTCAATTTGGCTATTGTTATTTTCCATTCCTTTAATATCAAGGTAATATATTTCGATAAAACTCTTTAAGCCTTTTATCTCTATTCTTTACCATTTAAAATCATTTTCAATGATAAATACCGACATATTTTTTATACCAGCTACTAGTAAACTCCGCTGTGAGTTACTAGCGCTAATGGCTGCGCTCCTAATTGCGGAGCTGAAAATTAACACTTAAGAACATTAATTAGATTGGATAAAAATTGAAATAAATAAAAATCCACGTCTAGACAATAGCGACTATATTTTTTAAATAATAATTAACAATATATAGTTACGGGTTTTCTCTTTACAGACCTCACACGTCTCACATCCGAACAGTTCATCCGTTAGCACAGGAAGAACAACTGAGCCACAGTTATCACAGATAACAAAAAAAAGATTATAATTGTCGTTGTCCATGAGTGTAGTTCTCTTATAATAGTTTCAATTCACACAGAAATTAAATTATTACAGAAATAATGAAATAATTATAGTCACTTTTCCACGATACAGTCCTTTTATATGTAGTATCGATAATATTTGTTGAAGTTTGTGCAGTTAGTTCATTTTAATATCTTGTGGCTTGAACATAGTGTCGTGGACAGTGATAGGGGAGGGGGAAACAGAGGCGAGAGGAGGAGATGAACAGAGAAAGCAAATAGGAGAAGAAGGACTGAGAGAGGTGGAGGGAGAGACAGGCATAGTGATGGGGGAGCAGGAAATGAATAGAATGGGATGAGGAAATGGAGAGAGAAAGCGGAGATGGCCAGAAACAGAGAAGAGGTGGAGATGGACACAGAATGGAAAAGGGAGAGATGGCAGGAGGAGATGGATAGAGAGAGGAAGTGTGGAGACTGACAGAGAGAAGGGGAGGACAGTATGGAATTAGAAGGTGGGAGATGGAGGGGGGCTGTAGCAGATTGACAGAAGAGGGAGGAGGGGATAGACACAGAGAGGAGTGGGGGTGGAAGGGGTGGACGGAGAGAGAGAGTGTGTCAACGAAATGGACAGAGAGAGGGAGGGATGGTGGCGATGAACAGAATCAGGAGGGTTGGAAAGAGGAGGGAGGAGAGGTGGATAAAGAGAGGGATAATGAGTAGTGGGAGAGGGTAGAAGTAGGTGGATAGGGGGGGGGGGGGGAAGGAGTTGCACAGAGGGAGGGGGCACAAGGAGATGGACAGGGAGAGGGGAAGGACGAAGTGGAGAGAGAGGAAGAGATGGACTAATAGAAAACCGAATTAAATACGAGGGCATCGGTTTCTGAGCTGGTATTATTATATGTCTGATAAAAGCAGGCAGTAAGAATAGTTGATTCGAGCCGCTGTATAGAGAAGGGTAAGGTCTCCCATGTTTGGCCGCCTCGCTCGACCCCAGCACTTGGACACGGAGCTTAGACAGATATCGCTGTGTGCCGGCAGGCGCAGCGAGCCCCGCGGCGTGGGTGGGGTGGTGGTGCGACGCGGCGACGTCGCTGCTGCTGGGCGCGCCCTCCGCCCACCTCGCCCTGCACAACGTGCCGAGCCGCAGAGCCGCCGCCGCCGTCGCCGTGCTCGCCGTAGCGGGTGTCGCACTTGCCACCGCCATACAGGTCACCACTCGACACAGTCTCGCCTCTCACCCAGTTTTACATAGGGTGTACCACTTACACTGACCACCGCAAATAGTTTTATCCGTAAACAAGAAAAGTACCTACCAGCTATTTGTTGAATAAAATGTTCTCGGGTTTCCAACCGCGTCAACTGCTTAAAACTACACGAGCTTTCGGCCAAGCACTCCTTGGCCATTGTCAAGTGATATGACTGCCAGTGGGCTGTTGGTGCGCCATTATACAGGGTGTTACAAAAAGGTGCGGCCAAACTTTCAGGAAACATTCATCACACACAAATAAAGAAAAGATGTTATGTGGACATGTGTCCGGAAACATTTTCCATGTTAGAGCTCATTTTAGTTTCGTCGGTATGTACTGTACTTCCTCGATTCACCGCCAGTTGGCCCGATTGAAGGAAGGTAATGTTGACTTCGGTGATTGTGTTGATATGCGACTCATTCCTCCACAGTACTAGCATCAAGCACATCAGTACGTAGCACCAGCAGGTTAGTGTTCATCACGAACGTGGTTTTGCAGTCAGTGCAATGTTTACAAATGCGGAGTTGGCAGATGCCCATTTGATGTATGGATTAGCACGGGGCAATAGCCGTGGCGCGGTACGTTTGTATCGAAACAGATTTCCAAAACGAATTTTGCCCCGACAGGAAGACGTTCGAAGCAATTGATCGGCGTCTTAGGGAGCACGCAACATTCCAGCCTATGACTCGCGACTGGGGAAGACCTAGAACGACGAGGACACCTGCAATGGACTAGGCAATTCTTCGTGCAGTTGACGATAACCCTAATGTCAGTTGCTGCTGTACAAGGTAACGTTGACCACGTCACTGTATGGAGAGTGCTACGGGAGAACCAGTTGTTTCGGTACCATGTACAGCGTGTGCAGGCACTATCAGCAGCTGATTGACCTCCACGGGTACACTTCTGCGAATGGTTCATCCAACAATGTGTCAATCCTCATTTCAGTGCAAATGTTCTCTTTACGGATGAGGCTTCATTCCAACATGATCAAATTGTAAATTTTCACAATCAACATGTGTGGGCTGACGAAAATCCGCACGCAATTTTGCAATCACGTCATCAACACAGATTTTCTGTGCACGTTTGGGCAGGCATTGTTGGTGATGTCTCGATTGGGCCCCATGTTCTTCCACCTACGCTCAATCGAGCACGTTATCATGATTTCATACGGGATACTCTACCTGTGCTGCTAGAACATGTGCCTTTACAAGTACGACACAACATGTGGTTCATGCACGATGGAGCTCCTGCACATTCAGTTTAAGTGTTCGTACGCTTCTCAACAACAGATTCGGTGACCGATGGATTGGTAGAGGCGGACCAATTCCATGGCCTCCACGCTCTCCTGACCTAAACCCATTTGACTATCATTAAAGGGGGCATTTGAAAGCTCTTGTCTACGCAACCCCGGTACCAAACGTAGAGACTCTTCGTGCTCGTATTGTGGACGGCTGTGATACACTACGCCATTCTCCAGGGCTGCATCAGCGCATCAGGGATTCTATACGACGGAGGGTGGATGCATGTATCCTCGTTAACGGAGGACATTTTGAACATTCCCAGTAACAAAGTGTTTGAAGCCACGCTGGTACGTTCTGTTGCTGTGTGTTTCCATTCCATGATTAATGTGATTTGTAGACAAGTAATAAAATGAGCTCTAACATGGAAAGTAAACGTTTTCGGACACATGCCCACATAACATATTTTCTTTCTTTGTGTGTGAGGAATGTTTCCTGAAAGTTTGGCCGTACCTTTTTGTAACACCCTGTATAGGCTAGCTGCCGGCTGTGACGTCAGTGGTGCCCGTGACATTGCCATATATGGGCATGATTTGAGTCGGCGTTCGATGTGACCTCTTCAACGGCGCGATCGCTGGATCCCTCTCATCGCTGAGCTGCAAGCCACCGTCTCTATCCAGGGTGTTTTCGGTAGTTTTTATTTCAATAGCTTCCTTTATTAAACTGTCCCAGAAGCCGTTAGTGTGAGCCACGACAGAAGTATGGTCAAATTTGATGTGGTGACCGTTTTCTAACGCATACTGAGCTAACGCAGATTTCTCTGGATAGCGTAGGCGACAATACCTCTCATGTTCTTTCCTGCGTTGTTCTACAGTGCGCACTGTTTGTCCGATGTACTTCTGGCCACACTCACAAGGTATTTCGTAGACACCAGATGTTCTGAGACTTACTGCGTCTTTAACTGGTCTCAGTAATTGACGGATTTTCGTTGGAGACCTCACGGTCACCTCACGTCCACCTCTGTCGTGGCTCGCACTAACGGCTTCTGGGACAGTTTAATAAAGGAAGCTATTGAAATAAAAATTATCGAAAACACCCTGAATAGAGACGGTGGCTTGCAGCTCAGCGATTCGTGGTATCCAGTGATCGCGCCGTTGAAGAGGGCACATCGAACGCCGGCTCAAAACATGCCCATATATGGCAATGTCACTGTGGTGTCACCGCCAGACACCACACTTGCTAGGTGGTAGCGTTTAAATCGGCCGCGGTCCATTAGTATACGCCGGACCCGCGTGTCGCCACTGTCAGTGATCGCAGACCGAGAGCCACCACACTGCAGGTCTAAAGAGACGTACTGGCACTCGCCCCAGTTGTACAGCAGACTTTGCTAGCGAAGCCACACTGACAAATACGCTCTCATTTGCCGAGACGATAGTTAGCATAACCTTCAGCTAAGTCATTGGCTACGACCCAGCAAGGCGCCATAGCTTTGACAATTAATATTGTGAAGCATGTATCATCAAGAGCGATGTTCTACAAATGTGGATTAAAGTTAAGTATTACAGCAACTGCGTCCATTTTCTAAGTTCTCATTTCCTGTTAACTGTTCCAGACCTCACGCCAATCTGCGTGAGCTTAACGCGTGCCTTTCGGCTTCCTCTCGTTGTGACTTGGCTATCTTGCTAAGTCACAACAGTCACGGGCACCACTGACGTCACAGCCGGCAGCTAGCGTATATAAGGGCGCACCAACAGCCCACTGGCAGTCATATCACTTGACAATGGCCAAGGAGTGTTTGGCCGAAAGCTCGTGTAATTTTAAGCAATTGACGCGATTGGAAAACCGAGAACATTTTATTCAATGTTATCGCCGCGAGACTCTGCATTCATACAGCTATTTGTTGTTTGAGCACGAAATGCATTCGCAGTTGCGAATACGGGCAACCATCAGCTGTATAATAGAATGACGATAATTAATGTATCAGCCGGACAGGGACTGGAACTCTGATATCCCGCCTTACGCGAACACTCGCTTTAAACACCTTTTTTCTCATTTTGGTTGTTATTGTTCTCGGTATTTGGCGTGATTGGACGTCAGATAACATTTTTTCAAGTTGATCGTTGAACACATCACTCCGGTTCTTTTTATTACGCAAGGCAAGTGCGCCTGCGACCAAACACGCTGAGCTACCGTCCTGGCTTGGTTATCTGTGCACGATCCACGACCAGACTCAAACATCCACATGTCATTGTTCATACGTCATAACTTGAACTCGTATACATTACGTAATTTCCGTACAGGTGATGGAATTGTAATTGAAAGTCCTGTTTGGTGTCGGACGATACATACGATATTGCAGTGCCCGTATTGCTAAGAAATGCGATGCAATGGAGCATGTACGATATCATTATACAGCATATAGTCAGGAGATGCGACGTCATAAACGTTAAGCTGCATGGAAATGAAACTGCAGGCTGAAATTCCCTAGACATACAGGTGAGATATATGTATAAATACGCGTGAAATGAACTTTAAGCATTGCAGCCTGTCAGCAATCATAAGTATCGAAATAATTATGAAAAATCCGCCTCGATTGCACAAAATGAAATGCATTAAATATATTTGACATGTCTGTAGGCGAACAAAAAAGCCACGGATAAATAACCCATCCTAAACGCATGGAACGATTTCAATCAATTTGGTGCACGTATTATTTATGGTGTGGAAAGAAATACTGTTAGGGTAAGAACCGCCAGCCTCCCATTGGAGTGAGTATGATAACGTAGAGGCAGAAGGGAGGATGAGGAGATGAATGGACAGAGAGGGGAAAGGAGAAGATAATCACAGATAGGAGTAGTAGTAAATGGGCAGTGATGTGGGTGGGGAAATAGAGGCTAGAGGAGGAGATGAACAGAGAAAGGAAATAGGAGAAGAAGGACTGAGAGAGGCAGGCATAGTGATGGGGGAGCAGGAAATGAATAGACAGAACAGGGTGAGGAAATGGAGAGAGAAAGCGAAGAGATGGGCAGAGATAGAGAAGTGGAAATTGACACAGAATGGAAAAGAGGGAGAGGCAGCAGATGAACAGAGAGAGGGGGCAGGAGGATATGGATAGAGAGAGGGAAGGAGGGGACTGACAGAGAGGAGGACAGTATGGAATTAGAAGGCGGGAGATGGAGGGGGGGTGTAGCAGATTGTCAGAAGAGGGAAGAGGGCATTGACACAGAGAGGGGCATGAGGAGACAGGTAGAGAGTGCGGGTGGAGGAAGTGGACAGAGAGAGAGAATGTCAACGAAATGGACAGAGAGAGGGAGAGGTGGAGGTGATGAACAGGGACAGGAGCGATGGATAGAGAGAGGAGGGAGGAGAGGTGGATAAAGAGAGGGAGAATGGGTAGTGGAAGAGAGTAGGAGTGTGTGGTTAGGGGGGGGGGGAGAAGAGGAGATGCACAGAGGGAGGAGACAAAAGGACACGGACAGGGGAAGGACCAAGTGGAGAGAGAGGAGGAGATGGTCTAATAGAAGACTTAAGTAAATACCAGAGCAGGGTTTCTCAGCTGGTATTACTGTATGTCTGATAATGGAGGTTTAGGTCTGGTCGTGGGCTGTCCACGGATAGCCAGAGCGGTTAAGGAGTACTCGAGTAATGCAGGAAGTCTGGGTTCGAGTCCCAGTCCGACACAAATGTTCACTGTCGTCATTCCATTCTACAGCTGATAGTTTACCGTTTTCGTCACTGTTAATAGATTTCATTTATTTCATTTTGGCTTTAGTCTTCACAGTGCATGTTCCTTTGAACGTGAGTGCACGTTGGGAGGTACATTGCATTGCAGTTCTTAAAAAACAGGCCATGTCGTTTTTTGCTTAGCTACGAGAGTGGCATTACTTAGCATAATTGCCTTTCTTGATACTTTGTTCGTACGAAGATATGAATAGCAGTACACCTCCTTTTAAATAGCATCCTAACATTTTTTATTCGCTAATGCATTATCTCTCCTCAGGACCTCTTCAAATGCGTATCACAATGTACTACCTATGTAAACTACATATGATTAAAACCTAATGCTACATTTTTGTGCAGTGCAGGTACTTGGGTTAATGTAACTCCTCCACTTGGTTTATATGACCGCAAAGAAACGAACACACAAGGAAAATGCGGACTTAAGTTCTCCATGGATGAGCAGCACGTTCTTCATCCTATTTATACCTTTTTTCAACTGAAGATTTTTGTGTATGACTTGATAAACTGCGGTAAGGTGAGGTAGGCTACAGAGCGACGTGGCAGCTATCGTCGTAGTAACGCTGGACAGGAGCAGAATATTTCCTTAACTTGTATGTCTTCAAACGAACGAGGGTTCCTTACAAAGAAATAGACTCCACCTATCACAATGTCAAGAATCAAGAGTCTTTCTGCACTAAAGCACAATGGTGTTGGAGCCGCACCTAGACGGCGTCTTTATAGCGTCACGTGAAGATGCAGCTCCGACCGCGTGTAGGCTGAGCAGCTGCCGCCGGCCGTCCTATACTACAGTGCCAGAAGGCCTCCGCTGTCCAGAGCCACTGGAGCGTACTCAATGGGGGTGCTCCATTGGGCCCGCTGGGTGCCGCACGACCGCTATCGCCGTTGGACGGAATTTTGCAGTTCTGTTGCCAGCTGTGATACGCCAGTGGGGTGGTATTGATATGATACCACATCCATCCTCCCCCCCCCCCCACACGAAAAAAAAGAAAGAAAAATTTCCTCCCAGTCATCGTGTAGTGTAGATGAGAGAACGACAATAGGGGGAGGGCTGGACGTAGTTGGAAATGAGGAGACTGGATCCGAAGCTGAGGCTGGTGCCGATCTCCCAACCGCATCCTGGCATACATCTTGAGTCTGCCTAGGAACACCAGCCAAAAAACTGGACAGAGGGCGCGCACCTAAATCCAGAGGCGGAGCAGCAAACAAAGATGGAGGCATCTCAACGGCTGCAGAAGGACCCAAGGCGGCTCCTGGAACAGCCGCCGGGAAGACGAGGCCATCCGCAGACGACGGTAGCTGTCGAGCCGGCGACGACCGTAAAAGGGATGGACTTCCATTGGCTTTGGGACCGGCTCTGACGGCGCAGGGCGCGCGGGATCCAGAAGCAGCTGGGCCTGTTGCGTCCAGGTAGGCACGGAAACTGGAAGCACAAGACCTGCAGCAGGATCACGCAATTCACTAGTAGGAATTTTATTCTGGTGGCGTCTCAGCAATCTGCTCGGTCCCTGAAGGAGAAATCTAGACTGTCCAGTACGTCATGCAATGATGTCTCGTCCCAGCTCCTTCGACCGCCAAGCAAGTAAAAAACCGAATCAGTAGTTTGATACTCTGCCTGTCTGTGCGGAGTAGTCTCCGCTCACCACGGCAGCAACTGAAGCACGGTGTCGTGGCGCCGTCCGTGGAACAACTCTGGCAGACGATCGTCCGTCGTGTGGCTGGGAGTTGTAAGAAGACAATAACAGCAACAGAGCTTGGTGCCATGTGTGAGGACGAAGTTTGACCATCTGTTACTAAAATGTTCGTACACACCGTTCAGCTTCGCCGTTGGATTGCGGGTGGACTGGTGCACTCGTGATGTGGGTGACACTTGAGGCGGTACAAAATGTTCAGACTCAGCGGCAAGAAATTGTGATCCATTGTCCGTAACGATCACTTCAGACAATCCCTCGAGGTGAAAGATCGACCACAAAGTCTGGATTGTAGAAAGAATCGCAGTAGAGTACATAGGAACCACGAAGAGAAATTTGCTGAAAGCATCAACCACAACGAGCCAAATGCAAGTGCAAACGTTGCCAGGGTGCGTGAAGTTTGGGCCATTCAAAGAGCTGCTGAGGCAGGGCTAACTAATACGGGCCAGACATAAACACGGAAAATCTCCCTCTCAGACAATCCATTGTGATGTGTGGTCTAAGTCTGCCGCCGGCAGTGCTGCGAGGCGGTCACGCGCCAGAGCGCTGCGGGCGAGGCGCACACGGTGTGTTTGTGTTTACTTCGGCCGCTGTAAGTGCCGTTTTCCCTTCTAGACCACCATGGCGCACAACTATCGGAAGAACACATTACGTTTCAACTTTTGTTCCGACTTCGCCCGACCCAAGGCCCTGGAGGTAGAACGATTTATTCGCGATTAAGTTAAAATACCACCAACGGATCTAATTGGTATCCACTTGTCCATAGTTAGCAGTACCGTCTACGTCAAAATGATCAACGATGCGGCGTGCGACAAGGTGCTTCAAGAGGCAAAACGTGGACTGCGCTTCTGCCATTCCGACGGCAACGTCGGACCCGTTACCGTCGATCACGCAGGTCTCGGCACACGGACGATAAGGATCTTCGAACTGCCGTTCGAACTACCTGCAGACGTCGTCATCGAGGCGCTCCGTCCCTATGGCAACGTTCTGGAACATGTTGCCGAGCGATGGGTACAATTTGAAACCTATCCCGTTTTAAACGGTGTTAGACAGGTCCGCATCGAGTTGCAGAAACACGTGCCTTCCTATCTACGTATCGGAGGCTGCCGTGCCATTATAATGTACGACGGCCAACCTCGGACCTGTTCGGGTTGCGGGAAAGAAGGTCACCTTCGGTCTGAATGCATTCAAAGACGTGTCGCGCAGCTTCTGTTGTCAGAAGCGTCCGTCACACCCACGATGACCGCCCTATCGGTCACTTACGCAGCGGCTCTTGCCACGTCTACAGTTTCTTCCAGTCCGTCGCCCGGTCCTTCCGATCGGCACGTCCCACCGTCCCAGTCACCTATGGACGGTGCGGACGTCCCACCTGACGACCTTGCCGCCGAACAGGCTCCCGCACCGGACGCTGAGGAAAACAGTACTTCTTCACAACACCTGTTTGACAATTTCATTGTACCCACCGACGCCTTCGAACCAGGTCGACGCTCCTCCTTGCCGTCGTCCGACACTGAGGAACACGTGTGCAAACAACGCTCGCCACGTAGGCGCAAACGCCGCCGCCGTTCACCCACGGGCTCTCAAAGCGTCGCCACCCGCGACGACAAAGACGACACCCAACCAGCCGACATTTCCACGCTGAGGTCGGCGGACAACTTTCACGATGAACAAGACGTTTCGCAGGACGGGACCACCATGGAGGTCGCCACGCACAATGTAACGATCGGTGCGCAGGTTGAGACGCCTATCTCTCCGCCGACAACTGCAGATCTCTCTCACCACGACGCAATTCCCATGGACATTGGACAGACCCACGGCACAGGAGCATGGGGCGACGACGTTGAGGAAGATACGCCCCCTCCTCCGGATGAATTGCCTCCGCCGGACAAGAGTGCCCGTTAACATCAAAAGCGAGGCACTGCAGCTGATGTAACGGGAATTCCTGACTGTGCCCTCTTCACACTTCCCTTGGTGATGGTAGATGCGCGTCCACCAGCACTGAAACAAACGTACCGGTTCGCGACACTGAACATCAACATGATCGGCACTGCGCCAAAGCTGCGACTCCTATGTGACATGCTTTGGGCCTCTGATGTCGACGTCGCCCTTCTTCAGGAAGTACGCGTTGCCACACTACCACCAGTCTACGGCTACGACTCATACACGTCCACATCAGGGCGTGGAGTGGCTTTCTACATACGCGAAGGAATCCCACTCAAGGACACGACAATCCTTCCCTGTGGAAGAGGCATGGCTGTTACCAACTTCGACACACGCGTCATCAATATCTACGCTCCGTCTGGCTCCACGAACCGTCGGCAACGGTCCACTTTCTTCGGACATGACGTGGCGCCCCTGTTTTCTGGACGCTATGATCGCCTTATCATGGGAGGCGATTTCAACTGCGTCCTCCATCCGCAGGACCAAATGCCTGGTTATTCGCCATGCCCGGCGCTGCTCACCTTAATCGAAGATTTTCATCTAGTGGACGCTTGGGAGAAAATTCATGGCAATACCCCTGGTTTTACCCATTATACAGCACATTCTGCGAGCAGACTGGACCGGTTTTATGTCTCTGCCCACCTTGGCAATGAAGTCGCCCAAGCCGAACGATGGCCCCTTGCATTTTCGGACCACTGCGCCGTCATTTGCTCCCTGGCTCTGCCACCTCAGTCAGTGTGGCGCAGCAGGGGTTACTGGAAGCTTAATACCTCCCTCCTTAATGATCCACACTGCCGACAATGTATTGCCACTACATGGGCGTCTTGTGAAAGATGCCTCCCGCAGTACACATCCACGTTCCATTGGTGGCTCAAATGTACCAAACCTGCAATCAGAAAGGTCTTCATGCAATGAGGCAAGGAAGCAGCAGCATGGCATCGAGACACCACAAATTTTCACTACGCCGTCCTCAGTGAGTTCGATGCGCTACCTCCATCACCTGACACCCATAGGGAACGACAGCGTACTAAAGCTCGTCTCCTCTCTGTCCAACGTGCACGACTGCATGGTGTTGTGGTGCGTTCCCGACGACAAGACCTCCTCCACGACGAAACACCATCCACAATCCATGCCGCATCCGACCATAGTCGTCGACGTCGACTTTTCGTCCCCAACATCACGACCTCCGACGGTGTTCACTATACAACACAGGCGGCAGTGGTGTCTGCCTTTGCTGAACATTATTGCCAATTTTATGATGATGAACCGATGGCAACGCCAATTCCTGATGATCTCCGTCCTTCCCCTGATCGGACCCTCACCGTAGCGGAGTCAACATCCATGATGTCTGCAATCACCGCAGACGAGGTGGTAGATGCGACCAACAAAGGGGCCAAGAACAAATCACCAGGGCCAGATGGTCTCCCAGTGGAGTTTTACCGGGCGTTCACCACGTTAATGCTTCCTCGCTTGTCGGAAATGATTCAGGAACTCTTTGCTCCGTCCTTCCCAATTCCACCTGAATTCGTCACTGGCATTCTTATACCTGTGCCTAAGCCAAAGGGAGGGTCTCATGTCTCTGCATATCGCCCCCTTACACTACTGAATGCAGACTATAAAATCTATGCACGCCTCTTAGCAACGCGCATACGCACCGTCTTACCTACGGTCCTTTCACCGGAGCAGACTGCACGTGGTTGTGGGGCCACCTTACAAACAGCCCTAGTAGAATGCCGTGACCTCATCGCACTGGCGTCGGTTTGTCGCCTTCGTGCAGCGCTGGTCCCCGTCGATTTCACGAGTGCCTTTGATCGCGTTCGACACCCATTCCTCCTCATGGTTGTGACACGTATGGGGTTCCCATTACTTTTTGTCGATGCCATTCGCCGGTTACTACTTCCCGCGGTCTCGATGGTACAAGTCAATGGGAGGCTTGTAGGACCGATTCCTATACGCCGCTCTGTGCGTCAAGGATGCCCTATGTCTACTTTACTATATGCCATTGCACTTGAGCCCCTCACCACTGGTCTTACCTCTGCGTGACTACACATTTCACTGCAGGGCTTTTGCGGCGACCTCCTCTTTCTCACCTGCTCCTCCACGGAACTCAGTGACGCCATCCAATGGATCCACCAGTATGGACGTCTTTCTGGTAGCATTCTTGATGTCCGTAAATCGACTATGATGCACATTGGGCGCGGTCTCCCGGCTGTGGTGCCGACCCCACTCCCAGTCAGTACCACCCTTCGTTACTTGGGTATTGAATTGACGAGCTCCACACACCGCACAGTGGCCCTGGCTTACCGGCGGCTTTTGCAGTCGATTCGGCACCATGTCCGCGGTCACGTGCACCGTAACTTAAACCAACTCCAACGTGTGTCCTATGTCAACATGTATGTCGCCCCTAAACTGGTACACGTCGCCCAGATCCTCCCAATGCCGTTACTCCTTGGCCGCCGCATCCAATCAGCCTTTGGATATATTCGTGTCAGCAGGGGTACTTTTCAAAGTCCGCTACAACACTCTAACACTGCCTCTTGCAAAAGGAGGCCTCGGACTCGTCAACGTGCGGGCACGCTCTTCTGCACTCTTTGTCCACACTCTGTTGCGGCACTGGCAGGGGCCGGTCCCGTCCTTAACACGCAGTCTCTTAGATATCCTCCGACCAGCTTCTCTCGATCCACCGACCAATGTGGCACCTATTTCTCCATTATTGTACCACGTCGCCAATTGTTTCATAGAACTCAGCTACGTTCGGGCCGATCTTACAGTCACCCGTCCTCCCCGTACTAAAGATTATTATCGTTTGTTTATGCTGTCCAACTCTTGCGACCCCACGGTGCTACAGCATCCTGACATTAACTGGCGAACAGTTTGGGGGTGTGTGCATGCACCCTTTTTACCGTCGTCTGTGTCTGCATTCTGGTACGTTTTAGTCTATGGAAAATTCCCGACTAATAGTCGACTTTATCGCATAGGACTGGCCGCCTCCCCACTCTGCCCTGACTGTCAGCTCGAAGACACCGACGAGCACCGTCTTACGTGCCACTTAAAACGAAACGTATGGTTCCTCATCCAACGAATCGTGGGCTTTTACCTCCGTGCCCCGCCAACGACGGTAACCCCGGATTTCCTGTTGTTGCCCCAGACATTTCACTACCCTCTTGCTAAGCACCATACCCTAATCTGGTTTCGAGGACAGGCTTTAGAATACCTCTTTCAGAGTGGTCCGCATACAGTCCTTGATTTCTGGTACAAAGTTGTGACCGCGCATAGCACCGTCACCCGAAACCCATCTTACCGACAAACTTTTGTCGGTTATCTCCGCAGCGTCTTCCTTGACTCCCCTCAAAGTTGGGGTGTGCCATGCCTACCTGTCACATGATACAACACCCTTATCCACGTTCTCACGCATCGACCAAAAAAACAAATAAAAAAAAGGAAGAAGACAGAATATGTTATATTTTGTTGTATTTAATGTTTTAAATATTTTTTTGTTTAACTAAGTCATTTGTATATGTTTAAATGGTACCTTGAGGAACTCTTGCATAGTGAATATATATGCACTTTTAGTTTGTTCAATAAAGATAAAAAAAGGTGGAAACCGTAAAAAAAGAAGAAAAAAAAGAAAAAAGAAAAAAAACAAAAAAAGGGGGTAGCGTCTTTGGTTAGTAATACAAACGTCCTCGGTCACGAATTCGAAACCCGCCACCGCTTAAATTTTGATTAATAATCATCATTGGTGGCCAAAGACACAAGGCATAAGAAGACACCCTTATTCTGCCAACGGCCTTGTCAAAGAGGGTGGAGGAGCGGACAGAAGTTCAGAGCACTTTCTTGCCCTTTGGGTGGGAAACTGATCCTAACGGTGGAAGAATCAGCAACGATCAACGGCTTGAGAATACAGAATGCAATGGAAACAATTGTATTAAAGACACATAACGTGTATTCTCAGGTAACTGAAAAAGTGTCATGACGATCTCTCCACTGGCAAAAGATTTCGGAATATTCCCCCAATCGGATCTCCGGGAGGGGATTGCCAACTGGCAGGCGATCATGAGAAAAAGACTGAATAAGCAACGAAAGGATAACGTTCTACGTGTCGGGGCGTGGAATATTTGAAGCTTGAATGTGCCAGGGAAGCTGCAAAATCTGAAACGAGAAAAGCAGAGGCTCAATCTAATAGGGGTAATTGAAGTGAAATGGAAAGAAGACAATAATTTCTGGTCAGATGAGTATAGTGTAATATCAACAGCAGGAGAATATGGTGTAACGTGTGTTGGATTCCTTATGTATAGAAAGTAGTGAACAGTTCAGTGATAGTACTGTTTGTGTCAGAATCGACAGCAAACCAAAGCCAACAACGATAATTCAGGTATAAATTCAAACATCGCAAGCGGCAGATGAAAACATACAGGAAGTATATGAGGATATTGAAAGGGTAATACAGTACATAAACGGAATTGAAAATCTAATAGTCATGGGGGACTGGAATGCGGTTATAGGGGAAGAAGTAGAAGAAAACGTTAGTAGAGAATGTGGGCTTGGGACAAGGAATGATAGAGGAGAAAGACTAATTGAATTCTGTAATAAATTTCAGCCAGTAACAACGAATACTCTGTTCAAGAACCAGAAGAGGAGGATATATACTTGGAAAATATCGGGTGATACGGGATATTTCAGTTAGATCACATTATGGTCAGACAGAGATTCCGAAATCAGATATTGTATTGTACGCAGGAGCAGATACAGACTCAGATCACAACATCGTAGTGATGAAGAGCAGGATGAAGTTTATGCGATCAGTCAGGAAGATTCAGTATGCAAAGAAGTGTGATACAGAAGTACTGAGGGATCACGAGACATGCTTGAAGTTCTGTAAGGCTATAGATACGGTAATAAGGAATAGCTCTAAAGGCAGTGCATTTGAAGAGGAATGAACATCTCTAAAAAGGGGAATCACGGAAGTTGGAAAGAAAAACATAGGTACAAAGAAGGTAACTACAAAGAAACCATGGGTAACAGAAGAAATACTTCAGTTAATCAATGAAAGAAGGAAGTACAAAAATGTTCAGGGAAATTCAGGAATACAGAAATACAAGTCGCTGAGGAATGAAATAAATAGGAGGTGCAGGGAAGCTAAGACGAAATTGCTGCGTGAAAAATGTGAAGAAATCGGAAAAAAATGATTGTCTGAAGGTCTGACTCGGCATACAGGAAAGTCAAAGCAACCTTCGGTGACATAAAAAGCAAGGGTGCTAACATTAAGAGTGCAACCGGAATTCCACTGTTAAATGCAGACGAGAGAGCGGATAGGTGGAAAGGGTACATGGAAGACCTCTCTGAAGGGGAAGATAGGTGTGATATTATGGAAGAAGAAACGGGATTTAAAAGAGATAGGGGATCCAGTATTAGAATCATAATTTAAGAGAGCTTGGAGGACTTAAAATCAAATAAGGCAGAATGGATAGATAATATTCCATCAGAATTTCTAAAATCTCTGGAAGAAGTAGCAACAGTACGACTGTTCTCGTTAGTGTGTATAATGTATGAGTCTGGCGACATACCATCTGACTTTTCGGAAAAATATCATCCACACAATTCCTTAGACTGCAAGAGTTGGCCGGCCGAAGTGGCCGTGCGGTTAAAGGCGCTGCAGTCTGGAACTGCAGGACCGCTACGGTCGCAGGTTCGAATCCTGCCTCGGGCATGGATGTTTGTGATGTCCTTAGGTTAGTTAGGTTTAACTAGTTCTAAGTTCTAGGGGACTAATGACCTCAGCAGTTGAGTCCCATAGTGCTCAGAGCCATTTGAACCATTTTGCAAGAGTTGACAAGTGCGAGAATTATCACACAATCAGATTAACAGCTTATTAATCTAAGTTACTGACAAGAATACTATACAGAAGCATGGAAAAGAAAACTGAGGGTGTGCTGGATGACGATCAGTTTGGCTTTAGAAAAGGTAAAGGCACAAGAGAGGCAATTCTGAAGTTGCGGTTGACAATGGAAGTAAACTAAAGAAAAATCAGGCACTTTCATAGGATTTCTGGACCTGGGAAAAGCGCTTAACAATATAAAATTGTGTAAGATGTTCTAAATTCTGAGAAAAGTAGGGGTAAGATGTAGGGAGAGACGGGTAATATAGAATGTGTACAATAGCCAAGAGGGAATAATAAGAATGGACGACCAAGAACGAAGCGCTCGGATTAAAAACGGTGTAAGTCAAGGATGTAGTCTTTCCTCCTACTGTTCAATTTGTACATCGAAGAAGCAGTGATGGAAGTAAAAAAAGGTTCAGGAGTTGAAGTGAAATTCAAGGTGAAAGATATCAGTGATACCATTCGCTGATGACATTGGCATCCTGAATGAAAGTGAAAAGAAATACATTATATGCTGAATGGCCTGCATAATCTGATGAGTACAGAATATGGACTGAGAGCAAATTGAAGAAAGACGAAGGTAATGACAAGGAGTATAAATGAGAACACCGAGAAACAACAGCAGGATTGATGGTCACGAAGTAGTTGAGGTTAAGGAATTCTACTACCTAGGCAGTAAAACAACCAATGGCGGACGGAGCAAGGAAGCCATCAAAAGCAGACTAGCAATGGCAAAAACGGCTTTCCTGACCAAGAGAAGTCTACTACTATCAAAGATCGGCATTAATTTGAGGTAGAAACTTCTGAGAATGTACGTCTGGAGTACAGCATTGTACGGTAGTGAAACATAGACTGTGAGAAACCGGAAAACAAGAGAATCGAAGCACATGAAATATGCTACAGACGAAAGTTGAAAATTAGGTGGTCTGATAAGGTAAGGAATGAGGAGTTTCTACGCAGAATCGGAGAGGAAAGGAATATGTAGAAAACACTGAAAAGGAGAAGGGGCAAGATGATAGGACATCTGATAAGACATGAGGTTATGACTTCCATGGTACTAGAGAGAGCTGTATAGGGCAAAAACTGTAGAGGAAGACGGAGATTGGAATAAACTCAGCAAATAATTGAGGACGTAGGTTGTAAGTGAGATGAAGAGGATGGTGCAGGAGAGGAATTCGTGTCAGGTCCAAAAGAAAAGAAAAAAAACCGAAACGAAGGCGGCGTAGCTCTCGACCTAAGCACGCCATTTCGTTCTGCAGGATGGTGACAGCTGGTGACCTGCAAATTAAATCCATGTGTGTTGGTTTATGGTGCACAAAGTGACCCAAGGTGCTACCCTTGTTTTTCTCCGAACCAATAAGCCCAGGAATGGTAGTTCGCCGCTTTTCTCCGTCTACGTCGTATAATCCCTGTCTGAACGAAGGGAGTTTAGATGTTGCAACGGGTTTAATTTTTCTATCGAAGATTTAGAGGAGACAGCACTTCAATTAGCGGAGTTGTAAGCTACGTACTTTTGGCGATGTGTGAATGACACTTTTGTTATCTGTACCCAAGGAAATGCATCGTTGGATCCATTTTAACGAAACTAAGATCTAATCCCCTAGTCCTGAGCTAAATATTCAAGTTCCGAGTGAGCATTTTATTTCCTTGAAATTAGATTTATTTGAGGAATTAACATTGTTCTTGAGCCATTGTCATTGTAGATTGGATTGGTGAGGTGGTGTTGATATTTTACCTCGGTTTTTATGCTTGTAATGTTTTAACTGATGGTTGTACTTGTAAATGGTAACTGGGAGCACACCCCTTCTGGGTCGTACTTGATGTTTTTTGAAATTTATGTATGCCTCTCAAACCAGAATCAACACTCCAAATTCTAGTAACTAATGAAACGCACGAAACACACACGAACAGAAACTACGTAAATCACGGCACGTCATACTACATTGTTAGACGCGATTTTTGGTGCGTCTGTGGGGCTACTAGGTGTGTGAGAAAAGTAATGAGACTGTGGTTTTATCTATTCTTTATAGGCACAATGTCATTAACTTTACGCTTGTGATAGCCCCCACGTTGCATCCTATGCAGACCAACGACCGTAACGGTAATACAGCTCCTGCTTTATAAAATTTCTCTAACATTCCACTACTGATATCGCATACCAGACGCAACATTTTTGAAGTTATTTTGACGAGATATCTTTCATTTAAAATTTAAATGGTAACAGGAGCTCATGTGCATATCACTTATATCATGTACCGATCGACCTTCGTTGGGTCTCCCTGGCAACCTTAGAGCGACTAGGACGCTTTCTCCACAGGTAGCCTCTTTGGCCCTAGTAAGAGGAGTAGGCGGCCATGGCTACTACAGAGGCCTCCTTGCCATCGTCTTTGCGTTGGTCGATAACAGTAGATGAAGAGGGCCACACTGTTTAGGTCGCAGTAATTACCTTTTCACACTGTATTTTATAAGCTATAAGATTTTCACTTGTTTTATAAGTCCTAGAGACGGTAATAATGACTTACAGTAACTACCACGTTACTTTCTTAAGCGGCAGAAATGCAACTTACGTGACTGGCTATGCATGACGTAATGCCGGAGACGATGGGCGGGGCTTCATGTATTTAAATAGCCGCTGATATTCTTCACGTTCTTACACCAGGAGCCACAGCAAGAGGATTGTCATGAGCCACCGCCTCCGGCAGACATTCATGGTATATCAGCGTTATGTACTGCTTTATGATTTCGTCCTTTATATGTTCATATCAATTCTTGTTTATTGTAGGTGCGAAGATGATCTGATGAAAAGATCGAAACCGGTGACCATTAAAAAAGTTAAGCGATCAAGACTGCTTCCATTTTATTTGTAATAATTACAGAACGCTGTTTTCCTATACAAGAACTATGTTCTTTAAAACGATAATGAGACTGATTCTTTATTTTTGTCAAACAACAGTATTGTCCCTTTGGGCAGGTACATATCGGCGGAGTCGTTGTTCCTGGTCTTGGTAGCAGTACTGAAAGCCTTCAACTGGTATGGCCTTTAACATGTCGGTCACATTCTTATGAATGTTCTTCAGAGTCACAGTATAGTGTCCTTTTAAGACTCTTTAAATTTCGGAAAAGAAAAACGTCACAAGGACTGATATCAGGTGAATAGAGGGGGCTGTGGAACAACAGGAATGCCTTTTTAGGTCAAAAATTCCGTGATGAAAGTAGCCGCGTGACATGGGGTGTTGTCATGATGCAGCATACATTTGTTTGCAACCCTTTTCCTAATCCTTGCAAGAAAATCTTTGTAGAACCCTTGGTTGACAGTTTCTCTTGGAGGAAGATATTCTTTATGCATGATACACCTACTGTAAAATAGCAAATCAGCACATACGCTTTGAAATGTAATGCATGACTGTTTTTTAATTTTACGTCCGACCTTGCCAGACTAAAAAGTGAGATTTTTCGGCGTCGTTTTGACACAAAGTTTAAGCATGTGCAAATTTTCAGTCAAGATTCGATGTACAGTGAAAGGTGTTTAAGCTTAACAGGTGACCCATCATGCTTGTTATTAAACGTCGATCTAATCTCATAAGAGCACGCACACCTTCGAAATTTTCGTCGATTTGTGAAGCTGAACGTCTCCCTGATTGAGGTTCATCTTCAACGTATTCTCGGTGTCCCAAACATGAATTGTGCCGGCGAAAACTTGTGCTCTTGATAGGGAATGCTCCCCATAGACCTGTTTCAACTTTTCAAAAGTCACACTCACGGATTCCCTTAGTTCAACGCAATACTTAGTTGCATAACGTTGTTCTAAATTCCACCGTCCCAGTTTCATAACACGCAACAAAAACCCAACTTCACTGATGGTGCTCTCAGAATTTACGTGATGGCAAAATTGAGCTGAATCTCGGACTGAACATCTGGAAGGGATGACCCCCTCCATTCTACACAAGCAGAACAACACAGCGATGGAAAATTGCTTGCAGTTTTGTCAGTCTGATTGCTTTTCTCATCTACATCTACATCTACATCTACATCTACATCTACGTGATTACTCTGCTTTCACAATAAAGTGCCTGACAGAGGGTTCAATGAACCACCTTCATGCTGTCTCTCTACCGTTCCACTCTCGAACGGCACGCGGAAAAAAACGAGCACTTAAATTTTTCCGTGCGAGCCCTGATTTTTCTTATTTTATCGCGATGATCATTTCTCCCTATGTAGGTGGGTCCAACAGAATGTTTTCGCAATGGAGGAGAAAACTGGTGATTGAAATTTCGTGAGTAGATCCCATCGCAACGAAAAACGCCTTTGTTTTAATGATTGCCACTCCAATTCACGTATCATGTCTATGACACTCTCTCCCCTATTTCGCGATAATACAAAACGAGCTTCCGGTCTTTGTACTTTTTCGATGTCATCCGTCAGTCCCACCTGATGCGGATCCCACACCGCACAGCAGTACTCCAGAATAGGGAGGACAAGCCTAGTGTAAGCAGTCTCTTTGGTAGACCTGTTGCACCTTGTAAGTGTTCTGCCAATGAATCGCAGTCTTTGGTTTCCTCTACTCACAATATTATCTATGTGATCGTTCCAATTTAGGTTGTTTGTAATTGTAATCCCGAAGTATTTAGTTGAATTTACAGCCCTCATATTTGTGTGACTTATCGCGTAATCGAAATTTAGCTGACTTCTTTTAGTACTCATGTGAATGACTTAGCACTTTTCTTTATTCAGGGTCAATTGCCATTTTTTTCACCATATTGCAAGTCGTTTTGATCATCTGATGACTTTACAAGACGGTTAATGACAGCATCATCTGCAAAGAATCTAAGACGGCTACACAGATTGTCTCCTATGTCGTTGATATACCGGGTGATCAAAAAGTCAGTATAAATTTGAAAACTTAATAAACCAGAGAGATAAAAATTGACACACATGCCTCTAATGACATGGGGTTTTACTAGAACCAAAAAAAAACGTATTGCTAGACACGTTAGAGATCTCTTGCGCGCGTCGTTTGGTGATGATCGTGTGCTCAGCCGCCACTTTCATCATGCTTGGCGTCCCAGGTCCCCAGACCTAAGTCCGTGCGATTATTGCTTTGGGGTTACCTGAAGTCGCAAGTGTATCGTGATCGACCGACATCTCCAGGGATTCTGAAAGACAACATCCGACGCCAATGCCTCACCATAACTCCGGACATGCTTTACAGTGCCGTTCACAACATTATTCCTCGGCTACAGCTATTGTTGAGGAATGATGGTGGACATATTGAGCATTTCCTGTAAAGAACATCATCTTTACTTTTTCTTACTTTAGTGTGCTAATTATTGCTATTCTGATCAGATGAAGCGCCATCTGTCGGACATTTTTTGAAAGTTTGTATTTTTTTGGTTCTAATAAAACCCCATCTCATTCCAAGCATGTGTGTCAATGTGTACCTCTCTATCTACATTATTCCGTGATTTATTCAGTTTTCAAATTCATACTGACTTTTTGATCACCCGGTAGATCAGGAACAACACCTCGTACTGTAGCGTTCTTCCGGAAAAGGCCACTTGCGCCAATACGACTGCTGCCTGTCTTCAGTTTACAGACGTAATTCATCAGCTTTAATATGAGCTCGTACAGACCTTACGACTTATCTTAGAAGAAAGATTAAGGAAAGGCAAACCTACGTTTCTAGCATTTGTAGACTTAGAGAAAGCGTTTGACAATGTTGACTGGAATACTCTCTTTCAAATTCTAAAGGTGGCAGGGGTAAAATACAGGAAGCGAAAGGCTATTTACAATTTGTACAGAAACCAGATGGCAGTTATAAGAGTCGAGGGACATGAAAGGGAAGCAGTGGTTGGGAAGGGAGTAAGACAGGGTTGTAGCCTCTCCCCGATGTTATTCAATCTGTATATTGAGCAAGCAGTAAAGGAAACAAAAGAAAAATTCGGAGTAGGTATTAAAATCCATGGAGAAGAAATAAAAACTTTGAGGTTCGCCGATGACATTGTAATTCTGTCAGAGACAGCAAAGGACTTGGAAGAGCAGTTGAATGGAATGGACAGTGTCTTGAAAGGAGGATATAAGATGAACATCAACAAAAGCAAAACGAGGATAATGGAATGTAGTCGAATTAAGTCGGGTGATGTTGAGGGTATTAGATTAGGAAATGAGACACTTAAAATAGTAAAGGAGTTTTGCTATTTGGGGAGCAAAATAACTGATGGTCGAAGTAGAGAGGATATAAAATGTAGACTGGCAAAGGCAAGGAAAGCGTTTCTGAAGAAGAGAAATTTGTTAACATCGAGTATAGATTTAAGTGTCAGGAAGTCATTTCTGAAAGTATTTGTATGGAGTGTAGCCATGTATGGAAGTGAAACATGGACGATAAATAGTTTGGACAAGAAGAGAATAGAAGCTTTCGAAATGTGGTGCTACAGAAGAATGCTGAAGATTTGATGGGTAGATCACATAACTAATGAGGAAGTATTGAATAGGATTGGGGAGAAGAGAAGTTTGTGGCACAACTTGACCAGAAGAAGGGATCGGTTGGTAGGACATGTTCTGAGGCATCAAGGGATCACCAATTTAGTATTGGAGGGCAGCGTGAAGGGCAAAAATCGTAGAGGGAGACCACGAGATGAATACACTAAGCAGATTCAGAAGGATGTAGGTTGCAGTAGGTACTGGGAGATGAAGAGGCTTGCACAGGACAGAGTTGCATGGAGAGCTGCATCAAACCAGTCTCAGGACTGAAGACGACAACAACAACAGCAGGCTAGGGCTGATTAGAGGAACGATCACTGTGTACATTGCCTTCAAACCTGTACGACTTCCCGTGCGCACTATGCGCACGCAGCCATTTCACTAAGAGGCAAGGCGGTGCATGCCCCGGTGCAAAGTCGCCCGTGCTTCTGAATTGTGCCCACGGGGGTGCAGGAGTCACCCCGTGCCAAACGGGGAGAACGTTCCTCCACTTGCGTGTTCGACTACCACACTGCACGGCAACTAGCCACAAGGTGCACGGGCATAAACCCACCTTGAGCACAGAAGTAAACCCACCTTAATGGGGGTAGGACGTCAAAAGGGCCGACCTTTAGCAGGAGGGGCACCACAGGACATTTTATTTTCTACTGTCTATACTTCTACAAGTAAATTCATAAAACTTCGTCGGAATGACCAGGAAGGCTTCAGGATTCACACTCGTAGCAGCGGAAGTTCAAAAACATAACAAAATATTTTTTTACATGTGAAATTTCATCATTTCTTCACTTACTATTGGTTGCATTTGTTGCTGTAGGTACACTTTTCTTCATAAGTAAGAGAGACTGTTCGATGAATTTTGAACAGCACACAAACCATACTTACAGGTGTCTGAAACTCTAGAATCTATTTAATTTATGAAAAATGAATGAGCTGTTACGTTTTAAACTTTATGTTTAGAAAAAAATCAAATTTTGTAGTTAATTATCTCAATTTTTACCACAGTTTTTTATAGATTTGGAAAATACTAGAGTTTCATACACCTGTAAGTATGGTTTGTATGCTGTGCAAAATTCATGAAAGATTCTCTCTTACTTGTGAAGAAAAATGTACCTATAGCAACAAATGCAGCCAACAGTAAGTGAAAAAATGATGAAATTTCACATTTTTTATATTTTTGCAGTTACACTGAAATGAGTGTGAATCCTGAAACCTTCCTGGTCATGCTGACAAAGTTTTATGAATTTATTTGTAAAAGTATAGACAGTAGAAAATAAAATGTCCTGTGGTGCCTCTCGTGCTCCAAGTCGGCCAGTTTGACGTCCTACCCCCCTTAAGGTGAGCACTCGCCCGTGTCAGCAGGCGTCGCTGGTGACGTCACTGACGGCGCCCCAGAAGGCGGCAGCGGTGTCGACGCTGGAGCAGGTGGAGCGGCTGGGTTTGCCCGTGGCGCTGCCCGCGGAGCAAGCGGCCGTCATGGCGGAGGCGCTGCCAGCGGGGCCGCTGCGGTCGCGCCTGTCGCTGGCCCCAGAGGGCACCCGCCGGGCGGCGGCGAGGGCCGCCGAGCGCAGAGACACCGCGCTGCTCGCCTTCAAGAAGATGGCCAAGGAGCTCGTCACACGGCTGGGCGGAGGCCGCCTGCAGCTGGTCGTCGACTGTCCCAGGTTTCTCTCTCTCTCTCTCTCTCTCTCTCTCTCTCCACCACCTTCGAAACACTGGTTTAGAAACTTTCTATCTATGATGCACTTACTATAAATACCCTGTTAGGTCAAGTCTTTAGAATTACACCTGACACTGTACTCACTGCTTAAGGGTATCTGAGATAGCGAAATACCTAACTAGGAAACTAACTTATTATCCGCCACAGTAACATTTATTTCTAAGGGACCAAAATAGATGTAAAGTTAATTTCAGAAGTGGTGTTGTTGTCATTGTGGTCTTCAGTCCAGATACTGCTTTGATGCAGCTCTCCATGCTACTCTATCCTCTGCAAGCTTCTTCATCTCCCAGTACCTACTACAACCTACATCTTTCTGAATCTGTTTAGTGTATTCATGTCTTGATCTCCCTCTACGACTTTTACCCTCCGCGCTGCCTTCCAATACTAAATTGGTGATCCCTTAATGCCTCAGAATATCCCCCACCAATCGATCCATTCTTCTTCTCAAGTTGTGCGACAAATTTCTCTTCTCCCCAATTCTATTCAGTACCTCCTGATTAGTTATGCGATCTACCCATCTTCAGCATCCTTCTGTAGCAAAAAATGGTTCAAATGGATCTGAGCACTATGGGACTTAACATTTGAGGTCATCAGTCCTCTAGAACTTAGAACTACTTACACCTAACTAACCTAAGGACATCACACACATCCATACCCGAGGCAGGATTCGAACCTGCGACCGTAGCGGTCGCGCGGTTCCAGACTGAAGCGCCCAGAACCACTCGACCACTTTGGCCGGCCTTCTGTAGCACCACATTTCGAAATCTATTCTCTTTATTTCTAATCTATTTATTGTCCGCCGGCCAGGATGGCCGAGCGGTTCTAGGCGCTACAGTCTGGAACCGCGCGACCGCTACGGTCGCGGGTTCGAATCCTGCCTCGGGCATGGATGTGTGTGATGTGCTTAGGTTGGTTAGGTTTCAGTAGTTCTAAGTTCTGTGGGACTGATGACCTCAGAAGTTAAGTCCCATAATGCTCAGAGCCATTCGAACCATCCATATTTATCGTCCACGTTTCACTTCCATACATGGCTACACTCCATACAAATACTTTCAGAAACGATTTCCTGACACTTAAATCTATACTCGAAGTTAACAGACTTCTCTTCTTCAGAAACGCTTTCCTTGCCATTGCCAGTCTACATTTTATATCCTCTCTACTTCGACCATCATTAGTTATTTTCCTCCCCAAATAGCAAAACTCATTTGCTACTTTCAGCGTCTCATTTCCTAATCTAATACCCCCAGCATCACCCGATTTAATTCGACTACATTCCATTATCCTCGTTTTGCTTCTGTTGATGTTCATCGTATATCCTCCTCTCAAGACACTATCCATTCCGTTCAGCTCCACTTCCAGGTCCTTTGCTGTCTCTGACAGAATTACAATGTCATCGGCGAACCTCAAAGTTTTTATTTTTTGTCCATGGATTTTAATACCTATTCCGAACGTTTCTTTTGTTTCCTTTACTGCTTGCTCAATATACAGATTGAATAACATCGGGGATAGGCTACAACCCTGTCTTACTCCCTTCCCAACCACTGCTTCCCTTTTATCTCCATTGTCTCTTATAACTGCCATCTGGTTTCTGTACAAATTGTAAATAGCTTTTCACTCTCTTTATTTTACCCCTGCCACCTTCAGAATTTGAAATAGAGTATTCCAGTTAATATTGTCAAAAGCTTTTTCTAAGTCTACAAATACTAGAAATGTAGGGTTGCCTTTCCTTAATCCATTTTCTAAGATAAGTCGTAGGGTCAGTATTGCCTCACGTGTTCCAACATTTCTACGGAATCCAAACTAATCTTCCCCGAGGTCGACTTCTACCAGTTTTTCCATTCGTCTTCAAAGAATTCGCGTTAGTATTTTGCAGCCGTGACTTATTAAACTGATAGTTCAGTAATTTTCACATCTGTCAACACCTGCTTTCCTTGGAATTCGAATTATTAATTCTTCTTGAAGTCTGAGGGTATTTCGCCTGTCTCATTCATCTTGCTCACCTGATGGTAGAGTTTTGTCAGGAGTGGCTCTCCCAAGGCTGTCAGTAGTTCTAATGGAATGTTGTCTACTCCCGGGGCCTTTCCATCTACGATGCACTTACTATAAATACCCTGTTAGGTCTTTAGAATTACACCTAACACAGTGTAGTGGCGGAGCTATCATTTGTATTCAGGTGAGTCACGTGGAAATATTTCAGACGTGATTATGGTCGCAAGACGGAAATTCCAGACGCTGAACGCAGAATGGTAGTTTGAACTAGACGCATGGGATATCCCATTTCGGAGGTCATGAGTAAACTCAGTATTCAGAGAGTGTGCCGAGAGGCATTACCTCTCACCAAGGACAACGCAGTGCCTAACGCCCTTCACTTAACGACCTAGGGCAGTGGCGTTTGCGTGTAGTTGTCAATGTTAACAGACAAATAACACTCCGTGATATAACCGTAGAAATAAATGTGCGACAACGTAGGCGAACGTTTGGCATTAACGGCATGTGGCAGCAGAGGACCGACTGAAACGTCCCCTTAGAACAATTTATACAAGACTGGAAAATTCAGATTGTTCGAAATGTTTCATCATTATGATGTTATGTTTTACTCGGTCTTGTGTGGCTTGAGACCAATATGCTGAGAGGAAGGCATGATAAAATTTCTCCTTCACTGTGGCAATCATGAATGACCGATCGCATTCTTACAGCTGGTTCATTCTCTAAATAGCCACACATAAATTCTAATCTGTGCTCTAATGACCAGTTGGGAGGAAAACAATGAGAGAATTGATGAAGCCACGCTTGTGGCTGAATGTCGTTGCCGGAATTCTTAAATGTTTTGAATTTACGTGTAGTAATAAACAGCTTATAGTCAAAATCATCATGTCGGCTTGTCGCATATCGGCCATTGTTACATCGTTTCCGCGGTTCCACCTCAAAATTCGGTGTACCTGGCCAATTTCTTTCATAATATCCGAAGAGCCCCGTGTTATTATTTAGTGGCTGTTACGTATTTCTATGTCCCTCTTTCCGTATTGGAGCGCGAGTGTCCTCTGAAATACGTAATTCTTGTATTACCTATGTCAGCTCATATTGTACTTCCAGGGTTTCTCTTTGGTGTTGCGTATTAATTTGATTCTGATTTTGTTTGAATTTCCTAATTTGGTCGCACTCTGTGTCATTAAAGACTACCGGTTTTGTGTCATTCAGATTATCATCTACCTTCGTAGATAAATTATTTAGCTGATCCGAAAGTTCAACTACTTTCTCTGATAATGAACTAATTTCCTCCATGTGTCTTTCTGAACCAATTTTCAGAGTATCTACTGTGTCCTTTAACTTTTCCTGAGTTTTTGCAAGTTGCGTAACCGAATCGGTAGATGCAACTGCTTCAATTTTAGCTTGCAAGGTCTCATGATTTTCATGAACAATAGTTTGCAGTTGTTTTATGGCTGCTTCGTGATTCTGTAATGCATTTTCATGCCGCGAAAAAATACATCTACATCTACATTGATACTCCGCAAGCCACCCAACGGTGTTTGGCGGAGGGCACTTTACGTGCCACTGTCATTACCTCCCTTTCCTGTTCCAGTCGCGTATGGTTCGCGGGAAGAACGACTGTCTGAAAGCCTCCGTGCGCGCTCTAATCTCTCTAATTTTACATTCGTGATCTCCTCGGGAGGTATAAGTAGGGGGAAGCAATATATTCGATACCTCATCCAGAAACGCACCCTCTCGAAACCTGGCGAGCAAGCTACACCGCGATGCAGAGCGCCTCTCTTGCAGAGTCTGCCACTTGAGTTTATTAAACATCTCCGTAACGCTATCACGGTTACCAAATAACCCTGTGACGAAACGCGCCGCTCTTCTTTGGATCTTCTCTATCTCCTCCGTCAGACCGATCTGGTACGGATCCCACACTGATGAGCAATACTCAAGTATAGGTCGAACGAGTGTTTTGTAAGCCACCTCCTTTGTTGATGGACTACATTTTCTAAGCACTCTCCCAATGAATCTCAACCTGGTACCCGCCTTACCAACAATTAATTTTATATGATCATTCCACTTCAAATCGTTCCGCACGCATACTCCCAGATATTTTACAGAAGTAACTGCTACGAGTGTTTGTTCCGCTATCATATAATCATACAATAAAGGATCCTTCTTTCTATGTATTCGCAATACATTACATTTGTCTATGTTAAGGGTCAGTTGCCACTCCCTGCACCAAGTGCCTATCCGCTGCAGATCTTCCTGCATTTCGCTACAATTTTCTAATGCTGCAACTTCTCTGTATACTACAGCATCATCCGCGAAAAGCCGCAGGTTGAAAATGCTCACAAATTTGTGTTTTTACGTCATTACAGACTTTTTGACATTTCGATTCGATGTTATGTAACTCAGTGGTTAAATCTTCACGTGTTTGTTCAAGCGTGGTGTCTAACTTCCGAAGATTTTGTTCCAGTGTGTCTAACTTTTGAAGCTCTTGCTGTGTTTGTCTCTAATTTTGTTCCATTTGTTGCATTAATTGTAATAATAATGTATTAGTGTCTGGAATCTGTTTCTCTATGCTTTTTGGCAGTGCATTTTCACCGGAAACATTCACATTTTGACAAGCAGAAAATGTGTCTTGACTCATTTGAGAAAACGGTGAGGACCCAAAACCTGAGTCTACAGTACTTGCAATATTGTGTTCTGCCATTTCGGATTCCTGAGGCGAGCTGTTGCCGACTGATCGAACGATAATGCTTCCCTGTTCACTACTTGTTTCCTTGTCTACACCATTATTTGCCACCCACTCCATTTCCCTATGCACAATTACCAAATTACTACTTCGAATGTCTGTTAATTCATTACACAGTGGTGCTGATAAGCTACGCTCGTCGTCACTATTATTTCTCAGTTTACTTTGAAGCCTAGTGTTACGTTTTTCACACGCCATTATTGTCACAGTATTTCACACGATAACACAGAAAAGCACAGTTCGAAGAGCAAAAATAAGAGAACACATTAAAATAGCACTGAAAATAATATCTAGTTAATTGCAAGCGCAGCTGCGAAATACTTGGTGCAAATCTAAATACATGCCACAACTGTTTTACTGTACAACAATGAAAAACTACAACTACAATGGAAATTCTCTCTATAATTACGCGCTGGCAATAAACAAAAGCTACACTAATTACACAAACTACAAGAAATAAATCAGAAGATTCCAGTGAGGTATCCTCGGTTAAGGGTCGACATATGAAACGTCCCCTATGGACAATGCTGCAACTTCTCTGTATACTACAGCATCATCCGCGAAAAGCCGCAGGTTTAATAATTTTAGCGCAACGCAATCTGACTTTCAAAAACCCCTACAAAAGAATGGCCCTGACTAACATTAACCTATACCTTTCACAAATCACTTACCTCACAAAAATCTTCGTTACTGGAACTACTGCAATACAGCGAGCGCCACTACTGCCAGCTAAATAAAAGATTCAAACTACTGAAGGCACTAACTACTGATAGGCATAGTTAGCAAATGGAAGATTTTGATAGAGAACAAACAATGTATTTACCTTAATAGTGTTCAAAAGTCATAATATATATAGCAGTTCTTGACATCCGTTCTTACAAATGTCAAAACTCCGCCATATCTCTCTCCACATCCACCACTGCTGGCGGCTCACCTCCAACTGCGCAACGCTACGCGCTGTTCACATCCAGCTGCCGCTGCTCAACACTACAATGGCAGACAACAATGCAAACCAGCCACAGACTGCACACAGCACAGGCAGTGATTTTCATACAGAGGTGGCGTTACCAATAAAAAAACCTAAACAGCCGACTTACACGACGTTAGTGTCTCTCCTGGCTCATGGCGATGCCCTTTTCGGCCAAAGAGGACGGGAAAATCGTTGCCTGGTCAGATGAGTCCTGATTTCGGTTGGTTATGAGCTGGTGGTAGGGGTTCGAGTGTGGCCCAGACCCCACGAAGCCATGGACCCAATTTGTCAAGAAGGCACTGTACAAGCTGGTGGTGACTCCATAATGGTGTCGGCTCTGTCTGCATGGAATGGACTGAGTTCTCTGATTCAACCGAACCGATCATTGACTGGAATCTGTTATGGTCGACTTCTCGAAGACCACTTGGAGCCATTCAAAGTGGAATTTTCAAGGATGACATAGAGCCATGTCACGGCCACAATCGCTCGCGCCTGGTTTGAAGAGCATTCTGGACCATTAAAGTCAACAATTTGGCCACCCAAATAGCCCGACATTAATCCCTTCGTATAGTTATGAGACATAATCGGGAAGTCAGTTCGTAAACAAAATCCTGCACCAGCAACAATTTCGCAATTATGGACGGTTATAGAGGCAGTATGGCTCAGTATTTCTGCAGAGGACTTCCAACGGCTTGTTTAGTCCTTGCTATGTCGAATTTATGCACTATACCGGAAAGAAGGAGGTCCGACACGATATTAGAAATCCCATTACTTTTGTCACCTCTGTGTATGATGAGTGGTGGTGAGGATGTAGACTATTGTAAATGAAACGTCAGCTGCACTCGCGTGTCTACCTGCCTATCCAGTAAGGACTGCTCATAGTGTGCGCCGATCTCTCTCTCTCTCCCTTACCCCCCCCCCCCACCCCCCACCCACCCCCCTCCAAACTGTTCCAACGCAAGACAGCAAGACAATGTAGCACGCGCATTTACGCATCGTGCTATTGAAGTAGGTGTACATTATTCAATGTGTACATTATGCAACAAATTAAATAAGTGTTTAACATTGTTTATGTTCACTGATAAAATAAAGTTCGATTACTTCTTCCACGCTCTTAGGAATAGATATTTTATTTCTTTCTAAAGCATCTGATGTTCTTCCTCATCGTTCAACACATCTCCATGCCAAATTTCATCAAAATCGGTTCAGCCATAATGCCACAGTGTTGTAGTGGTTAGCACGCCTGCCAAGTAAACAGGAGACCTGTGTTAAAATCCAGATCTTGGCTGAAAATTTTGGATCAGTGAGTCAGTTTCTATGCTTATCGAAGATAAAGTTGAGAGTCAATGTGCCTCCAGGAAAATGGAATTACATCAGGAAAACAGAAGTAAGCCGCAGGACGAAGTGTTTGAATTAAAATGGGTGGAAGCCAGGAATGCAGTTCTCCGCCCCTGCTGTCCATCTAAGAAGTAATAGCAGAAATAAACGAAACGTTCAAGAATGGGATTATTATTCAGGATCAAAGGACGTAAATGACAGTATTCGTTGATGATATTGCTATAATTTGTGAAGATGAAGAAAAATTTCAGAATATTCTGAATGAGAAAAACAGTCTAGTGAATACAGAACGTGGGCTGACAGTAACCGAAAAAAGATGGAGGTAATGAGAAGTAGCAGAAACGACAATAGAGAGGAACTCAACATCAAAACTGTCTGACAACGAATTAGACGAATATGAGGAATTCTGCTACCTTAGAAGCAAAATGATCCACCACGGACGAGGCAAAGGGGGTGTAAATAGCAGACTACCAGTAGCAAAGAGGGCGTTCCTGGCTAAGAGGTCTGGTAATATCAAACACAGGTCTTAAATTGAGGGAGAAATTGAACATGTATGTAGGGAGCACAGCGTTGGGTGAGTCGTGGACTGTGGGAAGTCCGTAAAGACGAGAATCGAATCATTTGAGTTGTAGTGCTACAGAAGAAAGTCGAAAATTAGGTGGACTGATGAAGTAGGAATGAGGAGGTTCTCAACAGAATCGCTGAAGAGAGGAACGTGTGGAAGTCAATAACAAAAAGAAGGACTGTGATAATGTGGCATGTGTTTAAACATCAGGGAATAACTTCCATGTTAATAGAGGGAGCTGTTGACGAAGTTTATAGAGGAGATTGGAATACATCCAACAAATGACTGAGGACGTACGTTGCAGGTTGTTACAGAGAGTAATTTGCGGCGGGCTGCATCAAACCAGTCATAAGACTGGTGACCGATAAGAGGTATTGGTCTCCCTACAATTAGTGCCACGTGATCGTTCCGTTTTATCCAGATGGTTACTCCTCAGTATTCTAAGGTTGTGACTGGTACAGGTGATTTATCATTAACAGTGTCATCGAAAAGTAATGGATGTCTCCCACTATTTATGCACAATACGTTACATTAATTTGTGTTAGGGCATGCTGCCAATCCCAAGGCCAAACATCGATCTTCCGCAACCCTGCTGCATGTCGATACTGTCTTCCTGCAGACCACAGTGCTATAGTTATACAGATGGCGTCAGGAAATGAAATGAAGAAGAATGTAGCACCCGTTGTCAACAGACAATCTGTGGTTTGCACCATCAATACATCACGTGATTTCTCTAATAGATGATCGGTGCACAATGGGGGTTGTTGCACATTACCTCGCTTCCTCTTTCATCACTGAGAGGTCAGCCTTGAGGACACTTCAGGTTCGATTCCCTGTGCTACCATGAATTTTTTCCTGATCGGTAAGAAAGAAATTATGTGAACACGAAGTGTAAGAGGAAATGAGGAGTTGAGCTCCGATTTTGGTTGCAAAGTTGACTTTCAGAGGGAGTATGTTAGCGGGAGCAGAATCATTCGGCAGTCATCTAAAGAACGCCGCCTTCCCTCCAGCAGGGACTCCTACTTGAATTCGCGAAGCATATCCGTAACACTTACGTTTTGTTCGAACCTACCGGTAACAAATCAAGCAGCCCTTCTCTGAATTGCTTCGATGTCTTCCTTTCATCCGACCTAGTACGGATTCCAAACACTCGTGCAGCACTCAAGGATATGTTGCACCAGCGTCCTGTATGCGATCTCCTTTGTAGGTGAACAAATCTTGCCTAAAATTCTCCCAGTAAACCGAAATCGACCATTTGCCTTCGCTACCACAGTTTTCACAGGCTCGTTCCACCTGATATCGTTTTGCTACGTTACGCCCATATATTTAAACGACTTCACTATGTCAGGCTGGACACTAGTAATATTGATCCGAACATTACAGGTTTGTTCTTCCAACTCATCCGCATTATCTTACTTTTCTCCACTTTTAGGACTAGCTGCCATTCATCATACCAATTGGAAATTTTGTCTAAGTCGTCTTGTATCTACCTAGTCACTCAACTTCAACACCTTATCGTACATCACGGCATCATCAGAAAACAACCGCACACTGCTGCCCATCCTGTCCACCAAATCGTTTATGTATATGGAGAACAACAGTGGTCTTATCACACTTCCCTGGAGCACTTCTGACGATACCCCAGTATCTGATGAACACTCACCGTTCAAGACAACATACTGGGTTCTATTATTTAAGAAGTTTTCTAGCCACTCACATATCTTTGAACTTACTCCGTACGCTCGTATCTTCGTTAACTGCCTGCATTGGGAAACCATGGCAAATGCTTACCGGAAATCTAGAAATATGGAATCTGTTGTTGCCCTTCATCCACAGTTCTTAGTATATCATGTGAGAAAAAGGCAAGCTGAGTCTTCTAAAAGAATGCTGATTCGTGGACATAAGATTCTTAGCCTCAAGATTGTTTATTATATTCGAAATGAGCATGTTTTCAAGGACTGTGCAGCAAACCTTTCTAATATTTTGGAGCTACCTGCGCTTTTTTCCAGTCGGTTTGGACTTCGTGCTGGTCGAGAGATTCACGATAAATTCAAGCTAGATAAGCTGCTAGTGCCGTAGAGTACCGTTTGTAAAATCGAACTGGGATTCCATTCGAGATCTGGTGTTTTTTTTTCAAATCTTTAAATTGCTTCTCTTCGCCAGGTATGTTTATTTCTATGTCGTTCATACGGGAGTCTGTCCGATCGTCAAATGACGGTATGTTTGTTCGGCTCTTCTGCGTGAACGATTTCTTGAACATGAAATTTAAAACTTCGCTTTCGTTTTGCTACCTTCAACTGCCACACGAGGGTGGACAACAAGGGACTAAATGGAAGCCGTAGACCAGCTTACCGATTTTACGTACGACCAGAATTTTCTCGGGTTCTCTGCCAGATCCTTCGCTAAGGTGTGACAGTGGTAGTTTTTGTATGCTTCGCGCATAGATCTTTTCACAGACGCACGAGTCTCTACTTACTTTCGCTTGTCATTTGTGCGTCCTCTTTTGAACTTAGAGTGCAACAGCCGCTTATGAGTTTCTTTAATAAATCATGGTGGGCCTTTTCCATCTTTCATCCACTTACTAGGCACGTAACTCGCCAAGCCACTATTTACAGCCCGCTTAAACTTTGCCCATAATTCGTCTACATCCATCTTACTGGTACTAAGTGATGCCAATTACCAAGGCTTACCATAAGGACATATCGATGTCATTAGACCGACAGAGCAGTCAGCCAACACGGAGTTGTCCCATGGGTCTGATATAAGAACTTAAATCGTTTTCTGAAGCATCACTGTTGATGAAAATATCTCACTCGTCCAATATCCGATTCAACTGTCTACCGTTTGATTCAACTGTCTCCCTTTAGTCTGTCTTCACCATCAACGAAATTCCGGCCGGTGTGGCCGTGTGGTTCCAGGCGCTTCAGTCTGGAACCGCGTGACCGCTACGGTCGCAGGTTGGAATCCTGCCTCGGGCATGGATGTGTATGACGTCCTTAGGTTAGTTAGGTTTAAGTAGTTCTAAGTCCTAGGGGACTGATGACCACAGATGTTAAGTCCCATAGTGCTCAGAGCCATTTTGAATCAACGAAATAATAAGTAAGGGTCGTCACGATGACAGAACGTACACTAACGAGGGTTGCTGCCGGAAAGGCGTCATCAAAGTAATTATTTTTTCTGCGGTCTAGCGTAGTGATGCGAATTATTGTACGGGAACGAATGCATGGACCTCTTGAAATAACTCCAGAAGAGCTTTGCACCACTAAGGAATCAATGGACCAGAACTGCTGAAGTAGCGAATGGCCACCAGATACGCTTCCAGAAAAGGATTACTCCAATTTGCGTTAGAGGTTTTACAAGAGCAAGCTACCGAAATTCCACGTCTGAACAGATCTAGCCGTGTGAATTAGAGCAATATTGTCACAAAAAATTTATATGTGAATAAGAAGTTCTAATATAGACGCTTCAGTATGTAGTTTTCGTACTATTGTTCCTTGGCACTGATAATATATGAATGTAGTTTAACATATTACCGTTGCCGTGTCTGTCATCAATGCAACAAGGTAGCGCAAACCTTTCCGATCTACCTCGTGCCCACCCGCCGCACGCAGCTGCAATATTCGTCGCCACAACAATGCAAACAAACTTCTCCATGACAACGCGAGGCCTCACACAAGTCTGCTCACCCAAGACGAACTCAAAAATCTTCATTGGGCTGCCCTTCCTCATCCACCCTACAGCACGGCTCCCGCACCTCTTGACTTCCATCTGGCCCAGTGAAGGATGCACTCCGCGAGAAGCAGTAAGGGATGATTGGGAGGTTATTGATGCAGCAAAACGTTGGCTGCTATAGGCCCTCCCAGTAAGAAGCATAAGGTTCAAATGGCTTCAAGCATTATGGGACTCTACATCTGATGTCATCAGTCCCCTAGACATAGAATTAAGTAAACCTAACTAACCTAAGGACATCACACACATCCATGCCCGAAGCAGGATTCGAACCTGCGACCGTAACAGACGCGTGGTTCCGGACTGAAGCGCCCAGAACCGCTCCACTAACGTAAGGGCTTTGTAGCCAAAGGAGTATGAAATACTATTATGTTTTGGAATCCTAAATGAAAAAAACCTGCTCTCAGAAAAAAAGTGTTGCATTACTTACGAACGCCCCTCGTATCACTGTAATAGTAACTTTTACATGTCACAGTTAACTAGAACGGAAAGTCGGTTAAAGATAAACAGAAGTAAAATAGTGATGAAATGTATGAAACATTTTTACATTAGCTACCACAGATGTTTTTGTAAGTACAACGAATAAAAGTCTATTGCACAATGACACTACCGTTGCAGTAATTAAGAAGCATTGCGGATCATGATGAATTTTGGTTTGTAGGGCGCTCAAGTGAGCGGTCATCAGCGCCCGAGCGCTGGCATTGAAGAGCCAAACAAACTCGTACACCTGCCTAATATCGTGTAGGGCACCCCCGAGCACGCAGAAGTACGGCAACACGACGTGGCATGGACTCGACTAATGTCTGCAGGGCTGTCCATCAACCCGTAAGAGTGCTAGGGGATGGAGATCTTTTCTGAACAGTACGCTGCAAGGCATTCCAGATATGCTCGATAATGTTCAAGTCTGGGGAGTCTTGTGGGCAGCGGAAGTGTTTTAACACAGAAGAGTGTTCCTAGAGTCTTTCTGTAGCAATTCTGCACGTGTGTGGTGTCGCATTGTCGCATTGTCCTGCTGGAATTGCCCAAGTCCGTCGCAAAACACAATGGACATGAATGAATGCAGCTGATCACACAGGATTATTACGTACATGTCACCTGTCAGAGTCGTATCTAGACGTATGAGGAGTCCCACATTACTCCAACTGCACACATCCCACATCATTACAGAGCCTCCACCAGCTTAAACAGTCCTCTGCTGACAAGCAGGGTCCATGGATTTATGAGGGTGTCTCCATCTGCTCGATACAATTTGAAACGAGACTCGTCCGAACGGGCATTTAGGCTTCTAAAGCCCAAGTCGATGATGTTGCGTTGAATTCTTCGCACGCTGACATATGTTGATGGCCCAGCATTGAAAGCTGCGGCAATTTGTGGAAGGTATACACTTCTGTCACGTTGAACGATTCTCTTCAGTCGTCGTTGGTCCCGTTCTTGCAGAATCTTTTTTCCGGCCGCAGTGACGTCGGAGATTTGATGTTTTACCGGATTCCCGCTATTCACGGTAAGTCGTGAAACAGTCATACCGGAAAATCCCCACTTCATCGCTACCTCGGAGATGCTGTGTCCCATCGTTCGTGCGCCGAGTATAACACGACGTTCAGACTCATTTGAATCTTAAAAACCTGTCGTTGTAGTAGCAGTAAACCATCTAACAACTGCGTCAGACACTTTTTGTCGTATATACAGGCGTTACCGACCGCAGCGCCGTATTCTGCCTGTTTGGATATCTCTGCATTTTAATACGCATGATTATACCAGTTTCTTTGGCGCTTCAGTGTATTTCAGCAAAAGTATTGCCTTGTACGTAAGTCTGATAGAGCGCAGTATTGTTACTTCATAGCTACGATAACGCGAAATTCAAAGAGTGATCAGATACGTTACCATCGTATCGCAGAAATAACTTTCCAGCTAGTGGGAATTTTCATGCAGTGGTTGCTGTGGGTCTTCTTTCTTTGTTCTATATTTTCCTGTGTTCCTCAAAACGAGGGAGAGGGAGGTGCATCTGACATAAGAGTGTGATTTTTCAGTCGCACAGTTGCTTCGAAAGACTGTATACTTAGAGTTTCGTAGGTTTTCACAGTCAGCGTCAATTTAAATTAAATTTTTCCAAGACATAATTCTAAAAGACGAAAAACATACAAACAAGATGTGTGTCTTGAAGTTGACGTTTCCCCGAGGTAAAGAGTATTCCACGTGGTTTTGGGATTGCCTCAGTATTTTATCTGACGAAATGGGAGAGGTTTATAAAATTTTGCTGATGATTTCTCTCCGTTTGTCAGATGAAATAATAACGTATAAGGTGAACGTCATCTGGCTGTAGAACTGAAAGGTCACGAAATAGGGATGATATCATTGTAACAGATTATCTTCATGAGGAAATGATGATTCACAAGATAGCCATTATAGCGTTCATACTACGCTTTCTTAGGTTAACTAGAGAGAGATGTTCAGAGCTCCATTGAAATGGTAGGAATAAATGCTATCATTAGATCAGGTATCGTATGGAGAAAAGTAGACCTCCGACATAGGTGGAGAGCTGATAATGAGAACTTGCTAATCGGAGTAGGTTATTTGTAGGAAGAGAATTGTGAGGGTCGGCAGAGGGGTAGATCGGTAGATGGGAAAATGATCTGCCTGTGCTCACCTTAGGGATAGGACGCGATAGGCATGGATATGATGCACAGGGTGAAGAGGGAGTGGAACTAAGAAACTATTTTGGTGGAAAAATGTGGAGTGGATGTGGATCCAGAAGTAAGTCGCATTGGCATTCAGGTGAACTGGCAGCGAGCGTATTTTTTTAAGTATGTGAGCCCGCGCATACAGACAGATATCTCACAGAACAGAAGGTCAAATCTGATTTTATGTTCAGTGGTGGAGATGCTCGGCGAGAACGGTGTATCGGTGTCGTAGATGGGGCTAGTCATTTTCACTGCTTTGTGAGAGGGGTTTTGTCTTACACTTGTAGGAGCAGATTAAGTACAATAGATTATAAATGTGGCATTGGGATGGGCATTAATGGTTTGGACATTGTCTTAGGAGGCGACTTTATAAGCAATACGGAGATGTGGGCGGGTTTTTATGTTCTTTAATTAGGCCATTCTAAACATAGCATATTTGGCAATAGCATACTTGAACGTCCACGTGTTGTCTATAGTTGGTAAATCAGAATGCTACAGGTGGTGGGTGTTAATCAATAGTTGATGTGAATCCCGAAAATATGAGGACAAGTAATGCAGGGACCACTACGTTTGTTGATGTGACGAGCTGTTCTGTTCATAAATTCAGCTTTGAAACTAAGATACTGAGATACATAATTGGCAGTAATCTTAGCGCCTACATCCTTGATAACAGCTGAAAAGATTTTAGGGTGAACTGAGGTTTATTTTCGAATGTGGAAGACTAAGATGGAGAAAAACAGCACATGCGGTAGGTAACTGAAAAAGTATCATGATGATCTCGTTAATGGCAAAAGACTCCAGAGGGGGGGGGGGGTGACCATGAGAAAAAGACTGAATAATCAATTAAAGGACGAGGTTCTACGAGTCTGTGCGCGGAATATTAGAGGCTTGAACGTGGTAGGGAAGATAGAAAATCTGAAAAGGGAAATGCAAAGGTTCAATCTAGATATAGTAGGGGTCAGTGAAGTGAAATGGAAAGAAGACAAGGATTTCTGGTCAGATGAATATAGGATAATATCAACAACAGGAGAATATGGTGTAATGTGTGTTGGATTACTTATGAATAGAAAGGTAGGGCAAAGAGTGTGTTGTAGTGAACAGTTCAGTGATAGCGCTGTTCTTGTCAGAATCGACAGCAAAACAACGCCATCAGCGATAGTTCAGGTATACATTTAAACGTCGAAAGCTGAAGATAAAGAGACAGAGGAAGATATGAGGATACTGAAAGGGTAATACAGTACGTAAAGAGAGATGAAATCTAATAGTCATGGAGGACTGGGATGCATTAGTAGGAATAGAAGCAGAAGAATATAGGAGAATATAGACTTGGGACAACGAATGAGAGCAGTGGAAGACTGAGTTCTATAAAAAAAATTCAGCTAGTAATAGTGAATAATCTGTTCAAGAACCACAACAGGAGTAATACTTGGAAAAAGAGCGGGTGATACGGGAAGATTTCAGTTAGATTCCAATACCAAATACTGGATTGTAAGGCGTACCCAGAGGCAGATATACACTCAGATCACAATCTAGTAGTGATGAGTAGTATGTTGAAGTTTAACTGATTAGTCAGGAAGAATCAATATGCAAAGAAGTGGGATACAGAAGTACTAAGGAATGACGAGATACGCTTGAAGTTCTCTAAGGCTATAGATGGTGTAATAAGGAATAACTCAGTAGGCAGTACAGTTGAAGAGGAATGGACTTCTCTAAAACGGGCAATCACGGATGTTGGAAAGAAAAACATAAGTACAAAGAAGGTAACTGCGAAGAAACCATGGTTAACAGTTGAAATACTGCAGTTGATCGATGAGAGAAGGAAGCACCAAAATGTTCAGGCAAATTCAGAAAGACAGAAATAGAAGTCGCAGAGGAAGGAAACAATTAGGAAGTATAGGGAAACTAAGACGAAATAGCTGCATGAAACATGCGAAGAAATCGAAAAAGAAACGATTGTCGGAAGGGTGACTCAGCATATAGTGTAGTTGAAACACCCTTCGGTGAAATAAAAAGCAACGGTGGTATCATTAAGAGTACAACGGGAATTCCACTGTTAAATGCAGAGGAGAAGGTGGATAATCGGAAAGAGTATATTGAAGGCCTCTAAGAGCGATCCAATATTAGAATCAGAATTTAAATGAGCTTTGTAAGACTTCATATCAGACAAGGCAGAAGGAATAGATAACAATCCGTCAGAATTTCTAAAATCATTCGGGAAGGTGGCAACAAAACGACTGTTCACGTTGGTATGTAGAATGTATAAATTTGGCGACATACAATCTGACTTTCGGAAAATATCATCCGCAAGGAAGAATTGAAAAGAAAACTGACAATGTGTTAGATGACGTTTAGTTTGGCTGTAGGAAAGGTAAAGGCACCAGAGAAGCAATTGTGATGTTGCGGTTGATAATGGAAGCACGACTAAAGAAAAATCAAGACACGTCCATAGGATTTATCGACCTAGAAAAAGCATTCGACAACGTAAAATGGTGCAAGATGTTCGAAATTCTGAGAAAAATAGGAGTAAACTATAGGAAGAGACGGATAACAGACAACATGTGCAAGAGCCAAAAGGGAATAACAAGAGTGGACGACCAAAAACGAAGTGCTCACATTAAAGAGGGCGTAAGACAAGGATGCATTCTTTCACTCCCACTGTATAATCTGTATGCTGAAGAAGCAATAATAGAAATAAAAGAAAGGTTCAGGAGTGGATTAAAATTCAAGGTGAAAGGATACCAATTATAGGATTCGCTGGCGACATCGCTATCCTGAGTGAAAGTGAGGGAGAATTACAAGACCTGCTGAAGGGAATGAATAGTCTGATGACTACTAAATAGGACTGAGATTAAATCGAAGGAAGACGAAAGTAATGAGAAGTAACAGAAATCGCAACAGCGTGAAAGTTAACACAAGGGTTGAGGATCACCAAGTAGATGAAGTTAGGGGGTTCTACTGCCTAGGCAGCAAAATAATCAATGACAGACGGAGGAAGGAGGACATCGAAAGCAGGCTAGCACTGGGAATGAAGTGGTTGTCCGATGTGTTCGAGAAAATGAATATATGGGAAATACTGACGATAAGAAGGGACATCTGTTAAGACATCACGGAATAACTTCCATTGTACTACAGGGAGCTGTAGAGGGTAAAAACTGCAGAGGGAAAGAGGGATTGGAATGCAGCCAGCAAATAATTGAGGAAGTAGGTTGCAACTGCTACTCGGAAATGAAGAGGTTGACACAGAAATGGAATTTGTGGTAGGCTGCACCACAGCTGTCATGAAACTGATGACTCAAGAAAAAAGTTATGGTGAACTTCGTTTATCGTTAGGGAGGAGGGTTTACGCGGCTGGCTGACGTGGAAAATGGTTCAAATGGCTCTGAGCGCTATGGGACTTAACATCTGAGGTCATCAGTCCCCTAGAACTTAGAACTACTTAAACCTATCTAACCTAAGGACATCACACACATCCATGCCCGAGGCAAGATTCGAACCTGCGACCGTAGCAGCCGGGCAGTTCCGGACTGAAGCACCTAGAACCTCTCGGCCACCACGGCCGGCGCTGACGTGGAAGTAAGGAGTTGAAGACTTGATGATTATGGAATCATTTCATGCTGTGAGTTGAGTAATGCTGAGATATTTGTATAGCAGTGCTTTTCTTTGTATGACAGATAGCTCTGCGTGGTTGTTTACCGTTAGCGTTTGTTGAGTTGTCGTTTGAGGTTGATTCTGGTATAGTGTATCGCTTTCTGTGGCAGTAAGAGGTAGTCCAGGGCCGAGTATTGGTTATTTCTCATTTTAACTCTGGAAGAGATTTCTGTTGTAATTGTTATGTTTTCATGTTATAATATGTGGTGTTAAAAAAAGGTTATTTAAAATAAGGCCTTACTCACACAAACCTCAGCCGAAACCCCACTCGACCCAATTCTTCTGCTCCAATTGTAATGAACTTTGTTTATCGTATGTATGGGGAATACATCGCCTGCATGTGGGGAATACACGCCTGAAATTATGGCTTCTATTGACAACGACAGACTTTCCTTCGGTATTTTTCGAAAAGCCACTAATACAGATCAGATTTCCGGCCATCCTGATTTAGGTTTTCCGTGATTTCCCTAAATCGTTTCAGGCAAATGCCGGGATGGTTCCTTTGAAAGGGCACGGCCGATTCCTTCCCAATCCTTCCCTAACCCGAGCTTGCGCTCCGTCTCTAATGACCTCGTTGTCGACGGGACGTTAAACACTAACCACCACCACCACAGATCAGATTGTGCCCACCAGTTCAGTGCATCCTCATTCCCATAAAAAAAGCATTTTTCCATTCAGCCATTCATCGTGCAGTTTCTTTATTTTTGTCACCTGACACCTTTAGGGAAGAGATGCATTTAATAAAAACTATTGCTGTTAATAACGGGTATGATGCCTCGTTGGTTGAAAAACTGACGCTGAAGTGATCTCTTTAGGCATCAGTGATGTTTCTGGCAAAGAGTCAAAAAAAATTTTCTATTTCATTTTTAGGTCCTATTCGCTATAGAATTCATCGTATCTAAGTAAAAAATGTGGATACAAAGTTACATGTTCCACTAATAATAACTTGAAAAAAAAATCTTATTCACAATCTCAAGTTATTAGTTGGTCCTACACACAGTTCATGAGTTTATAAAATTTCTTGTGATACGTTTATTACACAAGACAAACTGGAAGATCTTTCAGCGTCAGGTATAAGGAACATTTATTGGGAAGAAAAAGCAGTAATGCACATAATTCCACTTTTGCTAATCATCTGTTAATTTCCGCTCACAAACGGAAAGTGTCGAAGAAATTTCCAATTTTCATAGGAAAAATGGAGGTGATAGGCTCGACGTATTCGAAGAGCTGGAGATTTTCAAGCATATTTCTAGGGACGATGACCCCATCCTCAACAGTCACAACTACGTAATAACTTTTGTCCATTGGCTTTAATCCACTACCGCGGAATTTTGATTCCTTTAATTTTAATAATTTTTCCTACCTCTAGTTCCAAAACATCTTTCCCTTCGAATCTTATAGATGTGTACTGCTAAAATTACCTTCACACAAAAACTTTCTTGGATTGTGCAACTAATTACATAAATATTCTAAATATTCTGTCCTTCAAGGCCCGTAATTTCCGTATAGCCTAATAGATGGCTCTGTTATTGACTTTTTTGTGTGTTCAAGCCGGCCGAAGTGGCCGAGCGGTTCTAGGCGCTTCAGTCTGTTACCGCGCAACCGCTACGGTCGCAGGATAGAATCCTCCCTCGGGCATGGATTTGTGTGATGTCCTAGGGTTAGTTAGGTTTAAGTAGTTATAAGTTCAAGGGGATTGATGACGTCAGAAATTAAGTCCCATAGTACACAGAGCATTTAAACCATTTTTTGCGTGTTCAAAAATAGATCAAGCTATCTTCCTTTATATTTTGTATGTATAACTGACGTGTCTGTAATTCACTTCTTTCTCTTATAATGTCTGAAGTTGGCACATTTCACTGTCCGCCCCCGATAGGCGGACTATACTTGTATTGTTTTCGTGACAGCAGTGTCAGCCACTAGCCCTATCATTCTGATGTTCCTAGCAAAGCATATATGCCAAAGACTGGAACGTAAACTAAACTCCTCCCGAACAGGCCACGAAGGCCCAACGGTACTGACCGGCCGCCGATTCACCCTCAACTCATAGGCATCACTGGATGCGGATGTAGAGGGGCATGTGGTCAGCACACCGCTCTCCCGGCCGTATGTCAGTTTCCGAGACCGGAGCCACTACTTCTCTATCGAGTAGCTCCTCAGTTTGCTTCACAAGGGCTGCTTGCCAACAACGCTCTGGCAGACCGCATGGTTACCCACCCAAGTGCTAGCCCAGCCCGACAGCGCTTAAATTCGGTGATCTGACGGGAACCGGTGTTACCACTTCGACAAGGCCGTCGACAAGACTGGAACGTCTTTCATTTTTATTTGTGATTGAGCATAGCTGCTCGAAATTTTGGCCATTGGTTTCTCGTAATGAAAAGTTGTTTAAGTAACCTTTGTATGCTATGACAATTGTCATTTTGGTTAATATTTTTCTCGTTCTTAATTTTCTATGTATTTTCGTAGGTTACTTTTGAATACATTGTGGGAGTAAACAGTTATCGAAGTGTTACAAATGTTTACTCTCAAAAACAGTCTTGATCACAATTTATTTATTACGGTGACCGGTTTCGACCACTACTGTGGTCATCTTCAGACCTACAAGTAATACACAAAGCTTTAATTAGAGGTACACATACATTAAAGAAAATACATAAAGTTATAAAGCTATAAAACGATGAATTACGAATGAGTAAGGACCTCCTTCTGCTGGAGAATCACTACTGGAGAAACCAGTGCACGCCTTACTATACACAATGGAAGCTCCGCCCACTTCTGACGGAATGATGTCATTATTAACCAATGGGTTATAAGTCGAATAACAATGTAAAATTTCTTAGTTAAAAGAACATTGTCAAGAAAGGAAAATAAACACACACTGAGCTTAGCTTATATAACAGCTATTGTCAATTAAAAAGCGTTAAAAGTATTTAAACACGTAGGATAAATGAACTTCGTTTTGACAGTACATGAGTTGCCCTCTCAAGGCCTGTTAGTGAACCATTTGTAACCACTGGTTGCCATGGTGAAGTTGGGCGCCGTTCAAAATATGTGCCAGCAGGCTTCTTTCCAATGAAGTTGTTGTAAAATCGATAGACAAACTAGTGGTTGCCATGGTGAAGATAAACGCCAGTGCGAAGGTGAGGCAGCAGGCTTGTTTCCACTGGAGTTATGGTAAAGTCGATAGGCAAACTAGTGGTTGCCATGGTGAGGACAAACGCCAGTACAAAGATGTGGCAGCAGGCTTCTTTCTAAGGAATTTGTTGCGAAAGTGGAATGGCAAAGACTGTCACGTAAGACGATGTACTATTGAGCAGCAACCTGTCTTTTATGGAAACGATTTTCAATGTGTAGGCTGCAATAATCGTTGACTGACATGTATAGTACATTCAGCACAAATGTTATTTACTGGTTTAATAAGAGACTTCCATTTACATAGACTACATAATAATTCTTACAGATCAGTACTAAAAAATCGTATCTGTGCAGAATGTACTATACATGTTAGTTAACGATTATTGCAGCCTACTCATTGAAAATCGTTTCAATAAAAGACATGTTACTGCTCAATAGTACATCGTCTGACGCGACAGTCTTTGCCATTCCACTTTCGCAACAACTTCCTTAGAAAGAAGCATGTTACCATATTTCTGCACTGGCGTTTATCCTCACCATGGCAACCACTAGTTTGCCTATCGACTTTACAATAACTCCAGTCCAAAGAAGCGTGCTGCCACATCTTTGGAACGGCGTCCAGCTTCACCATGGCAACCAGTGGTTCCAAATGGTTCACTAACAGGCCTTGAGAGGGCAACTCATGTACTGTCAAAACGAAGTTAATTGACCCTACATGTTTAAATATTTTTAACGCTTTTTAATTGACAATAGCTGTTATATAAGCTTAGCTCAGTGTGTGTTGATTTTCCTTTCTTGACAATGTTCTTTTAACTAAGAAATTTTACATTGTTATTGGACTTATAACCCATTGGTTAATAATGACATCATTCCGTCAGAAGTGGGCGGAGCTTCCATTGTGTATAGTAAGGCGTGCACTGGTTTCTAGAGTAGTGATTGTCCAGCAGCAGGAGGTCCTTACTCATTGGCAATTCATCGTTTTATAGCTTTGTAACTTTTCTTTAATATTGTAGCCCTCTAATTAAAGCTTTGTATACGACTTGTAGGTCTGAAGATGATCACAGTAGTGGTCGAAACCGGTCACCGTAATAAATAAATTGTGATCAAGACTATTTTTGATAGTAAATATTTTCATAGGGTTTCTCAAAATATCAGTCTGATCAAGAGGTCCTTAGAGATGTCGAAACCGAGGCCAGGGTACCAAACAGTCATTTGCAACCGGTTGGCTGTGTGATTCCTATTTTTGTAATGTTTTTTCGACGGTCCCTGCACCTCACTTGATGTAGCAGCTGTTCACCACACACGGGCAGGTCGTACCACCTGTCCCTGGTGTGGCGGCCCGGCTGGCGACTGGGACCGCGTCTGGGCCTGGCGGTGTCGCGGCTGGTGGCTGCTGGCGTGGTGCACGGCTGGAAGCAGCGGACGACGTACCGCCGCAAGCTGGTGCAGCGGTCGCGCCGCCGCGCCGCCAAGCCGGCCAAGCTGGTCACCGCCCCGCTGCTGCGGCCCGCGCTGGCTCTGCTCGCTGCGGGGCACCTGGCCGCCGCCGCCGCCTTCGCCGCAGAGCTGGCCCTCGACCGCTGGAGGAGGCGCCGCCCCGTCTCACCACCACGCGTCTAGCGATCCACGCAAGCGTCACACTCAGTTCTCCTGCACTGCGTTACGCACAACGTCACCGTGACTGTTGTTCCTGCTTGGATGGCGCTGTACGAAGGACTCGGTATGTCAGAGGCTCGGGGACTCAAAACTAAATCAGGCCTTCGAATCATTTGAGGTTGATTCTGGTGTAGTGTATCGCTTTCTGTGGCAGTTGCTAGCCTTAGCCTTACAGTTCGTTTATTACACTACTGGCCATTAAAATTGCTACACCAAGAAGAAATGCGGGTGATAAACGGGTATTCATTGGACAAATATATTATACTAGAGCTGACATATGAATACATTTTCACACAGTTTGGGTGCATAGATCCTGAGAAATCAGTATCCACAACAACCAACTCTGCCGTAATAACGGCCCTGTTACGCCTGGGAATTGAGTCAAACAGAGCTTGGATGTCGTGTACAGGTACAGCAGCCCATGCAGCTTCAACACGATACGACAGTTGATCAAGAGTAGTGACTGGGGTATTGTGACGAGCCAGTTGCTCGGCCACCATTGACCAGACGTTTTCAGATTGTAAGAGATCTGGAGAATGTGCTGGCCAGGACAGCAGTCGAACCTCGATTCATCCGAAAAAAATGACGTTTTGCCATTATTACACCCAGGTTCGTCGTTGAGTACACCATCGCAGGTGCTCGTATCTGTGATGCAGTGTCAACGGTAACCGCAGCCATGGTCTCCGAGCTGAGAGTCCATGCTGCTGCAAACGTCGTCGAACTGTTCGTGCAGACGGTTGTTGTCTTGCAAACGTCCGCAACTGTTGACTCAGGGATCGACACGTGGCTGCACGATCCGTTACAGCCATGCGGATAAGATGCCTGTCATCTCGACTGCTAATGATACGAGGCCGTTGGGATCCAGCAGGGCGTTCCGCAGTACCCTCCTGAACCCACCGATTCCATATTCTGCTAACAGTCATTGGATCTCGACCATCGCGAGCAGTAACGTCGCGGTACGATAAACCGCAATCGCGATAGCCTACTATCCGACCTTTATCAAAGTCGGAAACGTGATGGTACGCATTTCTCCTCCTTACACGAGGCATCACAACAACGTTTCACCAGGCACGCCGGTCAACTGCTGTTTGTGTATGAGAAATGGGTTGGAAACTTTCCTCATGTTAGCACGTTGTAGGTGTCGCCACCGGCGCCAACCTTGTGTGAATGCTCTGAAAAGCTAATCATTTGCATATCACAGCATCTTCTTCCTGTCGGTTAAATTTCGCGTCAGTAGCACGTCATCTTCGTGGTGTAGCAATTTTAATGGCCAGCAGTGTATTACCACTACCTTGCGTTAGGGAAAGTGGTTCGGGAGAGTAATTTACAACTATACAATGGTCTCCGATTCGAACTCAGTGAAGTAAAACTCCTGGCTTATGCAGATGATATAGTGTTGCTGACTGAAACTGATCACGTTTCAACAGTAAAAGTAACAATGGATATAAAGGAAAGAATAGCCTCAGGGTCAAGATGGCTGTACTCACTAAGCAACCCACTCGAAAGTAAAGCTTTGTCAATCACCACAAAGATGAGGATATACAACACTATCAACTGCCCCATAGTACTGTACGGTTCAGAGGGCTGGACGCTTGCAAAGAATGAAAGACATAACTGAATGTTTTCGAAAGAACAGTAATGAGAAAAATCTGGGGACCTGTATTGAAGAATGGTGTATGGAGAATTCGAAAGAACAGTGAAATTTATCAGTTAATGAAGAAATCCACTACCATCCAGAAATTAAAATGTAGGAGACTGCAGTGTGCTGGACATGTGGCTGGAATGGAAAACAACAGAATCACCAAGAAAGCATTTGGAGGAACTCTCCAGGCAACAAGACCATTGGGCCGACCCCGTACAAGGTGGAAAGATGACATAGAGAAGGACATCGCAGCATTAGGAATTTCCACAACGTGGACAGAGGCTGCGAAGATAAAGGCGGTGGAAACAGATCGTTGATGCAGCGCGTGGTCTACAAGGCCTGTGATGCCTGAGAAGAGTGAGAGAGAGAGAGAGAGAGAGAGAGAGAGAGAGAGAGAGAGTCTGCGTAGAAATTGATGTGTTAGTAGTGCACATTTTATAAAAACAATGAATAATATGACTTTAATGGCTGATAAAGGAATCAAGTACTAAAATCATGTGTGTACTCTACACTTTAGTAATCGTATTATACAAACTTAAAGATAAAGGTGAGAAAGCGGCGGGGGATTAGCCAAGCGGTCTGGTGCGCAGCAGTCGTGGACTGTGCGGCTGGTCCCGGCGGAGGTTCGAGTCCTCCCTCTGGCATGGGTGTGTGTGTTTGTCCTTAGGGTAATTTAGTTTAAGTAGTGTGTAAGCTTAGGGACTGATGACCTTAGCAGTTAAGTCCCATAAAATTTCACACACATTTGAACATAAAGGTGAGAAACTTACAAGGAACCCCTTGAGCGCGAGATCGCAAGGTCAGTAACGCTCGAAATAGTTGTCTTAACAATTATGACACGAAATATATTAGCTGCTAATGACTCACCATGTGCATCAGGAGGGCGACAGAAAATGACTGACCGGGAGCTGTAGAAATCAACCTACCACATGATGTACGTATAACACTTCTCAAAATGGACATCGTCGACGGTCAAGAAATGTTTAAAACAAACCATTAGCTTGCATCATAAACACTGACTGAAAAATGGCGCTCCACAGAGTTCCAAAACGTCCCCACCCCACACTAAGACCGAAGGCGAACTGCTTCGGAGCTACAAACCGTGCAGGACACTCACCTAGGTATCCACTCTTGAAGAGTGTATGTCGAATCATATTGGGCCAATAGGGTAATGAGAAATTGTGGAATGTGATGACATGCAAACAAATCCGAAACAGTCTACCATGGAGCTTATCATGCAACTGGCAGTCCTTTAAGGCGTAGCTGTAGAGAATGAGATAATAAGTGTTGTAGGTGCAGAAAAAACAAACATCCAGTGACTGAATTTGTCCAGTGGTACCAGATGGTAGAATTGCAATGTCACAGAATTTTCAGGCGGGACAGTTTGTTCTGAAGGCGGATGGTTTTTATAGGCAGACCAGGAATTAAGAAAGAGTAAGCTGGGTTGACCAGCTATTGCCAAAAAGCAGCGTTAAAACCATAGTTTTGGTTCTCTTACTCCTATTTTCCCTTCCTTACTTCCTGGGAAATAAATATTCTCTATTACTGTGACCTGGTAGTCAGGGAGAGCAGGATAAGGCAACGATAGTGGATGAGACCGTAATCAGCTACCGTTGGCTACAGTAAACAAATACACTTTATTTGAGGAAATAATTTTCAACAATCATTTTAAAGGAATTTACTACATTGGCGGTTGAAGGCCTTACTAAGAAGAATTCAAAATTATTTGTCGACTGAAGGCCACAAGCAACTTCAGAATACTCAACAGCTGAAGGCCTGAATTACAAGTGAGGAAGGCAATTACGCGTTGAAACATCAAGATAAATTTTAAACAATTGCAACAACTTGATCAAGTAAGACGGAGTGAACCACAGACAGTGCTCCACGGATCGACCTGAGGAATTTCACCACAGCTGTGCAAGTGGTGAGACTGGCGGCCAAGAGTAATGTTCACCTAAGGAGGACAACTCAAACTAGAGACGGTTTAAACGCCGATCAACCCTCTTACCAAAATCACCTAATACCAGACGACCAGTACAACGATGAAACAATTCAGGTGAGGGCGAGGTGACAAACAGCACTGCATCTCCAGAATCCGGTGTTTAAACCACCAAAAAGACAGAAGGAGCCACTATAACCAAGGTAGACAAGGAAAACAATTATCCATACCCCAATCAAGGAAGCTCTCAAATTACACGCCATACTAGAGAGCATCGGCAAGACGAAGAAAAGTACACTGCCGCAAATTACGGTAACCTCCAGGGCAGGTAACTGGGGTGTTAGCGGCCACTAGGAAGTAAGATACCACTGGTTACACTTCACCAATAACAACACCAAAATTCAAAGTAGTATCAAGCAGTAGAAGGCGGCTAATAGCTTCTGCCAATCTGAGAGACTCCACTTGTTGCAGTTGGTCTCACCGACCCCGGGAGCAGCAACACGCAAACAACAGCGAGATCTCAAACAGTGGAGGTTTCACTGCTGGATACGGTTTACTCAACTTCAAACGTCCTGGGCTCGGTCGTCGGCTACAGCCCCTCGATCCGACAGTGACTGCACGCCAACGGTGCCGGCCTCCCCTCGCGATGCGGACCTCCTCACTGCTCCGTCCGAAGCCGACCTGCCTGACCCACACGACGACCCGGAAATACGAGCGGTCGCACCAAAGATAGTACCACAGTACTGGCTATCGATAACCGCTGCTGCTGCCACTCGCGGACAAATAATACTAGCAAACTCAGTGTCGCCATTAACACAAGAAGGAAACGAACCTCACTACCGCTATTACAAGACACCAAGTTATGAACGGGAAGAACGCGAGCCGCACACGGCTCAACTACCCTTGCAAGATCACGCACACGAGAAAGAATCGCAGGGGGCGGAGCACGTCCAACTTCTCGGAGCACAACAAATAACTTTTCAGCCAATTTACCATCCATATTAACGGTCGTCATAATTGTATACGAATGCGTTAAGGCATAGATGTTAGTTGTTCTTGGTGCAATCCTCTTGGTACCTCTAATTTCCAGGATTCATGCATATACATATTATCTTCAAATCGCAATTCGTCGGATTTAAAACAAATTCCTTACTAAACCATCCGATAATTTTGTTTACCTCATCTACAAATTTTCGGAACGATTCCGCAGTTTGCTGTGTATTGTGAGGTTGACGCTGTTTGAAATTTCGTTGTCTTACGTCTTCCATTTCTGAACCTCTGTTTGAAGCTCTGCGACATCCACTGTTTCCCTTGAAATCACTGTAATCTATGTCGCGCACAGTTTGATGTGCATTACATAGGTCTCTATCATGCACATCCTGTAAATGTATTGCCATTCTTGAAACGTGCGAACACCAGTTTTCGTAACAGGAACGCCTTGTCCTCCCTTGAACATCCGTAGTTTTTCTTATCCACTACATACTGCTGCAGACTTATTCGAAACCTGTTCAGAAATAATTTTTCAGAACCCTGTGGATGATCTTCCATGTACGAGTATGTAATTTTGTTTAGTACCCGCTCCTTGGACAACGGTTGTCCTTCATTTTGTGGCACTGAAGACGGAATTTGTGGCTCCCAGTCCGACAAGGGTGGCGAACTGCATGGCGTGAAACTTGTTTCAGTATCACACTCACTTGTTAAGCACTATCGTCATCACTGTTCCCCTCTTGCACAGTGTCTGCACATTCGTGCATATACGACACCATTCACTCCACTGACTCATCTTGCAGAAAAGCTAATGTTTTATCTGCCCCTTCTTTCTCACTCTGCAAAGTTCCTTGGGTTCATTTATGAGGAAATGTCAGCTTCGGCAAATGTTGTAGATACAATGCAATGATTCCTTTGTTTATCGTTGCCATTGCTCTGCTTTGTTTCAACAATACTAGCACTGTACCACTCGTCGGGTAAGCATTTCAACTACGCTCCGTAACCTCATGCTGTGCTGACAGTTGGATACCTCCAGTTCCGCCCCCTATTTTCATTAGCAGTCAATATTATAGTTACATGATAGACAATATATGGAGTGTAGAATGCCGTAAATGCCATTGAGATTTTGCGACCTTGCGTTCAAGGGTTTCCTTCTTAGAATACGACTCAGCATTTAACGCAGCCAGAATCTGGTACAGCACTAGGAAATAATAAGGAATAGAATAAAAATATTACCTTTCATTTTATATGCCTGGAAACAAATCTTGTACAGCTCTAATATCAGTTTCGTAGCCTTTGTATGAGATAGTTATTGATATTATTACAATACATGCTTTCGTACCCTTTTTAGTAACATTCTCAGTAACATAATTGAAATCTATTTCATTTGTTAATTTGTTACAGTTGATAAAATAGGCAACTGACTAGTCGTCCTTGATTCCGTGTAGAGTGAAGATAATTTAATTTCAATTTAGGAAACTATCGTATGATGCGACTGAGACACAAACCCTGAAGAAGTTTGCATTGTAAATGAAGTACAGGGTAATGATTCACTGAATTTCTATTTAATTACAAATTGAAGTGTTTGTTGGCCTGTCCATCTAGCATAAATTATGCTTCAACAACTTGGAAAAATTTGGTTTTTTAAGTAGCCATATATCATTGACATTTCTTGTATAAATCGGTCTATGCATTCAGATACTGATTGAAACAATTCTTCTTGAAATGATAATCTAGCGTCATGAGCTACTTCGCCCGGCATTGCCTTATGTGTCCTTCTCCTTCCGTATCGGTTTATGTTAATGTCCATACCGATGCATTTATTAGTGCCAAAAGTAAAAAATTCGTCCCATCGAAAGTGGTGTTTGCAGACTGAAGAGATTCTTGGAACAAATTTATTTCCTCCAGTATAGTGTACCAAAACGAGATGCAGATCAAAAAGGGAAACTCACGTAACGCTGGGAGGAACAAGCTTGCTACAGGTTCGCCGTCGATGAATTTTACGTATGTTCCACAGTGCTCACAACTGTTTCCCCGGTTTCTTTCATGACCTTGACTGAGTTATAATAGACACGACAGTATCAGACAACCGTTTCAGAATTTTTCCTTTTTTTAAAAGTAATTCCTGCCTGTACGTAGAAAACGAAAGGAGTGAATATAACAAGATAGCTTCCATACAGTTCCAAAACAGGTGACGCTATTAGGAACACATAAGAAGGCGTGAACTCCACAAAGATTTAAGGAATGATTATCACGTGTATTGAAAGGAGCTTTCTGACTGTCTTAACGAATGTTTCGTGGTACTCCTCCATTTACAACTGACTAACGTAAACGCGAGCCCTGCTCAACGCAGTATGCTGCCCGTTTCTTTTCAGCTGCTGCGGAATATCTTTTGACATATGCTCTGCAGTCTTGTCCAACATTAAAAAAAGTTACAACACGTGTTTCTATCGGTAGTCCCGACTTCTATAGTCTAGAATTAATGTTCATATTGATGTTTGCAGATGATAAAAAGTTGCTTTCTACAAAGTGCCTCTTTCCTACTGAACATATTGTGGCATTTTTTAGGATTTAATGAAAAATGGTCTGGTCCTGGGGGCCTCCAAATAGCGAGAACCTAAAGATTTGGAGGCTGTCGGAGGCTGGTGGCGGGCCGCCCCCTGCGCGCCCCTCTTACTCCACCAATGCGAAGTGGTGCCTGGAGACAATAAAAGTCGATAAAAAGTGATGTTGCAGTCACCTACCTCCCCATTCTACGCATAGAATGTACCGATTGTGTTGGCCTACAGAGTCCCCGACACTTGATAATGCTTAAGCCTGACATCAATAAAATGTACGATTCAAAAAGACAATAAGTTGGCACATTCTGGTAGAGCTATCAGCAAACGAAGTTTTCATCCCAAAAATTTCGGAAGTGCAGCCGCCTAAAATTCATATTCGGCAATAGGCTATCTCTTTCTATTATCTTTACAGAAAGCCGACCGAAGTTACAGTACCCTACAGTACTTGTTCGTCGTTTCAAATCACGAAAAACACAGGTGCCATGAACACTGAATGGCGGCTAAGAGTGTACATTGTAAGGGACCGGGTGAAGTAGGCAAGCGATTGTTCACCCTCCAGCGCGGTACACATATTTCAGCCACCGCTGATACCGCATTGCCGGGTCGCTGCCCGCGCGAGTCAGCTAGCAACGCAGAAGAAAAGTGGGTCATTCTGTCGGCCAGGCGGCTGTTGTCATCAGACACCCTGCTGCGTCGTCAGACACCGAGCTTCCGCGTCGCGTTCGGGTCGGTGGGCTGTGAGGACACTGACTGCTTCTGAGTATGTATGTAACGAGTTTTCAATAAAAGTTAAAGTAAATTATTCGTCCGTGTTCAAATGCTGATCACCGGCTCGCCCTAAGACCCTCACGCCCACCCGCCATCATCCTGACCAGTCAAATACCCTATATACATGAGCAATCCGTGGCTATGCAGTCGATCCATGTTGGGCTGTCGATGTTGCATTATTGTAGAGTGTCTTTGTTAGTAAAATTCTTCGCCAAACGAGTTTCAGTTGCTTGTTGCGCCACCGAGTGCCTAAAAGATGAAGTCGACGCTAAGGGATCGACATTTTCACCCCACAGTCGATGTATTGTGATGAGTGTATCTATCGTGTTGTACGCATCTTTCCGTGCCCCAAAGCTTGAGTCAAACCAAAGCGTCCCTTCTTTTAGGTTTCCATTTTAAAGGGAAGTCTCTTGCGGATGGAATTTAAATGATTTAAGAATTCGTCCTCACCATGGGACTACACTACAAAGGGGCTGCCAAGGCCTTCTTTACATGACTACTCTCCTAATCAGACTTCAGTCCATTGCAAAGGGTTCATCGAACCGTCCCACTGTAAATGTCGTGAGACTAGGGTTTCCTGTCAGGTAGACCGTTCGCCGGGTGCAAGTCTTTCGATTTGGCGCCACTTTGGCGACTTGCGCGTCGATGGGGATGAAATGATGATGATTAGGACAGCACAATACACAGTCCCTGAGCGGAGAAAATCTTCGAACCAGCCGAGAATCGAACCCGGACCCTTAGGATTGACATTCTCTCGAACTGACCACTCAGCTACCGGGGGCGGACATCCTCCCAATAATTCTCTGTTATTCCAGTCTCTAACAGTGTGCGGAAAAAACGAACACACATGTCTTTCCGTGTGAGCTGAAACTTCCCCTATTTTATTGCTATGATCGCTTATCTCTGTGTAGGTCACCGTGAACAAAATATATTCGCTTTCGGAGAAAAAAATTTCTGAAATTTCGTGAGAAGTTTCCGCTGCAAAGAAAAACGCTTTTGTTTTAATGGTGTCCATCCCAAATCCTGTATCATGTCCACGACACTCTCTCGCCTATTTCTCGATAGTAAAAAATGTGCTGCTGTTCTTTGAACTTCCTCAACGTATTCTGTTAATCCTGTCTGATAAGGATCCCACACCGCGCAGCAGCACTCCAAAAGAAGATGGACAAGGGTAGTGTAGACAATCTGTTGAGTAGATACCTCTTTACTAGAAACCTCAAAAATACTGTTGGTTTCAAACAGGCAGTACGCTTCAGTTGGCTCACTCTGAAGTTGGTCGTTAGGTATACTGCTGAAATATAAAATCAAAATTAAATAAAGTTTATGCTGCTGCAACGCCGAAATTTTTGTGATAAATTATTACGCCACAAAACATCAACATGTACGTTAACTAAGCGTTATTCACAAATATTTTTGGAAGGTGGGGGTTAACTGTGGTAAAAGAGTGTGTAACACAAGATGAACGAAAGTTGATAACAAATAATGCAGTATATGAGGCGAAGTACGTGAGCTCACTAACCAAACATGAGGACATGTCGATGGCGAATTTTGTAGCTCATTGAGAGGTAATGACTCCTACTGGCAATCACTTTTCTGCTGCACTTGAAGTGGCACCCTTCAACTTCCGCTGGAAGCTCGGTCTACAGTTTGCTTCAGAGTGTAAACAAAGGCTGTCAGTCATTGCTGATAAACGTCCGGCCTAGTTCAAACCTGGATGCCAACACATACACAGCTACCACTCGGAGATGCCATCTCGATTATCACTTGATGCCATTCACCGATTGGTAATGAAACTTGAAAGTAAATTTTTGTCTATCAATGTTCTGTTTGTTTCAGAGTAACAGCTAGCACCCAGGAAAGTGACTGCTAGTTTTATTAGCACCAGAGACATCGCACCCCACCAAGAAGAGTGGCATAAGTCGAAGAATTACATCTTTAGTTTGTCACCTACAATACGTGTGAAGTGCCCCAACGTGCATAAACAATCTAGTGGAATCTACTGTCAAGAATAATTACTTGAAACTGGAAGGACGTTTATACTATTTCGGAATAAGTTTTATGGAATTAATTCTTTAATTTGTGTTTTCTCAAGTATTTCATTTTTTAGTTGTCTCACTGATCTCGCCAGGGTGCGATATGTTATTACTTTTGTTTTAATTTCAGTATGTGATGGAAAAACTTTATTGGTTTCGATAAAGGTTAACAATTAACTCTGCAGCGATAACAACACATAGTGACCAGTGATCATTAACAAAGTAAGTTTTGTGTAAATAAAAGCAGTTTAATGGACTTTGCTTACATTTCTGAAGTTGGAACACCTAATCCATTCATTTTTATAATTATTAATTTCAATTAACATGCATTATCTATCAAGGTGAATAGTGCAAAACAAATTCCGTAAATATTCTTCCCAAATTGTGCTTATCAAAAGTGGCACTACAATGTTAGAACGAGTTTTATCTAATGAACTCATGAAATGTCCACTTGAATGGTCTAACCTCACTATCAACTTGTCTGCTGCTCTTCTGAAAGTTCTTAAAAGTTCGTAAGTTGGAAATCGGTCACTGAGTAGGTGAAAGATGGCAAGTCTGGGCTAACCTTTCTTTTGCGTAATTATTTACATCATGTGAACCTATGCATTGAGGACACTTATATCTAGTTAGGAAGGCACTGTGACCAAAATGATACTTATGAAAAAGGGCTGACAGTGGTTGGGTACGGAATTCATTGTTATGAGATTACATGGAGAAATCTGAATTTACGGGACTGGGTCTGTGTTTGTCAGATTGTTTAGTTGGACAGTAACGGCTGCAGCTGGGTGAAGGGAAACTCGCTGGCTATAGATGCCGAAAAGCCCACTTTATTGGTGTCAGTTCAGAGAACAAAGAAGTGATGCAGGCCTGGGAGTCTCGGTCGCTGTTTTTGCAAAAACTGGCGGACATGGCCTGAACAGCAGTGATTCCCCCATCCACCTGAAGATAAGTGCTCTTAGCGGGCCGCAGTTCTACATCTTTAGTCGGGGCGTGACAGATCGTCGCGCTGGCAAATGATCCCTGTCGAGGACAGTGCATTTTTTAGATTCTGCAGGTATCCGCCTTATGTTTCCACAGATCTTCTCTGTAAGGTTCATGAAAACATTTCGCCCCAATGGCTGCTATCGCCCGGTGTGGCAGAATGCCTGAAAGACTTTCGCCGGGATATCTGTTGCGTTTCTTGACGCCACATAGCCACCCATGGAAAGTGGTTTCCCTTGCGAACAGAGAAACAACGTCTTGGGTGGGAATCCGAATGTGATGTCAGAATATGTATTGGAAAGCATCTGTTCTCCGTCGTGGTAAGCAATAGGATTGGAGGAGAGGAACTTGGCTGTCTTCTGGAGAATTATGCGATTGGTGTAAGGAAGTACTAGCGCATTTCAGTTGGTTGCTTTACTTTTTCAAAAGTACTGCACGTGGAGTATTTTTGGGGATGATAGTGAAGTGACTGAGAAAGGGATTCGGGCTTAGGTCGCGAGTCGAGTCTGACCGTATACTTCGTTTAAGAACCTGGAGTCCCGTTAGATCGTGGCTTCGGGTTTGATCTGGAGACGCGATCACAGATGTCTGTTCCTAAATATGGAATTTCTGATAACAGGTTTTCAGTTACTGTTGTACCTCAGAATGACATTTGACCGCAACAGGACATATCCTACAAATGCAGTTGCTATAACTAGAAATAAAATTACTGTTTCAATTATTCAGATGTGTATGTATGTCTTCGGTGTCGACGTGGAGAGATGGTGGTCGCATCATTCCAGATTCCTGCAGGTGTATGGTGAGCACTATGCAGCATCATCCACCTTTAGGGCGAATTATCACTGTCCACGGCGTGCTCTTTCCAACGGCAGAAGTCACTGTGAAGCTTTGTAGTTCAGAATCACTGTCAAACGAAATAGATTCACTGAGATCGTGTTGTCCATATTTAAACTGTGAGGTGTAGTAAATTATTCCATACATTCCGCAATTTTGTCAACGATTCAGCAGCAAATACATTAAATAGGTGCATGAACTGAATTAATGTTTTTTTTCTGTTTGTGTATGTTCTCACTCTTGATCCTTGTGTAATACAGGTGTCATTATTTTGAATGTCATTCCAGAAGATACCACTCCATTTATTAATTCTGTTCATTTATGTGAGAGATAAGAGGAGTTGTTGTGGAGTTTAACACATTTCGTTAGTGTCAGTTTGACAACTAGGGCCCGAAATCAATTATATGCGTAGAACTCTCTCGTTGCATCTAGTTTCACAGTGATATAGCTGAAGGGTGGTTCTGTACCACACAATATTCTGGGACAGAAGTTCATTACAGATATTTCCACATTATCTTCCTATCGCAACCTTTGTATCGATGGTGGATGTGTAACTAGCAACATGTGTGTAATAAACCTGACTGTGTGGTTTAAGCCAATGCACATCACGTATCTAATTCTGCTAAATTCTTACTTCCAACGAATCAGATATTTTCAGTGGTAAATAGTGACTTCGTACATTTGAGATATAGGGTGTTAGGGCTATAGGTACTGATGTGTTATTCCTTTCGACACATCGAAATTAAACACATAACCAGTCTGTAGTTGCCATACACTTCTTTATTACAAACACACGCTCTTAATGAAATTAACAGTAGCAACGGTTATAATAAAAGGCACCTGCCCTACCGACCAACCAGCAGGACTCAGATTAAAACATTAATGCATTTAAATCCGATAGACACAGATCTTTCAAAATTTACTCAACCAATTTTCACTACTTAAAACAGTGTTCATAAAACCACCGTTAATCAAATTTAACTGACACAACTGACCATTTAAATATGCTTCATGACTTACATAGAAACTGGCTTTCACATAACTCATATCAAATTCTAAAACTACTTCCAACAACTAAGACATTTTCCATGGACTGATCTCAAGCAATTGTAACAAGTTAAAAAGTGTTATCAGATTAATACACTCAACTAGGCTGCTCATTAGTATTACTTACAGGTATGAGGTTCACATACATTTCATACCCATAAATTTAATAATAGCATATTAAATTGTCTTAAAATGGGGGCGTTTCAATTTTACGTTGAAAATTAGTGATGGACGCGAGCAGACCGAAAGGTTCTAACAGATACAGGAGATTCACGGACCGGAAAGGTGAAGTAGAACTATACTCAACTTTGAGCCACAATTAATTGTACGGGAAACCACAACGCTCCACCGGAAAGATGGAATTGCAAGACACTAACAACGTAACCATAGACACCCTGGTACCCCGATCGCAATTTGCTCGCGTCGAACACTGCCAAATGTCTGAAACACAAACACATCAGTGGAAGACAACATTCTGGCGCATCAGATACTCAAAACAATCTGCCCAACTGGTTATAAATAAACCTTTAATTATACATGGCACAAAACGAACCCAAGCAGAACTAACCTACGTGACCACTTGCCCGGTAACGGCTCTTAAAATTTGGTTAGCCAGTTCTCTAGAACCAACAAATAAAATAACATAGAAAAAGGTAATAGGGAAAATTATTTCGGCCCACTCTCGAACGCCAGGCACAGATATACGCACTACTACACTGAAAGATGCAAAACATATAGTCTACACTGAAAGACGTAGTCAGTTTCGCGGTGCAGTGACGACCGAGCAGAAAACATCAGCAAGTAAATTATGTGATATGTTTGTGGGAAGACTGGTAGACGCTAGCTACGCATTGAGCACGGCTTCGTGTCTATTTGTTGTGCGTAGCTAGCACTTCCTTAAATACCGTCAACATATCAGGCGGCCAGACCAAATACAATGACAAGTAACTGAAACAATCAAGATAGTTTTCAGTGCCGCTATTCAATTAACATGAACAGAACCCACTAAGGAACAATCGACGACTCCAGTTCACTCAGTTTGAGTAACATGTAACAGGCGCGAAGGAAATCTGTCCTTCAAAACTCAAGGAAATCCCAATCACCGTCGCCAGCGGATCTGCATTGCAACGGCTAAACACGCCGCAGCAGCTGCCCACACTCCTCCGTCGTACCCGCTCGGCCACTGGCCACGGTACATACATCCAAAGCACCACACATCATTATCGCTCACACAGCTGATCCCGAACTCAAGCCCCAGCAGAGCGAGAGCGGCACAAACCGCCATCCGCCAAACATGTGGAGAAGACAAGCAGGCATCGAAAATCGACTCACAACGATCGGGATGACAATCGACGGAGACTGACGCCAGCAGCTCAGGCACAGATTTTGTGATGAGTCGTACATTAACATGTTCCCACTTCAACGTATTAGTTGTTTTTTCTCTGCGCCTACCAGTCTTCCCACAAACATATCACATAATTTACTTGCTGATGTTTTCTGCTCGGTCGTGACTGTACCGCGAAATTGACTACGTCTTTCAGTGTAGACTATATGTTTTGCATCTTTCAGTGTAGACCATATGTTTTGCAGCCACACGTCTACACTTCAATACCTGGCCTGTTGCCCATGGGAAATAAACGTTAATGGCACGCTTGTGCCGCTTGTACTAGAAACTACTAACCAACCTAAAAATACACTACTTCTAATAGCTATAATTATTAGTCCGGAAGCGAAGTAAACACTAATGAAATGTTCTATACACTGTCCTCAGTCAACAACAGAAATATCTGTAGCTATACCCCTAACACCCTGAATAACTGCCTCTTCGATTTGGTAGTGTTAAGCTCGGTCTATTCTACATTGTATATTGTTACTGAAAGCTTAATTTCCAGAAGAGGAATGACATTAAGGTTCGTTGTATACAGAATGATTTTCATGCATTCACCACTGCGTAATTATCTTTTATTCAAAGTTTTCAATAATACAATTAACAATCCCGTTGCTTTACTTAACAAAACGCGCTGAATGCTCTACATCTGTCTCCTACCGTGCACTTGATACGAGGGCTGCAACTTAACTAGCGGCAACTACTTATTCACAAAAAATGGTTCAAATGGCTCTAAGCACTATGGAGCTTATCATCTGAGGTCATCAGTCGTCTAGAACTTAGAACTACTTAAACCTAACTAACCTAAGGACATCACACACATCCATGCCCGAGACAGGTTTCAAACCTGCGACTGTAGCAGTCTCGCGGCCCCAGACTGAAGCGACTAGAAACACTCAGCCACCGCGGCCGGCCAAGCGGTACAAAAGAGTTACATGTTTGCACTTGTTACTGTCCTTCAAAGCCGTCACCAGGGTTGTGTAGACCCCGTTGTCAGCGATGTGGAAGGCGTAGTATACCGTTAGCAGAGCCTGTTCTGTTAATAGGGCGAATGGAATGGTCTACTGCCTGTCGAATTCTGTAACAGTTCCGAAGCGATTACCACGAAGTAGCATCTCGGAATCAAATCAAAGTCACAAGGACTTAAGTCCGGGGAGTATGGTGGATGGTACAGTACTTCCTAGTCCCATCCACCGAACAGAGCAGCCAAAGCTTGCGCTATATGCGCCAGCGCATTGCCGTGCAAAATGATAGATGCGCTGCGCAGAAAGCGTCGCAACTTGTTTCGGAAAGCATTAGGGGTCGCCGCGAAAGTCTAAAGTGCGTCAGAACCCCAGTATGGTGAAAGTTATGGTGATTCTCGTGTACTACCGTGGTGGTGTTATCCTAACGCATTACGTTCCTCCACGGCGGTCCGTCAATGCACAGTATTACTGTTCGATTTTGGAGCATCACCTGCGACCAGCTTCGCGAAAGAAGCGGCGACACTTTCTGCGTAACCCACCCATAATTTTGCACGACAAGCCTACCCATTTGTACCTGAATAGAGCTGTCACCATTAAATCCCCCTATGATAGTGATGGCACGTGATTGACGTTCTTATTTTCCTAAGCACCTGGGTTCCAGTCTCCATCTGCGTAGTTTCCCTTTAAGCGAATGACTGGATGGCTCCTTTCAGTGGACTAAGGCCATCCAATCCACCTTAAATTTAGCTGAAGAGGAAGGACTTAGTCTGGTTTTGACCATCTTTTCTGAGCCACTGGAAGCGAGTTCCCTGCAGTGTGGTGAGGTCGAGATGACGGCCCGCCGGCAGCTGTCGGCACTGTTGGGCCGACCCACGGGAGCGGCCCTGCCCAGGCTTGGCCGTGAATTAAGCCTTCAGAGCGCCTGGCGGCGAGCAGCCTAATGAAGGCCGTAATGAGGCGCGCCGCCGCACTGTTTGCTCTGGCCGCCCGGCTCTCTCCTTTCGCACAGGCCGGGCTGCCACCGCCCAGCCCGCGCCGCCGGTATTAATCACCGGGTCTGGACAAGTTGCTATTAAAAGCCGATTAGCGTGGCATCGTGGGCGGACGCGGCCCGCCCTGCGCTCAGCCGATGCCGGCAGCAGCCGTCAGCGCCGCGCCCCGGCTCCATCAACTGCTTCCGAGCGTCCCGGAAACGGCGAAGCCGCCCGGCTGATGTCGTGCTACTGTTGCGATCATCGATGGAAAGTTGGGTAACTCTACGAGTAGAAGATAAAGTGGTGAATGCCAACGCCTAATCACAGGACTTGGAGGTCAGAGTCTTGTCCGCTCTGTAAATCACTGATCTGTGGCACATGTGACAATATGGAACAATATTGGTGCATACCGTTCAACGCGCATTGTTAACATGGGACACCGCTGCAGAAGATCCCTACGTATTCCGAAGTTGACGACATAGTCAGCTGCGGTTGGAATTGGTACAGAATCATCGTGACCAGACCTTGGGTTCATGGAAATGCGTCCCCTGGTAGGATAAATCATGTCTTGTTGCTCTTGGTCAAAGGTTGTGTGCAGGTAAGCCCTCATACCGGTGAACGGCTGCTGTTGGAGTTGGTACAGGATCATCGTGACCAGACCTTGGGTTCATGGAAATGCGTCCCCTGGTAGGACGAATCATGTCTTGTTGTTATTGGTCAATGGTCATGTCCAGGTAAGCCATCATTCTGGTGAACGGCTGCTCGAAACATACACCGCACCATCGTCGCAAGTCGGTGAGGGCTGTATTATGCTTCCATTGACCCTGACTGCATCTACATCCACCTCTACATACATACTCCGCAAGCCATCGTCCATCGTATGGTACAAAGGAGAGTTCCCTGTTACACCGCTAGTCATTTCCTTTCCTCTCAAACGGAGAGAGGAAGAAACGACAGTCTACTTGTCCCTGAGTGAGCCCTTATTTCTCGTATCTTGTCTTCGTGGCTCCCACACGAAATGTACGTTGACGGCGCTAGAATCGTTATGCCGTCAGCTTCAAGTGCCGGTTCTATAAATTTTCTCAATTTTGTTCCTCGAAAAGAACGTCGCCTTCTCTCCATTGATTCTCATTTGAGTTCCCAAAGAATTCCCGTAATACTTGCATGTTGTTCGAAACTTTAAAAAACTCCTCCCGCACAGACCATGAATGCCCAAAGGTTCCGACTGGCCGCCGTGTCATCCTCAGCCCACAGTCGTCACTGGATGCGGATACGGAGGGGCATGTGGTCAGCACACCGCTCTCCCTGCCGTATGTCAGTTTCCGAGACCGGAGCCGCTACTTCTCAGTCAAGTAGCTCCTCAGTTTGCCTGACAAGGGGTGAGTACACTCCGCTAACCAACAGCGCTCGGCAGATCGGACGGACACCCATCCAGCCCGAAAGTGCTTCGGTGATCTCACGGGAACCGGTGTTACCACTGCGGCAAGGCCGTCGGCATCGTTGTTCGAAACCACCGGTAACAAATCTAGCCGCGCACCTCAGTACTGCTTCGAAGTCTTAATTTAATCCGATGTGGTGCGCATCCGGTTTCCCAAACACTCGAGCACTACACGAGGACAGATCACACTGGCGTCGTATATCCGGTCCCCAGGGATAGTACTCTAGGGTTATTTTTTATTTTCCGACACAGTGACGGTTATCTTTACAGACCATCTCCAATAACCATCTTCAGAAGCAGTTGCTGTAGAGTGGAACAATCCGTTGTCACTGCAGAAGACAGCAGTTTCAGACAGTCGAAACCGGTTATCAATAAAAATAACTGTAACGCTGTCATGTATTGAAAAAAAAACATTCAACTGTTTCAGCAAACATGGACTGCTCCGGACGGTGTATAAAAATAACGCCGTATTTTGCACCAGAGATCAAAAGCAGCAAGATAGCTACAAACCACCAATATGCCTTCATACTTCATATCTTCGCCATCGGAGTTGGCATTCTCCAGCAGGACAAATGTCCGTTTCACAAGGACAGAGTCAGAGTGGCTGAGGAGCATTATAATGAAACGATGTCCTGGCTTCCAAATTGGCCAGATCTATACCTCATGGAACACGTCTAAAACGCTATCGCGTGCCAGATCTGCACCCAAAAAATACCTGTGTGTAGCCGTGTGGTCCCATACCTCTGTTTTTACAAATAGGTCATCTATTGAAGGCTGTAAAAATTTCTCAGATCGTCTCATTTTAAATAAAAAATGAGGTTTATGCACAGTGCTTGTACTTTACGACTGTGAAATTGTTAATATTTTCCGTTGAAGAGCTATCGTTTTCCGCTCTCAGCCCGCTAATATCGTGGCGCTTTGGGGAAAAACAACGAAAGAGTAGTCTTGATGTATTTTGTGTACTGAGAATAATAGCGAGTCTACCTGTACTGTTTATTGATTTGGAATATTCTACCAGGACACATTTCCATTGCAAATACACTTTTCGCGTTTGCCACCGGATCGTATTGTGTAAATACATTCGCACTTACTACTCCACTCAAGTGGCTACTCGTGGAGTCCAGCTTTCCGCCTTCGCCCTCCGTCAATTTTCTCTGCTTCAGGAGGTAATCTGATCTGGAAGAAAAGTCAGCTATTTCCCACAAGTTTGAAAAGTGGCCAATTTACAGGATGGGGGGGGGGGGGGGGGAACATTAACGACGCTGGCAGGTTCCGATGAACTTCATGTGTCGCGGTACTCGAGGCAAAATTCAACCATGGGATGGAGAGATCCCACTTTGATTGCGCGTGTGAGTGATAAGTTATAAGTGCAGCTTTCAGATTCCTATTAACTCTCTCCACGACAGACAGTTTAGGGTAATAGCGGGTGGTAGTTACGTGATGGGTGTCCTGCCCAAAGCGAATGCCAGGGAATTATCACTAACAAGAGTACCAAGAGTGCCAAACAGCGAAATTATGTTACTTACATGCCTAATGCTATGTCCTAAAATCACACCTGTTGTTCGCACTAACCACACAAAACGCGAAAAGGCGTCGAAAGCAAAAATATAACTTGCCTTAGTCCGGGCAAGAGGACCGACATATTCGACGATCCTCCGCATGGCATTCGGCACAGGTGGACTGCAATGAAGCACTAGTATGACCCGAACTAGGCTTTGCCCGTTTACAGTCACAGCACTACCGAACCATCTTCCTAACATCCCTGTAGAGGGAGGGTCATGTCACACGCTGTTTAACCTTCTGAAGCGTCTTATAAACACCTAAATGCCCACCAACCAATAACTGAGCGTAATATCTAAAGATAGCGGGATAAAGATTACAGGGTAAACTATTCTTTCCACTGCCCACCCTTGATCTGTAAACATGAAATGCTCCTTTTAAGTTGGTACCCAGATATTACCTCTCCAGACTGAAGACGGTGTTTAATCTGGTACAATTCCAGATGAGAATCTTGCTGCTGAGCAAGGTCACTAAATAACTCAGGAACCTCAAGATGACACAAACAGCGACTTCCTGATCGGTCACGTGCCGAAAACCTCTCTCTTCACGCCCAGACTCAAAGATACGGCTCAGCACGTTAGCAAGCACATTTTCGCTGCCGTTTATGTGTTTCAACAGAAACTTGAAGCAGAGGTTGAAAATATCGCTTCCGTTGTAAGATTCTTTTTATTTAGAACACGACCTGTTTCGGGCTCTTATACGCCCATCATCAGGTGTTATAACCGAAACGGTATTTTCAACCTCTGCTATAATGCTTAGCTGCCAATTTTCCTCCGACAGGACTGTTTGTAGAAAGAAGGCCGAAATGCGCATCGTCCATCCAGCAACCTGCCCCATTTTACGAGGTCGCGCTAGGACCCACGAGAGCACCTGATTGTCAGTTTCCACGATGAACTCACCGTGTTCTAAGTAGAACTTGTATTTCTCTGAACCAAAGACAACAGCAACGGCCTCAAACTCCTAGGTGGAATACTTGGCGTCAGTAGCTGCCAACGTGTGTGACACATAAGCAATGAGTCGACGCTCCTAGTGCTGATCCTGCAACAACACGGCTGCTATCCCGGAATCTGACGCGTCGGATTGCAAGATGAAAGGTAAATCCAAACTGGGAACAGCTAATATGGGGGCATTACTAAGCGCCCTCTTCAGTGCTTCGAAGGCAGCCTGCTGACTTTCGGCCGACCTGAACTCGTCCTTTCTAATGGAGTAATGTTACGTAGAAGCAGGTGTAATCAGATGATTGACGAACACTAACTTCACTTAGCGAAGGTTTATTCAGCACTGGCACGTACAAGAGAGCAGAGCGAACTGCCTCCGGATAGAACACTTACAGTATATATACAGCTACAGAACATTCCAGTACAATGTTTCTTGACATTTGTGGATACTTCTAGAATGTACTCGAACCGAATATAGATACTGAAGTTGTACAGTGCAGCTCAGTTTTGAACTCACGACCCTCCATGCAACAGTTAAGTGTCATAGACACTACACCACGGTGCTACTCAGCTTCTTCTGCAACGATATATTGAAAGGGATTGCCGCCTCGGCGAATTTTGGCACGTACTTACGATAAAATTTATCATACCGACAAACCGAACTACTCGCTTTTTAATTCTAGTGGAACGAAAATTGAGAATAGCCCGAGTTCGGGACAGTAAAGTCGAACCCAGTCAAATGAAACTAAATGTCCCAAAAAGGAAATCTCGGACCGCACTAAGTTAACTTTCAACGTCTGACTGTTAAGCACGCTTCCCCCAACCTTGCCAAAACAACTGATGGAGGTGGGCCAGACGTTCGGGAAAAGTCGTGCTCTGAATCACGATGTCATCAAATTAATCGTAAACAGACTTGAACGAATAAGTTGGGCAGAACAGCTGTACCAGTGGCCAACTCGAAATCGACACGATTGAATTCTGTCAAGTTCCAGTCTGCAACAAATGCCGTCGCAGCCTTCGATTCCTTCGCCAGAGCAATATGATAATAGGCTTGGTTGAGGTCCAGGACGGTGAATTACCTTACACCGGCAAGCCATGTAAATCCTAGTGCAAATCGGGTAATGGGTTACACTCATTCGAAGCACGTTAATCAATGACGGACTTAACTCCCCCGTAAGGTTTCTTCACAAGAAAAACGGGAGAAGCGTAGAGTGAAATGGATGGTCGGATAACCTCTTCGGGTAACATCTCTTCTACCTCCCGACGCAATGCATTCATTTTCGGAAGTGCCAGGACTTAAGGCGACTGTCTAATGTCTAACGGACACTTAATCTGTCAACTGAACACGATTTTCAATTTGATTTGTCGTCCCAGTAAGGACATAAGATGCCGCAGCACAGTCCCCTCTTGCTGGGGTTCCTCCATCGACTGATGCCCCAAATCAAACTCCCCATACCCTGTGCCTGCCGAACGGACTTACGAGCACGTCGACAAAAGGGGAATTACACCAAAGGAGCAAACCTAAAATAAAAGTGACTTTTCCCATAATCCAAGACATATCTGATCCAACTAACGAAGTCGCAGCCCAGGTAAAAATCAACACTCAAACCTTTAATGACCATGACCTGGTCATGAAATATCACCTACACGACAATAAAAAACTAACGAACCCACTATGGTAAGCTGCTACCCATTAATGGTGTGGCATCCGGTAACCACGGGCAATAATTTAGTAGGCTGACAAACGGTAAGGAGAGTCCAAGCTGCAGCGTCTGAAAGAGCGCACAGTGGCTCATGCTGATGCTTGGACAAGCATATGGAGGGGATTCAAATCACGCACACTCGGATGACTACAGGCACTAGGCGTAAAAGTACTACGGCATCTGTAATCTCTAGCGTTAGTTGTTCTGCGTCGACTTAGGTTTTGGTTGGCACGAGTGGACAAAATGCCGCGACTTCCCGTAACAGAAACGCCGCTCCTTCGCCTGTGCGACATCATTTATTGTGGCATTGCTGTCATCCTGAAGACGCCCGACTCCTCCAGCCGTCTCACTTTTCGCGTCTGCTCGGGCAATTCCAATGATATCAGAGACCAGACGCTCTACGTCGCGAAATGCGGTAGACTTTGCTGGAAACAAAACACAAGAGCGATCCTCTTTATTAATTCCCTGCACAATAGTAGCCACCACCTCTGCTTCTGAAAGCTGCAGTGCGTACATCCCCCGTTATCAGTAAGAGGTTCGCCGACCTGCTGCACGCGGAAAAATATTGGTTAATCTATTCATTCCGGAGCCGGGTCGAAAGCATTTGCCTAAGGATCGTCGAGCGTAGCTCACTTAAGTCGCCCTAACAGGACAGAACAGAGGTTACCATTTCAATTAAAGGATCTTTATGCAAGCAGTAAATAATCTGAGAAACCGAATCCCAAGCAACCTAGAAAATAATGAGTTGCTTCTTTGCACAGAACGACAAAAATTTCACGTAACTGGTTAACGTTATCTACAGCGATGATGTTAAGGAATGGATTCAGAAGTTTGACAAAATAGGTTGCCTCAACAGGCATATTCTATTCTACAATTCCCTTAACACTCTTCTGTCGAAGTGATTATCTCACTATCCCCGGATCCGCCATCCCTTTCTAAGGCGTTTAACTTTCTTAGCGCAGTCTTAGCCCAAGAAGCAATTCATTAATCTTAGCCCTGGCCGGGACATCAGAGATTACTTATGTCAGATCCTCTACTCGGTTAGACTAATGCGTGATCTCTGCCTGCACGCCATAAATTTGGGCGCAAGAGGTACTAGAAACTGGCAGCAACACAATGTTTCCACCTAAGTCCACTAAAGAGGCAGTGGCAATAGCAAGCGACTGACCCGTCCACTACGCTCCGCCGTGATATGCACGGTAAGAGTCAGTACAGCACGGAGACGTGGACATAACCCGCTGACGTCACCTTCCTCGTTTTAGAATAGAACTCACAACTCATATGATAGCTCCTTTTTCTCCAATGTCCCCACTCCAATCACATTATGAGCTTCCATGTTACAGTGGGTACCTGAAACGAGAGTCAGCCTCAAACAGTTCCCGAACACAACAAAAAATTTGCAGCAAGAAAAGCATACACGAAAAGTAACTCACCAAATAACGAACGATGTTCAGTAAAAACAAGATGGATTAGAACACATCCATGCTCTAGCTAGCATTTTGATATTGCCTTAACTAGGACGCTGATTAATGAGATGACACAGTCAAGGGGTCCCAACGGAAAGTTTGGGTAACAGCTTGAACATCGTTTGTTTCTTTAAAATGATGACTTCACAAATTTGTTGATAGTATACACCAAATTTTCTTACGTTCCTTTCTTTTGAAAATAAATGTTTACTAGCTGCAAGAAATAATTTTTTTCCCTTTTAAAACAGTGCAACATTAGAGAATGTTCACCCACAGTGAGAATACACATTTTGCATTACGTTACAAGAAGCAGTTTACTAATTTCAGGTGTTAAATCTTGTCTTATTGAAACTGCTTATTTTCACCACAAGGCTCATTTATATTAAGAAACCAAATTTTCGCTATGTCCCAAAAGTTCTACAAGAGGCAGTTTACTAATATCAGGCATTAAATGTTTTCTTACAGAAACTCTGTAACTCTACGAGTTTCATTTATATTAAGAAACCAGATTTTCATTATGCTCCAAAGCATTACAGAAGAAGTTTACTCCCTTCAGGTATTAAATCTTTTCTTACAAAGCAGTGTAATAATACATACGATTTCAAATTTTCAAGCAGAACAATATCCTCAGAGAGGTTCCTTTGACTGCAATAAATTATGAGGAACCGGCCTAGTTTGAGATCAGGGTGCAGGCCAGCGGACGGCACATTACATTCCGAAGTAGGCCTCTGGCACCCGATCCGTGGCGACAAGGCGTGAAGTTAACCCTGGATCATCTACAACACACATAAAAGCTCTAATAAATAAAGCTGAGATAAATCAATAGTTGACTGACCCAGGCAAAAAAGGAAAAAACACTATTCTCAAGGCTCGAGCAGAAGCCAGCACGAGAAATTTCACAGTATCCGAACAAGAATTTTAATCTCCATATATCTAGTATTAGGTTCCAAAGAAAGTAAGGTCTCTTTTCAGGGTGCATCACACCTGCAACCGCTTATGTCGACCGTAAACAAATGTTCGGCGAGAGAATTCGAGTTAGCCACGCCAACAAGTAACAAGCATGTCAGTACGCCCGAAAGATTACTCAGGCAACTGTTAACTAAAACTAGACAAGAATTACAAATCATTGATGCTTCCTCACAACGATTGTTATTACTCCCTCCTTAACAAATAAAGCTGAACAGCTAAATTAAAACAACACAAGGTCGCAAGAGCCTTTAAAAGAATTAAACACGAACAATACTAAAAGAAAAATTTTCAAGTGTGTGTGAATTCCTAAGGGACCAAACTGCTGAGATCATTGGTCCCTGGAGTTACACACTGCTTAAATTAACTTAAGCTAAGTTACTCTAAGGACAACACCCACCCTCACACACGCACACCCATACACTCCGCCGGGATTGGCCGCGTAATTCGTGTCATGGCGCCTCCAACCGTGCGGACACTCCGCGCCGCTAACAGTTCAAATGGTTCAAATGGCTCTGAGCACTATGGGACTTAACATCTGAGGCCATCAGTCCCCTAGAACTTAGAACTACTTAAACCTAACCAACCTAAGGACATCACACACATCCATGCCCGAGGCAGGATTCGAACCTGCGACCGTAGCGGTCGCGCGGTTCCAAACTGTAGCGCCTAGAACCGTTCGTCCACAGCGGCCGGCCGCCGCTAACAGTAAAAGACTCAACCTAAACTGATCTCCTTGCGGCATTTGCCTTTTTAGTTTAAGAAGGCTTAACCATAACAGGTCTAATAGTTTGCCTACGAGGGAGAGGGTTGAGCACACGTGTCTGCAGTCCAGGAAACGTACGACGAGGAGTTGAGTACCAAGCAGCCAATGGACGGTCTTTCTGAAGACATTGCTGAGTATGGGCTACCATCTTCCTCAATCAGCTTCTTCTCTTTTGTGTACTAAAGACGTTCGTCTAAATAAAGTGATAGTTAACTTCATCAAGACTACTGGTCACAATCTGTAGGTTTTAATGGTGTACGTAAATTATAAATATGTCTTGCTGATGAAGATATTTCAGTATTGGTGTGAATTGTAATCCAAGGCACTTTTAATTATTTTCCAATTCAATTCAATTCAATTTTTAAAACATTATGTACAAACCTGTAACATTTAAGCTTTTTATTCTTGTAAATATGCATTTCTGTATTTGTTTATTCTATTATGTGTACATTGTCACTATGTGTTGCCGATGGCTAAATTGAGTACACACTCAAAGGCCAAATAAAAAAATAAAAAATACAAAAATAAAAAAAATAAAAATAAAAAAACAGCCAATAATGACTAAACCGGCGCAACATACACAAGCAGGCCGAAACGAATGTCATAGACTTGTCAACGAACACTCACCATTAAAACAGGTAGAGGCAGATCCGAAGCTCTATCTTCCACCAAGCATGGCAAGAAAGCCGGGCAAATGTCCGCACAAATTACCATCAAACGGCTGGCTCGCCGCAGTAACTGCCGCAGAGCTCTACACCAACAGTGCCATCACACGGGGCCCGCTGCTGGAACATGCGCACACCGGGAAAGCTAGTCTACGCTCTCACAAAAACAATTATGCTCTTTACAATGAAATGAAAACCCTTAGCTGCTTACAGGAGTGGACATACGTCAACGGGGACAGATGAAAATTTGTGCCCCGACCTGGCACACATGTATTTTTTTTTTTTTTTAGAATCCATCTGAGCCACCGAGGACACAGAGGGTAGTGCGATGTAGGGATTTATCTCTGGCACGCATCCCGCGAAACCCACATTCTCAACGTATTGTCCAGCACCATATTCGTAGTGCTCCCGCCCATTATACTCATTACTCGCGGCGCGTTGCCGATTCCCGTAAGAGTTCGGGCACTGTTTGTGCATCCGCACAGAAGAAGAAGAGGGTCAAGTGACCGGTGAGCCTTAACTATGTATTTACTAAGATGGTATCTGTTCTTTCGGAGATGTCCGAAAGAACAGATACCATCTTAGTATATACAAGTATGCTCTGCCTCGCGCCCCGTCCTCTCCGTGACTCAACACCAGCCTCCGGCCGACTGTCACCTCCATCGTTCTTCCACCACAGAGCCCTAGGTCCCCAAATAGCCAACGACGGTGCTCAAATTCACGGGATACGAGATATCGAATCCGCCACACAGCTCAATGTACAAGCTACAAAATGAGACAAAAATAGTTGTTAAACTTTTTACGCTCCCAAGATGTGTTCCACGGTGCCGTCTTACATATCAAAAGAAACCAAAACATCCCAGATAACAGTCAACATGAACGTTGTGTCTGAGGTGTCGCAAATTTGACTATAGTGCGAGTGCAATGTTCGTTATAAAACCAACCCTAGATCATACAAGAGAAGCGAGTGCAATGCTCGTTCTTTTCTCTGGGCTCTCAAAATAGCTGATCGCTACCACAGAGACAAGAACAACTTGGGTATATAACAGATTATATTTGTTATTTGAGGGTCGCTTGGACCTGGAAAAGTCGTACGATAGTGGTGGATATTGAAATCTAAGTGAAGAGTGAGATTAACACTCTGCCGTCCGGCGACACCAAAGCGGTGTCGTGCGCAAAATAGCAGTCAACGGCCGGGGACACCACAGTGCTGTCGTGTGCATAGTATCGCGCAGTGGCCAGCGACAGCACTTTAGTATCTTTTGCATTCTATTGGTGTTTTGTTTAAGTAACAATAAGTTACACACATCAACAAGTTTTTGTTTCGTTTTTATAAGTACTTGTGGCAGACAAAAGAGACGATACGATTAAAAAATGGCTCTGAGCACTATGGGACTTAACATCTGAGGTCATCAGTCCCCTAGAACTTAGAACTGATTAAACCTAACTAACATAAGGACATCACACACATCGATGCCAGAGGCAGCATTCGTACCTGCAACCGTAGCAGCCGCTTGGTTCAGGACTGGAGCGCCTAGAACCACTCGGCCACAGCGGCAGGCATGAAACAAACAAATTTTGTATTTATTTACGTACGTATAGCTTCGAAATTTCATGAAAGTAGGGGAACAGGATTGAGAACGTATTAGAACTAACGACGAGATTAGTAAAATGGAACAATTTATAATCTCCCGATAATGTCAAGAACGGCCGGCGACAAGCCAAGTAATCCGAATTAGCGCTGCCGGCGCCAAGCAAATACATTTGCACGAGACGTGCGGACGGCAAAGTGTTAACAGTCATTTATGTGCTCTAAAGATTGACACTAATTGTAGTCTAATTAACAGAGAGCAAATATCTGTAAAACTCAAATCAAATTACAAAATGACTAACATTGTGGGGACGTACCAAAAACTGTAGAATATCGTATGCAGAAAGCACAACAAGATCTGATCACCTGGGCAGCTTGCAAAATCAAAGTTAACAATACAGTAACGTGCAACAACTTATAACCAAGTCAAGCAACAGAAGTAGCGTGGCCAAGAAAGCGAGTAACGAGTTGCTCAGGATGTAGGTTGTTCTACTACAATTTGCGACACTTATATTTCTCCAAATCAGCTAGCGAGCACCAGTCAGTAAAAGACAGTGGCCGAAGAAAACTGATTCTCAAGAATAGCCCAGAGACAAACACCCAGAATCTAAGATTCACTCTCCCCCACCCTCCACTTTCTAGAAATTCTACATTGAGGAGAGGACTCAATGATGCTGCCAATGTGACAGACGCGAATATCGCTTATTTCACGAAAAAAAAGAAAAACAGAGAATCTCAGAAGATATTTACCACTCTTGGCATAGAAAATGCATCTTAACAAACAAGAGGTTGGTACTGGCCTGAAACAGTGTTTCCCCGATTGTTCGGAGCTTTGTATCAAGTGCGGTTGCAGGGCAACTCCGTTTGAGTGGATAGCCAAAATGTTGTATTCACCCAATGGTTCAAATGGCTCTAAGCACCATGGGACTTAACATCTGAGGTCATCAGTCCCCTATACTTAAACCTAACTAACCTTAGGGCATCACACACATCCATGCCTGAGGCAGGATTCGAGCCTGCGACCGTAGCACCAGCGCGGTTCCGGACTGAAGCGCCTAGAACCGCTCTGCCACAATGGCCGGCAAAAATGTTGGAGTGAAAGCAACCATCGTCCTCACGCTGGCTGGGTGGTGGCTTGGCAGCTCGGTATTTGATGTTTGTGCAGAAAAGGCAGAAATGTCGAGCTCAGTAAATTATTCTCTATGGTCAACTGTGGCAGCACAGGTCCTCCTAGCATAGCTAGACCACGGCGCCAGCTCTGTCCATAGTAGCATGAAGCAGGCAGGAACTACACTTTCGAATAAACTGCCCACCCCTCTGAGGAGGTGCGCCTCTCGCAATGACGCTCACTGACTGCCTTCTGCCGACAACAGCACACTGAGTCCACACTGGTAGTGTACTGCGACACTGCGATAAACACCAAGCCTTTCTCCCGGCCTCGCAGATCCAATACTCACAAAATGGTAAACATAATTTAGTAGCAGGAAATAAAATAAAATCCCATAGTGATATGTCACATTCTTAATTAGAATTTCAATACTGAACATGGGAATGCGCTCACATATTCTTGTTGGCTTTCCTTATCTGCACCATAATTTGGCTAACCTCTAAGGATCACCAGCTACCAAATTCATAAACTTTAAACACTTTGAAAGATGCTTGTTGTAACAACAACTTTTAGATCTTTCTTCCACTTACTCTGAACTGCAATATATCGCAAAGATACTTCAGCACCAAGCAATCAATCATGGATGGTATCATGAGTTTTGGATATTTCGTTGGCCTACCTGGAATGGAATACTCTGGCAAGTTGTAGGACTAACCAATGAGAAGCGAGCGGGACTACGTACTTCACTGTGCGCAGGCCGTTTGTACGGCACGAGGGCGCTTTAGTCGAGTTTAGTGTGGTCTGGGTCTTCCTGTCGACGTTGTAGGTGCTCCGTTTGTATTATGGACGAGTAATGTATTAAGTCTCTGTAGACGTTGCTTTCTCTTAATCTTTCTCAGATGATGTGTTAGAAATGAATGGTGAAATAGGAGCTCGCATAGCGCAGCTGAGTGTAATACTGTCTGCAACGTTTCCCGCTCGTTAATGCGGATGTTCTGTGTTGTGGTTACTTCTCAAGGGACATGGTACAGAAGCGGGTTTTCATTAATCCATCTGAATAATAGCGTTGTAGAATTCACGATTCTCTCCTTTAGTTAAATATTTCCAGCATTTTCCAACGCATATAAAATTGTTTTTGTTCAGTTATTCCTTTTACTGTGATTTTCTATACCATAAATTCCATGTACGGTCGATTGTATGCATCATTGAGCAATGATACTTTTTTAGAAAAATAAATATCAAATGAATCAAACCTTTTGAGGTTTATGCCTAATTCAAACCACTGACAAATTCGCGCTACAGATTTCTATTACGTTCGTGGTATCATATGCATGTTGTATTCTGCATCGAGTGTGGCACGTATGTTTACATGTTGTCTGCCTTCAGCAGGAATACTACTCAACGTAAGTCACTATTACATTCAGCACACACGTTACTCAAAATTGTAGATGCACGTCATGTAATGCATATTGGTGTTCGTGTGTGGATTTCCGATTACTATGTAGGAAACGTTCACTTTATTGCCTTCCTTTACAAATTATAGGCAGGTAGCGTTTAAAATCATTTGATGAGTTTAACCTTTAAGCGGGAAAGTGGTTTCATCCAGAGACTATTTTTGTACACATATTTGCATATGTTCTGGTAAGACGTGAGAAGGGAGATAGCTTATAGTTTTCAATCACTAACTCCGGCCCAGAGGGCACACGAATTGCCTCCTAATCCAGTGACGGCTGTCGGTTCCATGAAGTACGAAATTTAATATTCAACTCTTTCAGTCGGTAAGCCTCACGACAGCCTTTCAGATGAGCCCACCTGCGCCACAGAAATGACATCTTGCACACTGGTTAACTGGAAATTTTGTTCTGCCTAGTGTTCCAGCTAGCGGTTTTCTGCAGACAGCGCAGACATTCGTTATTAGTTTACTAAATGGTATAATAGTGTCTGTTATTTAGTTGGAAGCAGGTAACACATGTTCTGGGGCACTCGTTTGCAGCTCGAGTTACGAAAGAATCTATGTACAGATTGTGGATGTTATGATGTCTGTAGACAAACACGTTGGTTTATATATTGTCGCCGAGACTTACTCAGCAGAATAGCCAAGATTTCTCCATTTTATATCTGACATGTCAGCATTTGTAACAGCAGTAGTGGCAAACCACTGGTGCGTTATTTCGATGGACAATGTTGCTGTCCAGCAAGGGAAGAGGATACGACAACAATACAGGGCGGTTCAGCTGTCCCTACCGATGTCGTTCTATGCAGCTCGCAATTCTATACCTTGCCTTCAAAAACCACCCCCAAGATTTTCATATTCTCTCGCTCGCTACCTTTTTGTAAGAAATTTAAGTAGTTAAGTTTTGTACCTGGGTAAGTTTTAGCTGGAGGCCATTGTTTTTGAGTTATTCAAGAAAAACGTACAAAAAGCTAGCTTCAAACCCACCTCCACCCTCACACTCATGCCTCACAGTTCAGGATGTCTAGTACGTTGTTCGTGGCACTCCCTCCTACCACTGTACAAATATTTCCAACTACACGAACTACTCTCGGTATTGATGTCGATTGGTGTATTAAGCCATCACCATAATCGGCTATTTCGTTAGCATTATTAATTTAAACGTGAACATGAGGATAATGAAAGGAAAATGGTTGTTGTAAAAGTCACGTTAAAAGTAACTACGCTGACAGTTAGATCTAAACTTAATCCTTAAAAGCACAGTAGTTTTGTAGTCAGAAGGTATGACGAATACAGTGATGTAATTCTTATTTTATATTATAAAATTCACAAAATTGTTGGGTAAAATATACACAGACTAGAATTTTACAACACCTAACTGCTCATATAGGCCAGTGGCGTAGAAAGGCCTGTCAATGAAGACCAAAGAAGGCAGAATGTGGGAGATGATTTTTGGAGTGGTGTAGTGGCATGAGGGAGTGCCATGAACAACATGCTAAGGAGCTGAGTGTGGGAGTCGGGGTGCGTTTGAACGTCACGTTCACCTCTAGTGAAAACGTACAAAATTTAACTACACTACTGACCATCAAAATTGCTACACCACGAAGATGACGTGCTACACAAGCGAAATTTAACCGACAGGAAGAAGATTCTGTGACATGCAAATGATTAGCTTTCCAGAGCATTGACACAACGTTGGTGCCAGTGGCGACACATACAACGTGCTGACATGAGGAAAGTTTCCAACGATTTCTCATACACAAACAGCAGTTGACCGGCGTTGCCTGGTCAAACGTTGTTGTGATGCCTCGTGTAAGGAGGAGAAATGCGTACCATCACGTTTCCGACTTTGATAAAGGTCGGATTGTAGCCTATCGCGATTGCGGTTTATCGTATCGCGACATTGCTGCTCGCGTTGGTCGAGATCCAATGATTGTTAGCAGAATATGGAATCAGTTGGCTCTGGTGGGTACTACGGAAAGCCGTGCTGGATCCCAACGGCCTCGTATCACTATCAGTCGAGATGACAGGCATCTTATCCGCATGGCTATAACGGATCGTGCAGCCAAGTCTCGATTCCTGAGTCAACAGATGGGGACGTTTGCAAGACAACAATCATCTGCACGAACAGTTCGACGACGTTTGCAGCAGCATGGACTATCAGCTCGGAGACCATGGCTGAGGTGTTACCCTTGACGCTGCATCACAGATAGGAGCGCCTGCGATGGTGTACTCAACGACGAACCTGGGTGCACGAATGGCAAAACATTTTTTCAGATGAATTCAGGTTCTGTTTACAGCATCGTGATGGTCGCATCCGTGTTTGGCGACATAGCGGTGAACGCACATTGGAAGCGTCTATTCGTCATCGCCGTACTGGCGTATCACGCGGCGTGATGGTATGGTGTGCCATTGGTTACTGGTCTCGGTCACCTCTTGTTCGCATTGACGGCACTTCGAACAATGGACGTTACATTTCAGATGTGTTACGACCCGTGGCTCTACCCTTCATTCGATCTCTGCGAAACCCTACATTTCAGCAGGATAATGCACGACCGCATGTTGCAGGTCCTGTAAGGGGCTGGCTGGACACAGAAAATGTTTGAATGCTGCCCTTTCCAGCACATTATCCAGATCTCTCACCAATTGAAAACGTCTGGTCAATGGTGGCCGAGCAACTGGCTCGTCACAATACGGCAGTCAGTACTCTTGATGAACTGTGGTAACGTGTTGAAGCTACATGGGCAGCTGTACCTGTACATGCCATCCAAGCTCTGTTTGACTCAATGCCCATGCGCACCAAGGCCGTTATTACGGCCATAGGTGGTTGTTCTGGGCACTGATTTTTCAGGATATATGCACCCAAATTGCGTGAAAATGTAATCACATGTCAGTTCTAGTACATATAATATATTTGTCCAATGAATACCTGTTTATCATCTGTATTTCTTCTTGGTGTAGCAATTTTAATGACCAGTAGTGTACAAATGCCTTGCGAAAATGGTCCTGTTCATTTTTCCTGTAGGGTTAATAATTTGCGCGTAGCGATCGAGAGAGTGTGAACATTTTGCGCGGGGTTTTTGAAGACCAGATATAGAATGACGGGTTGCATAAAGCGACATCGGTAGGGGAAGCTGAAGCCCGATTATATTATGCAGCGATTGTTGAAGGGACGCGAGTGCGGTAACGAATGTCACGAACTCGGGCGCCGAATTCTCGCCAGCGATGGGCGCTGTCACGGTCGGGTACGCACCAGCTCAGACGTACGCTCCATCTGCGGCAAGTCTTCGCCCCGGCGCGTTACGGGCCGTGACTGTGCGCAATTTCTAACGAGGGGCCTGATTTCACGGCGGCGCGGCTAAGACGCCGGCAGCAGAAAGCCCGTATCTACCGAGAGCGCCACTGCGAAATTGAGGGTGAGAGCAGTGGGAAGGCCGTGGGGACCGGCAGAGGTGTTGGGCCGCAGAAGGCCGCGGCGTGACCTTGCCGCCTGATCGCTGACCCCATCAAGAGGCAGAGCAGGCGAGAGGGCGTCTTCCCTCGTTTGTTCTGCCGCTAACTGCCGGCGGCCGGGAGGGGAACGAAAATGAATAGGCAAACAAGATCCTCACCAACAACAATCGATTATTTTCCAATAAAAGCATGACTTGCCAGATGGCTGCGATTGAGGACAGCTCGCCGCAGCTTAATCGCTGCCAGGAGGAGAGAGACGCGGGGGCCGGAACTAACGACTGGCGCCGCCAGTGGCCTGGATGGCAGTATCAGGAGTTCCGGATATGTTCCAACGACTCTTCTGCGTTCCGAGGAAAGAGTAAATTGTAACAGAAGTAGCAGAATGTATTGACGTAAACTACCTGTCAATCCGAAAATTTTACTTATTTCGTTATTTACACAATTTAATTTGGGCCTTCGAGCCCCGTCTTACGACAACAAAACACTTTACAAATAAAGAAATAAATTTCCTGTGTGAATGCGCGATCACTGTGAATAATTTGCCGGCCGTTGTGGCCGAGCGGTTCTAGGAGCTGCAGACTGGACCGCGCGACGGTTACAGTCGCAGGTTCGAATCCTGCCTCGGGCATGGATGTGTGTGATCTCCTTAGGTTAGTTATGTTTAAGTAGTTCTAAGTTCTAGAGGACTGATGACCACAGCAGTTAAGTCCCATAGTTCTCAGAGCCATTTGAACCATTTATGAATAATTTTGTAAATAAAACCATCGAAAAAGATGACAGAGGGATAGAAAAACAATTAAAATCGCTCAAAAGAGGAAAGGCCGCTGGACCTGATAGGATACCACTTCGATTTTACACAGAGAACGCGAAGGAACTTGCCCCACTTCTTGCAGCGGTGTACCGTAGATCTCTAGAAGAGCGTAGCGTTCCAAAGGATCGGAAAAGGGCACAGGTCATCCCCGTTTTCAAGAAGGGACGTCGAACAGATGTGCAGAACTTTAGACCTATATCTCTAACGTCGATCAGTTGTAGAATTTTGAAACACGTATTACGTTCGAGTATAATGACTTTTCTGGAGATTAGAAATCTACTCTGCAGGAATCAGCATTGGTTTCGAAAAAGACGATCGTGTGAAACTCAGCTCGCGCTATTCGTCCACGAGACTTAGAGGGCCATAGACACGGGTTCCCAGGTAGATGCCTTGTTTCTTGACATCCTCAAGGCGATTGATACAGTTCCCCACAGTCGTTTAATGAACAAAGTAAGAGCATATGGACTATCAGACCAAATGTGTGATTGGATTGAAGAGTTCCTAGATAACAGAACGCAGCATGTCATTCTCAATGGAGAGAAGTCTTCCGAAATAAGAGTGATTTCAGGTGTGCCGCAGGGGAGTGTCGTAGGAGCGTTGCTATTCACAATATACATAAGTGACCTTGTGGATAACATCGGAAGTTCACTGAAGCTTTTTGCGGATGATGCTGTGGTATATCGAGAGGTTGTAACAATGGAAAATTGTACTGATATGCAGGAGGATCTGCAACGAATTGACGCGTGTGGCAGGGAATGGAAATTGAATCTCAATGTAGACAAGTGTAATGTGCTGCGAATACACAGATCCTTTACCATTTAGCTACAATATAGCAGGTCAGCAACTGGAAGCAGTTAATTCCATAAATTATCTGGGAGTAGGCACTAGGAGTGATTTAAAATGGAATGATCATATAAAGTTGATCTTCGGTAAAGCAGATGTCAGACTGAGATTCATTGGAAGAATCCTAAGGAAATGCAATCCGAAAACAAAGGAAGTAGGTTACAGTACACTTGTTCAGCGACTGCTTGAATATTGCTCACCAGTGTGGGATCCGTACCAGTTACGGTTGATAGAAGAGATAGAGAAGATCCAACGGAGACCAGCGCGCTTCGTTACAGGATCATTTAGTAATTGCGAAAGTGTTACGCAGATAACAGATAAACTCCAGTGGAAGACTCTGCAGGAGAGACGCTCAGTAGCTCGGTACGGGTTTTTGTTGAAGTTTCGAGAACATACCTTCACCGAGGAGTCAAGCAGTACATTGCTCCCTCATACGTATATCTCGCGAAGAGGCCCTGAGGATAAAATCAGAGAGATTAGAGCCCACACAGAGGCATACCGACAATCCTTCTTTCCACGAACAATACGAGACTGGAATAGAAGGGAGAACCGATAGAGGTACTCAAAGTACCCTCCGTGACACACCGTCAGGTGGCTTGCGGAGTATGGTTGTAGATGTAGATGTAGATGAAGAACCACATAGCTTAATCAATCATTTTATTGCTGCCGTTTCCATCCACATAGCTTAGTCGATTATTTTATTACTGCCGTCATCAGACACTCAGGACTCACAAAACAAGATTCAGTGTTAGTACTAAAAATCTGTATCTACCCGGGGCGTCAACTAACCAAGACCCGCTGGGCCGCTCGGAGTAACCGCGTAGTCTCAAGTGCCTTGCCACGGTTCGCGCGGCTGTCCCCGTCGGTGGTTCGACTCCTCCCTCGGGCATGGGCGTGTGTGTTGTCCTTAGTGTAAATTAGTTTAAGTTAGGTTACGTAGTGTGTAACCCTAGGGACCGATGACCTCAGCAGTTTGGACCTATAGGAACTTACCACAAATTTCCAATTTCCAAGACGCCCTGAGGCGTAACACTTCATATCGCGCCTATGATAAGTAAGAGACTGTAGCTGGCAGACAGCTTCGGACAATGAGTCATCGTTATCGCATGGTCCGGAACCTAGCTGCAAGTAAACTCCTGGAAATGGAAAAAAGAACACATTGACACCGGTGTGTCAGACCCACCATACTTGCTCCGGACACTGCGAGAGGGCTGTACAAGCAATGATCACACGCACGGCGCAGCGGACACACCAGGAACCGCGGTGTTGGCCGTCGAATGGCGCTAGCTGCGCAGCATTTGTGCACCGCCGCCGTCAGTGTCAGCCAGTTTGCCGTGGCATACGGAGCTCCATCGCAGTCTTTAACACTGGTAGCATGCCGCGACAGCGTGGACGTGAACCGTATGTGCAGTTGACGGACTTTGAGCGAGGGCGTATAGTGGGCATGCGGGAGGCCGGGTGGACGTACCGCCGAATTGCTCAACACGTGGGGCGTGAGGTCTCCACAGTACATCGATGTTGTCGCCAGTGGTCGGCGGAAGGTGCACGTGCCCGTCGACCTGGGACCGGACCGCAGCGACGCACGGATGCACGCCAAGACCGTAGGATCCTACGCAGTGCCGTAGGGGACCGCACCGCCACTTCCCAGCAAATTAGGGACACTGTTGCTCCTGGGGTATCGGCGAGGACCATTCGCAACCGTCTCCATGAAGCTGGGCTACGGTCCCGCACACCGTTAGGCCGTCTTCCGCTCACGCCCCAACATCGTGCAGCCCGCCACCAGTGGTGTCGCGACAAGCGTGAATGGAGGGACGAATGGAGACGTGTCGTCTTCAGCGATGAGAGTCGCTTCTGCCTTGGTGCCAATGATGGTCGTATGCGTGTTTGGCGCCGTGCAGGTGAGCGCCACAATCAGGACTGCATACGACCGAGGCACACAGGGCCAACACCCGGCATCATGGTGTGGGGAGCGATCTCCTACACTGGCCGTACACCACTGGTGATCGTCGAGGGGACACTGAATAGTGCACGGTACATCCAAACCGTCATCGAACCCATCGTTCTACCATTCCTAGACCGGCAAGGGAACTTGCTGTTCCAACAGGACAATGCACGTCCGCATGTATCCCGTGCCACCCAACGTGCTCTAGAAGGTGTAAGTCAACTACCCTGGCCAGCAAGATCTCCGGATCTGTCCCCCATTGAGCATGTTTGGGACTGGATGAAGCGTCGTCTCACGCGGTCTGCACGTCCAGCACGAACGCTGGTCCAACTGAGGCGCCAGGTGGAAATGGCATGGCAAGCCGTTCCACAGGACTACATCCAGCATCTCTACGATCGTCTCCATGGGAGAATAGCAGCCTGCATGTGGAAATTGCATGGCAAGCCGTTCCACAGGACTACATCCAGCATCTCTACGATCGTCTCCATGGGAGAATAGCAGCCTGCATTGCTGCGAAAGGTGGATATACACTGTACTAGTGCCGACATTGTGCATGCTCTGTTGCCTGTGTCTATGTGCCTGTGGTTCTGTCAGTGTGATCATGTGATGTATCTGACCCCAGGAATGTGCCAATAAAGTTTCCCCTTCCTGGGACAATGAATTCACGGTGTTCTTATTTCAATTTCCAGGAGTGTAGATACGACTGTGGCCGCATGGTGTCAGCTTCTTCTGGACGGTGAAATTTTCGAGTAGTTCAAACATATTATGGTAACAAAACTGTAGTCACTGTGATTATTATGACTGTCATTAATTATTGCTGGTTTGTTTATTAAAGTGAATTATGGTGAAATGTAACATATTAGATGGATATTGTTAAGTGTATTGACTGAGTACACGTCAGTGTGAGAACTGTGATTGTACAGAGAAAGTGAAATATACTCTCAGAGGCATTTTGTAATGTGGAGTTAGCCAGTATATATGACTGGGAAAACATGTAACATTTCACGATAATTCTGTTGTTTACAGAGGAATTTATTTTGATCTTCATGGAGTTTCTAATTTTTTTTTCATTTAGTAAGTTGAACATATAAGCTATTAAGTTACAGTTGGTCGAATGTGAAAGACGCGGGATGGCGCTGTTTAATCCTAATAACGGATTGTCTATGATTTGTATAAGTCAGAGGATAACATTTTGTGGGTTACGGCTCTCAGCACTATGGGACTTAACATCTGAGGTCATCAGTCCCCTCGACTTAGAACTAATTAAACCTAACGAACCTAAGGACATCACACACATCCATGCCCGAGGCAGGATTCGAACCTGCGACCGTAGCAGCAGCGCGGTTCCAGACTGAAGCGCCTAGAACCGCCGGCATTTGTGGGTTAAAGAATTGCTTTGTAAAGTCTAAAAAGGTTCAGTTCGGAACTCAGTAATCATTATGTTCCGATGCGGATATAAAGAGCTCTGACTATATGGAATAATTTTGCAGAGAATCGATTTAAAAAATTACGGTGGAGTGTCGCAAAATGAATGCCAAAGCGTGAGAAAAACGAATAAGTGAAATTCTGTTTCCAATATGTAAACTATGACTATTGAATAACCAAAATTCGCGAGGCATGTTGTACGAGCCGTGATCGGAATTCGTAGCCGTCAAATTGTATAATATTTGAGCAAGCAGTAAGTCACAGATAATCCGTTTGTTGATCTCCTTCGTAACGGGTTTGGCTGATCACCAAAAGCTGGCTATTACAAATGACTATTATTGAGTGTGAGTGTTGAGACTAGAACTTAACATTAACATGGGCTTGGCAGTGTATTTGTATCAAACAAGAGCCAGTATATCAAAGTTTTCAGTCACACTACCTTTCAATTAATCGCTCAGTTAACCACATACTGAAAATCATTTGTTGCATCCCTTGTATTCATATAATGCTACTCGTTTGCTATATCTTTCCCAATAGAGGAATACGTGGTGGAATCCAAAATTTTCGGGACTGGTGCTGCCATCTGGAAAGTAGGAGTAGTAGATCTTTACACCGCTAGGTGGCCAGAGCTGCATATCTGATAAGTCAGTGTGTGGGGTGGCATTCAACTGGGAGGATGTGTTGTGTGTCCACAGCGATTTCCGTAATATTCTGTGTTTGGTGTGAGGCGATTTTGCGATGGATCTGCGAACAGAACAGCGCTTGTTTATCAAATTCTGTGCGAATCTCGGGAAAAGTGTTACGAAGACCCTTGCAATGATTCAACAAGTATTTGGGGGACAGAGCATGAGCTGTACGTGTGTGTCTGAGTGGCATGCTCTGTTCAAGGCCGGCCGTACAGACGTCGAAGATGATGCTCACACTGGAAGACCCGTTAGCCGCACAACGCCAGACGTTGTTGTGAAACTTCAACAACTGGTTCGTGAGGATGGACGTCGAACCATTCAAGACCTTGCGGATGAAGAGAGTATTGGTTAACGGACATGTCAACGAATGTTGACTGAGAAATTGGGCATGCATCGTGTCGCCGCAAAATTTGTGCCAAGGATCTTGACTGCAGATCAGAAGGCAAAGCGTGTTGAAGTCTGCACGGACCTTCGTGAGACCACATGTGATGATCCAACCTTCTTGTCACGGCTTATCACGGACGACGAGAGCAGGATTTGCGGTTATGACCCAGAGACAAAGCAACAATCGTCCCAGTGGAAGAGCCCGGGCTCTCCAAGACCCAACAAAAGCGAGACAGGTGAAGAACAAAATGAAGAGCATGATCATCGTTTTCTTTGATACCAAGGGAATCGTGCACAAAGAATTCGTCCCACCCAACCAAACAGTGAATTCCGCTCACTACTGTGACGTTTTGCGACGGCTCTGTGAAAACGTGCGGCGATGACGGCTCGAACTTTGGCGTCAAGGGAACTGGCTGTTGCATCACGACAACGCGCCATGTCACACGTCCTTGCTCACCAGGACCTTTTTGGCAAAAAAAAAAAAACAACATGGCCGTTGTACCCCACCCACCGAACTCGCCAGATTTGGCATTGCTCACCAGGACCTTTCTGGCAAAAAAAAAAACATGGCCGTTGTACCCCACCCACCGAACTCGCCAGATTTGGGATTGCTCACCAGGACCTTTTTGGCAAAAAAAAAAAAAAAAAACAACATGGCCGTTGTTCCCCACCCACCGAACTCGCCAGATTTGGCATTGCTCACCAGGACCTTTCTGGCAAAAAAAAAAAACAACATGGCCGTTGTACCCCACCCACCGAACTCGCCAGATTTGGCATTGCTCACCAGGACCTTTTTGGCAAAAAAAAAAAAACAACATGGCCGTTGTACCCCACCCACTGAACTCGCCAGATTTGGCATTGCTCACCAGGACCTTTTTGGCAAAAAAAAAAAAAGACAACATGGCCGTTGTAGCCCACCCACCGAACTCGCCAGATTTGGCATTGCTCACCAGGACCTTTTTGGCAAAAAAAAAAAGAAAAAACAACATGGCCGTTGTACCCCACCCACCGAACTCGCCAGATTTGGCACCTTGCGACTTCGCGCTATTCCCAAAACTCTTACTTAAGTTGAAAGGAGGATTCAAGAAGCATCGCTGACGGTAATAAAACCCCTCAAAGAACAGGACTTCCAGAAAACGACTGACCAGTGGCAGAAGCGCTGGGACCGGCGTGTACTTGCGGATGGGAACTGCTTCGAGGGTGATGCTGACCATTACTCCAAAGGTGTTTTCAACAGATAGCAGCACTAGTCCCGAAAATTTTGGATAGCACCTCGTATTCGTTATGAGCAGGGAGGTGTGTGGATCGGACTGCAGAAGAAGAAATCACCGCAAGATGAGTGAACATTGTTCCTGTAGGTCGAGCACATAGTAACCGCTAAGTTGCAGCCCCAAGTAGACATAGGTTTATAATAATTACACAGAACCTTGCGAGTGCAGGCTTTCTCGGCGAATTTCATATATGAAGTCTTCACGGGTATCAGACGAGTAGCATCGTCGTCTCGTAGCAACGTTTCGATGGAATGCGTCTCCATCTTCAGGCGAAGATGATGGAGACGCATTCCATCGAAACGTTGCTACGAGACTACGATGCTACTCGTCTGACAACCCGTGAAGACTTCATATACACAGAACCTTGTTTTACCAGTTCTAAGTTTTTGATATGTGACAACAGTAGTAGCCGAAACGGTTCTAGTCACACAATCAAGTGCTCTACATATGTAATTCTGTACACTGTCCAGTCAAATTAATGCGACCATTTGTCAAAAGCCTAAATAACACCGTCTGAAGTGCGCATCACTGCGAGATGTGGAGGAAGAGAGTCAAGTAGGTACTAGCAAGTACCGAAAAGAATGTGGAGCTATGTCGACTTCAGTGCCGTGCGCAGCTGCGCTAGGTACCTCGGCAAGGATCCATTGCGCGAACAGCCCGATCGAAGTGCTCCCACAAATTCTCAATTTGGTTTGAATCAGGGGAGTAAGGTGGCCAAGGGAGTAGAGGAAGCGCATCCTGGCGCTCTTACAACCATGCACGTAAACTGAGGTGTGACACGTTACACTGTCCTTCTGGTCGATACCATCGAGCCGAGAAAAAAACAGGCTGCTTTTAGGGGTGGACGTAGTCCTATAACGATATGTTTACGTAATGTGTATACATAAACATACAGTTATAAATGTCGCCGTTCGTAGCCGCTAATTATAACAATATGTTTACTTTTGTGCTGTAACATACAGCTATAATCAGCGGTGGAAACATATTTGCGAACGCCGACCGTGTGCGGCTGTTTCTTGTTGGATCGTCTGATCAGTCGGAAGTTGCATTGCGGAAGAGAGTAAATGCCTATTCAAAATATAATTATTTTGGGATAGCTCAACATGAATTTCCTGAGGGACCGTAGTTTATCATGCATTTACCAGTAGAATATGGCGCGGAGAAAATATTTCGCCGCATGCAACTTCCGTCCGAACTCGACGAAAGAATTCGTGACTGTGAACTCTCTATTTGGAAGAAACATAAAGAAAATTAAATAACTTGATGAAGGAGTGAGACATAGATTCTATATTAAATAAATAGTCCATACACCAGTTCCATTTAAGTCTGAATTTATGGCAATTAATAGACGAACTTACACTGCAATGAAGGATTTAACATGGATGCCGTTTTGACTGACACTTCTCGTAATGAAAACAATTCCTTCGACGTTTTCACATACACGTCGCACAATAAATCTACTGCTAGGCACTTTTAGTATTACACATTTACTTTATACTAAAAAAAAATTATTTTTAACGATAATAATACGGCGGCAAGACATGCGCGTCCGACACAAGTTACAGGAGACAAGAGAAGAATGAGTAACTGTTCATCGAGAATATCTCGTACATCAAAAAAAAATGTGTAAAAAAGTGTTCTTCTTCTGTCCGTTTTTCACGCCGCGGTTTTCAGAGTCAATAACTCACAGCATCTCTGACGGCGCTTCGACAATAAACAAGTTACGTCACAGGTCGTTCACCTTTTACATTCTCGCAACGTTATTTGCTAACTGTAGCTGTTGCCGAGCGACTGCTCGATTAGTGAATGATTTAAAATGATAAGGCAATCACATAATGTTACAGTCCCCAAAGATAGGTGCATACTTGTGTTGATCCACTGTGCCTTCGAGAATGGCGGGATCACCGAGGGAAAGTCACGAAAGACATCCATTGATCGTAACGCTGTGTTTGCTTTCAGGTGCTTCACGTCGTCCACGCTAGTAGTGGCCTCCTATCGGCTGGAGCGAAAAACGTAATGAACTTGTAAAGGCCAGCTTTCGTCACTCAATGGCCGTTCGGTTGCAGTAGTGGTGTGAAAATTCCAGCCTTCGTCACCTATATTACGGCAGACGATATGGGTGCACGAAACAAGTGCCTGGCAGACCACATACAGCAGCGCTCGCTGAACTGCTGTTGAGGAGACGCTGTTAGTACCCCGTAGGTTCTTCTGAAAAAATGGCTCTGAGCACTATGGGACTTGACATCTGAGGTCATCAGTCCCCTAGATCTTAGAACTACTTAAACCTAACTAACCTAAGGACAGCACACACATCCGTCCCTGAGGCAGGATTCGAACCTGCGACCGTAGCAGCAGCGTCGTTCCGGACGAAGTGGCTAGAACCGCTCGGCCACAACGGCCGGCGGTTCTTCTGAGCGGTCTGTTTTTCAACAGTGGACGTATATTCGCCCCTACGTATCTCCACAGCCGTTATACACCCCCGTCATCTACGACCTCTGGTGCACCACACTTGCCTCTGAGCCGGTTTTGGACAGCACCATTTTTCCATTCGCGGTATGCTTTAACCATGGTGGCACGTGAACAGTTTACAGACTTAAGCGTTTCGGAAATGATTCCACAAAAATGGTTCAAATGGCTCTGACCACTGTGGGACTTAACATCTGAGGTCATCAGTCCCCTAGAACTTAGAACTACCTAAACCTAGCTAACCTAAGGACATCACACACATCCAAGCCCGAGGCAGGAATCGAACCTGCAACCGTAGCGGTCGCGCGGTTCCAGACTGAAGCGCCTAGACCCGCTCGGCCACACTGGCCGGCAAATGATTCCACCCTTGGCCTGAAAACCAATGATCATGCTCTACTGGACGTCAGGTATTTCGCCCTGTTTCGGGACTATGTTAAAGACATCATTGTTTACTACGTCCCCCCTCCCCCCCCCCCCCCCCCCCCAGCCAAGCTAGTGCTGCCCTCGTCAGGTAAAAACATTATTTCCAATCTCACTGGTGGGATTGGGAAACAGCTTTCTCACCTAAAGAAGACGTCCAGTTGGACGCCTGTAATATCGTGTCTAGATTATAGCCTTACTTCACATAAACTGTACAAGTAGTAGTGAATGTCTGTACTAGAGAAAAATGCCTTGTAAGAAGGGCGTTTGTAAATAGACCTACTTTATTCGTGTAGCGTGTCACATCCTCCTACTGCCAGTATGCGCCATGTACGCGAAGATATTGGAACCTAAGAAAAAGATTACACAAATTTGCTATAAAATGCCGTAACAGTAGTAATACGCACCACGAAACAAATCATGCTGCTCGTTGAGGACTTTATGTCGACTTTTTTATTTTAGTGTAAAATTTCATTTCCTTAAAAATATTCAGAGAAAGACCTGTAGCAAACATCCCAGATTCTATGGATGTTAACTTGTGCTCATTAGAGTTCAAATAGGCACTAAGTGCAGTTTTGTTCTGTCTCGATGCTTATTCACTAAACCATGTTCTAAATACCTGACCCGCTTTCCCAGAAGTCAATGATATAAATGTCCGACCTGAAACAGTTGTTCATCTATTTTCCGATGTTATGGCTTAGGATATTCCATAACTTAATGTTTCGGGAAACAGGAGTATGGTGTATTCGTTTATGGAATTAAACTTGCCTAAAACAAATTAGAATGCAAGGATTTAGTTTATCGGATAGGTTAGTCATGCGGAAATGCTATAGACCAGGTTTTATACTTAGGATTGTGGTTAATGACGCAGATGTTGGGCAAATTTATTTTTCTTTGTTGGGACAAACAGTAACCACAATAATATTAAATCTGGAATGAAAATTTCGAAATAAGTGTATTTTCATAACGAAAAAATTCATAGGATGGTATAATAACGGGTGAGACTTTTTTTTTCACAAACATTTAGAACCAAGGTGACTGTGTTGACGAAGATTATCTTATATACAGGGAGGTTGTAACTAAACTTACCGCACTTGAGACGATCCCTACGAAAAGTGAGTGTTGTTAGGACAATGAAACTTTGTGGAAACATTCGGAAAGGCATGCAGAAGAGAAGTAACGATAAACTATTAAAAAGTAAAAAAAGAACACGTTTTAATTTCCGTCTGGGAGGTTAATATTTGTTGATTGGATACCATGTTTGCATTGCAGGCTACAAACACTGCTCGGTGAGATGACCATGTACATACGCGACAGCCTGGATCCTCACTAGAGATTGCCCCCCTGCTGCCAGAAACAACGGTGGCCCTTGGAATGTTCAGCTGTCGTGACACAGCTCGAACTGACACTCCTCGAAGATCGCACGTTGCTTCGAGCATTCTCAGTAACTTCTTCAACAATTTGTGGCGTGATTTTCCATCAGCCTTTGTCCGGAACGAGTTCTAAATCGCCAGCCTATTCTAACTTTCGAATCATGTTCTTCAACCCCGGTGCGGAAAGAGGACGTCTCCGAATTCCTTTAAAGGGTCGATACTAGCGAAGAGCAGCAGTGCTGTTGCTGTTGTTTTCATGAAACAGTTTTATGAGAATAGCCTTGCTCACCTTGCCCAGACCTATGTCGACTGCCGACAACTATAATGCGCACTGATGCTTGTGTTTCAGTCCAACGTTGCCGTACCAGTAGCGGCGCATAATGCCCAGTCATGACACTATCACTACTAACAACGGAAATCCTGCAGCCCATAGTCCGGACATCATTACTGTAAAGTTAGGTACCAATACGGTAAACAGTTTTCCGTCTGTATTGGCTCGAGTAGCGAAAGATTAATTACAACCACCCAGTATTTAAATCATTTTTACAGACTTCACTCTGTTGTTCTAGATCTCTTCTAGCAACTATTTTGTCTTCAGCAGTGAGAGGAGAGCAAATCATGAAAAATAGGCCAGAGCTTGTGATATTCGCTATTTTTGACTTCATTAAAACAGCAAATACGAGTAGTTAATACTATCAGCCAGAAGGCAAATACTTGTTTATAAATAATGATTAATGTATAATGAGGTGTCGCATGGAGACGGTGGAATTTTCTAAATAATGTAATTCGTCGTCTTTGGGCGGCAATATAAACAGAAAAATACGGATAGATATGCGATCCTTCACTATTTTGTTCGCTGGAGAACAAATGAAGCCTTGAGCGCTAAAAAGACTTGTACTGTTTTTCTCAAGTAAGACGGACGCAGATCTGTGGCAGTCTGATCTAATTTTTACTAAATGTATAAAAACGTGTATGTCTGAGTTGAGTGAAGTGTAAAGAACTGTTATAACTTACCGTGACGACGCACGAGCGACTCAAAGAAGACAATGGCTATATAAAAGAGCGCTCAATGGACATGATACGAACATAAAAATCTACCGTCACTGTAGTACTAAGCTTAAGGTACGATATATGTTTCAGTTTATAATAAATATTTGTTCTGGGAATACTGAATCATTTAGCAGTGCTCATTCCTATCATCTCCTCAGTATTATTTTCATTTTAATTATGCATTTTGCTAAGATTACAGACACGGAGATCAGCAGTCCAATGTGCGTGTTACATTGATAAAAAGAAAACTGTTTTATCGTCTTCTTGCATCAGCTTTAATATTGAATTTCCCTTTTGTGTGATGTTACAGTTGTTTTTGCGCCCTTAAGAACTTTCTGGTCCCTTAGGAAATTGTTTTGTCATAACAATAACTTCACAACCGGGTATGATCGTATCTACGATCATGAAGTAATTAGAAAGACGATAATGCGATTTCTTAATCAATAGCACGCTAGTTGTGACTGCCTCAAGCCACGCTAAACTGCAAGTAAAAAAACTATTCACATCTCATAATGCAATATTTTATAACAATGGTCAATCCATGATTCTTACGCCAATTGTGATTGATAAAACAGTAAGCTAAATCTCAATTTCCAACTTTCCATTGAATAACAACATCACTTTTATTTTGTAACATCACAAGCTGATAACCGTACAGCTACTTTCCACCACATGGTGTATTTCTTGGGTTATATATTTTGTTTGGTTACTCTTCCTGAGATCCACTTACTTGTTCTACATTAGAAGATGAAAGTGTTAGCGCTTCTCCAATCACCTATTGGAAACCCATTGGTCTTCCACTTCGGGTTCAAGTAACAAAGCTAGAATTTCCTCATTAGTAGGCCCCAAAAATAAAATAAAATCTAGTCTAATTCTTCAGGCTTTCCCGGCGACGCGTTGCCATGTTGATTAATCGGGTTTCTGCCGGTTATTCGCGTCTTTCCTGCACGATATTTCAACTGCGTGACTCGCAATCTGCTTCAGGTGCTGTCCGATAGTGATTCCAGTGTGGAAGGAGTCCGGTATTTACGCCTACGTTGTGCTAGGCGTTCCCTCTGCGGTCCGCAACCTCACAGGCGCTCTGTCCTTGATATGTGCCGACCAATAGCAACTACTGTAGCGTTTTCTTCTAGCCGCAGCTCTTCCAAACGCTGTGCGCGTACTTTGTGGCTATTGTAAGTTATCAATACAGCTGAATTAAGTTCTGAATGGCGTCCATACTGTGCTAGACGTCTTATCTGCCGAGTGTCATCATCTGAGTCCTTCTGTGAATTGAGACGTTATGTTACCGTGGTGTGCCTTGTTAGGCATTCCATACTTCCATACGAAGTTCTTGCCCCCCCCCCCCCCCCCCAGGAGCGACTGCGCTGTCATTTTCAGGCCGATTCTGTTCAAATTGTCGCTCGAGACTCGGAAGAACGTCTCAATTCACAGAAGGACTCAAATGATGAAAATCGGAAGATAAAACGTCTATCACAGCTTGGACGCTATTCAGAGCTTAATTCAGCTGTATTGACAACGTACAGTAGCCACAGAGTACGCGTACAGCGTTCGGAACAGCCGTTGCTACTGGTCGGCGCACACCACGGACAGAGCGCCAGACGCGACGCAGACCGCAGAGGGAACGCCTAGCACAAAGTAGGCATAAATACCGGACTCGTTCCACAGTGGAATCAGCATCGGACAGCACCTGAAGACGACTGCGAGTCACGCAGTTGAAATATTGCTCAGGAAAGACGCGAATAATCGGCAGAAACCCGAGTAATCAACATGACAAAAAAAAAATCTATCTACTGTACAACCGTGTCCAAATCTAATGGTAATATAGCAGACCTGTTCCGTAATCTGCTCCAAATCCAAACCTCAGACATCGACTGAAATGAGCATACGTCAGGAAACGTAGCCCCAACACACACAGTTCTCCGTATGCAAGTTACAGCAGTTGTAGCTAAGAATTTATTTGAAATTTTTTGGCAAGCTGATTTTTAATTACGTCTGATTCTAAAATACATCTTCTTAAATGTCAAAACGTAATAAACAATGCACGATTAAGACTTTCATCGATACAGATGCACCCGACAAGGCATCTCGAAAATTTACAAAGTTTAATATACAGTATCTCCGGTCTGTAACAAGATGTCAATACGCTTTCAGTTGTATGCAAAGCAATGTTTAACTAGTGGCTCTATGACATATCGTAATAATATGACACTACATCACAAATAGACAGCACCCAAACAATGGCGCCTGTTTAGGTTAAACGCTTTGCACAAGAATTTAGTGCCTCCTTGAGTCAAAAGCAGTATTTAAAGCTAAATCTTGAAGTGGAATGTCAGAGTAGTTCAAGAAAGCATTTCGAATTTCTGTAAGATACTAAATTGCACCAAACCATACGGCACACATCTTTTGTACAAGAGAAGCAAGAAATGAAAGATAAACTATTCAAAGTTGAATTCGGCTAAAATATTATATTTTTATGTAACCCGTTTACGAATATATTAGTTTGTCAAATCACGATTATAGTAACTAATGTGAGTTATCACGCGCAGTATTTAAGCTTTAACATTAAGGGTGGGGCGCTTAAACTTTTCACCCTAGATAACTATTGACCCTAAAAATATACTGACCAAAAAACAATCGCGGCATGAAAAAGGAGGTCTTCAACGTAAACTAAAGTTAGGAGGTGTGTTTCTACATCTGAAAGATGAAGTCTACTCAAATTTCGCGTGAATCGCTTGAGAGTGGTCCTAGTAGCGCCGCTATGAGGATGCAAATCAGGTTTGTCTTAAATACACGCTGTAATGGTCGTGAGCGTTAGTTACTTTCGAGATTGGACATGGCGAGTTCATGATAATCAAGAATGCCTTTAAGGCGACAAAGACCCCATTATCAACACTTACCTGAGTTTGAACGAGTTCTTGTAACAGCGCTACCAAAAGCTGAATGTGGTGATGATGATGATGTTTGGTTTGTAGGGCGCTCAACTGCGCGGTACAAAGTCCCAATTTTTACACAGCCAGTTTTTTCATAATCCAATCTAGCCACTGTCACGATTGATGATGATGATGAAATGACGAGGGCAACACAAGCACCCAGTCCCCGGGCAGATAAAATCCCCAACCCAACCGGGAATCGGTTCAGATGGTTCAGATGGCTCTAAGCCAGGGCTTAACAACTGGCCGGTTTTGAGCGCGAGTACTCGCGTGTGCTCAGGCACGTGCTCGCGAGCAGGTGCAAAGTCGCGGAGTAGGGAGGGAGGGGAAATGCGCGCGCACGTTTGAGTGTGATCTCGCGTTCTTAGCAGATTTAACTAGCCATCTGAATGCTTTGAACATTTTACTACGAGGTAAAGATCTGCTAATTACTCATTTCATAGATCGAATGCGAGCTTTTAAAATGAAATTGACACTTTGGGTAAGTCAGCTGGAAACAGGAAACCTAGCTCATTTTTCTAAATTATCATCCATGCAAGATGTTCACAAAGACTGTGAACGTTATTCACATAGTTTAGTTGGTCAGCGCTTTCAAGATCTGACAGCACTAGACAGTGATTTTGATCTGTTCTCTCCATATTCAGCGAATATTTAAGAGATTCGTCCTGAGCCGCAGCAAGAAATTATTGACCTGCAGTGTGACAGAGAATACAGAGACAACTTTCAGAACAAGAAAAACATTTTGGAATTCTACAGACACTTCCCTCAGGATAGATTTCCTCGTTTGCACAAACTGGCGGCTACAATAATATCAATGTTCGGTTCCCCGTATGTTTGTGAAGAACTGTTCTCTGCAATGAAATGTAACAAGACGCGCCTGAGAAACGCATTGTCTGATCGAAATTTAAACTGCTCGCTGCGCCTAAAATGCATAAGAACAATTACTCCAAACATATACGCAATTGTAAAGGGCAAAAAGTACAAGATAACCGACAATCCCATACTTCAGTGACACCTTGTATTGTGTAACAGTTCACAAATTAATGCGAATGTAGAGGCATACACTAAGCTAATAAAATTATGTGGCATGTGTACATTCTCCTTTATTTGTTTCATTTGTCGCAGTATTAATTCGTGAGTGATATCCCTGCAGGTGGCCGCGGATTCACACTGACTGGCGACAGCTGTTGTGTGCCCCACGTCACTCTCCCCCTCACCGCTCTGGTCCAGTAGTGGGGGTAGCGTGCTCGCGCTGCTCCGTGCTCGCGCCTTGCTGCTCACAGCTTGCTGCACGAGCACGTATGTTGTGAAGCCCTGCTCTAAGCACTATGGGACTTAACATCTGAGGTCATCAGTCCCCTAGACTTAGAACTACTTAAACCTAACTAACCTAAGGACATCACACACATCCATGCCCGAGGCAGGATTCGAACCTGCGACCGTAGCAGCAGCTCGGTTCCACACTGAAGCGCCCAGAACCGCTCGGCCACAGCGGCCGGCGACCGGGAATCGAATCCGGGATCGCGTGATCCAGAGGCAGGAATGCTAGCCAGTAGACCACGAGCTGCGGACAAAGCTGAATATTCTGTGATATTGCAGGAAGCCTTGACAGGAATGTAGCCACTGTATATGACTGCTGGCAGTGGTGGTCACTAGAATGTACGATGGGAAAAAGCCCGGGCTCTGGACGGCCACGTGGAATTACCGAGATGGTAATGGCGTGTGGTTCTGTTGCACCGCAGTGCATCTGCAGCCTCATTTTGAGCAGCAGTTGGCACTGCAGTGGCACAACAAACCGTTACAATTCGGTTACTTCAAGGGCAGATCTGAACCAGACCCCCTGCAGTGTGCATTCCTTTGATCCCCAACCCCCGCCATATGCGACTTCAGTTTTGTCATGCGAGAGCTCATAAGAGGGCAGGGTGGAGGTCTGTGGTGTTTTCTGATGGAAGCTGGTTCTGCTTTGGTGCCAGTGACGACTGTTTGTTGGTTAGAAGGACAGTTGAGGACCTGCAGCTAGCTTGACTGCGTGCTAGAGACGCTGGACCTACACCTGGAATGGGATCGATTACGTATGACAGCAGGAGTACTCTCGCGGTTATCCCAAGTACCCTGACTGCAAATTTGTAAACCTGGTGATTCGAGCTATAGTGCTGCCTCTCATGAATAGCATTACAAGAGGTTTTTCCAACAGGATTACGCTCACTCACATACCGCTTTTGTAATCCAACTTGCTCTACAGAGTGTCGATGTGTTGTCTTGGCGTGTTCGATCACCATATCTGTCTGCAATCCAGCACATACGCACAATCAACATTGACTGTTAGCCGCCCCTGTATTGACAGACCAAGGCAACAGGCCTGAAACTTCACCCCACGATCTGACTTTCGACATCTGTACGACTAGATGTACACACGTTTCCATGTTTGCATTCAACATTCTGGCGGCTACACCGATTACTGATGTAGCAGCATTTTACATTTGCATTGGCTTATCTCACGCTTACATTAACCCGTCATCTTGCAATGTTAATCACTCTAATACGTTACTTAGACAAATGTATTTCCGAAATTTAGTTGCTCGGCATTAGCAATTTTTTGTGTTGCGATTTTCTTCCGTAAATCTAGTTTGTTTGATGATTCTTCATCAGATCCACCTACATGTTTTACTAGAAGGTGGAGAAATTTGCGCTTCTCCAATCAAACCGTCGGAATCCACTGAACTCTACCACTTTGGATTCATCTAATAAAGCTAGAATTTCCTCATTAGTGGGTCTACAAACAAAAATAAAATTACCCATTGTGGCAATAATGTGAAAAGCAAACATAATCCGCAATCTGCTCCGAGTTCTAATCTCATTTATCGGCTGAAATGAGAATACGCCATAAGCGTAGTTCCAGCAGTCACAATGGGGTGTATGGAAGCTACAGTAATTTTAGCTATTACAATATTTAAAAATTTTTGGAGGACTAATTTTTAGTTACTTCTGTAGTCATTTCAGATTCTGAAACACATTTTTCCAAGTGTCAAAATGTAGTGAATAATGTACCATACTGGTCATTAAAACTGCTACACCACGAAGATGACGTGCTACAGACGCGAAATTCAACCGACGGTAAGAAGATGCTGTGATATGCAAATGAGTAGCTTTTCAGAGCATTGACACAAGGTTGGCGCCGGTGGCGACACCTACAACGTGCTGACATGAGGAAAGTTTCCAACCGATTTCTCATACACAAACAGCAGTTGACCGGCGTTGCCTGGTGAACCGTTGTTGTGATGCCTCGTGTGAGGAGGAGAAATGCGTACCATCACGTTTCCGACTTTGATAAAGGTCGGATTGTAGCCTATCGCGATTGCGGTTTATCGTATCGCGACATTGCTGCTCGCGTTGATCGAGATCCAATGACTGTTAGCAGAATATGGAATAGGTGGGTTCAGGAGGGTAATACGGAACGCTGTGCTGGATCCCAATGGCCTCGTATCACTAGCAGTCGAGATGACAGGCGTCTTATCCGCATGGCTGTAACGGATCGGGCAGCCATGTCTGATCTCTTAGTCAACAGGTGTGGACGTTTGCAAGACAACAACCATCTGCACGAACAGTTCGACGACGTTTGCAGCAGCATGGGCTATTAGCTCGGAGCCCATGGTTGCGGTTACCCCTGACGCTGCATCACAGACAGCAGCGCCCGCGATGGTGTTCTCAACGACGAACCTGGGTGCACGAATGGCAAAACGTCATTTTTTGGATGAATCCAGGTTCTGTGTACAGCATCATGATGTGATTCTTGAGTTTCTCGCGGCGTATTTGATAATCAAAATATCCACGGGTGTGCTGCCTGTCTATAGTGTCCAACGGGCACAATATTTCGGCTATCATACATGTCGCCATCATCAGGTGAACTGACGGCCTGAGCTCCTGTGAACGTGCCGGCACGGAGATCCGTACGCTATGGCTGCTCAGAGGGAACTGGGTTCGGTCGCGGCGGCGGCCGATTTAAATACCCTCCGCCCGCGGCGCGCTCCCTCCGCCGTCCGCGCCCCGCGCCACGGTCGCGCGGTGGAACAGATTGCGACGGCGTCTGAGATGACGTCGGTGTGATGGCTCTGTCCGCCGTGGTCGTCACAACTATACGTTTGCTCGATTTACTCTTGATTAACCCGATCGCTGGTTCCCATGCCTTGCTAAGATTATAGCCACAGTCACGGTTTATGAGGTCGTCATTGGTGCGAATTTCGATGGCCTCTCTAACAACGCTGTCCCAGTATCTCGACGCCTGTACCAGAATCCTCGTGCGGTCATACTCCATGGCGTGATTTTCCGACAAACAATGTTCAGCGACCGCCGACTTGCTCTGATACATCAGTCGAGTGTGCCTCTGGTGTTCACGGCATCGATCCTCGACGGTACGCATCGTCTGACCAATATACGACTTACCACATTGACACGGAATCTGGTACACGCCGGCCTTCCTCAAACCGAGATCATCTTTGGCGCTCCCCACCAGCGCACGAGTTTTATTTGGAGGACAAAACACAGTTCCGACCCGGTGTTTCTTCAGAATGCGGGCGATTTTCCCCGAGAGTGCGCCTGTGTATGGAATAAATGCAGCGCCTACCTCCTCCCTCGTGACTTCGTCCATCTCAACAGGTTGTGCTGCAGTGGTTGGGCGGAGAGCACGTTGAATCTGCCACTCTGAGTACCCATTTTTTCGAAATACAGTTCTCAGATGTTCCAATTCCTGGGGTAGACTCTCTGCGTCAGAGATAGTGCGCGCCCTGTGTACTAGAGTTTTAAGTACTGCATTCCTCTGTGAAGGGTGGTGGCAGTTGTCTACGTGCAAATACAGATCAGTGTGCGTAGTCCTCCGATACACCCCATGACCTAGGGTGCCGTCAGCCCTTCTCTTGACCAAGACGTCAAGGAAAGGTAATTTACCCTCCGTTTCAGTCTCCATAGTGCATTTGATGTTAGGGTGTATGGAGTTTAGATGTGTAAGGAAGTCAAGGAGTTCATCCATACCATGTGGCCAGATGACGAACGTGTCGTCCACGTAACGGAAAAAGAAAGTAGGTTTCCATACGGATGACGACAGGGCTTCCTCCTCAAAGTTCTCCATGTACAAATTCGCTACCACCGGTGAGAGTGGGCTACCCATGGCAACTCCCTCCGTTTGTTCGTAGTATTCTCCATTAAAAAGAAAACACGTGGAAGTCAAGACATGCCTAAAAAGTTCAGTGGTCTTCTCGTCAAACTTCTGACTAATCAATTCTAGTGACTCTCGCAGGGGTACCCTCGTAAACAAGGAAACGACGTCAAAACTCACCATGGTATCTGACTCATCCAACCTGAAGCTATCAAGGCGTTTAACAAAATCCACGGAATTACGGATGTGATGAGGGCATTTACCCACATAAGGACTTAATATTCCCGTCAGGTATTTGGCCAACAAATATGTAGGTCCCCTGATGTTGCTGACAATGGGGCGTAATGGTACCCCCTCTTTGTGAACCTTCGGGAGTCCATATAGTCTAGGCGGTACCGGGCCTTGGTAACAATTTCTTAGCGTCACCCTCCGGTAAATCTGCGTCCTGGAGAAGCGCCCTCGTCTTGTTCTCCACCTTCTTTGTAGGGTCAACGCTGATCTTCCGGTAGGAATCGTCCTTTAGCAGGCTCAGCATCTTATCAGTATAGCCCTTATGGGAGACAACAACTGTAGCATTGCCTTTGTCAGCCGGTAAGACGACAATTTCAGAGCGCTCCCTCAGATCACGAATGGCCGCCCTCTCTTTACTGCTGATATTTGACTTCACCGGCTTGGATTTCGTCAACGCACGACAAGTTCCACGACGTATTTCCTCGGCTGATTCTGGCGGAAGTCGAGCTGCAACCTGTTCAACAGCACTAACAATTTCTGCGACCGGAGTGAACTTGGGAGTGGGAGCGAAGTTGAGACCTTTCTGCAAAACCGAGACCGCATCATCACTCAACACCATGCCACTCAAATTGATGACAGTCTTGCACGGAACCTGCAGAGATGGTTTGTCAAGGAGACGTGAGAACTTAGCTGTTTGACGTCCCGTAGCCTTCTTATGGGCGGAATCAGCTGACACCCAGGTGACACCATCAATTCAATCCCAGGAACAAGAAGTGAACTTACTAGCCAGTTGCAAATGTAGTTTGAGTAATTCCTGTGAGATAAACTCAAGGCTCCGGCGGGAGAATTGCACTCTCTCACGTACCAATGCGAGGCTGGCTCGTTTCTTGATTCTCTTAGCTGCTGCAGAATCGATGTGATGCATAACCTTAGCAAAATTTGGAACAACACTCTCGGAGCGACATCTCTTTAGAAAGGCAAGAGTACTTAGCAACATCGTTTGTCGGAAAATCACGCCATGGAGTATGACCGCACAAGGATTCTGGTACAGACGTCGAGATACTGGGACAGCGTTGTTAGAGAGGCCATCGAAATTAGCACCAATGACGACCTCATAAACCGTGACTGTGGCTATAATCTTAGCAAGGCATGGGAACCAGCAATCAGGTTAATCAAGAGTAAATCGAGCAAACGTATAGTTGTGACGACCACGGCGGACAGAGCCATCACACCGACGTCATCTCAGACGCCGTCGCAATCTGTTCCACCGCGCGACCGCGGCGCGGGACGCGGACGGCGGAGGGAGCGCGCCGCGGGCGGAGGGTATTTAAATCGGCCGCCGCCGCGACCGAACCCCGACCTCGACGCTCTCCAGCAGCCCAGGCGAGGTATCTCACTTGCTGGCATAGACTGGGACAGGTTTCAAGAAGCCGTGACGCACTCACTAGCCGCCGCACCGCCCCCTGCGGAAGTTGGAGCGGACGAAGCACTTTTGCACTTCGCGGCAACCACGATCGACGCTGCCACCATTGCGACGCCGCCCCGACCCCGCCCTCCGCCTGACTACTCCCGACAGCTGCCGCCGGACATCCTTGCGGCCATCACTGAGAAGAACCGGGTCTACCGGGAGTGGCAGACGACGCGAAACGCCAACACCAAGCGCCTACTCAACAGGATGCGTCGGGACATCCGGGCCGCCATTGACAATCATCGCAATCGCGACTGGAATAACAAGGTCGCCACCCTTTGTCTTGAAGATGGCACTGCCTGGCAGATGACGAAGCGTTTCCTCCGCCGCACGCAACGTATCCCCCCGCTGCTGGTCCATGGTCAGGCTGTCTGCGAACCAGCTGCGAAGGCTGATGCTCTTGCTGACGTCTTTGAGGCGGCGTTTACGCCTATCGAAGACCCGACTGACGCTGTCACCGACGACCTGGTTGCTGACCGGCTCCCACGCTACCTGGAGGCACGTGACGACGATGACGTCATTGAAGAGACAACGGCGGAAGAGGTGTCGACCATCCTGCGTGCCCTGCACCCCAGGAAAGCTGCGGGCCCGGACGAAGTTTCCAACGCCCTGCTCCAGAAGTTGCCGCCCGTGGCTGTCACTCATCTTGCCGACGTCTTTAATGTCATCCTCCGGTCCTGCAGCTTTCCTCAGTCCTGGAAGCATGCGGAAATCGTGGCGATTCCGAAGATGGGGAAGGATCTGCGGCAGCCCGTGAACTACAGACCTATTAGTCTCCTGCCGGCCGTCTCCAAGGTCTTCGAGAGGGTGTACATCAGGCGGCTGCAGCGCCACGTCGACGAGGAAGGCCTCCTGCCCGAAGAGCAGTTCGGATTTCGCAGGGGCCACTCAGCCGTTCATCAACTCCTTCGGTTAGTGGAAGATGCGTTCGTCGCCCTCGAGCAGCGCGAGTTCTTCGGCGCGGTGTTCCTGGACGTGTCGCGTGCTTTCGACAGCGTGTGGCACCGCGGCCTCTTGTTCAAGCTTTTTGAACTTGGGGTCCCGACGTCGCACGTACGTCTCATCGCTTCCTATCTTGCTGATAGGACCTTCCATGTGCGGGCTGCGCAGGGCTTGTCCTCCGTCCGCCGCATCAACGCCGGGGTGCCACAGGGCTCGGTCTTGGGGCCACTCCTGTACTCGCTGTACACGTCTGATGCGCCGAAGATCGACCGTGTGCAGCTCGCCCTGTACGCGGATGACGCGGCTCTCTACACTAGGAGCCTCAATGCCGCTGTCATGCGCCGCCGTCTGCAGCTCGCCGTTGACACCCTGGCAGCCTGGGCAGTCAAGTGGCGTCTCCTCTTCAATGGTGCCAAGACTCAGTTCCTGATCGTCACCAGGCGACTCGTTCCTGCAGGTCTGCAGCCGCTCGCTGTCGGTGGAAGCCCTGTCCCGTGGCGCCCAACGGCGCATTACCTCGGCGTCACCATTGACCGCCGACTCACGTGGGCTCCACACATTCGCGACGTGAAGGCCAAAGTGCGGAACAGGCTCCGCACCCTGTACCCGTTGCTGAACCCTGGTTCCCAACTACCACCGCGGCTGGGCATCACCCTGTACAAGGCGCTGCTCCGTCCTGTACTCCAATACGCCGCCGTCGTCTGGGGGAACGCCGCCGACACGAACCTGAAGAAGCTGGAGACTCTGCAGAATCGCATCCTTCGGCTGGCCTTACACCTGCCTTACGATTTTCCCACTGCTCATCTTCACGACGTCGCGGAAGTACCTCTACTCCGTGACCTCTTCCAGACGACCGCCCGCACCTTTTGCGACAGTGCTGGTCGGTCGCACAACGCCCAAATCCGGACGCTGGGCCACAAATTGCAACGCAGCGTCACCACCCGCTGGCCACACCTGCTAGCTACATAGCTGGCTCTGCCGATCTGTGCTGAGGAGACACCCAAGAAGACAACCCACATGTGAAGACGCAACATCAGCATGCATGGGAGGCAAAGCAATAACTGCTGCGAACTCCATCACACATCGGAGGAAAAGTATCTCCGTGCAGATCCCTGCGATGCGACCGAACCCAATTCCCTCTGAGCAGCCATAGCGTACGGATCTCCGTGCCGGCACGTTCACAGGAGCTCAGTCCGTCAGTTCACCTGATGATGGCGACATGTATGATCGCCGAAATATTGTGCCCGTTGGACACTATAGACCGGCAGCACACCCGTGGATATTTTGAGCATCATGATGGTCGCATCCGTGTTTGGCGACATCGCGGTGAACGCACATTCGAAGCGTGTATTCGTCATCGCCATACTGACGTATCACCCGGCGTGATGGTATGGGGTGCCATTGGTTACACGTCTCGGTCACCTCTTGTTCGCATTGACGGCACTTTGTACAGTGGACATTACGTTTCAGATGTGTTACGACCCGTGGCTCTACCCTTCATTCGATCCCTGCGAAACCCTACATTTCAACAGGACAATGCACGACCGCATGTTGTAGGCCCTGTACGGGCCTTTCTGGATACAGAAAATGTTCCACTGCTGCCCTGGCCAGCACATTCACCAGGTCTCTCACCAATTTAAAACGTCTGGTCAATGGTGGCCGAGCAACTGGCTCGCCACAATACGCCAGTCACTACTCTTGATGAACTGTGGTATCGCGTTGAATGTGCGTGGGCAGGTGTAACTATACACGCCATCCAAGCTCTGTTTGATTCAATGTGCAGGCGCATCAAGGCCGTTATTACGGCCAGACGTGGTTGTTCTGGGTACTGATTTCTCAGGATCTATGCACCCAAAGTGTAGGAGAGTCCTGAGAGGTCAGATGTTGGAAGCCTGTCAGCAGGTTGACAGTGTCCGCAAGAGTTGACAGATTATTCTCCGCGAGATTTTTCTGTCGTAGTTCTGTGCGGAAGAAACATGTTGCGATTGAAGAGCGTGTGACTGCAGCTACACTTTTAATAGTGACAAAGAAAAACCGTAAATGACCGTGTTTGTGTTGGGTGAGAGAGTGGATTATACGGCGGATAATTTTGGAGTACGCAAGAATCTCATTTTAGAGCTTGTGATAACTCGCAACAATATCGACATTTTACGAGGACAGCGATTTAGATAGATGACATTCTCTTTACAATTGGACCCAAAATTTCCATTCTAGATACTATTAAGCGTAAATCCATTAGTGTTAAAGACAGATAGTTTATGACACCAATATTTCTAGAATCAGCTACACTATGTGGCCAAAAGTATCCGGACACCTGGATGAAAATGACTTACAAGTTCATGGCGCCCTCCATCAGTAATACTGGAATTCAATATAGTGTTGTCCCACCCTAATCCATGATGACATCTTTCACTCTCGCATGCATACGTTCAATCAGGTGCTGGTAAGTTTCTTGGGGAATGGCCACCCATTCTTCACGGAGTGCTGCACTGAGGAGAGGTATCGATGTCGGTCAGTGAGGCCTGCCACGAAATCGGCGTTCCAAAACACCCCAAAGGTGCTCTATAGGATTCTGGTCAGGACTCTGTGCAGACCAGTCCATTACGGGGATATTATTGTCGTGTCACAACTCCACCAGAGGCTGTCCATTATGAGTTGGTGCTCCATCGTGTTGAAAGATGTAATCGCCATCCCCGAATTGCTCCTCAACAGTGGGAAGCAAGAAGGTGCTTAAAACATCAATGTAGACCAGTGCTGTGATAGTGCCACGCAAAACAACAAGGCGTGCAACCCCCTCCATGAATAACACTACCGCCTCCGAATTTTACTGTTGGCACTACATTCGCTGGCAAATGACGTTCACCGGGGATTCACTGTACCTACACCCTGCCGTGGGATCGCCACATTGTATACCGTGATTCGTCACTCCACACAATTTTCCTCCACTATTCATTTGTCCAAGGGTTATGCTCCTTACAACAAGCGAGGCGTCGTTTGGCAATTACCGGCGTGATGTGTGGCTTATGAGCAGCCGCTCGACCATGAAATCCAAGTTTTTCACATTCCGCGTAACCATCATAGTACTTGCAGTGGATCCTGATGCAGTATGAAATACCCGTGTGATGGTCTGGATAGATGTCTGCCTATTACACATTACGACCCTCTTCAACTGTCGGCAGTCTTTGTCAGTCAACAGACAAGGTCGGCCTGTATGATTTTGTGTCCCTTCACGTTTCCACTTCACTATCAGAGCGGAAACAGTGGACCTAGGGTTGTTCAGGAGTGTGGAAATCTCGCTTGCAGACGTATGACACAAGTGACACCCAATCACCTGACCACGTGCGAAGTCCGTGAGTTCTGCGGAGCGCCCATTCTGCTGTCCTACGATATCTAATGACTACTGAGGTTGCTGATGCGGAGTACCTGGTAGTAGGTCGCAGCAATATGCACCTTATATGAAATACGTATGTTTATGGGGGTGTCCTGATACCTTTGGTCACATAGTGTACGTTATCCCTAATATTTGGCTAGGTAACAGGAACTATGAAACAACATTACAACAATTTCATCTTGATACCACTGACGTTCAAAAGCCAAATAAAGCTGATATATGGTAAATGAAGGATTTCCGGACACCCATTTATTTCTCTAGGCTTGTCTTGTGCTGACGTATGGAACCACTCCTGAAGGTCTGCTCAACACTAAGTATAATAATATAATCAATAAATACTACTTCATATAAAATTATAGATATAGCTGTACTACCTGAAGTTAAATGGCAGTTTTCCGAGTTCCAAAACGATTATTTTCACACATGACTTCACTTGTTTCTCTAATCTATGTTATCAAAGTACTTTTCCCAATTCTTTGAGTTGTTGATTCTTCTGTGTAGGTATTAGGAAGCGTAGCCATTTCAACCAACAAACTTTACTTCATATCTCAGTTTCAGTAGTCTGGTAATTGTGCACTCTATGACGCTGGTGTTTCGTCATAGAAAGTAATTAAACGCATAACTTCGTCCTGAATCCACTTCCTGGCAGCTTTCTACATCAATTTTTTTGATGACACGTCGCTGATGGCTGGCGTTCACTCACAGTGCGTATCCATCGAGATAGTAGTCTCAGCTGATGTCCAGATATGTTTGTAGAAGGCTTTGTTGCACTGGTGATGTGGCACAGTGGATGAAGCACAAGTCTGACATTCACATTTTTAGATTAACGTGGTCTCGAGCCTCTTCAGAGGCATTTTTTGTTTGTCAGTTCTATATAATATGTCTACTATGTTTTTAAATGTTATTCGCTGCATAGCATTGTTTAAGTCTAAGCTTTTCAAAAAAGGCTAACTACAGGACCACTAACAAGGGGAGGCCGCCAATTGTGAAATTCAGATTCGATTCATACTGCACATAATAAAAGCTCATGGCCAGAGGTGTAATGTGGCAAAGCACCAAGATGCACTTCCCAGCCGTTGTCGAGAAAATCGACAGTTAAAATACACCATTGCGGTGAAATGACCTCTACGGTTAATAATTGTGTACAGCGTCGTGGCGCAGCGGTAAGCGCTCGGGTTTGTAATCGGAAGGTCGCCGGATCGAATGCAACATTTTTTTATTAGTTTTTCGTAATTCATATATATATATATATATATATATATATATATATAAACTATTAATGAATTGCTTATGCATTTTGGTGAAGGCGGATCGCTCTCCAATCGTACCGCCTCCATTTTTCCGTTTGTTTAACAGGGTGTACCAAAGCTCTCACGTCCGCACTGATTTTCGACGATGTTATAAGTTGCGCTAGGGACCGCATCTACCTTCTTTCGAAGTTAGCACGCAACTACGCTTTTATGCGGCGGCTCGTTTCGGCCCATTCAACATCTGTCCTTCAAGTGTAACGAGCGAGTAACGGATCTTATATTTCATACCTGCTACAGCAAATTTGTGTTCGTGGGGTTTCTATTCTAATTCGAACGTTTGACTTACGCTATACGTATTCGTTTCGGAATATCGTTTCTAAGTCTTCCGTTAACTATACGTGGTTAACATTATGAAGACAATAACATTTGTGAAATACAACTTTGTTTGCGGAAAACATAATGATGTTCGAAGTCGCCAGTTTTTCCACGACAAACGACCTTCAACAACTTATTATATGCATAATTGTTGCAACTGATTGCCGGGAATTATATATATATATATATATATATATATATGTGTGTGTGTGTGTGTGTGTGTGTGTGTGTGTGTGTGTGTGTATAGACACATTTGAATAACAAAAAACAAATACTAAAAAAAAAATATATTGCATGGCGCGAGATTCGAACCGGCGACCTTCGGATTACGAACACGAGCGCTTACCGCTGCGCCACGACGCTGTCGATAATTATTAATCGTTGAGAGTATTTCACCTCAAAGGTTTATTTTAACTGTCGATTTTCTCGACAACGGCTGAGAAGTGCATCTTGGTGCTTTGCCACATTACACCTCTGGCCATGAGCTTTTATCATGCGCAGTATGAATTGAATCTGAATTTCACAATTGGCGCCCCCCCCCCCCCCCCCCCTTATAAGTTTAAGAGTGAAACAGGGCTATTTCTTTGCTCGGAAACATGGTAATCATACACATTATGGCTTAAAAGACGTAGTTTCGTGGGTATTTTCATTTAATGTGTGCTTGAGTTCAGCAACATATATTACCAAGATGTGGTAGAGTGCAAACTGTGAAATACGGCAGAAATCCGGAACGGGATACGCTACTTAGCACTCTCCGAATACTCTAAGCTCTCTCGAAAATGAAGTTATAGTTTTTCTTGTTCGAGAGCTACGGTGAGCAGCTCTCTAGAGATGGAGGTTGCCGTCTACTCGAGAGGTCTAAACTCACAACTGTCTGAGATCTTGTTCCACTCTCGCATATCACCGGCGAGCTAACTTTTCGGCGCTGTTTAAGGGGGGTAGGACGTCAAACGGGCCGACTTGGAGCAGGAGAGTCACCACAGGACATTTTTAATTTCTGCTGTCTATACTTTTACAAATAAATTCATAAAACTTTGTCACCATCACCAGGAAGGATCGAGGACTCACACTCATTGCAGTATAAGTTCAAAAACGTTGGAAAATACCTTTTTTTACATGTGAAATTTCATCATTTTATCGCTTATTACTGGCTGTATTTGTTGCTATAGGTACACTTTTCTTCCTAAGTAAGTGAGATTCTTCGATGAATTTTTCATAGCATACAAACAGTAGCTACAGGTGTATAAAAGTCTAGAATTTTCCAAATCTATTAAAAAACTGTGGAAAAAATTGAGATAATTAACTATAAAACTTGAATTTTTTCTAAACATGAAGTTTAAAATGTAACAGTTCATTCATTTTTTCATAAATTAAATAAGTTCTAGAGTTTCATACACCTGTAACTATGGTTTGTATGCTGTGCAAAAGTCATCGAAGAATCTCTCTTACTTAGGAAGAAAAGTGTACCTATAGCAACCAATGCAGCCAGTAGTAAGTGAAAAAATGATGAAATTTCACATGTAAAAAAAGTGTTTTGTTACGTTTCTCAGCTTCCACTGCTATGAGTATGAATCCTGAATCCTTCCTGGCGATGCTGTTAAAGTTTTATGAATTTATTTGTAAAAGTATAGACAGTGGAAATTAAAATGTCCTGTGGTGGCTCTCCTGCTCCAAGTCGGCCCGTTTGACGTCCTACCCACCTTAAACGACATTCCTAGCTTAAGTGCTGCTTTGAGATCTTGACTTAGGCATAGGAAAGGAATACGTGGCGGGCTGTATCAATTCAATCGGTACACTAATGAAGAGAGAGAGAGAGAGAGAGAGAGAGAGAGAGAGAGAGAGATATGGCTACTGCAGTCACTCGTCCTACGCATATTCAGTGAATGAAGAGGACGAACAAAAACGCTTGTGGAATATGTAGCATCGGCCTGACACTACAGTGGCTTGCGCATTAACAATGTAACCACAATTACAGATACGAGTCGTGCTCGGAGAATTGTGACAAATTTTCATTTCACCCTCAAACTGGTAGATGAATAAAAATTGGCAGGTAATTAATCATGATTCAACCCCCTTCCCCTCTCCCCGTCCCAAAAAAACCCCTACTTTTAGGAGTCGAGTGAAAGCTGTACGTTCACTGCGGCTGTCTTGCAGAACGGAGTGTTGTACGAAGAGGAAAGGCGCGCTGTCAGGGACCGGAGGTGAAACGGACGGGGTGGCAGGCGCCGGCAGTGCTAACCCTTTGACCACCATCTGGTGCCGCAGGGTGTCGGACGTGGCGTGCGCCCAGAAGGGCAGCCGGTGCCTTCGCGGCTCTGACGTCTTCATCGGCAGAGCGGCGGGGCGGCAGGGCGCTCGCGTGAGGCTCGCGTGGGCGGCGCGCGCCGCACCAGGTGGGCCCCCGCTGTCAGCGTCGCTCACCGCGCCTCTAATTGGCTGCCGGCGCCCGCTGCCTGTCACTGGTCATCGGCGTCAGTGGCGCGGGCGTCTTTATAAGGCGCTCTGCCATATGGCCTCTAGCAGCCACTGCCACTGCGAATGGTCCCAATGTTTCCCGAAAGTTGCACGTGCTGGGTGTCGTTATCTGTCAGCTCCTTTAACTCGACACATACATACACACACACACACACACACACACACACACACACACACACATGAGGTGTCAGGTCAGAGGGGTGTTCTGAACACAATTTCGACACAAAGCAGTTCAATAGGCTGTGGAGTGGAAGGGGTAGGCTAGCAATAGAACAGTGCATCACCATTGACTAGACACTCATTTATTGAACACATACGTCAGGTACTACCCAAAAGGAACAATCAGAACAAATTACAAAATAATTCTTTTCCTTTAAGTCACTCAAACACTTAAACAGGCAACTAGCAATCATTTAACTTGTAAGTAGGCTGTTTAGGTTTTTATGTTGGTAACGCCACGTAGCGCTCGCTCTATATGAAAATCGTTGACTGTGCTGTGTGAAGGCTGTGGTTGTTGGAGTATATGCTATTGTAGTGTTCGGCAGTTGGCTGTTGACAGCGCGTAGCGTTGCGCAGTTGGAGGTGAGCCGCCTGCAGTGGTGGATGCGGGGAGAAAGATGGCGGAGTTTTGCGAGCGGATGATCTGGACGTGTGTCCATCAGAGACAGTAAATTTGTAAGACTGAATGTCATGAACTGATATATATATTATGACTTTTGAACACTATTAAGGTAAATACATTGCTTGTTCTCTACCAAAATCTTTCATTTGCAGCTGAGTGGTCAGCGCGACAGACTGTCAATCCAAACGGCCCGGGTTCGATTCCCGGCTGGGTCGGAGATTTTCTCCACTCAGGGACTGGGTGTTGCGTTGTCCTAATCATCATTATTTCATCCCCATCGACGCGCAAGTCGCCGAAGTGGCGTCAAATCGAAAGACTTGCACCAGGCGACCAGTCTACCCGACGGGAGGCCCTCGTCACACGACATTTCATTCATTTGCTAAGTATGCCTATCAGTAGTTAGTGCCTTCAGTAGTTACAATCTTTTATTTAGCTCGCAGCACTGGCGCTCGCTGTATTGCAGTAGTGAGGTAAGTGACTCATGAAAGGTATAGGTTAATGTTAGTCAGGGCCATTCTTTTGTAGGGATTTTTCAAAGTCAGACTGCGTTGCGCTAGGAGGTACTGTGTGTCAGTTTGGTGTTGATCGGAGTGGGTGGCGAGCGGAGTGCCTGAGTGCGTTCAGTTCTGCTCGGCTGTTTGAAGATCGAATTGTGTAAGAGTTTTATCAGCGCAGTGATTCATTTATAATTTTTCTAAGGGGACGTTTCATAACTGAAAGCCTTTTAAGAAAGCAAGACTAGAAAATTTGAATGATGAGTTATAATCAAATAGGCTCTAGCCGAGCACATATTTTAAAACGAAATACTTCCCTTAAGGAAACAGCGATCAAAATTAATTACATAATCCTCAACAACCATATTACATCCAAGACATTTAAGATTAAACAGTAATATACACTCCTGGAAATGGAAAAAAGAACACATTGACACCGGTGTGTCAGACCCACCATACTTGCTCCGGACACTGCGAGAGGGCTGTACAAGCAAAGATCGCACGCACGGCACAGCGGACACACAAGGAACCGCGGTGTTGGCCGTCGAATGGCGCTAGCTGCGCAGCATTTGTGCACCGCCGCCGTCAGTGTCAGCCAGTTTGCCGTGGCATACGGAGCTCCATCGCAGACTTTAACACTGGTAGCATGCCGCGACAGCGTGGACGTGAACCGTATGTGCAGTTGACGGACTTTGAGCGAGGGCGTATAGCGGGCATGCGGGAGGCCGGGTGGACGTACCGCCGAATTGCTCAACACGTGGGGCGTGAGGTCTCCACAGTACATCGATGTTGTGGCCAGTGGTCGGCGGAAGGTGCACGTGCCCGTCGACCTGGGACCGGACCGCAGCGACGCACGGATGCACGCCAAGACCGTAGGATCCTACGCAGTGCCGTAGGGGACCGCACCGCCACTTCCCAGCAAATTAGGGACACTGTTGCTCCTGGGGTATCGGCGAGGACCATTCGCAACCGTTTCCATGAAGCTGGACTACGGTCCCGCACACCGTTAGGCCGTCTTCCGCTCACGCCCCAACATCGTGCAGCCCGCCTCCAGTGGTGTCGCGACAGGCGTGAATGGAGGGACGAATGGAGACGTGTCGTCTTCAGCGATGAGAGTCGCTTCTGCCTTGGTGCCAATGATGGTCGTATGCGTGTTTGGCGCCGTGCAGGTGAGCGCCACAATCAGGACTGCATACGACCGAGGCACACAGGGCCAACACCCGGCATCATGGTGTGGGGAGCGATCTCCTACACTGGCCGTACACCACTGGTGATCGTCGAGGGGACACTGAATAGTGCACGGTACATCTAAACCGTCATCGAACCCATCGTTATACCATTCCTAGACCGGCAAGGGAACTTGCTGTTCCAACAGGACAATGCACGTCCGCATGTATCCCGTGCCACCCAACGTGCTCTAGAAGGTGTAAGTCAACTACCCTGGCCAGCAAGATCTCCGGATCTGTCCCCCATTGAGCATGTTTGGGACTGGATGAAGCGTCGTCTCACGCGGTCTGCACGTCCATCACGAACGCTGGTCCAACTGAGGCGCCAGGTGGAAATGGCATGGCAAGCCGTTCCACAGGACTACATCCAGCATCTCTACGATCGTCTCCATGGGAGAATAGCAGCCTGCATTGCTGCGAAAGGTGGATATACACTGTACTAGTGCCGACATTGTGCATGCTCTGTTGCCTGTGTCTATGTGCCTGTGGTTCTGTCAGTGTGATCATGTGATGTATCGGACCCCAGGAATGTGTCAATAAAGTTTCCCCTTCCTGGGTCAATGAATTCACGGTGTTCTTATTTCAATTTCCAGGAGTGTATAACATCAGAGAGCTGTAGTCCCAAGTTTTAAGCAGCACGTTTCAGATGGACTGCACTGCAACAGTACAATACAAGCCCCTCAGAGGATCTCCCCACACAGCAAGTTACTGCCACAATCGACAAAATATCAACATCATTCCATGTACAGACCTAAAACAAACTAAAACTCTCTTAAGTTTGGTACAGATAATTCCCTTTCAACATAACATACATCACAAGTCTAGACCTAGGACGGCACCGACACCCCGCAATTTAGCCCGCGAAAAACTACAGCGATGCACTCATCACGTATCCTTACAAAACCCAAGAACAGAGAGCCGGCTTCCCAATAGCGGAACATTTAACCACGCGCAGCCTGCGGGTTTGCGGGATGCTGATCTCGCCCTTAACCTCAACATCAGTTCAAATATTAGTCAGCCTACAATCTTGAACCACCATACACATTCTCTCAGTTACTGCATAGAAAGCCAATGTGATAGGCAAACAGACCAGCATATGATAAAAGCTTAAGCAATTTCCTTACTAGACAACCCTTATGAATAGTAGCCGTAATTTTTTAAACGTGAGCACACCCACAATCAAAAGACAAACAACGCCAATCATAAGGACAGTAGCACATAAGCAAGTAGCAATGGTAACTTCTGCTTAGATTGGCTACAAATAAGCGCGTGATTTAACAAGCCAGAGAACAGTCTTTACAACATAACCACCAATACAACAGCAAATTACTCACACGTGTACTCCCCCACGATTTCGATTCACAAAGCCATAGACAAAACGTGGCGAACGTATCACTTAGACCAACATAATGGTGCTCCCTCAGTTACCCCAAGTAACTGACACAATTAGTTGCACAGCAAAGAACCAGACCTAATGAAACCACCACAGTTTTCGCCTCTTAATTGTCACAGTACAAGTGAGAATCACAAATGTAATTTTCATCACCAGTTCCCGTATAGTCAATACAAGCGCCTGATTTTCACCCGTTTATAACGGCAGGCAGCAACATCGTACGGAAAAGAGCGTAGACACAAGCTCTTACAAATTCTCTTCTCCGAAAGCAGCCACAGCAACTCTCGGGAACAACTGGGACATCCAATGCAAAAATCGTTACTCCTTCACACAAATTACAGGACGCCCGCTTCCCGCTGCTTCCTACGGCGCCTTCCGTTCAGAGCCAAGTTGTATATCTCCATGCGATAGGTCCGGTCACAGACTCGCTGCGTCAACCCGTCAACCGTCTTCCACCACGTCCTGGAGCACGCCCCACACAGGACCTCGCCTCGTTACTCCTCGCGTAGGCCCCAGAGGGCGCTGCTTACCGCCCTGACCATGGCAGGAAAGATAAACCACCAGAGTGACACTATCGTTATGAGCCGCCACGGCTCAACACACACACACACACACACACACACTGGGACAAGTCGTCTCAGAATCCATCTTGGTAATAAGCTCGACGAACAAAATACACTATCTGATCAAAAGTATCTACATCTACATCTACATTTACATTCCGCCAGCCACCCAACGGTGTGTAGCGGAGGGCACTTTACGTGCCACTGTCATTACCTCCCTTTCCTGTTCCAGTCGCGTATGGTTCGCGGGAAGAACGACTGCCGGAAAGCCTCCGTGCGCGCTTGAATCTCTCTGATCTTACATTCGTGATCTCCTCTGGAGGTATAAGTAGGGGGAAGCAATACACGGTGTCCGAAAAGTCTTTCCCTGATTACATAAATTGATACAAATATGAAACTGGTGTCTAATTGTTTACAAAGTATCAAAGTTTTTTTTACACATCATTAAACTTCCACATGAGCACCCTTGGTAGCACGTAGGCGATATTCAATTTCTGTCCACACAGTAGCCAACATCACTGGAGGGATCGATTCAACGACTGTGGCTATCCGTTGCCGCAGGGTTTCAAGATCTGGTACACGTGTTAGGTAGACCTCGTCGTTGACATAACCCCATAAAAAGAAGTGTAGTGGGGTTATGTCAGGAGAGCGTGGAGGCCAAACCGTTGGCCCATCACGACCAATACATCGTCCAGGAAAGGTCATATCGAGATAGGCACGCACGTCCAAACCCCAATGAGGCGGTGCACCGTCTTGCTGAAACAAGACATCAGGGTGATACTGAAGCAGCTGAGGAACAGCATACAGTTGCAATACGTCCAGATACACTGCAGATGTGACGGTAGCCTCAGCGAAGAAGAACGGCCCGATAATTCGATCGTGCAATAGTGCACACCAGACATTCACCTTTGGACTGCCTCTGGTGCACTCCACGACCTCGCCAGGGGGTTGTGAACCCCAAATGCGCACATTATGGCGATGCACTACTCCACTGACAAAAAAGGTCGCTTCATCGGAAAAGGCAATTCGTCTGAGATACCCATCATCGTCCTCAATACGTGATAGCATTTCGACCGCAAAGTCATATCGACGTGTACTGTCATTGGGCAACAAGGCCTGAACGATTTGCACTTTGTATGCACGAAACAATAAACGTTTGTGTAAAATGTCATGGAGAGAGCTTTTTGGCATCTGTAATTCACGTGAGGCCCTGCGCACCGATTCCTTCGGACTTCGCAGAAAAGACTGCCTTACAGCTTCCACCCTGTCTGCTGAGGTTCTTGGTCGACCTGACCTCAGAAGGTCAGCAACCGATCCTGTGTTCTTGAACTTCTCATACCAGGCTTTAATGCTCTTGACATCAGGTGGATTCCTTCCAAATGTTGTCTGGAAGTGTCTCTGCACTGTGGTTGGTGATCGTGTCTCATGGTACCACAGGACACACTGTGCCTTCTCCTGATTGGTTAACATGGCTTCTTGGGCACTGCACTTCATCCACTAGTTACGTACTGCGAACCTAAAACAGAAAAAAACTTTGTTAGTTGCGAACAATTCGACACAAGTTTCGTATTTGTATCTTACTTCTAGCCTGATTTATCAACTTATGTAATCAGTGAAAGACTTTTCGGACACCCTGTATATTCGATACCTCATCCAGAAACTGACCCTCTCGAAACCTGGACAGCAAGCTACACCGCGATGCAGAGCGCCTCTCTTGCAAAGTCTGCCACGTGAGTTTGCTAAACATCTCCGTAACGCTATCACGCTTACCAAATAACCCTGTGACGAAACGCGCCGCTCTTCTTTGGACCTTCTCTATCTCCTCTGTCAACCCGACCTGGTACGGATCCCACACTGATGACCAATACTCAAGTATAGGTCGAACGAGTGTTTTGTAAGCCTCCTCTTTTGTTGATGGACGACATTTTCTAAGGACCCTTCCAATGAATCTGAACCTGGCACCCGCCTTACCAACAATTAATTTTATATGATCATTCCAATTCATATCGTTCCGTACGCATACTCCCAGTTATTTTACAGAAGTAACTGCTACCAGTGTTTGTTCCGCTATCATATAATCATACAATAAAGGATCCTTCTTTCTATGTATTCGCAATACATTACATTTGTCTATGTTAAGGGTCAGTTGCCACGCCCTGCACCAAGTGCCTATCCGCTGCAGATCTTCCTGCATTTCGCTGCAATTTTTCTAATGCTGCAACTTCTCTGTACTCTACAGCATCATCCCGCGAAAAGCGGCATGGAACTTCCGACAAAACATTCCTGTCGGAGGACAATCTGCCACTGAGTTTTATAGCAAAGGTTGAAAATAACGTTTAAGTTCAGGTTTTTTTAAAATCTAGAACACGAACGGTTTCGGGCTGTTATATGCGCATCACCAGACATTATAACTTTGTACTGTGACTGCGAGCGCCGCGGTAGGCGAGTACAGGACGCATTGTATCACCGGCGCTGGTCATACACCCTCGTTGGCGGTACACCGTCACCGTGGCGCTCGGGTTCACAGCACAAAGTTATAACACCTGATGATCGGCATATAAGTGCCCGAAACCGGTCGTGTTCTAGATCAAAAGAACCTTACATCTGAAGCGGAATTTTCAACCTTTGCCAAAAATATTCCGACATCTCGCCTTCATGACAGCTTGAAATCTGCGAGGGATACTTTCAATGGTGTTTCTCAATATCTGTGGAGCCGAAACCAAAGAAGGTATCTGGACGCTGGGATGTGGAGCGAACTCGACATTCAAACACATTGCGAAGGTGTTTCATTGGTCAAATATAAAATTATAAAAAATTTGAAAAGTTTTATAAAACGTTTTAAAGCTAAACATCTTGTCTATATATTGTCTCAGCCGCATTTAGCATTGAAAAAATTTCTTTTTTGAAGTGATGAGGAGTTTCGGTAGCTAAACTACCATCTCCAAATCACATATCGTATTATAAATGCACTCGGAGTGTACAACGCCGTTGCATCGTCCATAAAAGACGACAACCGAAAGTTAGTAGAGATTCGTGCGTCTGTGAAAAGATATATGCGTGAAGCATACAACAGCTACCACCGTCATACGTTGACAAAAGATCTGGCTGGAAAACCGAGAACATTCTGTTCGTATGTAAAATCATAAGCGGGTCTAAGGCTTCCATTCAGTCTCTTGCTGACCAGTCTGGTGTGGCAGCTGAAGATAGCAATCGAAAGCCGAAGTTTTAAATTTCACGTTCAAGATATCGCTGACACAGGAGAATCGTACGAACATACCTCATTTGACCCACAGACAGACTCCCTTATGGACGACATAGTAATAAGCAAACCTGGCCTAGAGAAACAAGTGAGTTAGTTAGTTGTCTGCGTGTGCCATTGATTAATCGCACGGTACGGTATCCGTTATGATGTGGAACGTGTCAAGTGCACAAGAAATGCAGATACGAAAGAAGATTTCTTAATTTTCTTAATATATATATACACTCCTGGAAATTGAAATAAGAACACCGTGAATTCATTGTCCCAGGAAGGGGAAACTTTATTGACACATTCCTGGGGTCCGATACATCACATGATCACACTGACAGAACCACAGGCACATAGACACAGGCAACAGAGCAGGCACAATGTCGGCACTAGTACAGTGTATATCCACCTTTCGCAGCAATGCAGGCTGCTATTCTCTTCTAGAGCACGTTGGGTGGCACGGGATACATGCGGACGTGCATTGTCCTGTTGGAACAGCAAGTTCCCTTGCCGGTCTAGGAATGGTAGAACGATGGGTTCGATGACGGTTTGGATGTACCGTGCACTATTCAGTGTTCCCTCGACGATCACCAGTGGTGTACGGCCAGTGTAGGAGATCGCTCCCCACACCATGATGCCGGGTGTTGGCCTTGTGTGCCTCGGTCGTATGCAGTCCTGATTGTGGCGCTCACCTGCACGGCGCCAAACACGCATACGACCATCATTGGCACCAAGGCAGAAGCGACTCTCATCGCTGAAGACGACACGTCTCCATTCGTCCCTCCATTCACGCCTGTCGCGACACCACTGGAGGCGGGCTGCACGATGTTGGGGCGTGAGCGGAAGACGGCCTAACGGTGTGCGGGACCGTAGCCCAGCTTCATGGAGACGGTTGCGAATGGTCCTCGCCGATACCCCAGGAGCAACAGTGTCCCTAATTTGCTGGGAAGTGGCGGTGCGGTCCCCTACGGCACTGCGTAGGATCCTACGGTCTTGGCGTGCATCCGTGCGTCGCTGCGGTCCGGTCCCAGGTCGACGGGCACGTGCACCTTCCGCCGACCACTGGCGACAACATCAATGTACTGTGGAGACCTCACGCCCCACGTGTTGAGCAATTCGGCGGTACGTCCACCCGGCCTCCCGCATGCCCACTATACGCCCTCGCTCAAAGTCCGTCAACTGCACATACGGTTAACGTCCACGCTGTCGCGGCGTGCTACCAGTGTTAAAGACTGCAATGGAGCTCCGTATGCCACGGCAAACTGGCTGACACTGACGGCGGCGGTGCACAAATGCTGCGCAGCTAGCGCCATTCGACGGCCAACACCGCGGTTCCTGGTGTGTCCGCTGTGCCGTGCGTGTGATCATTGCTTGTACAGCCCTCTCGCAGTGTCCGGAGCAAGTATGGTGGGTCTGACACACCGGTGTCAATGTGTTCTTTTTTCCATTTCCAGGAGTATATATATATATATATATATATATATATATATATATTACAATACAGAGATAAAGATTAGTAGTACCGAGCGAGGTGGCGCAGTGGTTAGACACTGGACTCGCATTCGGGAGGACGACGGTTCAATCCCGCGTTCGGCCATCCTGATTTAGGTTTTCCGTGATTTCCCTAAATCGCTCCAGGCGAATGCCGGGATGGTTCCTTCCAAAGGGCACGGCCGACTTCCTTCCCCGTCCTTCCCTAATCCGATGAGACCGATGACCTCGCTGTCTGGTCTCCTTTCCCAAAACAACCAACCAACCAAAGATTAGTATTTCTGTTATTTACCCCAGTCCCTTAAATGGCACAAAATCCATATATTATATTTATAGATTTATTTCTTCCTATTCAAGAGTTTATCTATAGTATAGAAGGAGTTGTCAAGGAGATATGATTTCAATTCATTTTTTAAGCTATTACTGCTGTCTGTCAGACATGTTATTTCATCTGCTAATTTATCTCAAATTTTTATAGCAGCGTATTTTACCCCTTTCTGTGCCAATGATAGGTTGAGTAAAGGATAATGTAAGCCTTTCTTTTTTTCTGGTATTATAATCATGAATGTCACTGTTGTTCTGAAACTGGTCCATGTTGTTGAGAGCAAATTGCATTAGTGAGCAAATTTACTGTGAGGCTGTTGTAAGAATTTCCAATCTTTTAAATAGATGCCTACAAGATGTGCGACTATGGACTCCACACATTATTATAACCACTTTCTTTTGAGTAGTGAATACTTTTTGTCTAAATGTTGAGTTGCCCCAAAATATTATTCCGTTTGACATCAGAGAGTGAAAGTATGCAAAGTATGTTAGCTTACTAATTTCTATATCCTCATAATTGTCAGTTATTCTGATTGCAAAAGTTGCTGAACGTAGTCGCTTTAGAAAATTTAAAATATGAATTATCCAATTAAGATTCTCATCTATGTATACACCCAAAAATTTAGTATGCCCTATCCTGTTACTGACTTCTGTTGATGTGTTCTATTTATTGAAGGAACTGTACTTTTTTGCAGCAGAAAATTGGATGTACTGTGTTTTTTGAAAGTTTAGAGCAAGCCCATTTGCAGAAAACAATTAATGACTTTTCCAAAGACCTTATTTGTATCATTTTCAATTTTTGTTTCTTTTACTTGATTAATAATGATGCTTCTGTCATCAGAAAACAGTGTCAGATTTGAAAGCAAATAAATCACTAGGTGTGGATGAAATTCCATTTCGATTTTACGAAGAGCACTCTACGGCATTGGCCCCTTACCTAGCTGGCATTTATCGTGAATCTCTCGTCCAGCACTAAGTCCCAAGCTTCTGGAAAAAAGCGCAGGTGACTCCAGTATATAAGAAAGGTAAAAGAACGGACCCGCAAAATTACAGACCAATATCCCTAACTCCTGCTTGCTGCAGAATCCTTGAACATATTCTCAGTTCGAATATAGTAAAGTTTCTTGAGACTCAGAAGCTTATGCCCAGTAATCAACGTGGCTTTAAAAAGCATCGCTCGTGCGAAACTCAGATTGCAGCCGGCCGGTGTGGCCGAGCGGTTCTAGGCGCTTCACTCTGGAACCGCGCGACAGCTACGGTCGCAGGTTTGAATCCTACCTCGGGCATGGATGTGTGTGATGTCCTTAAATTAGTTAGGTTTAAATAGTTCTAAGTTCCCGGGGACTGATGACCTCAGATGTTAAGTCCGATAGTGCTCAGAACCATTTGAGCCATTTTGAAACACAGATTGTCCTTTTCTCACATGATATACTGAGAACTATGGATGAAGGGCCACAGGCAGATCGCATATTTAATATTTATAGATTTCCGGAAAGCTATTGTAGCCCCACTGTAGGCTATTAACGAAGGTACGAGAGTATGAAGTAAGATGGCTCTGAGCACTATGGGACTCAACATCTTAGGTCATAAGTCCCCTAGAACTTAGAACTACTTAAACCTAACCAACCTAAGGACATCACACACACCCATGCCCGAGGCATGATTCGAACCTGCGACCGCAGCAGTCCCGCGGTTCCGGACTGCAGCGCCAGAACCGCACGGCCACCGCGGCCGGCAGAGTATGAAGTAAGTTCACAGATATGTGAGTGGCTGGAAGACTTCTTAAGGAGCCCGGTATGTTGTCCTCGACGGCTAGTGCTCATCAGAGACATGGCTATCGTCAGGAGCGCCCCAGGGAAGTGTGATAGCACCACCGTTGTTCTCTACATACAGGGTGTTTCAAAAATGACCGGTATATTTGAAACGGCAATAAAAACTAAACGAGCAGCGATAGAAATACACCGTTTGTTGCAATATGCTTGGGACAACAGTACATTTTCAGGCAGACAAACTTTCGAAATTACAGTAGTTACAATTGTCAACAACAGATGGCGCTGCGGTCTGGGAAACTCTATAGTACGATATTTTCCACATATCCACCATGCGTAGCAATAATATGGCGTAGTCTCTGAATGAAATTACCCGAAACCTTTGACAACGTGTCTGGCGGAATGGCTTCACATGCAGATGAGATGTACTGCTTCAGCTGTTCAATTGTTTCTGGATTCTGGCGGTACACCTGGTCTTTCAAGTGTCCCCACAGAAAGAAGTCACAGGGGTTCATGTCTGGCGAATAGGGAGGCCAATCCACGCCGCCTCCTGTATGTTTCGGATAGCCCAAAGCAATCACACGATCATCGAAATATTCATTCAGGAAATTAAAGACGTCGGCCGTGCGATGTGGCCGGGCACCATCTTGCATAAACCACGAGGTGTTCGCAGTGTCGTCTAAGGCAGTTTGTACCGCCACAAATTCACGAAGAATGTCCAGATAGCGTGATGCAGTAATCGCTTCGGATCTGAAAAATGGGCCAATGATTCCTTTGGAAGAAATGGCGGCCCAGACCAGTACTTTTTGAGGATGCAGGGACGATGGGACTGCAACATGGGGCTTTTCGGTTCCCCATATGCGCCAGTTCTGTTTATTGACGAAGCCGTCCAGGTAAAAATAAGCTTCGTCAGTAAACCAAATGCTGCCCACATGCATATCGCCGTCATCAGTCCTGTGCACTATATCGTTAGCGAATGTCTCTCGTGCAGCAATGGTAGTGGCGCTGAGGGGTTGCCGCGTTTGAATTTTGTATGGATAGAAGTGTAAACTCTGGCGCATGAGACGATACGTGGATGTTGGCGTCATTTGGACCGCAGCTGCAACACGGCGAACGGAAACCCGAGGCCGCTGTTGGATCACCTGCTGCACTAGCTGCGCGTTGCCCTCTGTGGTTGCCGTACGCGGTCGCCCTACCTTTCCAGCACGTTCATCCGTCACGTTCCCAGTCCGTTGAAATTTTTCAAACAGATTCTTTATTGTATAGCTTTTCGGTCCTTTGGTTACATTAAACCTTCGTTGAAAACTTCATCTTGTTGCAACAACACTGTGTTCTAGGCGGTGGAATTGCAACACCAGAAAAATCCTCTGTTGTAAGGAATAAACCATGTTGTCTACAGCACACTTGCACGTTGTGAACAGCACACGCTTATAGCAGAAAGACGACGTACAGAATGGCGCACCCACAGACTGCGTTATCTTTCACATCACTTGCAGCGCCATCTGTTGTTGAAAATTGTAACTACTGTAATTTCGAAAGTTTGTCCGCCTGAAAATGTACTGTTGTCCCAAGCATATTGCAACAAACGGTGTATTTCTATCGCTGCTCGTTTAGTTTCTATTGCCGTTTCAAATATACCGGTCATTTTTGAAACACCTTGTACATAAATGATTTGGCGGACCGAGTCGGCAGCAATCTGCGATTGTTTGCTGATGATGCCGTGGTGTACGGTAAGGGGCCGACGTTGAGTGACTGTAAGAAGGTACAAGAAGACATAGGCAAAATTTCCATTCGGTGTGATGTATGGCAGCTAGCCTAAATGTCGAAACATGTAAGTTAATGCGGATGAGTAGGAAGATTAAACCTATAACGTTCGGATACGGTATTATTAGTGTCCTGCCTGACACAGTCACGTCTCTTAACTATCTGGGCGTAACGTTACAGAGCGGTATGAGGTGGAACGATCATGAGAGAGCTGTGATGGGCAAGCACGTGGTTGGCTTCGGTTTATTGGGAGAATTTAAGGACAGACTGGTTCACCTGTAAAGGAGACCGCATGTACGACGCTGATGCGACCTGTTCTTGAGTACTGCTCGAGTGTTTGGGATCCGTACCAGTCGGATTGAAGGAAGACATCGAAGCAATTCAGAGGTGGGCTGCTGGATTTGTTACCGGTAGGTTCGAACAACATGTAAGTGTTACGGAGATGCTTCGGGAACTCTAGTTGGGAATCCCTGGAGGGAGGGGGACATTCTTTTTGAGAAATACTACTGAGAAAAATTGAAGAAGCGGCATCTGAAGCTGGCTGCGGCCAATATACATTGCGCTTAAGGACCGCGAAGACAAGATATCAGAAATTAGGGATCATACGGAGGAGCACAGACAGTCGTTTCTCCCACACTCTATTTTCGAATGGAAGAGGAAAGGAAAGACAAGTGGTGGTACAGGGTACCCTCTGCTACGCACCGTACGGTGGCTTGTGGAGTATCTATGTAGATGTAGATGTAGATAACATTCTTATGTCAAATCTCCACGTAAAATACTGTTTCAACAACAAAAAGCCTGTACAGCGTAATATTGTTTCAGTTGCTGTCGTGGATAACGTGGCTGCACAGAGAACATTTTAGATGGGGATTCAAAATATGAATGCTATGAAAAATGCTTGGGTTTTGCACACTGCCAGTGCATTTATAGTACAACATGTGATATGAAGATGGTAGGTAAGCTGCCGAAACTGATCATCATTGTTTAAAAAACAAAAAAATTAATGCTAAGTGCGATTGAGATATTATATAGAAAATTTTGAAAGTTTTGAATAGTTTTTAGAAAGTTTTTAAAATTTTTATTGTTTTAGATTTGATTATCTGCTTACGATCATTTTATCGTATTCTAACAATGTCAGATATATTCAGTATTTCGTTGGGTTCTGGTCCGGACTCCGAGGAGGCCAGTCTATTTCAGGAATGTTATTGTCCACAAACCATTGTCTCACGATGCCAAAATGTGTTCACATCCTTCCGCATTCAGCGTTTCCTTAGTCCAATAAGGGCTAACCACGAATAAAAGAAATACATTAACACCTCCTGTGCTGTTCTTTACTATTGGCATTACAAATGATGGAAGGTAACGTTCTCCAGGTATTCGCCAAACCGAGCCCTTCTAATAGCTACAGAGTATAGCGTGATTCATTATTCCAAATCACTCGTTTGCTGTCAAACTTTGTCTAGTGTTGTTATTTGTGTCATCTCAAGCGTCGTTTATCATTGGCTGTAGATACGTGTGGATTACGAGGAGATATAAAAAAAAGGTGTGTGAAATCTTATGGGACTTAACTGCTGAGGTCATCAGTCCCTAAGCTTACACACTACTTAACCTAAATTACACTAAGGACAAATACACACAACCATGCCCGAAGGAGGACTCGAACTTCCGCTGGGACCAGCTGCACGGTCCATGACTACAGCGCCCTAGACCGCTCGGCTAAACCCGGTTGGCTTACGAGGAGCTGCTCGATCATTGTAGCCCATAATTTTTAACTCCCTACACAGAGTCACTGTGCTAGGTAGACTGCTTGTAAAGGGTGACAATTATTGAACTATATGAAGAAAACGTAAATTACTTACAAAATACGGTGCACACACACTTTATTCAACATGTAAACGTCACTAAAGATACTCGCATTTAGGCTACGACATGTTCAGTATGCCTGTCATCTTTCCCGTTGACGAGGTGCAGACGAATAGCGAAATATTGCATAACCCGCAGAAGTGTCGGAACATCGATGCTGTCGAAGAGCTCCTAAATGGCTGTTTTCAGCTCAGAAATGGTTTTTAGGTTATTACTGTACACCTTGTCTAATACAGCCCCACAAAAAGGAGTCGCATGTGTTTAGATCCGGAGAATATGATGGGCCATGCCAGTGGATTCTGGGTACCCCATAGCCAGAGAGCATTCGCCTAAGTGCTCCTCTAGGACACTCACCTGCTTCGATGGGATCCGTCGTGCACGAAACACATCTTGTCGAAATCAGGCTGACTTTGGATAATGGAGATGAAATCATCTTCCGAAACCTTCACGTACCGTTCGGTAGTCACTGTCCCATCAAGGAATATCGCACTGATTATTCATCGCACTGATTATTCCGTGACTGGACATTGCACACAAACATTCACCCGTTGAGAGTGAAGAGACTTCTCGATCGCGAAATGCGGATTCTCAGTGTTGCAAGTGCCTCAGTTTTGCTTATTGACGAACCCATCCAAATGGAAGTAGGCTTCGTCGCTAAACCAAACCACACAACACATACTAATTCCCATCATGCCCCGCGGCAAATGGCGCAGTTTGAACGCCCTAACGCAAACCGTTCAGAAGTTATGACGATTTTATTTCATATAGTTCAATAACTCCCATCATGTAGCACTGTTGTAATCACTACCGATTCCCTCCGCTGGTTTCATGCGGCTTCTTATAACCACCGTCCGCAATGTTTGACAGACCTGTCCGTCAGTACGTCATGTCGGCTTGCTCTTGCTTTAGCTGTGGTTGTTCCTTCGCGTTTGCACTTCACGGCTGCTTCACCAGCAATCGACCTGGGCACACTTAGAATAGTTGAAATCTCCCGAAGCGTTTGTTGCTCAGATGAAATCCAATGACTAGTCCACGTTCGAGATCACTAATTATTGCTTCCCTAAAGACAACACAACAGTCATCGTCTTTGGCTCGCTTTAAACTAGCAGATCCATCTCTGTGACGTCTAGCGGTCGATTCCGCATTACATAGGGATATATGGATACTTTCGATCAGATAGTGTATTAGTCATCTCCTTAAAAGAGCACATTGTTCGCATTGGAGCGCTGTAGATGGTGTAGTACTGTTATCTGGCGTTGGAGTGGCACTCCACTGCTTGCACAAGTCAATGTAGACGCGGGCCGCACGACAAATACGGACCCCACAACGAACTTGTGCCGTCCCCTAGTCGCCTTCTCCGCCATACTTCGCGAATACTTGGCTCTGTCAATGGAAAGGTTTTAACTTTGTCGTGTGCTGTCGAGAGCCTGCATGAATTTAAATGCGCAGCTAAGAATTATTAAACTCGTCTGAAATAATTACTCGCTTTCCGACGGATACGCTTGCTGGCACTCGTAAGACCTGTTGTGTCACGTGCTGTGACGTAAGTGCCGCGGCCTGTCTTTCTCGTGGGCCTCCATTTAGAGAATTTCTGTGCATGTGCCAGTCCGTTGACTGGAAACATAACAATAAAAGAGTCGACATGCGTCGTGACAGAATGGCATAAAGGAAACACTGTGTTTTGACGCACTCACGACAACACCCTGCATGAAGATGCCCTACTGTTTTGTGGATTGAAGGCCAGAAAGCCTCGCCTTACAAATGTTACCACTGTATCGTGAGTATTGACCTCATTTGTTCTGAGACTGCAGTCTGTGTGGAGTCGCGACTGGATCTTAATGCATCGGAAAAGATATTCTTTAGATTGCGAGCCTTGCCGCAAATCGACAGGTCACGGCACGCTTTCAATCGTAACTATCTTCGGTTAGAGGGCGTGGCTGCGGTTTGATATGCAGCGATGGCAGAAGCCTCGTTCACTCGAGGTTCAACCGGCGGTCAGGGAGGTTCGCCGTGGAACAGGGCCGGGCATTGGCTACAGTTTTACCTCGTCATGGCCCGAGTGGTCTCGTATTCTGTGTCCATGGTTCGTCGCCGAACTCCTTCCTGGTGCACGTGGGGCTTGCTGACCGTGATAAATTGGACGGGCCAGAGTGGAGCCAGCTACGCGGAGTAAGCCGCCTGGCGTTTATCGCAGTAGAAGCGTTCCTGTGGACAGCGACTAGCAGGGAGGTAGCCCTACCTCTGTGGCAAAGCGGCTTTCATACTGACACCAATCTGTGATCTCTAGCGGGTTTTCGTCACTTATTATGGGACTTCCGCTGTGGTTAAGTTCGTTGTGTCGCACGCTGTGGCCTCGGGGCAAGAGTGTGTACTGTGCGACCAATTCTTTCAGTGGCTTTAACCGATGGCCCCTTAAAAATGGTTCAAATGGCTCTGAGCACTATGGTACTAACATCTGAGGTCATCAGTCCCCTAGAACTTAGAACTACTTAAACCTAACTAACCTAAGGACATCACACGCATCCATGCCTGATGCAGGATTTGAACCTGCGACCGTAGCGGTCGCGCGGTTCCAGGCTGAAGCGCCTAGAAGCGCTCGGCCACACCGGCAGGCGCTCCTCTTGCTACTTACTAGTACAGTCTCTGTGGCCGGAGAAGCGTGTTTTAAATTGTTAAACTTGTGTTTGGTGCAATTCACCCTCTTTTAGAGTGTACTTATTTCTTCTGTAATTATTACGTTTGTTTGAAGCACCGTCCCCCTTTAAATTTCGTGATTGATAAAAAATTCTGCATTTCCGTCCCCAGTTGTGTTTCCTCTAAATGAATTTTTTAATCGGGTTAACTTGTCAAAACTGGATGAAAAAATGCTGCTCCCTTTTGAGGGTATTGACGGCAGCTGCCATCTTGCTTGGTACAGTAACTCGCGGTACTACAGGCCTCAGTTGTTGTTAATGCAGTGGAGCGGACGTGCATACCCAATGTCTTGTTTAGTGGTTGTGTTTGGATTTAGACCATTTGTTAAAGAACTTGATTCCTCTTTAATCCAAGGGATTTATTGTAATGGTTGCTTTGGCGCTTATTCGTTCGTTATTTAATAGCTTTTTTTTAGGATCTTGTTCTAAACTAATTCAGGTCATTCTCTCTATTTTCAGTGCGAGCGCATCGTGTTGGGTTTGAAATTAATTTCACGCAAGTAAGTAATTTCCCTGTCAACCTGTTGTCGAGCGGTTCTAGGCGCTTCAGTCCGGAAATGCGCTGCTGCTACGGTCGCAGGTTCGAATCCTGCCTCGGGCCTGGATGTGTGTGATGTCTTTAGGTTCGTTAGGTTTAAGTAGTTCGAAATATAGGGGACTGGTGACCTCAGATGTTAAGTCCCATAGTGCTTAGAGCCATTTGAACCATTTGAAACCTGTTGATAATCTGAAGTGAGCGTTCTAGTTCTTGTTTGAGCACACGTATGTTCGCTAAATTTTTGACCCCTTTCCTGTTTATGTTTGTGAATATCCAGTTTGCGTTCTGAACCTGTTGACAATTGTTTTATGGTATGTATCCTGATCGCCGTTTTGAACGTAGATGTGCTGTTAAAATTCTTTGGCGTTGATTGCTTTCAAGAATAAATTCAATTTTTTTTTTAAAAAAAAGAAAGCGTCAATTGGTTAAAACTACACGAGGTTTCGGCCAAGCACTCCTTGGCCATTGTCAAGTATTATGACTGCCAGTGGGCTGTTGGTGCGCCCTTATATACGTTAGCTGCGGCTGTTACATCACTGGTGCCCGTGACATTGCCATATATGGGCATGTTTTGAGTCGGCGTTCGATGTGCCCTGTTCAACCGCGCGATCGCTGGATCGCACGCAGCGCAGAGCTGTAAGCCACCGTCTCTATTCAGGGTGTTTGTGGTTATTTTTATTTTAATAGCTTCCTGTATTAAACTGTCCCAGAAGCCGTTAGTGCGAGCCACGACAGAGGTATCGTCAAATTCTACGTGGTGACCGTTTTCTAACGCATGCTCAGCTAACGCAGATTTCTCTGGATAGCGTAGGCGATAATACCTCTCATGTTCTTTCCTGCGTTGTTCCACAGTGCGCACTGTTTGTTCGATGTACTTCTGGCCACACTCATAAGGTATTTCGTAAACTCCAGGTGTTCTGAGACCTACTGCGTCTTTAACTGGTCTCAGTAATTGACGGATTTTCGTTGGAGGCCTGAAGATCGATTTGATCTTGTGTCTTTTCAACAGGCGGCTTATCTTGCCCGACACAGAGCCACAGAATGGCAGCAAAGCAAGTTTCTTTTCCTGCTCTTCGTCGCTGGTCTTATTCTTATATTTCCCAGAAATCACTTCTTTCACTTGATGGGTGCTGTAGCCGTTATTCCTGAAAACCTTGCGTAGGTGGCTCAGTTCGTGGGGCAGGTTGTCGTCGTCTGATATTATTCTTGCACGATGTACCAATGTTTTCAATACTGTGCGCTTCTGTGCTGGATGATGATGGCTGATAGCGTGCAAGTACAGGTCTGTGTGGGTGGGTTTTTTGTAACGCTGTGGCCAAGGCACCCATTTCGTTTACGGTGGACAAGGACGTCGAGGAAGTTCAATGCATTATCTTTTTCCACCTCCATGGTGAACTGGATGTTACTGTTGATGCCATTGAGGTGTTCCAAAAACTCGTCTAATTTCTCGCGTCCGTGTGGCCAAATGACGAACGTGTCGTCAACGTGTCGAAAGAAACACTTAGGCTTCAATGGCGCAGTATCTATGGCAATATCCTCAAAATTCTCCATGAAGAGGTTTGCAACAGCTGGAGCCAGCGGACTACCCATTGCTACGCCGTCTGTCTGATCGTAATACTGGCCGTTGTACACGAAGTAGGATGACGTAAGAGTGTGCCTAAATAACTCGACCACGTCACTTACAAAGAACTGCGAAATTAGATCCAGAGAATCTTTGATAGGCACATTCGAAAACAGCGCCACTACATCAAAACTGACCATAATATCGTCCTCACTAAGGCGTAGACGGTTGATTCTGCTGATAAATTCTGCTGAGTTTTTTATATGATGTTCGCAGTGTCCCACATGTGGAGCGAGGAGCTTGGCCAAGTACTTCGCCAGCTTGTATGTTGGCGAACCTATTGTGGACACAATAAGGCGAAATGGCGTCCCGTCCTTGTGTATCTTCGATAAACCATAAGCAGTAGGTGGTCTAGGAACCTGTGGGAGAAGATTCTTAACCACACCGTCTTCCACTGAAGATCACTTAAGAAGTTCTGATGTTTTTCTTACTATTCTTGATGTCGGGTCGCGTGGGAGCTTCCGATAAGTATCTTCGTTCAGTAGCGCACAGATTTTCGTGTCATAGTCCTCGAACTCCATAATTACTGCGGCATTGCCCTTGTCAGCGGGAAGTACCACAATGGGCGCACCAACAGGCCACTGGCAATCATAACACTTGACAGTGGCCAAGGAGTGCTTGGCCGAAAGCTCGTGTGGTTTTAACCAATAGACGCGGTTGGAAACCCGAGAACATTTTATTCAATGTTATCGCCGCGAGACTCTGCATTCATACAAAAAAGAAAGCGTTTCTTGTGTCTAGTTGCAGTGTGTAGCCTGTTAACTTGATCCATTGTTATTGTATGCTATTCAAGGTTGTTTTATATGTATATTTCAGAGTGAGAAGGTGTCTGAGTTCCTTGACCTGCCTAACTTGTGGAGCATACCGGGTATTTGGTGAGGCATCGGTCCTCGTTCAGACATTGTTGGCTGAAAAGGATTGTCACAATACGTGACTCGCATATTCAGACTTAGGCGGGTCTTAAGTGACGTAGTCGAAATTTCACAGGGGACGCCAGTTAACTTATTCACAATGTTAGCTTGGTCTAAATAACATAAGCACAATCACAATGTCACAATGTCGTGCACTCTCAAGTATCAACGATGTACTACTGTGCTCAAGGTAATCCACGTATGTTATCAAAAATTTCCCGACGAAAAGGTATGATAAATAACTTTCCTGATTTGGAGCTGAGCTGCTTCTCTCCCTGGCTCACTCCAAGAGACTATGTCGTTGCTCACGGCAAGGTGAGCACCCCATGACTAGCTGCCAGCGCGGGTCAATCCTCAATGCACGAAGTGATTTGGGCTGTACGTATTTCTTCTGGCAACCTCCTAGCAGATTACAACTGTGTGCCGCACCGAGACCCGAACTCGGGACCTCATCCTTTCGCGGGCAAGTGCTCTACCGGTTAAGCTACTATAAAGGCACATTTGCATGCCGAGCGTGAGTTTCCGCGGAAACGCGAAATACTAATTAAATAAATGATCAGTGACAAATAAATAAAGCCTATGGCACACAACTGCAGCGCTGTGTCGCTGATAAAACAAAAGCACAATTACGTTACTCTTATGTTTGATTAAAAAAGGAGAGCTCTGGTTGAAGTGGTGCGAGAAGCACGTATTTTATTTTATTGTCTGGCACACCGCCATATTTCATGTTATAGAAGAATACTGCGAGTTGCAACCACACTAGGCACTCGATTCTGTAAAGAATTTATATTTATAAAAGTAAGTAGGATTATGAACTGTAGGCTTATTCATTGAATATATCTGATTTAACTAACTGTGTAACTTTTTTATGTTTAGTAGATAATCACCTCTGTACGACGTATTGGCATGGCTGGCAAATTATTGTAATATTGAGATTTAGATTATGAGTCCGCACCTACCGCAGCAGTCTTTGGAAACGATTTAATTACGAAGTCCGATTATTCAGTTTTATTTCACGGTCAACTACGAGTAACGTTGCCTTTACGAAAAAGCCATTGTCAAGCGTCTGATAACGAATAATTAAACGTCCACGTTCCAGATAAGCAAAATATTAATTACAATTGCAATCACAATCACCATCATACAGATAGAATAATTAACATATTTAAAATAACATTTTTTATATTTATTTTATTTATTTTATATTGGCGACTGCGTGTCGGACTTGTTATTTTGTCATTTGTTACATTGTTCTCTTATTTTCATGTAAAAAATCAACTTTCTGGACCTGGACGTCAATGTACGAGAGATAACAAAATCTGAAGATATTTTCCAATTCTGAAATTTTGCCGGAAGACGCAAGGAAACTTCCAGCAAAATAAGGTAAGACGCAGCATCTTTGCATTGGTAGGCTTGACCAGACGTATAATTCAGTGTCTTAGCTTTTCAGTAAATTCTGTAGTGTTTCTTTTCCGCATAACAGTTTCAGTGATAAATTTCATTCTCAGTACTTTTCCCTAAACAATAACGTATGCAACAATACCAATACACGAGTGTACAATATGGCCGACTGCTGTACGATATCATGTAACATGGCCAGCAGCCATTACCAATAATCTCAAATTCAGTTTATATTTTTAAATTAACAGACAGCCATTGTTGCTACGAGCGATTCATGCTCAACTACATTTTATTTTAAAATCAGTGTCAAAAATTTTCTTGAAACATATATCACGTGTGGCATGGTAATAACTAGAAAACAATACGCAAAAATGGAACAGCAAGGACGTACTATTCAGACGCAATCCGACTCGGACGTGAGACAAGTGTTAGAAAATGACTTTACGACAGCAACCGGTAGTGACGATTCATCAAACGTTGACGCAAGTGTTGACGAAAATTTTGACGATAGGCCGTCCACTACAAAAATTTCAAAATCTCAATCAGAGCCCATGTTAATGCATGACGTCACGTCTAATGACGCGGCGGGGGCAGAGACCTTGCAAACGGTAAACATTGCCGACATGTTACAAATGCTAATGAAACAAAACGCAGAAAATATGGCAATCATAAGGAAACAGAACGCCGAAAACATGGCAACCTTAAAGGCACAATTAGAGACACAAAATGAACAGTTAAAAACACAAAATGACGAAATCAAATCTGATCTCATAGCAATCAAGATAGGTAATGACACTTTGTGTAAACGTGTGGAACTTATAGACGCCACACTGACCAAACAGATGACCGAACTCAGTACAAAATTTTCCCAGCTCAATACGAGACAAGAAAAGACTACAACTGACGTAGCACTTTTACAGACACAAGTAAAAAACCTTAATGTCACGTGTGAAGTTCTTACTGAACAAATTCAAACATATCCTTCAGTACATGACAACCTTGAAAAACGAATTACTGACGTACAGAATAAATTTGACAATGTTGAACAACACCTGACTGACATCTTACAATCAGATGCCACAGCTCATTTTCAAAATATTAATAAAGAATTTCATGATTGGGTTGAGAACAAAGACAAACATTTTGATAGATGCTTACGTGAAAATTTACCAACAATTGTGCACGACTCCGTAGCGCAATACATTACTAATAACAAACAGCTGATCAGTGACGCAGTACAATCCGTCACTGCACCCATGAGACAATTCACCGATCAACTACAGTCTGAATGTAACGAAAATATCAGTCAAAATGTACAGTTCAGAAACCAATATACATTCGAGTATGATACACACATTCCGCACACGACAAATACACAAGAACAAAACACACCACGACTACAACACATACCACGATGTGGAAACACAAACACAAGCTATTATCATGGTAAACCGCAGCAACATTATCGTAATTACTCGCCAGCTGAACATACCAGTAATTACAGTGGAATAAATCCATATCACAATGCGAAGGAAGATGAAAGCTTAATGAAACACAAGCAATTTCAGATTTTTATCCCAGAAAAACGAACCATTCATCCGGTGATTTTTCTTAAATCTTTTAGTAACGCATTTCCACGCACTTGGAGTGACCGGAAAAAGATTTCATATATTGTCGGTTACATCCAAGGCGATGCAGCTGTCTGGGCATACAGTCAAGCTGACGTATGTACCACGTACAGTGAGTTTGAGCGTGCTTTTCTAAACAAATTCTGGTCGCAATCCGTCCAGGAGCGACTCAGAAGACAAATTTTAGAACCTGAAACTTTTAACAGTAAAAATGGTAACTTACGCAGATATTTTGAAAAATACTTGAACATGGGACATTTTTTAGACGAACCAGTCGCAACGCGTGATATACTCCGAGCGTTGAAGGCCAAATTGCCTTCCAACATTAAGGAAAAACTTCTACATATCCCGGATGACGATTCAGATTATTTTTTAACAGCTTTAGATTCGGTTGACATGTTACTTGAAGATCAGCGCTTCGCGCGGCAAAACAGCAGCCACAATGTTTACACTAGTGGTATGCAAAACATGCAGGCTTGCCAACTCAATTCTGGCGCGCCCACAGTTGGATACGCGGTACAACAAAAACAGCAAACTCACATGCCGTCTCAGTACGGAAAACAAAATCAACACGCGTATTCCAATGCAAACAATAGTTACAACAGTAATAACATTTCATGCGGCAATCCATACAAAAGGCACCGCGGTAATAACTACAACGGTAGCAACGGATACAAAGGTAATAACAAAAACACAAACAGAAATAGAAATAATAATAACTACGAGCCAAGACAGCATCAAGGTTGGACTCGTAACGATCAGTACTTTTATTCAAACTCTGCTTTACCACAGCAGCCACCAGGTCAAAATTGGAGCATACCTTACGACCGACAGGTAAGTTATAATGCGCAACAGCAACAACAACCGCAAAAGTTTGGAGATCATAATAGGCAATATCCGAATGTGAATATAATAGAAATGACACCTGATGCACAACCTCAATCTGTGTCAGTACCTAGTACAAATGCTAATCCAACAAACTAGAAACAGTCACTACTTTGCCCCAGGTCGTGGCTGAAGAATTCTTGGGGGGCGACTTCAATGTTAATCAGTTATTTGACACCACACTTGAACAACAGAATAATGATATGCCGAATAATTCTAAACAAAAACTACCTGTTTTATTTGTAAGATACAACCACAATAACAATATATCAGATGAACTTTTACAAGACAGTACACAATGTCGTTTAAACACAAATGAAATTGTTTTAGCATCTACTACTGGTGTAGTAGGTGGGATTCCAACTACTATTATCCTAGATACAGGTGCAGCTGTGAGCGTTTTGTCTTTTAATTTCTATAAAAAGATGTGTGAATTGGAACCTGTGCCTGAGTTTCCTGCCCAAAACTGTAAAATAACTACTGCACTAGGTAATAAGTCATGTAGGGTTACGAAGCAAGTTTTTGTAAACGTTAAAATAGGTAATGGAACCGTACAATGGCCATTCCTGGTTGTACAAAACCTTGTGACAAATTGCATATTAGGAATAGATATTATGAGCGAGAAGGACTGCATTATAGACTTCTCCAAAGGTAAATGTATTTTAAATGATAAAGGCAGTGTAATTATTATTGATTTGGTCAGGAGAACTCTAAAGCATGACAAACACTGTACAGGGTACAAGGTTCAGTTAGTACTTGACAAAGACATTCAAGACATGCAAACACACTCATCTGACACAGAGATAATGGACTTGAAAACATTGCTTGATCATAAGATAAGTGAAGCTACAGCTCTCAGTGTACATGAACGTATAAAACTACAGGAAGTGTTATCCAAATATTTACATGTTTTTACCAAACGATTAGGTGTTATCAACATGTATGTGTACAAGATTGAAGTTAAGCCTCACAAGATCTTCTACCATAAGACATATAACGTACCGTTATCTCAACGACCTGCTGTGTGGCAAGAATTAAAACAAATGTTAGACTGGAAGGTCATTGAACCATCCACCTCACCTTATTGTAGTCCTCTACTTGTTGTCAAAAATCAGATGGAAGCATTAGGTTAGTGTTAGACGCACGAGCTATTAATGAAATAATTTTACCGGTTCACACAAAACCTGAAAATTTAGAAGAGCAATTACAGAAATTTCTAGATGCAAAATATTTTTCCACAATAGATCTCGCTAATTCGTTTTGGCAGGTGGGTATCACTCCTGATTCTCGGAAATATACTGCATTTATGTTCGGGGGGCGAACCTATCAGTTTTGTGTTCTACCCTTCGGACTGAATGTCAGCTCTGGGGGATTCATTACAGCCCTGGATACCGTGCTTGGCGACGATTTAGTTGAGACAGTCACACACTATGTAGATGATATACTGATAGCTACACAATCTTGGAATGAACACGTTGACACACTTCAAAGAATTTTAGAAAAATTTGCACAAGCTGGAGTCACAGCCAACCTAAGAAAATCAAAATTTGGTTGCAGTGAGATAAAGTATTTAGGACATATCATTAATTCACAGGGCATACGTCCGGATCCCAGTAAATTAGATGCTATCAGAAACTTTCCTAGCCCTCGAACTAAAAAGCAGTTAAAATCATTCCTTGGGCTATGTTCATTTTTCAGACGTTTTTTGCCACAACCACTTTTGAACAGTAAACATCTGCTAAATCTACTCAGAAAGAATCAAGTTTGGATCTGGTCGGAACAGTGCCAGAATGACTTTAATACAATTAAACATGCTTTAGTGGGTGCTAACATATTGAGCCACCCAGATTTCAATTTAGATTTTTGTATGACTTGTGACGCTTCACGTACTGGCTTGGGCTGTTGCTTATTTCAAGTTGTAAAGAATAAAGAGGAGGAACAGATAAGAATTATTGGGTTTGCAAGTCGTACTCTAACTGAATGTGAGCGTACATACTCCACTACTGAGTTAGAAACACTTTCCATAGTATGGGCATTCAAGAAATTCAATTATTATTTATTTGGAAAACGTACAGTAATTTACACCGATCACCAGGCCCTGACATTTTTGTTAACTTGTAAACTTGTACATCCTAGACTATCACGATGGGCAGTTACACTTCAGAACTACTCATTTGAAATTAAGTACATAAGAGGTAAGGACAACACCATTGCAGACACTTTGTCTAGACTTCCACAAGGTATGAATGATACCAACAGTGACTTAGAAAATATAAATGACTACAGGATTCTCTTAATGCAAGACAAGCAGTATCACCAATATTATATTGATATGTGCAGAAACATGGCTGAATTACAAAAATCTGATCCTCACAGGTATAAGATAATAACATTACTGGTAGAAAAACACAATCATCCTTTGACTAAGTATTACAAGTTACACAATGATGTGTTATTTTACCGCCGACATCCAAATGCTACTAACTGGTGTGTATGCATTCCCAAAGAGTCTGAATGTAATCTAATTTGGCACACACACTTAGTTTGGGGTCATTATGGGACGAAAAAGTGTTTGGCAAAGCTCAGTACATACTGTTATTTTAGCAATATGAGAAGAAAAATTTACAGGGAACTGAAAACATGTGTCATATGTCAAAAAATCAAAACCTCAGAATTTATCCACAAAAACAGATTTACATTCTATTTTACCTAGTAAACCCCTGGAAATTCTGTGTACTGACATCAGTGGACCGCATCCAGCAAGCTCTGGAGGCGTCAAATATATCTTAGCTTTTTACGATATGTATTTTCTAAACATGTAAAACTTTATGCTTTAAAATCCGCCACTGCAAATGCTATAATACGAAGATTCTCAAGTGATTACCTGACGCACGTGGGAAAACCTAAAGCAATTCTATCAGATAATGCAGCATACTACTCTGGGTACAAATGGAGAAATTTCTTGAAGGACAATAACATCAAAAGTATATTTATTTCGAGGTTTAGTCCACAATGTAACGCGACTGAGAGACTTTTCCGAGAATTAAACCGTTTCATGAGGACCTATATTTCATCAAAACATACTAATTGGGTGTCCTACCTAAGTCTTTTCGAAGACGTACACAATAACTTAAATATTTACGATACAAATTACACACCTAACGAGATCATGTTCAATTGCAAACAGAACGATCAGTGGATAGAACCATTACCTAAGTTGTCAGACAAGGAAATCACACCTGAACAGAAAATAAAAGAAGTATTGACTACATTGACACATCACGCACAAATACGAAACAAACATCACAGAAACATAATAAAAAGAAAACAAAAATTCGAGGTAGGAATGCTTGTACTACTTCGTACTCATCATAAATCTGTAGCACTCAAACGACGCAACGCTAAGTGGCGTCTGCTATATGAAGGACCTTATATAATTGTTAACATACCGCATCCTGGTGCGTATCTGTTACAACATCCTAGAACTAACAAAATTATTGGGCTATACGCACACCGAGATCTTAGAGCATTTCATGCTGAATAATGTCAAAGTCATACTCATCAAAATATTGCTAAGCAACTCGGAAAACTCTGTTGTTACAACACAGATAATAAGTAGTATAGAAATTTTCATTTCAGCGGTTCCAGTGACGCAGTTGAAGACAGAAGAACTCTTCTTTCAGCGCGCGCCTCCACCTGAAAGACGGAATATTAAAGTAAAATTTATGATTACGTAGCAGTGGATGACATATTAATTTTTCACGGAACATTTGTTACTGAAGGTACCACTGACTTGGTGTGACACCTGACGAACTGACAGACGTCATCTGTGAAGCGATCTTTTACTTTGAGAAATAGATTAGACGCACATCTCTCAACACGAAAAGCATCTATCAGTAGTCAAGGCCACACAGACACTCTACACACACGCACAAAACGCGAGGAATTGAACATTTTCTCTCTCTTACTATTTTGAATATTTATTGAGTAGTGAAAACGCCTGGTCTTGCCTACTGATGTAATGAATGTTGTGTCTAACCTATCTTAATTTCAGATGACATCACAAAAAACATCGATAATATCCCAGCAAAACCGCTAAAGAGGATGTAAATATCTGCAATTCATGTAATCAAATGTGACACAATGTAATAACCTATAGCGATGTAATGATGATGTAAACATGTTTACGTGCAACTATATTATGTTTATGCTAAGAAAATATGTGACGTGTGTATGTATAATTACTTATTTTTTTAACTGATGTATAGTGTAACTGTTACTATGTAAAAATTTGAACAAAACGAGTGCCAAAAAAACATTGCATAGTGAACCACTGTTCACGGACATTAACGAACATTACTAACTCTGCAACTACGCGTAAACCTATGTGAAAGAAACTGTTAATGCCATTCATTATGCAGCGTATCTATGTAAACGCGATGAACGATTTCCTTGATTAATAACTACGAACTTTTAGGTGAGCTATATCCAGCAAAAAACTGAAAATGTGAAGTGCATAATTCGTGCATCGTCTAGTGACATTACTACAGTACCCAACTTCAAGATGTTAACTGGATTAAATGGACACAAAGTGCCTGTCCAGAAAACAACACGACGGGTGGAAGAATTTTGGTTGGAACTTCAGGGAATGAAATGTTCTCGAAATGTGACGGACACTCTTACCTGGACTGTCCAAGGATCGACGCCAGCTATGTGCCGTCCGAGGTTCTGCAACCAAGCTTCCACGGAATGTAAAAAACGAACTGCACGTGGACCAATTACTCGACGGGTCACGTCTGATCTGTAATAAGCAATGCTTTTAGTCACAACGAACTGCATCACTACGACTATAATGGAAATGAGAAATGGACACGCTTATGTATTAATCACGTTGTTATACAACGATGTTACTGTGATCAAAAAAACTTTACCACGACGATACTAACCTGTAAAAAATTATTGTGCAGCGGATGAATATGAACTGTAATAACGACACGATGTGTATAGGTCAACGCACCTGAAAAATACGGACATTTTTCTTTGAAGTATTTCAAAACAATACTATGTAATTAAGAACATTCAACAATCTAAGTTGTATTGTGTTATAACAAATATTGTAAATTTAAAACTAAGTTACCTGTCATAGAATGTAGTCTTCATATGTAATCTTGGTTGAATATTTTCTTTGTGCAACGACTGAAAAACGCGCGCACACGAACAATATGATCTGCAATACTGTGCCGCGTGATCTAACTGTACGATATAACGGCAGTGCAGCAGTTACACAGATGCTTCTGCGCATGCGCGCACTCTATCTGCCAACATAAGAACTTTTACGGCGCACCCGCGTCATTCAAATTTTGTATATAATGTGTATAATGTGTAATGTAAGTCATGTAAATAGTTGTAGATAACTTAGATTTTCTTGTGCCTTTAGGTGAATTGCTCGCCTGCAGGTGTGTCCTTTCGCCTCGCAATTCAGGGGGCAATATAAAGGCACATTTGCATGCCGAGCGTGAGTTTCCGCGGAAACGCGAAATACTAATTAAATAAATGATCAGTGACAAATAAATAAAGCCTATGGCACACAACTGCAGCGCTGTGTCGCTGATAAAACAAAAGCACAATTACGTTACTCTTATGTTTGATTAAAAAAGGAGAGCTCTGGTTGAAGTGGTGCGAGAAGCACGTATTTTATTTTATTGTCTGGCACACCGCCATATTTCATGTTATAGAAGAATACTGCGAGTTGCAACCACACTAGGCACTCGATTCTGTAAAGAATTTATATTTATAAAAGTAAGTAGGATTATGAACTGTAGGCTTATTCATTGAATATATCTGATTTAACTAACTGTGTAACTTTTTTATGTTTAGTAGACAATCACCTCTGTACGACGTATTGGCATGGCTGGCACCTACCGCAGCAGTCTTTGGAAATGATTTAATTACGAAGTCCGATTATTCAGTTTTATTTCACGGTCAACTACGAGTAACGTTGCCTTTACGAAAAAGCCATTGTCAAGCGTCTGATAACGAATAATTAAACGTCCACGTTCCAGATAAGCAAAATATTAATTACAATTGCAATCACAATCACCATCATACAGATAGAATAATTAATATTTAAATAACAATATATTTTCTTTATTTATGTTATTTATTTTATACTACCCTACAACGACTCCCGACCCCTCCTTTCAGCTTCATTTCTGCAATTGCATCGTCTCTGAGTTCCCGAGTTCGGGTCTCGATCCAACAGTTTTAATCTGCCAGGAAGTTTCATAACAGCGCACACTCCACTGCAGAGTGAAAATCTCATTGCGGATATGTCTTCTTATTTGACAAATGTTAAACTCAGTTTATTTTAATAAGTACCACCTAAGTAGATCACTGACGAGAGACTTAATACATTTGTTGTTATGGTCTTCAGTACGAAGATTGGTTTGATAGAGCTCTCCGTACTACTCTATCCTGTGCAAGCCTCTTCATTTCCGAACAACTACTGCAACCTACATCCTTCTGAATCTGCTTACTTTATTCATCTCTTGCTCTCCCTCTATGATTACACTCCCCCTCCCCCCCACACGCACATCTCTCCAGTATTACATTCGTGATCTCTTCATGTCTCAGAATGTGGCGTGCCAACCGATCCGTTCTTCTAGCCAGGTTGTACCACAAATTTCTTACCTCCCCAGTTCTGTTCAGTACATCCCCATTAGTTACGTGATATTCCCATGTAATCGCCAGCGTTTTTCTGTAGCAACACACTTCAAAAGCTTTATTCTTTTCTAAACTCTATCGTCAACGTTTCACTTTCCTAGTGGCTACACTCCCTACAAATACTTTCATAAAAGACTTCCTGACACTTAGTTCGATATCCTAGGTTAATTTCTCTTCTTCAGATACTTGGCACTGCCAGCCTACATTTTATATCTTCTCTACTTCTTCCATTTCAGTTAGTTTGCTCCCAAAATAGCAACACTCATTTACTACTTTAAGTGTCTCTTTTCCTAATTTAATTCTCTCATTACCACCTGATTTAATTCGACTGCATTCCAGTTTTGTTGTTTTTCTTTTGTTGGTGTTCAGTTTACATCCTCTTTTCAAGAAGCTATCCATTCCGTTCATCTACACTTAAAAGTCGATTGCTGCCTCTGACAGAATTACAGTGTCACCGGAAAACCTCATAACTTTTATTTCTTCTCCCTGAACTTTAATTCCTGCCCCAAATTTTTCTTTGGTTCCCTTTACTGCTTGTTCAGTGTATCGACTGAATAACGTCGAGGTTAGTCTACAATGCTCTCTCAATCCCTTCTCAACCAGTGCTTCCCCTTCATGCCCCTCGACTCTTGTAACTGCCGTCTTGTTTCTCCACAAGTTGTAAAAACCCTTTTGCTCCCTGTATTTTACCTCCATTACCTTCAGAATTTCAAAGAGAGTTTTCCAGTCAACAGTGTCTAAAGTTTTGTCTAAATCTACAAACGCTATAAACCTAGGTTTACCTTTGCTTAACCTGTTTTCTAAGAGAAGTTGTAGGGTCAGTATTGCCTCGAACGTTCCCACATTTGTCCGGAATCCGAACTGATCTTCCCAGGGATCGGCTTCAACCAGTTTTGTGTTCTTCTATAATGAACTCGTGTTAGTATTTTGCAACCATGACTTATTAAACTGATAGTCTGATAATATTCAGAGCTGCCAGCACTAGGTTTCTTTGGAAATGAAATTATTATATTCTTCTTGAAGTCTGAGTGTATATCACCTGTCTCATACATCTTGTTCACCAGATGGAAGAGTTTGTCATGGCTGGTTCTCCTAAGGCGGTCAGTAGTTCTGAAGGAATGTCATCTACTCAAGGTCTTAGGCCTTCCAGTGCTCTGTCAGACTAGTCTAGCAGTATGCAGATTAATATCTGATGTCTTTTTTATTAATCAATGTTACTGAACTTACGGAGTTTGGCGCACAAGGCTTATCCTAGTAGTCACTTAGAGAGTGGGACATTCCGCTGGTTCAGCCAACTAAAAGCAGAAGCTCACCGAACTGTGATGCCATTTGCAAAGAGAGACATGGCAGCGTTATTTGGTCACAAACACCAATCAGTAGGGTTTGTGATGTCAGCTGATTGGTATAAAAAGTGAAACGCTTTGGATGAAATGAAAGTAATGAGTGAAGCAGCCAGAAATGTTCTAGTGTCAGGGTAAGCTATACAACGTTCGAGGGGCATAAAAAAAGTAGTGCAACACGTCTTTTTCTGAAAGAAGGTTGATTTTATTCAGGACTCCAATATATTATATTATTCTCTTCTTCTTGCTAAAAACTCTGTTTTTCAACATAATCTCCTTTCACTGCGACGCCACCTTACTGGGAGGGCCTGTATGTCTGCATAATGCCGGGCGCGGTGGTCGTGCGGTTCTAGGCGCTCCAGTCCGGAGCCGCGCTGCTGCTACGGTCGCAGGTTCGAATCCTGCCTCGGGCATGGATGTGTGTGATGTCCTTAGGTTAGTTAGGTTTAAGTAGTTCTAAGTTCTAGGGGACTGATGACCACAGCAGTTGAGTCCCATAGTGCTCAGAGCCATTTTTTTTTTGTCCGCATAATATCACTCTTCAAGTCGACGCCGCTGCCAACGTCCTTTTGCATCAATAGCCTCCCCACCATGCGCCTACTGCATTCCGCGTAGTGCGTCCTCCATCGTCCTCCATTGGGTCAAACACGTGGAAGTTCTTTGCATTTTAGTGGCGACCAAGCACGGTAGACTTCAGAGCTGACCATTGCACTATGAGGGAGGACATCAAACAGAATAGACGCTTCAGAGTCCCAAAAGATGGCAGCAATGACTTTACCCTCTGAGGGTGCAGCTTTGACCTTTCCCTTCGGAGAAGAGGTGATGTGGCGCCTCTCCGTGGATTGCCATTTTATTTCCGTTTCGGAGTTATGAACCCATGTTTCATCGACTCTGACGATTTTTGTGTTTTGTTTGTTGGTTTTCCGCCAGTGACAATGTTCGACAACAATTTGTCACAAGCAGCCTCATAAAGCTCAAGCAATTCCGCACAGAAAATACTTAGTTACTTTTTATGGTCTTGTTCTATGCGGCGAGGAATCTAGCAGGCACACACGTCAGAGTATCCCAACTGATGGACGAGTGTGTCAACACAAGCGACAGTTGGGCAGCGAGGTCTCTGATTGTTATCTGTCAATAACCTCGAATAAGAGTGTCCGCACGTTCTGTTTTCGCTCAACCTTTCTTTCTATCATTTTAAAGCATTAAGGGAAAACAGAGCAGTACTCTCCTCAGGCTAGATAATAAGGCGAACAAGCAGAACTACTGGAAAAATCCCCTACTTCGGTCTCATATCTGAAAAAATTAGGGATAATTTTAGGATATGTGCGTATTATTCCCGCCTTTTTTTTACCTAAAAATATTGGGAAACGTTAGGTCCATCATGAAGAGCCTGTAGTTGGCCCGTATAACAATGCTGGTATTTATGGTACTAAATTCCGAAAATGTTAGTAGGCAGGGAGAAATTATCAAACTACTTTCAGAGAACATGATTCCTAATCTTAAGTCAGATTTAGGACTGCATTTGGCATGCAAATGCACACCTTGCTTAATGTTAAAGACGACTTAAATATCCTACATACACAGTCAAAAGGACCGGTATTTAACATTTTGGAAGAGTCAGAAATCATGATGCATTTTTGCAACATCCAGACAGTAGCCTCAACTTGAACAAAATCGGATACTCAGTAACTATTTACAATGTCTCCATCAATCTTCACTATAGTAGTGAAACGCCCGCTAAATCCGCTGGGCATAACAGGTAATTAGGATTGTGGAAAGGGCCAAATAAGGTTGGGGTCAGTTTCACTTTCTAATTGTAATTTAATAACACTTTTACAACCAAAGCGGCACATAGCAGGACCTTTACCAAATGCAACTCTTTCACGGCCGAAGGCCTCCAAACAAGAAATCTTTACAAATCAACAAGATAAAAAATTCAATTAAGATAACAATAAAATAATTACAAAAACATCACAGAAAAATAGACAGAACAAACATATGCAAGGTGCTATACCAAAGGCTGAAGGCCACCATTAAAATTCAAAATTTTAGAATATATTACCATACACTTTTAAAGGCAGAAGGCCACGATGTTTAAAAGCAAGAACTCTCAGAAATCAATAAGATTAAAATGTAAATATCCCGGATTGGACCGCGAGAGATCAGTCTCCCGGGTTTATCGATGTCAATTCGGTAGTCTTTGTCGTGCTGGCCCTGTACGTGTGTTCGCAACGTCTTTCCATTCATGGCTCTTTACCATAGGTTGTAATTCGAATCCTGAAGTTCACCTTTGTTAAGCTGCATCAAAACTCACTTTATCGACTGGAATAGTTATTGTTATCTTTGTTCGTATTTTATGTCTTTCAGTCCGAAACTCTTATCTGGCTAGTCACCAACTATCTGCGTCAAGACTGCCTCTAATTTCAACGTGTTTATATCTGCTACTCTTTTAGATGCGTGTTTCTGGTCTGTAGTCTCCACCTGTTCTCTTCATGAAACTATTTCATTGTAATTGTCACATAAACTCCTGCACGATGAGTGCACCGATACTGCAAATTAATATGAGAGCTGCAAAATTGGTGTGGTTCACACTTGTTGTCAATACGTCGTTTGTGCATGACTTTGATTTTGTATAATTGGTTTGTATACCTTACTCATATCGTTTTATTGACGGCATTTTATACCAAAATAAAATCGTTTTACGGCCTGTTGTTTAACTTCATTCCTTTTTATACCTTTATGGAAGTTTTGTTTTGTATTCAACATTTTTGTGTAAATAAGTTAAAATTTATCATTCTGTTTTCGCCGCAATGCGGCATCACTTATTTATGCTTCACCGTCTTCTGATGACGTAAATTGTCTACCTAGAAAGCATGAGTAGTTTTTAAATTAGTCTTCCATGACAGCTACATCAGTTACGTGTCTTTATGCATCTGAATAGCTGTATGATCATGGAGTGTATGTTACCTCTCAGTATTATGAAACTTTGTAATGCTTGTACTCTCATCATTTGTTCTCTATACGTTTTACATTTTCTGTCATTTGTATTTTGGTTTCCAGACTGTCTGACGATGGGTATCTCCCAAACCTCACCAAATAAAGTCATTGGTTTTTTAACTAGTGGCATTTCATTTAGCAACCAATTCAGCGACTTTGCAGCACTCATATCAATTAATTTCAGTAAGCAGTCGATATCCCTGCAGCACGTAAAGAGGAATCCGACGGCATCACGGCGCGGATAGCAGCAGATCACCAGATGAGGTTCTTCTAATCTGATGACAACAAAGACGGTGAAGGGCAGAACTCATTTTTTTCATTGCGATCCCTCCTAAGGCAAAAGAAACGAGCAGGTTATAACTAGAATCTGCAGGGAAATTGGCAACTAAGAGAATTGAAACTTCAGCTATTTCGTATGAGAGAAAGAAGCTGATAAAGTAATAAATTTGTAGATTCTTCCCAGAAAGGGTGAGGAATGAAATGCGCGGAAAATACTAAGCATAAGAAGGAAATCGATGACAGGATACGTGTTAAGACATCAGAAAACAACTTCCACAATACCTGGAGAGGCTTTAGAGAGCATAGGTGGAGGGGCTGGCAGAGAGAACACATACGGCGAACCCGATCACTACTGACAGAGTTTTATAGAATGCTCAGTGACATATACTAAATATTTTGGTATGATAGACTCGTGTTGTCCGGTGACTCGTTACAGAGTAATTTAATTGCGTTTTCTTTCGTACCACAATTTATCTTTATATCTACATTGCCATGAAAATATTTTCCCAGCAATGAAAATGTTGTGGTATGAGCTGTGTGTCTTTCTAGGAAATCAACTTGTTCCATTCACACACGGTATTTGCTGTTGACAACAAATGACGCCACCTTTACTCTTCGTTCTCAGGCGTAGATTCAGTACTTCTCTGTGTTGTCTTGGGAATCTGTTTTTCCGGCTGCATTAGCTGTACGCTAACAGTGATACGCAACAGGATGGATAGGTCTACAGACGGAAAATTGGCAACTATGTACCTCGTCTAAGGGACGACTAAATTAAGTTGAAAGAATGCAAGAAGGGCACGACACTATACTGAGGTCTTTCCGCAAAGGCAGCCACCTTACAAAAATACTTTTGCGTCTGTAAATAGGTGCCTATGTGTTTTATGGTGTAGCTACATCTTGAAGGTGTCTTGACTGTTACGGAGGTAGTTTTTCAGAGACAGTAGTAACTATGACAGCAAATCCAATCATTCGCCATCTGTTGTCTGTGTTATGCATTACACTGTCAGGGGACCCCTCAGAAGGAAGTTAGTACTGGTGTCCCAGTGTTTTCTAGTGATGTTCACAGTTGTCATTTGAGAACGTTATATTCAACCAAGCACATTCAATGCGACTCTTAATGCAGTGCAAGTTGCAAAGCCGGTCTTTTTGATCCAAAATAATGGACTTTCGGTCACGCTGCTGCACATGCCAATGCCTCTATCTTCCATAGGTTGCAGATAAGCTACAGGGGGACAGGTCAGTACACAAGGCGAATTAGACAAGGTCGCCGGTGCAGGACAAACACACGTTCAAAAATGGTTCAAATGGCTCTTAGCACTATGGGACTTAACATCTGAGGTCTTCAGTCCCCTAGACTTAGAACGATTTAATCGTAACGACATCATACACATCCAGGCCCGGGGCAGGATTCGAACCTACGACCGTAGCAGCAGCGCGGTCCCCTACTGAAGCGCCTACAACCGCTCGGCCACAGCGGCCGGCTAACCACATGTCAAGACTGATACCGTTTGTGGGCATCTCTGCGTTCCGGCATCGTACGTGTATCGCCACAACACTTTTTAAGACAATTTCAGATAGACCACTGGAGCCGCAGTGAACAGGTTGCAGGAAAGGACATTACGATCCAGACGTTCTGTTCACGCTTGACACGACAATATCTTGTAACTCGCCTTCCCTTCTGTCATTCCCATGTCACTTGACAGCTTATTCACGGGAGAAACGTATTTCACAGACGAATCCAGATATCCTTTGACGCAAGGTGATGGCCGTGTTTTTAGGCGGAGTCTCGTGGTGAGCGGTATCGACAGATTTCCAAGATTCTGTGATGTTGTGGGGAGGCTTAAGTGTTGATAGCCATGCGGATCTGGTTCCATGGTCGCCTTATCGCAAGGCAGATACTGTTGAACCATGTGGTGACTGTTGCATACGGTGGCGGCTCTAAATTCCTTCTAATGCAAGGGCCCATATGGTAGGCGTCGGCGGAATGCCTTGCGAAGTCTGGACATTGAAGAAATGGAATAGATGATGGTGATTCTCTACCTAAATCCCATCGTACATATGTGGGACATGCTTGAAGGACGTGTTTTTGGTGTCGGGTTCCACCACCGATCCTCTAGGAACTCTCATGGTTTTTCATTGAAGAATGGGAAAGGATACCACAGGGTGACCACCGTAGACTTATAACGAGAGTGCAGGATAGGTGTCAAGAGTGATAAACGTTCATGGAGGACATACACATTAATGAAACCCTCGAAGTGGTATCAAAAGGATGACGGGATGAATGTTGTGTTTTCCACACCTGTCGGACATTTCATTTCCTTATAAATAAAAGATCTAGGATGTAATGATGTTTTGCTGGGTACTTAATTTGTGAAAGATATAGGTATAATTTGGTAAGATGTTCAGTCCTCAATTACTGCTGAATGAAGTGTGGGAGATGCCCAAAATCATGTTCCCCTATGAGCCGTAGTAAAATTTCCTATTTTGAAGAGCGCGCTGCAGCGCGTACTGTAAAGCAGTCGCCTTCCGTTTCTGGCCGTGGTGCCGCTGTGGCAATCGCAGCTTTGGTGTCTCCCTCTGGTGGAATAGGGGAAAAGTTGTCCACGTGCATTTAAGGGGTGCTAAGAGCTCCGCACTCAGTCAGTATGGCAGTCTGAGCAGTCGGTCAGTCCCAGTCGCCGAGTCTGGTTACTTGGTCAGCCAAGTTAGTCTGGGTCTGTCTCTTGTCCGCATTGGTGAGGCGGTTAGTATCTGTTTGCCGTCCGGAGTGCTAGTATGTGTTGGATATTGTTGAACCATGTGGTGACTGTTGCATATGGTGGCGGAACTAAATTCCTTCTAATACATGGGTCCATATGGTGGGCGTCGGCAGGAATGCCTTGCGAAGTCTGGACACTGAAGTAATTCTCGAGTTGTTCAGGGCAATGGTCATTGGCGGTCGGATCGATGAGTTGGTCGGTCGCGCACTGGCACACAAGATGACTTGTCCGTCTTGAGCGTCGGCGCATGTGTAGTCGCCACGTCAGTCCAGTGGGCCTCGCCGTATACCAAGGGGAGTGGCTTCGCTGCCAACGAGAGCGACAGGAGTCAACCCACGACGTCGGTCTGGTGGGACGAGCTGCGACGCCGTGAGACGGGAGACCGGCGCGCCTTCCTGCGTCCGTTGAAGCGACTGGCAGCGGACGGTTCGGGAGAGCGTTTGGGGGGTGCTGCGCCAGGTCTTCGTCAGAAATCGCAGTTATTAGAAGTTAAGTGATCCGTGATATGTTGTTTCATTTACTTGTTAAATTCTACTTGTTTTCTTGGTCAGTCTCTCGTCCCCAGCTTGCTCGTTTTGTTAGGCAGTTAGTGTCTGTCTGTCTGTCTGTCGGTCTGCCGTACGTTAATAGGTGCCTCTGTCAAGTTTATCGGATTCGGTGTAAACGAATTTATAGAATTAAGATTTGCACGAGTGTAGTTTTTCAGAGGTCGTTATGAGCGGTCGTGACTACGGCCGTGTTGAAAGGGAGCGGAAGCTTCTCAGCCCGCAGGCTCCTACTGTAACCAAAAAAAAAAAAAAAAAAAATTATTGTGCCTCTGAATAATTATAACTTGATATTTCGAGGGTGCTTTTCTGCTTATAATTTTAAAACTGTTTCGAAAAAGCTTTTAGGAATAAAATTCACATTTGTTAAATTGTAACTTGATATTTCGAGGGTGCTTTTCTGCTTATAAATTTTAAATCTGTTTTTGAAAAGACTTTTATGAATAAAATTTCCATTGGTTGAATTTTAATGTGTTTCCATCAGTTACTCCTTGGCAGCTAGTTCCTCGCTCACATAGTGTGTTAGTGTTCTTGATGAATCGCTAGTAAATAAAATAAATTCTTTAAGAAAAGATTTTGAAAGTTAGTTTAAATTCACGGTTCACCCTAATTCTTTTAAGCAGTGTACCAATATTCTTGAACAGTCTTTGAAAAATCAGTGGAGATCGAGACGACCCTGTGAACAATAAGTGCCATAATGAAAAGATTGGCACAAGAGAGATAAATCGTGACGAGCCGCATCAGACGAAGTAGACGACAAGCTAAAATGAAATAAAATAAAAAGACCAGGAGAAGAAGCGAATGTGCCTCACTAAAAACCTGAAGATGACAGCAAAGTCTGTCGAAACCGGTTGTTTTAAATTAATAAATATTTATGTGGTCTTGGATATAGAAAAACAGATCACTCCTTCGTCTTCTCAAAATGATAAAATTCAATCAGAATGTGCCTCAACAAGAAATTGACCTGTCAAGAGTTTCTCGGTGAGACCGTGAATACTCTTACGTAACTGCCATTTTACCGCATCTTTTATGCGCAACAGGCGCCTATAGCAGCATGCAATGTGCGAGTACGACTGCTTTTGGAGTGCAGATGCGGAGCTAACGCCAGCTGTGACGGCATCTGGTCGCAGAATGCAGATTCGGCACGAACGTTGGGGGAAGACGCGGCGGCGCGTGCCGAGGCGACGCCGCCGCCGTCGCCGTCGCTAACGTAACGCTCCCGGCAGATGACGCCGGCTATCGCGTGCGCCATCGCGACGCGTCTCGCAGCCGCCACAGCCGCCGCTCCTGCTGCGTCTGCCGTTCCGTCACGCTGCCTGACGCTGGCCAGCGGTCGCTACGGAGGCGTCACCGCCAACCGACAGCCCGGCCCAGCAACCGCGGGCTCTCCGGTCACGGGCTAGGCACACCTTGAGCTGGCCGAGAGGAGCCCAGGGCCCTTCAAAAAGATAACACTCCGCTTCACAAGACTGCAGCTTCTACATCAATACGCACAGAAACTTGGGATAAGCTGTAAATTATGCACAGGACCATATCTGTACACTAACTGTTGAAAACTATCTGGATACCCATTATTTCATAAAGTAGTCACAGGTCCCAGAGGGCACGTGATCTTTCCACAAACTGCCTCCATTCCTTTCTGTTTAGTGCTCTGTACCTCCAGGTATCTTCAGTCCCCAAGACTGCCAGGTCCTTCCTTTCTTCCGGCACATGGGCTTCATGACCTGTCCACTGAATTCTTTTGGTCTTCAGCTTCAGCATTATTGTTGGTTACTCCAACAAGAGAGACATTTCCAGATTCTTCGTTCTTCTCCTGTACCTAAGACTAATCTTCATATCTCCCTCATTATTCTTCTTTCAAATACTAATACCTTTTCCTTTTGTCGTTAGTGATCCTCCAGGTTTCTGCGCCGTAAATGAAAGGCTGGGCGTATCACCGTGTTATATACAGAGTATATCCGTCCATGTCCGAGGCAAGTTTGTGTATCATAACAAAGACCTTTTACTGGATTTGGCTGTTAGCTCAATGCCCAACCATCCACTTTCATTCGGACTTGGGACCAGCAGTGGATGGTGCAAGGTGGCTGACCCCATGTGGAGTTATCCGGACACTTATTAAGGTAAATTAATTTGGGTTGTTGATGCAATAGTTTACCAACAGCCGTATGTATCGTAGAAATTGATTTTATTTTATGTACTTCTATGTGCTACCAGTTTCGGCATTACATTGGTGCCATCTTCAGGCCCCACTCGCCATAGTCGTAAAATTTCTATACACGGAAGGAGCCATATAACTGGACCCGTGAATCAAATCGTCCTGCAACAGCTGTTGGTGGCCAGGAGACACAGACTGAGGCGGTTTAATAGTTTTAACACCAGTATGTAAACACCTGCTACATTGTGTGAGATGGTCAGTTAATTATGTATGAATGCGGATGGATGTTAAGACATTTCAGAGCGATGCGAAAGGTATGAAACCGCCTCAGTCTGTGTCGCCTGGCCACCAAGAGCTGTTGCAGGACGATTTGATTCACGAATCCAGTTATATGGCTCCTTCTGTGTATAGCGATTTTACAACTATGACGAGTGGGGCCTGAAGATGGTATCAATGTAAAGCCGAAACTGGTAGCAGATAGAAGTTCATAAAATAAAATAAATTTCTACAATACATACGGCTGCTGGTAAATTATTGCATCAAGAAGTTCATGCCAGCCGTCGTCCCACGATCCATAATGGATCAACGAAGATTTATTGTGGGTTGTGTCCACCATTTGCCTTTATGACGGCTTGAGATCTGCTGGGGCTGTTTCAATGAGGTGTCTGAACGTCTGTCACGGAATGACAGCTCATTCCTATTCAAGAGCTGAGACAAGATAGTGATGTTCGAAACTAGGGTCTGGAGCGACGTCGTCGTCCTAAATCATCCCAAAGGTGTTCCACTAGCTTGAGTTCAGGACCCCGGCAGGCCAGTCCATTTGAGGAATCTTTTTATCCACAAACCACTGCCTCCAAGTCGAGTGTCGGTAAAAGCAATCAATTATTACTTTACTATCGTTGTCAAGTATAACTTCTACCGATACTAATGGACAGGAATTATCTACTAAAATTTCGCTACATGACAACTACTTCTAAAGGCATTGAACACGTCGCCACCAACTGTATTTACTTTCTGAACACAGTTAGGTCCTTTGTAAAAATTTCGCCTTAACTTATCTCCGGCTTTAGACAGTAATTGGCACCTATAACGATTTGAGCTTTAGTGCTTTCTGCCAGCGCTTGGAGGTCTGGCTTTTTCCCAACACATATATGACGATTTAGAATACATTACTGATTCTTTCTATGTCCATCCCATTCCAGTTTGTGCTGCACCCTTTCAGACTGAAGCACTTTCTGTAATTTTCCTAGATCCTCTAACCTTCAAAAACCACCCAGCCCACTCCATACCACTCCCATTGCTCTTGCATACACTTAAATCCCACCATCCCATGGCACAAGTTGACAAATCTGATACCTATACCGTCGCAGAACCGTCTGAACCTCTGATTCAGACCATCCACAACCCAAAAAGACACATTTTGTTGGTACTGACATGAGCGACCACCTGTAGTCTGCTGCACCAGGAGCAACAGCTGGAATCTTTCCTCCTGGTTTGCACAAAGGCTGCAGACTGGATTTCTTCCCCTCCTCAGCTCCCCTATCCCATAGGGGCTCCCTTACATGCCTGGCAGTGGAGTTCCCACCTACCAGTAATCCCACCCTCCTTGAATGCGCAGTCTTGTTGGCCAAGAACGAAGAAAGTGATTACATCTGACTCAAGATTTTTGGCCACTACATATAGGGCCCGAAATTTATTTTTCAGACAAACCGGAGAGACCTTCGAACGTTCCCACAAAAGGTCTTTCACTGCCTACCAGACCTTAAAACTACGTCCAATTCGATCATGGCTGAAGGCTCATCTCCATGGCGGGCAGTAACATAGTGTTCACAGTAGCCCACTGATCGGGGAACACGAGGGACATGGTGGACTTATATTGCACCCTCTCGTTTGACCGCCGCCCCCATCATAGTAGTGCCCATTGGCAAACAGCCTCATGTTGTGTGACCAAAGCCAGCACCACCTGGAGCTGTGAGCAACAGGTCAGCAACTAAGCTCGCATTTGAATGCAACAGTCACGGTCCCTGTCCGTACCAAAGGCCGCCGAACTGTAGACTGACTATATAGTTATCGAAGCGTGGCCTGGGGGTACAAAAACACTACTGCTGCAGAGACGCGAGCTGCAGCTGTAACTGACTTCACAAGAAAACAAATGCCTGTCGCTATATAAATGGCGGAAGTGTGGCAAATATATGCACAAACAAGCAAGAAACAAGTCTCATGTCAAGTTCTCACAGCTTTACTTCCGTCAGCGCTTCATCTCCTGCCTTCCAAACTTCACAGAAGTTCTCTTGCATAGCTTGCGGGAATAGCACTCCAGGAAGAAAGGATACTGCTGGAACGTGGCTTAACCGCAGCCTATGGCATTTTTCTAGAAGGAATTTCACTCTGCAGTGGTGTAAGCGGAGATGAGGAATTGTCCAGATATTTATCGTGAACCCACTAGAGACGCATCAAACTTTTGCGGAAGGTAAATGAAAACTTTGATCCTAAACTTGACTGATGCATATAGAAGGCATATCCGATGGTTACTTGCAAATAAAACCTTTACGCTTCTTTGCATCAGTTAAAATTCGTCCCATGTGCGGCCATGAGTGTGTGTGTTGTCCTTAGTGTAAGTTAGTTTAAGTTAGATTAAGTAGTGTGTAAGCCTAGGGACCGATGACCTCAGCAGTTTGATCCCATACTACTTACCACAAATTTCCAACTTCATCCCATGTGACTAACTCTATTCATGTAAAATACTATAGATAGACTTGTGAATTCGGATGACTCTTTGAACACTTTGTACAATTCCGTTCCTGATACTGGCCACCTCGTGGCAACAACTGAATTATATGAACGTCATGCAACAAAATTAAAAATATTTATTTTCACTTCTGTTGGCGTCACAGTTGCATTGTTGTTACCAGATGACAAAATTTTCTGGAGGCTAATGTTTGCGGAGCGGTAATGAATTTACTCTATTAAAGACTTCAACCTACAGTCTTTTTCAAGTCATTATGAAGTTTCTTAACACACATCACAAACTAAAACTGAACAGCTGACATGCTAATTATTGTTTTCCTTTCATGTCGCCGGCCGCGGTGGTCTCGCGGTTCTAGGCGCGCAGTTCGGAACCGTGTGACCGCTACGGTCGCAGGTTCGAATCCTGCCTCGGGCATGGACGTGTGTGATGTCCTTAGGTTAGTTAGGTTTAAGTAGTTCTAAGTTCTAGGGGACTGATGACCACAGCTGTTAAGTCCCATAGTGCTCAGAGCCAGCCATTCCTTTCATGTCAGTAACATGTTGTCGGATCTGACGTCCTGTAAACATCTTTTCTCTGGCGACGACCTCCAGCTTAAGTGTAAGACTTTAATGTATATCAATATTGCCGTGACTAAATGAAGAAAGAGTGCCCCAATACTGTATCACAAAACTGTTATGAACTTGGATTAAGTTTGTATGAGGCCTTCAACTGTATAGTAAATTCTGTTGCCACGTACAGGAAGTCTTGCACCTGTCTCTATGCCCTCCAGAAGTTTCAGAAAATACTTCCACAGGGTGTGTAACTTGAAGTCGTGCAGTCACTCGTTCTGCCGAACATCCTTTATGTTTAAGCAGTCCTACATGTCGAGTAGTAAAAACTCTTGTTTGCTCAGAACTCGCCATAAATGCCTGCGTTCGTTACACGTGCAACATCGTTCTATTTGATCAAGTCAGTGCTTCATGCACCGAGTTAGGGTGGCTACGACCAGACAAGTTACATGACTACCGTACGCCGTATCTACTTCATTGATTCTTCAGTGCGCATGCAACACCGTCCCTCGCATCGGAGGTCACGTATCTATCATCTCAACGCTAAAGTTGGGCAACTTTTCTTAACTGCGCCCATCCATTAAACATAAAAAATCGTAAATTCCTTCTCTGTTGCTGCTATCCTCCTCTGGAACAAGCTGCCCTGTACTGTGCATTCAATTTACTGCTCTTGTTGCATTTAAGAAATGACGGAAGCATTTCCTTTTGTCAACCTCACAACCTTTCCCAAAAATATTATATATATATATATATATATATATATATATATATATATATATATATATATATATATATATATTGTGAAGGCATTGCTAACTAGGCATATAATTTTTTTTCGCGATTTTCTTTAGATTTCTATTCTTTTTCTTTTGTTCATATGGACATTTCTAATTGTGATTATGTAACTTTCTACTGTGGTTTTTAAATGAAAAGACGTAATTGTGATTATTTCGTTTGCCAATGGATAAATATGTTTCTTGCTTTGTACCTGTGGTAAACTTTCCAAAGTTCTCTTTTGGAATATTATTGGTGAAAAATGCAGTCAATAACATTCCTAAAGATTTATGTAATTTACGATAACGATATAACATCTATAGACAGGGGACAGCGATAGTGATATCGATAGTCGAAAGGTTGTTGTGTAGTAGAGGGGATGGTGGATGGTGTGTCTGTGAAGTGTGCGCGGAAAAATAGTACTGTGTTTTATGAAAAGCATATGTAATTGTATGGACAGTGATGCCGAACTATCAGATTGTTAATTCTCTTTACCACTGCAGTATGTAGTGCCATCGCCAGCGAACTTTAAGAGCAAATAAACCGGACTGTGAAAGTGCCGCTAACAATACTTTGTTGTGGCCGACACGAACTGTGCTTTTATGCGAATGAACTTTGCTGGTATTGGTTTTGGGTGGTGGAACTTTTCTCTGTCACATTCTATCAAGCTGTGAAAGTGAAGACTTTAATTAACTGTGAAATATAAATGACTTTCAGTGACGTTGTCGAAATTTGAAATGCGAGAACAGAGTGGACATTGTTTACGGTGTGCTTCACACACAAGAACAATTCTATGAACTGTGTATTTGTGGCTAAGACTATATGAATGTGACGAACTGTGTAATTATGGACGATAGCATCACGGACAGTGCATAAAGTGTAAAAACGAGCGATGTCTACGTAATGTACTTTGATAGAGAGGACATGTCACCAACGGTCGTATACTGGCGTCTTGTGGTTTGTTAATCACCACGGGGTTAATGATACAGCTGTGCCGGAACTTTATTTGCGTTTCGCCGGAGAAGATCAACCAGCGGAACTGCCTGTATCCTGCCCTCATCACCGTAACCCGCCGACCTCGTGATGCCCAACGCAACGCTTCATATGCAACGAAAAGTTAAAAGAATTCGCCAAACGCTATCCCCTGACCTAGAAACTTTCTTTCTCTATTAAAAGTATAAGAATTACAGACTCTATTCAAATAAATTCTTTGTTTGGTTTATGTTTGCTTTCTGCTAACGAAAATAAAATTACAATCAGTGAATTAAAAGTTGCCTGCTACTCATTGTTGAAAAACCAGTGAACATAAACTTCTTCCTGTCATTAGAACTAATTCTCCTTGGATGTCAAAATTATTGTAGTTATTTTATGTAGTTTTATGTATTGTTATGAGACTAGATATATGACAATGACTAATAAGAGTATTTTGTCGCGAAATATGGCGTCGCGCGAAAATTACGGCGACCGCCATAATTGCTTGCGTTCTGAGCAATAACGTAAAAGCTGCCATTCCCGTATTGGTGCATTTCCTGACGTGAGCGTGAATTATAAATGTCAGCTGTCAAATCACCTAGGGACTGTTTACCCAGTAATAAAACTTTTTGATTTAGTATTGCTGCGAGTCGTAGTATTAAGAGACACTGGTTATACTCAAAAGTGGGTAGATGTATGGTGAACCCCCCCAGTGTTCATGCAATTATTAACAATATTGTGTGTGTTTCACGAAATTTTGTCACTCTTTCTAATTCCTTTCGGATATTGTCTTAGATGTCTTTGAAGTTTCAGAGAATATATACACAATTTTGTCGGTTCAGGTTAATTTCAGAGCAGTTTCTCGTGAATATTAGAGTTTTCAGTTCATAAACAAAGTGGGATCGGGACCAATTGAGAAGTACAACAAAGAGTGTGGTTTTCCAACTAGAATTTTGGATGACTTCACAGTTCAGATTTTGATTATTATTTTTCCTGTGGGTTGAGGTCATCACAATATATATTGCCAGTTTCTTTCGTAACAAAAGGGAAACGTCCACATCCTCTCCTAGTTATACTTCTTTCCCTTTTCGTTCCCCGGCAAGTGACCCCATAGTACGCCCAAACATTTCCTTTGGACTTACGGGATATTTCCTTAGTAAATTGCTATCAAATAGTCCATTAATCATAAACACACCAGTTACATCTCAAGGTAGATGTGCCGGCATACTCTCTGAGTCCCATGCCGTGCACTTGGATGCAGGAATGTCAGTCGCTGTAGAACGAGTGCGGCAGGGCGGCTGAAATACAGCAAAGAAGCCGCTAGAATATAGCGACTCAATGGGAATCTAGTTGCCCTAGAAGCAACTTTCTAAGTTCCAGAAGAGCTGGGTGTTTATAAATCAGTTATACAAAAATAACCTTTAACTGTGAAAAATGTAAATAGCTTACAGAAATGTTTGATACATCACTGAATGCAGTATATCTTCAAGTTTTATTTATGGCCTAGCACTGTTAGTATCTGCCGTTACCGCTAGGTGACACGCGCAAATGAGCTATTCCAACGATCTGTATGGAGTCGTATAACGGTACAGAGCGTGCGCAGTGTTGTTTATGGTATCATGAACCCAAATTCGAACCTACAGTTCAGGATTAAATATCGCACGCCACCACCTCAAAGGCAATACAGTCGTTTCACCGAAACTGGCTGTGTACCACATGTTGTTGTTGTTGTGGTCTTCAGTCCTGAGACTGGTTTGATGCAGCTCTCCATGCTACCCTATCCTGTGCAAGTTTCATCTCCCACTACCTACTGCAACCTACATCCTTCTGAATCTGCTTAGTGTATTCATCTCTTGGTCTCCCTCCACGCTGCCCTCCAATGCTAAATTTGTGATCCCTTGATGCCTCAGAACATGTCCTACCAATCGGTCTCTTCTACTCGTCAAGTTGTGCCACAAACTCCTCTTCTCCCCAATTCTATTCAATACCTCCTCATTAGTTATGTGATCTACCCATCTAATCTTCAGCATTCTTCTGTAGCACCACATTTTGAAAGCTTCTATTCTCTTCTTGTCCAAACTATTTATCGTCCATGTTTCACTTCCATACATGACTACACCCCATACAAATACTTTCAGAAACGACTTCCTGAGACTTAAATCTATACTCGATGTTAAGAAATTTCTCTTCTTGAGAAACGCTTTCCTTGCCATTGCCAGTCTACATTTGATATCCTCTCTACTTCGACCATCATCAGTTGTTTTACTCCCCAAATAGCAAAACTCCTTTACTACTTTAAGTGTCTCATTTCCTAATCTAATTCCCTCAGCATCACCCGACTTAATTCGACTACATTCCATTATCCTCGCTTTGCTTTTGTTGATGTTCATCTTATATCCTCTTTTCAAGACACTGTCCATTCCGTTTAGCTGCTCTTCCAGGTCCTTTGCTGTCTCTGACAGAATTACAATGTCATCGGCGAACCTCAACGTTTTTATTTCTTCTCCATGGATTTTAATACCTACTTCGAATTTTTCTTTTGTTTCCTTTACTGCTTGCTCAATGTACAGATTGAATAACATCGGGGATAGGCTACAACCCTGTCTCACTCCCTTCCCAACCACTGCTTCCCTTTCATGCCCCTCGACTCATAACTGCTGTTATATTGCTAGAGAAGGCCGAAATGCACGCTATAAGCTCACGCAGGATGGCGTGAGGTCTGAAACAGGATACGTAATGAATGCTATAAAGAAAAGTACGTAGCTTCTGGAATACTTAACTTTAATCCATCATTTGTATACATCGTTCTTGATGAGACATGCTTCATACGATAACTATCAATTGCTATGGCGCCTTGCTAGGTCGTAGCCATTGACTTAGCTGAAGGCTATTCTAACTGTCTTCTCTGCAAATAAACGAGGCTTCGTCAGTGTTGCATCGCTAGCTAAGTCGTCCGTATAACTGGGGCGAGTGCTAGTAAGTCTCTCGAGACCTGACGTGTGGTGGCGCTCGGTCTGCGATCACTGACAGTGGCGACACGCGGGTCCGACATGTACTAATGGACCGCGGCCGATTTAAAAGCTACCACCTAGCAAGTGTGGTGTCTGGCGGTGACACCACAACTGCCATCTGGTTCTGTACAAATCGTAAATAGCCTTTCGCTCCCTGTATTTTACCCCTGCCACCTTTAGAATTTGAAAGAGAGTGTTCCAGTCAACATTGTCAAAAGCTTTCTCTAAGTCTACAAATGCTAGAAACGTAGGTTTGCCTTTCCTTAATCTTTCTTCTAAGATAAGTCGTAAGGTCAGTATTGCCTCACGTGTTTCAATATTTCTACAGAATCCAAACTGATCTTCCCCGATGTCGGCTTCTACCTGTTTTTCCATTCGTCTGTAAGGAATTCGTGTTAGTATTTTGCAGTTGTGACTTATTAAACTGATAGTTCGGTAATTTTCACATCTGTCAACACCTGCTTTCTTTGGGATTGGAATTATTATATTCTTCTTGAAGTCTGAGGGTATTTCGCCTGTCTCATACATCCTGCTCACCAGATGGTAGAGTTTTGTCAGGACTGGCTCTCCCAAGCCCGTCAGTAGTTCTAATGGAATGTTGTCTACTCCGGGGCCCTTGTTTCGGCTCAGGTCTTTCAGTGCTCTGTCTAACTCTTCACGCAGTATCGTATCTCCCATTTCATCATCATCTACATTCTCTTCCATTTCTATAATATTGTCCTCAAGTACATCGCCCTTGTATAGACCCTCTATATACTCCTTCCATCTTTCTGCTTTCCCTTCTTTGCTTAGAACTGGGTTTCCATCTGAGCTCTTGATATTCATACAAGTGGTTCTCTTATCTCCAAAGGTCTCTTTAATTTTCCTGTAGGCAGTATCTATCTTACCCCTAGTGAGATAAGCCTCTACATCCTTACATTTGTCCTTTAGCCACGCCTGCTTAGCCATTCTGCACTTCCTGTCGATCTCATTTTTGAGACGTTTGTGTTCCTTTTTGCCTGCTTCATTTACTGCATTTTTATATTTTCTCCTTTCATTAATTAAATTCAGTATTTCTTCTGTCACCCAAGGATCTCTACTAGCCCTCGTCTTTTTACCTACTTGATCCTCTGCTGCCTTCACTACTTCATCCCTCAAAGCTACCCATACTTCTTCTACTGTATTTCTTTCCCCCATTCCTGTCAATTGTTCCCTTATGCTCTCCCTGAAACTCTGTACAACCTCTTGTTTAGTCAGTTTATCCAGGTCCCATCTCCTTAAATTCCCACCTTTTTGCAGTTTCTTCAATTTTAATCTGCAGTTCATAGCCAATAGATTGTGGTCAGAGTCCACATCTGCCCCTGGAAATGTCTTACAATTTAAAACCTGGTTCCTAAATCTCTGTCTTACCATTATATAATCTATCGGATACCTTCTAGTATCTCCAGGATTCTTCCATGTATGCAACCTTCTTTTATGATTCTTGAACCAAGTGTTACCTATGATTAAGTTATGCTCTGTGGAAAATTCTGCCAGACGGCTTCCTCTTTCATTTCTTACCCCCAATCCATATTCACCTACTACGTTTCCTTCTCTCCCTTTTCCTACACTCGAATTCCAGTCACCCATGACTATTAAATTTTTGTCTCCCTTCACTATCTGAATAATTTCTTTTATCTCATCATACATTTCATCAATTTCTTCATCATCTGCAGAGCTAGTTGGCATATAAACTTGTACTACTGTAGTAGGCGTGGGCTTCGTGTCTATCTTGGCCACAATAATGCGTTCACTATGCTGTTTGTAGTAGCTTACCCGCACTCCTATTTTCTTATTCATTATTAAACCTACTCCTGCTTTACCCCTATTTCATTTTGTATTTATAACTCTGTATTCGCCTGACCAAAAGTCTTGTTCCTCCTGCCACCGAACTTCACTAATTCCTACTATGTCTAACTGTAACCTATCCATTTCCCTTTTTAAATTTTCTAACCTACCTGCCCAATTAAGGGATCTGACATTCCACGCTCCGATCCGTAGAACGCCAGTTTTTTTTTTCTCCTGATAACATCGCCCTCCTGAGCAGTCCCCGCCCGGAGATACGAATGGGGGACTATTTTACCTCCGGAATATTTTACCCAAGAGGATGCCATCATCATTTAACCATACAGTAAAGCTGCATGTCCTCAGGAAAAATTACGGCTGTAGTTTCCCCTTGCTTTCAGCCGTTCGCAGTACCAGCACAGCTAGGCCGTTTTGGTTATTGTTACAAGGCCAGATCAGTCAATCATCCAGACTGTTGCCCCTGCAACTACTGAAAAGGCTGCTGCCCCTCTTCAGGAACCACACGTTTGTTTGGCCCCTCAACAGATACCCCTCCGTTGTGGTTGCACCTACGGTACGGCCATCTGTATCACTGAGGCACGCAAGCCTCCCCACCAACGGCAAGGTCCATGGTTCATGAGGGGAAGTGCACCACATAGGATGCCGTATCAGGACCTTCCAGCGGCTTCTGACGTAGCAACTGAACTAGTTCGGCAGCCTTACTTTCGTAGTCCCGCTACATCGACGAGACGTGCCAGCTTAGAACAGAATATGCCCAGTGTTAAAATTTGAAGGTATTTCGGAAAAGCCTGTCATTCAAACCCTACAAATTGAAACTTTTGCAAGTTTTAAGAGGAAGTGACAAAGAAAAACGGCAGAGTTTTGTGTAGAAATGTTTAACAAAATGCAGACTGAAGATGATTTTCTTAATAATATTGTTCAGTAACTAAACCACATTCCAAACCTGCGGTAAAGTGAATCGACATAATATTCGGATATGGGGTGAGCAGAACGCACGTCACCTAATCGAACAGCTAGGAGATTCGCCTAAGATAAATATTTTTTGCGGTGTAAACTGTAAAAAGATTTACGATCCTTTCTTCTTTGCCGAGTCAACCGTCACTGGATTGTCGTACCTGGATTTACTTGAACATTACCTAATGCCTCTGGAATAACTGGATAGGGGCACAGAATTTATTTTCCAACAAGACGGCGAGCCACCACATTAACATCGCGACGCTATCGCGTATCTCCGTAGGAAGGTGCCGACTTGGACTGGAAATCCTGTCCACTACGATCACCTGACTTAAGCTAAATGAACTACTGTGTATGGGGTACATTACAGACAGGATGTTCGTTCCTCCGTTTCCGGGAAACGTCGACGAACTGCGATAAGGGATAACACAAGCAGTTGCCACCATATATCAAGACCTGCTTCACACGATTTGGCAGGAAACTGATTACAGACTGGACATTTGTCGTGTTACAAAAGGTAGCCACTTTGAACGTTTGTAAATAAAACATGAAGATGTACTGCACTCAGTTATGTATCAAACATTTCTGTAAATTAATTACATTTTTCACAATTAAGGGTTACTTTCGTATAACTAATTTATAAGCACCCTGTACTTTGGAGCCAAAAATGGAAATTTCGCTCGCAATCTGCTTCTGTAAGAACTTATTAGGTAGATGAATGTTTTGACACTAAGAAGAATTTGGGCAAGCCACAATTTTGTTCAGTCCTAGTCTGGGTAAAGTGCTAGTGAAGAACAAATAAGATTAAACCATGGAGCAAGGGAGACCAGTTGGTGGAAAAGAATTCTATTAAGGCGATGTATAGTGTGACATGTTATTTCTGGACCGTGTCTGTTGGCTAGTGCTGGTCCTATTGTGAACGCCATCGAAGGCATTCTAGTTTCTTTGGACAAAGACAGGTCTCCAGTCTGGAGATAATGGGCCAGTCATCTTTCAATCCAACTGAATCAGTTGTGATCTGGACAAAGCTATTTTCAAAGGCGAGTGATTTTCGCAGGATAGACGGTATTCCTAAAATCTTCTGGTTACAGGTTATTGTAAAACTGGGGACAGCCACAGCTAAAACTGTTACACATGATTGATTGAACATTTCTTACTGTAAACATTTGTTTAAATATAGGTGCTAAAACTATTAGATACAAAACCGAATGAAAACTTCAACAATCCGCTGTCGCTGTATTTATTTAAGTCGATTGTACACTCACACAACTGGTTTCGCAACTTTAAATTGCATCTTCTTGTGTATATCTTTACAGATTTTTTTTTTAATTAATGCTTTGATAATGAAGAACTGACTTTATGAGATGTCTTAAAATACTGAATGAATAGACTTAAACATGTAGGAAAATACTACGCATCTAGTTAGGAAACTTGGTGTGGATCACATACGACCACAAAGAACAGGCCTACACACATTTAATAAATAAAATAAATAATTTCATAACAAAAGAAGGTTACTTACAATTGCTATATCATATGGTATAGAGACTGCACTTGTAAGTAGCCTTCTTTTGGTATGAAATTACAAATCTTATTCATTAAATATGTGTAGACCCATTCTTTTGTGGCGTATGTGATTCACACTAAGCTTCCTAACTATATGAGTAATAGTTTCTTCCATATTTAAGTCTATACATTCAGTATTTTACTGCATTAATTTAAAAAATCTGTACAGATATACAACAGAAGATGCAACTTAATAGTTGCCAAACCGATAGTGTAGGTCTATAATCGACTTAAATAAATACAGCTACAGCGAACTATTGGACTTTTCATTTAGTTTCATATTTAACAGTTTTAACACCTTTATTTAAACAACTATGCACTGCAAGAATTGCAGTTTCAGTAGCTTGAGCAAGCAGACCTCGCGTGGTTAAAATTGTGTCTTGTGTCCCCTGGGACGAGGCTGATATTTTAGAAGTGTTATATGCAGAACGTCGAAAATGAATCAGTGAAGTTGATTTCCAATTTTTATGAGAAAGGGTGCGACTCAATGAGCGGGCATTTGCTAGACAGGCGGTGGTCTCATGTTACATTGTGGTGGCATCAGTTAGTTGGTGGTAGTGTTTCATAACGAGGAGGCGGACGTAGCAAGATGTTACAGAAGGCAATACATTAAACCAGGGAAAATGGCACTTATGGTGTGGTTGTGTATGTTCTTTTCCCTGTTTTCCTTATTAAAAAAGGGGGAGGAAATAATATAAGCCGATAGATGCGGGGTCGCATGTGAGACACTTTTTATGTATTTACTAACCGAGAATCCCCACGTTGCTGAAGTATTTATTTATTCCAATCTTCTATTAGTGCATTTCCTCTTCTCTCCACTCTCTGTCCATCTCCTCCTTTCCCCTCTATCTATTCACCTGCCCCCACTCTCTCTTCTCAACAGGTCTCTCTTCACCCACCTCTCCTCCCTCCTCTCTTTATCCAACCTGCCCTATCTCTGTCTATCACCTCCACCACTGGCTGTCCAACTCCATAACCCCCTGTCTCTGTCCAGCTCCTCCAAACCCAGTTTTCTGTCCATCTCCTGTCATGTTCTCTGTCCATCTGTTCCTACCTCCCTCTCTCTGTTGATGTGCTCCTCCCCCCTCTGTCCATCTCCTCCTCCAACCTCTGTCCATCTTCTCCTCTTCCACTCTCTGTTCATCTCCTTCCCTCCCTCTCTCTGCTCATCCCCTCCTTCCCCCTCTTCCTGTTCAGCTCCTTTCTTTTCCTTTCCGTATCCCTCTCCTCCTCTCCTCTCTCTCTGTCCATCTCCTCCGCTTTCTCTGTCCATTTCCTCCTACCTCGTAGTCTTTTCATCTCCTCCTCCCCCATTTCTCTACCTACCTCTTCCTCCTCCTGTCTCTCTCTCTCTTCTCTTTCTTCTTTCTGTCCATCTCCTCCTCTCTGCTATACCTGTCCATCTACCCCTCCCTTATCTCTGTCAAACTCCTCCTCCTCCTCTTCCTCCTCCTATAAGTGCCTATCTCCTCCTTACCCTTTGATGACCATCTCCTCGTCCTCCATCCTCCGTCAACGTTATCACACTCACCGCAATACGACGTTGGTGGTTCTTACCCCATAGTATTTCTTCCCTGATCGTAACTAATATGTGTAGCAAATCTGATTGAAATGGTTCCAGGGGTTTGGAACGAGCTTTTTACCCTTGGCTTTCTCTACATGCGCACGTGTCAAATATATTTCACACATATTTAACGTATTTCGTGCGTGTTTGTACTCATATTTGACCTCTACCGAAGTTTTCCCTGCAGATTCATTTTCACACAGCTTAATATTTGTGACGTCTTGTCTCCTGAACTGTGTGCTTACAGGGAGATAATTTTGCAGGTACATCAGTGGTATATGTGCGTACTGTCTGCGAAATGAGTTTTGAATGGAGTTGGTAGAAAAAAAGTAATAAATGAATACGCCACACATGATGCAGTAGAGTATCACGCATCTCAGTGTTTATGACGTCATATATATTAAATTATCTGTTGAATAATAATATATTTTTGTAGATACACTCAGCGCCAAATGTAGCTACTGCCTGCAAAAACTGTTTTGAACAGAAATAGTAACAATGAAGTAATAAATTTAGACACCTTGCATGATGCGGTAGTTTCTCACGCATTCAGTGATTATGAAGTTTAATCTCCTGATCTAGATATCATACAATGCTGTAGCTCCTCTGGTACATTCAGTGGTATGTGTGAATGCTGTCTGCAAGATTTGCTACGATACTGTGTGTAATACAGAAGTAATAAACTGAAACGTCATGTTTCATGTGGCAGTTTTACTGCATGAACAGCGAAAATGTAGCAAGCGTCAAACATGTTTCATTATTTTGTGGAAGTCCTCAGGGAGAAAAAGGTTCGTAAAGATTTGAAATTATGTGTAAAGTTTGTTCTCATTCTAAAATACTGGATAACTCAATTATGAATACTCTGGCTTGGTGGGCTATACTGCTTCTTCACTCCCATCTCTACCTCTTTGATATGTGAATGGTTCTTATCCCACAGTGATTTTTTCCAGATAGCAAATCGGCACGACCGATTTACTTCCCTGTCCTTGACACAAGCCGAGCTTGTACTCCGTCCCTAATGAATTCCATGTTGACGGGACGTTAAACACAATATTCTTTCCTTCCTTAGAACATACATACGTAAATACCTACACCCATGGTTATCATTTGTATGGATTTGCGAACCGAAGGTACTTAGTCATGGAACTAGTCAGTATAGACTTTACAGAATTTTGATAAGGAACTTTATAAATAAAGACTCAAAAAATTAACAGTGCACGAAAAGGATAGAATTTCGTTTACGCAATAAATTACTTAAATTTATGGGCTCTACATTCAGCCAAAAATCCTAGTGATTTTAATTACGAACTATTTAAACCTGAATCATCACCTATAAATCGTTTTGAGGTAGGAGAACCAAAATCTGCCTTTTTTTGGCAGAAATTTAGAAAGTGCAGCAGATTTATTAAAGAGTCTGACTGCAGTATTCCTGCGCAGTATGGGGTCGTTACCCTTCAATGAGGGCAGCTTGTTTTGTGTTATCGCGAAGTTGGTGAGAGGGTGTCACGGATATGATAAGCGATTTAGTATGATATTTGTTAAAACAACAGCGTTTCTCGTTGCAGCGAGATCATTTCACAAAGTTTCAACTTTCTCCTGCGAATTCGAAAATACTTTTTTATATATACCTAATTAGTCAGATATCACCATTATAATAAAATAAGAGAATTCAGAAGATGACACAAAAATCCAGTAGATAACAACAGCGGAGGTGCAGGAGGCCGTCAAATAACTCAAAAAAGGCAAAGCACGATGACCTGGAGCCGTCGGTACGAAGTTGTTGAAGGCCAAGCAAAAGATGTTACTTGAACATCTCGCGAAGATGTTTAACCTCTTGGTGGAGGGGAAATTCCTGTCAAGTTTAAAGAAAGGTTCATCACCGACATATTTAAAATGGGAAGCTAAGCGGACGGCGAAAATTATCGAGACATCACAGTTCTCAGTTCTATATTAAGACTATACGTTAAGATGCTTAGACTAGAGGTGAGAGAGAAATTGAGCAAGCGGAAGAACACCATAGCTTCCGGGCAGGTAGATCTTATATTGATAATATCTCAGCATTACAAAGGTAGATGAGAATGGCATATAAACTGGAGGTACACATGGTTTTTATAGACTTGCCAAAGCCCTGTGAGAATGGTTCCTCTTTCTGGCATATGGGAACCAACGATTATCTACAAAATTCATAAATGTTACGTCCAAGCCGTTAGAAACCTGTAATCAGGGACATCTGATATGTTAAAGTAGGGAAATTGATATCGTATAAATTTAAGGTCAGACAAGATCTGAGACAAGGATGCTGTCTGGCGCCTACCTTGTTTAAAATGCTGAGCGAAGTCCTGAAAAATTTGAAAAGGAAGTGCAGAAACATGAGAATTAGAATGGGTGATGACACCCTCGTCTCCCTAAATTTTGCCGAATATGATGTCCTTTTTTTCTGAGATAGAAGAAGATGTGTATCTTATCTTAAGAAATCTTAAAGAAGACTACGAGCAATCGAATATGAAAATGAACTTAGCGAACACTGAATACTCGGTTGCTGGTATAGGAAGGGATCTTGTTACAGGAGACGCATTTTTGATGAAGAGTAGTGGATCGTATAAATATTTATTGGCAGTCATTTCGGGCAGCTATGGAAGCAACGAGGAAATACAGCACAGAATAGGAAAGGGGAAGTTGCCAATTAAGGAGCTACACTCAATTATTTGATATAAAAATGTGTCACAAAATTTGAAAAGGATTATGTACAATACTTTGTTTGAGAGCATAGCTCCTGAGATGTGGTAAGTCTCCAGGATCGAAGAAATGAAATTAAAGGGAAAGGAAACGGGATGTCGGAGACGAAGTTGTCAACTAACAAAATAAGACAAAATAAGAAATGAAGCACTACGAGAACCGATGAAAGTTACAAAGGATGTTGTAGACACATTAGAAAATCTTGTGGAATATGGCACTGGAGACCTCCACGACGTAGGAAAATAGGAAGATCCCGGCTACATTGGACGGTGATGAGAGGCGTGTGATCGAGGACACAGCCATGCAAGAAGATGTATGGCAATACAGAAGAGGAGGAGGAGGAGGAGATTACTGTTTAACGTCCCGTCGACAACGAGGTCATTAGAGACGGAGCACAAGCTCGGATTAGGGAAGGATGGGGAAGGAAATCGGCCGTGCCCTTTCTAAGGAACCATCCCGGCATTTGCCTGAAGCGATTTAGGGAAATCACGGAAAACCTAAATCAGGATGGCCGGACCCGTCGTCCTCCCGAATGCGAGTCCAGTGTGCTAACCACTGCGCCATCTCGCTCGGTGGCAATACAGAAGAAGGTAGAAACTTGGATGCGAAAGACGCCACATGGTGTAGAAAACTAGCTAAGGATGAAGAGAAATCAGAGCTCGCACGGAAGGATTTATTTGTCAGTTCTTCCTCATCTCGTCTTCGAGATTTGAACGGTCGATAAACAGACCGAAAATGGTTCTACGAGGGGTGTTCAATGAGTGGTGTAACATACGCTTTGGCAAGCCCGGCTGATTGTGCGGTCTAACGCACGGCTTTCCGGGCGGGAAGGAGCGCCTGGTCCCCGGCGCGAATCCGCCCGGTGGATTTGAGTCGAGGTCCGGTGAACCGGCCAGTCTGTGGACGGTTTTTAGGCGGTTTTCCATCTGCCTCGGCGAATGCGGGATGGTTCCCCTTATTCCGCCTCAGTTACACCATGTCGGCGATTGCTGCGCAAACAAGTCCTCCACGTACGCGTACACCACCATTACTCTACCATGCAAACATAGGGGTTACACACCGTCTGGTGTGAGACGTTCCCTGGAGGATCCACCGGGAGCCGAACCGCACAATAACCCTGGGTTCGGTGTGGGGCGGCGGAGGGGTGAAGTGTACTGCGGAAGTCGTCGTGGGGTTGTGGACCACTGCGGCTGCGGCGGGGACGGAGCCTCTCCGCCGTTTCTAGGTCCCCGGTTAACATACAATACAATACAATACAACATATGCTTTTCTGAAAGCAAGTTCACTTTATTCAGGATTCCAGTACCCATATTATGCCCCTCATATGTGGCTACAAACATTCCGCACAGGTCTGTCGTTGCTCTTTATGGTCTTCTGTTAGGCGACGAGGAACCCATCGGGCGGACACCTTTGATAACCCAACTGGTGGACGAGTGTGTCAGCACTACCAAACAGAGACGTCCAGTTGAGCACCAGGAGTTTGATTGTGATACATCGATTACCTCGAATGAGAGTGTTTGCACATTCCAACATTTCAGGGGTCGCAGCTGCGTGCGGCCGGCCGTCACGCTCTTGATCGGACAGGTTGGGGCGATCTTGTTACAGTGACGTCAGACGCCTCTCCCTACGACTTGCCATGCTTTTGTTCACTGACGTGTCTGCTTAGACATTCTCTAGGCACCTATGAATGTCTACAATTGTGTGATTTTGCGTCAAAGGAAATTTAGTGACAGCTCTCTGCTTGGAACGTAACTCAGTTACAGACACCATTTTAAATGTTACGTAAAGCGCCACCCCCTAACGGAACTTCATAAATTATAGGAGCTGAAGCGAGAATATTCCAAAAGGTCCCACAACAAATTTTCGAATTTTTTTAACTGAAATTGATCGAGAAGAAGGACAAATGTGTTGCATTACACTACTGGTCATTAAAATTACTAAACCAAGAAGAAATACCGATGATAAACGGGTATTCATTGGACAAATATATTATACGAGAACTGACATGTGATTACATTATCACGCAGTTTGGGTGTATGGATCCTGAGAAATCAGTAACCAGAACAACCACCTCTGGCCGTAATAACGTCCTTGATACGCCTGAGCATTGAGTCAAACAGAGCTTGGATGGCGTGTACAGGTACAGCTGCCCATGCAGCTTTGACACGATACCACATTTCATTTAGAGTAGTGACTGGCGTACTGTGACGAGCCAATTGCTCGGCCACCATTGATCAGACGTATTCAATTGGTGAGAGATCTGGAAAATGTGCTGGCCAGGGTAGCAGGATACCATTTTCTGTATCCAGAAAGGTCCGTAGATGACCTGCAACATGCGATCGTGGATTATGCTGCTGACATGTAGGGTTTCGCAGGGATCGAATGAAGGGTAGAGCTACGGGTCGTACCACATCTGAAATGTAACATCCACTGTTGAAAGTGCCGTCAATGCGAACAAGAGGTGACCGAGACTTGTAACCAATGTCACCCTATACCATCACGCCAGGTGATACGCCAATATGGCGATGACGAATACACGCTTCCAATGCGCGTTACCGCGATGTCGCCACACATGGATGCGACCATCATGATGCTGTAAACAGAACCTGGATTCATCCGAAAAAATGACATTTTGCCATTCGTGCAACCAGGTTCGTCGTTGAGTACACCATCGCAGGCGCTCCTGTCTGTGATGCAGCGTCAAGGGTAACTGCAGCCATGGTCTCCGACCTGATAGTCCATGGGGCTCCAAACGTCGTCGAACTGTTCGTGCAGATAGTTGTTGTCTTGCAAACGTCCCCATCTGGTGACTCAGGGATCGAGACGTGGCTCCACGATCCGTTACAGCCATGCGGATAAGATGCCTGTCATCTCGACTGCTAGTGATATGAGGCCGTTGGGATCCAGCACGGCTTTCCGTATTACCCATCTGAATCCACCGATTCCATATTCTGCTAACAGTCATTGGATCTCGACCAACGCGAGCAGCATTGTCGCGATACGATAAACCGCAATCGCGATATGCTACAATCCGACCTTTATCAAAGTCGGAAACGTGATGGTACGCATTTCTCGTCCTTACACGAGACATCACAACAACGTTTCACCAGACAAAGCCGATCAACTGCTGTTTGTGCATGAGAAATCGGTTGGAAGCTTTCCTCATGTCAGCACGTTGTAGATGTCGCCTCCGGCGCCAACCTTGTGTGAATGCTCTGAAAAGCTAATCATTTCCATATCACAACATCTTCTTCCCGTCGGTTAAATTTCGCGTCTGTAGCACGTCATCTTCGTGGTGTAGCAATTTCAATGGCCAGTAGTGTACTTATTGAGCGCCTACCCTATGAACCCTCTGCCAAACGCATAGGAGTAAATTGCTACTTAATCATGTGGCTGTAGATGTAGATACCTCTCAGTGAGGCAGCTAAGGTAGATAAACGGCAAGTGCTGGACGAGAGATCACAACGGGTGATCCCTGTGCTAGAATAATTATGTCAAAGTCAGCAGCAAACAGGGGCGACGGATTCAAATTTCCGGGAACGAATCGCATGTTCCGTTTGGCGGTGACTCTGCAGCTGGTGCTGGCGGGGCAGAGGACACAACAGGTGGCGCAGTGTGGTCCGCGGAGGTGGCCGTCCAGGGCGAGGCGTGACAGCCAGCCGCCATCTGCAGCAGCCGTCGTTGCTGGTCACGCCAGACTCTGCACACCACGCACGCATTAGCGCACGCTCACGCAGCTGGCTCACTAGCGAAGTTCTCGTGTCAGTCACGTGGCAGCTGCACGGGTAAGACGGTATTTTGTGTATGGGGTGCATTCCCGACATGATTGGAGAAGATAGGGTATTTCCATCATAATACGAAGCGCGTTGAATAATTAATGCTACACATATTTTTCTCGACCAATTTCGGTTGAAAAAACGTGGAATTTTTTGTGGGACATCGAGGAATATTCCCGCTTCAGCCCTTGTAGCTTCATGACGTTTCGATAAGTGCGGGCACTATACACAGCTGAAGGCCGCCCGGTTGGCCGTGCGGTCTAACGCACGGCGTTCCGGGCGGGAAGGATGCGCCTGGTCCCCGGCACGAATACGCCCGGCGGATTTGTGTCGAGGTCCGGTGAACCGGCCAGTCTGTGGATGGTTTTTAGGCGGTTTTCCATCTGCCTCGGTGAATGCGGGCTGGTTCCCCTTATTCCGCCTCAGTTACACTATGTCGGCGATTGCTGCGCAAAACAAGTTCTCCACGTACGCGTACAGCACCATTGCTCTACCACGCAAACATAGAGGTTACGCTCGTCTGGTGTGAGACGCTCCCTGGGGGTCCACCGGGGGCCGAACCGCACGGTAACCCTGGGTTCGGTGTGGGGCGGCGGAGGGGTGAAGTGGACTGCGGTAGTCGTCGTGGGGTTGTGGACCACTGCGGCTGCGGCGGGGACGGAGTCTCTCTGTCGTTTCTAGGTTCCCGGTTAACATACAATACAATACACAGCTGAAACGCCCAGCTTAACCCGTAGGACAGGACGGATGGAATAAATTGTGGAAAGGGGCCAAAATAAGGGGCTGCCCTGGGCGTTGTCGTAAATTTCAGTAAGTGTAGTTTCCTCATCGTGTTGTTGCTGGCCAGCACGGTGTGTAGTTTGACAGCTCCGGGTATGATTGGTTGTGGGCGCAAATATCTTCTACACACATCAGCACGGAGCCAGAACTATGTACACTCGTACATACAACTTTATTATTTGATCAAACATTACAAGAGCCCAAAACAATTTTTTTAAACACACACCTTTAATCTTTAGGACTTAATTACCGACTGAAAGCCCCTTTAATTTAAAAAGGGCAGAAGTTCTATAACTTGAAACTCAAGCATAATCAAAAATTTAAAAGGCAAGCCTTATCTTAACACAGTTCTTTAGCTACGCTGAAGTAAACAAGCTAAATTCAAATCCACTGAAGGCCGAAGACTGAAAAATTGAATTTTTTTTTAAATGCCAAAGGGCCTACGTGAAACACTACTTTAAACTAGGCTGAGGGCTTTAAGAGTAAAACAACTCTAATTTAAAACACAAAACCGGCTAGAACCCATACAAGTACCAACGACAAGGTCAAATTAAAAAAAAATAGGGCAATACACACAAGGGCGCCCAGACGCTCGAGGGTCGGCCTGTAATTAGGTGAGACAGGCAGTCAGGGGAACCATTCACGATCAGACGACAAACCAACCGACCGACAGTCAGCGGACCCACCGACAAGATAACTTCCGCTTCACCCGACCAGGTCACAACAGGGAGTTCAACGGAACAACGTAGAAGATATCTGCGCCCAAAACCAATCATACCCGGAGCTGTCAAACTAAACACCGTGCTGGCCAGCAACAACACGATGAGGAAACTACACTTCCTGAAATTTACGGCAACGCCCAGGGCAGGTAACCGGAACGTTAACGACCACAAAGCAGAAGATTCCGCTTGTGCACTTCAACTCAAATAACCAAATACAGTGAAACTCCACAGGAGGGTGGCTAGAATTTTGCAACTTGAAACCAAGTTGTTGCTCGTGGAAATGTCCCAACAGCCGACAACGAACTCCAAACGACACAGTGTGAACAGTCTTGACTTGCTGGTAGGTTAAATCAAAACTCAACTTTCATGTCCAGGGTCGGTGAGCCACGGACCTCGTAGCAATGGGAACAGCGCCACCCTCTCCGACACCGCGCAGAGTCTGCGAGCAGGCCCCGGCCAAACTACGCCCCACCGAGATTTCCTCACTCTTCCACGCTAACCGACCGAATCCACACATGAGCACGGAGACAGCACTAAAACAACTGAACAGTCGACATCACAAGCTACACACAGTTTCACTAACACTTGCACGAAAGACCAGACAATACTAATGACAGCGATTGTGCCATAACAAGGACCAATCACGAGACGGCACGTGCAGGCAACCCATAAGCGATCGCCGGCCAACATACACGTTGTCCGACACGACGACCGACCGACGACCAACCAAGGTGGTCCGCACTCAAGTGATATGTATCGGCAACCGTCGGGAGAGTCATGGCTATCCGGACCTCACTGCAGCCGCGCCCCCACTGAACTTCTGCCGCGTCCTAAGTCAAACACTGCCAGGTCCGAACTGCACTGCTAGCGCTTCCCGACTTACTGACGGACCCGATAACTTCGAACACACGACAACCGGGAAGTAATAATAGCAATGATAATATGCCAGGGCTTATTTCGATAAGCGCCGCTGATGCCACTCACGGGCAGGCAAGGTGGCAACTAAGTGACATCAGTAAATGAAATTAACACAACGATGGGGTCGTACAGTAAAAACAGGATGTCAAATGAGATATTGGCACGAGCACGAGCCACGCACGGCTCAACAGCCTCTAAAATGGATGTCTGTAACAGAGGTGCGTTCCAAGCAGAGAGCTGTCATTGAGTTTCTCTTGGCAGATATTCACAGGCGCTTGCAGAATGTCTACGGAGACTTGGCAGTGAACAAAAGCACTATGAGTCGCTGGTGAGGCATCTTCCATCATCGCAACGAGATCGCGCAAATCCGTCCGATCCCCGCGTGCCGGCCGGCCTCATGCAGCTGTGATTACCGCAGTGGTGCAACGTGTGCGGACGCTCTATTTGAGATGGTCGACGGATCAAACCCAAACACCCTCGTTATACAACTCGACGTCTCTGTTGACAGTGCTGACATATTCGTCTACCAGTTGGGGTACTCAAAGCCGTGTGTGCTCTCTGGGTTTCTCGCCATCTAACAGAGAACCATATAGAGCAACGAAGGACCATCAGTGCGGAATTGCTTACTCGACGTGAGGCTGATGGTGGCAATGTTTTGTCAAACATCGTCACAGGCGATAAAACATGGGTTCACCGCTTTGAACGGGAAACAAAACGCCAATCCATGATGCGGAGCCACATTATCTTTCGACAGAAGAGAAAGTTCAAAGTTATACCCTCAGCCGGTAAAGTCACTGCGACGGTCTTCTGCGTCTCTGAAGGGGTTATTCTGTTCCATATCATTTCTCTTGATGCAACGACCAACTGTGAAGTGTATTATACTGTCCTTTGGATGCTGAAGAAGAAGCTTCAGTGTGTTCAGAATTATCATTCTGCAGCGGAGTGTGCGCTGATATGAAACTTCCTGGCAGATTAAAACTGTGTGCCCGACCGAGACTCGAACTCGGGACCTTTGCCTTTCGCGGGCAAGTGCTCTACCAACTGAGTTAGTGCCTTCCGTAGTTTGAGTCTTTTATTTAGCTGGCAGTAGTGGCGCTCGCTGTATTGCAGTAGTTCGAGTAACGAAGATTTTTGTGAGGTAAGTGATTTGTGAAAGGTATAGGTTAATGTTCAAAGGGGACGTTTCATAGCAGGATCGCCATATGAAACGTCCCCTTTGAACAATTATACATGACTGTGCTTAAAGTGACACACAATATTTTTTAGCGCAACGCAATCTCACTTTCAATAATCCCTACAAAAGAATGGCCCTGACTAACATTAACCTATACCTTTCACAAATCACTTACCTCACAAAAATCTTCGTTACTCGAACTACTGCAATACAGTGAGCGCCACTACTGCCAGCTAAATAAAAGACTCAAACTACGGAAGGCACTAACTACTGATAGGCATAGTTAGCAAATGAAAGATATTAATAGAGAACAAACAATGTATTTACCTTAATAGTCTTCAAAAGTCATAATGTATATAGCAGTTCATGATATCCAGTGTTACAAATTTCAAAACTCCGCCATCTCTCTCCCCGCATCCACCACTGCTGGCGGCTCACCTCCAGCTGCGCAACGCTACGCGCTGTTCACATCCATCTGCCGCTGCCCAACACTACAATGGCAGACAACAATGCAAACTAGCCACAGACTGCACACAGGACAGCCAGTGATTTTCATACAGAGCGCTACGTAACGTTGCCCATAAGAAAACAAACAGCCTACTTACAAAGTGCTCTACCAACTGAGCTACCCAAGCACGACTCACGCCCCGTCCTCACAGTACTTCCGCTAGCACCTCGTCTCCTACCTTCCAAACTTTACAGAAGCTCTCCTGCGAACCATGCAGGACCAGCACTCCGATAAAGAATGATTGAAGATGACACGACGGTCGGTCAACCATCGGGTAATCGTCAGGGCCCCGTCGCGGTGTTTCCTTTTCCTTTTTCATTTCAAGGCTATTGGAGAAGGGAAAAGTACCTTTTGGGAATAAATAATAATTAAGTGAAACATTACAACAATTCCAGTATTGTGGTCAGTGTCACAGACAGTGTGTCATGCAGCACTTTTCAGGTGTGGAAAGCTACTATCGCTACATCAGGATTAGGCTAATTAGAGATTAACAAACCTTTGAGGCTTGCAAGGATATTAATCAATTTTGACTATAATTTGATTACTGATTTTATGTGTGTTGCGAGGCCGGCCGGGGTGGCCGAGCGGTTCTAGGCGCTTCAATCTGGAACCGCGTGACCGCTACGGTCGCAGGTTCGATTCCTGCCTCGGGCACGGATGTGTGTGATGTCCTTAGGTTAGTTAGGTTTAAGTAGTTCTAAGTTCTACGGGACTGATGATCTTAGAAGTTAAGTCCCATAGTGCTCAGAGCCATTTGAACCTTTTTTTTTTTTTGTGTTGCGAGGTTGGACGAGAAATACCAAATGGACAGTAATGAAGTGCCAGTATAAACGTATGTTTTTCAAGTGTTACAGTTAATTCACAAACTATTATCACCAAGACGACGTTTTATGTTGTAAAGGAATCCTTTGTGCTACGTTTAAACGTTCGTTTCGGCCCGAGCTCGTCCTAGCGGCAACAGAGAAGTACGTCTGGCCCTTAGAAGAAAATCAGTTTCTGGTAACCTAACGCAGCTAAGCACCCTGCGCAAAACGGTGTGACTGAGCAGAGTTAGATTGGCTACGGAAAGTAGATTCCTCTGTGTAGTCAACCGTTCTCATTTTCGAAACCCATTGTTTTCAACCCCCCCCCCCCCCCCCCCCCACCACCCAAGTGCACTGGTAACTCCCATAGGAAGCGCTTCAAAACATAGGCCGTTAATTCCGGAAGTTCACTTTTGAACAGTTCGATGGGCAACCTATTTGTACCTTAAGTTTATCCATTATTCACAGTCATAAGCACCTTTTTAGCTTCTATAAGCGCAATTATTTCTTTCTTTTCAAAAAACCGTCTGAAGTAAACAACTGATCGTCATTTTTTTTTATAAAGAATGGAAAACAATCACAATCAATCATTTTCAACACATATATAAAATGTGACAGGGCGAAATGCTCGAACTATATTGGAGTAAGTATAACTAATTCAGTCTGTAGATAATATGGGAAAATTATAAAGGCTAGAATCGAATCACAAACTTGTCAGACATGGGGTTTAACCATTGATTTAGAGAAAGCTGAATATTTGGGTACTGGTGAATTAAAACCTGACGTTAGATTTTGGGATAGTAAGTTCTATGGACTCTTATAAGTATTTCTGAGTCATTATCAACAAAGACAGATCTAGTACAAGCGAACTCGAGAAACGTGTTGGCCATTATAGCCAAGCAACCAAATAATAGTTTTATAGAGCATGTATATTAGGCCAGAAATGAACATTTGGATCTTTAAAACCGTTGTAGAAATTGTACCAAAGTTTGGGCAAGAAACGTGAGAAATAGCCGAAAAAATTAAGAGGGACCTATTGTCAATGGAGATGAGATTTTCGAGATGTTGCCGTATTTTGATATTGCGAATATAAAATTCAACACTAACGAATGCATAAGAGAATGAACGTGGACACCACTATAGTGAATACAATCAGAGCAAAAAGACTGAGATGGTATAGGAATGTATGGCGTTTGGGCGAGAACAGATGGCCGAAGAAAATGATGGAATGGTTTACATCTGACAAAAGAAGTGGACACCGACGAAGAACGTGGGAAGACGGAGTCAGAAGCGATTAGTCAGACAGGAATTTGCAGCCATAAGAATGGAAAGGTTGGAGATTTTGGGAACTGAGCTGCCAGAAACAACTATAGTATTGTGTTCAGTCGAAATTTAAAAAAAAATAAAATTAAAAACTGCTCTGCTCCCTGGGACATTAGCTCTTGTTTTGCGTCAGGATGCAATTCCGGTGACTGGGACAGTCAGTCTCCAGACGACATGGTCCAATAATTTAGGTGCCATATTGAGACAAACAGCCACCAGAAGGTCGATTACAGGTTGACGTTGTTACTCGCTAGTTGCAACAAGCAAGCAATGAGAAAGGAGAAGGGGATCTTACTTTTTGGACGCAGCTGAGAGTACTGGCAAGACACTGTCGTTAAATTTTCTGCTGGCGCAGTTGCGCAAGGACAGAAATACAGCGCTAGCTACTGCGTCCTCTGGGATAGCCGCGACCTTGCTCAGCTGAGGAATAACTGCCCACTCGTTGTTCAAGCTTCCGTTGATCCTTGTGAATAAGGAAGCGAACCCTTGCAGTGGTCGCGCGTCTCTGTTGCAGCAGTGCAAACTGGTAGTGTGGGACGAACGGTCGTTGCCGCACAAGCGTGCGATCAAGGCACTCTATTGAAGCTTGCAAGATATAAGCTGAAACCTCATATTGATGGGTAGAGTGGTTGCCTTGCTCACAGGTGACTTCCGACAGACACTGCCGGTCTTCGAACGAAGTACTGCAGCAGACGAGATCATCGCGTGCCTCAAGACTTCGCCACTGTGGGCAAACTTAGAAAGTTAATACTTCAAGACTAGGATGAGAGACCAGCTCTACAACGACAGAGAGTGCGGGCGCTTTGCTCAATATCTCCTCGAGATCGGCGACGACCGCACGGCAATAGCTGCAGAAGGCTTAATAAATATTGGAAGGCGATTCTGCAATGTTGTAAGATCCGGAGATAACCTAGTCTGTGAGAGTCTTCCTTGCTTACAGCAAAACTCGAGCAGCGAAGAGTGGTTTTAGGAAAGAGCAATATTGGCGCTCAAGTATGAATCTGAAGGAAACATCACTAAAGAAAGTTATTGACCATCTGCCTGGTGAGGTGACAACCTACGTGTCAATCGATACAGTGATGATAAGAGTCAACGCTACTAGATAAGCTGTAAAGTTTATAAACTCATTAGCGCTGTCGGAGATGCGGTCCCTAAAGTTGAAGCTGAGGTTGGATGTGCCTGTCATACTAATGCGTAGCCTCGATGTTCCATTGGCACCAGGTTACACATCACGGAGCTGAAAGACATACGATGCAGGCGACCATGATCGCCGGCGGAGCCAAAGGAGACAAACTTGCCTTTATAATTCAAACGATTGCAGTTCCTTTCGAAAGTGGCGTTCTCGATCACTGCAAATGAGAGGCACTTGTATCGAAAGACGGAAAATCCTTCATAAATGCAGCGAACAAGAAGTTGTTTACGGCGACGTATTACAGTACATTTCTGGCTCTCCATGCACACCAAGATCACTACGATCTTTTCTAATCCCAGGAATGCCGCAAACAGTCGTGAAGTTATTTACCTGGCACATTCTGTAATTCGCTACTCAGTCGTGTAAATTTTTTTTCTTTAAGTAAACGAGTTAGTTATGAGTGACATTTGTTCTCCCAGCTTCTCCTATCGTCTCAAAATTTTAAGCTTTTTTCCGTTGTTGCCCGGTTTGCTTCGCTGCAAGTGTTTCACACCTCAATACCACCAAGACATAAAACTTTGTGCCGGCCCGAGTGGCCGAGCGGTTCTAGGCGCTACAGTCTGGAACCGCGCTACTGCTACGGTCGCAGGTTCGAATCCTGCCTCGGGCATGGATGTGTGTGATGTCCTCAGGTTAGTTAGGTTTAAGTAGTTCTAAGTTCTATGGGACTGATGACCTCAGCAGTTCTACATCTACATCTACATTTATACTCCGCAAGCCACCCAACGGTGTGTGGCGGAGGGCACTTTACGTGCCACTGTCATTACCTCCCTTTCCTGTTCCAGTCGCGTATGGTTCGCGGGAAGAACGACTGTCTGAAAGCCTCCGTGCGCGCTCTAATCTCTCTAATTTTACATTCGTGATCTCCTCGGGAGGTATAAGTAGGGGGAAGCAATATATTCGATACCTCATCCAGAAACGCACCCTCTCGAAACCTGGACAGCAAGCTACACCGCGATGCAGAGCGTCTCTCTTGCAGAGTCTGCCACTTGAGTTTATTAAACATCTCCGTAACACTATCACGGTTACCAAATAACCCTGTGACGAAACGCGCCGCTCTTCCTTGGTTCTTCTCTTTCTCCTCGGTCAGACCGATCTGGTACGGATCCCACACTGATGAGCAATACTCAAGTATAGGTCGAACGAGTGTTTTGTAAGCCACCTCCTTTGTTGATGGATTACATTTTCTAAGCACTCTCCCAATGAATCTCAACCTGGTACCCGCCTTACCAACAATTAATTTTATATGATCATTCCACTTCAAATCGTTCCGCACGCATACTCCCAGATATTTTACAGAAGTAACTGCTATCAGTGTTTGTTCCGCTATCATATAATCATACAATAAAGGATCCTTCTTTCTATGTATTCGCAACACATTACATTTGTCTATGTTAAGGGTCAGTTGCCACTCCCTGCACCAAGTGCCTATCCGCTGCAGATCTTCCTGCATTTCGCTACAATTTTCTAATGCTGCAACATCTCTGTATACTACAGCATCATCCGCGAAAAGCCGCATGGAACTTCCGACACTATCCACTAGGTCATTTATATACACTCCTGGAAATTGAAATAAGAACACTGTGAATTCATTGTCCCAGGAAGGGGAAACTTTATTGACACATTCCTGGGGTCAGATACATCACATGATCACACTGACAGAACCACAGGCACATAGACACAGGCAACAGAGCATGCACAATGTCGGCACTAGTACAGTGTATATCCACCTTTCGCACCAATGCAGGCTGCTATTCTCCCATGGAGACGATCGTAGAGATGCTGGATGTAGTCCTGTGGAACGGCTTGCCATGCCATTTCCACCTGGCGCCTCAGTTGGACCAGCGTTTGTGCTGGACGTGCAGACCGCGTGAGACGACGCTTCATCCAGTCCCAAACATGCTCAATGGGGGACAGATCCGAAGATCTTGCTGGCCAGGGTAGTTGACTTACACCTTCTAGAGCACGTTGGGAGGCACGGGATACATGCGGACGTGCATTGTCCTGTTGGAACAGCAAGTTCCCTTGCCGGTCTAGGAATGGTAGAACGATGGGTTCGATGACGGTTTGGATGTACCGTGCACTATTCAGTGTCCCCTCGACGATCACCAGTGGTGTACGGCCAGTGTAGGAGATCGCTCCCCACACCATGATGCCGGGTGTTGGCCCTGTGTGCCTCGGTCGTATGCAGTCCTGATTGTGGCGCTCACCTGCACGGCGCCAAACACGCATACGACCATCATTGGCACCAAGGCAGAAGCGACTCTCATCGCTGAAGACGACACGTCTCCATTCGTCCCTCCATTCACGCCTGTCGCGACACCACTGGAGGCGGGCTGCACGATGTTGGGGCGTGAGCGGAAGACGGCCTAACGGTGTGCGGGACCGTAGCCCAGCATCATGGAGACGGTTGCGAATGGTCCTCGCCGATACCCCAGGAGCAACAGTGTCCCTAATTCGCTGGGAAGTGGCGGTGCGGTCCCCTACGGCACTGCGTAGGATCCTACGGTCTTGGCGTGCATCCGTGCGTCGCTGCGGTCCGGTCCCAGGTCGACGGGCACGTGCACCTTCCGCCGACCACTGGCGACAACATCGATGTACTGTGGAGACCTCACGCCCCACGTGTTGAGCAATTCGGCGGTACGTCCACCCGGCCTCCCGCATGCCCACTATACGCCCTCGCTCAAAGTCCGTCAACTGCACATACGGTTCACGTCCACGCTGTCGCGGCATGCTACCAGTGTTAAAGACTGCGATGGAGCTCCGTATGCCACGGCAAACTGGCTGACACTGACGGCGGCGGTGCACAAATGCTGCGCAGCTAGCGCCATTCGACGGCCAACACCGCGGTTCCTGGTGTGTCCGCTGTGCCGTGCGTGTGATCATTGCTTGTACAGCCCTCTCGCAGTGTCCGGAGCAAGTATGGTGGGTCTGACACACCGGTGTCAATGTGTTCTTTTTTCCATTTCCAGGAGTGTATATTGTGAAAAGCAATGGTCCCATAACACTCCCCTGTGGCACGCCAGAGGTTACTTTAACGTCTGTAGACGTCTCTCCATTGATAACAACATGCTGTGTTCTGTTTGCTAAAAACTCTTCAATCCAGCCACACAGCTGGTCTGATATTCCGTAGGCTCTTACTTTGTTTATCAGGCGACAGTGCAGAACTGTATCGAACGCCTTCCGGAGGTCAAGAAAAATAGCATCTACCTGGGAGCCTGTATCTAATAATTTCTGGGTCTCATGAACAAATAAAGCGAGTTGGGTCTCACACGATCACTGTTTCCGGAATCCATCTTGATTCCTACATAGTAGATTCTGGGTTTCCAAAAACGACATGATACTCGAGTGCTCAGAGCCATTTGAACCATAACTTTTGTGATGGTGCATACACGTGGACAGTGAGTTACGCAGCTAGTAACTTATTATATACAAAATTCAGAGAAAAATCACCAAATTCATACTACTTGTTCTCTTACACGAACCAGTTAATAGTACCGCTGCCATATGGATGAAAACGTTCTTGTTCAACATGTTCTGTTGTGTTGTGCAGTGCTATCACGTTGCAGCAACCAACAATAGTCGGTCATCATGCGTGTACTCCATCGCCCCTGATACCTCCTTTTCATTCCTTTATGTTTTGGTGAAACTTCTCGCCCCGTTCTTCAATCACTGCCCCGACTTGTCTATATCTGAGTGGAGGAAGTGTACCTTCAGTCTCACGTTGCACCCTAACACTTTATATTTTTTTCAGCATGTTGTTCACGTATTACACATAACTTGAATCTTTGTTTCTCAAGAACTTCTCAACTGTTTCTCTGAAACTAATCCAAGTTTCCTGAAGATATTGCTGTGCAACCTAGACCGTATTTTTCCGCTGAAAATTTTCTTAAGGAGTCATACGTTCTTCGAAACTTCTATCTTTACTTAGTCCATGGCCTGTGGTCCTACAATTAATAACCTCTTGCACTATTGTCTCTGAGAGTGTGGGAAACTTGTTGGTTGGGTATTTAATTCAAACACCATATTTGTCCACTGCGTTTGTGGTTACTTCATTAATCCAAAGTTAAGACGCAAAGATGGTACCACAATTCTTTTAAAATTTACCAAGCTTTTGCTGACGATATTTTTGGATCCTAGAATCAGTATATTTCTTCGAGGCCATTCTCGTGTTGTCCGTTGATTCTTTCTGTCCCGCCTGTCCCATTCACATATATAGCATTGTATTTGGTGTAATACTGTTATCCTTATAGCATACACGAAGCCTTCAAATCACAGAAGATTACTGTAATTTACTTTTTCGCGTGGCATCTCGACATTTTTCATATGTCTGCTTGAGACGGACAGAATGAGCGACTGGGACTAATGCTAGAATGTTTCCACTATGTAGCAAGACAGCTTTTAAACTTCTCTCACGTGAGTTACTGAAGAGCCTCCAGTCATCCGTCTTGTACACTGCTGCTAAATTTTTAATTAGGTTTGGAATGTCAGTGCAGTACGCTAAAGGGTCTTCCTTCCTACAGTACCGCTTCAAGTCTTTCGCTCTGTGTCTGCAAAATGTTCCTGAATCTACTATGTTATTTTATTTCAGTCATGAAGCTAGGAGTTCTGAAGTAGACTTTGGGAGACTTAAGTCTTTGACCAAATCGTTCAGCCCAAGTTGCGTGAAAGGTTGGTGTATGTTTTGTCCACTGGACCAATCAGAACCTTAGAAAAACTCGTCTGACGTACAGTTTGATTCAGAATGCAGTATCAGAAAGTTCTTAGAAGGACGGGTTCGGAAACACCAGTATCGTGTGGTACACCCCTTGTAGCAGATTCCAAGTCTGTACAAATGTTTTCTTATCTTTTGCTATTGAACCCATTTACTTTGCAAATGCAGAAGTAACAGGCATGCAAGTAGTTCTTGGTGAACACCAGACCATTAGATCCCCAAAACTAAGGCACTTTAATTTTCCCTTTGACCATTTCCTTAACTGCGCAACACAAAAGCTACACACTCTATGAGGGGGGGGGGGGGGGGGCGCATGATTTGTCCTGATCCTCCAGCGTCGTTCGAAAATAAGCAAAACAAAGACTTTTGAGAAATGACGTTATGCTCAGTCTCTGCGTGGTGACCATAAAATGTCTACAAATAAAACAAAATATATCTGGATTGTTCAAAAACGTTCCTCTCTGCATGTTTACAGCTTAAGAAATAAATCAAAACAAAACAGTCCACTGAAGCACTTCTAGATATTCGTGCTCGACACTGGTTGAGTACCCTGTACCGAGCTCCCGCCGGTATAACGGTGGAAAGTGTTGCCACCTGCTGACATATTCTGTACGAAACTTTTGTCTGCAAAACCACAGTAATACAAAATTAACATCTTTGAATGTTACTGCATTTTAATGATATTTTAATTACAAATACTAAAATTATCTGTGGTAGAATATAAATAATTGTGTTTTTTGATTCAGGTGAACAAAGTCAATGTAAAAAAAGTGTTAAAATCCAAAACGGAAAATTAGTGTGAACCAGTGAAATCGCCCGTGTGCTTTTCAGAGCAACAGTTCTGCCGTAACTTATACCTTCAGCGGTTTGCTTGACAACGCAAAATCGAAATCTTGGGTGATTTTAAACCGACTCCACCCGAAAACAAGACGCGTGCCTTAAATGCTGCATTAGCAAAAAGAGGCGAGATGAGATGTTGATGCAAAACTCTATGAAAGTTGGGGCTCAAACATTCAGGAGTAAGCCCTTCTATTGTTTCTGGTGGTTCTGAAGACACGTAGTCGTACATTTATGTTTTCCCACGGAATTAGGTAACTATTATTTTATTTTAAATTATCGATTTTGGGACGCACCATTCTCAGTTGTAGCATAACTACAAAAATTAGAAAGTAACGTAGTCTAGTGCCATTGTTCTGAGTTGAGTCGGCTGGTGATACATGTCTGTTCAGCAGTTGTAATAATCATGGCAGGTGTATTCGAAAGCTAACGACGATTGCTCATTTATAGATACTCTTTTGATCAAATATTAGCAGTTTTCTTCACGGGATGTGATTTCTCCTTACAATACACTACAGAAATCAATGATTTAACCCAGAGCACAGTCTTGAGATCAACAATGGTACGTTATGATCTGTCTCCCTCTAGCCATGTTCGCATTTTTTTTTTCATCAGACTAGCATTTGTCCTTAATTATTTATCTTTGTCTTCCCCTACAGTGGTTATCTTCCACGGCTCAGTCTAGTACCATGAAAGATATTCCTTGATGTCATAATACATGTGATATCATCCATTCTCTTTCTCTTCACATTATTTTCCATTGGTGAACCTCGTCATTTCTTATCAGTCCACCTAATTTTCGAAATATTGTATAGCACCTCATCTCAAACGCTTCGATTCTGATCTTTTGCAGTATTCACACAGTTCACGAATGACTTTCGTACATTTATTCGCTTCAAATGTACATTCTGAGAAACGTTTTCTCCGAATTAAGGATGATGTTTTTACCAGTATACGTTTTTTGACCAGGAACGCCTCCTTTTCCTGTGCTAATCCGCTTTTTATGTCCTCCTTGATACGTCCGTCATTTGTTAGTCGGGGGACACTGCAGGAGGCTCCACGAAGATTGCGTTCACCACTCGAACAACAAGCAATCCGGCGTCCCCTGGAAACGACCTAGTCGGCCAATCCTGCAAACACCGGAGCACCAAAACCAAAGATGACAAAACAACTCTCCGAAGAGACTCAAAAAAGGCCTTTATCAAGACCATCACTAGTGACAACTTCCTGCAATATTGAAGGCTTATCTGTAAATAAAGAAATTTTATTATCTGACATGTGCAAACGAAACAACTGTGATGTTTTAGTGTTACAAGAAACACACAGAGCACCAACTAGCCATAGACCAAAAATACAGGGCATGAAATTAGTTCTTGAGAGACCACACGAAAGGTACGGAAGTGCTATATTTGTGAAACCGAACTTAGACGTACGCTCCTGTGCTCTGACCTGCGAAGAAAACATAGAAATCTTAACTATTGAGCTACATTCATGTACTGTAACATCAGTGTACAAACCACCCGGTGCGAGGTTCAAATTTACGGAGCCTGGAAATTTCCATTCAAAAAACATGAAAGTTGTACTAGGAGATTTTAACTGTCACGGTCTCGCATTGGGTTATAAAGAGACAAATGACGATGGCGAAATGCTGGAGGCCTGGGCAGACCAGACTAAGCTGAAATTGATACATGACCCAAAGTTGCCTGCATCATTTAACAGCGGAAGATGGAAACGTGGATATAATCCAGATAACATCTTTGTCTCCGAAAAGGTATCCCTGCAAACTGTAAAGCAAATCGAGGACCCAATTCCAAGATCGCAACACAGAGCAATAACTTGCTGCATTACTGCAGTAATCAAATCAGATGTAATGCCCTTCAAGAGACGCTTCAATTTCAAAAAAGCTCATTGGGAACTTCTCACAGAGGACCTTGATAAGGAGATCCTGGAAATTAAACCAGAGATACAAACATACGAAACTTTTAAAGACCTTGTCAAGAAAATCTCTCGTCGGCGCATACCTAGAGGGTGCCGCACCCAGTATATCGCTGGACTCAATGGTAGCAGCAAGGAAGCTCTGAAAAAGTATGAGGAACTGTACAATAAGGACCCCTTCTCAGAGGAAACGATCCAGGCAGGTGAGGCACTGATGTCTGGTATCTCCGAAGCGAGAAAGGAAAAGTGGTGCAACCTCCTACAAGAGACGGACATGAAGCACAGCAGTGGGAAGGCATGGAAACTGGTCAAAAGTCTCAACAACGACCCAACAGAACCACAACCAAATTACAGTGAAGTTACACCTGATCAGATAGCTCACCAACTACTCATGAACGGAAAAACTAAAAGGAAGACCAGGAATGGCAAAATTAAAAGAAAATTGAACGAGGAGATTAGCTTCCTAGCTCACCCGTTCTCCATTCAGGAGCTACAAGATGCCATCAAAGATTTGAAAAACAATAAGGCCGCTGGCCTCGACGATCTGAGATCTGAGCAAATTAAACATTTTGGATCGGAAGTACAAGCATGGATCCTAGAGCTAATGAATAACTGTATTACAACAATGCAAATTCCTAAACTGTGGAGGAAAGCCCGGGTTATTGCGTTACTAAAACCAGGGAAAGACCCACCTGAAGCTAAAAATTTCCAGCCTGTATCACTGCTTTGTCATTTATTTAAAGGGCTGGAGCGAATGATCCTCAAACGCATAGCTGATAATGTGGACAAAGTCCTCGTTAACGAACAAGCTGGATTCCGACCAGGAAAATCATGCTGTGGCCAAATCCTGAATCTCACACAGTACATCGAAGACGGCTATCAGAGAGGAGAAGTAACTGGGGTCTCATTCCTGGATCTCAGTGCTGCATATGACACAGTTAACCATAAGTTGCTTACCCAGAAAGTGTATAATGTCACTAAGGACTACACCCTTTCTATGTTCGTGCAATGTATGCTACAGAACAGACGCTACTACGTAACCTTACAATCTAAAAACAGCCGATGGAGGACACAGAAAAATGGACTTGCACAGGGCAGTGTTTTGGCTCCAATATTATTTAACATCTATACCAATGATCTTCCCATCAGCCACCAGACACGAATGTTCATATATGCTGATGATGCAGCAGTGGCCACACAGGATAAAACCTTTGAACAAGTGGAGGAGAATCTCACAGGAGCCTTAACAGAACTTGCTACCTATTACGACGGCAATAATCTCAAACCAAACCCAGTAAATCACAAGTATCCGCCTTCCATCTTAGGAGCAAACAAGCCAAACGGAAACTCCGAGTCATGTGGCAAGGGGAAGATCTGAAACATACAAACAGCCCAAAATACCTGGGAGTAACATTGGACAGAGCACTTACTTTTAAGCAGCACTGTCACAACACTAAAAAAAAGGTCTGTGCCAGGAACAACATACTGCGGAAGCTAACAGGTTCATCGTGAGGAGCTCAACCACATGTTTTGCGCACCACAGGTCTGGTGCTGAGTATCTCAGCTGCGGAATATGCGGCGCCAGTTTGGAGGAACTCTGCCCACGCTAAGCAAGTTGACGTCGCCGTAAACGAAACTGTACGTATTGCCACAGGATGCCTCAAACCAACTCCCACAGACATCATTTACCCCATCATAGGTATAGCACCACCCACTATCCGCAGACAAGTAGCCGCCGAGATCGAAAGATCAAAACAAAAGAATGATCCTCGACACCCGATGTATATGCACCGAAAACAACGTGTCCGGCTGAAATCCCGCAGGAGTTTCATTGAAACTACTGAAGAACTCGCCACCAAGCCCGTCGCAAGGCGGCTATCTCTCTGGGAAGAAATGGTGCCACACTCCACAATGGAACTACTTGAGGAGGGATCTGCAGGATTTCAACTACCTTTTACAACTTGGGGGTCATTATACCGGCTGCGCACTGGAGTAGCTGGGTGCAAATCAAACCTATTTAAATGGGGTTACAGTGATAGCGATAGGTGTGAATGCGGAACAATACAGGACTTGGACCACCTACTGATCTGCCCAGACATGTCTATGACATGCACTAAAGATGATATTTTGAAAGTCAATGACAAAGCAATCTACGTTGCTAATTACTGGGAAGGGAAGATATAATTGGTGCATCCGGACACGGAAGAAGAAGAAAATTTGTTACTTTGTTTACAAGGTAGTAGAGTTCCTTTACATCGGTAACTTCGTCGTCCGCTATTTTGATGTTGTGTTAAGCGCTAACCTAATCTTTTCTGCTCCTCATTATTTTCGTTTTTCGTTGGTTTACTCGCAGTCCGTAGTGTATCCTCATTAATCGGTTCATTCCATTCAACAGATCCAGTGAATATTCTTCACCTTGACTGAGTATAGTAATGTATCAACGAACTTGATATCATTTCACGCTGAATTTTCAACACTTTTACTTTACTTACGACATTGCTTCTTCAACGGAGAGACCGAACAGTGGGAGCAAGAGGCTGCAACCCTGTCTTACAGCCTTTTTAACTAGAGCACGTCGTTCTTAGCCTTCCATTCTTATTTTTTCTATGTCGATTCTTGTGCATATTCTAAATACCCGTCTGTCCCTACAATTTGTATCTTTTTTCCCGACAATATTTTGCACCACTTCACCTTGTCGAACGCTGTTTCAACGTACGAAAGACCTATAAACTTGAATTTCCTTGAGTCTTCCTTCCACTGCCAAGCGCAATGCCAGAACTGCGATTCTGGTTTCTCAAAGAAAAAAATAAAATAAAATAAAAAAATAAAAATAAAAGTAAAAATTAAAAAAAAAAAACCTATAAAGCAGAAGCTCACTGGCCTGCAATTGTACAGGAACACCTTACGTATTGTGTCTCATGACACTTTCCTTTTGTCCTCGTCAGTGGTAAGAAACCTTTGTCAAGTGATTATCCGTACTTACTATTGCTATCATGGGCGCCCGCAGATATTTATCCAGAAGGCAGGATTGTTATCGAATTGGCAGTTTCACACACGATTCAGTCACATTAATGTGACCACCGCCTATATACTATGTCAGCGAGCAATAACCGCTCATGACGGCAGGTGGGAGCACTAGCAGTGGAGGGTACATAAAGCGTGTCGGGGGACGCAGACAACAGCGCCTATGCTTGTAAACCGTCCACGTGCTGCCGCGATTAAACTATTTCGAGCATGGCAAAATAGCGCTATCCAAAATGTCCAAAACCGGCGCCGAGGCAGCTGTGGTCTGCGGGAGTATGTGGCAGAGGTAAACGCAGGCTGGGGAGATATGTACAGGTGAATAGGAGTGCAGCTGTTGAGCATCTGACCGCCCGGATGAACTGTGGGGCAACCAATAGCGTCTCCTCAATGAGTGTTCAGCGATCGTTGCTATTATCTATGGACCTCCTCAGCAAGCGCCTGGTACATGCACCCATAACATCTGCTGTTCATCGGTGATGAAGGCTGGGATTCACCGCAGCTGGACGTGCACTGAGAGGCGACCGGTGGCATTTTCAAGTGAATCAAGTTTTGTACTCTATTGGGCAGTTGGCCGTTGGCGCGTACAGCGTGGAACGTCTGAAAGCAAGCACCTTGCAACAATCATTGCAAGGTTCCACGCTAGAGGAGGGAGTATTATGTCTGGGGGAACGTTTTCGTGGCGTTCCCTGGGTGATCTCGCCATTCTGCAAGACACAACAGATCAACATTGTTTTGCATCTACCCCAGGGGGCCGTGTCCACCACAGCATGCAGCTTGTTTTTCCTCAGCACGATGACATATACCAGCTGGGCAATACAGTGCGTCAACAGCTCACAGTGTACATGCTTGGTTAGGCAAACTAATCGTTATCCAACATTTCCTTAGTTCTGTTTTCTATTCCTCTGTATTTTCTTATTTTCAGGAAACGGTTAAACTGACTGTGAGATAGTTCTTGCATTTATCTATCTTGCTACACTACTGGCCATTAAAATTGCTACACCAAGAAGAAATGCAGGTGATAAACGGGTATTCATTGGACAAATTTATTATACTAGAACTGACATGTTGATTACATTTTCATGCAGTTAGGGTGTATACATCCTGAGAAATCAGTACCCACAACAACCACCTCTGGCCGCAATTACGGCCTTGATACGCCTGGGCATTCAGTCAAACAGAGCTTGGATGGCGTGTACAGGTACAGCTGCCCATGCAGCTTCAACACGATACCACAGTTCATCTAGAGTAGTGACTGGCGTATTGTGACGAGACAGTTGCTCGGCCACCATTAACCAGACGTTTTCAATTGGTGAGAGATCTGGAGAATGTGCTGGCCCGGGCAGCAGTTGAACAGTTTCTATATCCAGAAAGGCCCGTACAGGGCCTGCAACATGCGGTTGTGCATTATCCTGCTGAAACGCAGAATATCGCAGGGATCGAATGAAGGGTAGAGCCACGGGTCGTAACACATCTGAAATGTAACGTCCACTGTTCAGAGTGCCATCAATGCGAACAAGAGGTGACCGAGACTTGTAACCAGTGGCACCCCATACCATCACGCCGGGTGATACGCCAGTATGGCGATGACGAATACAAGCTTCCAATATGCGATGACGCCAAACACGGATGCTACCATCATGATGCTGTAAACAGAACCTGGATTCATCCGAAAAAATGACGTTTTGCCATTCGTGCACCCAGGTTCGTCGTTGAGTACACCATGGCAGGAGCTCCTGTCTGTCATGCAGCGTCAAGGGTAGCCGCAGCCACGGTCTCCGAGCTGATAGCCCATGCTGTTGCAAACGTCGTAGAACTGTTCGCACAGATGGTTGTTGTCTTGCAAACGTCCCCATCTGTTGGCTCAGGGATCGAGACGTGGCTGCACGATCCGTTACAGCCATACGGATAAGATGAGTAAAAATTTCTCGGTGTACATGCCGCGTCAAATCAGGATAAATCTCCAAGCTTTCGACCACTACCTCCATGGTCGTCGTCAGGGCTAAAACTGACTTATCCTGATTTATCCTGATTTGACGCGGCATGTACACCGAGAAATTTTTACTCACGAAATACGTCGCGAAAGACTTCGTAGCCATACGGATAAGATGCCTGTCATCTCGACTGCTAGTAATACGAGGCCGTTGGGATCCAGCACGGCATTCCGTATTGCCCTCCTGAACCCACAGATTCCATATTCTGCTAACAGTCATTGGATCTCGACCAACGCGAGCAGCAATGCCGCGATACGATAAACTGCAATCGTGATAGGCTACAATCCGACGTTTATCAAACTCGGAAACGTGATGGTACGCATATCTCCTCCTTACACGAGGCATCACAACAACGTTTCACCAGGCAACGCCGGTCAACTGCTGTTTGTGTATGAGAAATCGGTTGGAAACTTTCGTCATGTCAGCACGTTGTAGGTGTCGCCACCGGCGCCAACCTTGTGTGAATGCTCTGAAAAGCTAATCATTTGCATATCAAAGTATCTTCTTCCTGTCGGTTAAATTTCACGTCTGTAGCACGTCATCTTCGTGGTGTAGTAATTTTAATGGCCAATAGTGTATGTGCGATGGTTCTTGCATTTATCTGTCATTCTATCTTCAGAATTATGTGGATGTTGTTTTTCCACGCTAATGCTGTGAATAAAAACTCGTTGCATCGCCAGGACCTGAACTCTACATCTGAATGGATCACACAGTTGTGCTATGGAGACTGGTTTAAATGTAATTATGTAGTGTCCAATGTTTGTTTTATCTTCCGCTGAACACTCCAACGATGGCTAATAATGCCTTGCGCATGCGCACTATCGAGTTGGGAGGGGATGACGCCTCGTTACCACGGGCAGGTTTGGGGGAGGGTGGCTGGATGACGGCACGCGACCCGGGTTGTCGCGGTTGGCCAGCCAAGCGTGTAGCTGGCGCTACGGGAGGCAGCCGGCGTTTTGCTCGGCGCTCAGCCGTTGTATTGTTATAGCCGCCGGCAGAGGGGAAGAGTCGGTGGCTGGGGCAGAAGCCACACCGCACTGGCTCTACCGACACAGGTAGGTCAACTGTAACTGAGCCGGTACAGACAGGCTATCTGAAAAGACTCTAGGATAGGGAGATCCAGTCCAGGTAGGCTACCTGTAAAGACTCGAACTAGGGTAGGGGGCGCAGTACACACACTCTAGGACAGGTGGATCCAGTACAGGTAGGCGGCCTGCGAGGTCTCTAGGATAAGGAAACCCCGTACAAGCAGGGTACCTGTAAGGGCTCTATGATACATGGAACCAGACACAGATGAAATACGGAGGAGAGATTGTCATAATGACCTGGCCCCTTAAGCATTTACAAAGAGTGCCTAAAAAAGCGCCGCATATTCCAGCAGGAGGTTGTCCTGGTAAAAAATAGAAGAAAAGTCCCTAGTGCCTAGAAACCGACGCCTGTGGGAATAAAGGCCAATTTGTCCTCCCATACCCACCTGTTATTTATGTAAAAGTAGACAATATGAAATGTTGCATATTATTTCCAGGGAGCCTGACTTGTCGTTCAACCCTTCTTTGTAATGAAAAATGTGTATCTGACTGCACTCGGAACATGAAAACGAAATCTTTCGTAATGTCACTGTTGCATAAAACATTCTCAGACTACTTTCTGTGTCAGTTCTAGATGAAACCAAGAGTTTTCGACGATTACCTCAATCGTCTTCGCCAGGAGCAGCTGACTGTCAAGGCAGTTGCTGTGGTAATCCTATATAGCCCATAGATGGCTTCTGATTTGTTGGTAATTAAGCAGTGCTGGCACAGAAGGTTACAACGTCTGCACTGATGGTGCCACCGCTCAGTCATAGTGTAAACATTGCGAGAAACATCTCTGGCTCTACTTTGCATCGAGAACCCGCTGCCATGCACTGCTAAGATTATATCCGCTTTTACGACTGAAGTTCTTCTCGCATATTCTCATTTCTATAGCCTCTTTAATTACATAATGCCTCTATGTTGGAGCTGGGACAAAACTTTTTGTTTCGCCGAATAATATTTTATGTCTGTTTGTAAGGCTGTACTCAGCAATTGCAGATTTATCCAATTCTCGGGTTGTAGTATGTCGTTGATTTTCTGAACAGCAATCGGAAACAGTACGGATAGATTGCTTCCGCACTCATAAGGAATGTTAAGAATCTCAGGGATCATGAGACCGAGACTGTCCTTAACAAGATGTAGTATCTCATTTATCTTCTTAGGATGTCGGAAAATAAATTTTGTACCTTGTATTCCTAGGAATCTACCTGGTTTCCAGTTAAATTATTACAGGAACTTGTTCTCTTTGTTTTGATCAATACTGCCTCCTACAGGAATAAGTGACAGTTTTTTTAAACAAAAATCTAAATTTCGCAGGTAAGTACTACAAAACAAAGTAAATTTAAAACTAAGGGTCGGGAAGATGCTAATGGGTTCCAGGAATCACATGCAATGATTTTATCCAAGATGGATATGAGGCTGTGATTGTTAAACTCATTGTTTAAATGTAGTCACATCTACATTTACATCTCAGACAGCTTTAACACTGTAAAAGTACTAAAACCGACACATTTCGAAGAAGCAAGCCTTCATCATCAAACTATTCTACAAAAACATCATAAGAGCGACAAACGTAAACACAAGAAAAAACAATAAATAAATAAGAATTTGTGGTCACTTCACTTGTAATCCTGTCTTCCAAAAATCTTCTGCAACACCACTCCTCTGTCACTAAAATAAACTAAAAGGAATAGGCGTACACAGACCGTGAATGATGGTTGTGTCACGGCACCAGTATTCGTGTGCGTGGCTCATATTCCTCCAGGACAGACTTGCCCCGATGCAAAGTCATAAGAAGTGCTGCCGAGCACTATATGAGCATAACCAACCACTACAGAATTGACCAGGAGTTCGAATCTCGTCACACAGTGAACATTAAAAGAAGAGATTACAGGAGACTCAAACAATTTTTCTTAAATTTTGAAGATTTCTTACAATATCAAAGTTACCTACTTTAATTATAGTCACATTGTTGACATTCTGTGCATAAAGAGGTTCCAACTTTATACACTGCATATCGACGATAAGTAAAGTTTCTTTATTTGCTTCCATTTTAATCACAAGCAGTGCAACATAGGAACATTATACGCATCTCTATTATTCACTGAGTATGTAAGCTTTCAGTCTTGCTGACCTCAGACCTAGAGCCGTGTGTTGTGGCAATGTGTACTGCAGCGCAGTGCGATCGATTTTCACATTTCTGCGTATGTACTTCTGTCGGAAGTTGTCTGCATCACAAGAGACAGCCCGCATCTCGTGGTCGTGCGGTAGCGTTCTCGCTTCCCACGCCCGGGTTCCCGGGTTCGATTCCCGGCGGGGTCAGGGATTTTCTCTGCCTCGTGATGGCTGGGTGTTGTGTGCTGTCCTTAGGTTAGTTAGGTTTAAGTAGTTCTAAGTTCTAGGGGACTTATGACCACAGCAGTTGAGTCCCATAGTGCTCAGAGCCATTTGAACCATCACAAGAGACAGAACGGCTACTAGTCTTAATAGTCATGCAAGACTTGTTCAGACTGTCATCGTTGCAGCTGTAAGGTAAGAAGTCAATATACAAGGGACCTTCACTAAATAATGAAACATATTTTTCTCGGCCAATGTCGGTCGAAAAAATGGGGAATCTGTTTGAATGCCGGATATTTGCCACGTCGGACATTTGCCAAGCCGGACATTTGCCACACTTGTCTCTTCGTCAGGTAGCGATCCCTCAGGTAAGGGACGCCCTTCCTCGAACTTCTTCTGCCCGCTTTCAAACCACCGTCTCCACATCTTACTCGATACAACCAGTACGTAAGAGACCTTCTTCTTCGACACCTTGGCGAAATACAGAGCTTCTTTTCCGAAATCGAAATATTTATATCTTTTGGGAAAAGAAACCAATTCCTACGATAATGTCAGTATATAATTAGTTCTGCCAAGTATAAATATAGATCCCTCTGTTTGTACGGTAGCTTCCTTTCACGCATACTGATTGCGATAGAAACAATCCATCGCCATGGGAGCAACAAGAAAGGAACGCTGTAAACAGAATGCGAATGTACGCTAATCATTTCTTTTTTATCGCTGCATTTGTGCCTACTTTAATTACTACAACTGCATGTCCAAAAGACAATAAGGAAAGAAGAAATGGGTATGCGATTGTTTGAAAAGAACGACATACTCCATATTAATTTACTCTCTAAAATCCGATATCCCTTGCGGCGAAATATTAGTTAATAAAGTGTAGCGGGACAGTGTTCAAAACATGACTAAAAGTACGTTCACAAACAGATATAAGAACATCTATGATTGACATGTCATCTAGAGTCGACGTACAATTTTAAAATGATAGAAATAAGGAAATGAAGTAATACAGAATGCTATACTTGTAACGTACGTTGTTGTTCTACATTGTTTAGCTCTGGTATTTACAGGGTCACAGAGAAAGCATCCTAGGTTTTGGAGGGAAAAGCCGTAATTGTAATGATCTCCACTACAACAGAAACAAGAAGCACAACTTAAGGAAAAATAATGTAATGTGTGTTCCAGCTCACAAGCGACATTGAAGCAGGTAGTTCCTGTGACTTAGTATGGACAGAGGTTATATTCGTCAAACCGGAATAAATTAATAACTGGCTCCTTTTACCAACCCCCGGTCTCAGATGAAACAGTTGAACATTTCAAAGAAAACTCGAGTCTCATAGCAAATAGGTACCCCACTCATACAATTATAGTTGGCAGTGGCTTCAATCTACCTTCCGTATGTAGACAAAAATAGATTTTCAGACCCTACTGTAGATAGAAAAAGCTTCCATCATTGTTCTAAATGCTTTTTATTAAATTATTTTGAACAATTAGTTCACGAGGCCATCCAAATTATAAATGGTTACGAAAACACACTTGACCTCTTAGCTACAAATAATCCTGAGCATCACAACGGGTACAGGAATTAGTGAACACACAGTCGTAGCGAGGCTGAATTCCGTAACAAAGAAATTCACCAAAACTAAACGCGAAATATATATATTTATAAAAGCAACTAAAAATTCGGTTGACGTCTTTCTAAGAGACAGTCTGCAATCCTTTCAAACTATGTAATTGAAGACCATATGTGACTTAAGTTCAAAGAAATAGTATCAACAGCACTCGAGAGATTCATACCAAATAAATTAATATCAGACGGAACTGATCCCCCATAGTACACAAAACACGACAGAAAGCTGCTGCAGGAGCATCGAAAAAGGCACGTATAATTTAGACGACCGCAAAATCTCCAAGATTGACGAAGTTTTACTGTGGCTCAAAAATTGGTGCGGATTTCAATGCGAGATGCATTTAATAGTTTCCACAACGAAACTCTCTCTAGAAATGTGGCGAATGATCCATGGACATCCTGGTCCTATGTTAAGAAAACCAGCGGAAAGGCTCAGTAAGTGCCTTTACTGCGGGTCGGGTGGTGAGTGAAGTGGAGGAGGAGGAGGAGGAGCAGGAGGAGGGGGAGGGGGAGACAAGGGACCCAACCCTTCGGAGCAGGTAAAATCGTGGCAAATGTCCGCGGTGGCAAGTGTCCGGCGTGGCAAATGTCCGCACACCATCTGTTTTGAGACACCATGGAATATTTCTGCTTCAGACCCTATAGTTTCATGAAGTTCCTGTAGGTGGCGGCGATAAGACACAGCCTTCAAAATTGCGCCCGTGCGGGGATGCATCCCAAGCAAAGTGTTATCATTGAGTTCCTTTTGGTAGAAAGTCAGAGCGTCGCATGTATTCATAGGCTCTTGCAGGATGTCTAAAACGACTGTCATCATCGCAACAAGGTTGCGCAAAGGTGTCAGATATTTGGACTGTCGGCTGGCCACACAGAGCAGTGGCTACTGCAGTGTCGGCGGATCACAAACAGACACATCCCCGCACAACTGGGCGTCTGAAACACTCGTCCACCAGTTGGGGTATTAAAAGGTGTGCCCGATGGGTTTCTCACTGCCTAACAGAAGACCATAAAGAGCAACGAAGGACCATCTGTGCTGAATTTCTTGCGCGTTAATACGCTGATGGTGATAATTTTTTGTGGAACATCTCACAGGCGATGAAACATGGATTCGCCACATCGAACCACAAATGAAACGGCAATCCATGGAGTGCAGCCACGTCACTTCTATTTGAAAGAAAATCTTCAAATCCGTATCCTCAGCCGTCGTGGCAACGGTCTTCTTGGACACTGAAATGGTTCAAATGGCTCTGAGCACTTTGCGACTTAACTTCTGAGGTCATCAGTCGCCTAGAACTTAGAACTACTTAAACCTAACTATCCTAAGGACATCACACACATCCATGCCGAGGCAGGATTCGAACCTGCGACCGTAGCGGTCGCTCGGTTCCAGACTGTAGCGCCTAGAACCGCACGGCCACTCCGGCCGGCTCTTGGACTCTGAAGGGGTTATTTTTTTATGTCCTGTCTTGTGGTACAACGATCAACTATGAAGTTCATTGTATTAACCTTCATTGGAAGTTCACAGCTCGTGGTCTAGTGCCTAGCGTTGCTGACTCTGAATCAGGGGGACCTATGTTAGATTCCCAGCCGGGTCAGGGATTTTCTCTCAATGATGACTGGGTGTTCGCGTTGTCATCACCATTCAGGAAAAGTGGTGAGACTGGACAGAGAAAAAACTGGGTGTTTGTACGGGCGCTGCTGACCACGCAATTAAACCCCCGCAAACCAAATATCATTATCATCCATCACTGGACTGTTCTTTCTCATCTACACCACAGCCTATATCTCGCACCTCTGATTTATGTCTGTTTGGCCCAATGAAGGATGCACTCGTCGGGATAATGGTTGGCGGGGGGAGTGGAGGGAGGGGAGGGGGGTGTGGTTACTGTTGTGGCAAGATTTCGACTGCGACGTCGACCAGAAGAGTGCTATTCCCATTAAGATGGGGTAAGGCCGTCGCACTGAACGGAGATTATGTTGAAAAAATAGGATATCATAGCCAAAAGAATGGAGAATAATATGATGTATTGATTCAAAATGGTTCAAATGGCTCTGAGCACTATGGGACTCAACTGCTGAGGTCATTAGTCCCCTAGAACTTAGAACTAGTTAAACCTAACTAACCTAAGGACATCACAAACATCCATGCCCGAGGCAGGATTCGAACCTGCGACCGTAGCGGTCTTGCGGTTCCACACTGCAGCACCTTTAACCGCACGGCCACTTCGGCCGACATGATGTATTGGAATCCTGAATAAAACCAACCTGCTTTCAGAAAAGTATAGAGTAAGGTTAATATAGACAATGACTGGGAGAAAATCCTGTTTCTGCTTCTTGCTTGGTTAATTGCACCAGTGTAATCTCTGTTTCAGAGGGACACATTCCCTGCATTGTTCCAAGGTATCCCACTTGCTCTTAAGTACGTATTTGGTTCGGACATGATGGAGTCCCTAGGTGGCTTTGCACCTCTTGCTCTTCAACACCAGATTCAGCCGTTTCGTGAACGTTGGACAGAACAGGTAGTCTTTGTCTCGCGACCAGCCATATAAGTTTGATCTCTGCACCTACCTGATACTTTCTCTCGTCCTCCTGGTGCATATGGTGAGTCATTAGCAGCCAGTATTTTTTCTTGTCATGACTGTTAACACAACAGTTTCGAATGAGTGAGTCGTGAGACGGCTCATTATCGATTCTTCCCTGCTCTAATTTCACATGATTTCTTCCCGAGTAAGCCGGCCGGTGTGGCCGTGCGGTTAAAGGCGCTTCAGTCTGGAACCGCGTGACCGCTACGGTCGCAGGTTCGAATCCTGCCTCGGTCATGGATGTGTGTCATGTCCTTAGGTTAGTTAGGTTTAATTAGTTCTAAGTTCTAGGCGACTGATGACCTCAGAAGTTACGTCGCATAGTGCTCAGAGCCATTCTTCCCGAGTAAGTGTGTGAAAAGTCTCGAGTACGATACAACTGTTAAGACTGAACCTATCATAGCAAAAATTATCATTCTCTGTCATACTGGTCGAACAATACAGGTGCTGTGCGAGTTGATACACAAGAAATGTGTACCACGAAATGTCTACATCTATGCAGACGACTATTCATCACCTTGTGCAAGTTGAGACATTAAATAGAGTTATTACAAAAAATGTGTCTCAGAGTAGGAAGCTCAGAAAAAGTCTGCTGTGAGCAGAAAGGGGAATGGGAAGACAACATTATCCCTCAGACTCTTCCGCCCAGCGACCAGGTCCATGGTCTGTAGTTGGCCGTCCGTTAAATATTGTCTTGCTTCATTTTCATCTTTGCTGTCTTTCATTGTTCGTCGCTATTACCTGCATCAAACCTAAGGCAGAAAATTATAGTGAAATATGCATGGGGACATCATATCCCCGTTGTAAGCACAAACTGTAGAAAAACCGCTACGTAAAGCAGTCACCAACCTGAAGGTTGACTTGAACACCACTGTGCAGGCCGTTCCCACACTGAGTTACGCGGATAGCTACAGCGGGAAGAGAATACAATTTTTGAAGTGTAATGCATGCATCCCATAGACGTTTGATATCTGCACGTTCGGGACACTCGCCCTTCTGATGCACGTGGTGTGTCATTGGCAGCGAGAATTTTTCGTGTCATGATTGTTAACACAAAAGTTTCAAATGAGCCTACTAAGCATTGAACTTGCATCTGGCACTCAAGGGGTTGCTTGTCAATCGCTCTTATAGCTGTGATCATTCAGTTTAACACATTGTCTCTCTTCGGTTTTTTTCCCCGAAGGTATTTATCACTTTGTATGAAATGCGTTTTATTGTTGTTGTTGTTGCTTTCTTCTGTGCGAAGACTGGCTTGGTGCGACCGCTACGGTCGCAGGTTCGAATCCTGCCTCGGGCATGGATGTGTGTGATGTCCTTAGGTTAGTTAGGTTTAAGTAGTTCTAAGTTCTAGGGGACTGATGACCTCAGATGTAAAGTCCCATAGCGCTCAGAGCCATTTGAGTCATTTGAACTGGCTTGGTGCAGCTCTCGACGCTGCTCCATCGGTAAGAACCCTCTTCTCCTCTGTAGAATCACTGCAAGATACAGTCTTCTTCACATGCTTGTTGTAGTTAAGCCTTGGTTTCCCGCCATAGATCTTACCTCCTACACTTCCATCAATTACTAAATTGACGATTCCGTGACGTGGCCTATTAATCGAGCCGACCTTTCAGTCAAATTGTACCATATGTTTTCATCTCTCCCTAATTCGATTCAATCTCTGCTCGTTAATTATTCGATCTATCTCTCTAATTTTCAGAATTCTTCTAATCTGTTGTTGTCTGATCTATTGCTTTCCAATGTTTCACTTCGGTACAAGGTTAAACTCCAGACTTATACCTTGACAAAAAAATTCTCAATGCTTAAATTTATATTCGATTTCAGCAAATTTCTTTAATTGAGAAACGCTATTCTTCTTATTGCCAGTCTGCATCTTTTATCCTTTGTACATCGGCCATTGTCAGTTACTTTCTCGTCCGAGTATTACAATTCACCAACTAATTTCCAAAACTAATTCCTTCAGAATCACCTCAAGTACAATACGTTCCATTACCACTGTTTTGCCTTCGTTGACCTTATAATCTATTTTCAAGACACTATAGATTCCGTTCAACCGCTCTTCCAAGTCATTTACAGTCTCTGACAGAACTGCAATGTCATCGGAAAATCTTGAAGTGTTCTTCCCTCCTTCATGATCTTTAATTCTTACCCAGATTTCTCCTTGGCCCCTTTACTACTTGCTCAGTTAACAGATTGAATAACATCGCGGAGATAGCTACATGACTGTAGCCATCGCCTCTCTTTCATGTGCTTCGACTATTATACGTCGGCCGCATGGTCGAGCGGTTCTAGGCGCTTCAGTCCGGAATCGAGCTGCTGCTACGATCGCAGGTTCGCATCCTTCCTCGGGCATGGATGTGTGTGATGTCCTTAGGTTGGTTAGGTTTAAGTACTTCTAAGTCTAGGGGACTGATGACCGCAGATTTTAAGCCCCATAGTGCTCATTGGACACATCACAACCACATTTAAACCAGTCTCCATAGCACAACTGTGTGATCCAAACAGATGTAGAGTTCAGAACCCCGGCGATGCACCGCGTTTTTATTAACAGTACAAGAGTGGAAAATTAACATCCCCATAATTCCGAAGATAGCAAGATAGATAAATGCAAGAACCATCGCACATACACTACTGCCTTTAAAACTGCTACACCACGAAGATGACGTGCTACAGACGCGAAATTTAACCGACAGGAAGAAGATGCTCTGAAATGTAAATGATTAGCTTTTCAGAGCATTCACACAAGGTTGGCGCCGGTGGCAACACCTACAGCGTGCTGACATGAGGAATGTTTCCAACCGATTTCTCATACACAAACAGCAGTTGACCGGCGTTACCTGGTGAAACGTTGTTGTGATGCCTCGTGAAAGGAGGCGAAATGCGTACCATCAAGTTTCCGCGTTTCATAAAGGTCGGATTATAGCCTATCGCGATTGCGGTTTATCGTATCGCGTTGGTCGAGATCCAATGACTGTTAGCAGAATATGAAATCGGTGGGTTCAGGAGGGTATACTGAACGCCGTACATGATCCCAACGGCATCGTATCACTAGCAGTCGAGATGACAGGCATCTTATCCACATGGCTGTAATGGATCGTGCAGCCACGTCTCGATCCCTGAGTCAACAGATGGGGACGTTTGGAAGACAACAACCGTCTGGACGAACATTTCGACGACGTTTGCAGTAGCAGGGACTGTCAGCTCGGAGACCATGGCTGCGGTTACCCTTGACGCTGTATCACAACCTGGTGCACGAATGGCAAAACGTAATTTTTTCGGATGAATCCAGGTTCTGTTTAAAGCATCATGATGGTCGCATCAGTGTCTGGCGACATCGCGATCAACGCATATTGGAAGCGTGTATTCGTCATCGCCATACTGGCGTATCACCCGGCGTGATGGTATGGGGTGCCATTGGTTACACATGTCGGTCAACTCTTGTTCGCATTGACGGCACTTTGAACAGTGGACGTTACATTTCAGATGTGTTACGACCCGTAGCTCTACCCTTCATTCAATCCCTGCGAAACTTACATTTCAGCAGGATAATACACGACTGCATGTTGCAGGTCCCGTACGGGCCTTCCTGGATACAGAAAATGTTCGACTGCTGCCCTGGCCAGCACATTCTCCAGATCTCTCACCAATTGAGAACGTCTGGTCAATGGTGGCCGAGCAGCTGGCTCGTCACAATACGCCAGTCACTACTCTTGATGAACTGTCGTATCGTGTCGAAGCTGCACAGGCAGCTATACCTGTACACGCCATCCAAGCTCTGTTTGACTCAATGCCCAGGCGTATCAAGGCCGTTATTACGGCCAGAGGTGGTTGTTCTGGTTACTGTATTTCTCAGGATCTATGCACCCAAATTGCGTGACAATGTAATCACATGTCAGTTCTAGTATAAATATATTTGTCCAATGAATACCCGTTTATCGTTTGCATTTCTTCTTGGTGTAGTAACTTTAATGGCCGCTAGTGTAATGCAACACATTTGTCCTTCTTCTCGATCAATTTCATTTTAAAAAATTAGAAAATTTTAATTGCCAGTAGTGTACTTCAGATCCATGTGTACAGTATCGAGGCCGAGCGTATAAGAGATACTCTAAAGTACCCCAGGTTACTTCGAACAGACTGTCCACTGGTGTGCAGGTGAGTCGTTATCACTCTAGATTCCTTGTTTTTCTTTTTGTCGTATGAAGTATGTGGAAGATGTTTACGACTGCAGTACTGTAGCGCCACTCTCGCGCACGCACTGTCTTATCGGGACGGCTGCGCAGCGGAAGCTGGATGAGAAGCGACTGCGGCGCTCGGGCGTTGTCGCGCGTGAGTGGTGAACGGTGTAGGCTGCAGGCCGCCGGCGCGGCGCCGTGCCTCCAGCTTGCGGTATCGCTGTCGCCGCCAGCGGGCTGTGACGCGCCGAGGCGAGGCACTGCAGCGCGACTAATTGCCGGCCGCGGCGAGGGGTCGCCGGCGCGCGGCAGGTAATTGCGGAGTCAGACGTGCGCCATGTGCGGCGCCGGTTGCGACTCGGGCGTGTGCCCGGCTCGTGCCTGCGTGCGGCGCGAGCTTCCAGAGACGGCGGCCGGAGTCACCTGCCGCTGGACTCCGTCCACACTTCGGGCTCTTTACGACTTGTAGTCAACATCTCAGTCAAAAACAGTCGGCTGCAAGGGCGCGCTACTGCATGACCTTATCATACAGGACAGGTAATACACTCTAAATGATGACTAACGGGAACCCTCAGCTGCCGACAGGTGTTGTTGATATACCTCGATGTGGACAGCTGAAAATGTGTGCCCGACCGGGACTCGAACCCGGGATCTCCTGCTTACATGGCAGACGCTCTATCCATCTGAGCCACCGAGGACACAGATGAATAGCGCGACTGCAGGGAATTATCCCTTGCACGCTTCCCGTGAGACTCACATTCCCAACTGTCCACAATTCTACATATGTAATGTACCTTCATCTGTGTCCTCGGTGGCTCAGATGGATGGAGCGTCTGCCATGTAAGCAAGAGATCCCGGGTTCGAGTCCCGGTCGGGGCACACATTTTCAGCTGTCCACATCGAGGTATATCAACAACACCTGTCGGCAGCTGAGGGTTCCAGTTACTCATCATTTATTCCAGGGAAAAGCTGTACGGTCATCAACAATATTCTGTTCTTTCGAGAACAGTTACTGTCTTCATATACACTCCTGGAAATTGAAATAAGAACACCGTGAATTCATTGTCCCAGGAAGGGGAAACTTTATTGACACATTCCTGGGGTCAGATACATCACATGATCACACTGACAGAACCACAGGCACATAGGCACAGGCAACAGAGCATGCACAATGTCGGCACTAGTACAGTGTATATCCACCTTTCGCAGCAATGCAGGCTGCTATTCTCCCATGGAGACGATCGTAGAGATGCTGGATGTAGTCCTGTGGAACGGCTTGCCATGCCATTTCCACCTGGCGCCTCAGTTGGACCAGCGTTCATGCTGGACGTGCAGACCGCGTGAGACGACGCTTCATCCAGTCCCAAACATGCTCAATGGGGGACAGATCCGGAGATCTTGCTGGCCAGGGTAGTTGACTTACACCTTCTAGAGCACGTTGGGTGGCACGGGATACATGCGGACGTGCATTCTCCTGTTGGAACAGCAAGTTCCCTTGCCGGTCTAGGAATGGTAGAACGATGGGTTCGATGACGGTTTGGATGTACCGTGCACTATTCAGTGTCCCCTCGAATATCACCAGTGGTGTACGACCAGTGTAGGAGATCACTCCCCACACCATGATGCCGGGTGTTGGCCCTGTGTGCCTCGGTCGTATGCAGTCCTGATTGTGGCGCTCACCTGCACGGCGCCAAACACGTATACGACCATCATTGGCACCAAGGCAGAAGCGACTCTCATCGCTGAAGACGACACGTCTCCATTCGTCCCTCCATTCACGCCTGTCACGACATCACTGGAGGCGGGCTGCACGATGTTGGGGCGTGAGCGGAAGACGGCCTAACGGTGTGCGGGACCGTAGCCCAGCTTCATGGAGACGGTTGCGAATGGTCCTCGCCGATACCCCAGGAGCAACAGTGTCCCTAATTTGCTGGGAAGTGGCGGTGCGGTCCCCTACGGCACTGCGTAGGATCCTACGGTCTTGGCGTGCATCCGTGCGTCGCTGCGGTCCGGTCCCAGGTCGACGGGCACGTGCACCTTCCGCCGACCACTGGCGACAACATCGATGTACTGTGGAGACCTCACGCCCCACGTGTTGAGCAATTCGGCGGTACGTCCACCCGGCCTCCCGCATGCCCACTATACGCCCTCGCTCAAAGTCCGTCAACTGCACATACGGTTCACGTCCACGCTGTCGCGGCATGCTACCAGTGTTAAAAACTGCGATGGAGCTCCGTATGTCACGGCAAACTGGCTGACACTGACGGCGGCGGTGCACAAATGCTGCGCAGCTAGCGCCATTCGATGGCCAACACCGCGGTTCCTGGTGCGTCCGCTGTGCCGTGCGTGTGATCATTGCTTGCACAGCCCTCTCGCAGTGTCCGGAGCAAGTATGGTGGGTCTGACACACCGGTGTCAATGTGTTCTTTTTTCCATTTCCAGGAGTGTATATAGTTAAAGGCTACCTAGCCATTGACCTTCGTCTGTGCGAATGCGCACAGGTTGCCCAAAATCTTACGGGAATCGCCAAAGCGTGCGCGAGTAATGAGTGGATGGGCAAATGTCTATAAGGTACATTACATATGTAGAATTGTGGACAGTTGGGAATGTGAGTCTCACGGGAAGCGTGCAAGGGATAATTCCCTGCAGTCGCGCTATTCATCTGTGTCCACGGTGGATCAGATGGATAGAGCGTCTGCCATGTAAGCAGGAGATCCCGGGTTCGAGTCCCGGTCGGGCACACATTTTCAGCTGTCCACATCGAGGTATATCAACAACACCTGTCGGCAGCTGAGGGTTCCAGTTAGTCATCATTTATTCCAGGGAAAAGCTTCACGGACAGCAACAGTAATCTGTCTTTCGAGAACAGTTACTGTCTTCATAAATACACTCTAAGACAGGAAAAAGTACGCACTACGAAGGAATTATCCGAATGGGACGGAAATAGAATTCTTTTGGAAATTTGTGGTAAGATCTTATGGGCCCTAACTGCTCAGGTCATCGGTCCCTAAACTTACACACTACTTATTATTACTATCGTATGCATCAATTACAGTAAAACACATTTAGCAAAACAAATATATATATATATATATATATATATATATATATACAAAGAACATGCGAATTTATATATAGTAAACAAGTTTTAAAACGGCTCAGCCTACACTCGGATGTTGATGGACTCGATCCAGCGGAGTGCCTCGTGGGATGCTTGATGGAGCTTCTCAATGCCACCAGGGAAGCGTCTGATTGGACAGTCATTCACAATGTGGCTCATTGTTTGGGTGTCACCACAGTCACACACACTGTCACTTGAAAAGCCCCACTTGTGCATGTTGTATTTGCACCTACCCTCTTCGGTCCGATATCTGTTTAACTGCACCACACCTCCCTCGGTTGGTGGAAGCCTGGAACTGGAACTGTTGGGTTGTCTACAAGTTCGTGGTTTCGGGGTCTCGTAGCTTGTCACTCACGTTTCCACTCTGCGTCCTGGTCAAACCCTGTGGATAGCATTTGGATTCTCATTTCATATGCTGGTGTTCTAGATTTGAGGCGTTTCCTGGGCAGTGATAGCAGATCGTCATGAAGAGGGATCGAGTTGTTTTCAGAAACTTGCTGACAGAGGTTGTAAAGAGCAGCCTTTCGACGGAGGTCTGGTGAACAGATGGTAGCCAGCAAGTAGGTGTAGACCGGACTGTATCACTAATTACTCTTATAACTGAGTTCAGTTCGACGTGTACTTTCACTACGTGAGTGCTTCTGAGCCAAACTGGTGCACAGTATTCTGCGGCAGAGTATACCAGTGCAAGGGATGCTCTTCGGAGGACTGATGTGGTTGCTCCCCATGTACTGCCTGCCAGCTTTCTCACAAGGTTCACTCGTGTTTTTATCTTCTTGGGAAAGTTTTTTGTATGTTAAAGTTCTGTACAGAGTGACTCCCAGGCATTTTGGGCTTTCGTTGTATCTGACTGTGCCAAGAGGGCCGAACTGTGGACTGATCTTTGCTGATGAAAAGCGATTAGAGAGGTGGAACAGACTTACCTCGGTTTTAGAAACATTTGATCTCAATCGCCATGTCTCAAAATACTCATAAAGTTTAGTGAGGCTGTTCATTAGGTGTTCTTCACATTCAGAAAGGTCTTCGCTCTGATATGAAATTGCCAGGTCATCTGCACATTGAAATTTTCGGCAGGTCAAATTCGGCAGGTCAGCTGTGTAGATGTTGAATAACACTGGAGCAAGAACAGAACCCTGAGGTAATCCGTTATTTAGTACATTTCATCTGCTTTTCTCTTCTCCTTGATGTATTTTAAACCGCCTATTGCTTAACATATGACTTAAGAGGTTGCCTAGAGTTTTGCAAGGTATTGCTCTCAAAAATTTCAGTAATAGGCCCTCGCGCCACACTACTTAATCTGACTTAAACTAAATTACGCTAAGGACGACACAGACTCGAACCTCCGACGGGGGGAATCGCGCGGACCGTGAATAGACGCCTCAGCCCGCGCGGAGTAAATACATGGGTGTGATATTCACGTACAGGAAAGAAATTTCACAACTTCAAAAAAACTGAATGATTTATTGAAATGAATGAGTTTCACAAACGTAGCAAGCAAGTGGTCCACCTCTGACCGCAATGCAAGCAGTTACTCGGTTTGGTATTGATTGATACAGTTGGATTTCCTCCTGAGGGATATAGTGCCGAACTCTGTCCAACTGGAGCGTTGCACCGCCATAATCCCGAGCTGGTTAAAAGGCCCTGCCCAGATTGCTCAAATCGTTCTGAGTTGGGGAGAGATCCTAGGACCTTGATGGGGAAAGTAGGGTTTGGCAAGCATGAAGACAAGCAGTAGAACATGATGTCGTGTGAGGGCGGGCATTTTCTTGCTGAAATGTAAGCTCAGGATCGCTTGCCATTAGGGCAACAAAACGGGGCGTAGGATATCGCCGACTTACCTCTGTTCTGTAATGGTTCCACGTATGACAACCAAAGGGACAGCTGTGAAAAGAGATGCCACCTGGAACCATCACTCCTCGTTGTCGGCCGATATGGCGAGCGATATTGCAATTCACAATATATATAAATGACCTTGTGGATTACATCCGAAGTTCACTGAGGCTTTTTGCGGATGATGATGTAGTATATCAAGAGGTTGTAACAATGGAAAATTGTGCTGAAATGCAGGAGGATCTGCAACGATCTGACGCATGGTGCGTGGAATAGCAATTTAATCTCAATGTAGACAAGTGTTATGTCCTGCGAATACACAGAAAGAAAGATCATTTATCATTTAGCTACAATATAGCAGGTCAGCAACTGGAAGCAGTTAATTCCGTAAATTATCTGGGAGTAGGCATTAGGAGTGATTTAAAATTGGATGACCATATCAAATTAATCGTCGGTAAAGCAGATGCCAGACTGAGATTCGTTGGAAGAATCCTAAGGAAATGCAGTACGAAAACAAAGGAAGTAGGTTACAGTACACTTGTTCGCCTACTGCTTGAATACTGCTCACCGGTGTGGGATCCGTGACAGATAGGGTTGATAGAAGTGATAGAGAAGATCCAACGGAGAATAGCGTGCTTCGTTACAGGATCATCTAGTAATCGCGAAAGCGTTACGGAGATGATAGATAAACTCCAGTGGAAGACTCTGCAAGAGAGACGCTCAGTAGCTCTGTACGGGCTTTTGTTGAAGTTTCGAGAACATACCTTCATGGATGAATCAAGCAGTATATTGCTCCCTCCTACGTCCATCTCGCGAAGAGACCATGAGGATAAAATCAGAGAGATTAGAGCCCACACAGAGGCATGCCGGCAATCTTTCTTTCCACGGACAATACGAGACTGGAATAGAAGGAAGAACCGATAGTGGTACTCAAGGTACCCTCCGCCACACACCGTCAGGTGGCTTGCGGAGTATGGATGTAGATGTAGATGCAGATATCCAGAGCTGGTATCTGACTGCTGTCCGGTTCGTCTCCAGATACGTCATTGGCATGGAGTCTGGAGTAGTATTGTGTTTAGTGATGAGTCCCGTTTCTAACTGAGCCCTGATGACCAGAAAGGACTTTTCTGGAGGCTCTCCGGACAATGGTGGGATACCAACCTGACTGTCAGCCGCTATACGGCCTGACAACCTGGAGTGCCACTTTATTTGATTGGAGGATGCGTTTGGCTGTTATCTGCGTCATCGTTACAACACAGCGGGAGGTCCACGATAATCTACTCATCGTTTTGGTGCCCTTCATAGCAAGCCATCCTCAGCTTACATTTCAGCAAGCTAATGCCCCGAGATAATCTATTCATCGTTTTGGTGCCCTTCATAGCAAGCCATCCTCAGCTTACATTTCAGCAAGGTAATGACCACCCGCACACGGCGACAGTTTCCACTGCTTGTGTTCTACTTGCGAAAACCTATCTTGCCCAGCAAGGTCGCACGATCTCTCCCCAACTGAGAACGTGTGGAGCTTTACCGGCAGAGTCTTTCAATCACCTCGGGATATTGATGATGTAATTCGTCAGTGGGACAGTATTGACACGATATCCCTTAGGAGCCTTAGGAAATCCAGCAACTCTCTCAGTCAATGTCACTGCTTCCATAAGGACCAGAAGTGGACCAATGCATTATTGACCTGCTGAATTTGTGAAGCTCTTCCTCTTGAACAAATCATCCTATTTTTATGAATTATCGTTTTTTGACTGTAAAGTTCTTCAAATCTACCGATAACTCCTTCGTGATGTGTCTTATTTTTCTTTTAGAGTGTAATTAGTCGTGCCGATACCTGGTAACGTTCATTCTAGCCTCGGCAATGGCCTCCATCGGCTAGGAAGAAAGTGCTCACTGTTCTTCACACATGCCCTATAGCGCCCCTATCTTGATGAAATAAAAATTAAGTAAATGAATCAGCTTTCTAGACTGTTCGGTTTTCCAATTAGCATGTAAAAGAATTCATACGTAAAAAATAGTCATGCCTTCGAATTTTTTTATGTGCAAAGTTTTAAGGTCATTTAAATACACTGACCGGAAAAAATCGCAACACCAAATAATAAACAATGTAAGCAAAGAAATTCCGGGAACACGTTTGTTTAGGTAACATCTTCAAGTTATTAACATTGCAGGACGAAGCAAACGTGCATGCATTGTGTTGTGCAGGTGCCGGATGTTCGTTTGTGGGTTGGAGTGCCGTGGCTGTTGCACTTGATAGGTCAGTACAGAGACGGTTAATGCTGGTTGTGGAGGACGCTGGAGTTGTCCAATGATGTCCGATATGTGCTCGGCTGGAGACAGATCTGGTGATCGAGTAGGCGAAGGCGACGTGTTGACATTCTGTAGAGCACGTTGGATTACTACAGCGTTAAGTAGGCGAGAACTACCCTGTTGAAAAACACTCCCTGGAATGCTGATTATGAATGGTGGCAGGACAGGTCGAATCACCGGACTGACGTACAAATTTGCAATTAGGGTGAGTGAGTTAGCCACGAGAGTGATCCTGCTGCCACTCGAAATCGGACCCCAGACCATAACCCCAGGTGTAGGTATGAAGAGGGTATGTATGTATGTATATATTGGACTGGGGATCTAGAAACGACGGAGAGGCTTCGTCCCCGCCGTAGACCGCAGTAGTACACAACCCCACAACAGGTTATAGCAGTCCACTCATCCCAACACTGCCCCACACCGAATCCAGGGCTATTGTCTATTGTGCTGTTCGGCCCCCAGTGATTTTCGCTATTGAGCCGATCAACCAGATGCCGATAAGTGTTGTCTGTTGCCGTACGCCGTCGTCCACACAGAGCTCTGTGACGCACGTTGAGGTTAGCACCACCGTTTGCTTCAGTACGAGCACGAAAAATCCAACGCTGCACATTACTGATGTGAATACAATCATCACCATAAATAGCTTTCATTCTTCTGTGCATTTCAATTGGAGAAACATTTTCGGCGGATAGAAATTCGATTAAAAGACGTTGTTTCTTACGCATCGACAGAGTTACATTACACTCCGCCATGATATACGCTGCAATGGGTCATCTAGCGATAGAGGGTTGCAACTTGCGTCAGAGAAACGAGAAAATCGATCGAGCAACCAGCATGAAATGTAATACCACAACCAATACTGAGAACAGAATCAAACTGAGAAATTACTTTTCAGGCGTGCCTTCGTCTTCTGAAAATATGAAAAGTAAGTAAATGAATCACCTTTCCTGATGGTTACAGTTTCCCGTTAAAGACAAAAGTGTTACAACCTGCAAATCTGTCTTCTGACTGCAGAGGCATCGGAGCCCTTTTCTTACTACAGCTATTCCTGTTGCCAGAATAAACTATATTAAGAAGGGACGGGGGCAGAGCTACAAACAAGTAACAGACAGTGTGTTTAAGGAAGCAGTATATACTAACCGTCAACAACAGACTAAATTCGAGAAAATGCAAGAAAATGCGAGAAAATTACCAGATACAGAAAACCAAAGCAGAGGGTAAAATCCTGTTGAATGACCAAGTACACATGCCAAGCAATTCGTTATTTACACTAATAGATAAAATAATAGAATAACGTTCGCAAAAAGTATTAATACCTGTATAATAATACTGTCCAATATAATAATATTAGAACCGAACATCTTTACACTCACTCATCCATGAACCCATCAACAGAATATTGAAACGAAGAGTCAAATCAGCTGTCACCAAAGTTTTCAACCACTCGCTATCAGCTAGTACACGCCGTCCCCCCCTCCCCCCCCCCCCTCCCCCCGGCAAAAAAAACTCGTCGGCTCTATGCCCCTCTCTCTCTCACTCATATACACACAAGGTATAAACATCATAAATAGAAGTTAGTCTCGCACATATACTTCGTTAGGTTGGCAACAAATAGGTAAACATTCCAAAGAAGATGATACACGTAATGGAGTCGCAATATTTACGTTGTGAAAAACAGTGTACGACGAAATAGTTGTATCGAGTGACAAAAGTACAATAGTGCACCACAAAAAAGAGTGAGAAACATGGTGAACAGTGTGTGGAAGGCGAGAACACGAAGATGTGATTATATGGCAGTGATAAAAGCGGGCCCGCATCTCGTGGTCGTGCGGTAGTGTTCTCGCTTCCCACGCCCGGGTTCCCGGGTTCGATTCCCGGCGGGGACAGGGATTTTCTCTGCCTCGTGATGGCTGGGTGTTGTGTGCTGTCCTTAGGTTAGTTAGGTTTAAGTAGTTCTAAGTTCTAGGGGACTTATGACCACAGCAGTTGAGTCCCATAGTGCTCATAGCCATTTGAACCATTTGATAAAAGCGGTAGTGCAACCTACAGACCAGATGTGAGGAAATGCAGAACAGCAAATCGTAAGTAATTAGGTTTTTTAGAAAAAAAATCGCGAAGTGAACTATTTAATAATCTAAATCTAACAAAACTGTATCGAGAAGGCGAAACGCGTATGGGATAAATAAAGTAACTAGCAGCAGGAAAAGGCAGTTTTATTTACAAAACATGTATTTATATGCTTCCTGCGGAGGATGGCCACACAAACAAACTTGTTAAATGCGAGGTATACTTGTTACTGAGGAACCTCAACAACCCACAATTCTGGATTACTGGTCGTTGAGCCGTTCATCCGTGCGAAAAATTGATAATGTAAGAATCACGATAAAACAAACAATAGTTGACCGTCTAGTTCTTAAAAGGAAGAGCGTGGTTGTTCATGAGCAATGAAGGATACGGACGCAAAGGACAGAAAGCGCGACAGTTCTTACCATACAAACATCGGTAAGCGCTAGCTACCGAAAGTTTGCGGAGTTGCCTGCATACTTGCGTAATAACTTCATGCGAAATAGAGACAAGCATCGTATCGCGACGCGACCTGCTACTGATCTCACTGTGTACAAAACTCGTTCCAAGACGAAGGAAGCTAGTTCATGTAAATTAGAGATGGCAGAAACTGCTGCACTACCGCCGTAAGGTCTGCATCAAACTGGAGACCGAGGAACACCTCTCCATGACATCACTTTTGTGTGCCTACTCTGGAAGAAATGAAGTCCAATGTTGTGGGAGGGGGGTAGTGATAACATCTCTATTAGCAATTTTCGTCGGAGGGTCGAGAAGACCGCCTGGTGCTTCAATTGGGTAACCTATCGTGGCGCCAGAAGAAAGATCAAAAGAGAAAGGCGTCTCATTCCACAACGATGTATCTGCTGGCCAAGTATGAATGCAACAGTTACGAGCCTTATTGATTTCCGCTATCTTGTGGTTTTCTTAATTCCACTGATCGACTAATAATAACAATGATTCGCCTGCACCATACGGTGGCTCTGCACCGTAGATGTTAGTGGATTCAGATGGCTAAGAAAAATTCCTGTTGATTTATAAATATCCCGTTTAAATTTATTGAGCTGCCAGTTAACTATGCGATAGATCCAATATTATTGGACACATGGTTATTACGCAATTAAACACTCTTTCTTTACGTGGGACTGGATATACCAAATTGCGGTCATGTTGAGTGCTTTGTTTCACCAGATCTTCCAAATAACGCCAAGCATTTGGCGCCTATGGGATTAAAATTTGCTGATTTAAAGGCAAGTCGAGCTGCTTGTCAAATCAGGAACATATCCACGCCGTCCTGTCAAAACAGCTGCTGTCATCTTCGAAGACAGTGGTCACAGCATTCTCATCGTGAAGATCTAGAATAAACGGCAACACTCGGTCACTGAAAATGTTAAAATAAACAATATGGTTGACGTTCGTGGTAATCTGAAAGTAAGTTTAAGTTCAAAAGTGGTTCAAATGTCTCTGAGCACTATGGGACTCAACTGCTAAGGTCATTAGTCCCCTAGAACTTAGAACTAGCTAAACCTAACTAACCTAAGGACATCACAAACATCCATGCCCGAGGCAGGATTCGAACCTGCGACCGTAGCGGCCTTGCGGTTCCAGACTGCAGCGCCTTTAACCGCACGGCCACTTCGGCCGGCTAAGTTTAAGTCCTGGTAAGAAAACACCCCCACGGGTTGAATGCCACATGTGGACGTCAATGTACACGAAATTAGCCAACTCGTCGGAGCACATCAAACCCATTCAGTCAGCTGCTGTCAGGGTTTCTTTATTGTTTGGTCCATTGAAGACGCGAAGCTTCATCCGTCTCTGTGATCAACAACCTTTGCGAAATACCTAGCTCCAAACGTTAACTGAATGCAGGTCTCTTCTCAACGTTCGCTCCAGAAGTGGTGAGACATACATGCATTCATTGACAGCATTTCAATAGCGCAACCTAGTGGTCTTTTTTTTTTATTTAAAAAGCAACCTTTGCAACAGATTCGTACGAAACACAGTTGTATTTCCTTGGCCATAAGTACACCCTACAACGAAAAACTCCAAAGCCATCTTCGAGTGACACTCTCCGCACAATAGAACTATGTAACGCAAGAGAGGGATAAAGATTTACTTTGCCCTTTACAATATTTCTTACGTCTCTGTTTCGCTTCTTTTCATTTACCCTTTTTCCTTTTATCTGATTTTTTTTAGTCTCCAGAAGCGAATACCATAATAATATTAGAGCAGTTTGGTAGTATGTCTGAACTCAAACAAATCGTCAAACAAAGTGACTAAATTTTCAAATTTTCGTGCTCGTCTCGGAGGTTAATCGTGAACACGGCTCGAGCAATAATGATGTATATGCTAAAACATAGCGTGCATGACCGGATAATAAGTCGAAACACGGTGAAATAACTGAATAATATGAGCGATAACATAACTGTCACGGATATATATTCCATATATATAATTTTTTAAATTAATTTTACCATTACATTATATAACGAAGCTATATTCCACCTCAGTTTTCCCTTCGTAAAGAAAAGAGATTAAAATATCATTATATTCTGAAGATGATTTTGTAATTGAAAGATTAAATGAGAAAGAACAGAGTTTTTGTTGTTGAACGAAATAAGATGTTAACTTAGAACATTTTGCTTTTTGAGAAACAGAAATATTTTAAGAACTTTAGATGGCAGAGAATGTCAGTCCAGCTAGGAAGATGATGACGAGCTGAAGGAAACAAAAAATTCTAAAGGAATAAAGTATCTATGTGTCAGACACCAGAAACTCGTCATAGGTGAAACACGTCAATTTTCATAACGTTCGAGTTAATGTTAAACTTTAAGTCCTCATATAGGAAATTAAGTCGGCTGTAATGTCTGAAGAAGGGAACACGATGTCCACCTGGAGCGTGCCTAGCAAGGAACTGAAATACTCAAACCAATCAACGACCTGGATACAGCAAGAATAATAATTCAGTTCTTCATGTATTTGGTTATCTTGCCTAGTACCACTATCATATTCTTGAACGAGATCACCATGCTTTTATTTGTTAGCCTATCACGCCAAATTACATGTTGCTGTCCCCATACTCCGTCAGTTATACTTAAGTTTGTTAGACTGCCAGCCATCATATACGTGGCAGGATGAGAACCCTGTACCAATGAAAGCAGTTTCTGTTATTGTCACTTGCTTGCATGCAGCATCTACACAGCCTCACAATTGGCATTAATGGCGTTAGACAAAATAAGACAGAAATTATTGCAAGACAAACCAGCAACCAGATAGAATAATTTATGAAAAGAAATTGCACATCACGCGTCTTGGGTGTGTAGAGGATACGTACCAATGTAGCACACAGTTGGCTTGCACTGATCTATCTTTGAATGCTGATCCTATTCTGAATCCACTGAACAACAATTAACGTAACTACTGCTTCACTTAGGTGAATTATGGCCTTGTTTGGCCTTGCTCCTTATCGAAGCAAATCATGTACGTGTGCTCTTCTAAACGCAAATAATGACAAAACTTATGCCGCCGGAATGGCCGCGTGGTTAGAGACGCCATGTCACTAATCGTGCGGCCCCTCCAGCTGGAGGTTCGAGTCCTCCCTCAGGCATGGGTGTGAGTGTTGTCCTTAGCGTTAAGTTAGTCTAAGGAGTGTGTAAGTCTAGGGACCAATGACCTCAGCAGTTTGGTCCCTTAGGAACTAACACATACAAAACTTATGTAAACTAAATGGCCATTAATGCTCTTACTGTTTATTTATTTTAGTTTCAGATGTTTGTCCATCTGACCCCTTTCAAGTTACTGCCTTCCCTCTCCGAGTAGCCCTCTTGTGCTGCTCTTATTGTAAACAATGACATCACTGTTATGGTTACGTAAGTGTAATTTATGACCCAAGTGGAAACAAATTATGCTCTCTGAAGTTGCTGCCTCCACCTTCTTCCCATCCCCCCTCCACCTTAATCCTCTTTTCCTATTGGTTGATAAACAAAATGGAAGGGACATTATCATATAGGCTGAGGCATAATTGAGCCGTGGCGCCATTAAGTTAGTTGACTGTTCTGTCTGGCGCCACTATCTCAAGTGTACTATCGACTATCCATCTTGCGGCCCAAATGCCTAATAGCAGTTCGTCATTATACTACGACGATACCCGCTGTTTCATGCACGTCGTATGAATACTTAACGTAAAAGAAAGGAAATGACAGAAAATTACAGGAATCACCGAAGGTAAGTTGACTTATGTACCACAAGTAAGTGATTGGCAGTTTGTGTGTACGAATGTGCGACGATCAGGTTATTTATTGAGATTGATGATTTTCTTGATGTCGGATCTTGGAAGTGAATGTGTAATTATTGGTGAGTAGCGAGTGGTTGAATCTATTCCGAATACATTGACCTCCTGAAGGTTCCTTGCTTTGCTGATATACATACTGTATTGCTTTAATGGTCGGGATAGGAATTAACGACGACATTCTGAAATTTATTTTGTGGAGAAATCTAAACTATCAGTTTAGTTCAGGCGGGGTTTGACCGTGGTATTGTACTGTATAAGTGTGTGGATAGCACAAACAAAGTATACACCAGTTGCACGTAATTATTCGAAATAATTCTACTAGCGGCTTTCTGCATAGGGTTTGATGATCAGTTACACGGCCATATAATTATTGTACAGTTGTACACAACAATGCCCAGACACGCAGTTAACAACTATAACAGTAAGGACAATGGGAGCTATGAAGGAAGTCTAAGATAATGACTTTCTCAATCACCCGGCAGACCTCCCGGAAGTTTTTCCTCATATTCATACAGTTCACGATCACCGTTCTCAATACAAACAACATCAAGGCAGACACGTGTTTTCAGAACAATGTAGCGACAACGAACAGCCAACTGCGTAGCAGATCTTTACCTTGTTCGTGACGCGAACAGTGTCAACAGCAGGACGTTCACTGACACCCACTGACGACATGTAGAGGCAGTGTCAGCTGTTAACTTCCAGCTACGTCCAACTAGTTCAGCAACCACACCATCAGTCACGATAGACAGGAGCTATCCAATCGGCAGGTATGCAACAACAGTAGGATCAAGATGTACAATATAACCTGCCACACCAGAATCGCTTTGAAGTTATTACAAATTTTTGTCCAAGTGAAACCTCATGTAAGAAATAAAAATAAAAAAGTAAAATTTTAAAATAAAATAAAAAACCCTCCGCAACTCCTACATAATTCAAGGTCCCTCTTGTCTTTATAGACTACTCTAAAAGTTAGAAAAATACAGCACATAAGAGGGTCCTTTCTCATTCATACGTGGCTCCATTACGTCGTGATGCTATAAGCAGCATACAGGAATTGTGTTAGTGTCTTGGAAGGGAACCATATCTAATTTCAGTCTTATAAAATTTTTCAGAATAATAAACCGCTAAAAGTAATCATTAGAGGGCTACCAGTCTCAACGTCTGAGGAGGCGATTGCTGTTGAATCAACTAACACAGGGTATCAGATATGCTCTATAGTACCAAGGCATTCTCCATATGACAAACGACCGCACCTCTTGTTCCTCGCAATACTGACTCGTAAAGCTAAAGCTGCAGACATATACTCCCTGAAATAGTTATGTCGTATTCCAGGTATAACTGTAAAGAATGAGAGGTCACGTGGCTCCAACCTTCGATTTAATCATTCATCGGTACATTGCAAAGAGGAACCGCGTTGTATGAAGTGCAATCGAAACCATGTAACTGTGGACTGTAAAATACCCAGAGACGCTCCAGACTCCTGCATCAACTGTGGCGGAAGCCAACCCGCGTCATAAAAAAGTTAAAAAATGGCTTTGAGCACTATGGGACTTAACATCTGTGGTCATCAGTCCCCTAGAACTTAGAACTACTTAAACCTAACTAACCTAAGGACATCACACACCTCCATGCCCGAGGCAGGATTCGAACCTGCGACCGTAGCAGTCGCGCGGCTCCGGACTGAGCGCCTAGAACCGCTAGACCACCGCGGCCGGCCCATGAAAAGGTTATGTTGCTTATGACCAATTACGCTCTCGCCATCACTGCAAGATAAAAATATTCACTCAGCAGAATCTTGAGTTGCAGTCACAAACAACCTTCAGTGCCAAACAAGGCACACTCATCCGGCTGTCCAACAATGTTACACTTTCTTCTCTGGGAAGAGTGCATCATTTGCCGATATAACGAAAGTCAGTCTCCCGAAAGGACCAGCTAACTCGCACCGTCTACGACCATACTTGCGTTCTCCAGAACTGTTACGTACTTCTTTGCCTCTTCTCAGAGAGAAACAAGCTGTTATACCTTAAACAATAAACGTTTTACAAATTTTTTCGCACGATAGAATTAAAGATCTCTTAAACTGACTCTGTAGAGGTCTAACAACCATCATCTAATCACCACAAAATAAATCAATATCAGAAATCTTGTTACAGCGACTGATCAATGATCCTAAAATGGCGAACATGTAGCAATGGAAAGCCTTAAAGTCAATTCCCGGAATGCGATCAACGTAAAACAATGTTCAGAACTAAAGATTCTCAATAGTGAAACCTTATCTGACGTAATCTTACTCACATCAGTGAAACTCACCTGCAACCTTCACAAACTTTAAAGATATCACGAGGTAAATACCACCGCGGTGACAGACAACTCCCACGAGGCAATGGCACTGCCACACTCGCCCGGCAATACATACGGGACTGAGAAATTCTTTTGCCACCGACAGTTAATCTAGAAACAACATCTGTAAAGATACGAACATCTCAAGGAGCCATAACATTAGTCCCAGTGTATCACCCACCCCAAAGAAAACTTCTGCCGGCTGATTTCAGTAGTGTTTGGGTGACCTTTCCGAACACGTAATAGCAGCGGGTGATTTACATTCTTAACATCCCATGCATTCAAGGACTACAACCCCTAACGGGAGTATATTGTTTAACCGTTATAGTACTTCTAATCTAGTTATTCTTTCACCAAATGAACCAACTTACACTACTGGCCATTAAAATTGCTACACCACGAAGATGATGTGCTACAGACGCGAAATTCAACCGACAGGAAGAAGATGCTGTGATATGCAAATGATTAGCTTTTCAGAGCATTCACACAAGGTTGCCGCCGGTGGCGACACCTACAATGTGCTGACATGAGGAAAGTTTCCAACCGATTTCTCATACACAAACAGCAGTTGGCCAGCGTTGCCTGGTGAAACGTTGTTGTGATGCCTCATGTAAGTAGGAGAAATGCGTACCATCACGTTTCCGAGTTTGATAAAGGTCGGATTGTAGCCTATCGCGATTGCGGTTTATCGTATCGCAACATTGCTGCTCGCGTTGGTCGAGGTCCGATGACTGTTAGCAGAATATGGAGTCGGTGGGTTCAGGAGGGTAATACGGAACGCCGTGCTGGATCCCAACGGCCTCGTATCACTAGCAGTCGAGATGACAGGCATCTAATCAGCATGGCTGTAACGGATCGTGCAGCCACGTCTCGATCCCTGAGTCAACAGATGGGGACGTTTGCAAGAGAACAACCATCTGCACGAACAGTTCAACGACGTTTGCAGCAGCATGGGCTATCACCTCGGAGACCATGGGTGCGGTTACACTTGACGCTGCATCACAGGAGCGTCTGCGATGGTGTACTCAAAGATGAATCTGGGTGCACGAATGGCAAAACGTCATTTTTTCGGATGAATCCAGGTTTTGTTTACAGCATCATGATGGTCGCATCCGTGTTTGGCTACATCGCGGTGAACGCACATTGAAAGCGTGTATTCGTCATCGCCATACTGGCGTATCACCCGGCGCGATGGTATGGGGTGCCATTGGTTACACGTATCGGTCACCTCTTGTTCGCATTTATGGCACTTTGAACAGTGGACGTTACATTTCAGATGTGTTACGACCCGTGACTCTACCCTTCATTCTATCCCTGCGAAACCCTACATTTCAGCTGGATAATGCACGACCGCATGTTGCAGGTCCTGTACGGGCCTTCCTGGATACAGAAAATGTTTGATTGCTGCCCTGGCCAGCACATTCTGCAGATCTCTCACAAATAGAAAACGTCTGGTGAATGGTGGCTGAGCAACTGGCTCGTCACAATACGCCAGTCACTATTCTTGATGAACTGTGGTATCGTGTTGAAACTTCATGGGCAGCTGTATCTGTACACGTCATCCAAGCTCTGTTTGACTCAATGCCCAGGCGGCCGGCCGGTGTGGCCGTGCGGTTCTAGGCGCTTCAGTCTGGACCCGCGTGACCGCTACGGTCGCAGATTCGAATCCTGCCTCGGTCATGGATGTGTGTGATGTCCTTAGGTTAGTTAGGTTTAAGTAGTTCTAAGTTCTAGGGGACTGATGACCACAGATGTTAAGTCCCATAGTGCTCAGAGCCATTTGAACCATTTTTGAAAGCACAGGCGTATAAGGTCGTTATTTCGGCCAGAGGTGGTTGTTCTGGGTACTGATTTCTCAGGATCTATGCACACAAATTGCGTGAAAATGTGATCACATGTCAGTTCTAGTATAATATATTTGTCCAATGAATACCCGTTTATCATTTGCATTTCTTCTTGGTGTAGCAATTTTAATGGCCAGTAGTGTATTATTCTACAGATACTGCATTCCTGCCGGACGTTCTGGATGTTGTTCTCTGTAAAAATGTGCCGACCCTTATAAACTTTAATACTCTTTGTGCCCTAAATTCTCATCATAACCTGTTACTAGTATCCGTCGGAAATACTTCACCAGGCAGAAAGATAATTCAGACGCACAAGAGTATTAACTGGGAACTGTATAAGCAACGACTTGGCACTATGATTGACGTTGTGCCCCGTGTAGAAATCGTTGAAGGTTTGGAACTGCAAGTTGTATTATTTATTGATCTTTTAACCTCAGCGGCTAACCTCATCACCTTCACCCCCCTTCCGTCGCTCAAGTTATGCCCTTTCATCGTTTGAAGAAAATCGAGAACTACATACGGGAACTCTGGGAACGGACGCGTAAAACCTGAGTTACGTAGACTAACGATAGAATTGAGGGAAAAAATAAAGAAACGTGGAAACGACGCTGGAACTATACATTTAACTGATAAACCCAGGTTCAACTTCTGTCTGGAAAGTTGCTCGGAAGATCCTTCGTAAGACGACCGTAGTTCTATCACTATGCGATGGACCTACTGTGGCTATTTCACCAAGAGAAAAGGCGCAGACTTCGTCAAACGAAACTTACTCCAAATTGTACAACCTTTGATGCCTATAGCATTGTCGCTGTTAAAAACACTGTCACCAATTGTATCGATGCTGCAAATGAGCGCATCAATTTCATTAATCTGCGGGAAACTAACCTAAAATCACTTAAATCCCCCGGTATACATGGTATAAGCAACATGATGTTGCCAAACGTATCTCCCAATTCCCCAAGACTGTTGGTCATCGCCGTTAATTCAGTGTTAAAATTAAGGCATTTTCCAAATGAGTGGAAGCATGCCAAGGTAACTGCTATATCCAAACCAACCAAAGGTATTACAGGCCAATTACTGTCTTATCATCAGTTTCTAAAGTAACTGAATGGGTCATAGTTCTTAGACTGCGCAAAGCATCCAAATCGGTTCTCCCAAATACACAATTCGTATTTCTTCTAAAACACAGCTCCACCGCAGTTGCTGTTGCTAGTGAAAGCAATACAGGCGGTTATAATGATGTTAAATCCGCGGCATTTGTATACCCGGACATTGCTCTAGCCTTCGATAGGGTATGTCATAATGATTTACTGTACAAGTTGACTGAAGTATAATTCCCACGGTATATAGTCAGATTAATTACTTCGTACCTCAAGAATCATTCATTTAGGGTTATCTTCGTTAATACTGCTACTGACGTCTTCGCTATAAGCCCTTTTTGGACGAACACTGCTTAACGTATATTTGTCTGACGTACCAGACTTGCATAGAGTCAACATAGCTTCCTTCGCTGATGATACAACGTTATATTGCTCTGACGACCACATACTAAACATTCATATTAAACTCCATCGCGCTCTACTACGGCTGCTTGAAAAATGATTTTCGGTATGGTAGGTCAAATCTGAGTTCTAGAAAAACACCACTGCTGCTACTCAGTGAAGGTACTCCTGGGGTTGACTCCGCGAAATATGTTGGAGTTCACCTTGATGAACGTCTTACCTTCAAGAAACACACAATCGACTTTGCGAACAAAGCACAAATTGTATTAACTCCCTTACATTTGTTACTAAACAAAGGGTCTTCTCCAAACAGGAAGAAAGTTTCCTACCTGACAGATCGGTAATATGACCAATCAAGCTGTATGACCGTCCCATATGGGGCAGGCTGCATTACGCATCTCCAGAAACTTTACGTTGTTCGAAAAAAGGCACTGTGAATCGTATTAAATTCTCCATGCTTTGTTAGAAACACAACGATTCATAACGACTTACAAATAAACATTGTTCCAGAGATTTTACGCGAAACTTCCTTTCTCCACCAACACTCATTCGCCTCTTACGTATGATCTCAATTACTAGTTCGAACACAGACGTTCTAAACTGGTGCTGTTATCACGTAGGTAATCCGTAGTAGACTGATATCCAGCATACAACATCCTAACCATTGTTCAAATACTTATAACTGCTGAATAATATTCTTCCAGGCGTTGTACCGCGTCACTTCAACAAGTACTTTAATTATAACCTGTAAAACCAATGTTTAGAATGTATTGCAGCGGCCTTCCTCAGGGTAAGACTGGTTTTAGTCGAGGAAAGGTGGCTCTATTTATTGCAGACGTTAGGTGTCAATAGGTCATATTTAAACTTTATTGGCCATAGAATATAGTAGGCTAGTCGTAACGACAGGAGAGAGGGTAGAAAAGAAGATATTCGAGGGCTTCCCGGCTTGTCACTGATTGACGACAATCTGCAAACCTGCGTTTGACTTCTGATGGGTACTTTTTCCTCCTGGTGCGAGTGGAAATGTACTGCCAGTTCCCTTGCAGCTGTTGAGGCTGTCCGGTGAGGCTTCTGTGTCGTTACTATCGAGCCAGCAATACTTCACTGAGGGAAAGAATACAGTGACATCGGAGCTTCATAGGTTGCAGCAACAGGCAATGTACAGCAAGCATTTATGGTTGCCATCAAAATTATCAGCAATTGACTGGGATAACATCGACATAATAACTCAGAAGCAAGCCTGCATGGAGAAAGAGTTGGAACTAACGGTGGACAAACAACATGTACAGCCGAGTCTGGATATAGGCCGTACAGTGGTGAACATCTCGACACAGACCATCAGTATGGTGATGACGTCAGCTCTGTCCATAGGGTTAAACATCGCAGTTGCGCCCACGAAGATTCCCACAGAGGAAATCATTCAGTCTGTGGAGGCGTCGCCCCAAAAAGTACCAAATGTCGAAGCAGAAAAGATCAGCACATTGAGGCACTCGAGTTCATAGGTAGTTTTGGGTTTGGGCATCATTTCTCACGTACGGATTCACTCTTCTGATGCAAACGGCGGTAAGTTCAATTCGAAGTAATATTTCTTGCTTTATAACTTCTAAAATCAATATGAGAGTCGTCTGTAAGCATACTTACAGCTAGGTTTCTTCCTCACCGTACATGCAAACAAATACGTTGTCGTGAATTCAGTTCGTGGTTACATCTAATTTTACTAATTATGTCCTGTGAAATGCTTCTTCTAATGAAGATTGAAGACTGCAGATAACATTGTTTCACAAATTATCTCTAAACACTTACTCGATGAGGTAACAAAAATTATTTCCGCTGACTGTGCACCTGTAGTATGAATACTGATGATATAGTATATCACATAAACAGAGAGAAATTTGTTAACATCGAGTATAGATTTAAGTGTCAGGAAGTCATTTCTGAAAGTATTTGTATGGAGTGTAGCCATGTATGGAAGTGAAACATGGACGATAAATAGTTTGGACAAGAAGAGAATAGAAGCTTTCGAAATGTGGTGCTACAGAAGAATGCTGAAGATTAGATGGGTAGATCACATAACTAATGAGGAAGTATTGAATAGGATTGGGGAGAAGAGAAGTTTGTGGCTCAACTTGACCAGAAGAAGGGATCGGTTGGTAGGACATGTTCTGAGGCATCAAGGGATCACCAATTTAGTACTGGACGGCAGCGTGGAGGGTAAAAATCGTAGAGGGAGACCAAGAGATGAATACACTAAGCAGATTCAGAAGGATGTAGGCTGCAGTAGGTACTGGGAGATGAAGAAGCTTGCACAGGATAGAGTAGCATGGAGAGCTGCATCAAACCAGTCTCAGGACTGAAGACCACAACAACAGTATATTACATGACGAAAACACTTTACGCACACACCCCAATGTTGTAGGCGTATTATTAACTCACTTATAATTGATTTGTATGGTTAGAGGCATCATACTTACTTTCGTGAATACAGTTTTAGATCTGTAAGAATGATCATGTCAGTGACATAGCTCCATGACATATTAAGTTCTGGCTTATCGTGTGATGAACGGCAGGGAAAAGTTACAGAAGAGCACGCAGTAGATTCAGAATTTAGAGAAGAAATGATGCAGATGATGTAGCTACTGTCTCTACCGTTTCAAGCATTTCTACAGTAACTGGTGGTAGTCTGGGTAACAGTGTCAAGTGGACCAATGGGTGAAACATCTAGCACAGATACAGCAGATAGCGTGTACTGTTACACTTTGATTGAAGAAGTGTTTTTTGAAATAAGTCAAAGTGACCGGTACAAAGTGGCTACCAAAGTGGATTTGTGTGCATGGTCTAAAGTTAGTTGTGAACCCCACTCCTTAGCGAAATGTTTTCATCCTGAGGGCACATGTTCCTGAGGGCACATGTTCACTAATATAAGTTGATATTGCTAAAGTCCTACAGGTTTTTCATATGTTGCTACGAATATTAACCACGAGCTAGGGTACCCGGCTTCGCTCAGGGAGTTGATATGAGACTGTGTGGTAGTTGGAATACACGGATAAACTTTAAAATATGTTGTTAGAATTATGGCGAATAAGTCTCTCATTTGTTCGGCTGAGGCTGTGAGGGAGGTTGTCGTTTTCCAGTAGTCCTAAGCCTGGGCATGCTTCTCTGTTATAGGCATCATTCAACAGTATTGAGATCTGTGAAACTTGATCCCCGTGTTTCGTGTAGCAACATCAGCACGTAGAAACTTTCGGCGTTTTTCGGGTGTACAGTGTATAGTCAGCCTAGTGCGCCAGCTTTCCTGTATTATCTTTTACTGAAATTCCTTGCTTTCGTCCTTCAAAGATTATGTCTCTGCAATGCTTTGTAGTCCTTCCCTTCTTCGTTGTACAACTATGTCACGGCTTGTGTTTCCATTGCCCACAATTACGATGTCGACTTCGTCTATCTGAGGTGCATTAAGTCGACGCTCATGTTCCCCATGTGTTCTTTTGTCGGCTCGTATTATAACTTTATTGTGATCAGAAATCATTCGGTCTGATGATGTTTTGAGTTTGTGAATAAGTTGATTGTATTCATTTAAGATACTCTGTACATCTCTGTACTTCCCATCTCAGTCGACTGATATTTGTGCATCATTGAACAGTTTCTGTTTCTTCGTTTCCGATTAAATATACTTGCAGAAATTCGTGGTCTTCGTTGGGTAGTATTAGTAACGATCCCATCTTGTGACAGATTTGTCCCTGGATGGAAAAAAAAACATGATCGATTTTATCTCTGTTAGTGTTAATTGAAGTGTTACCGAAATAAGTTATTTGAAAGCAAGAGTTGTATGCTTTTATATTTTGAAGAAAGTTTTTTGACTGTGGAGTTTCCCTGGTCACGTAATGTAAAAGTTCCTGCAGAGGTGCTTCCAGTGGTGGTAATCGAAATTTTCCATTCACGCGACAGGATCCTGGTGTTTCCCTACTGAATTTTCTCGCGATGTAAAATTGGCAGATGTTATCCATTTTTTCGTAACGAAAGTGTTTGTTTTTGTTATATTCTTTCATCGGGTCGTAGTCGAATGCTTCATTTGTTAAGCTGTACTGTTTACTTGCCCTCGTCCGCACTTTTCGTTGGGTGATATTTTCATTGGTGGCTTGATTTCGTGGTATTTTATTATAAGATGCGTCGTGATTCTTAATTCTTCAGTCAATTCCTTTCGTTGTTCTTCGGACTCTCTGCTTCTCACGGAGCTCATTCTTGTTCGTTGGAAACTTAAACGTGCTTCGTGCTCTTCGTCTCTTTTGCTTTTTCGCTGTTCTTTTTGTTTTCGCCGTTTCGCTTCAGAACTGGCAACGTCTCCTCCTCTTTCACGTTTGGGCATTGTCTAAAATTTAAATCAAATCACTTTTTATTAACAAATACACTAAGCACACTGGACACACTTTTCAAACTTTATTTTCTGTTTATATTCAGTCGCAGCATCGTTCTGACTACTCACACTGCGCTGTTTGTTTTTGTTGACTCACTGCACTACTTTTTCGGTTCCTCTCTTCTTCACTGACGAGAAACTGATGTTCGAACCCACGATGGGTCCTGCTTTATATACCCCTATTAATGTGAAGCTTCATCAGTGGCGAATTCCAGAACACACCAAAAAGGCTTCGAATGGTCCACAGTGCTCCCGAACATTACACATCATTCGAGAATGTTCTGGAATGCTCCACAATGAAGTGAGATGTTCCCGAGCATTCTGGAATCTTCAGGAATGTCCCAGACTATTCCCGAATATTTCAGGAAATCCCGGATCATTGTGGAACATTCCGGAACACTCTGGAATGCTGTTGAATGCTCTCGAATACTCTCGAATGTTCTGAAATGTTCTAGAAATTCTAGAGGGTGGAGCTTCTCAGCCCTTATATCCCCGAAAGCACACCCTTCAGACGGAAACCGGAATCTTCTTCAAGGATGGTGGATAGAGGATTACCCTACCATACAACTGCCTTCATCGTACCAGGACTCGTTTCTGAGTTTTAGCAACACGCACATTGTACACTTCCTTTTATAACATACATTGTTTACGAATACTTGCCATCCCTTAACTGATGGTTGGCTAAGAAATACACAGTAAATTGAGGAGTTTTACTGATTACAATTCCCAAAGAGTATATACTGACGTGTGCTTCATTGTGATACTCGATACATGATGCCACATGAACCCATTATATTTCATAGAAAAGTATAATGTTCTTGTTTTTGATAGTCGATCAGCATTCAGACATACATATTATTTCTCATGGCTTTTTTTTTTTTTTTTTTGGTGCGCCATGTCTCCAGTATTTTTTAATAAAGATTAATAATTGAGATATCATTTTCAAGATTCCGCTCACCGCTCACATGAATGACGAAAAATATACATTTAAATTACAGTTGCTGATTTCGTCTAAAAACCTAATTTTGAAGATGATGTTTGGTTTGTGGAGCTCTCAACTGCGCGGTTATCAGCGCCCGTACAAATTCCCAACCTTTGCTCAGTCCAATCTCGCCACTTACATGAATGATTATGAAATGATGAGGACAACACAAACACCTCGAGACAATATGTTTAACACAGCAATTGCAGTTGTTTAGATTCTTTACGCAAGCGCAGTCTACCCCGCAATTTCGGTTATAGACGTCGACGTAAAGAATTTAGAAGGCGCTATCTATTGACAAGCTAATTTTAGGATTATGCAGAACAGCGGATGGAGTTGTTTACTTTCGTTAAGAAAGCGTTGTGTACGGCGCAAAAATAAAAATGAATTATCTCAGAGTTCATCATTACACGTAAGAACAGTTTACTTTTATAACTTAATTTATAACTTCATTTATTTAACTTTTAATTCATCATCATTTTACAACGTATGGAATGTTACATTACACCTCTCCATACCATTAATCTGTATCAATATTCATAATCACTGTTATTGTAATTACGATAGTTTTACTATCACGATATTCAGTGCCACAGATATCAACGAACCAAATGTTTCGTAATTCTATCCAACGGCAATCCTATGTCCAAAAAATGAGAACTGTACAACAGTTAATGAAGACGAAGTAATTTCTTGTCAGTTACCTGAAGAGGCACTGGTTTACCTCATATGTGATTCTCTCCAACTTTAAGAAATAAACAACGTTCAATTGTACCCTGTAGCCCTGCAGAAATATTGACCTCTTTAAATCCGCCCGGCTTACCATCGTATCAATTTCTTTTAATGGAGACTGCTACTATCATGTTAATTTGAAATTTTAACGCTAGTGTGGCGTTAATTAATGATGTAAGAGTAATTGTAAGTCACTTAGGCGAGTACATAATCACTGCTACATTCATTGACTCCGATGAAAATGTCCTCATCCCCTGCGTTCACCTCACACTTTACACCTTTTGACTCAACCACGCCTTACCAATGATACGACGACTCCCAATGAAAGCTGCATTCGCTATTACCATTAATAAAGCATAAGGTCAAATGATTCAAAGGGAAGGACTGCATTTACCAGAACCTGTTTTTTCGCATGAACCATTATACGTGGCTTTTTCAGATTTCGCACCTGTTGAAGACAAATACAGCCCAAAACTAAACGATAATCACTTTATAACTGCTAAAATTCTTTACAAATAAGTTTTGTAAAATAAAGAAGTTTAAAACTGTAATTAATCCGAGAAAGACAATACAAGCATTTATATGTTTCACAATTAACAATATGGTACCTAATTATAATGTCGATATTTTACAGTGAGACTGACACTTGTTATTACTGTTCAAAATATAATAAATACTTGCATTTACTTATTTATCCAATACTGTTTTACGTAGTGGTGGCTGATCAGGCTAGAGTGGAAATTATTTGCACGTGTCAACAAGGAAAAATAGTTACAACAAAACAAATACGCAAGGTTTGGCAGATGTGACTTTACTGGTACCAACTTAAAATGGTAACGTAACCATTACAGCAGTCCGAATCCCGATTAGACTACCTGTGTTTAGATAGTACACAGTTTTCCTAAATCCCTCAAGGTAAATGCATGAATGGTTCGTATGAAACTGATACGGCCGAGTTCTTTCTCTATCCCTCTAAATCTTGGTTTATGCTCCGAGTCTGTTTCATGTGGAAAGGTTTCCGACGTCATTATGGCCGCACGACGGGAATAATTAACAGGCCTTAACGAGGAATGGTAGTTACAGCTCCGTCATTCCACTTCGGAAATCGTTAGGGAATTCAGTATTTCGGCAGTGTCAAGAGTGTGCCGAGAATAGCTTGCACAGAAGCAAAACTGCGTCAAATAACCGCAGAAATCAACGTGGAAAGTACGACTTACGTATTCGTTGGAACAGTGCGGCGAAATTTGACGTTAATGGGCTGTGGCAGCCGATGACCGACGTGAAAATCGTGACCTTGTCAGATGAGGCCCGATTTCAATGACGCGATGGTAGGTTTCGCGTTGGCTCAGAGTCCGCGAACCCATGGACACAAGGCACTGAGCAAACTGGTAGGCCGTTTGGTTTGTTAGTTGATTTGGAGGAGGGTTCCAGACAGCTAGGTCATAAGCCCCATTGGATAAGGAAAGGATGGGGAAGGAAGTCGAGCGTGCCCTTTCAAAGGAATCATCCCAGAATTTGCCTGAAGCGATTTAGGGCTAATACGGCTCTGAGCACTATGGGACTTAACATCTGAGGTCATCAGTCCCCCAGAACTTAGAACTAATTAAACCTAACTAACCTAAGAACATCACACACATCCATGCCCGAGGCAGGATTCGAACCTGCGACCGTAGAGGTCACGCGGTTCCGGACTGAAGCGCTTAGAACCGCTCGGCCACAGCGGCCGGCGCGATTTAGGGAAATCACGGAAAACCATAATCAGTATGGCCGGACGCGGGTTTGAAGCGTCGTCCTTCCGAATGCGAATCCAGTGTGCGAATCACTTCGCCACCTCGCTCGGTCTAGTGGGTTGTGTTTATATGGAACGGACTGGGTCCTCTAGTCCAACTGAACCGATCATCGACAGGAAGCGATTATGTCTAGCTACATTAGGATGATTTGCTGCCATTTATGGACTTCGTGTTCCCAAACAACTATGAAATTTTTATAAATGACAATTATCATGTCACTGGGCCACATTTGTTTGCGGTTCGTTTGAAGAACATAGTAGTCAGTTCGAGCGAATGATTTGGGCACCCAGATTGCCGGTCATGAATCCCATCGAACATTTATGAGACATAATGGAGAAGTCAGTTCGTGCGCAAAATCCTGCACCGGCAACGCTTTTGCAATTATGGACGACTATAAAGGCGGCATCACTCAGTCTTTATGCAGGGGACTTCCAACGACATGTTGAGCTGCTGCACTACTCCGAGATAAAGCAAGTCCGAACCGATATTAGGAGGTATCCCATCACTTTGTCACCTCAGTGTAATTGCTATATGGAGAATAAGCAATCAACATTTCTACATCTACATCTACATCCATACTCCGCAAGCCACCTGACGGTGTGTGGCGGAGGGTACGTTGAGTACCTCTATCGGTTCTCCCTTCTATTCCAGTCTCGTATTGTTCGTGGAAATAAGGATTGTCGGTATGCCTCTGTGTGGGCTCTAATCTCTCTGATTTTATCCCCATGGTCTCTTCGCGAGATATACGTAGGAGGGAGCAATATACTGCTTGACTCCTCGGTCAAGGTATGTTCTCGAAACTGGAACAAAAGCCCGTACCGAGCTACTGAGCGTCTCTCTTGCAGAGTCTTCCACTGGGGTTTATCTATCATCTCCGTAATGCTTTCGCGATTACTAAATGATCCTGTAACGAAGCGCACTGCTCTCCGTTGGATCTTCTCTATATCTTCTATCAACCCTATCTGGTACGGATCCCACACTGCTGAGCAGTATTCAAGCGTACTGTAACCTACTTCTTTTGTTTTCGGATTGCATTTCCTTAGGATTCTTCCAATGAATCTCAGTCTGGCATCTGCTTTACCGACGATCAACTTTAAGTGATCATTCCATTTTAAATCACTCCTAATACGTACTCCCAGATAAATTATGGAATTAACTGCTTCCTGTTGCTGACCTGCTATATTGTAGCTAAATGATATGGGATCTTTCTTTCTGTGCATTCGCAGCACATTACACTAGTCTACATTGAGGTTCAATTGCCATTCGCTGCACCATGCGTCAATTCGCTGCAGATCCTCCTGCATTTCAGTACAATTTTCCATTGTTACAACCTCTCGATATACTACAGCATCATCCGCAAAAAGCCTCAGTGAACTTCCGATGTCATCCACAAGGTCATTTATATCTATTGTGAATAGCAACGGTCCTACGACACTCCCCTGTGGCACACCTGAAATCGCTCTTACTTCGGAAGACTTCTTTCCATTGAGAATGACATGCTGCGTTCTGTTATCTAGTAACTCTTCGATCCAATCACACAATTGGTCTGACAGTCCATATGCTCTTACTTTGTTCATTAAACGACTGTGGGGAACTGTATCGACCGCCTTGCGGAAGTCAAGAAACACGGCATCTACCTGGGAACCCGTGTCTATGGCCCTCTGAGTCTCGTGGACGAATTTGAGAAAGAACTCCTACGATCTGAATATCGTCTCATGAGTAAGACTCGATGCTTCGAGCGACGGAAACTCGATCATTTCCTCATGAGCGAGACACTACGCAGTATGGTGTACTTGGCTGTCACTGCGGCCGTGAACCTATCACTCCCCGGCGCGTGCGAGGCCCAGACGGCAGTGGCGCGGCATCGCGTGCCGTCCCTCACTCGTGCCGCCGCCCTCGCCCCCGCCCCCGCCGCCGCCACCACCACTGCTGCCGCCGCCCGGCTGTCGCTGGCTGCTGCTGCCGGCTTCCACCCCCGGCCACACCGTGATTAATTAGGGGAAGTCACCGGCGCGGGGCCCGCACCTGCCGCCGCCCGGCCACGGCATATGGTGAAACTGTTGCGGTAATTGTCTGCTAATACAGCCCCCACCACGGCCACGACAAACAGGGGAGCGCCCTTTTTTACGTCCTGCCCCGCTTTCTGGAAGGGCTGCCGGCGTCATTATGCGCGCTGATGCACCCCCGCCGGTGCTTTTCTTCGCCACAGCCGCAGCCGCGGACCGTGACCGACCATCCCCATCCCCGAGCGCTTTCTCCCCGCCTACCCTTCCGTCGTGCACGTGAGCGGCCTCAATCGTTATGACACGTATCATCTTACCGAGTCACTCACGAGCAGGGGCCACTTAATCTATTACAGGCAGACAATTCCGTTCCGGCGATTAGACGCGCAAACCTCCCTCCCAGTAAGGTTAGTATCCACTAATTACCGTCGCCCGAGGGGGCAGTTTCCGAATCCCGCCGCTACCGGGCGTTTCCTATTGGTTTCTACCGCCCACTTAGAAAGCACGGCAGCACCCACTCCGCCTAAGAGCCGACTGTTTAACGCAAACACTCGGCTGCACGAACAAACAAACAGGGGGAAACGAAAGCACACCGCGATACCACTTAGGTGGAGAACTTCGGCGAGAACGCTTTCCAATCGCTGATGGCTGTACGTATTTACATCTGGTTGAGCCAAAGAAAGCTAGTGGGTCCGCGAGCCGGGCCGAGTGACACGTGAAGTGTTGCTGCAAACGGTTCGTTCGCGCCGCGCGCGCCTCAAGTACCCACGGATCCCGACAGGGCCCAGTGGTAAAGAGTACTCACCTCCTGCGCGAGACGACGTCTGCCGTACATCCGCATCTTACGTCCTGCGAATCACTGTAAAGTTTATGACAGGGAGTGCTGCGACCTGACGAAAGTATTTTCGTCCGGTGATAAATGCGGGTTCTTTGAATTTTCTGGGAGAAGGCCCATCACACTAGTATACGTGAAATACGAGGGCTATTGGGAAAGTAATGCCCGATCGGGCGAGACAGGGAAACCACAGTGCATATCCGCTTGTCCGCCCTATTCTGGAGTACTGCGGTGCGGTGTGGGATCCGCATCAGGTGGGACTGACGAAGGACATCGAAAAAGTACAAAGAAGGGCAGCTCGTTTTGTATTATCGCGAAAAAAATGTCACAGACATGATACGTGAATTGGAGTGGCAATCATTAAAACAAAGGCGATTCTCGTTGCGATGGGACCTTCTCATGAAATTTCAATCACCAGCTTTCTCCTCCGATTGCGAAAACATTCTGTTCGCATCCACCTACATCACGATAAAATAAGAGAAATCAGGGCTCGCACGGAAAAATTTAAGTGCTCGTTTTTCCCGCGTGCCGTTCGAGAGTGGAACGGTAGAGAGACAGCATGAAGGTTCATTGAACCCTCTGCCAGGCACTTTATTGTGAATAGCAGAGTAATCAAGTAGATGTAGATGAGTTTTGCACAGATGTGCCCGTCGATTGCGTCACGTCATTCTTTTAAAATCCGTGCCTACATGAGCAGTTAAAGGTTCCTGGAAAGTAGTGTCTCTCACGAAGTGTGAAGGCCTGGTGAGAGACCTCACCCGATGTCATACAGCCCACAAAATATATCGTGCATTTCCTCCGTCATCACAATTCTTGGGCGCACTCTGTAGAGGCAATAAAGATATCCTGTACCGTTTTCTGTGGCAAGTGTTTGATCGCCCACGATAGAGCCCTTAACTGTTTCCATCTCTCCTCACATGAGCCTCTGTCTACGGAGACAACAATCTGGCACAGACAACGGTCTGTACACCAGAGTAGAGGATTGGCAGAAAGCACAGAAGGCTCGCTTCTATGACGAGGGTACTGAAAATTTGGTACAACCTACGACGTCGAAGTCGGAGCAGCGACTACGTAGAGAAGAAGGTGGGGTACATAGCAAACTACTGAAAATAAAACATTTATGATTTTTACAGTGGTTTGCATTTCGAGACCGATCGGACATTTATTTCCGAATAGCCCTCATTTTTTTTTCACTTCAATATATAAATGATTAAAAGATTTACTTAACTTTGACACACTTCTTTACCGCAGGCTGTCCGCCCCTGGTAGCTGAGTGGTCAGCGCGACAGAATGTCAATGCTAAGGGCCCCGTGTTCGATTCCCAGCTGGCTAGGAGATTTTCTCCGCTCAGGGACTAGACGTTGTGTTGTCCTAATCATCATTTCATCCCCATCGACGCGCAAGTCGTCGAAGTAACGACAAATCAAAAGACTTGCACCCGGCGAAAGATCTACCCGACGGTTGGCACTAGTCACACGACATTTACATTTATTTACCACAGGATTACTGGAAGATTTACAACTGTAACAGTCTAGCAAAACATCACCTGAAGCACTAATTAGCAAATTTTCTCTTGAAGTACATTTACAACGTTTACTAAAGTACAAGTTCATCAGAAACTTTACCAACTCGTTGGTCCTGCTTTATGATGTTGACTCATTCAGAGGAGGTCACGAACTTCGGCTGAGTTCTTGCGTACTCGACACTATATTGACCTCATCGTGAGCGCGCTGCTGTGTTAAGAGGCAGGCGTGGTCTTCTGGAGTGCCTCCCAATGGTTGCGGCGAGCCCTCACTGTTACCTGTGGTATTGATTCGCGTTGCCGATTCGGTGTGGCACCGCGATCTCTGGACGACACCACAGCGGGTACTTTTTTTTTAACGTTACATATGGTGTTCAAACCTATCTGGTAAAAATTATACTTAGGCCTTTCATAAGGGAGCCGAAACACTACTTTGAGATGTCAGACCAATGATCTGGAGTGAATATTTCAATCGGAATGAGGTCTTCAATAGCCAACGCGTGTGAGGCTTGTAGCGGACCTACCACACTTCCCTGGGGCACTCCAGATGATACCCTCACCTCCGGTGAACACTCAATATCGAGGACAACGTACTGGGTTCTGTTACTTAAGAGTCTTCGAGCCACTCACATATTTGGGAATCAATCCCATATGCTCGTACCTTAGTTAGGAGTCTGCAGTGGGGCACCGAGTCAAACGCTTTCCGGAAGTCAAGGAATATGGCATCCGTCTGATACCCTTCATCCATGGTTCGCAAGATATTATGTAAAAAAAAGGGCGAGTTGCGATTCGCAGGAGCGGTGCTTTCTAAAGCCGTGCTGATGTATGGACAGCAACTTCTTTATACTGCTTACGTTTCGTAACAAACAATTGTTAAACCATTTGCTGTTTAGCTTCTGCCCACACTCCTACGGCATTTTAAAAGCGACACCAGTTTCTGCCTGGGCCATTTTTAAATTTATAAAGTGTGTCGCGAGCAGACAATTGCGTGTCTTGAAGATGTTATACACTTTCAACATACAAACTTCTTGGAAAGACTTTCCTACATCTACATCTACATACATACTCCGCAATCCACCACACGGTGCGTGGCGGAGGGTATCTCGTACCACAACTAGCATCTTCTCTCCCTGTTCAACTCAAACAGAACGAGGGAAAAATGACTGCCTATATGCCTCTGTACGAGCCCTAATCTCTCTTATGTCGTCTTTGTGGTCTTTCCGCGAAATATAAGTTGGCGGCAGTAAAATTGTACTGCAGTCAGCCTCAAATGCTGGTTCTCTAAATTTCCTCAGTAGCGATTCACGAAAAGAACGCCTCCTTTCCTCCAGAGATTCTATCCCGAGTTCCTGAAGCTTTTCCGTAACACTCGCGTGATGATCGAACCTACCAGTAACAAATCTAGCAGCCCGCCTCTGAATTGCTTCTATGTCCTCCCGCAATCCGACCTGCGCTCGAGCAGTACTCAAAAATGGGTCGTATTAGTGTTTTATAAGCGGTCTCCTTTACAGATGAACCACATCTTCCCAAAATTCTACCAATGAACCGAAGACGACTATCCGCCTTCCCCACAACTGCCATTACATGCTTGTCCCACTTCATATCGCTCTGCAATGTTACGTCCAAATATTTAATCGACGTGACTGTTTCAAGCGCTACGCTACTAATGGAGTATTCAAACATTACGAGATTCTTTTTCCTATTCATCTGCATTAATTTACATTTATCTATATTTAGAGTTAGCTGCCATCCTTTATACCAATCACAAATGCTGTCCAAGTCATTTTGTATCTTGCTACAGTCACTCAACGACGACACCTTCCCGTACACCACAGCATCGTCTGCAAACAGCCGCACATTGCTATCCACCCTACCCAAAAGATCATTTATGTACATAGAAAACAACAGCGGACCTACCACACTTCCCTGGGGCACTCCAGATGATACCCTCACCTCCGGTGAACACTCAACATCGAGGACAACGTACTGGGTTCTGTTACTTAAGAGTCTTCGAGCCACTCACATATTTGGGAATCAATCCCATATGCTCGTACCTTAGTTAGGAGTCTGCAGTGGGGCACCGAGTCAAACGATTTCCGGAAGTCAAGGAATATGGCATCCGTCTGATACCCTTCATCCATGGTTCGCAAGATATTATGTAAAAAAAAAAGAGCGAGTTGCGATTCGCAGGAGCGGTGCTTTCTAAAGCCGTGCTGATGTATGGACAGCAACTTCTCTGTCTCAAGGAAATTCATTATATTCGAACTGAGAATATGTTCGAGAATCCTGCAACAAACTGATGTTAAGGATATTGGACTGTAATTTTGAGGATCCGTTCTTCTACCCTTCTTATATACAGGCGTCACCTGCGCTTTTTTTCCAATCACTCGGGACTTTTACGTTGGGCAAGAGATTCGCGATAAATGCAAGCTAAGTAAGGAGCCAATGCAGTAGAGTACTCTCTGTAAAACCGAATTGGAATCCCATCAGGACGTGGCGATTGATTTATTTTCAACCCATTCAGCTGCTTCACAACCGCAGGAATGTCTATCACTATGTCCCCCATACGGGAATCTGCACGAGACTCAAGCGGCGGTATGTTTGTACAATCCCCCTGCGTGAAAGATTTCTCAAATGCTAAATTTAAAATTACAGCTTTCGTTTTGCTGTCTTCCGTTGCCAGGCCAGACTTAACAGTGAGTGGCTGGATGGAAGCCTTCGACCCGCTTACCGATTTTACGTAAGACCAGAATTTCCCTGGGTTTTCAGCAAGATCTTTTGCTAAGGTATGACGGTGGTAGTGGTTGTATGCTTCGCGCATCGCTCTTTTTACAGCAGCAAGAATCTCTACTAACTTTTGCCTGTCCTCATTCTCCTCGTCCTGTTAAGTATGTAATCTGAGTGGTTACCGTTGTGACCAAGCGAAACTACCTTCATCTGACCGTAACTGTGGGTTCTTTGACTGCTGTGGGAGAAGGTTCGTCAAACTAAAACACATTAAATGTTACTTCACTTTATTACATAAATGAATAATAGATTTACTTAACTGTGACACACTTCTTTCTACAAGGCAACTGGGCTATTTACAACTGTTACTGGATATCATAGCATCGCATGACGCACTAATTAACAGACAACTCTGTTGAGGTACAATGTTCAACATTTAATAAAGTACAGTTTCACCAGAAACTTTTAACAACTCGTTCGTCCTACACTGTGATGTTGACTTCTTCAGATCAGGTCACGAACTGAGACTCAGCTCTTGCATGCTCGACCTTTTGTTGATCTCACCATTAGGGTGCTGCTATGCTGAGAGGAATGTGTAGTCTTCTGGAATGCCTCCCAACATTTCTTGCGGACTGCAGCGAGCCCTCCCTACTATCTGTGTTACCGATTCGCTTTAGCAACTTCGGTGACGCGTCACGATTGCTAGACGACACCACAGAGAGTACTTCTTTTGAACGGTGTACAGGGTTTCCAAAACCGGTCCAGTGAACATTATATTTAGGCCTATGATAAAGGAAGCTAAACAGTATTTTGCGATGTGAGACCAATGATTGGCAATGAATATTCCAAGTAGGAAGAGGCCTTCAATAGACAGTGTTTTTGAGAGGCATATCGCTTAAGTTTCGTAACAATCAACTGTTAAAATATTTTCTGTTTTGTTGCATCCACAGTGCTGCAATATTTTAAAAAGGAAATCAGTTTCCGCCTGGACCATTGACCACTATCGTTATCTTGAAGTGTTAGCTTACTATGAAGAGCATTAGTCTATCCTCCCTTTAAAAAGCAATTTTATGTATTTTCTGCGTCCAAAACAGCATACTTTAAAAACAATTACAAGTAAACTGTAATAAAACTTAAAGCTGAAGTATCCTCTCTTCGATGGTGACGTTCATTGGATGGAAGCTCTTTCTTGAATGAAGCCGCCTGGGCTGTTGCTAGTTGGGGTTGACAACTATGTGTCATCTGTTTCTTCTTCGTCCCCTCGGCAACTATTTGCCGTCATATGTTGGAGAGAGCTATCCCTATGAGACAGTAGATCTTCTACGTCTACGTCTACGTCTACGTCCATACTCCGCAAGCCACCTGACGGTGTGTGGCGGAGGGTACCTTCAGTACCTCTATCGGTTCTCCCTTCTATTCCAGTCTCGTATTGTTCGTGGAAAGAAGGACTGTCGGTATGCCTCTGTGTGGGCTCTAATCTCTCTGGTTTTATCCTCATGGTCTCTTCGCGAGATATACGTAGGAGGGAGCAATATACTGCTTGACTCTTCGGTGAAGGTATGTTCTCGAAACTTCAATAAAAGCCCGTACCGAGCTACTGAGCGTCTCTCCTGCAGAGTTTTCCACTGGAGTTTATCTATCATCTCCGTAACGCTTTCGCGATTACTAAATGATCCTGTAACGAAGCGCGCTGCTCTCCGTTGGATCTTCTCTATCTCTTCTATCAACCCTATCTGGTACGGATCCCACACTGCTGAGCAGTATTCAAGCAGTGGGCGAACAAGCGTACTGTAACCTACTTCCTTTGTTTTCGGATTGCATTTCCTTAGGATTCTTCCAATGAATCTCAGTCTGGCATCTGCTTTACCGACGATCAACATTATATGATCATTCCATTTTAAATCACTCCTAATGCGTACTCCCAGATAATTTATGGTATTAACTGCTTCCAGTTGCTGACCTGCTATTTTGTAGCTAAATGATAAAGGATCTATCTTTCTGTATATTCGCAGCACATTACACTTGTCTACATTGAGATTCAATTGCCATTCCCTGCACCATGCGTCAATTCGCTGCAGATCCTCCTGCATTTCAATACAATTTTCCATTGTTACAACCTCTCGGTACACCACAGCATCATCTGCAAAAAGCCTCAGTGAACTTCCGATGTCATCCACCAGGGCATTTATGTATATTGTGAATAGCAACGGTCCTATGACACTCCCCTGCGGCACACCTGAAATCACTCTTACTTCGGAAGACTTCTCTCCATTGAGAATAACATGCTGCGTCCTGTTATCTAGGAACTCCTCAATCCAATCACACAATTGGTCTGATAGTCCATATGCTCTTACTTTGTTCATTAAACGACTGTGGGGAACTGTATCGAACGCCTTGCGGAAGTCAAGAAACACGGCATCTACCTGTGAACCCGTGTCTATGGCCCTCTGAGTCTCGTGGACGAATAGCGCGAGCTGGGTTTCACATGACCGTCTTTTTCGAAACCCATGCTGATTCCTACAGAGTAGATTTCTAGTCTCCAGAAAAGTCATTATACTCGAACACAATACGTGTTCCAAAATTCTGCAACTGATCGACGTTAGAGATATAGGTCTATAGTTCTGCACATCTGTTCGACGTCCCTTCTTGAAAACGGGGATGACCTGTGCCCTTTTCCAATCCTTTGGAACGCTACGCTCTTCTAGAGACCTACGGTACACCGCTGCAAGAAGGGGGGCAAGTTCCTTCGCGTACTCTGTGTAAAATTGAACTGGTATCCCATCAGTTCCAGAGGCCTTTCCTCTTTTGGGCGATTTTAATTGTTTCTCTATCCCTCTGTCGTCTATTTCGATATCTACCATTTTGTCATCTGTGCGACAATCTGGAGAAGGAACTACAGTGCAATCTTCCTCTGTGAAACAACTTTGGAAAAAGACATTTAGTATTTCTTCTCTGTGGGCAAGGCCTCAAACGTCCTTATACGATGCGAGATGGTTCATTTATGCCAATATCAAAGTGTTTCATGTGGGCTGCATTCTTCCACACAGACGCGGCATATTCAGCTGCCGACAGGCTGACTGCAATGATTGTTGTTCGAAACAGTTGTGAGGTAACACCCGAGACTGTGATGGAAAGTTTACAAATGATATTATTTCTAGCACTGTCCTTTCGCTTAGTGTCCAAACAATGATGTGTAAATGACAGAGTTCTGTCCAACTTCTCGCCTAGGTATTTGGAAGCGTAGCAATGCTCTAACCTCTTGCCTTTTCCAGCTCACATGTCTTTCGGCTTCCTTATACCTCAGATGGAAACTGCAAACTTGCTTCATTGCTGGGTTTGGTTTTAGGTGGTTTTGGTAATTGTAATCCCCCAGTATTTTAAGGCTGCTACTTAATTTCTCCTCCACTTCCTCGAAGGTGCTCCCTTGGTCAGTCACGCCTGTGTCATCTGTATATACACTGAAGCGCCAAAGAAACTAGTATAGGCATGCATATTCAAATACAGAGATATGTAAACAGGCAGAAGCCGGCGCTGCGGTCGGCAACGCCTATATCAGATAACAAGTGCCCTGTAGCTGCAATGGCCGGTTATCAAGATTTATGTGTTTGAACGTCGCGTTATAGTCGGCGCACGAACGATGGGACACAGCATGTCCGAGGTAGCGATGATGTGCGGATTTTCCCGTACTACCATTTCACAAGTGTACCGTGAATATCAGGAATACGGTAAAACATCAAATCTCCCACATCGCTGAGGCCGGAAAAAGATCCTGCAAGAACGGGACCAACGACGACTGAAGAGAATCGTTCAACGTGACAGAACTGCAATCCTTCCGCAAATAGCTGCAGGTTTCAATGCTGGGCCATCAGTAAGTGTCACCGTGCTAACTATTCAACGAAACATAATTCATACGGGTTTTCGGAGCCGAAGGTTGCACGACACAAAGCTTTACGCCTCACCTGGGCCCATCAACACCGACATTGAGCTGTTGATGACTGGAAACATGCTGCCTGGTCGGACGAGTCTCGTTTCAAACTGTGACGAGCGGATGGACGTGTACAGGTACGGAGGAAATCTCATGAATCCACGGACTCTGCACGTGAGCAGGGGCTGTTCAAGGTAGTGTAGACTCTGTAATGGTGTGGGGCGTGTGCAGTTGGAGTATATGGGATCCCTGATACATCTAGATACGACTCTGACAGCGGACACGTACGTAAGCATCCTGTCTGATCACCTGCGTCCATTGTGCATTCCGACGGACTTGGGCAATTCCAGCAGGACAATGCGACACCCCAAACGTCCAGAGTTTCTACAGAGAGGCTCCAGGAACGATCTTTTGAATTTAAACATTTCCACTGGCTACCAAACTCCTCAGGCATGAACATTACTGAGCACATCTGGGATGCCTTGCAACATGCTGTTCAGAAGAGATCTCCACCCCCTCGTACTCTTACGGATTTATGGACAGCCCTGCAGAATTCATGGTGTCATTTCCCTCCAGCACTACTTTCGACATTAGTCGAGTCCATGCCACGTCGTGTTGCGGCACATCCACAATATTATGCAGGTGCACCATTCTTCTGGCTCTTCAGTGTATAAACTGCCTGCCATCGGGATGCGTTGGCTGGTCGTTGATGTTACGTATTGAACAGCACCGGAGATAACATTTAGCTCCGACTGAGACTAGAGGACACTGTCCTCGGGTCAAGCATGTTTCGATATTATTATACGAATGGAATATTTGAACAATGAAGACAATGACAATATCTAAAGGTAAAACTAAGATAATGGCATTCCATGGCAAGGAGATTTAAGAGCATAGATAATAATTGATAATAAACTGCTACAACAAATAAATATCTGGAATATGATCAAGAATACAAAGTACAAAAATTCCAGCCGCGTGGTAGTTACTATATATCGCACTCTCCTCAAAAACAAATATTAAAATTTTGTAATGTGATTGCAGTACCAGTTCTAATGTCTGGATCAGAGTTTTGGACTCTAACCGCCAAAGGAGGATAATTGAGGCCTCAGAGATGAGACCCCTGACACCTCTAGCTGGTTACAAACTCATTGATTGGATAAAAACAAGGGAAATAAGGAAATAACTTGGTGTCAAGCATACGTTAGAAAACAGAGAATTACAGAGAGAAATGGCATGTACACATTCAGCGGATGTCAGTGCGTCGAACCTAAATTATTATACAATTGTAAACCTCAAGTGAAAAGAAATGTTGGGCGTCGTAAGAAGATGTGAAAAGATCAGCTGCGTTCTACTTGAAATTGGAGCAAGTAAGGATGCACAAACAAAAATCGGATTATGCTGATGAAATCACGAGGGTGGTATCGTCTTAAAAGAAGCACTGCATCGACTCACTTTGAAAGTTGGGTGTGAAACGGTATTTTCATTCTGCTCGCTGTCTTGTTTGCTTTAGATTGCGAAATAATCTATGCAGACTTTTCGCGAAGGCATTCCTTAATACGTACTCTTTAAGCAATATCTTTGTGAAGCATTGCTCACCTCAATTTTAACTTTTCGCGAGTTCCGCTCGGTTCAGTCAGTAAGATGCTAGACGGTTGTCTTCAGCCAAGAGACCAAGGCCTTTAAATTCACACCTGTGTTCTGTGTGTAGCGCTCATGAGATGCTTGTTGATCGGATGTGACGATTCCAGTTGGAGATTCCGTGAGACCGTTACAATTATTTATAGTGGTTATTAATACGCAACATGTAAGACAAGTAAGTTGACTGAAATTAGTATTTACACAAGTAAATTTATAGGATTTTGCGCCCTAGGCTGGTGATGAATTGCGAGCGTAGTTTTGTATTACATAGGCTGAGAAACCCATTACTTTGCGTCAGCTGGAAGATGATTAGAGGAGTCTGTCTTAATTAATTAATCTCGTGGTTAATGCACTCAACTGTGTCATCATCTTCAGCAATGCACTTTATCTAATGCATTACTGGAAGACGTATACAGAAAACTTGCATTTCTGTGGTTGCTAGGAAATTGATTCATGTTTTCTTGTATTGTAAAGCCCACATGATGCAGACTTACTGCTCAGTTATTTAGAGCTTAATACAAAGTGTCAATTCAGGTTTTTGGTTATCCATTTATGTTCTCCTTAGTAATTTGTTTTCATCTCCGTGGGTCATTCTGAAGGACATACTATCCGACGTCATCTATGTGACATCTGTTACCGATATTCCCTTTGTCAGTTCAACGACCATCTACGACACAGATAATGAAATAATTCAGTCATGTACCGATACTCCCATGAATTTGGTATAAATATCCCACTCTGTGTGTGTACAAATTTTCAGGTTGCGAAAGGTGAGTTTCGTCTCTGACATTTGGCTAGAGATTTGCTGTGCCATATTTTTATAATATTCTAGAGGTAACATAGGCCCCTAATAGGATCTTCGGGCGGGGACTGCTCAGGAGGATGTTATCAGGAGAAGTAAATCTGGCGTTCTACTGATCGGAGAGTTGAATATCAGATACCATAATCGGGCAAGCAGGTTAGAAAATTTAAAAAGGGAAATGGATAGGCTACAGTTAGATATAATGGAAATTAATGAAGTGGGGTAGCAGAAGGAACAGGGCCTCTAGTCAGGTGAATGCAAGGTTATAAATACAAAACAAGTAGGGGTAATGCAGGAGACGGTTTAATAATGAATAAACAAGTAGGAACGTGGATAAGCTGCTATGAACAGCATAGTGAACGGATTACTGTAGCTAAGATAGGCATGAAGTCCACACCCACCACAGTAGCACGAGTTTGTTTGCCCATTAGATCAGGAGATGATAAAGAGATTTAAGAAACGTATAATGAGATAAAAGAAATTATTGAGATAATCAAAAGAGACGTAAATATTACAAACACATGAGGCAATACTGACCCTACGACTTCTCATAGAAGATAGGTTAAGAGAGGGGAAACGTATGTTTATAGCATTTGTGGACTTAGAGAAAGCTGACTGACGGGAATATTCTCTTTCAAATTCTAAAGGTTGCAGAGGTAAAATACAGGGAGCGAAGGGTTATTTACATTTTGCCGGCCGAAGTGGCCGTGCGGTTAAAGGCGCTGCAGTCTGGAGCCGCAAGACCGCTACGGTCGCAGGTTCGAATCCTGCCTCGGGCATGGATGTTTGTGATGTCCTTAGGTTAGTTAGGTTTAACTAGTTCTAAGTTCTAGGGGACTAATGACCTCAGCAGTTGAGTCCCATAGTGCTCAGAGCCATTTGAACCATTTGAACCATTTACATTTTGTACAGAAAGCAGATGGTAATTATAAGAGTCGAAGGGCACGAAAGGGAAGCAGTGGTTGAGAAGGGAGTGGCACAGGGTTGTAGCCTATCCCCGATATCATTCAGTCTGTATTTGAGAAAGCAGTAAAGGAAACAAGAGAAAAATCTGGAGTAGGAATTAAAGACCAGGTATAAGAAATAAAAAGTTCGAGGTTTACGGCGACACTGCAATTCTGTCGGAGACAGCAAAGGTCTTGGAAGAGCAGCTGAACGGAATGGACGGTGTCTTCGAAGGAGGATATAAGATGAACATCATCAAAAGCAAAACGAGGACAATGTAATGAAGTCGAATAAAATCGGATAATGCTGAGGGAATTAGATTAAGGAATTAGACACTTAAAGTCGTAGATGAGTTTTGCTTTTTGGCAGCAAAACGGCTGATAATGGTCGAGGTAGAGAGGATGTAAAATGTAGACTGGCAGTGGCAAGAAAAGGGTTTTTGAAGAAGAGAAATTTGTTAACGTCAGGTATAGATTTTAGTGCCAGCGTGTTAGGAAGCCTTTTATGAAAGTATTTGTATGAATTGTAGCCATGTATGGAAGTGAAACATGGACGATAAACAGTTTAGATAAGAAGAGAAAAAAAACTTTTGAAATGTGCTGTTACAAAAGATTAGATAGGTAGACCAGGTAACTAATGAGAAGGTGCTGAACAGAAACTTTGGGAAGAGAAATTTGTGGAACAACCTGACTAGAAGAAGAGATCGGTTGATAGGACATATTCTGAGACATCAAGCAATCACCAATTTAGTACTAGAGGGAAGCGTGAGGGAGGTAAAAATCATAGAGGGAGACCAGTAGATTAATACAGTAAGCAGATTTAGAGGGATGTAGGTTGCAGTAGTTACTAGGAGATGAAGAGGCTCGCACAGGATAAAGCAACCTGGAGAGCTGCATCAAACCAGTCTTTGGACTGAAGACCACAACAACAAAAACATTGATGTTTCAGTACAAAACTACAGAACTTGCTATTGAGGGCTTCGGCTTTTGCAATAATTCGTGCAGATTTTGTCCTTGAGCTATATCAGTGCTCTGTATACTTGTCCGCAGCTCGTGGTCTAGTGGCTAGCATTGCTGCATCTGGATCACGGGTACCTGGGTTCGATTCCCGGCCGGGTTGGGGATTTTCTCTGTCCGGGGACTGGGTGTTTGTGTTGTGCTCATCTCATCCTCATCATCATTCGTGACAGTGGCTAGATTGGATTGAGAAAAAAATTGGACTGCGTAAATATTGGGACTTTGTACTGGCGCTGATGACCGCGCAGTTGAGCACTGCACGAACCAAACATCATCATCTGCATCCTTGTTGTGAAGTGCTATCTGTACTAGACAATTTTCAAGTCAAAGGAATGTGATTATATTCAAGGGGAATCATCCTACAGCACCGTTTTTAGCTAAAAGCTAACCACTTTTACACTATATAATTTTGAGAGGCTCTTAAGAGTTATTATAAGCTGATATTCAGTTACTCAAGCTATGTACACTCCTGGAAATGGAAAAAAGAACACATTGACACCGGTGTGTCAGACCCACCATACTTGCTCCGGACACTGCGAGAGGGCTGTACAAGCAATGATCACACGCACGGCACAGCGGACACACCAGGAACCGCGGTGTTGGCCGTCGAATGGCGCTAGCTGCGCAGCATTTGTGCACCGCCGCCGTCAGTGTCAGCCAGTTTGCCGTGGCATACGGAGCTCCATCGCAGTCTTTAACACTGGTAGCATGCCGCGACAGCGTGGACGTGAACCGTATGTGCAGTTGACGGACTTTGAGAGAGGGCGTATAGTGGGCATGCGGGAGGCCGGGTGGACGTACCACCGAATTGCTCAACACGTGGGGCGTGAGGTCTCCACAGTACATCGATGTTGTCGCCAGTGGTCGGCGGAAGGTGCACGTGCCCGTCGACCTGGGACCGGACCGCAGCGACGCACGGATGCACGCCAAGACCGTAGGATCCTACGCAGTGCCGTAGGGGACCGCACCGCCACTTCCCAGCAAATTAGGGACACTGTTGCTCCTGGGGTATCGGCGAGGACCATTCGCAACCGTCTCCATGAAGCTGGGCTACGGTCCCGCACACCGTTAGGCCGTCTTCCGCTCACGCCCCAACATCGTGCAGCCCGCCTCCAGTGGTGTCGCGACAGGCGTGAATGGAGGGACGAATGGAGACGTGTCGTCTTCAGGGATGAGAGTCGCTTCTGCCTTGGTGCCAATGATGGTCGTATGCGTGTTTGGCGCCGTGCAGGTGAGCGCCACAATCAGGACTGCATACGACCGAGGCACACAGGGCCAACACCCGGCATCGTGGTGTGGGGAGCGATCTCCTACACTGGCCGTACACCACTGGTGATCGTCGAGGGGACACTGAATAGTGCACGGTGCATCCAAACCGTCATCGAACCCATCGTTCTACCATTCCTAGACCGGCAAGGGAACTTGCTGTTCCAACAGGACAATGCACGTCCGCAAGTATCCCGTGCCACCCAACGTGCTCTAGAAGGTGTAAGTCAACTACCCTGGCCAGCAAGATCTCCGGATCTGTCCCCCATTGAGCATGTTTGGGACTGGATGAAGCGTCGTCTCACGCGGTCTGCACGTCCAGCACGAACGCTGGTCCAACTGAGGCGCCAGGTGGAAATGGCATGGCAAGCCGTTCCACAGGACTACATCCAGCATCTCTACGATCGTCTCCATGGGAGAACAGCAGCCTGCATTGCTGCGAAAGGTGGATATACACTGTACTAGTGCCGACATTGTGCATGCTCTGTTGCCTGTGTCTATGTGCCTGTGGTTCTGTCAGTGTGATCATGTGATGTATCTGACCCCAGGAATGTGTCAATAAAGTTTCCCCTTCCTGGGACAATGAATTCACGGTGTTCTTATTTCAATTTCTAGGAGTGTATATTAATATCCGTTGCGAAAGTTTTTTTGTAAACACAGCAGGTCCACCTCCGGCTTGAACCTGATCTTGCACACATTCAGGATGAAATGCTTCATTTTCCCTTCGGTGCACTGGACGACGTGCGTCATGTGAATATAGGCAAACGCGTGAATCGTCAGACCACATTACGTTCCGCCGGTCAGCTGCTGTTCACGTTCGACGAATTCTAGCTCACTGAAGACCTGCAGCTTTATGTTCCTGTGTGATCAATGGCCTCATGAGTGGTGACCAACTCCAAATGTTCATTTCATACAGTCCCGGTCACTATGTTCTCTCGCTAACAGGTTGGGATGGACCTTCATTCACTGCCCGACCAATTCCACTCCACATGAGAAACGCAAACCTTCGCAGTTTATAGAATGAGTTACCCACAACACGTAGCATCTGTGAGCAACTAGGAAAATGCCCATATCATAGAGGGCAATACCTAAACGTCTGTAGGTCAGGGCTTAGAGGAGAGCAACGTTTCGCCAGTTGGCAATACTGCTAGAATATTCGTTGAAGCAGAAAAAAGAAAACTACTGAACAATTTACAAACTGTAGCAACAGGAATAAAAATTATTTCAGTAACAAGAGATAACACGAAAATCAGCTTCCTAATTTCCACACGGTGGCCTATAGATCTTTTTATTTATATATTATACACTCCTGGAAATTGAAATAAGAACACCGTGAATTCATTGTCCCAGGAAGGGGAAACTTTATTGACACATTCCTGGGGTCAGATACATCACATGATCACACTGACAGAACCACAGGCACATAGACACAGGCAACAGAGCATGCACAATGTCGGCACTAGTACAGTGTATATCCACCTTTCGCAGCAATGCAGGCTGCTATTCTCCCATGGAGACGATCGTAGAGATGCTGGATGTAGTCCTGTGGAACGGCTTGCCATGCCATTTCCACCTGGCGCCTCAGTTGGACCAGCGTTCGTGCTGGACGTGCAGACCGCGTGAGACGACGCTTCATCCAGTCCCAAACATGCTCAATGGGGGACAGATCCGGAGATCTTGCTGGCCAGGGTAGTTGACTTACACCTTCTAGAGCAAGTTGGGTGGCACGGGATACATGCGGACGTGCATTGTCCTGTTGGAACAGCAAGTTCCCTTGCCGGTCTAGGAATGGTAGAACGATGGGTTCGATGACGGTTTGGATGTACCGTGCACTATTCAGCGTCCCCTCGACGATCACCAGTGGTGTACGGCCAGTGTAGGAGATCGCTCCCCACACCATGATGCCGGGTGTTGGCCCTGTGTGCCTCGGTCGTATGCAGTCCTGATTGTGGCGCTCACCTGCACGGCGCCAAACACGCATACGACCATCATTGGCACCAAGGCAGAAGCGACTCTCATCGCTGAAGAAGACACGTCTCCATTCGTCCCTCCATTCACTCCTGTCGCGACACCACTGGAGGCGGGCTGCACGATGTTGGGGCGTGAGCGGAAGACGGCCTAACGGTGTGCGGGACCGTAGCCCAGCTTCATGGAGATGGTTGCGAATGGTCCTCGCCGATACCCCAGGAGCAACAGTGTCCCTAATTTGCTGGGAAGTGGCGGTGCGGTCCCCTACGGCACTGCGTAGGATCCTACGGTCTTGGCGTGCATCCGTGCGTCGCTGCGGTCCGGTCCCAGGTCGACGGGCACGTGCACCTTCCGCCGACCACTGGCGACAACATCGATGTACTGTGGAGACCTCACGCCCCACGTGTTGAGCAATTCGGCGGTACGTCCACCCGGCCTCCCGCATGCCCACTATACGCCCTCGCTCAAAGTCCGTCAACTGCACATACGGTTCACGTCCACGCTGTCGCGGCATGCTACCAGTGTTAAAGACTGCGATGGAGCTCCGTATGCCACGGCAAACTGGCTGACACGGACGGCGGCGGTGCACAAATGCTGCGCAGCTAGCGCCATTCGATGGCCAACACAGCGGTTCCTGGTGTGTCCGCTGTGACGTGCGTGTCATCATTGCTTGTACAGCCCTCTCGCAGTGTCCGGAGCAAGTATGGTGGGTCTGACACACCGGTGTCAATGTGTTCTTTTTTCCATTTCCAGGAGTGTATTTGAAAATAGCAACGATAACATCTGTATTATCTATGATTCTAGGCGGTTATAATTAAACTGCAGCTCCTTACGGAAGATCAGTGTGGGCTGTAACTATCACATGGCAGCGAAACTTGGTAGATATGTGGAACAGATTTACGCTGCAAAAGAATTAGTTCCAACTTCGGCCACCAGCTGCAAATTAGGGGCTGTACTTTGTTTGTACGGTGTTACGACATCCATGCTGTTATTTGACAAGCCATAACGTGAGTCAACAGTATGGTTATCGAGAAGAGATACCTTGTCCGTTAGTGAAACTCTTTTATGTGAAAGGTAACAATTACAGTGCTACATTGAGTGAGTGTCCCCGACTGAAAGGTCTGAGGCGATGCTCGATGTCATTAGATAGTTTAAAAAAGGTGACGATGAAATTCGATAACACGGTTGAGCTTGGTGCGGCACCTGGAAGAGAAAAACGTCCTTTCCCGGTGGATGTTAACGAGATTGCTGTTGATGTAATTCGCCATGCAACTCGTGCACCGGGTTGTGCTAGTGCTCATGCAGTATCACAAGACTTTTCCATCCAATGGTCACACTGGCAACAGTATAAGATCCATACGATGACCGGTCCTTGTGGACGAGCGGTTCTAGGCGCTACAGTCTGGCACAGCGCGACCGCTACGGTCGCAGGTTCGAATCCTGCCTCGGGCATGGATGTGTGTGATGTCCTTAGGTTAGTTAGGTTTAAGTAGTTCTAAGTTCTACGGGACTGATGACCTTAGCAGTTAAGTCCCATAGTGCTCAGAGCCATACGATGCAGGAACTGAAACATGATGATCCGCAGCAACGTTCTGAGTTTGATCTTCGGTTTCTGGCACGGGTCGGAGTTGATGAGATGTTGTCAGTCTATATTCTTTGCAGTGACAAGGCACATTTTACACTATAGGGTGCAGTGAATACATAGAACTGTCGAATTTGATGTACTGTTAAACCACTCATTGCGTACGACGAGAAACTTTACTCGCCTTATGTGACTGTGTGTTATGGATTCACAAGTATCTTTATGTCTATCCATTAATCTTTGAAGAGAATTCATCCTGACAACCTGTCAGCTGTACCGTGACGACTGCACGGTATCGCCGGCCGGTGTGGCCAAGCGGTTCTAGGCGCTACAGTTTGGAACCGCGCGACCGCTACGGTCGCAGGTTCGAATCCTGCCTCGGGCATGGATGTGTGTGATGTCCTTAGGTTAGTTAGGTTTAAGTAGTTCTAAGTTCTAGTGGACTGATTGTGGTGTCACCGCCAGACACCACACTTGCTAGGTGGTAGCTTTAAATCGGCCGCGGTCCATTAGTACATGTCGGACCCGCGTGTCGCCACTGTGTGATCGCAGACAGAGCGCCACCACAAGGCAGGTCTCGAGAGACTGACGAGCATTCGCCCCAGTTGTACGGACGACATAGCTAGCGACTACACTGACGAAGCCTCGCTCCTTTGCCGAGCCGATAGTTAGAATAGCCTTCAGCTAAGTCAATGGCTACGACCTAGCAAGGCGCCATTAGTAACATTGCATGTATCTAAAGAGTCTCACTTGTCTCGCCACAATCTCCAGATGTACCAACAGGATGGATTAAAGTTAAGTATTCCAGAAGCTACGTACTTTTCTTTATAGCATTCATTACGTATCCTGTTTCAGACCTCATCCCATCCTGCTTTAGCTTAGCGCGTGCCTTTCGGCTTCCTCTCATTGTGTCTAGGCTGTCTTGTCTACACACAACACTGATGACCTCAGATGTTGAGTCCCATAGTGCTCAGAGCGATTTGAACCATTTTGCACGTTATTGAAACCTCCTTGCACGGCATGTGATTCCTGCTTTGGAAGAGCACAGCTGTGTGGAAACCAGTGTTTTCGTGCAAGGTGACGCTACGCCTCATGTCGTTAGCCCACTGAAAGATCTGCTTAATTCAACTTTCCACGAACGTGTTATCTCCACAGGTTTCCCATATGCATGGCTTGCAAGACAACCTGATGTGGATCCATATCTAAAAGTATTTATCTATCTAATCTGAAGGCCAGATTCCACCGGAACTGCTACGAGCAACTGTTGATCATGTCATTTTATGAATGCAGCATCTCGTCGACGTCACTGCCACTTCCACAGTTTGTTCAGTACGAGCACTGAACAAACTGCGGAAGTGGCAGTTAATAAGAAAATCAACATTATGACATTCTCATTTGTTTGAGCCTTTCTGTTAACTTACCACTCCTAATACATTATATATGGGAACATTGCTATACTCTTTTTTGCATTCACAGCGCCAGATATGTAGCTAGTGGCCAAAATTGGAGCTAATCCTGTTTCCAGAGCAAATTGGTTCCGCATTAACGCATTAGAATATTTACCAAGTTTCGCTGCCTTACGATAATTACAGCCCACACTGGACCTCGGTGTATACTGCGGGAACTAAACTCCGTCTGAACAGGCCTTGCAGGCCTTGGAAGGCCCAACGGATACCGATCGGCCGCCGTGTCATCCTCACCCACATGCGTCATTGGATGAGAAGATGGAGGGGCATGCGGTCAGCACACCGCTCTCCCGGCCGTATGTCAGTTTACGAGACCGGAGCCGCTACTTCTCAGTCAAGTAGCTCGTCAATTTGCCTCACAAGGGCTGAGTGCACCCCGCTTGCCAAGAGTGATGGGCAGACCAGATGGTCACCCATTCAAGTCTTAGCCCAACCCGACATCGCCTAACTTCGGTGATCTGACGAGAATCGGCGTTACCACTGAGGCAAGGCCGTTGGCACCTCTATCTATAGCTGCACTTTAATTATAACACGCCGTGCCATGTAACGGAGTATAAGTAACCAAAAATATTCAAGTATAGAAAAAATACAGTATCACATGAAACTATAAAATTAACCTGAACCTCATGGTAACTTTTCCCATGGTAAGACATGCCGCAAGCAGTTGGGAAGCGTGTCGTGGATTTTACATCAAGATTTTTAGCAAGAGTGTATAATTATAAATGTTTGTAGATAACATCTCTTGTAAATCTTACACATTTTGTTCATCTTTAATAAACGGTATATCACCTAAAGAAGCAGCAGGTCGACAGGCACTCAAGTAGCTGTTATATGTCAGCTAAGATACAATCACGATTGACATTTGGGTGAAAATAAGGAAATTCCTTTTGTAAATGGGGTTTATCCGTATAAAGAATATCTGATAGACAACTATCGTCTAAACAATTCACATCTTCACAGGGACCGAGCGAGGTGGCGCAGTGGTTATCCCAGTGGACTTGCATTCGGGAAGACAGCGGTTCAAAGCAGTATCCAGCCATCCGGCTTTAGGTTTCCCGTGATTTCCCTAAATCACTTCAGGCAAATGCCGGGATGGTTCCTTTGAAAGGGTACCGCCGATTTCCTTCCCCATCGTTCCCTAATCCAAGTCTCTAATGACTTCGTTGTCGATGGAAAGTTAAACACCAATATCATCTCCTCCTCTACACGGGGTTGAGATACGACAGGCCATCCCATATATATCCAAAATGAATAAGTATATCGATGTGCGGTTTTTGCTAAGTTAGCGGACAATACGGCCTATTTCCTGGCCTTCGCAAGTAAGTTTTATCGCTTACAGAACCCGAATTATGACACCGATCCTGGTTTCCCCCCCCCCCCCCCCCCCTAACGGAACGATATAGGTTTTTGCGTGGCATTTGAAACATGCTTCTAAGAAAGCGTCAACGACATAACATAGATAGGGGCATGATTATATAGTATCAAGCTAACAGCGGGGCAAATCACTGTCTCGGCGTAAGGAAGCTTGTAGGCCACAAGTTTATGTTCTGCTGTTGTAGCAATCAGGTAACTTACTTGTAAAGCTGTTGACACATTTCACAATGTATACGACAGTTGAAGAAGTGAACATCGTTTATGGTGAATGTCCTCAAAATATTATAGCTGCGGTGCGGTTGCTGAAGAGTATGCAGATCGTGCGAAATAATCACAATCCGCCTTTGCAAAAAAATTATAAAAAGGTCTCTAGAAACTAACAGTGTGAAGAATAAATTACGCCAAGAAAAATGAAGAGGGATTGACGAAAGAAATGAAACTAATATTTTAGCAGCAGAAACACACAATGCAGATGTCATTAAGAGGCATCTCGGAAGTATGAGAGGAACCAACCAAACGAGCGTTCTACGAACACTGCAGCCCATCGCATTTCCTCCTCTTCAGATCTCGTTGCATCTGCAGCTTCATGCAAATGACTTCCAAATATGGTTACAGTTCTCCTAATGTTATCTACAAGTAGTGCAAAGTGATGCAGCAAATCTTTGTAAAATTTGTTGAAGAAAGAAATTTCTTTTACAAGTCAATGTTCGCAATATACACTATTTGTCAGATGAAAATGCACACTGTCTCAAGGAAAAGGAAAAAAAAATATCGCTCTTGGTCTGTCAACGTTTGGTGCTTGTTTTTCAAGACGCGCATCATTTGCCCGTCTTTTATTGAAAGGAATCTAAATACACTTAAATATCTCGAGCTCGTAAGATATGTTACTGCCGCAGTTACTGGAAGACATCCCACTGGACATAAGATCATCAGTTTGGAGGTTCCTCCTATTCAGCACCTATAATAACAGATGCTCTTTCGAGAACAACTGAAGAACATGGTCTGCACACTCACCAAACTTAATACTTCTATATTTCTGTCCAGCGCGAAAATTAAAACAAGAGGTCTATTATGAAACACCAACGACTGCAGAAGCCATTAATGCCTTATAGGACGGGGCTGTGCTGCCGTTAATTCCAAATGAAATTCAACATACAATATTGTTTCTCCGGCAAAGGTCGACATTTTGAGCACTTGATATGACAATCGTGATAATACACATATGGACCGCTCCCCAGTTACGTGTTTGCTTACTTTTGGTGTAACAGGGCAAACGTTTGTGCAACCTCTTGTCCTATTAGAGGGACACTGGTTTGCGGTGCTGTTATCTTGATATTTTTTGACGAAAACCCATACATGTTATGCCTCTGAATTCACTTAGGAGCTTCTTTCAAACGTGTTGGGAAAAGAGTACATAGTTCCATTAGAAAAAAAGAAAGTCATTGTCGTAATTCGGCGACCATAGACGATAAAAATTATTTGCGGACGTCAAGAAATTTTCCATATTATCCGCTCAGTTTAAACCGCACCACGATGTACTTATCCATTCTGGATATATTTGAACGGTTTGTATTAGCTGTTTCACCCTGTGTAATGACAAGCCTCGTGTGTCTTGCGTACAGTTTGAACTTTTGTACAGTTTGACCACAGAATGCGAAACGGTTCGACAATTACGGTTTATTATGATGACTCCAGCATTAGAAGACGAAAGACTACGCACATGCCTTGGATGGGCCACGGCCTAATGCCTACACTACAAAGAACTGCAAGAATACAAATACCGGAAGTGAAATACTGCATTACGCAGAACGAATTTTTCCAATAAAGCTGTATGGCTACAAAGACCTTTCCTTATCTCAAACATATATGATGTATATATGCAGACTGGAGCGACGAATGAAAATTGGTACCAATGTCGGGATTCGAATCCAGGCCTCCTGCTCGCTACGCAGAGGCCTAACCCCTACGCCACCGTCGCCCAGTGGCTTTGTACAGCTGCACGGACTACCCCTAGCATTATAAATGCTTGAGACTTGAAAGGGTCTCTAGAACCACATGGTTTCATATGATTACAGCACATATGTCTGGATTTCAAGCAGCATCCACCCTTTCGTTCGATGCCGAGGTGCTATTCTAATACGGCTGGTGAGCCTCTGCAATGCTCTTAGTGTTTAGAGGGAATATCAAGTGAGCTGAGACCTGAATGGGAATTTGATTGAGGGGGGAGGCGTGATGGGGTAGTCCCTGCAATTGTTGCCACTGTGCCAGCGGTTCGTACTGATTAATACCTCTGCCTAATGAGCAGGAGACCCCGCTTCGAAACCTATAAATTTTCAGTCGTCGCTTCAGTCTGCATACCTACATCAATGAATTTTCCGTTTATTGTAATTTCACTTGCTTCTTAAAAATATATGCTGTGGTCTTCAGTCAGAAGTCTGGTTTGATGCAGGTCTCCAAGCTGGTCTACCCTACGCAAGTCTCTTCAGCTCTGCATAACGACTGCAACTTGCATGCCTTTGAGTATGACTGTTATAGTAAAACCTTGGTCTCCCTGTACAACTTTTACTGACCTCATATCCTTCCATTAACAAATCGATGATACCTTGATGCTCAGAGTGTGTCCTACCAATCGATTCCTTCTTTAAGCCAAGCGGATCTGTAAATTTCTTTTCTCCCTAATTCGATTCAGTATCTGCTGATTATTTATTCGATCTACCCATCCTACAAATCTAATCTTCAGTATTCTTCTGTAGCACAACACTTCAAAAAAGTTCAGACTGTTTCTAGTCTTAAGTGTGTATCATCCACGTGTTTTTTGGTTTCTGTACAGGGCTACTCTCCACTGAAATACCTTCAGAAATTCCTACCTACCATTTATATTTATATCAGATATTAACAAATTTCTCTTTTTCAAAAAGCTTTTCTTGTAGCTGTTAGTCTGCATTCTATATGCTCTCTGTTTTCGTAGTCAACAGTCACTTTACTGCCTAAATAGCAAAACTCATGTGCTACCAGTAGTGTCTTATTTCCTAATGTAATTCTCTCAACATTGTCTGATTCAAGTGGATTCCATTTGATTACTCTTGCAGTACTTTTGTTGATGTCTATTTCGTGTCTTCTTTTCAGGCACTACCAATTCCGTTGAACTGAAGTCATTTGTCGTCTCTGACAGAATTACGATGTCGGCGTCAAATCTTAAGAGTTTTATTTTTCTTCTCCCTGAACTTTGATTCGCTTTCCAAATATCTCCTCGGATTTCTTCATTGCTTCTTCAAAATGTATATGTGAAAGTAAACCAATATTACTAGAAACAGAGAAGTGACCCTGTGTTAATGACAGATATTTGTGGAGTTGACAACCATTTACATATTGATAGTACCGTAAACCGAGTATACATTTTCCGAATCCTCTCAACAGCGAGTAGTTCGCCTTTCGTAATGTTCACACATGCATTGACAATGTGCTGACGCATGTTGTCAGGCGTTGTCGGTGGATCACGATAGCAAATATGCTTCAACTTTCCCCACAGAAAGAAATCCAGGGACGTCAGATCCGGTGAACGTGCGGGCCATGGTATGGTACTCCGATGACCAATCCACCTGTCATGAAATATGCTATTCAATACCGCTTCAACCGCACGCGAGCAGTGTGCCGGACATCCATCATGTTGGAAGTACATCGCCATTCTGTCATGCAGTGAAACATCTTCAGGTAACATCGATAGAACATAACGTAGGAAAGCAGCATACATTGCACCATTTAGATTGCCAGCGATAAAATGGGGGCCAATTATCCTTCCTTCCATAATGTCGCACCATACATTAACCCACCAAGGTCGCTGATGTTTCACTCGTTGCAGCATCGTGGATTTTCCGTTGCCCAATAGTGCATATTATGTCGGTTTACGTTACCGCTGTTGGTGAATGACGCTTCGTCGCTAAATAGAAAGCGTGCAAAAAAATCTGTCAATGTCCCGTAATTTCTCTTGTGGCCAGTGGCAGAAGTGCACACGACGTTCAAAGTCGTTGCCATGCAGTTCCTGGTGCATAGAAATATGATACGGGTGCCATGGATGTTGATGTAGCAGTCACAACACCGACGTTTTTGAGATTCCCGATTCTCGAGCAATTTGTCTGTTTCTGAAGTGCGGATTAGCCGCGGCAGCAGCCAAACACCTACTTGGGCATCATCATTTGTTGGAGGTCGTGGTTGACGTTTCACATGTGGCTGAACAGTTCCTGTTTCCTTAAATAACGTAACCATCCGGCGAACTGTCCGGACACTTGGATGATGTCGTCCAGGATACCGAGCAGCATACATAGCACACGCCCGTTGGGCATTTTGATTACAATAGCCATACATGGACCTATCCTGCATTTGGTAAACGGTCCATTTTTATACGAGTAATGTATCAGGAAGGAAATACCGTCCGCAATGGCGGAATGTTACGTGATACCACGTACTTATACGATTGTGACTATTACAGCAGCATCTATCACTAAGCGAAAAAAGTGGTCCAACATTCATATTTCTTTACGTACTACACGAATATGTAATAAAAAATGGGGGTTCCTATTTAAAACAAAACGCAGGTGATATCCGTTTGACCTATGGCAGCGCCATCTAGCAAGCCAAACATAGCGCCATCTGGTTTCCCCCTTCAAGCTAGACAAGTTTCGTTGTTTGTAGCTTTTTCGTTTGACGCTTATTTCGTGAGATATTTGGCCCGGTCACTATCAATGGACCACCCCGTATACTAAACACCCAACTCAAAAACAGCAGAGAGTTGAAAAACTTTCGTTGTATGAGTGGTCAAAGTAACCGCGACGATCAAAGCACACACGGTTTACAGTACGTAAGTGAAACATCAGTTTGCGATTCGGTGTGTACGTGAAGTGGCAAGGACGAAGGCCGTGGTGGGCCGCAGTCTGGCCGGGGCAGCCGGATGCGCAGCTGCGTCTGTGTCTGGGCGCAAGGCGAGGCACGGGTTGAGGTGTTGGCCGCAGCGGGCTCGAGTGTTTGACGGCGCAGACCGGACCAAACACCGCCTAATGGCTCCCAGGTGCGCCGCCGCCGCCGCCGCCGCCGCCGCTGATGTAGCAAGTTTGCCCGCGGCGCGCAGAGCGCCGATATCGGCTGGGTACCCGCGTCGCCACCGGCCGACCGGTTCAACGAACTTGTCCGGATGCGCACGCAGTGTAGCACGGCGGTCCCCCGGCTTCCCGCACTCTACGCAGGGACACTCGCTACGCTTCTTTTGTGATACTCGACTTTGAAGCCGGTTATGGAGCCACGGGGTAAATAGCAAGTGTCGAACGGCAGAAAATCCGAAGTGATTCTCGTCGCATGTAAAGCACACCAGCTGCACGACACAACTTTCTGCTGCACAAAAGTACAGTTCCTTCAATAAATACAACACATCAACAGAAGTCAGTAGACAGGGTAGAGCATACTAAGGTTTTGGGTGTACATATAGACGAGAATCTTAATTGGAAAATTCATATTTTGGATATCCTAAAGCGACTACGTTCAGCAACTTTTGCGATCAGAATAACTGCCAATTTTGAGAATATAGAAATGAGTAAGCTAACATACTTTGCATACTTTCACTCTCTGACGTCATACGAAATAATATTTTGGGGTAACTCAACATTTAGGCAAAAAGTATTCACTGCTCAGAAGAAAGTGGTTAGAATAATGTGTCGGGTTCATAGTCGCACATCTTGTAGCCATCTTTTTCAAAAAAATGACTCTGAACACTATGGGACTTAACATCTGAGGTCATCAGTCCCCTAAAACTTAGAACTACTTAAACCTAACTAACCTAAGGACATCACACACATCCAAGCCCGAGGCAGGTTCAAACAACTCTGAGAACTATGGGACTTAACTTCTGAGGTCATCAGTCCCCTAGAACTTAGAACTACTTAAACCTAACTAACCTGAAAACATCACACACATCCATGCCCGAGGCAGGAATCGAACCTGCGACCGTAGCAGCAGCGCAGTTACGGACTGAAGCGCCTAGAACCGCTCGGCCACAACGTCGAAAAATTACCAGATGAAATAAGGTGTCTGACAGACAGCAGTAATAGCTTCAAAAATAAATTGAGATCGTATCTCCTTGACAACTCCTTCTATACCATAGATGAATTCTTGAATAGGAATAAATAAATCTATAAATATAGTATAAGCATTTTTTGCCATTAAAGGGAAATAATCGAAATATTAATCTTTATCTCTGTATTGTAATATATATATATATATATATATATATATATATATATATATATATATATATATATATCTTAAAAAATCTTCTTTCGTATCTGCATTTCTTGTGCACTTGACACGTTCCACATCATAACGGGTACCGTACCGTGCGATTGATCAATGGAACACGCAACCAACTAAAAACTAACTAACTATCTAGCTAAACAATCAATACCTCCATTGCGCTATAGCAGTGCTAATGTTATCGATGACATCGTCAATATAGCCCAGTGACTAAAGATGCTTTTCCGCAATTCCTTCACGAAAGAAGATACAGTAAATTTTCCGGAATTCTAATCAAGAACAGCTGCAAACATGAATAGTTTAAGTACATATCATTGGCAGCGAAACAAATTAAGTCATTTTATAAAAAGAAGTCTTCTGATTCAGATTCCATACCAGTTAGGTTTCTTTCGCAGTATGCTATGGTTCAAGCCCTCCTCACTCAGATAAAAAAGCATCTAGAAAACTACAGAATCTGTGTAAATAGTGTTTTTTGAAATGAATCATAAAACATAATCGCCACTTTTACGTTGTAGATCTCGAACTGAGTTGTCTGTAAGTTGTAGTTTAAAATATGCCATTAACACCTCCGTAACATTTGCTAACAATAAATTTTAATTTTTAAACGACTTGTCATAAGAATTGATGTAAAATGTGACCCCTGTCGAACTAGGTGTTGGATAAGATGATTGAAGTAACAACTACAAAGAAACCATAGGACTCTTTACAGAGATTTTGATCTTAACTCACTATAGGTTGCTATTGTCTATTGGTCAAGTAATTTATGGTAATGAAATTTGGGGAATACATTTGTCTAAGTAACACATTTAAGTGATTAATGTTGGAAGGTCACAGGTTACTGTTGGCGTGAGATAAGCAATTGCAATTGTAAAATGCTGGTACTTTAATAACCGATGTAACTGCCAAAGTATGCCTGGCTACACATTTGCATGCCATCCTGTAAACACGCACTGGTTTTGGATTTTGTCCTTTGACAATGGCTACATGGCCGAAACTGTAATAATGGTTTGCACAGATAAATAGTTTTACAGTCAAGAGCGACCATCATTTCATTTACAAAATCCCTCACAATTTTTTCGTATTTTATTAATTCTTTAGTTTCTGTTGTTTATTGAAATTCTAGTCATAATTCTGTAAATTTTGTACTGACTCGTTTCATGATCACGTAGCTTTGGTCTGCAGATTTCCACGGCTCCTGATAATAAAATAAAAGCAAATGAAGTGTTAGAATCATCATTGTTTCTCTTCTTTAGTAATAAAATAATTTGACAGGCTGTTGCATGTGGATAATGCTATTGAAAACGAGATCTTTGTTGTCTTGATTGTCCTTGTTGCTCGTGATGTTACAGAGCTTTCACGGGCTCAAGACTACTTCGAAGAACATAAGTTCCTATGCCAAAGTCGTTGTTTTTCTACTCATCTATCGGCTCCCTAGCTTCGTACCCAACCTTTCGAATTACCCAATCCTCTGTCCTCTGCGAATCACTATGAATTGTGTAGCGGAGGACATTTTTAATTGATCTTCACAAGCACTCGTCTGCACAGTACTGTTTGCGCGACGTCTGCGACACTGATACTTCAACCAGTAGAATATTCTTGTTTTCTATCACAGAAATCAAGTATTGAAGTTTTTTAAGCTCGTTTTCGCACGACCTCACCTAATGTGCGTCAGGAAAGATGTTAATCTTCTTTATTACACTCTCGCGCTCGCCAAACAGGCCCAAAATATTTCGCAACTCGCTTCCAACCACACACTCCACAAGCGATGATATGGCTTCCTGATATGGTTCCTGGGCAGTTGAGCGCCATTGAAATACATGTTGCGGAAGTGTTTTGCAGACGAAATGCAGTTTCTCGATATGGTATCAACGAATTAAATCATGCCATTTGTTTTAACCACAAGCAAGCATTTGTGGTCATTCCACATTTATATCTCTGCGTGTTGTTATTCCCAAACATTTGTATCACATTAATCTACACTCATGCTCATGAATTAAGGATAATGCTTATACATAGTGAAACAACGCCCTGGTGGGCGGTTTGCGGGTTTAAATCTCCTCGGGGTATGACTATGCGGTGCATTTGACATGCGGTCGTTGCACGGAGGCGCTGGCTGCAGTCCATATACGCAGATTTATGTTGGTGCATGTCAGAGTACGGTGCAGCGAGTAAGTGCGCAGACGTTTTCACACGTGCTAATGGTGACTGTGTTTTGAAAATCGCTCAAAGAACACATATTGCTGACGTTATGAGTGACAGAATACTAGGGCGACTGGTGGCTGGTCAAACACAGCTGGTCGTAGCGTGGGCCCTCTATGTGCCACAAAGTGTGATCTCAAGATTATGGCAACGATTCCAGCAAACAGGAAACGTGTCCAGGCGCTACAGTACGGGACGTCCACAGTGTACAACACCACAAGAAGACCGATATCTCACCATCAGCGCCCGCAGACGGCCACGAAATACTGCATGTAGCCTTGCTCGGAACCTTACCGCAGCCACTGGAACTGTTGTTTCCAGACACACAGTCTACAGACGACTTAACAGACATTGTTTATTTGCCCGGAGACCTGCAGAGTGCATTACACTGACCACTGGTCATTGGAGAGCCCGCAAAGCATGGTATCAAGATCACAGTACATGTTCATTGGAACAATAGTCCCAGGTTATGTTCACAGACGAGTCCAGGTATAGTCTGAACAGTGATTCTCCCCAGGTTTTCATCTGGCGTGAACCAGGAACCAGATACCAACTCCTTAATGTCCTTGAAAGGGACCAGTGTCGAGGTCGTGGTTTGATGGCGTGGGGTGGGATTATGATTGGTGCACGTACACCCCTGCATGTCTGTGACAGAGGAACTGTAACTGGTCAGGTGTATCGGGACGTCATTTTGCACCTCTATGTCTGCCTTTTCAGGGGTGCAGTGGGTCCCATCTTCCTCCTGATGGATGATATTGCACGTCCCCCCCGAGCTGCCATCGTGGAGGTGTACCTCGAAACAGAAGGTATCAGGCGAATGGAGTGGCCTGCTTGTTCTCCAGACCTAAACACCATCGAGTTCGTCTAGGATGGTCTCGGTGGACGTATCGCTGCACGTCTTCAAATCCCTACGACACTTCAGGAGCTCTGACTGGCACTGGTGCAAGAATGGGAAACTATACCCCACCAGCTGCTCGACCACCTGATCCAGAGTATACCAACCCCTTGTGCGGTCTGTGTACATGGTGATCATATCCCATATTGATGTCGGGTACATGCGCAGGAAACAGTGGCGTTTTGTAGCAGATGTGTTTTGGGACGGTTTTCTCAACTTGTCACGAATACCGTGGACTTACAAATTTGTGTCGTGTGTGTTCCATATGTACCTATGCTATTAGCGACAGTTTTGTGTAGTGCTCGTTGTATGGCACCACATTCTGCAATTATACTTAATTTATGAGCATGAGTGTAGTTGCGACTCATTTATCCTGCAGCCACAGGGTACCATTCTTTTACGTCGGACTATTAACTAACGTTATTCTTGAGTCAGTGGGTTATTTCCCATGAAGAGCCATGATTTTATTTTCGTTTGTTACTTTTCGGACCAACTGCTTTTCCGCAGTGGTAACACTGGCACCAAAGTTAATCGCTGTCGGGTAGGTTAGCACTAGGATGGGTAACCGTGCGGATCTGTTGCGCCCTGTTGGTAAGCAGGATGCAGTCAGTCCTTCTGAGGCCTACTGAGGAGCTGCTTGACTGAGAAGCAGCGGCTTCAGTCACGAAGACTGACAACGACTAGAAGAGTGGTTTGCTAACCACGTGCACCTCCATATCTGCATCTAGTGATGCTTCTGAGCTGATCGAGCGGTGTGTCGCTGTGGTTAGCACACTGGACTCGCATTTGGGAGGAGGACGGTTCAATCCCGTGTACGGCCACCCTGATTTATGTTTCCCGTGGTTTCCCTAAATCGTTTCAGGCATGTGCCGGGATGGTTCCTTTGAAAGGGCACGGCCGATTTCCGTCCCCATCCCTCCCTAATCCGAGCTTGTCCTCCGTCTCTAATGACTTTGCTGACGGCGCGACGTTAAACACTAATCTCCTCCTCGCTTCTGAGCTGAGGATGACACGGCGGTTGGTTGGTACCGTTGGGCCTAATAGGCTTATTCGGCAGAATTTAGTTCTACTGGTATTCGTGGGTCATATTCTCTTTCCCATAATTGATGTAACTTAAACACTGCTTTTGTAGCTCATCTTCACTTTCTTCCAAAATTGTTACATCCTCCGCATACAGAAAAATGTCAACAAATATATGTCTATCACTTCGTATACCCAGATCTACTTCCTGTGTCGAGTTCGTAACCAAATAATCTAGGTATATATCAAATATAGTTGGTAACAGGTTACCATAAAAAATGCTTCTCAGAATAAATCGTCTTCTGCGGAAAATCTGATTGGAACTAATACTATCTGCTAAATTATTTTTGTGTAACATGAGCAGTATCGGTCATATTATACTTCCCTCGGTCACATCTATTATTTGTTTATTTTTTGCAGACGATTCTTCAGTCAGGATAACGTGCTGTGTAATCGCCGGCAAGAAACTTTCGATCCAGTCGCAGACCTGTTAAGGTCAATCACATGCTGCGGTCTTCAGGTTGCAATCCAAATCTCAAATCCCTTATCTCAAATCTCTTATCTGACTCTCTCTCTCTCTCTCTCTCTCTCTCTCTCTCTTCAGTACATTTATTATAACACATACTTATTATGCTCTTACATATATGGCTAGTCATTGTGATGAAAACTGTGTATATCTGATTCCTGAAATAGAATTTGTCTTTCTGCCTGAACGTCCTAATCTAGCGAGGGTAAACAATCAAGTGAAGAGATCAAACGACAATAAAAAATTGATAAATCGGTATATTTTATTGCTGGTCACTACAGTGTGTATCGTTTATTGACACAGAAAAAGAACAGATTCCAGATAAAAATGAATGCAAATCCCCGTTCTATGCAGGTTAGCAGAAAACGTGCTCGAAAAAGTTTTCGCACAAACCATAATTGCAAGCCAAGTTGATCCAGAGCCCATACCCATAACCTTTACAAAACTGCAGCGTCTTAGTAGTGTTCTAGCCGAAGTTGAAAAAGCTCCTGATACTGGCGTGAACTGCCGGTTTCGTCTTTTTTTCTCCTTTTTTATTTTTTCATTTCCCCCCAAGGGAGCAGGCTCACAGCATATAAAACCGCTTTCCAGCCGAAACTAACACACATTCAGAAGTAGTTTCGAAACTGTAAAGAAACGAATAACAGTAAACGATGTTTTAAGAAAAACGCATCGGTGGGACGTTTTAAGCATTTGAAATTACTATATTACACTTAAAACATAATCTCTGATTTTGTTGTTAACGCTGCTATGCTATAATGGTGACGTTTGTGGTGCTAGTTCTGTCGGCGGGTCCTCTTATATCGGTCTCTTCTGTATCATGGGATAAACCTACGTGATACGGGTGGCGTGCCGTCTGGTGGTGCAGACCTGTAATCACAAGCCAAGTACATCCAAAATGCAAAATCACTAGTTTAAAGGCTAAGCTCATTATCATATCGTCAATAAGCTAAACAGTAACAAATATTACTACATCCACATGAATTTTCACTGTAGTAACAGGCATCTTTAGTGTACAAGAATAAAGGGCTAAACCTCATTCACCTTTTTTCATTTCCACACGAAGGAGCAGGCAGACAGCGGATAACCTGCTCTTTCAGCTGAAGGCTGTACAAATTTAAACGGAGTTTCAGAATATGTAAAAAACATAGATACCAACAAAAGGCGCTGTTTAAAAAAACGCATCGCTGGATAGTTTCTAAGATTTTTTAATTTTTTTCATCAATTAATATTAAAGTTACAATAAAATTGCAAATGATGATGATAACGCTGCTATGGTATAAAGATGATGCTGGTGTTACCAGTTCCGCCCAGCGGTTCGTTATATATAATTCTCTGCTATACCACGTGACCAAACCCACATGATACGGATGGTGTGCCTATCGTCGTTTCGCAGTGGGCATCTGAGACGCTGCTGTCTACACGGGATACCTGAAAAATAATTGCCATACAGGGTGACGCCATTAAAAGTGTCCCAGAGAACACAGTTCCAGGGTACAAAGAAACAGCATAGGAAAAAACAGTACTAACCTGACTGTAGCAGATGTTGAAAGTGGCCGCCATTCATCTCTTCGCACTTTTCACCTTGGTGAGCAAGTTGCTGAAGGCGAATCGAAGCTGGACTACTAGAATTGCTGCAGTCTCATCTGTGATGTTGTGCTGCAGTTCTTGAAGACTATGAGGGTTGTTGCGATGCACCTTCGACATGAGAGCTCCCCATAAAAAGAAATCGCATACTGACCGATATGGTGCCTGGGTGGCCGCTAGGGCTGACCTTTGTTAACAACTCTGTCAGGCGTTAAGACTGCGTAAATGTGCTCCAAGTTCGGCCTTCTGCATGGGCGGTTGGAAGTAGGTGTAGATCTTTTCCTCCTCCGTTAATCCTTCCACAAATTCACCTCCAATGGTATACACTCGTCCCGGCCACTTTTATTTGCCCCACCCTGTATTAGCACGACTAAGTGACGGTCCGCGGAACAGCGGGTAGGTTATATACAATAATTTACTAATTTTATAGTAAATAATGTAGAATATAGCGTTATAAATGTGTCGATTACTCAACGACTATTTGTTGATGGGACTTTATCCAGTGAGGATCATTTAGTCTGTGCAACTCGTTTAATCTTTGCGTTTGCTAGCCGTTACAGTGAGTCCATAAAATTTCACTATCATTTCAAAAAATCATAAACTGGAAACTAATAGAGAGAGATAGAGGGCCGTGGTTTGTTGTAAAACGTTTAGCAGGTCTCAAAGTCTTTTCTTTGATATTTGTTGCAGACTCGGAGTGCATCAGAATGACGACAGACAAGGAGAAAGTGCAAAGATCGACACCAGAATCGTTGGGCACCACCAAAAACAAGCATAATAAAGAGGTTTCAAAACCTTTCAAGAGACAGGCAGTGTCGAAGACTGTTGCTGTGCCTCGGGCATGCGTTGACAGAGTGCAAGCAGCCTTCCAATGCAACCCCTATAAGCCAATACGGTATGCGTCATGTGAACTGCAGGTTTCAAGATCAGCTACCAATAAAGTACATGAATGTATTCGCAATTGCGATATGGACAATCATCAGCTGTATTTATAATTTTTTGGAACATTGCACCAGGAAAAAAGCGATCTGTTATATTGCAACTCATTTAATAAACATAGTTGTGGTCGCATATAAAATGTTAACTTTTATTTTTAGATGACCGGTTTCGATCTTCTAAATAGATCATTTTCAGATGTATTTACGGCAGTAAGAATCGCTGGCGTGGAGCAGGTCCTTCCATGCTGGCGTGGAGAATGTTGCTCAGATGTTCATCTGATGATGATTTCTTTAGATGATCGAACCAGTCAGCTAAAAATAAAAATTAACACCTTACATGCCACCACGGCTGTACGTTCTAAATAAGTTACATCAGTTGTATATTGGAATGACGACTATGAAAATTCCGCAAAATTCACTCACGACAGATTAAGCAGATGGAAACTTTATTTACAGGAATTTAATTTTACAGTAGTTCACATTGCCGGCACACAAAATGTTATAGCAGACGCAGTTTCTCGTTCTCTCAGCAACAATCAGCATGACATCGCAACCAACTTCTGCAAAGCAAATTTCAGCGTTATGTACATTCAGCAAGTTGCATTTGAAAATTTTATTTCGTCGTCATTACAGGACATAGCAAAAGAGCAAAGTAAAGACAATGTGTGGAAAGAAATTAAACACCTTTGTCAAGATAAGAATTATGTTACGATTAGAAACCATTACACTGTACGCAATGACATTCTGTTTCGCCGCTCTCACCCTGACAGCAACAATTGGTTATTATGCATTCCTGACGAACTGGTTAACAAATTAATCTGGTACACTTGTAACGCCGGAAATGCATATCCTCCTATTTCCATCTATTGTACTATTACTTTTTTCCTTGTTTTGTTACCTCAAGATACGACACTTCTGTCTCTTTATATATTGTAATTGCTTTACTGTTTGGATATATATATATATTTATGCACTTATGTCGATGTATAATTGGTTTGTTTCTTAAATATTATTTGTAATTTTACGCTGGGTCTTGCCTAGGGAAAACTGCTATCGAACGATTACATCGATGGGTCGTGTGAAGAATCAAAGTGTGTAGGATCTTTGGTAGTGTTAACTCTGCCGCGTGGAGCGCGAGCAGGGCAGAGAGAGTCTGGCTGGAGTAGCGAGTGGAGCAGGTGTGTTGCATGTAATTGCGCTCGACTCGCGATGATAGTTTCTGACATGGTGTCGCGGACGGGAAGCATTAGCTGGCGCACATCAAGAGCCCGTTTCGCCTGGTGACCGTGTCGAGAAGAAGGCGCGCCAACATCCAGCTTCTGCAACAGCGACGGCCGACAATGAGTGACTGTCGCCACCTCCTCGATCGACGGCTTCAAACCTTCAATCAACCAACAAGGAAGACTAAAAGCACGTAAAGTTTCAGAACTGTATGGCAGACCTCAGCTTTTCAAATTGTTCCATTTGCCTCGCAAAATTACAGCAACTTAGCATGAACCTTTGTTGCTCATTGTCCCAATTGCATTGCCAAGCAGGGTCCCTTCCTTTTCCGAAATGAACCCGAGTGTCGTTGAAATACAAACGCCAGCATTAAAATAATATAATTAGATTTCACTGCTTTAATTTAAAAGTTCAGTAGCTGGCTACAATATTTAGGTTACACGAGCACAAATTTAGAGTGCGAGTTTTGTTAGCATATTTTAGCTTACCTGTGACTGCAGCTCAGCTTGGTACGTACTAAATTTTACTATTGTTAATAGTTCAGAATCATTTAATTCAAGTTCAAAGTAAAATCTCTTGTTTCTAAATTGCGTAGAGTCTAGTTGCTTTTGAAATGATTGTTGAGGTAGTCCAAGACTAACCGTATTTTACTGGATTTCGATGTGCTTCAGAAAGAAAGCTCACTATTAACTTCAGTCACTAAATTAACTTTCGATTTTCCGGTTTTATTAATTCTTTTGCTAAATTAAGTCAGAGTGTAGCGAAATTTATTACTTCTGACAAACTTTCAGTTTTCACACTACACGTGTCAACCTTCAGTTGCCACGCTTCTAGTGTTAATTATATGTGTAATAACCTTTCTTTTTCAGTTACTATAGTAATTGTCCTTAGGACTGGCGACCGTGATTTCCCCCAAATCTCAAATATCTAATTACCGCTAGTTAATTGTTAACGTAACGGCCGCACATTTACTTTCTTTATTAACTTTACCCCTTTTCAAAATTAATTTCCACTAGTTTCATTTGCATTTTTCCTTTCATTTAGATGTAACCCTTTCCTCCCTCTTTACCGATAGATTAACTTCGGTGACGATTGCTTTTCCCAAATTTCCATTAGGTACACGCGGTTTAATTTTTCACTGTCATTAAGGTCGATAAGTGAGGGGGGAGGTTACACGTGGCGACCTGGTGACTGGACAATCTTCGGATTTGAGGTTGTTCTGGACACGAATTTTGTATGTTGCGAATCTCGTAACGAAGTACTGGTTACGTACAGCGAGAATAAGTAGTGGGAGTAATCCTAATTATATTTGAGATTTGGCATTTATATTGAAAATTATTAAAATGAGTGAAGGCAACAATTGCCAAAATTTGGTAGACTTGGATACGGAACAATCGGTCGAACAGTGGGAAACGCGCACCGCGGTACCCATTGTTCAGGGGCAGGCGGCTAGCATGAAAGACGCGACCGCCGAAACGCAACAAAGAGCAGAAATGGAATTCCAAACTTTAGAAAATGTTTCGGAATCGGAAGTGAAAATCAAATCTGAATCCCTTGATGACGAATACGGGGGGAAAATTAAAGAGGAAGCCGCTGCGGAAGTAAAACCGGTAGTTTCCGGGAATTCAACTGATTTATTGAATGTTTTGATTAACGAAATCAAGAGTCAATCGGTCAAGCTAGAAGCTCAGGCTGCCAAGCAAGAAGCTCAGGCTGCCAAGCAAGAAGCTCAGTCTAAAAAATTTGAACGGATGCTAGACAATCAGAACAAAGCTATTAACGTTATTATCAACAATGTTGGAGTTGTTAACACAAAAGTTGATAAAATCAAAGAAGATATAGTTGTAATTAATACCGAAATCGGTAATCTTAAACAGGAAATGATAGGCGTTCAGGCGGAAATTGCGAGCATAAATACTCGTTTTGATTCCGAAATTAGCAGAATCGAGAAAAGTGTAGGAGACGCAGTTGCTCCGATCATCGAGAATAAGGTGACGGAACAAATTCAATTAGTGAGAAAAGAGGATCATCAGAAGGTGGAAACTTTAAAGGCTTTAGTATCCGAAGTAGATACCAAAGTGACGAAGCAGGCTAATACCTGCGGAGAGAAAAAGAGGGAAGTGGAAACGCTTGCGACAACCATTTGCCAAGTGATTACGAGGGTGTCGGAATTAGAAAGGAAACTTGACGAAAAACAGAGCTATGTGCCAATCTGTGCACATAGTTCGGAGTTGTTGACGAAAGAGGAGCGGTTCGACCCCTTGAAAAAAGGCGGTATACACCCGACGGATTTCATTAAAAATTGTGAAAGAGTTTTACCCAGATCATGGACTAATGAGAGAAAAATTAATGCAATTATTGATGTGTTGGCTGGTGATGCCAAGCGTTGGGGCTTAAACCTCAACATTACGAACCTGACTTTTGACGAATTTAAAAATTTGTTTCTGGCTGAATACTGGTCAGAGCAAAAACAGCAAAGTGTCTGGCGCGAATTTGTCGTATCGAGGCCTTTCGATGCGAATTCGCGCGGCTCGATGAAGGAGTTTTGTGAGGGCTGGATCCGCAAGTTGGAATATTTGCGTGATCGCCGCACGGAATCCGAAATAGTCTGGGAACTCTACAAAAAGCTTCCAGATGATACAAAACGCTACGTAGGAAGCAATTACAGGACAATAAATGATTTCCTGGAAAGAGTGGAGGACGAGGACAATTGGCGCAATAATCGCGACAGTGGTAGAGGCCGTGGTAACAACAACGGGTACCACAGCAACCACAACAACGATAACAATGGGAATAATGCATACCGCAACCATGGCAGCAATAACAAAAATGGTTCGGACCGTAATAACAATCTGTACAATGCAAATAATAACAGGAATGACGGAAACCAGTATCACACTAACGTGATACGGGCTTCACAGAATAGTAATGACGCCAGAGGGTGTGACCAGCCGCCTCAGCAGTATCCGGGGAGCGTATCTGCTGGGACGAGACAGGGAAACCATTACCCGCGCCGGTGAGGGGCCGACCGGGCGTGGAGAAATTTTGGCGGCCCAATAACAGGAGAAAATCCAGGTGTCGTCGTTATGAAAATTCCGTGTGGAATAATCAACGGCGGGAGAGTGTGCCAGTGTTAGGAGAAAGGAGTGCGCCCACAAGTAGTAGATCAGCTGTAGACACGGCAGTAGGAAGTACATTCACTGTCAGTGAGAACAATTTAAGTAGTGTTCCGAAAATCGATTATAAAGTGGCAGCTGTAATACCCACAGCGGAACTGGAGATTGAGTTTAAGAATGATTCGTAAGTGTTGAAAGAAGATCAGATGTCGGATAAAACGTCGGTCATCGAGCGAGGAGATGCAGAGAGGGATGAGGTCTGGTTAAGGCAGTTCGGTCGCTTATACGACGAACTAAGAGATTATAGGGGCCTGTACGGGAGAAGTGTTTATGGGGAGCGCGGGCAGGATTTGCCGCGTCTCGTCCCGCAGGAATATAGTGATTGTGAAGTGATAGAAAGTTCTGGCCCTAACCGGCAGACTTTACTAGAAATAGTTGATGTTAATGGGGAGCACGAGCAAGATGCGTCGTGTTTCGTCCCGCAGGAGTTGAATGTTGAAGTAGTAACGGAAAGTTCTGGCCCTAACCGGCAGACTTTACCGAAAGTTGTAATGGTAGAAGTAGCCGACCCATCCGACGCGAACATCCAGTTTAAACATTGCGAGAGTATTAAGGAGAAAGATTACGAAAATTTTAGTGATAGCCGGACACGATTGGTAAAAAACCACGTAGATTACAGTGTGTATGAGGTTAGAGCTGACGTTATACGGTCAGACGATAACAGTGTGGGTTGCGCAGATCTAGAGGAAGTAATTGCAGATACTACTGGGCACATTTCTCCAGGTATATTGGCAGATGAGATCAATCTGGCTAAAGAGGAATCAACGAAGGTGACAATTAGTGAATCGATAGCAATGCAACACTCACTAGTTGACGAGTTACAGGAAAAGGTTTCGGTATTGGAGGCGAAGCTACAGACTAAGCCTCAGGACAGACGTGTTGAAATTAAAACTGTATGTGAACAGAGGCTGAAAAAGCCGCCAGATAAACCGGATTTAGGATCAAAGCCGGATGGTTTTTTCTGGAATGACCTGGATATAGACGAGGATTTACTGTGGGAAAATAAAGAAACAGTCGAGGACAAGTGTAGACAGATAGTAGTGTCTGTTAATATGCACGACCTACACCTAAACGTGTTGATTGACACCCGTGCAGAATTGAGTGCTGTATCTGGGAAAATATTTGAGTTACTGAAAGACAGACCTGGCATCGTAGTTATGCCAGTAACAGGAGTGAAAATTATCGGTGCTACTGGGAAGGCCAGTAAACCGGTCACAAAACAGATTTTTGTCAACTTCGAGATATGTGGGACACGATTTGAACAAGAGTTTGTCGTCGTGCCAGACTTAACTACGGAAGTAATTATCGGGTTAGATTGGCTATTAAAGTACCGTGCAGTGATTAATTGCGAAAGCAAAACTTTGACATGTACGTCACAAGATAAAACAATAGTGGTTAGCTTTGACGGGGCAGGAGACGGTGTGCATAGGCAATACCAGCCTATACACATTGTTAACTGTCCGGATGGTATTGATGTAGGTATGAATTTGAACTGCCGTAAAGTGAGGAATCTCGGCATTGACAAAAGTGTAGAAAGTTTAGTGGAAGAGATAATCAAATTCCCTCCACGGATTAACATTAGTATTGGTGTGAAAAAAAGATCGTTTGCGAGAAGTAATGAAGCTTAAAGCCGATGCTCACATACGTCGTCATGACGCTAAAGCGCGTTTTGCTAAGTTTGCAATCGGAGACTTAGTACTTGTAAAAGCTCATGAGAAATCGAGCGAGACAGACAATGAAATCTCTAAATTTAAGTTTGTTTATAATGGACCATATAAAGTCATTGGTATACCTCACACAAATGCTTATTGCTTAGAGTATCCAAGCTCTGGAAAACGATTAGGTATACGGAATATAGTAGACTTGAAATTGTACCAACCTAGGATCGATTAATACCACACAATGGGTAATTTGTGCAGTATGTAGATATAGAGTGTAAGATTTAAGGATGTGCCATGTGGCGATGCTTTTGCCTGACCTAGAGGTCATTAAAGAAGTTGTAATTAATAAGTAATTTATGTTGATTAAATGATTTAAGAGTTACTGAATATTAATCAATTTAAAAATCCAAGCTGCTAGTTTAAGTTTTCAGCTGAGTCACAGTAGATTAAGCAATATAAATATGATTTTGTAACTAGCTGTGAGATCCCATGAATATGTGTTTTACTAGTCTTTGCCGATGTACTTAGACGCTGTTTTAAGTTTCAGGCTTGTACATGTGTGATGATGGACAGTGTTGAGTTATCCACTGTGATAGTGTTTATGGACTCCTTGAGATTGCTCGGGAGTGAGTTTTTCGGAAAGAATTCAGTGAAACGGACGTTCTGGAAATGCCGTTACACAGGCGAGTGAGATCAAGCGTGCCGCACAGGCGGGCGCAACAATACTGGCGAGGCGGTGCCGCTGTCGGCTCTTGGGCCGCTGTCGGCATTCTTTGTACTTGCGAGTACGGAAGGCGGAATTGTTTTTCTTCCTGGACAGCTGAAAGAATTCTACTGTCAATATTTATGTTTTTTTCGATCTGATGTGTGTTATTTTCTTGTTTAGCGTTTAATGGACTCCCATGACGAGAATATTAATTATGAAAGGGTTATGTAAAAATGTGTATTCTATGTAATTAATTATTAATTTGCGTATTTTGATCTACCTGTTTTTATGACCATGTACTCTGATTAATTTTGTAAATAGTAGTCAATTTCTTGATACTGTTAGGAATTTTGACGATTTTGGAATAGCTAAACCATTTTCTATATCTTCTATGAATTTTAATATGTTGTCAACCTGTTTTATTTTGTGCAAGATGACAGAGTGGAATAAGATTAGGAGTGTCTCCACTCAGTTATTATGGTCTAAAAATTGATTTATGGTTAATTAGACGAATGCTAAATTTTGTTGATGTTTTGAGCATATGCATTTCCGCTGTTTCTTTTTTGGGACATTTTCTGAGTCTGTTTACGTTACACGAACATCCTCAGACAATGTGGGGCACGTGTAACGCCGGAAATGCATATCCTCCTATTTCCATCTATTGTACTATTACTTTTTTCCTTGTTTTGTTACCTCAAGATATGACATTTCTGTCTCTTTATATATTGTAATTGCTTTACTGTTTGGATATATATATATTTATGCACTTATGTCGATGTATAATTGGTTTGTTTCGTAAATATTATTTGTAATTTTACGCTGGGTCTTGCCTAGGGAAAACTGCTATCGAACGATTACATCGATGGGTCGTGTGAAGAATCAAAGTGTGTAGGATCTTTGGTAGCGTTAACTCTGCCGCGTGGAGCGCGGGCAGGGCAGAGAGAGTCTGGCTGGAGTAGCGAGTGGAGCAGGTGTGTTGTGTGACGCTCCCGCGAGTTGCCGCGCTTTCGGGGTTTGGCAGCATGTAATTGCGCTCGACTCGCGATGATAGTTTCTGACATGGTGTCGCGGACGGGAAGCATTAGCTGGCGCACATCAAGAGCCCGTTTCGCCTGGTGACCGTGTCGAGAAGAAGGCGCGCCAACATCCAGCTTCTGCAACAGCGACGGCCGACAATGAGTGACTGTCGCCACCTCCTCGATCGACGGCTTCAAACCTTCAATCAACCAACAAGGAAGACTAAAAGCACGTAAAGTTTCAGAACTGTATGGCAGACCTCAGCTTTTCAAATTGTTCCATTTGCCTCGCAAAATTACAGCAACTTAGCATGAACCTTTGTTGCTCATTGTCCCAATTGCATTGCCAAGCAGGGTCCCTTCCTTTTCCGAAATGAACCCGAGTGTCGTTGAAATTCAAACGCCAGCATTAAAATAATATAATTAGATTTCACTGCTTTAATTTAAAAGTTCAGTAGCTGGCTACAATATTTAGGTTACACGAGCACAAATTTAGAGTGCGAGTTTTGTTAGCATATTTTAGCTTACCTGTGACTGCAGCTCAGCTTGGTACGTACTAAATTTTACTATTGTTAATAGTTCAGAATCATTTAATTCAGGTTCAAAGTAAAATCTCTTGTTTCTAAATTGCGTAGTGTTAAGTTGCTTTTGAAATGATTGTTGAGGTAGTCCAAGACTAACCGTATTTTACTGGATTTCGATGTGCTTCAGAAAGAAAGCTCACTATTAACTTCAGTCACTAAATTAACTTTCGATTTTCCGGTTTTATTAATTCTTTTGCTAAATTAAGTCAGAGTGTAGCGAAATTTATTACTTCTGACAAACTTTCAGTTTTCACACTACACGTGTCAACCTTCAGTTGCCACGCTTCTAGTGTTAATTATATGTGTAATAACCTTTCTTTTTCAGTTACTATAGTAATTGTCCTTAGGACTGGCGACCGTGATTTCCCCCAAATCTCAAATATCTAATTACCGCTAGTTAATTGTTAACGTAACGGCCGCACATTTACTTTCTTTATTAACTTTACCCCTTTTCAAAATTAATTTCCACTAGTTTCATTTGCATTTTTCCTTTCATTTAGATGTAACCCTTTCCTCCCTCTTTACCGATAGATTAACTTCGGTGACGATTGCTTTTCCCAAATTTCCATTAGGTACACGCGGTTTAATTTTTCACTGTCATTAAGGTCGATAAGTGAGGGGGGAGGTTACACACTCATTTAAGTTACCCACATTACGGAGCTAGAAAATGTTTTCTTATACTGAGACAGAACTGTTATTTTGCCAACATGGAGAAACGTATTCGACGAGTTTTAGCGTCATGTAAAATTTGCCAGAAAGCTAAGTCAGACACCACTTCACATATTCCTCCATTATATCCCATTGTACCTGTTAAATTAAGACACATGGCCGCAGTAGACATTTTTGGTCCGATTCCGAGAACTAACAGAGGTTTTTGCTACATCTTTGTCGCTGTTGAACTCACTTCAAAATTTGTTACCTTCACTCCGTTACGAAAAGCTACTGCTAAAACTGTTTCGAAAGCACTTGTAAAACATTTTCTATTTCATGTAGGGCATGTGTTAAAAGTAATTTCTGATAATGGATCACAATTTCTTTCCGCTATATGGACACGCATGTTACGAGCTAGAAACATTTCTCCGATCTGTATATCCAAGTACCATGCTTCTTCGAACCCATGTGAACGATTAATGAAAGGATTTGGTAAACTGTGTAGAATATACTGCCACAAAAGACATATTGATTGGGACACACACATATTCTCATTCGAAGATGTAATTAATTCCATTCCAAATGAATCCACTATGCTATCTCCGTCTGCTATACTGAAAAACGTTGAACCACCAAACAAAATTAAAGAATTAGTAAACTTTCCTGCATCTCGTCGACTACGACACCATGAAATCATTAACATTGCGCTGAACAACATCAAACGTGCCGCAGAGCGCCGGAGAAGACAGCAAAAACAGGTTTGTACACGCCGAGACTTTCACATTGGACAGAAGATATTAGTACGTACACACTATTTATCCAGCAGAATAAAAGGTAAGTGCAGTAAATTTGAACTTCTATACGCAGGTCCATATCGGATTCGCAGCATTCCTCACCCCAATGTAGTACACGTCGAAACTTTGAGGACCAGAAAAAGCAAGGGGAACCACCATGTATACAATGTTAAACCCTTTATTGAATGAAACCACTTTATGATGTAACATGCTATGATGCCATTTCCTAATCTTTATGACCACTTATGCGATTATATTCACATGACTAATTACTGATGATTATCGTATTTTTCTTGGCAAGTGCCCGGCAAGGTAAGGTTAGCAGGTCGCTTTTCTTGTCGTTACACATCAGACCGTGCACATTTTCCATTTTTTTAATGTATGTACGATTGTTTTCCTGTTTTGTTTGTATACATTATGAAATAGCTAAGACATAGCAAACACCAGTTGACTTCGACATTTTTGCCCTATGATATCTCAATATCGTGACTGTTTTACATTTTTCTTTTTGCTGCTGCATTGTGATATTCTGTGTACATTTTTGCATCTGGACACTGTCAATGTCTTTGACATATTACGATTTCTGTCATGTTATGCTGTATGCTTAATTATGTTACCATAAACCAGTCATTATTTAGTGGGTATATGATTTAAATGCAAGACATTAATCTTTGTTCATCAATTTCAGAAAGAAATGATGCGTAAAGGAAATAAATTAAACAGAAATGGGAATTTCACCTTCGAAGTGATCGAAAGAAGATGCAAACCTAGTGAGGAAGAGTAAATGGATCAGGAGTAACAAGCATTAACAAGAATATACTATCCACATCGTAAAATAGCAGTCTTAACTAATTTTTTCTTTCAGAATACAAGGCGATTAATGCAAGCTGTCTGACAGAACTACACATCTTAGTTTTAGTGATGTAATATGCTATAGATAAGGAATAGTTGTGTAATGAATAATGAAGTGATTTTTTTTTGCAGATGATAATGAATGCTGATGAAGAGTAATGATGAAGAATGTGCTACTATGAATAATGAAGTTTTTCTTTACAGGTGATGATAATAATGAAGTTAAGATAATATGGATACTGAAGTTTTTCTTTACAGATGAGGATGATGATGAAGTTTATGTATTTATGCTATGTAGTTATTTAAGCATTTGTTGCAGTTTGTTTTGACAGTATGTTTTATATCGTATGGTATGATGACTGAAGGTTTTAGAAAGGACAGCTATGGAACACATTTTTTTATACACATTTCACTACCTGTTAATTCGAAGTTCACTACTTTTCAGCATAGTATGCGTTTCTTCTTTCTGCTCAATAATCCATTTTCTATTTTTTTTTCAGGAGAAGCCTTTCATGATAGTTACTAAACTTGTTACTTATTAAGCCTATACTAGTACTTGCATTTTTTTTTATCCACTTGTGTCACAACCTTGCTACAGCTGACTCATGAAGAATGACGCTACACATTTTTCATTTACAGGAACAACCCAGAGGCAATTTTTTTTTCTTTTTCTCTTCTTGCTTTCCCTTATAATTACCCAAAGCAATGCATTGCTAACTAACTAGCACAGAAACAAAAAAAAATGTATTACCAGTCCCAAATAATGCTACTAGTTTAAGAGAATTCTGAATAATACTGATCAGCTGTGAATAGTATGTCACTTCAGTAATGACTTCTTAATGATACAAAAAAAATATATAAAATAATGCTTTGTAACTGGCAAATAACTGCCATTGTTTATTGTAATGAGACTACTTATAATGCCCATGATTATTAATGCTATGACTGTAATTAACTGATTTTTAATCATGACTTCTTAATGGTGTGTATCACCAGTTTCAAATAATGCTACTCATTTAAGAGAGTTCTGAATAATACTGAATGATGAACAATGTTTTATACTATTCAATACTTGCTGGCCATTAAGTGCCGATAATTAATATAACTAAATGAATTATGTTACTAATTATGCCATTAATTAGATCCTGTTTTCAATGATGACTTTTCATGTTTTGGTAATTGGCCAATGAGTGCCAATAATTTGTATAACTCAATGAATTATGTTAATGCTATGCCAATAATTGACTCTCCTTTTCAATGATGACTTTTGATGAACATTATTCTGTCATTCTAAATATGCTTAGTGACTGGCCAAGGACTGCCACCGTTTATTGTAATACGATTACCCATGATGCCAATAATTTAATTTTATGAACATTATTCTGCAATACTAAATACATGGTACAGAAATGTTCAGTAACTGGGCTATGAATGCCGCAAACTACTAATGTAATTCTCAATGAAGACTACTATGTGACTTAATGTCCTTCACCTTCTGACCTAACTACCTGGAATTACTGTAATATCCATTTGCCCTGTCCATCCTCATGATCATGGAGCACTATATTTGGTTTTTGCACTAATTCTACGTTGGTGTGCCTTGTAAGAGCGTGGTGTTGACACACCATGCTGTCCACCACCGTGAGCGATGAAGACGTTATTATGGTGCCACTGTTTGGTGTACCTGATGTACTGCCAAAATGATAACAGGGAATATTACTACGACATTTCAGTGTCTTGGATACGCTGATAAATACTTCTGGGAAAAGAACTGCAAATTGTCTCACTTGGTGTTGTACTTCTGTGGAAAGATATGGACTTTCAGTGCAGCTGCGTGCAATCTAAGTGCTACAACCATGATGCAATCCTTCCTATTCCTTCCCTAATTCTTGTAAAATGAAAAGGTCATATACAGTGCGTGTGCACTTCCTTTCTTTTGTTAATAAGATCAGTTATCCTGAAATTACTAAAGACTTCTATAGTGCATGTGCACTTTATTACACTCCTTGATTTGTTTGTTTGTTGTAGAAAAATACTAGAGAGTACTACAGTCCATGTGCACTTTTGTCATTTGTCAATATGATTTGTACTCATTAGGTTTATTTGTCGTAAAAATATTAGAGAGTTTTTCAATGCGTGTGCACTTTATGCCATTTGTACTCATTGCGTATATATTTTGTGACTTTCTGATATGCTCTGTACTACAGTGCGTGTGTATTTTTGCCGTTTATTTGTTATGAAAATGCTAAAGAGTTTTTCAGTGCATGTGCACTTAATGTTATGTGTTAGTATGTTTTCTACTGAACTTCAGTGCCTGTGCACTTTTCTCATTTTTCAATATGATTTGTACTCATTCTGTATACCTTTTATGATATGTTCAATACTTCAGTGCGTATGCACTTACGTCATTTGTTACTCATTGTATATACATTTCGTCATTTACTGATATGTTCTGAACTGCAGTGCATGTACACTCATGTCACTTGTCAACATGATTTTTTACCATTCTGTTTATTTGTTCTGAAAATGCTAAAGAATTTTTTCAGTGCGTGTGCACTTTGTTATCTATCAAATAATTTGTATATACATTTTTCTGATTTGCTGATATGTTTTGTACTCATTTTGTCTTTGTCTGAAATGTTTTGTACTCGGTGCAAGTGCACCACATTTAATTCATGTACTACATCTGAATATTCTGTAAATTGTAAAAGTTGATTAATTAAAGAAAAAATTTTGCCGCGCTTGGCAAGTCCAAATGACTCACCATCGCTGCCAAATTTTTGCCCCCCAGTGGAGAGTTATGAAACACGTATGTTGTGTGGCGGCGATGGCGAGGCATTGCAGAGTCTCTGACCAGAGAGCTATTTGTCGTTCCTAGTCTGCGCTTGACCGCGCGAGAGAGCAGTTCAGTTGCGGTCTAGTTGCGAGAGAGTTTAGTTGTGTGTGAGGAGTCGGCGGGCGTCGACATGGCACTCTGGTCAAGATTCAGGACGAGGTATATTTTTAAATAAGGTAATGAAGCAGCATTGCGCACATTTGATAATGTAATGTAAATTAACTGTAACTAATTTGTTCAAGAATCGCCGCAATAATAATTTTGTTTTAAACCAACCATTTTTAACAAAGAATCCTTTTTGAAAGAATATTTGCCTTACATTTCCATAAAGAAAAGTTCCCTTTAACTTCAAAAAAAATATTTTGCGATGCATTTCCTCCAACCTATGGCGAAAAATAAGAGCAGATGCAGTTTTACTGAGGTAAGAATTTGAGTTTAATCAGGGCCTAAGATCGACATTTCGGTCTATTTGCATTTTCATTGTCACTGAGATTTCATTTTTTTATTGAATTGACTTACATTTTTGTGGGCAGCTTATACCTGGGTCAGATTGCTAATTTTTATTTAATTGCCATTGTCAATAAATCATTTTATTTTGCGGGGAGGTCACACTTAGCTCTATGCCTATTCTCATTTAAAATATTATTATAAAATATCTCTGGGGAGGTTACAACGTCAAGGACCACGTGTACACACCATTCAGTAACAGTGCTACCCTTCACACACGACCGACCGGGATGGTGCAGTGGTTGGCACACTGGAGTCACAGTCAGGAGCACGGCAGTTCAGAACCACGTTCGGCCATCCAGATTTAGGTTTTCCGTGACTTCCCTAATTCGCTCCAGGCAAATGCCGGGATGGTGCCTTAGAAAGTGCACGGCCGATTTGCTCCCCATCCTGGACACACTCTGAGCTGGTACTCCGACCCTAATGGCCTCGTTGTCGACGGGACGTTAAACCCAGTTTTCCCTCTATCTTTCCTTCCTTCCTTCCTTCCCTCGCTCACGAATCCGTGAAGCAGTCACAACTGCTGCAGTGCTGATTTATACAAGGACTGATATCGAATATCGCCTTGATATTCTACGAGTGATGAGTGTGGTAACGCATTGATATTGTGGCATAACACAAAAAAAACTTTGAGAACTGATAAAGGCTTTATACCGGTGATACCATACAGATATCGCGTGACCCATCAAAGCTGGAAATGCGAAGGCGATAGCACAGACATTATCGAGAGCTTGCTACAATCTGCAACGATGGCGTTCCCAAAGACCACGCTTCCCGTATCAGTTTTGCAGCGTCCTCACACTGAGGCCATTATAGTGCCGAGCACGTCAGAGTTCAGCCCAGTTTGTGACCTCCTCTGAAGAGCCTACATGGTACAGGACCAAAGTGATGGTTAAGGTCCCAGAGGAACAGGATGTTCTTAATGTTCAACATTGTGCTGCAAGAGAGTGTATCAAGTGATGCTTTGCTAGTCAATGACAACCGTAAATCGTCAAGTACTTCTGTGGCAAAGAAGTGTGTCTAAGTTAAGGCAATCTTTTTTCGTTAATGTAATAAAGTGAAGCGATATTTCATGTGTTCTAGTTTGATGTCCACCTCATCGAGCTATCGAAGAACCAACGGTAGCAGCTGGACGATAGTATACTACTGGCCTTCAAAATTGCTACACCACGAAGATGACGTGCTACAGACGCGAAATTTATCCGACAGGAAGAAGATGCTGTGATATGCAAATGATTAGCTTTTCAGAGCATTCACACAAGGTTGGCGCCTATGGCGACACCTACAACGTGCTGACATGAGGAAAGTTTCCAACCGATTTCTCATACACAAACAGCAGTTGACCGGCGTTGCCTGGTGAAACGTTGTTGTGATGCCTCTTGTAAGGAGGAGAAATGCGTACCATCACGTTTCCGACTTCCCTAATTCGCTCCAGGCAAATGCCGGGATGGTGCCTTAGAAAGTGCACGGCCGGATTGTAGCCCATCACGATTGCGGTTTATCGTATCGCGACATTGCTGCTCGCGTTGGTCGAGATCCAATGACTGTTAGCAGAATATGGAATCGGTGGGTTCAGGAGGATAATACGGAACGCCGTGATGGATCCCAACGGCCTCATATCACTAGCAGTCGAGATGACAGGCATGTTATCCGCATGGATGTAACAGATCGTGCAGCCACGTCTCGATCCCTCAGTCAACAGATGGGGACGTTTGCAAGACAACAACCATCTGCACGAACAGTTCGACGATGTTTGCAGCAGCATGGACTATCAGCCCGGAGACCATGGCTGCGGTTACCCCTGACGCAGCATCACAGACAGTACCTGGGTGCACGAATGGCAAAACGTCATTTTTTCGGATGAATCCAGGTTCTGTTTACAGCATCATGATGGTCGCATCCGTGTTTGGTGACATCCCGGTGAACACACATTGGAAGCGTTTATTCGTCATCGCCATACTGGCGTATCACCCGGCGTGATGGTATGGTGTGCCATTGGTTACACGTCTCGGTCACCTCTTGTTCTCATTGAGGCACTTTGAACAGTGGACGTAACATTTCAGATGTGTTACGACCCGTGGCTCTACCCTTCATTAGATCCCTGCGAAACCCTACATTTCAGCAGGATAATGCACGACCGCATGTTGCAGGTCCTGTACGGGCCTTTCTGGACAGAGAAAATGTTCGATTGCTGCCCAGACCAGCACATTCTCCAGATCTCTCACCAATTGAAAACGTCTGGTCAATGGTGGCCGAGCAACTGGCTCGTCACAATACGCCAGTCACTACTCTTGATGAACTGTGGTATCGTGTTGAAGATGTACATGCCATCCAAGCTCTGTTTGACTCAATGCCCAGGCGTATCAAGGACGTAATTACGGCCGGAGGTGGTTGCTCTGCGTACAGATTTCTCAGGAACTATGCACCCGAATTGCCTAAAAATGTAATCACATGTCAGTTCTAGTATAATATATTTGTCCAATGAATACCCGTCTATCATCTGCATTTCTTCTTGGTGTAGAAATTTTAATGGCCAGTAGTGTAGATTCTCCTGGTTGTAACTGCAATAGTTTCCAAGTCATCATCTTTGAAAGCCATGCGACACTTTACGAATACCCTGTGCAACGAGTGTATTACTTTCAGATGTCTGCACAACAGTGACCCGTTCGAATGTTGAGGAACTGACTTTTGCGGAAGACTGAATCCGGGAAACTTGATTAACGTCACCTTAACGTCAAACCATATATATCGTGTCCTAAACAGCTCTATACAGAACAATGAGGATTACATGCTCTTCGTCACAGCCTTAAAGATCGTCGTACTGTCAAGAGGCACGTAGCATGACAAGCCGCAGATCGAGAAACAGGAGTGCGCACCATAATCCGGGCCGAGAAAAACCCACTACCGTGGCGGGCAGGTATGGATCGCATGTCCCCTCCTTGATTGATGCGTCACCGTCCCGTCAAGTGGCAGCTCGTCCCCGGAATCCGAAAAGCGAACGCCGTCGTATTAGCGCGGGAAAAATACCCCGCATGTAGGCACTTAACGAAGACATAGTTCCCTTACAGAAGGCCGTGATTTATGTCGCGGGCCGGAAGACAGATAGCTTATGCGCTTTATTTAGAGAGTGCGCCGCGGCTGCAGCTGTATTAATGCCCTCCGCGGAAGCCATGTTTGGGACGAGTGGCGGCCCCCCCGGGTTCGTATTCACGGAGGAGCGGTTGTCGCACTGGAACGGTACCGCCGCTGACCGTTTCTTGCTGGCCGGCGCTACGTGGCTCGCACATTGCTTGCGTGCATTCTTCGCGCCACGTTTTCACTGAAGGCGCCCGCTGTGCGGGATCGTTGCATTACGAGGAATAGCAGCTGCGGGGGAAAAAACTGATACACATCTGTCTTGTATTGGTTACTTCTGTATTTCAGAGCCTTCCTGCGGAGGTTATTATTGATGATGGGTGTGGTAGGGGTAGTGGAGCTGCTTACGCCGGCTAGAAACCATAAAGCAGTGGGCATAAAGCTGATATAGTGAGGCGGCATCTCCGGGCGCACACTTGCCGTTTCTTTCACAGTCATCAGTCTTTGATGCAGCCCGCCACAATCCCCCTCCTGCGCCACCTTTTTTCATCTCATAGTAGCACTTGCAACCTGCGTCTCCAATTATTTGCTGGTTTTATTCCAATTTTTGTCTTCCCCTACAATTTTCATTCTCTACAGTTCCCTCTAGTACTGTGGAAGTTGTTCCCTGATGTCTTGGCAGATGTCCTGTTACTTCTTCTACATCTACATCTACGTGATTACTCTGCTATTCACAACAAAGTGCCTGGTAGAAGGTTCAATGAACCACCTTCAAGCTGTCTCTCTACGGTCCCACTCTCCAGCGGCGCGCGGGAAAACAACACACAAATTTTTTCGTGGGAGTCCTTATCTTATGGAGATGATAATTTCTCCCTATGTAGGTGGGTACCGACAGAATGTTTTCGCAATCGGAGGAGAAAATTGGTGATTGAAATTTCATGAGAAGATCCCGTCGCAACACAAAACACCTTTGTAAATGCGTAGGCTTCCGCGGCCAGAGTCAGTCGACATAAAAGTTTTCTGGGTTTGGTACCGCGTCATAATGTGAAAACTACTGCGGCTATAGAAAAACCAACGTTTCGGCCACGATTGCAGCGGCCTTCTTCTGGGTCTAGCAGCAGGAGTTTTTACATTATGACGCGGTACCAAACCCAGAAAACTTTTATGTCGACAAAACACCTTTCCTTCAATGGTTGCCACTCCACGTATAATGTCTGTGGCACTATCTCCCCTATTTTGCAATAATACAAAACGAGGTGCCCTGCTTTGATCTTTTTCGATGTCATCCGTCAGTCGCACCTAATGCGGATGCCACACCGTACAGCACTACTCCAGAATAGGGCGGACAAGCGTGGTGTAAGCACTCTCTTTAGTAGACCTGTTGCACCTTCTAATTGTTCTACCAATGAATCGCAGTCTTTGGTTTGCTCTACCCACAACATCATCTGTGTGATCGTTCCAAGTTAGGTTATTTGTAATTCTAATCCCTAAGTATTTAGTTGAATTTAGTCTTCAGATTTGTGTGACTTACCGCGTAATGGAAATTTAGACGATTTCTTTCAGTACCCGTGAATAACTTCAAACTTTTCTTTATTCAGGGTCAATTGCCACATTTCGCACCATACAAACATCTTATTTAAATCGTCTTGCAATTTGTTTTGACATCTGATGACTTTACAAGACTGTAAATGATAGCTTTATTTGCCAACAATCTAACAAGGGAACCTCCCCATCGCACCCCTCTCAGATTTAGTTGTAAGTTGGCACAGTGGATAGGCCTTGAAAAACTGAACGCAGATCAATGGAGAAAACAGGAAGAAGTTGTGTGGAACTATGAAAAAAATTAGTAAAATATACAAACTGAGTAGTCCATGCGCAAAATAGGCAACATCAAGGTGATTATGAGGTTAGGAGTACCGGGGTCCCGTAGTTAGCGTGAGCAGCTGCGGAGTGAGAGGTCCTGGGTCTTCCCTCGACTAAAAATTTTACTTTCTTTATTTTCGCAAAGTTATGATCTGTCCGCTCGTTCATTGACGTCTCTGTTCACTGTAATAAGTTTAGTGTCTGTGTTTTCCGACCGCACCGCAAAACCGTGCGATTAGTAGACGAAAGGATGTGCCTCTCCAATGGAAACCGAAAACATTTGATTGCAAGGTCATAGGTCAACCGATTCCTCCACAGGAAAACACGTCTGATATATTCTATACGACACTGGTGACGGCATGTGCGTCACATGACAGGACAATGTTGTCGACCCACCTAACTTGTACACTTGGCGAATGGGTAGAAAGATTCTACATTGCCCGATTTAGGTTTTCTTGTGGATGTGATAATCACTCCCAAAAAAGTGATGAAAACATAAGAGTTTGTCACATATACTGAAAATAAAAAATTAAACTTTTCACTCGAGGTAAGACTTGAACGTGGGACCTCTCGTTCCGTAGCTGCTCTCGCTAACCACGGGACCACGGCGCTCCTTGACTCCCATTGTCCTTGATGTTGCCTATCTTCACGTGGACTACTCAGTTTGTATATTTTACTAATTTTTTTCATAGTTCTACACAACTTCTTCCTCTTTTCTCGATTGATCTGTGTTCAGTTTTTCAAGGCCTATCCACTGTACCAACTTATAACTAAATCTGAAGGGGGTGCGGTGGGGAGGTTCCCTTGTAAGAATAATCCCGTGTTCCTTTTCTCAGCACTTCTGTGGGCAACCTCCTCATACCTTATTTACCTTATTGGTCCACATAATTTTCAAAATTTTTCTGTATCACCACACCGGAAACTTTTCGATTTTCTTCTGTTCTGCTTTTTCCACAATCTATGTTTCACTGTAATACAATACTGTGCCCAAACGTATATTCTCAGAAATCTCTTCCTCAGCTTAAGGCCTATGTTTGATACCGGTAGACTTTTCTTGGCCAGGAATGCCCTCTTTGACAGTTCTAGTCTGCTTTTTATCTCCTCCTTGCTCCGTCCGTCATGGATTATTTTATTGCCTAGGAAGTAGAATTCCTTCACTTCATCTGGTCACTAACTCTGATGTTTTTTTTTCAGTATTCTTATTCCACCGCTTCTCATTAGCTTTGTCTTCCTTCAGTTAAGTCCCAATTAATATGCTGTACTCATTACACTCTTCATTTCATTCAGCAGAGCCTGTAATTCTTCTTCACATTTACTGAGAATAGGAATGTTACCAGCTAATCTTATCACTGACGTCCTTTCACCTTCAATTTTAATCCCCCGCTTGAGCCTTTTCTTTTTATTTCTGTCATTACTTCTTCGATGTATCGATTGAGCATTTCGTTCCTGATTCTTGTGCATATTAGGCATTACCTGTCTTTCCTTATAGTTTATACCAATTTTACTTAGAATTTCGAACATCTTGCACCGTTTTACAATGTCGAACGCTTTTTCCAGGTCGACAAACCCTATGAACGTGGCTTGCTTTTTCTTCATTCTTGCTTCGACTACCTAACGCAACGTCAGAACTGACTCTTTGGTGCCTCTACCTTTCCTAAAGCCAAACTGATCGTCATCTAACACATCCTCATTATTACTAGGGTGAGTCAAATGAAAATATCTTCTGGTAAACCTTGCGGGATGTAAGGCCGTGGTCCATGAAACTCTTCAGCTCCTAACGTTTCGTCCAGTGCTTCGCTGGACATCTTCAGAGGGGTGTTTCTCCTCCGGTGAGTCTTGCCGACTGACGGGTCGGACGTCTGAGAGCGACTTATGTATCGTAGAAAGTGGGCGTGACCAGAGTTACAAGTGATATGCAGAGATAACCTTTGTCAGAGATAAAACTTAACTATCGATCGTAATCTTGTCACTGTCTAGCAATTCTGTAGTGCTACTGTCCAAATATCACTAAGTTTCATGGTCTCTTCTTTCCGATTAAAATTATCCCTATGTTTATATATTTCAATTGCTTCTCTACAAAGCCGTGGGTAATAGTTCGTCGTCGTAGATAAAATTTTTGTTTCGGAAAACTTCACTTGATGATTTCCTGGCTGAAAAGCGTGTTCTGCTACAGCCGATTTATGTTTTTCCTAATCGGCAAAGACTTCTGTGTTCTTTTAACCGTGTATTTACGCTTCTTTTTGTTGTTCCAACATAAACTTTACCACATGTACACGGAATTTTATATACGCCACTGGCTGATAGAGGAGCGCGTTTATCTTTTACAGACCGAAGAACATGACAAATTTTCTTCGTTGGTCTAAAAACAGGTCTAATATCATGTTTACTTAAAATCTTTCCAATCTGATCCGTTACTTTCTTTATAAAAGGGAGAGAGACTGTATTCTTCCATCGTTTTTCGGACTTGTCCTTAAGCTTTTTGTTGTTTGGGTGCAGAATTCTGCTTACTTCTTTCTTTGAGTAGCCATTTCTCTCAAAAGCGTGCTTCAGATGTTTTAATTCGTCGTCTAGATACTCCGGCGTGCAAATCCGTCTGGCTCTGTCAACGAGACTTGTAATCACACCTCTTTTTTGTTTTGGATGGTGGTTGGAGTTTTTATGTAAGTATCTGTCTGTGTGCGTTATTTTTCTAAAAATCTGTTGTTTCAAGCTTCCATCAATTCCGTGCACATGTGGTAAAGTTTATGTTGGAACAACAAAAAGAAGCGTAAATACACGGTTAAAAGAACACAGAAGTCTTTGCCGATTAGGAAAAACAGATAAATCGGCTGTAGCAGAACACGCTTTTCAGCCAGGAAATCATCAAGTGAAGTTTTCCGAAACAAAAATTTTATCTACGACGACGAACTATTACCCACGGCTTTGTAGAGAAGCAATTGAAATATATAAACACAGGGATAATTTTAATCGGAAAGAAGAGACCATGAAACTTAGTGATATTTGGACAGTAGCACTACAGAATTGCTAGACAGTGACAAGATTACGATCGATAGTTAAGTTTTATCTCTGACAAAGGTTATCTCTGCATATCACGTGTAACTCTGGTCACGCCCACTTTCTACGATACATAAGTCGCTCTCAGACGTCCGACCCGTCAGTCGGCAAGACTCACCGGAGGAGAAACACCCCTCTGAAGATGTCCAGCGAAGCACTGGACGAAACGTTAGGAGCTGAAGAGTTTCATGGACCACGACCTTACATCCCGCAAGGTTTACCAGAAGATATGTCATCCGGTCGTGAAAGCCTTCATACTATGATCAAATGAAAATCTTAAATTTGTGATAACAAATCGAAATTTCGCGCCGTTATCCTGTAAGTTGGTAAGCGTGCTACAAACAGCGTGCAGAATGGCCTGTAGGTGGCAGCATAGTGCAGATGGACACGTACTGTCGGAGTATCAGTATAAAGATGGCCGCCCCACTTGCGACTTGCACCAGGGAAGAACTGCGTTCTGTTATTCGGTTGTTGCGTAGTGAAGGTGTGAAACCTATTGAAATTCATCGACGAATGAACGTTCACTATGGTGATGCATGCTTGTCACAGGAGCAAGTCTACGAATGGAGTAGAAAATTCGCAAATGGTATGACTTCAGTGGAAGGTGCTCCTCGTCCAGGTCAGGCACAACGAGTTGTGACTGGGCAGAACATTGCAGTAGTTGAAGCCATAGTGAAGTGACACTGAATGAGCAGCTTGTTCATGCAGGCTGCTGTCAGCGGCTGTCCTTTTGCAACATGACAATGCAATGTTCAAAAAATGGCTCTGAGCACTATGAGACTTAACTTCTGAGGTCATCAGTCGCCTAGAACTTAGAACTAATTTAAGCTAACTAACCTAAGGACATCACATACATCCATGCCCGAGGCAGGATTCGAACCTACGACCGTAGGACAATGCAAGGCCCCACACTGCCTGTACAACAGTTGCAACAATCACAGACCTGCATTTACAGCGTGTTCCTCATCCAGCATACTCACCAGACCTTGCCCCAAGTGATTTCCATATGTTTGGACCTCTCAAAGACGCAATGGGAGGAAAGAAGTTCCATTCTGATGAAGAGGTACGTCACGTGGTGCATGAGTGGTTGTGCAGACTACCAAAACAATTTTTCCTAAAGGAATTTGTGCACTTTGTAAGCGCCCGTACCGAGCTACTGAGCGTCTCTCCTGCAGAGTCTTCCACTGGAGTTTATATATCATCTCCGTAACGCTTTCGCGATTACTAAACGATCCTGTAACGAAGCGCGCTGCTCTCCGTTGGATCTTCTCTATCTCTTCTATCAACCGTATCTGGTACGGATCCCACACTGCTGAGCAGTATTCAAGCAGTGGGCGAACAAGCGTACTGTAACCTACTTCCTTTGTTTTCGGATTGCATTTCCTTAGGATTCTTACAATGAATCTCAGTCTGGGATCTGCTTTACCAACGATCAACTTTATATGATCATTCCATTTTAAATCACTCCTAATGCGTACTCCCAGATAATTTATGGAATTAACTGCTTCCAGTTGCTGACCTGCTATATTGTAGATAAATGATATGGGATCTTTCTTTCAATGTATTCGCAGCACATTACACTTGTCTACATTGAGATTCAATTGCCATTCCCTGCGCCATGCGTCAATTCGTTGCAGATCCTCCTGCATTTCAGTACAATTTTCCATTGTTACAACCTCTCGATATACTACAGCATCATCCGCAAAAAACCTCAGCGAACTTCCGATGTCATCCACAAGGTCATTTATGTGCATTGTGAATAGCAACGGTCCTACGACATTCCCCTGCGGCACACCTGAAATCACTCTTACTTCGGAAGACTTCTCTCCATTGAGAATGACATGCTGCGTTCTGTTATGTAGGAACTCTTCAATCCAATCACACAATTGGTCTGATAGTCCATATGCTCTTACTTTATTCGTTAAACGACACTGGGGAACTGTATTGAACGCCTTGCGAACGCTGTCAGCGAGTCCATTGTGACATTACAATTCCCTGACGACGCGTTTTTGTGTTGCCTGTGTGAGCAGATAATTAACTGATGAAATACAGGAGTGGTACTTATATGCGGTCTAGGCACAATAATGTCACCACCGCCCATGCGCCACGTCAGTGTCCAATAACCATTCACAGATGGCAGATGGCAGCACTAGCAGTGGAGGGTATATAAAGCGTGTCGGGGGATACGGGTGACGCTGCACTCGTTGTCCTATTGCGGAAACGGAGTGAATTATCTAGATTCCAAAAGGGCTTAATCACTGGCTTTCGGCCTAAGGGTGGAAGGATTTCCGAAACGACTAAATTAGTTAAGTGTTCAAGTGAGCCCCTGGTTAGCCGGCCGAGGTGGCCGAGCGGTTCTAGGCACTATAATCTGGAACCGCGCGACCGCTACGGTCGCAGGTTCGAATCTTGCCTCGGGCATGGATGTGTGTGATGTCCTTAGGTTAGTTAGGTTTAAGTAGTTCTAAGTTCTAGGGGACTGATCGCCTCAGATGTTAAGTTCCATAGTGCTCAGAGCCATTTGAACCAAACATTGAGAGAGGTTTGGCGGCGTGCTGGTGCGAAAGTGGATACTTCTCTCGTGGAAAACAACTGTAAAAGTCATCCAAAGTTTTACCCATAAGAAAGCGATCCTTCAGGCGGATGTCGCACTGCAGGTCATTCAGCTCTAGTTGATATACTTGTGAGACGTCCTCTGCCCGAAGGGAAAACGGGCGAACAAATATATCTAAGGCCGTTTGAAGCTCACTTTGTAACCTCCCCACAAAAAATATAATTTATAATTAAACGAATTTTTCTAATATTGTAACCTCTGAACAAAATTGGCTCAGATTTATAGTCTGTGTGCAGAAATGCATTCACATTTAATGTTACCACAAAATTCTTTTCTCATTTAATGTCAAGTTCGAAATAGAAAAATTCCTAAACACCAAAATAATAAAAATGTTTAGTAACCTGATAAATTTATAAGGACAGCAGCGCTGCCCTTCGGCCCTGTATTCTGAATTAAAAAAAAAGCAAAAATTCTTACCTCAATAAAACTGCAATTATATCTGCTCTTAATTAGTCATTTTTGGACACAGCTTCGTGCAATGCTGGCCTATATTTTTTTTTTTTTTTTTTTTATTCTTTGATGCAATGATAATGCATTGGAAATTCTTTAAATTAAAATGAATGCTTTTCTTTAAAAGAGTTGCTTTATATTATAAAATTATTATTGGGGCATTTTTTTAACAAATTAAATTACAATTAACATACATTATTAAATATGCGCAAGGCTGCTTCTTTACCTTCTACAACAATACTCATCCTCCAGAGTCCTGACCAGAGTCGCGAGCAGAGCACACAGCCGACGCATGCCGACTCCCGCCGACTCACGCAGACTACACCAGACTACTACCGACTCGCTACTGAGACTACTGTCGACTCGCGCAGTCAAGCGCAGACTAGAGACAAGCAACAACTAACTATAAACTACTCTCTGGTCAGAGATTCTGTCATGCCTCGCCCATCGCCGGCAAAGCATACGGCTTACAACTTATCGCCAAAAATCTGTTTTCAAACTCTTCTTGTAATTCGCAAATGATTTGAACACAATCTGAAAATTCCACATCTTCTTTAACGCTGTCTAATGCAAGAAAGTGTCCACAATTCTCCTCGCGCAACTGCTTTTTCCACAAAATAAGATTTTTTTGAAATGCTTGAATCGTCTGTATTCGGGCGTATTATAGTATTTGAGAGTTGTAGCATCGCGTTTTAGTACCTGAATAGTGTAAATTCGCGTAGTCTCCTTCCGCCGCCGAGCAGTGTCAGCAGTGCGCAAGTAGCAGCGTTACTGCATTTACTAGGCAATCGTGTATTTTAATAACCGTTTAAATTTTGTCGATTTGTTTGCGCTCTCTGGAGATTAGTTCAGGCGTTCTTTGCACAACAGTTTTTAGCATGGATAGGGACTGCAACTGCTGTGTTCGGATGCAGGCTGAGTTGGCATCCATTCGCTCCCAGCTTCAGGCAGTGTTGGCTTCGGTCACACAGCTTGAGGCTGTTGCCAATGGGCATCACTGTGGGGGTCCGGATGGGGGTTTGTCGGGGACGGCCAGCTCGTCCCACGCATCCCCCGATCGGACTACGACTGTGGTTGCCCGGGATACTGCCCGCATTGAGGCTGATCCCTCACCTGTGGTAGAGTGGGAGGTCATCTCAAGGTGTGGCAGGGGGCGAAAGACATTCCGGAGGGCTGAACGGAAGGCCTCTCCAGTTTGTCTGACGAACCGGTTTCAGGCTCTGTCTCAGGCTGATACTGATCTTCGGCCTGACATGGCTGCTTGTCCTGTTCCAGAGGTTGCCCCTCAGTCTGCAAGATCCGGGCGGTCGCAGAGGGTGGGCTTATTGGTAGTTGGGAGCTCCAACGTCAGGCGCGTAATGGGGCCGCTTAGGGAAATGGCAGCAAGAGAGGGGAAGAAAACCAATGTGCACTCCGTGTGCATACCGGGGGGAGTCATTCCAGATGTGGAAAGGGTCCTTCCGGATGCCATGAAGGGTACAGGGTGCACCCATCTGCAGGTGGTCGTTCATGTCGGCACCAATGATGTGTGTCGCTATGGATCGGAGGAAATCCTCTCTGGCTTCCGGCGGCTATCTGATTTGGTGAAGACTGCCAGTCTCGCTAGCGGGATGAAAGCAGAGCTCACCATCTGCAGCATCGTCGACAGGACTGACTGCGGACCTTTGGTACAGAGCCGAGTGGAGGGTCTGAATCAGAGGCTGAGACGGTTCTGCGACCGTGTGGGCTGCAGATTCCTCGACTTGCGCCATAGGGTGGTGGGGTTTCGGGTTCCGCTGGATAGGTCAGGAGTCCACTACACGCAACAAGCGGCTACACGGGTAGCAGGGGTTGTGTGGCGTGGGCTGGGCGGTTTTTTATGTTAGATGGCCTTGGGCAAGTACAGAAAGGGCAACAGCCTCAACGGGTGCGGGGCAAAGTCAGGACATGCGGGGACCAAGCAGCAATCGGTATTGTAATTGTCAACTGTCGAAGCTGCGTTGGTAAAGTACCAGAACTTTAAGCGCTGATAGAAAGCACCGAAGCTGAAATCGTTATAGGTACAGAAAGCTGGCTTAAGCCAGAGATAAATTCTGCCGAAATTTTTTCAAAGGTACAGACGGTGTTTAGGAAGGATAGATTGCATGCAACCGGTGGTGGAGTGTTCGTCGCTGTTAGTAGTAGTTTATCCTGTAGTGAAGTAGAAGTGGATAGTTCCTGTGAATTACTATGGGTGGAGGTTACACTCAACAACCGAGCTGGGTTAATAATTGGCTCCTTTTACCGACCTCCCGACTCAGCAGCATTAGTGGCAGAACAACTGAGAGAAAATTTGGAATACATTTCACATAAATTTTCTCAGCATGTTATAGTCTTAGGTGGAGATTTCAATTTACCAGATATAGACTGGGACACCCAGATGTTTACGACGGGTGGTAGGGACAGAGCATCGAGTGACATTATACTGAGTGCACTATCCGAAAATTACCTCGAGCAATTAAACAGAGAACCGACTCGTGGAGATAACATCTTGGACCTACTGATAACAAACAGACCCGAACTTTTCGACTCTTTGAGTGCAGAACAGGGAATCAGTGATCATAAGGCCGTTGCAGCATCCCTGAATATGGAAGTTAATAGGAATATAAAAAAAGGGAGGAAGGTTTATCTGTTTAGCAAGAGTAATAGAAGGCAGATTTCAGACTACCTAACAGATCAAAACGAAAATTTCTGTTCCGACACTGACAATGTTGAGTGTTTATGGAAAAAGTTCAAGGCAATCGTAAAATGCGTTTTAGACAGGTACGTGCCGAGTAAAACTGTGAGGGACGGGAAAAACCCACCGTGGTACAACAACAAAGTTAGGAAACTACTGCGAAAGCAAAGAGAGCTTCACGCCAAGTTTAAACGCAGCCAAAACCTCTCAGACAAACAGAAGCTAAACGATTTCAAAGTTAGCGTAAGGAGGGCTATGCGTGAAGCGTTCAGTGAATTCGAAAGTAAAATTCTATGTACCGACTTGACAGAAAATCCTAGGAAGTTCTGGTCTTACGTTAAATCAGTAAGTGGCTCGAAACAGCACATCCAGACACTCCGGGATGATGATGGCATTGAAACAGAGGATGACACGCGTAAAGCTGAAATACTAAACACCTTTTTCCAAAGCTGTTTCACAGAGGAAGACCGCACTGCAGTTCGTTATCTAAATCCTCGCACAAACGAAAAAATGGCTGACATCGAAATAAGTGTCCAAGGAATAGAAAAGCAACTGGAATCACTCAATAGAGGAAAGTCCACTGGACCCGACGAGATACCAATTCGATTCTACACAGAGCACGCGAAAGAACTTACCCCCCCTCTAACAGCCGTGTACCGCAAGTCTCTAGAGGAACGGAGGGTTACAAATGATTGGAAAAGAGCACAGGTAGTCCCAGTCTTCAAGAAGGGTCGTCGAGCAGATGCGCAAAACTATAGACCTATATCTCTGACGTCGATCTGTTGTAGAATTTTAGAACACGTTTTTTGCTCGAGTATCATGTCGTTTTTGGAAACCCAGAATCTACTATGTAGGAATCAACATGGATTCCGGAAACAGCGATCGTGTGAGACCCAACTTGCTTTATTTGTTCATGAGACCCAGAAAATATTAGATACAGGCTCCCAGGTAGATGCTATTTTTCTTGGCTTCCGGAAGGCGTTCGATACAGTTCCGCACTGTCGCCTGATAAACAAAGTAAGAGCCTACGGGATATCAGACCAGCTGTGTGGCTGGATTGAAGAGTTTTTAGCAAACAGAACACAGCATGTTGTTATCAATGGAGAGACGTCTACAGACGTTAAAGTAGCCTCTGGCGTGCCACAGGGGAGTGTTATGGGACCATTGCTTTTCACAATATATATAAATGACCTAGTAGATAGTGTCGGAAGTTCCATGCGGCTTTTCGCGGATGATGCTGTAGTATACAGAGAAGTTGCAGCATTAGAAAATTGTAGCGAAATGCAGGAAGATCTGCAGCGGATAGGCACTTGGTGCAGGGAGTGGCAACTGTCCCTTAACATAGACAAATGTAATGTATTGCGAATACATAGAAAGAAGGATCCTTTATTGTATGATTATATGATAGCGGAACAAACACTGGTAGCAGTTACTTCTGTAAATTATCTGGGAGTATGCGTGCGGAACGATTTGAAGTGGAATGATCATATAAAATTAATTGTTGGTAAGGCGGGTACCAGGTTGAGATTCATTGGGAGAGTGCTTAGAAAATGTATTCCATCAACAAAGGAGGTGGCTTACAAAACTCTCGTTCGACCTAGACTTGAGTATTGCTCATCAGTGTGGGATCCGTACCAGATCGGTTTGACGGAGGAGATAGAGAAGATCCAAAGAAGAGCGGCGCGTTTCGTCACAGGGTTATTTGGTAACCGTGATAGCGTTACGGAGATGTTTAATAAACTCAAGTGGCAGACTCTGCAAGAGAGGCGCTCTGCATCGCGGTGTAGCTTGCTCGCCAGGTTTCGAGAGGGTGCGTTTCTGGATGAGGTATCGAATATATTGCTTCCCCCTACTTATACCTCCCGAGGAGATCACGAATGTAAAATTAGAGAGATTAGAGCGCGCACGGAGGCTTCCAGACAGTCGTTCTTCCCGCGAACCATACGCGACTGGAACAGGAAAGGGAGGTAATGACAGTGGCACGTAAAATGCCCTCCGCCACACACCGTTGGGTGGCTTGCGAAGTATAAATGTAGATGTAGATGTAGATGTCTGCACTAAATCAACAACAGAGTTGTTTTAACATTGGAGTGAAATGTTCGAAGTATGTAAATGACCAGTTAAGTCACTCAAAAAAGCCATGGATGTCCTTTCATTTCCAAAAAGGTATTGATTTCGTCCCTCAAGGAGAAAAACAGATGAAGCACCTTCCCTCTGCTCAGCAATCTTACTTCGGTGTGGGAGGGGATGTCCGGGTATTCTTCTCCGACATCAGCCAGAAATTCTTTAAATTGGCGATGTGGGAATCCATGCGAGCGAAGATAATTAACTGTTCAATCGACTGTGTACATAACATCTTTTATGTTGGCGATCTTCGCACAAAGTGCCTCCTGTCGTATCAGGCAATGGACTGCCGCGAAATAGGAACTGCTGACTTCAGCAATTTTTGACCTGGCGTAAGCCAAAAATCCAGTGCGTATGCTTCGTACCGCAGGGGCTCCATCCGTTGTTGCACTGGTCAGGCGTTCCCATTTTAACCTCATTGACCCGAACACTTTTTCCACGGCTAGAAAAATATCCAAACTTTTAATGGTATAGGGTCGAGAAATTCCTCGGTGACACACAGATGTCGTCGGCATCCCAAATGAATATGACGAGGTGAGATATGTCCGCTACTTCCGTGAACTCGTCAAGAGCGATAGGAAATGAAACGGAGTTTGCTTCTATCTCCAGTAATTGCTGCTCCATATCTGAGGCCATTTTAGGCGAAAGAGCTAGTCTTTCAAATTCTTCCGTGAGGTCTGCTGGACAAATACAAGCCGCCGGGTCGCACAGCCAATCCTTGATGAGATTCAAAACCGCAAAGGTTTCCCTGCTTTCGCAATTCTCGGCGAGCAATAGTAATTTGGGCGCAAACTTTGCTCTCCTGTTTCCTGCTCCTACCACGGGGAAAAAACCTTACAATTAATTTTGTACGATCATGTTTTTTATAATTTTAACAATTAATTGTTTCAATCATTGAAACCCAAATGGTTGTAGGTGCGTTTTCCCCCAGTTCCTCTGAAAAGAGGTCATAGACGCTAGCAAGGACAGCGAAATGTGGTAGCAAAATAAATTTTTATCTATTGGAATATTTGCGTTTTAATTAATTGAAAACATTGATCAAACTACAACTTATGTTTTCCCATCCATCAAAACAAAAAAACACAAAAACAAAGAATGACTCTTAATGACACTTTGCTGTCCGAGAGCGTTTGTGACGGCCTTTCAGAAGGTACCAAAAAATAACGCACCTCAAACTTTTTCTTATGTCTGTGCGACGCAATTCAGTGCAACCCAAATATAAAAATTAACCTAAAAGAAATGTTCCTTGTTGCTGACAATCTGATGTACGATGACCGGGACATTGCTAAGCGACATATCAGATTATAAAATATGTTGTTGTTGTGGTTTTCAGTCCTGAAACTGGTTAGATGTAGCTCTCCATGCTACTCTATCCTGTGCAAGCTTCTTCATCTCCCAGTCCCTACTGCAATCTACATCCTTCTGAATCTGCTTACTGTGTTCATCTCTTGGCCCCGCTCTACGATTTTTGCCCTCCGCGCTGCCCTCCAGTGCTAAATTTGTGATCCCTTGAATCCTCAGAACATGTCCTACCAACCGGTCCCTTCTTCTTGTCAAGTTGTGCCACAAACTCCTCTTCTCCCCAAGTCTATTCAATTCCTCCTCATTAGTGATGTGATCTACCCATCTAATCTTCAGCATTCTTCTGTAGCACTACATTTCAAAAGCTTCTATTCTCTTCTTGCCCAAACTATTTATGGTCCAAGTTTCATTTCCATACATGGCTACACTAAATACAAATACTTTCAGAAACGACTACCTGACACTTAAATCTATCCTCGATGTTAACAAATTTCTCTTCTTCAAAAACGCCTTCCTTGCCATTGCCAGTCTACATTTTATATCCTCTCTACTTCGACCATCATGAGTTATTTTGCTCCCCAAATAGCAAAACTCCTTTAATACTGCAAGTGTCTCATTTCCTAATCTAATTCCCTCAGCATCACCCTACTCAACTCGACTACATTCCATTATCCTCGTTTTGCTTTTGTTGATGTTCATCTTCTATCCTCCTTTGAAGACACTGTCCATTCCCTTCAACTGCTCTTCAAAGTCCTTTGCTGTCTCTGACAGAATTACAATGTCATCGGCGAACCTCAAAGTTTTTACTTCTTCTCCATGGATTTTAATACCTACTCCGAACTTTTCTTTTGTTTCCTTTACTGCTTGCTCAATATACAGATTGAATAGCATCGGGGAGAGGCTACAACCCTGTCTCACTCCCTTTGCAACCACTGCTTCCCTTTCATGTCCATCGACTCTTGTAACTGCCATCTGGTTTCTGTACAAATTGTAAATAGCCTTACGCTCCCTATATTTTACCCCTGCCACCTTCAGAATTTGAAAGAGGGTATTCCAGTCAGCATTGTCAAAAGCTTTCTCTAATTCTGCAACTGCTTTAAACGTAGGTTTGCCTTTCCTTAATCTTTCTTCTAAGATAAGTCTTAGGGTCAGCATTGCCTCACGTGTTCCAACATTTCTCCGGAATCCAGAATGATCTTCCCCGAGGTCGGCTTCTACCAGTTTTTCCATTCGTCTGTAAAGAATTCACGTTAGTATTTTGCAGCTGTGACTTATTAAACTCATAGTTCGGTAATTTTCACATCTGTCAACAGCTGCTTTCTTTGGGATTGGAATTATCATATTCTTCTTGAAGTCTGAGGGAATTTCGCTTGTCTCATACATCTTGCTCACCAGATGGTAGAGTTTTGTCAGGACTGGCTCTTCCAAGGCCGTCAGTAGTTCTAATGGAATGTTGTCTACTCCCGGGGCCTTGTTTTGGCTTAGATCTTTCAGTGCTCTGTCAATCTCTTCTGGCAGTATCATATCTCCCATTTCATCTTCATCTACATCCTCTTCCATTTCAATAATATTGTCCTCAAGTACATAGCCCTTGAATAGACCTTATATATACTCCTTCCACCTTTCTGCTTTCCCTTCTTTGCTTAGAACTGGGTTTCCATCTGAGCTCTAGATATTCATACAAGTGGCTCTCTTTTCTCCAAAGGTCTCTTTAATTTTGCTGTGGGCAGTATCTATCTTACCCTTAGTGAGATAAGCCTCTACATCCTTACATTTGTCGTTTAGCCATCCATACTTGGCCATTTTGCACTTCCTGTCGATCTCATTTTATAGACGTTTGTATTCCTTTTTGCCTGCTTCATTTTCTGCATTTTTATATTTTCTCCTATCATCAATTAAATTCAATATTTCTTCTGTTACCCAAGGATTTCTACTAGCCCTCGTCTTTTTACCTACTTGATCCTCTGCTGCCTTCACTACTTCATCCCTCAGAGCTACCTGTTCTTCTTCTACTGTATTTCTTTCCCCCATTCCTGTCAATTGTTCCCTTATGCTCTCCCTGAAACTCTGTGCAACCTCTGGTTCTTTCAGTTTATCCAGATCCCATCTCATTAAATTCCCATGTTTTTGCAGTTTCTTCAGTTTTAATCTACAGTTCATAACCAATATATTGTGGTCAGAGTCCGCATTTGCCCCTGGAAATGTGTTACAATTTAAAACCTGGTTCCTAAATCTCTGTCTTACCTTCTAGTATCTCCAGGCTTCTTCCATGTATACAACCTCCTTTTATTATGCTTGAACCAAGTTATGCTCTGTGCAAAGTTCTACCAGACGGCTTCCTCTTTGATTTTTTACCCCCCCCCCCCCCCCAATCCATATTCACCTACTAAGTTTCCTTCTCTCCCTTTTCGTACTCTCGAATTCCAGTCACCCATGACTATTAAATTTTCGTCTCCCTTCACTACCTGAATAATTTCTTTTATCTCATCATACATTTCTTCAATTTCTTCATCATCTGCAGAGCCAGTTGGCATATAAACTTGTACTACTGTAGTAGGCATGGGCTTCGCGTCTATCTTGGCCACAGTAACGCGTTCACTATGCTGTTTGTAGTAGCTTACCCGCACTCCTATTTTTTTATTCATTATTAAACCTACTCCTGCATTACCCCTATTTGATTTTGTATTTATAACTCTGTATTCACCTAACCAAAAGTCTTGTTCCTCCTGCAACCGAACTTCACAAATTCCCACTATACTTAACTTTAACCTATCCATTTCCCTTTTTACATTTTCTAACCTATCTTCCCGATTAAGGAATCTGACATTCCATGCTCAGATCCGTAGAACGCCAGTTTTCTTTCTCCTGATAACGACGTCCTCTTGAGTAGTCCCCACCCAGAGATCCGAATGGGGGACTATTTTACCTCCGGAATATTTTACGCAAGAGGACGTCATCATCATTTAACCATACAGTAAAGCTGCATGCCCTCGGCAAAATTACGGCTGTAGCTTCCCCTTGCTTTCAGCCGTTCGCAGTACCAGCACAGCAAGGCTGTTTTGGTTAGTGTTACAAGGCCAGATCAGTCAATCATCCAGCCGGTCCCCCTGCTACTACTGAAAAGGCTGCTGCCCCTCTTCAGGAACCACACGTTTGTCTGGCCTCTCAACAGATATCCCTCCGTTTTTTTTGCACCTACGGCTGTCTACATCGCTGAGGCACGCAAGCCTCCCCAATCACGGCAAGGTCCATGGTTCGTATAAAATATAGTTTTATTTATTTTCCACTCGGGTTTTAATAGTGTGGACGCACCGCTCCTCCTTTTAGTTGTCTGCTCCTGTTGAGCATCCATCTCGATCCACTGTACCCTTACGTCTGTTGACTAACGGCTTCGTGTAGTATCCATACTTTTAACCGCAGCTGGCGCGGCGGTCTGTCTTCCGCACGAAGCGCGCGTACGGCGGCATCTCAAGGCAGGCGGACCGCTCGGTAAGCTAAGCGACACGGCTCGGCCACGGCAACAACATACGAATTCGCCCTAGGCGCTGGCCTCGGACGATCGCGGGCGTAGCGCCCCAGGGGCACAGTTTGGACGAGCCTGATGTAAATGGACATTTACAGAGTCCCAGCATTCTGGAAGTTATCCACCTTAAGAATTTTGAGTGTTATTTATTGTTATGCACAAAGGCTCTCTTCCTGTACGTCAGCATGTAAACATACAATTGCATTGTTGATTATCGATAGTCGCCTCTCTGCCGAGCGCACAGCAACAGTGAGAGCCATGGCGTAGCTTTCGTGGAGCGTGGGCGCAGTGTTGCGTTGATGCCGTGGCTTACACGTTATAGTGAAGCAATTAAAACTGTTTGCCACACAAGTTTGGAGTTTAATTTCAGTGTTCACGTCACAGTATCAATGTTTATCAAAAAGGTGATGTTTCTCGGTTTTGTGTGTCGCGTCGGGACAACAGTCAACCGCATCGCGACGGTTACGGAAAAATAATGTGGAATCGTATAATCTTAATTCAAACTTTTAAGTGAAAGAAACACATATCGTTTTGATTGGCTGAATGTCACGAGCGCAGGTACTTTCTCGCTCGTATATCGTACCCGGAATTCTATGGAGCATCCGCGCCGCGATTCGGTCACCCCCACGCTCGTGTTATATGCTATTGAATTGTTTAGTACGGTTCGAAGAACTGTGCCAATTGTCGACTGAGCAAACATCCGTTGAACAGTGATTATTTTGTGTTCAGTGCACCGTGTTTTGCATTCGTGCCATCATTTAGACAGCAGCCTTATACGTCACAACGGTCACGTGCTTGGATTACAAATACTGATCATGTCCATTGTGGAATAATATTAATTGTGAACAGTGCAGCCCCGTGTTGTGCGAGTGTTTAACAGAATACAGTGAATTCCATCAGATAAACTTGATATTGTTGGTGTGAGTGGCTCCTGTCCCTGCTAGTCAATCGTTATTACAGTACACATGACAGCAGGCAGTGCAGAGAGCAGCAGATCAACTGCCGCGGGAAGGACCAGGTACGTGCGTTTAGGCACAGGTTCGTTAAATATCCAGCCCCAGTCCTGTGTCTAGGAACTGTTGTAAAGGCTCGAGTACTGAAGGCCAGCTTTTATTACACTACTGGCCATTAAAATTGCTACACCACGATGATGACGTGCTACAGACGCGAAATTTATCCAACAGGAAGAAGATGCTGTGATATGCAAATGATTAGCTTTTCAGAGCATTCATACAAGGTTGGCGCCGGTGGCGACACCTACAACGTGCTGACGTGAGGAAAGTTTCCAACCGATTTATCATACACAAACAGCAGTTGACCGCCGTTGCCTGGTGAAACGTTGTTGTGAAGCCTCGTGTAAGGAGGAGAAATGCGTACCATCACGTTCCCGACTTTGATTAAGGTCGGATTGTAGCCTATCGCGATTGCGGTTTGTCGTATCGCGACATTGCTGCTCGCGTTGGTCGAGATCCAATGACTGTTAGCAGAATATGGAATCGGTGGGTTCAGAAGGGAAATACGGAACGCAGTGCTGGATCCCAACGGCCCCGTATCACTAGCAGTCGAGATGACAGGCATCTTATTCGCATGGCTCTAACGGATCGTGCAGCCACGTCTCGATCCCTGAGTCAACAGATGGGGACGTTCGCAAGACAACAACCATCTGCACGAACAGTTCGACGAAGTTTGCAGCAGCATGGACTATCAGCTTGGAGACCGTGGCTGCGGTTACCCTTGACGCTGCATCACAGACAGGAGTCACTGCGATGGTGTACTCAACGACGAACCTGGGTGCACGAATGGCAAAACGTCATTTTTTCGGATTAATCCGGGTTCCGTTTACAGCATCATGATGGTCGTATCCGTGTTTGGTGACATCGCGGTGAACGCACATTGGAAGCGTGTATTCGTCATCGCCATACTGGCGTGATGCTGCGGAGTGCCATTGGTTACACGTCTCTGTCACCTCTTGTTCGCATTGACGGCACTTTGAACAGTGGATGTCACATTTCAGATGTGTTACGACCCGTGGCTCTACCCTTCATTCGATCCCTGCGAAACCCTACATTTCAGCAGGATAATGCACGAACGCATGTTGCAGGTCCTGTACGGGCCTTTCTGGATACAGAAAATGTTTGACTGCTGCCCTGGCTAGCACATTCTCCAGATCTCTCACTAATTGAAAACGTCTGGTCAATAGTGGCCGAGCAACTAGCTCGTCACAATACGCCAGGCACAACTCTTGATGAACTGTGGTATCGTGTTGAAGCTGCATGGGCAGCTGTACCTGTACACGCCATCCAAGCTCTGACTCAATGCCCAAGCGTATCAAGGCCGTTATTGTGGCCAGAGGTGGTTGTTCTGGGTACTGATTTCTCAGGATCTATGCATCCAAATTGCGTGAAAATCTTATCACAATTCAGTTCTAGTTTAATATATTTGTCCAATGAATACCCGTTTCTTATCTTCATTTCTTCTTGGTGCAGCAATTTTAATGTCCAGTAGTGTAGTACTGTATATCTACCCCCTTTCCTCCCGGGCGTGTTACAAGCGCTACAAATGGCTTTTGACATATGGTCACATTAATGTGACTCGACCGTATGTATATCCACATTATGCAACAAGAGACACGATCACAAATGTTTACTGAATGTTTTGAGTGTCATTCCTCTTCTACTCATTGCGTTATATTACAACGGCCTTAACACAGTGACTGCCTGCCACTTGAGCCAATGGTGGTTCACAGTTACACGGGTTTTGACGCCGTGTGAGCCGTATTTGGTTCGCGTGTACATTGTACTGTGGGACGCGTGGGCCATAACAGGCTCACATGCAGAGTTGTGTTTAGAGGCCTCGTGAGCCTCATAGAGTTCACAGATAATGCGTTGCAACTATGGGTTTAAAAGTGGTGGCTCCACTGAACACTCTCATGTTCGTAGCACTCAATATTTTTACAGTTGGTGGCCATGGTGATTCCTAACATCGGCGTACTGTTAAATGGTACAGAAAGATCGTTTTTTAAATCTTTTTAGAACATGTTTGTAAATGTTCAATTCCTGTACAACTTGACAAACTTTTTGTTGTTGGGCTACGTGAGCCATATATGGCTCACGCCTGTTATCAGTCCAGATCAGTCATAAATTAACATTTTATAAAGTAACTTAATTCTAAATGTGGAAAAGAACACTGCTGACGCAAAAAATCAATATGGCTTCAGAGGTAAAATTCGTGATTTCAATGTGGCAAAGCAACGCATGGTCCAAATTTCATCATGGCAATCAATGTGTTAATATAATTTCATATTTCTTGCTATTAGTATGTACCGTGTTCGAAAATGACCATCTGTATAACGTGCGTTTACTAATCCATGTTACTTCCATTGTAAACAAGCAATATTGGGTTTTACGTCCCGTCGACATCGAGACCCGTAAGAGGCGGATCGCCAACTCGGATGGTGTCAAGGATGGGGTAGGAAATCGGCCGTGCCCTTCAAAAGGAACCATCCCGACATTTGCCTGTCGAGATATAGGGAAATCGCGGAAAATTTGAATCTGCATGGCAGGACGCGGGTTTGAGCCGTCGTTCTCCCGATTGCGAGTCCAGTTTGCTAATCACCGCGCCAGCTCGCTGCGTACTTCCACAGGAAACTGATACCAAAGTAGCTGACTATTGCTTTTTCGCAATGTAATTTTACGGTTTATCAAAAGGTTCATTGTGATGAAGACACCCATTAGTAGGTGTCGAAACTAGGTCAACTGCACCTAACAGTTACTTGCGACCGGTTGGCTGTATAATCCTTAGTTGAAACTAGTTGCCGAGTAACAGCTTTGTTTAAAACGGTAAGCAGTTCTTTCGATTCGTTATTCTAGTTTGTGAATGTATTCCATTTAAATCGGCGCGAATTGAAACCACTAGATAACAAACTTTTGGTTTTTGACTGATCCAAGTGTCTGAGTGAAAATGTTCAAGTCAAACAGTATCAGTGCCTTTACGTATTTATGCCCTTTATTGCAAGAAAATCGTCAGCTACTGTAAGTATTTTATCAGATATTTTACTTCAGGTTTGCTTTTGTTTCACAACTATTTTCTGACAATATTACGTTTACAATGACAAGTTACATTTAGTATTACGTTATTAAGTTATCCATTCCTCTTTCAGCGATAGTGTTTATTGTTTTCATAACGGAAACCACACAACGAAAACGAAAGTGGCCGTTTAGCGAGTCCACTACATCACGTACTGTCGTCTACTTGAAAAGTTTCTATTATAAACTCAACATTTGTACTGCAGTTTACGTATCTGCAGCACAACGACAGAGTTAATTACGGTGTTCTACTTCAACGAGCTACTGGTAAGGGCTCATTCCGCCAAAACATTCATTAAACTGAAATTCTGTCAGTAATGTTCGAACTTAACGACCAAATAATTTCCATGCCGGAACGTAAATTTAAAAGTAAAAGAGAGATTAAGTGATTTTACTAGATATTTAGATTCCTGCTACAGACAAGTCTTCTCACATTTAAAAAGAGGTTAAGTGTTGGAAGAAAAACACTCTTCCATTCTGAGAAGGATTGGACAACCTTGAATATATTAGGCAAATCACAATGATTGATGAGCTGCGTGTGGCGATCCGCTGTCCGTGCGAGAACAACAGCGCTCGCTGCGATATTGTTTTGGAATTGGCTGCCGAGCGACAGCAAAGCAGCTGGGCCAGCCTGCGGTCTCGCGCATGCGTAATGCGCTGCGGGCAGGTGTCTCAAATCCACCTGCGGCACCGCCTCCGCTGCCATCTATCGGTGCTCTCCTCTACTGCTTTCGAAACTGGTTATCACGGGTCAATTGCAGCTACACCCTGTCATTGCACACATCCCGAAGTGGTACTTAGCGTCGAAAGATTAATTTGAATCTGCTGTTTCTGATACCGTTTTGTAAGATGGCAGTGTGGCGTAGTGAAACATCAGCGTGAACGATCCCAAGAACGATGAGACAGGCATTATCTGTAACATGCAATGTGCTTAGCAGCAGACACATTAGGATCTCTCCTTTCTCTTTTGGTTCTCACATGACGTTACTACACAAACTGGTATTGCTGACACAGTTACGTGCATTAACGTCCTTCTGCCTTCTTCGCACTGTTTATGATGATTCTCTAATAGGTGAACATTGTCATGGAGCAGCTTGTAAGGAATGAGCATCGGATTTCAGTGCAAATTATTTTCCTTTTGCAGTTTTAATTATTTATTTTCTTGCATCCTCTCCCAAGTATCTCCAGTCGGGAATCACTACAGTAATAGACGGAAAGTCATCGAGTAAAACAGAAGTAATATTCGGTGTTCCCAAAGGAAGTGTTATAGGCCTTCTATTATTAATGATCTACATTGACGACATAGGAGACAATCTGAGTGGCCGTCTTAGATTGTTTGCAGATGATGCTGTCATTTACCGTCTTGTAAAATCATCAGATGATCAAAATGACTTGCAAATTGATTTAGATAAGATATCTGTATGGTGCGAAAAGTCGCAATTGACCCTGAATAAGAAAAAGTGTGAAGTTATTCACATGAGTACTAAAAGAAATCAGCTAAATTTCGATTACGCGATAAGTCACACAAATCTGAAGGCTGCGAATTCAACTAAATACTTAGTGATTACAATTACAAATAACCCAAATTGGAGCGATCACGTAGATAATATTGTGGGTAGAGCAAACCAAAGACTGCGATTCACTTACAAAGTGCAAGAGGTCTACTAAAGAGACTGCTTGCACCTCGATTGTCCGCCCTATTCTGGAGTATTGCTGTGCGGTGTGGGATCCGCATCAGGTGGGACTGACGGATGACATCGAAAAAGTACAGAAAAGGGCAGCTCGTTTTGTATTATCGCGAAATAAGGGAGATAGTGTCACAGACATGATCGTGAATTGGAGTGGCAATCATTAAAACAAAGGCGTTTTTCGTTGCGACGGGATCGTCTCACGAAATTTCAATCACCAGTTTTCTCCTCCGATTGCGAAAATATTCTGTCGGCACTAACCTACATGGGTGAAATGATTACCGCGATAAAATAAGAGAAATCAGAGCTCACGCAGAAAAATTTAAGTGCTCGTTTTTCCCGCGTGCCGTTAGAGAGTGGAACGGTAGAGAGACAGCTTGAAGGTGGTTCATAGAACCCTCTGCCAGGCACTTTATTGTGATGCAGATACAGACATACACTACCACAGCTTTTCTCTGAAGGGTCCGGTAGAAATGGTAAATCCGTAATTCCTAAAGGAATCGAAATCCCATGTATAAAGTAGCTTCAAACATCTGATCACAAATGAGTTAATGCGTTAAACATTTGCTTAAACATGTAAGCGAGGAAAAGTTCAGGGAGGGTTTGAAATTATGCAAAAGTTTATTACAAATCGCTAAGGACTCTCATTATGAAATAATGGATGAATATAAACCGGACAATTTGCACTGCATTTTAAGCAAAAGTTAGTTTATCACTTTTATCGATTTTTACAGCGTCATGTCTCCCGAACTGTGTGTCCTACAATGATATAATTTTGCAGGTACATGCAGAGATAAGCGTAGAAAACGTCTGCAAAGTTTGTAACTAACAGAGTTAGTGATAAAGAACTAAGAAACTAAAATGTCACGTGTGATCTTGAAGTTTTGCAGCTCGCCATTTAAAACAAACACAAGTTTCTCACGCGTCTAAATGACTGACTTCATATCTCCTGAACTATGTGTCAGACCATGACACAATTTTGTAGGTACGAGTAGCAGTATATATGGATGTTGTCTGCAAGATATGACGTGGATAGAATTAGCAGTAAAGAAGTAATAAATTAAGTCACGCCCGATGCGTTCGCTTTACTGCATGAGCAGCGGAAATTTAGTACTCGATAAACATTATTCCTTTCTTAATTTCGTTGGGGGTGTCACTAGAAAGGCTTTGATATTATATGTGAGTTCTGTTGGAAGTCGCTAGAATGCCCCCATTCTAGAATACTGGATAAAATAAGTCAGGGCATCTGCGAGACGTCAGTTACGTAGCCTCATTTGAAACACACTGATTATACTTGTAATACTGCTGTTACGTGTTAAACTTTTAACATAACATTATATCTCTTAATGAGTAGATTATGAGAGCGTTTTACAATCTCAAATTCGGCCAAAAATTATGCGAAATATTGAAAAATAAAATTTTGTTGCCCTGCATGCCTTTAGATACGCAAAGTGGTACAAATGAAAAAAAAAAAAAAAGTTTCAAATGGTTCTGAGCACTATGGGACTTAACATCTGAGGTCATCAGTCCCCTAGAACTTAGAACTACTTAAACCTAACTAACCTAAGGACATCACACACATCCATGGCCGAGGCAAGATTCGAACCTGCGACCGTAGCGGTCGAGCGGTTCCAGACTGAAGCGCCTAAAACCGCTCGGCCACCCAGGCCGGCGGTACAAATGATACTTGGTGCTTTGGCTAGGGTTCCGGGACAGTCGTTCAGTAATAAACGAAGGTTGAAACCGCAGTGGGCACTACAGAGAGAACATTTCACGTGTATAACCAGCTTTTCCTATACTGTGAATGAACCTACATTTCAGAAAGCTCACTTTCCACTGATCATCCAGTACATTATGACCACTTACGTAATAGCCTCTACGTCCAGCTTTGGGACGAATAACAGCGGCAACGCGTCGTGGCATGGAAGCAATGACGCCTTGGTTGGTCGCTAGAGGAATTTAGCACCATATCTGATCTCGCAAGTCACCTAATTCCCGTAAATTTCTAGATGTGTTCAATCGGCTTCAGTTATGGTTAGTTAGGGACGCAACACATCAACTGGAACACGCCACTGTGTTCCTGGAACCACTCCACCACGCTCCCGGCCTTGCGACATGGCGCGTTATCTTGTTGAAAAATGCCACTGCCGTCGGCAAACACGATCGTCATTAACGGGGTACGTGGTCTGCAACTCGTTTTCGATAGTCCTTGGCTTTCGTGGTGCCTTGCACGAGCTCCACTGGACCCATGGATGCCCACCTGAATGTTCCCCAGAGCATAATGGAGCCGCCGCCAGCTTGTCTTCGTTCCGTCGTACAGGTTTCAAGGAGCTGTGCCTCTGGAAGAAGACGAATTAACGCCCTCCCATCAGCATGATGGGGTAGGTATCAGGATCCATCAGACAGTGCAACACTCTTTTACTGCGCCAACGTCCAGTGCCGATAGTCTCGCGCCCATTTCATTCGTAGTTGACGATGTCGTGTTGTTAACACTGGCCGGCCGGGGTGGCCGAGCGGTTCTAGGCGCTAAAGTCTGGAACAGCGCGACCGCTACGGTCGCAGGTTCGAATCCTGCCTCGGGCATGGATGTGTGTGATGTCCTTAGGTTAGTTAGGTTTAAGTAGTTCTAAGTTCTAGGGGACTAATGACCTCAGAAGTTAAGTACCATAGTGCTCAGAGCCATTTGAACCATTTTTGTTAACACTGGCACAAGCACGGATCGTTGGCTGCGGGGGCCCATCGTTAGGAGTGTTCGGTGCACTGTGTGTTTAGACACACTTGTACGAGGTGCATTCAAGTTCTAAGGCCTCCGATTTTTTTTCTAATTAACTACTCACCCGACATCGATGAAACTGGCGTTACTTCTCGACGTAATCGTCCTGCAGATGTACACATTTTTCACAACGCTGACGCCATGATTGCATGGCAGCGGCGAAGGCTTCTTTAGGAGTCTGTTTCGACCACTGGAAAATCGCTGAGGCAATAGCAGCACGGTTGGTGAATGTGCGGCCACGGGGAGTGTCTTTCATTGTTGGAAAAAGCCAAAAGTCACTAGGAGCCAGGTCAGGTGAGTAGAGAGCATGAGGAATCACTTCAAAGTTGTTATCTCGAAGAAACTGTTGCGTAACGTTAGCTCGATGTGCAGGTGCGTTGTCTTGGTGAAACAGCACATGCGCAGCCCTTCTCAGACATTTTTGTTGCAGTGCAGGAAGGAATTTGTTCTTCAAAACATTTTAGTAGGATGCACCTGTTACCGTAGTGCCCTTTGGAACGCAATGGGTAAGGATTACGCCCTCGCTGTCCCAGAACATGGACACCATCATTTTTTCAGCACTGGCGGTTACCCGAAATTGTTTTGGTGGCGGTGAATCTGTGTGCTTCCATTGAGCTGACTGGCGCTTTGTTTCTGGATTGAAAAATGGCATCCACGTCTCATCCATTGTCACAACCGATGAAAAGAAAGTCCCATTCATGCTGTCACAGCGCGTCAACATTGCTTGGCAACATGTCACACGGGCAGCCATGTGGTCGTCCGTCAGCATTCGTGGCACCCACCTGGATGACACCTTTCACATTTTCAGGTCGTCATGCAGGATTGTGTGCACAGAACCCACAGAACTCTGGAGGCGACCTGTTCAACAGTCATTCGGCGATCCCCCAAAACAATTCTCTCCACTTTCTCGATCATGTCGTCAGACGGGCTTGTGCGAGCCCGAGGTTGTTTTGGTTTGTTGTCACACGATGTTCTGCCTTCATTAAACTGTCACACCCACAAACGCACTTTTGGTGCATCGATAACTCCATCACCACATGTCTCCTTCAACTGTCGATGAATTTCAGTTGGTTTCACACCACGCAAACTCAGAAAACGAATGATTGCACGCTGTTCAAGTAAGGAAAACGTCGCCATTTTAAGTATTTAAAAAAGTTCTCATTCTCGCCGCTGGCGGTAAAATTCCATCTCCCGTATGGTGCTGCCATCTCTGGGACGTATTGACAACGAACGCGGCCTCATTTTAAAACAATGCGCATGTTTCTATCTCTTTCCAGTCCGGAGAAAAAAAAATCGGAGGACTTAGAACTTGAATGCACCTCGTACTCTGCCTGGTATAAAAGTCTGATGTTAGCTCCGCCACATTTCACCACATGTCCTGTTTTACCAGCCCGCCCAGCCTACGGCGTTCGACATCTTAAATAAGGGGTGATCGCCCAATCCTACGAGTCTGTACGTGGTTTCACCTTGTTTTCGCCACCAAAGCACTCCTCGAACAGCCGACAAAGTTTCCGAGATGCTCCTGCCCAGCCTCCGGGCCATCACAAAGTGCCCTCGGCCAAACTCAGATACACTGCGCACTTTCCCCGTTCTACACACGGACGGCACTCTCACCAATACTATATGCGCCGTGCGTGTGTCTGACTAGCACTCATTCCTCGCCAGATGACACTGCTATTCCTTGGACAGGTTTATTTCAATAGTTGGTCGGTGGTCATTATGTTCTGGTTGATCGGTGTGTGTTGGACAGTTTGAATTGTTTACTACAATATGTTGATTATTAGGTGTTAAAATGTTTATTTTGAACTACTTCAGTAATTTCTCAGTGTTTCTTATAAGCTATTTCACGCTCTCTTATAAGCTATTTCACGCTCTCATCACCTTATTCCATCAATGGAGACGGTACATTTTCAGGCGTTATTATCTGATACTACTTACAATGTTTTTCGCCGGCCGAAGTGGCCGTGCGGTTCTAGGCGCTGCAGTCTGGAACTGCGAGACCGCTACGGTCGCAGGTTCGAATCCTGCCGCGGGCATGGATGTGTGTGATGTCCTTAGGTTAGTTAGGTTTAACTAGTTCTAAGTTCTAGGGGACTAATGACCTCAGAAGTTGAGTCCCATAGTGCTCAGCCAATTGAACCATTTTACAATGTTTTTCTTTTTTTTCAATATGTAAATAATGTGTCATAATATTTAAGCTGTTTACTTACTACTAATAAATAGACTAAATTAGATATGCATACCTGAGGTAAACTTATTCAGTTTGCGCTGGACTTCTTTTAAGTTAATAATTGCTTGCATCTGGCGCTATTACTATGTTTCTTCTTGGCTACTTACATTACGGAAAGTGAAAATAACAGCAGCTTATGAATTACAGAAGTATCGCCGGGAATTGGGCCTCGTTTAACATCCATCAAAAATAATCACGAGAAGATCTTATCGAAGACTTTTGGGAATAACTGGAGGTTAGTAAGTAAGGGAACAGTTTGGTTTTAGCGGAGGCAGGGCCACTCGAGAAGCAATTATAGCAGTGGATCTAACAATGTAAAGCAAAAACAAGAAACTGTGGACTGCATTCGTGGATTTGGAGAAAGCCTTTGATACTGAGTTAGGCACTCACTCTCTTTATGAGAAGCAGACGAGATGACACGTGACGCCAGAATCACGGCAGGAGTGAGACGGAGCTGCTCGCTGCCACCACTGATGTTTAGTTTACATGTCGAAGAGGCACTGAGTGGAAGTAAATGATTATTTCGATGCAGGAGTTCTTTGTCACAAACTGAATCTTTGTCACAGGCGGAAAATTAGAGTGATACGTTTCGCGGAAGAGGTCGCAGCAACTGCCGAAAGTGCCTATAATACCCCATTCTAAAAAACTGTGTTTTGTGTAAAATTTGTCTAAAAATTTGCGACCAAGGAGTCGATGTGCATCTTGTTGTTGTGGTCTTCAGTCCTGAGACTGGTTTGATGCAGCTCTCCATGCTACTCTATCCTGTGCAAGCTTCTTCATCTCCCAGTACCTACTGCAATCTACATCCTTCTGAATCTGCTTACTGTGTTCATCTCTTGGCCCCGCTCTACGATTTTTGCCCTCCGCGCTGCCCTCCAGTGCTCAATTTGTGATCCCTTGAATCCTCAGAACATGTCCTACCAACCGGTCCCTTCTTCTAGTCAAGTTGTGCCACAAACTCCTCTTCTCCCCAATCCTATTCAGTACATCCTCATTAGTTATGTGATCTACCCATCTAATCTTCAGCATTCTTCTGTAGCACCACATTTCGAAAACTTCTCTTCTCTTCTTGTCCAAACTATTTACCGTCCATGATTCACTTCCATACATGGCTACACTCCATACAAATACTTTCAGAAATGACTTCCTGACACTTAAATCTATACTCGATGTTAACAAATTTCTCTTCTTCAGAAACGCTTTCCTTGCCATTGCCAGTCTACATTTTATATCCTCTCTACTTCGACCATCATCAGTTATTTTGCTCCCCAAATAGCAAAACTCCTTTACTACTCTAAGTGTCTCATTTCCTAATCTAATACCCTCAACATCACCCGACTTAATTCGACTACATTCCATTATCCTCGTTTTGTTTTTGTTGATGTTCATCTTATATCCTCCCTTCAAGACACCATCCATTCCGTTCAACTGCTCTTCCAAGTCCTTTGCTGTCTCTGACAGAATTACAATGTCATCGGCGAACCTCAAAGTTTTTATTTCTTCTCCATGGATTTTAATACCTACTCCGAATTTTTCTTTTGTTCCCTTTACTGCTTGCTCAATATACAGATTGAATAACATCGGGGAGAGGCTACAACCCTGTCTTACTCCCTTCCCAACCACTGCTTCCCTTTCATGTCCATCGACTCTTATAACTGCCATCTGGTTTCTGTACAAATTGTAAATAGCCTTTCGCTCCCTGTATTTTACCTCTGCCACCTTTAGAATTTGAAAGAGAGTATTCCAGTCAACAGTGTCAAAAGCTTTCTCTAAGTCTACAAATACTAGAAACGTAGGTTTGCCTTTCCTTAATCTTTCTTCTAAGATAAGTCGTAAGGTCAGAATTGCCTCACGTGTTCCAGTATTTCTACGGAATCCAAACTGATCTTCCCCGAGGTCGGCTTCTACTAGTTTTTCCATTCGTCTGTAAAGAATTCGTGTTAGTATTTTGCAGCTGTGGCTTATTAAACTGATTGTTCGGTAATTCTCACATCTGTCAACACCTGCTTTCTTTGGGATTGGAATTACTATATTCTTCTTGAGGTCTGAGGGTATTTCGCCTGTTTCATACATCTTGCTCACCAGATGGTAGAGTTTTGTCAGGACTGGCTCTCCCAAGGCCGTCAGTAGTTCCAATGGAATATTGTCTACTCCGGGGGCCTTGCTTCGACTCAGGTCTTTCAGTGCTCTGTCAAACTCTTCACGCAGTATCGTATCTCCCATTTCATCTTCATGTGCATACTTGCAATAATATTGTAATTTGTGTAATAAAAGAAGGCGCAACCCCCAAATTTTTATGAGAATAACTAGGAGTCGCCTGGCTGATCGCTCTTGTGTTTCTGCTTTCAGCCTCCAAATGTAAGCATCGTGGGATGTAGATGTAATGATTTCACAATATACTAACTTATTTCGAGATACTGAAGTGTTGTTGTATTACTAATCCTCCAGGCCACATGTTTAACTTCATTATTCATTGTATTATGAGTCGTATTTTACAGCATTTGTAGCAGGGAAGACACAACACGTCGACGTGGCACCGATCCGTGATTTCATTTTGCAGTGTCGATTCTTACCTGTTGTGTGTGCGAAACAAGGGGTCATTCACAAAAGCAGTGAGTCTTTTTTTTTAAATCAATCATACAGCATTGAGCGACTATTAAATCGTAATACGCAATTTACATTTAATGAAATGGCTCGGTATCACCTGTTACGCCGCTCCCAATACCAACCTGCTACCACAATTTTTATTCTGGTAACGAAATTCTAAGACATTTGGGTGGGCGGAGGTGGAAGCCACCTCACATGACAACAAGTCGATTCGCATAGTTATGAACTGGAGTGAGTGATAGTTCGTAGCTATGGTAAAAGAATTTAAAAAAAAGAAATAAACTGAAGAAATGGTGTGTGCCACAGAGATAAAGAATGAAGACATATTAGCAAGCACTGTACAATGAAAAGGGATTCTGTAGATTACAAAACTTGCTTGTAAATACAAAAATTATGATGAGAAAGGAGTTATCAGGTTTTATAGCTGGCGCACATCTTTGTATAAGTGGATAGCGTGAGAAGTTGAAAAGATGCTTAGAAGCCTTTGAAATCTTAAGTTAGATGAAACGGTAATATCTGATGTTCTGACCAAGTAAAGGATGAAAGTGTCTTACCGACTATGGTATGAACAGGAGAGCTAGTGTTTAATGTACTGTTTACGGTAGGACTTGGGCCTGACAGTTTACTTTATTTTGTAACCCATTGCCCCCGTTCGCACTTGATGAGTGCTGGGAACTGTATGAGGCAAGAAACGTACATGTATCTGTCTGATACCGCAACTACATTACAATTACGTGTTTCACGGCGAGGAACCTTACGTAAGTAGTGTCAATCCGTGATTTGAATAGCGGTAACTTGCTGAATACTCTGACATTGCATTTCATTCCAAAGCGTCGCGGCTGAAATTGTAGAAGAGCTGTGATTTTCTAAACATCTGATGCCGATTCTAAGAAGTAAAAATTTCATTACAATAATGGAATAAGTCTAGACTAGTTATGTAATCACAGGAAATCAGATCAAGTATTGACCCACAATGAAAGAACTCTAACTGTAATAGGCAACTAAGAGATATGATACAATGTGAAGATAACGGTGATTGTGTTATCCGATTGTCTGAGAAATATGGGCTGTCTATCCACAATAAAAGTCCTTAACAGATACTCAGAGATATGATACCAATCTCGATATTGTAGTGTTACGCGGTTGTTATAGAACCTGGGTCATTAATATACTGGAAAGGTTGCAAAATTAGTCAAAGATTACTACACTCCTGGAAATGGAAAAAAGAACACATTGACACCGGTGTGTCAGACCCACCATACTTGCTCCGGACACTGCGAGAGGGCTGTACAAGCAATGATCACACGCACGGCACAGCGGACACACCAGGAACCGCGGTGTTGGCCGTCGAATGGCGCTAGCTGCGCAGCATTTGTGCACCGCCGCCGTCAATGTCAGCCAGTTTGCCGTGGCATACGGAGCTCCATCGCAGTCTTTAACACTGGTAGCATGCCGCGACAGCGTGGACGTGAACCGTATGTGCAGTTGACGGACTTGGAGCGAGGGCGTATAGTGGGCATGCGGGAGGCCGGGTGGACGTACCGCCGAATTGCTCAACACGTGGGGCGTGAGGTCTCCACAGTACATCGATGTTGTCGCCAGTTGTCGGCGGAAGGTGCACGTGACCGTCGACCTGGGATCGGACGGCAGCGACGCACGGATGCACGCCAAGACCGTAGGATCCTACGCAGTGCCGTAGGGGACCGCACCGCCACTTCCCTGCAAATTAGGGACACTGTTGCTCCTGGGGTATCGGCGAGGACCATTCGCAACCGTCTCCATGAAGCTGGGCTACGGTCCCGCACACCGTTAGGCCGTCTTCCGCTCACGCCCCAACATCGTGCAGCCCGCCTCCAGTGGTGTCGCGACAGGCGTGAATGGAGGGACGAATGGAGACGTGTCGTCTTCAGCGATGAGAGTCGCTTCTGCCTTGGTGCCAATGATGGTCGTATGCGTGTTTGGCGCCGTGCAGGTGAGCGCCACAATCAGGACTGCATACGACCGAGGCACACAGGGCCAACACCCGGCATCATGGTGTGGGGAGCGATCTCCTACACTGGCCGTACACCACTGGTGATCGTCGAGGGGACACTGAATAGTGCACGGTACATCCAAACCGTCATCGAACCCATCGTTCTACCATTCCTAGACCGGCAAGGGAACTTGCTGTTCCAACAGGACAATGCACGTCCGCATGTATCCCGTGCCACCCAACGTGCTCTAGAAGGTGTAAGTCAACTACCCTGGCCAGCAAGATCTCCGGATCTGTCCCCCATTGAGCATGTTTGGGACTGGATGAAGCGTCGCCTCACGCGGTCTGCACGTCCAGCACGAACGCTGGTCCAACTGAGGCGCCAGGTGGAAATGGCATGGCAAGCCGTTCCACAGGACTACATCCAGCATCTCTACGATCGTCTCCATGGGAGAATAGCAGCCTGCATTGCTGCGAAAGGTGGATATACACTGTACTAGTGCCGACATTGTGCATGCTCTGTTGCCTGTGTCTATGTGCCTGTGGTTCTGTCAGTGTGATCATGTGATGTATCTGACCCCAGGAATGTGTCAATAAAGTTTCCCCTTCCTGGGACAATGAATTCACGGTGTTCTTATTTCAATTTCCAGGAGTGTATAATGATACTTGGATTGTCGGAAAAGGTGGTTATCACAGAGGAAATACTATTGCAAGCTTCACTGTCAGTACGCTCCTCGTGATTCTTGTCAATCTGCATCGCAGCCTGCGCGTGATATTTCCCAATCATCACATCGTCATTATGGCCTAGCTGTACCTTTCATTCTCACACTCCGCCAATTGTCACTTAAATGAAATAAAAATAAAAACCAGTATTATCTCTGAGAGAGACACTTTCCTGTATTAATTTTACTTCAGAAAAGTCTATGACGAAACTAAGTCACTTGTATCTGTTTGTGTCTTAAAAACGAAACTATATCGCTCCAACTCGACCAGCAGAATTATCGTCGTACTGCTTCTACAGCTATACTACGCAAGCCACGGTATAGTGCGCGATGGAGGAAATCTCGTTTAGAATTTTAACATCCTCCTGTTCCACGTGCAAACAGTGCGTGGGAAGAGCGTTTGTTAACCCATGTGTGAACTCGAATGCCGGCCGGTGTGGCCGAGCGGTTCTAGGTGCTTCAGGTTCGAATCCTGCCTCTGGCATGGATGTGTGTGACGTCCTTAGGTTAATTAGGTTTAAGTATTTCTAAGTTCTAGGGGACTGATGACCTCAGATGTTAAGTCCCATAGTGCTCAGAGCCATTTGAACCATTTGTGAACTCGAATCTCTCTCTCACTTTATCCGAAAGCACCTTTCGCGATATGTACAAGAGAAGAAGTAACAAATTTGCTGTTTTAACACTGAGCCATACTGTCATGCACAGCGTTATCATATAGAGTCTGCCGCAGGAGTTGGATGACCATAAATGTGACGCTTTCTCGCTTACTAGGCTCAACCTGTGAGAGAAGACCCAAAGACGAGCAGCACGTTTCGTCATTTGTGACGAAAAGCGTTGCTCTTCTTTGGGTCTTCTCGACTTTCTCTATCAACCTTAACTCCTAAAGGTCCCATATTGCCAAGCACCAAAAGTTTTCTAAGATACTTCCTTGTGTGGACGACGTTTGCTGAGTATTGTTCCGGTGAATCTCCGTTGGCCACCTGCCGAATACTTTTATGTGGGCGAATCGCTAAAAATGGCACTCTACACATATTACACATGTTCAAAGGATGTCACTTCTCCAGCGATTCTTCCGACTGGGGTTTTTTCAATTAGGGTACAGTGGTCTATCAGCTCCTTTTTTATACGTAATACACCATATTTCCTTATGTTGAGGACCATCTGCCAATCGTCGCACCAAGAGTCGATCCTTTGCAGGTCTTCCTACATTTCGCTACAATTTTCTAGCGTAGTGGCTATACTACACCCACTCTAGCAACATCTGCGAACAGCTTCATGCAGCTTTAGACATTAGGCATAGGCCATGCATACTTGTAAGTATGAGCATTCTTCCCCAATGTAGGTTTACGGTCCACAATGGACGTATTTATAATCTACAGTCGCTATAGACTATTTGATGAAAAGAATCTGGACATTTATAGTGAACATTAATATGAAGTGTGTCCACCTTCCGCCTTTACGACGGCTTGAGTTTCTACTGTGAACACTTTGAGTGAGGTGTCTGAATGTCTGTGCAGGAATAGCAGTGAAAAGGAAGAGCGGAAAGCAGAGAAGGTAGTAATCTTGGACGCTGGGATCCGGAGCGAAATCGACAGTTTAGCTCATCCCAAAAGTGTTCCACGGGGTTCAGGACTCTGCTCTGGCCAGTCCATTTGACAGATAATATTTTCCACAAACCATTGTCTCACAAATGCTGTTTTATAACAGGCTGCATTGTCAAGCTGATACAAACGAGCACCATCTACGAACTGTTCCTCTACTGTACGCAGCACACAAAGCTACAAAAAGTCTTCACATCCTTCTGCACTTATTACTTTCTGAAGCTCTATAAGAGGACCACACCATAACCATGAAAAATACCCGCATACCGTAACATCGAAAATAAAAACTTTGAGGTTTGCCGATGACATTGAAATTCTGTCAGAGGCAGCAAAGTACCAGGAAGAGAAGTTGAACGGAATGGACAGTGTCTTGAAAGGATGGACGTCACCAAAAGTAAAACGAGGATAACGGAATGTAGTCGAATTAAATCAGGTGATGCTGAGGGAATTAGGTTAGGAAATGAGAAAACGGTTCAAATGGCTCTGAGCACTATGGGACTTAACTTCTGAGGTCATCAGTCCCCTAGAACTTAGAACTACTTTAACCTAACTAACCTAAGGACATCGCACACATCCATGCCCGAGGCAGGATTCGAATCTGCGGCCGTAGCGGTCGCATGGTTCCAGACTGTAGCGCCTAGAACCGCTCGGCCACTCCGGCCGGCTAGGAAATGAGACACTTAGAATGCTAGATGAGTTTTGCTATTTGGGGAACAAAATAACTGATGATGGTCGAAGTAGAAAGGATATAAAAAGTATACTGGCAATGGCAAGGAAAGCGTTTCTGAAGAAGAAAAGTTTGTTAACATCGAGTATGGATTTTAGTGTCAGGAAGTCTTTTTTTGAAAGTATTTGTGTGGAGAGTAGCTATGTATGGAAGTGAAAAATGGATTATAAATAGTTTAGACAAGAAGAAAATAGAAGCTTTCGGAATGTGGTGCTACAGAAAAATGCTGAAGATTTGATGGGTAGATCACGTAAGTAATGAGGAGGTAGTTGGTTGGTTGGTTTGGGGAAGGAGACCAGACAGCGAGGTCATCGGTCTCATCGGATTAGGGAAGGACGGGGAAGGAAGTCGGCCGTGCCCTTTGAAAGGAACCATCCCGGCATTTGCCTGGAGCGATTTAGGGAAATCACGGAAAACCTAAATCAGGATGGCCGGACGCGGGATTGAACCGTCGTCCTCCCGAATGCGAGTCCAGTGTCTAACCACTGCGCCACCTCGCTCGGTAATGAGGAGGTAGTGAATAGAATTGGGGAGAAGAGGAATTTGTGGCATAACTTGACTATAAGAAGGGATCGGTTGGTAGGACATGTTCTGAGGCATCAAGGGATCACCAATTTAGTATTGGAGGCCGGCGTGGAGGGTCAAAATCGTAGAGGGAGACCAAGAGAAACAGATTCATAAGGATGTAGGTTGCTGTAGGTACTTGGAGATGAAGAAGCTTGCATAGGATAGAGTAGCATGGAGAGTTGCACCAAACCAATCTCTGGACTGAAGACCACAACAACACCGTAACGTCATCTCCTCCCTACCTGACCACTGGCATTATATTGACTGCAGGTAAGATTCACCAGGCGTTCGCCAAACCGAAATCGTTTCATCGGGCTGCCACAGGGTACGGCGTGATTCATCACTGCAAATCTCACACGTTTCCAGTCATCCACTGTCTGATGTAGTGACTCTTTATGCCTCCGCAAGCGTCGTTTAGAACTGATTACAAAAATGTGTGGCTTATAATGGAGTGCTCAGCCATTGTACCCTATTGTTTTTAACTCCCTACGCAAAGCAATTGATGTTGCTGGACTGCTTGTAGCACTTTTAAACTCACGAGTGATTGCTTCTCCTCATATCATGCGATGTCTTACAGCGTCCCCTCCCATCACCCTCCGGAAAGCTCGTCATCAGTACATGAAATCTGTATTGTTCTGGTTTGGCTGTGGGTGTTCCTTTGCTTTTCCTGTTCACTATCACATCACCAACAGTCGAGATGGGCAGCTTTAGAATGACTGGAATGTCAATGACGGAGCTGTTACTAATGTGGCATCTAATAACTAGCCCACATTCGAAATCACTCAACTCCCTTGATCCATCCATTCTGCAGTTACTGCTTCTCTTCTTAGAATCCAGTACTGCCCGCCTCCTTACGTATTGACGAGTCCACCTCTTGTGGTATCCAGTGGTCAGTTCCGCATTACATAAGGATACCCAGATGCATTTACCAGATAATGTATGTAAGTATTGAATTTGCTGTTAGGCGGCCGCTGTGGCCGAGTGGTTCTAGGCGCTTCAGTCCGGAACCGCGCTGCTTCTACGGTCGCAGGTTCGAATCCTGCCTCGGGCATGGATGTGTGTGCTGTCCTTAGGTTGGTTAGGTTTAAGTAGTTCTTAGTCTAGGGGACTGATGACCTCAGATGTTAAGTCCCATAGTGCTTAGAGCGATTTATTAATAATTCGCTGTTATTTCTTTTCCTACCTCGTGACGTCGTCGTATTGTACTTACCTGTTAGGATATACACAAAAAAGTAAAGTTTCAGAATTTCTGTAACAATTTGGGTCACCTGATGTTAGTGTGTATGTATTGAAAACATCCATAAATAGTTGTGTTGTCGAAGCAGTCGGTAAAGGGAACGGAAGTAGAGTTCATGTAACACTTCCTCGAGAATTTCACATGGTGTGTTCTGTGATTACTCATCATGTGCAATCGTTATTGCTTTACGTCTATAATTTCTTGTCATGAAACGCCGCGTGTTCAGAAGTTTGATTATTATTCAAGTCGTTAGTTCTAAACATAACGACATCCGTGTCAGTTTATGGGAAGCATTCTTTTATTTGAGCCACGTGAGCAGGCAAAGAAAATAGCACATCGTACAATAATTCTGAAGGTACCGAAGAAGACATCTAAAACAAAAATACATCTAAAGCTCACAGGTACACCTGCAGTCATATGTGCGCCACCAGGCACTGGTATTAAACTAGATTTAAAAAATTTCCAGCTGAGCATCCATTCTTATCTGCATTTATTTTTCTTTATTGTTATTCAATGGCTCCGACAGGCAAGAGTGGATTAGAGCTGCAGCACAATTGCTGTTCTTCCGCTGAGACCTTTATTAAAATTTACAAGGAGAGTTTTAAGACATTAATACGATAAAATATTTACATCAACTTAGAGATAAAACGCCAAAGATCGCCAATTTTTTGATTTGCAATGGCTGACAAAAAAAATTAAGCACCAAGACGACATCGTCGGTCGTCATCGATGTAATTTTGTGCACGTCCTCAAGATCGCCGAGTATGTAAATGGTCAGTGACAATTATCTGTGACAGATAGAACGGACACCAGAAAGCCGTAGGGATGTTCAGGTTTAGTGTTGTTGTCACACATGGTAGGGTATATAACGGGCATGAACAGCTTCAGTGTTAAGTAATCACAGGGGGATGCCGTGTTCTCGTATGAGACAGCGTTATCAGTACGCGATCGAGTTTGAAACGGGTCTCATTGTGCGTCTCCATTTGGCCGGCTGGTCGAATGGTACAACATCCAGGTTTGTGTGTCGTTCGGTTGTGACAGTAGCCCGACGCGGGACTGTATGGGAAAGTGAGGGCGAGTATACATGTCGTCATGGTTCCAGTAGACAATGTCTGACCACCACAAAGGAGGATACTGCACGAAGCAAATCGTAAGCCTTCACATCTGCGTCTGCCATCCGCTGATAAATAATGGGCTCCCTGCAGTGTTATGTGTCAGCCCTCACCATTGGTTGGCAGTTAGCAACAGCTGAATTAGGGAATCACCACCCCAGTCTTAGCCTGCCCTTACTGCCATTAAACCGAGTGCTGCGTTTGGACTACCACCGTGACCGGGAAGTGTGGGGCTCTTATGAATGGCGTCGTGCTGCGTTCAGCGATGAATAGCGGTTTCGCACTATCCTAGACGACCATCATCGGCGAGTTTGACGGTGACCTGGAGAGCATTCCCATTCTCCCAATGTTCTGCAGAAGCACTGCGGTGTAATTCCTGACGACATGGTCTGTGAAGGCATAGGGTATGAGTTCAGACCACTGCTGGTAGTAACTGAGGGAATTCTGACGGCACATCGCTATGTCACGAACATCCTGCATCCTTGTGTGTTACCTCCCACGCTACGGTATGTTGGTACTACTTTTCAACAGGACAACGCTCGTCCACACGCGGCACGTGTCTCCATGAATAGTCTGCGTGATGTTCAGGGTCTCCCTTGGCCATCAAGATCCCCAGCTCTGTCTCCGACTGATCATGTGTTGGGTTAGCTCAGAGATCAAATCCTTCCCAGTGCCAGTACCCAAGATACCGAGGAGCAGTTACAGCAGCTGTGAGTCACCCTGTCTCAGGAGAATGGAATACGTTTATAACACTATTCCCAATATAATCAATGTACGTATCCAGGCCAGAGGGAGTACAACTCGAAACTGTTAAGTGGTATTATGCTAGCAACTTCTTTGTAAATTTGTCTCCATTTTGTAATGTCTGAAGTAACTCACGTACTCTCTGAAGCAGTGAAGTTTCTTTCTGTTTCCTCCTCTTCTTCTGAGTGCTACATTTTATTTATCAGACAGTGTATTTGACTAGTTTTTCTGGTCAGACACGAGAATCGAGCAAAACTGGCCACAGTAACTCAAATAATAGCCGATCTGCGGCGGTTTATCTGCACACTAATCACAATGATCGCTGTGTCCCCAGCAAACCATACTTGTGTTTACAAAGTACTCATATGTCTTTAATAACTGTTGGACTTGACGATTACAGACTACGCTTAAAATCGTTCTTTTCTTTTAAAAACAAGTATTAACAGTAGTTCTTACATTAAGAACAAGGCACTTCATTCAATTCATTAAATTATACTAAACTGTAGGACAGACAGTGGAAAAGGATAAGTCTAAAGAAGGGGTTAGATTGTGCTGTGAGATAGGGCTGCTAATGGGATTTGTCCTTTGGTATGCGGGGATCAGAGCATGGGTGGTTGGAGACATGCGATTTGGGGCATGGATAGTTTGATAGAATCTAGGCCAAGGTTATGGTCAGCGAAGGAAAGAATACGGTGAGATACGACGGCAACCCAGATGTGAGGAAAAAAAAGGAAAGAATAGATCAGACCTGACAGGAAAGATAAATGTCAGGGTGCATGTCGTTGTCCACGAGGGCATACTCAGCCACCTAGAATGGGACAGGGTGTAGAAGGTATGTACGTGTAGGGTCAATGATGACATTGATTAGGCACCATCTTGGACACTGCTGAGAAATTTGGAGTTTAATCTAGGACACTGACGCGAAGTCTGATGACAAGGAACATACGCGACCAACGGTCCTTCCCCTGGCCGTAAAAGCAGAGGGAAAGCTGCCAACGGGTGGGGTGGTGTACTCTGGTCGTTACCCATTCAAACACTGACAACGCCCGACGTTGCTTAAATTTCCTGATCTGAAAGGAACCATTGCAGTCAGCTGGGAAAGGCCGTTGTCAAGTTTGCGGGAAGTATAGGGTACATCAAGGTACGTAATGTGGAAGGCGATTTAGAGGAATTTGAAAAGAAGATGGAATAATCAAAGAAATGGTAAAATTCTAGGAGTCGAAGCTCGGAGTGTCAGAAGTTTTAACATGTGAGAGAAACTAGAATATCTGAAAAGAGAAGTTCAGAGACACATTCTAGATGCAGTGGGTGTCAGTGAAGTGAAATGGAAAGAAGACGAGCATTTATGGTCAGACGAATATAGGGTAATATTAACAGCAGCAGATAACGGTATAGCGGAGTAGGATTCGATATGGACAGAAATGCGGGACATAGTGAGTTGCTGTGAACAGTCCAGTGGTAAGATGGTACTCATCTGAATCGACAGCAAACCAAGGTCGACTACAGTCTTCTTAGTCTTCTGCCCTTCAGTGTCTAGGGAATTGTACCTGTTGTGCCTTAACTTTTCACCATTTCTACGTCTTCCTACTTGCATGCTTCCTCTTGGCTGGTACAGCATGGGCTGATGGGGGATTATTTCTAGAGCCATTCCTTATAAATGATGTTTCTGCGTTGTTTCATTTCCTTCAATCTTTTCATTAATATTATAAATATTTAGTTGTAGCCTAACAATTTTATTTCTTATAGGGTCTTCCATAGTAACGCTTCTCACTTACTTGAGAAAACTCATTAATGCTGGTCGTACTGTACTTTTCTCACACTTTGTAAGTAGGAGGTTTAGGTTTTTATGTTGGTAACGCCACGTAGCGCTCTGTATGAAAATCACTGACTGTGCTGTGTGCAGTCTGTGGCTTGTTTACATTGTTGGAATTTGCTATTGTAGTGTTGGGCAGTTGGCTGTTAACAGCGCGTAGCGTTGCGCAGTTGGAGGTGGGCCGCCAGCAATGGTGAATGTGAGGAGAGAGATGACGGAGTTTTAAGAACGGATGATCTGGACGTGTGTCCATCAGAGACAGTACATTTGTAAGACTGGATGCCATGAACTGCTATATATATTATGACTTTTGAACACTATTAAGGTAAATACATTGTTTGTTCTCTATCAAAATCTTTCATTTGCTAAGTATGCCTATCAGTTGTTGGTGCCTTCAGTAGTTAGAATCTTTTATTTAGTTGGCAGTATTGGCGCTTGCTGTATTGCAGTAGTTCGAGTAACGAAGATTTTTGTGAGGTGAGTGATTTGTGAAAGGTATAGGTTAATGTTAGTCAGGGCCATTCTTTTGCAGGGATTATTGAAAATCAGATTGCGTTGCGCTAAAAATATTGTGTGTCAGTTTAAGCACAGTCATTTCTAATTTTTCTAAGGGTACGTTTCATAACGTTTCAGCTATCCATGACTCACTTCCTTATAGCAGAACAGGTGTTTCCATGGTTTTATAAAATTCTAATTTTGTTCCCTTCAGTATTTTTTGTGGAATGATTTGTTTATAGTTCCGCATAGAGAGTGATTTTTGTTAAGCTTATTTTCTACATCTTTGTCCATATCATGACTTATGCTTTATACTAGAAAATTAAAGCTTGAAACCTTCCCAAGTGGTGTATTGTCTACTGCTATTTTTGACTGGCTGGGTATTTCTCTTGATGAGATGTGGTTTTAGTTTCCTTTGTTGATGTACGAAGATTACATTCTCATTTCTCTAACTGATATAATTCGAACACTACTTTTTGTAGCTCATGTTTATTTTGGTTCAAATGGCTCTGAGCACTATGCGACTTAACTTCTGAAGTCATCAGTCGCCTAGAACTTAGAACTAATTATACCTAACTAACCTAAGGACATCACACACATCCATGCCCGAGGCAGGATTCGAACCTGCGACCGTAGAGGTCACGCGGTTCCAGACTGAAGCGCCTAGAACCGCACGGCCACACCGGCCGGCTCATATTTATTTTCTCCCAAAACTGTAACGTCATCTGCGTGATGATCATGCAAACAAACTCGTCGTCTGTATGCATTCGGAAGTTAAGATATTTACTTCTGTTAACCTGTAAACCCAGATTTACATTTACTGCCTGCCTTCATTTCTTAATCAAATCATTTATCTATACATTAAACGAGGTTGGTAACAGACTACAGCCTGGTTTAAATTCCTTCTTGGCAGTGATTTCTTTAATTTAATTATTGCCATCTTTTGATATAATTTTTATGTCCTTGTATAAGCTTTTTAATGATCCAGTAAGTTGGCTAAGATATCTAGCTTTGTCATCATATACCATAGATTCTTTCCGCTCACTTTGTCAAAAGCTTTTGCCAAGTAAATAAAAGCTATGGTGTCTCTAAACTGACTTCTCCTTGTTACTCAAAAAGTCTTTTTTGTGGAAAATTTATTATCACAGCATGAATGACCTCTCCGGAATCCGCATTGCTCTTCTGTTAGGAAAGTCCCTGGTATGGTTCTAGTAGGATTATTGTTTATTTTTGCAAAAATTTTATAGACTGAGCTTAGGAAGATACTTCCTCTCCAATATTCACAGTTGTTTCTTTGACCTTTCCCAAAACTGATACCACTTCTGATATTTGCAAGAGTTTGGGAATTTACACCAGTGCCAACATTAATTAAATAAATTCCATAATCTAATATCACAAAAGCTACTAACAAATTAAAAATTATTATATCAGTACCATCTGGTCGACACGTTATCCAGATTTTTATAATGTTTAAGAGTACTGTTGTGTAATGTGGTCCTCTCTTCCTTCAGTTCTAAATCTTCTATTTGACACAATCTTTTATAAAATTCGTCCCATTGATGAATTTACTTCTGCAGGATGATTGTCTGCTCTACTTAAGCGTTTCATTGGGTTTATAGGCAACAGTTTGCCCTCATTGCATATCTTATTCTCCTTTACCTATAAAATTATCATATGACTGTGTGCTAACGTAATCATTTGTTTGGCTTGGTACCGTCGTAGCTTACATTCCTCTTCTGTTTCTGGTATTTTTGTGGCCTTTATCGTTTTCTTCAACAGCCTTTGTGATATTTTCATTTCAAACCTTTAATCCTTTCTTTTCCCGTAACTTCTTTTCACACGTGCCTATATGCCAAATCCTACATACGTTCTTTAACCAGTGGTCTAGGGTAGCAACCATGATTAGTAATCAAAACGTCCTCGGTCTCGGGCTCGATACCCTCCACCTCTTAAATTCTGATTAACCATCGACATCCGCGGCCGAAGAATTGTTGCACAGGAAATCACTCTCATTCTGCCAAAGGCCACAGACGGCGGAGGAACGGACAGAGGCACTCTCTTGTCCTTGGGGTGGGAAACTGCACCTAAAGGCGGAAGATGCATGAGGATGCAGAAGGCAATGGAAACCACTGCATTTTAGACACGTAACGCGTATCCACAGGACATGTGGCCTGTAATTCAAAAAGTGTCATGATGATCTTGAAACCTCCCCTTAGAAAAATTTATGAATTACTGTGCTGGTAACCCTTACGTTATTTGATTTTCAAACAGCTGAGCAGAACTGAACGTACTCAGACATTTCTCTCTTTACTTATTCTGATCAACACTAAATTGACACACAATATTTTTAGCTCAACGCAATCTGACTTTCAATAATCCCTACAAAAGAATGGCCCTGACTAACAATAATCTATACCTTTCATCAATCACTTACCTCACAAAAATCTTCGTTATTCGAAGTACTGCAACTCAGCGAGCGCCAATACTGCCGGCTAAATAAAAGATTCTAACTACTGAAGGCACTAACTACTGATAGGCATACTTAGCAAATGAAAGATTGTGATAGAGAACAAACAATGTATTTACTTTAATAGTGTTCCATTCTTACAAATTTTGTTTTCCGGACGAACACACGTCCAGATCGTCCGCTCTCAAAACTCTGCCTTCTCTCTTTCCACATCCACCACTGCTGGCGGCTCACCTCCAACTGCTCAACGCTACGCGCTGTTCACATCCAACTGCCCAACACTACAATAGCAAAACTTCCAACAATGTAAACCAGTAACAGACTGCACACAGCACAGTCAGTGATTTTCATACAGAGCGCTGCGTGGCGTTACCAACATAAAAACAGCCTACTTACATACTTACAATCTCTCCATTGGCAAAAGATTCCGGAATAGTCCCCCATTCGGATTTCCGGGAGGAGACTGCCAAGGGGGAGGTGACCATGAGACAAAACATGAATAACCAACGAAAGGATAACGTTCTACGAGTCGGGGCGTGGAATGTCAGAAGGCTGAACGTGGTAGGGAAACTAGAAAATCTGAAAAGGGAAAAGGAAGGCTGGATCTAGATATAGTTGGGGTCAGTGAAGTGAAATGTCAAGAAGACATGGGCTTCTTGTCAGATGAGTATAGTGTAATATCAGCAGCAGCAGAAAGTGGTGTAACGGGAGCAGGATTCGTTAGGAATAGCGAGGTAGGGCAGAGAGTGTACTACAGTGAACAGTTAAGTGATAAAGTTGTTATTATTAGAATCGATAGCAAAACAACACCGACAATGATAGTTCAGTTATACATGCCGACGTCGTAAGCTGACGATGAAGAGACAGAGAAACTATTTGAGGATACTGAAAGGGTAATACAGTATGTAAAGGGATATGAACTTGTGGGACTGGGATGCAGTCGTAGGGGAAGGAATAGAACAAATAGTTACAGAAGAATATGGGCTATGGACAAGGAATGAGAGAGGAGAAAGACTAATCAAGTTCTGTAATAAATTTCAGCTGTTGTTGTTGTTGTGGTCTTCAGTCCTGAGGCTGGTTTGATGCAGCTCTCCATGCTACTCTATCCTGTGCAAGCTTCTTCATCTCCCAGTACCTACTGCAACCTACATCCTTCTGAATCTGCTTAGTGTATTCATCTCTTGGTCTCCCTCTACGATTTTTACCCTCCACGCTGCCCTCCAATGCTAAATTTGTGATCCCTTGATGCCTCAAAACATGTCCTACCAACCGATCCCTTCTTCTAGTCAAGTTGTGCCACAAACTTCTCTTCTCCCCAATCCTATTCAATACCTCCTCATTAGTTACGTGATCTACCCACCTTATCTTCAGCATTCTTCTGTAGCACCACATTTCGAAAGCTTCTATTCTCTTCTTGTCCAAACTGGTTATCGTCCATGTTTCACTTCCATACATGGCTACACTCCATACAAATACTTTCAGAAACGACTTCCTGACACTTAAATCTATACTCGATGTTAACAAATTTCTCTTCTTCAGAAACGATTTCCTTGCCATTGCCAGTCTACATTTTATATCCTCTCTACTTCGACCATCATGAGTTATTTTACTCCCTAAATAGCAAAACTCCTTTACTACTTTAAGTGTCTCATTTCCTAATCTAATCCCCTCAGCATCAACCGATTTAATTTGACTACATTCCATTATTCTCGTTTTGCTTTTGTTGATGTTCATCTTATATCCTCCTTTCAAGACACTGTCCATTCCGTTCAACTGCTCTTCCAAGTCCTTTGCTGTCTCTGACAGAATTACAATGTCATCGGCGAACCTCGAAGTTTTTACTTCTTCTCCATGAATTTTAATACCTACTCCGAATTTTTCTTTTGCTTCCTTTACTGCTTGCTCAATATACAGATTGAACAACATCGGGGAGAGGCTACAACCCTGTCTCACTCCTTTCCCAACCACTGCTTCCCTTTCATGCCCCTCGACTGTTATAACTGCCATCTGGTTTCTGTACAAATTGTAAATAGCCTTTCGCTCCCTGTATTTTACCCCTGCCACCTTCAGAATTTGAAAGAGAGTATTCCAGTTAACGTTATTAAAAGCTTTCTCTATTTCAGCTATTAATAGCGAATACTCTGTTCAGAATCACAATAGGAGGAAGTATTCATGAAAAAGGCCGGGTGATAGGGGAAGATTTCAGTTACATTACATCATGGTCAGACAGAGATTCCGAAATCAGATACTGGACTGCAAGGCATAACCAGGAGCAGATATAGACTGAGATCACAATGTAGTAGTGATGAAGAGCAGGCTGAAGTTTATGAGATTAGTCAGGAACAATCAATACGTAACGAAGTGGGATACAGAAGTACTAAGGAATGACGAGATACGCTTGAAGTTTTCTAAGGCTGTAGATGCAGCAGTGAAGAATTGCTCGCTGGCAGTACAGTTGAAGTGGAATGGACATAGCTGAAAAGGGCAATGATAGAAGTTGGAAAGAAAAACATAGGTACTGGGAAGAAACCATGGCTGAGAGAAGAAAAACTTCAGTTGATCTATGAAAGAAGGAAGTACAAAAATGTTCAGGGAAATTCAGGAACACAAAAATACAAGTCACCCTGACGAATGAAATAAACAGGAAGTGAAGGGAAGCTAAGACGAAATGGCTTCAAGAAAAAAGTGAAGAACTAGGAAAAGAAATAATTGTCGGAAAGGTTGACTCAGCGTATAGGCAAGTCAAACACCATTTGGTGAAATTAAAAGCAAGGGTGGTAACATGAAGAGGGAATTCCACTGGAAAATGGAAAGGAGCGTTTGGCATCATTGGCCGGTAGGCCCCTTACGGGGCAGGTCCGGCCGCTACATTGAGCGACCTGCGTGCCGTATGGGGGTGAAGTGATGATGAAGACAACACAACACTCAGTCCCTGAACGGAGAAAAATCACCGACCCCGCCGGGAATCGAACCCGGTCCCGTAGGGCGGCAATCAGTCACGCTGACCACTTCCTTGTTTTTTTGTTTTTGTTTTTTTTTTTTTCGCTATAGTTCGTTGCGTTTGGTCTGGGCGGACGTCAAAGAGATCCGTTCAAGTTGATCGTTGATTCCTTGACTAAGTTTTTTCATTACAGAGAGCACACTGCCCTCTGACAAAACACGCTGAGCTACCGTGCCGGCCACCACTGTTAAATGCAGACCGTTAAATGCGGACTGTTAAATTATGCAGAGGAGAGAGCGGAGAGGTAGAAACAGTAAACTGTAGGCCTCTATGAGGGGAAGATTTGTCTGAAGTCTAGAAGAAGAAGCAAGAGTCGATTTAGGAAAAAAAAAAAACAGGAGATCCAGTCTTAGAATCAAAATTTAGAAGGGCTTTGGAGGGCTTAAGGTCAAATAAGGCAGAAGGGATAGATAACATTCCATCAGAATTTCTAAAATCACTGGGGGAAGTGGCAATAAAACAACTACTCACGACAGTGTGTAGAATATATGAGTCTATCTGACTTTCGGAAAAGAAATATCCAAACTATTCCTTAGACTTCAAGTGGAGACAAACTCATGCTTACAAGAGTAATATACAGAAGAACGGAAAAGAAAATTGAGAATGTATTAGATGATGATAGGTTTGGGTTTAGGAAAGGTGAAGGCGCCAGAGAGGCAGTTCTGACGTCGTGGTTGATAATGAAAGCAAGAGTAAAGAAAAGTCAAGACACCTTCATAGGATTTGTCGACCTGGGGAAAACGTTCGACAATGGAAAGTGATGTAAGGTGTTCGAAATTCTGTGAGAAACAGGGGTAAGGTGTAGGGGGAGACGGGCAATATACAATATGCAGAAGAGCCTAGAGGGAATAATAAGAGTGGACGACTAAGAACGAAGCGCTCGGATTAAAAAGGGTGTAAGACAGGGGTGTAGTCTTTCGCCCCTACTCTTCAATCTGTACATCGAAGGAGCGATGATGGAAATAAAAGAAAGGTTCAGGAAAAAAAAATTAAAATTCAAGGTGAAAGGATATCAATGATATGAGTCAATGATGACATTGCTATCCTGAGTGAAAGTGAAGAAGTATTACAAGATCTGCTGAACGGAATTAGCATTCTAATGAGTACAGAATATGGATTGAGAGTATATCGAAGAAAGACGAAACTAAGGGGAAGTAGCAGAAACGAGAACAGCAAGAAACTGAACATCAGGGTTGACGGTCACGAAGCAGATGAAGTTAAAGAACTGTATTACCTAGGCAGCAGCTTAATGACGGACGGGGCAAGGAAAACATCAGAAGCAGACTAGCACTGGGAAAAAGGGGGATTCCGGGCCAAGAGATGTCTACTAGTATCAAACATAGGGCTTAATTTAAGGAAGAAATTTCTGAGAATGTATGTCTGGAGTACAGCATTGTATGGTTGTGAAACATGGACTGTGGGAAAACCGGAACAAAAGAGAATAGTAGCATTTGAGGTGTGGCGCTACAGACGAATACTGACAATCAGGTAGACAGATAAGGTAAGGAGTGAGGAGGTTCTGTGCAGAATCGAAGAGGAATGGAACATGTGGAAAACACTGACCAGGAAAAGGGTCAGAATATAGGACCTCTGTTAAAACATCAGGGAATGTCTTCCTTTGTACTGGAGGGAGCTGTAAAAGAAAAAAAAAACTGTAAAGGAAGACACAGATCGGAGTACATGCAGCAAATAATTGATGACATAGATTGCAAGTGCTACTGTCTCGGGCGGCATCAAACCAGTCAGCAGACGACTGAAAAAAAATATTTTACTATTCTTCCACTACATCCTGAAAAGTTGGGTTTCTAGGAAATATTTTTATAGTCAACTTTTGATTGAATTTTCTAAGTCCTCCTTTAAGACATCTTCAAGCTTCTGCTTGTCTTCTTGCTCTTTCTCCTACTTAGCTGTCATTGTAACTGTTGAAATGACTAAATATTCATCAAAGTAGATATCACTTCCTCAGTGTACGTGAACATCTTGAACCTGATTACGTATCCTGCTTGCGATTATGTAGTCCATCGAAGACCTACAACCTTTAGCAGTCCATGTAGTCCTACATGTTTTTTTCCCCTACAAAAATGTGTTAGTGATTCTAAGCTGGTTGAAGGTTGAAAACTGTCTAAGTTCTTCACCATTTTTGTTGTCGTCTTGTTCTCCAAGTGTATCCACAACTTCTGAGATTGATATGTTGCCTATTTCATCATTAACTCTCCACAGAAGAGAACCTGATACTTCTTATTTGCTTTATTTAGGACTGTTTGCAGTTCGGCATATTACAGGTTTGTTTGTGTTGTCTTCCCTTCTTCAGGTGCGTGTACATCTATAACATCTACACATCCTCTAACATACAAGAGAGCCACATAGAGCTGGCTGTGTGAAAAGCAATTGACATTAAGGTCCAGACATATGACATGCTGCATCAGCCTTATACTTTGTTTATGGTCATGGCAGAACGTAAGCTCACCAGGAATTGTCCACATTTAAAGCAAAATGGTAAACTGTTAGAAATAAGTGGGACTCAGGGTATAAAATATCTCTCACCTGCACCATTTCGCATCAAAATTTCCGCATCTACGATGCTATATTGGAGAGACGTAACTTCAAGCCTCTGAAGGGTTCTGAGGAGCGAGATAATGTATCATGATCTTCAATTACCTCGTGCTCAGTTTTGGAACAAGGTTTAAAAGAGTGCTTTAAAGCCTGATGTTTTCGATCTACAGCAAGTCCTGTCTCACGATCTTCATTGGTTTCTTGTGACCACAGAGTCCTCAGCCTTTTAGCTATTCTTGTGCATTCAGAAAGAATGCATCGTTTCGTAGGCATTTTTATTCAGAAAAAGAAGACCGAAATGGAATGGCACCGAAATCACAAAAGAAACCTAATTAATTCTCGTTTCCTAATAAAGAATATAAATAAAACCTATCGAAAACAAGAAAGGAAATTCGGCAAGTTTTTGATACAAAAAATGACATCAGTAAAGTCGTATATCACACAAGTAAATTCACTGTTAGTTTGTATCCATGAAGACAAGATTATTGCGCTTACTTCTGTTACTGACGAGACTTTCCGAGAACGCCTCAGTCACTGAGTTGAAAAATTAACTGCACTATATATTAGTTCATGAGTGTGCTATGACACTAACAGTGCCATATTTTGGTTCTTCGGTGCATTACGCCATGATGATAAAACATCCTGACTGCTATGCTGAGAAAACCATTTTAGACAAATCTTTAAACAATGATAACGTTTTTTCGTTTTCTGATTGTGACGAAATGAAACTTACGTGTTGCCCAAGTTACGCTTAAGTTATCTGTGTAAACCTCATGAATATTTGTCTATTGATTTTGGAGATTATCATATAAAACTGACAAAGAGACAGACATGATGGTTTTAGACAAAATTCTAAATCATGACATGTTTTATTTCCCTGATCCAGTTTTGATGAAATAAAGCCTATACGTTGTTCCCAAGCTACGCTAAGATACCAGTGAAACAGAATGAAAATTTGTAATTGAGCGTGTTCAAACAGACAAACATACAGACACAACGGTTTGACAGTCTTATTATTAGTATAAATTTTTCTCTTCAATTTTTCATTTATTAGAACTGACAGCCCTCAACTCCATCATGTGTTTTGAGGTGAAAAGTTATTTGAATGGACAATCTAAATAACTGTAAAATGTTGTTGTCACAATTCATAAAATATTTCGGGCTACTATGCGTTGGTCGAGGGGTTACGGCTGAAGAAATCGGTATAGAAGCTGTAAGAGTATTGTCTCGCGCAAAGCTTCCTAAAAGTAATTTAACTGTGGGTGAGGGGATTACCTTAAAACGACTGAATGAGGACGATAGTGTTACCATTCGCCCAGTTGACAAGGGAAATGCAGCGCTTGATTTGAATGTAACCAACTATTACAGTAAGGTTAATGACTTAATAGATCCGTACACTTACAGGAAACTGAGCAAAGACCCCACTGACAAAGTTCTTAGATCTGTTAAGCATTTGATAAAGAAGTCGTCTATCGAACAGAGAGTTCGGAAAAGTTTGTTCTGTTCAGTTGCGCTAGCACCAGAACTTTATGGACTGCCGAAGGTGCACACAGAACATGTTCCTCTAAGGTCTGTAGCGAGTGCTGTTGGTTCGCCCACCTATTCGACTGCCAAGTTCTTGACGACATTGTTACGACCGTATGTGGACCTATCGGATTCGTATATCAAGAATTTGGCGCATTCTATCAGTAAATTAAACGGCATAGTGGTACAGTCGGAGGGCATATTAGTTAGTTTTGATGTGTTGCTGCTATTCACTATGTTTCCACTCAATGAAGTGTTGCAACAGCTGACTCGGATTTTTCCTCCCGATGTTGCAGAACTGTTTAAATATTGCCTCACAACCACGTATTTAAAATGGAACGAACAGTTATATGAACAGACGGATGGTGTCGCTATGGGGAGCCTCTTAAGAGAGGTTATAGCAAACTTCGTTTGGGAATATTCGAGGAGCAAGCACTGGAAACTGCTAATAAGAAACCGAATATTTGGCTCCGTTACGTGGACGATACGTTTGTTTTGTGGCGGCTTGGTAGGGAGAAACTGGATCGTTTTCACAAACATCTGAACGGGATCAGCCGGAGATACAGTTTACCAAGGAGGAGGAGGCCACCAGGAGATTAAATTTTCTTGATTTGCTGGTTTTCAAGAAAGGAGATGGTAGCTTGGGCCACGCGGTTTAACGAAAACCCACGCACACAGATAGGCAGATGCACCGTGATTCGAACCGCTACCCACAATAAAAGCGAGGCATAATAAAAACGTTGGTGGGTAGAGCAAGGAAATCTTTGAACCAGAGCTGCTTGACGCAGAATTAAAACGTCTCAACAACGCATTGTTCAAGAATGGTTATTCGTTCTTCGTTCGCTGAGGCGAAAAGAGCGTTAAGACCACCGCGTAGAATTTACAGTGATTCTCATGCGCCGGTGAAATCGAAAGTTTTCTGTCATTCATTAAGGACCTGACTGATCGTATTGGAAAAATCTTGAAAAAGCGGAAAATTTCGGTAATTTACACACCCACAAGGAAGGTACAAGACCACCTAAAATCGGCCAAGGATGCTCGCCAACCACTGGAAAAAGCTGGAATTCATAGGATTCCGTGTAGTTGTGGGGAGGTGTACGACGGTACTACAAAAAGAACTGTCAAAAAAAGAGTAGAAGAGCACAAGGGCAATTGCAGAGGGGGGGGGGGGGGGGGGTAGACTGACAGTTCAGCTGTTGCGGAACATGTTTTACGGCGAGGAGACCTTCACATCCTTTAGATAGGACTCAAGTATTGGCAGCCACAAGCGGTTACCACGAACGTCTATACAGGAAGGCCATAGGGATTGTGAAACACCCCAGAAATTTCAATAGGAAGGAGGAGGGCGTGAATTTAAATGCAATTTGTATTCCGGAAGTTGTGTACCAGTCTTCCCCCATTGTTGTTGTTGTGGTCTTCAGTCCTGAGACTGGTTTGATGCAGCTCTCCATGCTACTCTATCCTGTGCAAGCTTCTTCATCTCCCAGTACTTACTGCGACCTACATCCCTCTGAATCTGCTTAGTGTATTCATCTCTTGGTCTCCCTCTACGATTTTTACCCTCCACGCTGCCCTCCAATGCTAAATTTGTGATCCCGTGATGCCTCAGAACATGTCCTACCAACCGGTCCCTTCTTCTTGTCAAGTTGTGCCACAAACTCCTCTTCTCCCCAATTCTATTCAATACCTCCTCATTAGTTATGTGATCTACCCATCTAATCTTCAGCATTCTTCTGTAGCACCACATTTCAGAAGCTTCTACTATCTTCTTGTCCAAAATATTTATCGTCCATGTTTCACTTCCACACATGGCTACACTCCATACAACTACTTTCAGAAACGACTTCCTGACACTTAAATTTATACTCGATGTTAACAAATTTCTCTTCTTCGACAACGGCCAACTGCGCTCGCGTATTCAAAACATGTGACGTCACGCCAATGCACGGAAGCTCGCGGAAGCAGAATTTTGCTGTAGTCAGTAGCGAGCCAGTGTGTCAATGGGACATTCAACAAAGCTACGATCACCCATAAAGATGAAGACGAAAAGTCGGGTTTTAAAGTGAAATCCTTTCGACAACAGCATAATAGCCCGGAATATATTATTAATTGCGCATCTAAATGACTTTTTAAATACCTATCGGAAGAAGCTGTATGTAGGTTTTTATATTTTTAAGTCAGTACTGGCAGCAAAGGAAAATACACTACTGGCCAATAAAATTGCTACACCACGAAGATGACCTGCTGCTGACGCGAAATTTAACCGACAGGAACAAGATGCTGTGATATGCAAATGATTAGCTATTCAGAGCATTCACACAAGGTTGGCACCAGTGGCGACATCTACAACGTGCTGAGATGAGGAAAGTTCCCAACCGATTTCTCATAACACAAACAGCAGTTGACCGCCGTTGCCAGGTGAAACGTTGTTGTGATGCCTCGTGTAAAGAGGAGAAATGCGTAGCATCAACTTTCCGACTTTGATAGAGGTCGGATTGTAGCCTATCGCGATAGCGGTTTATCGTATCGCGACATTGCTGCTCGCGTTGGTGGAGATCCAATGACTGTTAGCAGAATGTGGAATCGGTGGGTTCAGGAGGGTAATACCAAACGCCTTGCTGGATCCCAACGGCCTCGTATCACTAGCAGTCGAGATGAAAGGCATCTTATCCGCATGGCTGTAACGGATCGTGCAGCCACGTCTGGATACCTGAGTCAACAGATGTGGACGATTGCAAGACAACAATCATCTGCACGAGCAGTTCGACGACGTTTGCAGCAGCATGGACTATCAGCTCGGAGACCCTTGACGCTGCATCACGGACAGGACGCCTGCACTGGTGTACTCAACGACGAACCTGGGTGTACGAATGGCAAAACGTCATTTTTTCGGATGAATCCAGGTTCTGTTTACGGCATCATGATGGTCGCATCCGTGTTTGGCGACATCGCGGTGAACGCACATTGGAAGCATGTACTAGTCATCGCCATACTGGCGTATCACCCGGCGTGATGGTATGACGTGCCATTTCTTACACGTCTCGATCACTTCTTGTTCGCATTGACGACACTTTGAACAGTGGACGTTACATTTCAGATGTGTTACGACCCGTGGCTCTACCCTTCATTCGATCCCTGCGAAACCCATTTCTGCAGGATAACGCACGACCTCATGTTGCAGGTCATGTACGGGTCTTTCTGTATACAGAAAATGTTCGACTGCTGCCCTGGCCAGCGCATTCTCTAGATCTCTCACCAACTGAAAAGGTCTGGTCAATGGTGGCCAAGCAACTGGCTCGTCACAATACGCCAGTACTACTCTTGATGAACTGTGGTATCGTGTTGAAGCTGCATGGGCAGCTGTACCTGTACAAGCCATCCAAGCTCTGTTTGACTCAATGCCCAGGCCTATCAAGGCTGTTATTGCGGACAGAGGTGGTTGTTCTGGGTACTGTTTTCTCAGGATCTATGCACCCAAATTGCGTGAAAATGTAATCACATGTCAGTTGTAGTATAATATATTTGTCCAATGAATACCCGTTTATCATCTGCATTTCTTCTTGGTGTAGCAATTTTAATGGCCAGTAGTGTATAAGGAGCGGTCAAAAAGTTTTCGTTTAGGGCGTTGCTGCAACATATACCCAACATAATGAAACTCCGATGCGGGTATATAGCTACCAACATATACGCAAGAGATTAGTGAAGCATCCATATCTTAGCGACGTGTGCGCAGTGAATCCGGAAATGTGAACTATGGCGACGTTATTACCAAATGCAGGACCAACGTGCTGTTATCCTTATGTTGGCTGCGAAGCGACCAACACCGGTATACATTCACGGAGAATGAAGGACGAGTATGGGGCAGCATATCTTTTGAAACTCACCTTTGTGGAATGGTGCGCCAAAGTGTGCTGCTGTTGTATGATAATGCACGTTCCAACATCGCAAATGTCGAAACGCAGAAGTTACACCAACTCAAGTTGGAGACAGCCGAGCACCCTCGCCATATTCTTATTCTCTTACCATGTGATTATCACTCAAAAAAGGCCTTGAAAGCACAAAAATGCCTGTCGGACGTGCAGCTTGCAGTTACGGACTTTGTCATGCAGCAGGAAACGGTCTCCAACTCGGTCCATTGGTGAATTATTACCTAAATGCTCACGGTGGTTTTTCTTGATTGGCATACCGATTCTGGGCTGCACGGCATTCGAACTGAAACTTTTTGGAGTGCCCCTCATAACAGTGTAAGAGAATAAAGCGATCGAACGAAAGGACTGCGGAAAATATGGAGACATGTCTCTTAAATACGGCATACAAACTATATGAGAAAATAATAGGATACAGAATGAGAAATACCGAAGAGCAAACAGGTTTACGGAAAATGAGGCCCTGCACAGATAACATTTTCTCATCAAATTAACATAGTAAAGAAGAGAATACAATTTAATATCCTATATACTCTCTATATACTACTAGTTGACAAGCCCGACACTGCCCAAGTAGTCATTTTGTCAATTTCCTATTAGAAACGAAACCCAAAAATGAAGTGTGTTTGTAGCGAAGTATCGAAAAAAATTTCATTCCAATGTATGCGTGAAAACATCTTTGAAATTATAAAACAGTCGTACAAATAAATATGCATAATGTACAAATGCATAAGTACAGTATCCAAATTAAGGAATATCATCCCGGACGGTTTCTGTACATTGGACCAGTAAGCGCATCGCACTTGAAAGCTGTCAAAACCGCTACCACATATCGGAAATTTCCATAAGTTGTCTCGACTGTAGGAGTGTCTCTGTAGTAAACAATATATGTATTAAAATTTCATGTACGATGTGGAATTTTTTCACTTATGTTAGTATTTATGACATCATATCTCTAAAACAATAATTAGTATTGCGATATATTTATATAAGCACGTTCAGGGGCGTATGTGCATACTCTCAGTGAAATATGTTGCGAATAACATTATTAGCAAAGGAGTAATAAATATAAGTGTTAAGCATGATGCCGTAGTTTTTCACGCATCTCAGTGTGTGTTCCGCCGTATGTCCTGATTTATATGACACGCAGTCATATAATTTTGCAGGTAAATTCAGCAGTATACTGTTGTGAATAGAGTTATTAGAAAATGAGTTATAAATTTAAACGTCATGCATAGCGCGGCAGGTTTTCATCCATCTCAATGTTTATGACTGCATATCTCCTGCATTATTTGTGTTACCATGATATATTTTTGTAGGTGCATTTAGCGGCTAATGTGGATACGGCCTGCGAAATTTATTACGAATACACTTAGTATCACAGAAGTAATACACTGAAATGTCATGCATAATGCGGCAATTTGCCACGCATCCCGTTGTTTATCACGTCACATCTTCTGAAAACTAATAATTAAATGGATCTTACTTCTACAGCGATTGTTGGCTAGAAGTAAGTAATGCATGTGCCAACCGTGGTTGTAACCGCAAAAAGTGTTTCAAATGGCTCTGAGCACTATGGGACTTAACTTCTGAGGTCATCAGTCCCCTAGAACTTAGAACTACCTAAACCTAACTACATCACACACATCCATGCCCGAGGCAGGATTCGAACCTGCGACCGTAGTGGTCACCCAGTTCCAGACTGTAGCGCCTACAACCGCTCGGCCACCCCGGCCGGCGGTTGGAATCGATCCAGTGGTTTAGGAGGAGATGTGGAACATACATACACACACAAACACACACACACACACACACACACACACAAAAACATTCTTAATTTTCTTTTATTTTGTGGTATGTATGGATAGTAATGTTTTGATAATGTGCACAAAGGAAAAACATGGAATATTATGAAAAAAAAAGAAATACCACGAAATCTGTTCGAGGTTATTCGAAGTAAAGTACACAACTGGCCATTAAAATTGCTACACCAAGAAGAAATACAGATGATAAACGGGTATTCATTGGACAAATATATTATACGAGAACTGACATGTGGTTGCATTTTCAAGCAATTTGGGTCCATAGATCCTGAGAAATCAGTATCCAGAACAACCACCTCTGGCCGTAATAACGGCCTTGATACGCCTGGGCATTGAGTCCAACACAGCTTGGATGGCGTGTACAGGTACAGCTGCCCATGCAGGTTCAACACGATACCACAGTTCATCAAGAGTAGTGACTGGCGTGTTGTGACGTGCCAGTTGCTCGGCCACCATTGACTAGACGTTTAAAGCTGGTGAGAGATCTGGAGCATGTGCTGGCCAGGACAGCAGTCGAACATTTTCTGTATCCAGAAAAGCCCGTAAAGGACCTGCAACATGCGGTCATGCGTTATCCTGCTGATATGTAGGGTTTCGCAGGGATCGAATGAAGGGTAGAGCCACAGGTCGTAACACATCTGAAATGTAACGTCCACTGTTCAGAGCGCCGTCAATGCGAACAAGAGGTGACCGAGACGTGTAACCAATGGTACCCCATATCATCACAGAAGTAATACACTGAAATGTCATGCACAATGCGGCAATTTGCCACGCATCCCGTTGTTTATCACGTCACATCTGCTGAAATCTAATAATTAAATGGCTCTTACTTCCACAGCGATTGCTGCCTGACAGTAAGTAATATGTGTACCAAGCTTGGTTGGAATCGGTCCACTGGTTTAGAAGATGTGGAACACACACACACACACACACACACATATATATATATATATATATATATATATATATATATATATATATATATATATATAGGTAGTACAGCTTCGATAATGTGAGCAAAAGAAAACCGTGGAATATTAGGGAAAAAAAGAAATACCACTAAATCTGATCGAAGTTATCCGAAGTAAATTACATGTACAGGAACACATATAAATATAAAGCTAGAATCTGGAAAAATCAACCAAGGAGATATTAAAAAAGGGCTCAGATCATATTATTTTGTTTCTCTGATACTTTATAATTTTTATTTAGGCGACTTAGTGAGGAAATAGAAATGACGGATTACGAAATTTAATATAGAGAAGAGCTTGAAAGGAGGATATTTTGGTAAATCACAGAGGCTGCTATATGAACTACATAACCATACCGACAAATAAAACCATGCCCATGGTATTCCAAGCCTAAAGATGTAGATTCGTGCCACGCGGGATTAGCCTAGCGGTCTAGGGGCGCTGCAGTCATGGACTGTGCGGCTGATCCCGGCGGAGGTTCGAGTCCTCCCTAGGGCATGGGTGTGTGTGTTTGTCCTTAGGATAATTTAGGTTAAGTAGGGTGTAAGCTTAGGGACTGATGACCTTAGCAGTTAAGTCCCATAAGATTTCACACACATTTGAACATTTTTGTAGATTCGTATTAGAAGACAAAACTATTGAACAAGTTTTAAGATGGTCATGATATTTTTTTTTTTTATTTGTCATCGATGCGCACATCAGTAAGAGAGAGCAAGTTGCGTTATTGTTAAACAGTGTTTGGTGTTGTCGTGGCACGATTTTGGCCTCTGCGCAGTTATTTGGAGGGTGGTAGGTAATGGACGTTTTTAGTAGTACTGTGTTGACTTGTGATGGTATCTATTAGATGAAGAGGACAGTAAAGATGAGTATGATGTGCGCAACGAATTTTAAATAATGTAACTGTTTTTGAAGAGAAGGCGTTGGGGTAAGACTGCAACACTACGCACCTAATTTGTCGCAATGATTGTTGTCAGCTAGTTAACTGCTCAGAGCTGAGAGAAAGACCACTGCACTTTCCTGAATCATGAATTAACATATTAATTGACTAAGCTGCTTGACTTTTATAGAAATTCCCTTTAAACATTGTACCCTTTTTAAATCATTATTCACTTTGTTAAGCATAATACTGTGCAGACCAATATTATGTGTGAAGATCAAGCGAAGTTTTACTCTGTTTTTTGAATACATATTTCATTCTAAAATGCTGTCTTGGAATATCATTTCATAGGAATAGTTCTCTCCTCACCTCACTGTTTGTCATTAGGCATGAGAACATGCAACAGTTTGAATAAGTATTCAGAAATAGAACTTTAGCTTATCCGCTGCTTGCTTGCTGTTTGTTGTTGAGCTATCGAGAAATCTGCAACAATGTTGTCAAGACGAGAGGTAAGCGGAAATTTTGATGAGGACCAGATAACTGTTGTACTTCAGTAGCATTCATGTCAGTTACAGTTCATTTCAATTAGGTTCTGTTTAGTCAAAGGTTAGCATTCAGTTTGTGAATACGTAGTTTTGGTAATATGCAGACTTTTGTAGAGTGGGAGGTAAAGTTAGGCTAAATTTCAGACAGAAACAAATATTGTGGGGAGGTTACAAAATTAACACCTTCAGATTCTTAGTCTGTCATGTATCATACCTCACTGAAGTGGATATTAAAAGAAAGACTGATATATCCAATGAGAAGTATGGGACCAACAAAAGAGAGCTCAGAGGAAAAGTAAGAAAGGACACGATGCTAAACTTTTTCAAAGTTATAGCAGTTCCCTGTGGACAATATGAAACTGAAAACTGAACTACGAACTCTAGGAAACATAGTAGGACCGAAGCATCTAGCATGAGATTTTTGAGAACGGTCCATGGAGTAAAAAGGAGAGGCAGATTAAAAAATGAGACCATGCGAAGAACGTTGGAATTCAAAACTTTTAAAGAAAAGATTAAGTAATACACAAAAAAGAATGGAAATGACAAACAGAAAGAAAGGGTGATGAACGTATTCCAGCCGGCCGCGGTGGTCTAGCGGTTCTAGGCGCTCAGTCAGGAACCGCGCGACTGCTACGGTCGCAGGTTCGAATCCTGCCTCGGGCATGGATGTGTGTGATGTCCTTAGGTTAGTTAGGTTTAAGTAGTTCTAAGTTCTAGGGGACTTATGACCACAGATGTTGAGTCCCATAGTGCTCAGAGCCATTTGAACCATTTTGAACAGTACTGCGGTACATCAGTTAAGGAAGAAGAAACATTGATAGATCCAAGACGAAATGGATGGATGAAGAAGTTCTAACGGACCACCTGGTAAAATGCTTGTGGGAGGAGGACAACAATACGTACATTAAGCAATACAACCAAGCAAAACTCGTCTAAAAGATGGGTGACCTAAACTTAGAGCTTATAATCCCTTCTTTCTAACTTTTTCTGCGGAAAATTTTGAAATTGTATCATAATCGATATATTTAGCTACCCTATTTTCGACTTTCAAAATTGCCAGACTGGAGAGTAGCAGATGACTAATAACTAACGTAAGGTATTTCTTAATTAATCACGCGAATACGACAGCGGAGATTCCCTGAAAGACCTATCAGTTCGGCAACACTCTCAGTCCCACCCACGCACCTTCGTTGAAAACGTTAGAAATTTACTTTCAAAAATCTTGACACTGAATCATACCGGCGGCTGCTCTAGCGCCTGAGAACTAGGCAACTGCTTCGAAGACATTTAGGTCGCATTTGCCTACCTATAGGCGCTAGAACAGTTGTCAGGCTGAACTGGTGTCGAAGTTTCTGACAGATACATTTATAACATGCTTAGCAAAATTGCATGGGTACCGGCAAGGCTGTTGCCGAACTGGGCCGAGCCGCTCACGTCCGCTTTCACGTCCCGCAGCTTAATTCGCTGCAGATAATAACCTGTAGTTGTAACTTGCAGTCAAACAGCCTATGCATTGGCTAGAATTGTGACTTAATAAAACACACAGAAATACAAAATAAAAGTTAAATGAATAACTTAATAACAAGGGTTGTATTCTAAAGTCCGTAACTGATGTAGACAACAGAAAATTATGGTGAATAACGTTTATTCAATGAATGATGTCTTACATAATCCGAAAGTTGTCCTACGATAATCAAGCATAATACAGACGGAAATAGTCTTCTAAAATGCAGCAAAGTTACGCTGAGAGCGTTACAAGAATGGTAGCAAAAGCCCCAAACTATATAATCGTCAAGGAAAAGCGGAAACCAGATCCATTTTCCATTCACAGTACACGAGAGATTCACGAGCTCAAAACAGTTCAGAGTTCAGCATGATGATTTACAAATTAACACACGCAATACAAAGAATGGTAACCTATAGTATATCTGTCCTCCGTTCCATAATACAAGCGGAAAAAGTTAAAGAGTCCTACACTGGAGCGTATTCAGACCTCTTGAAATAAAGTCGCTTCAGAAGTCGCTTCAGCAATTAAAGGATGATAGCGACTATTCATCGCCAAGCTTCAAAAACCTTCGCGATTGAATCACTCTTATTGCCATAGGCAGGTATGCCTTCTTCAAGATCTTGACATAACGTGCCAGAATCGCTCCTTTGAGCTCTTCACTAGAAAAGTCCCAATCTCTACTTTACTCATGTGCTGTTCTGCTACTGTCTGCATCCCCATCAAAAGTACATCGTTCTTACGTGCTACAGACACGATTTTATATTACAACAACATTTAAATAAAGAAACATTATAAACATTTTCTCACTCTCATATAATTTTCAACAATCATAAGTAAAGGTTTTCCCATAAATAAATAAGCTAGTATTCATGTGCATGCGCAGGTGTGCTCCCAATAAATGACAACCATTGTCCTTATATATTGTTTAAACAATTATTTGGGCCCACTTGACAGAAGTCTGTTTTGGTTCTCTGTTCAGCTGTGGAATCCACTAAACACATGTGTTTGATCACTTTTCAATTGGCACAGTATTTTTGTAGCACTTCAAGTCAACATTTAAATAAAGTAGTTAGCAAAATAGTAAATTGTTAATTAAATAAATGGCCAAGTGTGACAATATGTGAAGTATTCATGTAGTGTTCCTTATCTGTGTAAAACTAGAGCATATGATGTTCTGACAAAGATATAAAGCATGTTGTAAATCAAAAACTAAAATAGACACAGATACGTAGCTTTTGGGACTGACAGATACAGTGCAATGCTATCACCTGGGTCATCATCGTATGTTGAAATCGCATGAAGTGATTAAAAGTTCAAACTTTGAACATAGCTGCTAAGGTCAGAATTATATTCTTGTAAGTACTGCATCTTTTCCAGTCAGTACAAACTTTAATTTTATTAATGTATTATATACCTCATATGTTTTAGAACAGTTAGTCTAATTCTGAAGACGACGCTCATAATAGCGTCGAAACCTGGTCAATTTTGACTTAATATTTGTGACCGAGGGCTTATTTGTTCTAATATGATTAAAAGTTGTTAATTCAGAGGTTCACTGAGTAAATGTTTATTCACTGTGAAATATTCATTTCTCTAGTTATAAAGATATTGAAATATTGTTCTGTCATTGGATATGCCTCAATTATCTGAAATCGCCGATGTATACAGATAATAGCGGAATACGTCCTTTGAAACACCGAAATACTGTTTTTTGATTATATCTCTGCGAAATACTTTGAAACCACAGGTGCCATTGACCAGTTTCTCAACACAGAAACTTCCACGTGAAGTATATTTCAATGTAAACTTTCACGTACACACATCAAGTAATATGCATATTTCTGTTTCTAACTATCTTCACAATAATTTGATCTGGCTTTAGTTGCTACCAGAGATTAAAATATTATGCCACACATTAAAACTTTGAATTCCTGTAACAAGATAGCAGTGCAGTCGCCTCTGTGTAGTATGTACGTAGGCTGTTTATGTTTTTATGTTGGTAACACCACGTAGCGCTCTGTATGAAAATCACTGACTGTGCTGTGTGCAGTCTGTGGCTGGTTGGCATTGTTGAAATATTCGCTATTACAGTGGTGGGCAGTTGGATGTGAACAGCGCATAGCGTTGCGCAGTTGGAGGTGAGCCGCCAGCAGTGGTGGATGTGGGGAGAGAGATGGCAGAATTTTAAGAGCAGACGATCTGGACGTGTGTCCGCCAGAAAGAGTAAATTTGTAATACTGGATATCGTGAACTGATAATATATATATATATATATATATATATATATATATATATATATATGTATATATATATATATAATGACATTTGAACACTATTAAGGTAATACACTGTTTATTCTCTATCAAAATCTTTCATTTGCTAAGTATGCCTATCAGTAGTTAGTGCCTTCAATAGTTAGAATCTTTTATTTAGCTGGAAGTAGTGGCGCTCGCTGTATTGCAGTATTTGGAGTAACGAAGATTGTTATGAGGTAAGTGATTCATGAAAGGTATAGATTATTGTTAGTCAGCTCCATTCTTTTGTAGGGATTTTTGAAAGTCAGATTGCGTTGCGCTAAAAATATTGTGTGTCAGTTTAGTATTGATCAGAATAAAAAAGAACTGCAATTACTACTGTATTACTGTGATAAATGATAAGGATAGTCTTTATAAGAAAATTTTAGCTTTTGACCAATATGGTCTTTGTTATTGTGATTATGAAAAATTTCTTCAAATCTGTATTGGCCACTGCCCAAAACAATCTGTAAAATTTTTTGTGGGGAGCATGGGGACGTTTCAAGTATGAATCTTTTTCAGAGCGTTAACACCAATTACCGTTTTAACGTGAATGAGTACATTCCCTAGCACAGTTTTTATAGATTGACGATTTAGTTTATATTAGGACATCATAACATTGTATTACTCAGGGTTCTCATGATTTTATGACTGGACGATAACGATTTTATATTTCGTCTAACATGATGTATTGAATACTTTTGAGACCTGATGATGGTCAGCATTTTGCCAACAGCTCAAGGCCGTAATGTAACATTTTTCAAATTTTTCAGACAAAACAGAAACTGGTTCTGCATGAGCTCCTCGTCCAGGCCTTGAAGCCACACCGCCCTCCCTGCCGTTCCGCGGACTTTCCAGACCGTAGAGCCGCTGCTGCTCGGCCAAGTAAATACTCAACTTGCATCACAAGGCTGAGTGCATCCAGTTCTAGTCCTCTCACTAAGGAACTATCTCTGGCAGTACTGGGAATGGAACTAGCATCTTCCGCATGACCGTCATCAAAGCTGACAACCTAGCTACGGAGGTGGACAGAACTTTGTTCTAGCGTGACCAGAAGGGACTGCATAAAATATAATTACCTTCATTATGATTCATTTATTTCATTGTATAAACATAATCACCGCGGAAGGTGTGGTACAGTATGAAGTTACTAGCAGCCAACGTGATAGTCGCATGCTGCATGAAGAACAACTATCAGCGTCCACCGTATTTACATGACGTGCATATAAAAGGAGGAAAAAAAATTTGGGGTTTCATTAAACAAAGTATTACTATAACACATACTTAAATAACTATGTACTGTACCATAAATCGTGTAGGTGGCGAAGTACTCGGTGACGCTGCACAATTTTATATATTATAAAAACCAACAAAAAATTAAGTACGTAATTTTTTTTTCGAAGTGATAATTAAATCTTTATTATAGCCACTCGTATAAATAAAATATAAATATTATCAATTAAAGTCCCATGTTACGTTTTTATGTCGGTATGTGGAGGCCAATCTCAGGAATTATTGTAGAGATATGGGTGCGGCTTTTACTAGTAGAAGTACAGATTCACGAGGAAGTTTTATGATTATAATTCATTACCGTTGTTTTATCATGGTTAAGTTAGACACGTCGTCTGGCTGTAACAATAACCGAACGAAGCCACGGCGGGTGACCGAGGTGCAGAAGAAGGTGAGAATTTTGTGCTCAGGAGATGTTTTGTGTAGATTTAGTGTCCGAACAAGTATGATTTCTTAGTGGGTTCGGAGGTAACTTCCGCTGAGGAGAAGGTGTGGAGTTCTTCTTGAGAGAGAATACATATACAATGAAGCGCCAAAGAAACTGATATAGGCATGCGTATTCAAGTACAGATGTATGTAAACAGACAAAATAGGGCGCTGCGGTCGGCAGCATCTATATAAGACAAGTCTCTGGCGCAGTTGTTAGATCGGTTGCCGCTGCTACCATAGCAGGATACCAGGACTTAAGTAAAATTGAACGTGGTGTTATAGTCGGCGCACGAGCGGTGGAAAATAGCATCTCCGAGGTAGTGATAAAGTGGGGATTTTCGAGTACGACCATTCCGCGAGGTACTGTGAATATCAGGAATCCAGTAAAACATCAAATCTTGGACATCGTTGCGACCGGAAAAAGATCCTGCAAGAACGGGACCAACGACGACTGAAGAGAATCGTTCAACGTGACAGAAGTGCAACCCTTCCGCAAATTGCCGTAGATTTCAACTCTAGGCCATCAACAAGTGTCAGCGTCTAACCATTCAACGAAACATCATCGATATGAGGTTTCGGAGTCGAAGGAACACTCGTGTAATCTTTATGAGTGCACGACACGTAGCTTTACGCCTCGCCTGGGCCCATCAATACCTAATAGACTGTTGATGACTGGAAATATGTTGCCTGGTCGGACGAGTCTCGATCCAAATTGTATCGAATGGATGGACGTGTACGGATGCGGGTATGGAGACAAGCTCATGAATCCATGAACCATGTATGTCAGCAGGAGCTGTTCAAGCTGATGGAGGCTCTCTTATGGTATGGGGTGAGTGCAGTTGGATACAACTCTGACAGGTGACACGTAAGCATCCTGTTTGATCATCTACATCCACTATGTCCATTGTCCTTCCCAACGAACTTGAGCAATTCCAGCAGGACAATGCGACACAGCTCAAATCCAGAATTGCTACAGAGTGGCTCCAGGAATACTCTTCTGAGTTTAAATACTTCCGCTGGCCACCAAACTCCCCAGACATGAACACTATTGAGCATACCTGAAATACCTTGCAACGTGGTGTTCAGAAGAGATATCCATCCCCTAGTACTCTTACAGATTTGTGGACTGCACTGCAGGATTCATGGTCTCAGTTCCCTCCATCTGTACTTCAGACATTAGTCTAGTCTATGCCACGACCTGTTGCGGCACTTCAGGGTGCTCGCGGGAGCCCCATACGATGTTAGGCAGGTGTACCAGTTTCTTTGGCTCTTCAGTGTACATATATGAACACAATTTTGATCATGGGAAAATGTGGATATTACAGAACGAGTTGTTGTATTGCGGTCGGGCATTACCGAATATTAGGTAAAAGCTCTCGGATAACTGGAAACCTCGAAGTAATATTTGAGGTACCGGGATGACTGAAGAAGAAATGTACTTGGTTGTGGTAATATATATCCTGGGTATGCTAGTGGCTTAAGGGAGATTTTCTGTTTGTGGAATGGTTGGTTCAAATGGTTCAAATGGCTCTGAGCACTATGGGACTTAACTGCTGAGGTCATCAGTCCCCTAGAACTTAGAACTACTTAAACCTAACTAACCTAAGGACATCACACACATCCATGCCCGAGGCAGGATTTGAACCTGCGACCGTAGCGGTCGCGAGTTTCCAAACTGAAGCGCCTAGAACCGCTCGGCCACACCGGCCGGCATGGAATGGTTGGATACTTTGCAAATCACTAGTTATTAAACGAATTATCCCTTCAGGAGTAGAACGTGGGAAAGAGAATTATTGCGATGAAATTATTGGGATGAACCATGGGTCTCATAGATACATTTAAGTCCTGGCTTAACAGGTGCGGTCATAGATTTGTATTTTACGGAATTGCTGAGACGGCACTGTTACAGGAGTTTATATTGGATGAGAGGTAACGTTCAGAAACAGAGTAAGTGAAGGCAGGCGTTGCATTGAAGGCACATGGTACTTGCAATAGGTAAATAACGTACTTTCGGCAACTGTAGTAGTGAGAATGGATGTTGAGGGTTGAAGGTTTTGTCAGCGGTAGATAAGTATGCTCCCTGTATCATAAAGTGGTCTGTTGTGGATAGCCATTTGGCAAATAACATTCAGATCATGAATGTTGAGGTGGAGCAGTTGTACACTGCTGGAAAAAAATTAGAACACCAGGAGAGACAAAGTCGATTTTGATCCGATGACGGTATATGCTACATGTGTATAATAGATGTACTGGTAATGGTTTCAATGTCGTTCATGAACGAATAGCAAAATGGCATAGTAAACAGAGCGCCATCTGTGCCTCCCCTTTAATAGGGAACGCTCACGGTCTGAAGGATCATTGTGGTGCAAACGTGAGAAGCAAACGGGCAACCATGCCACGCAGATGCAGTCTTTCTTTCTATAGCCACCTGAATACTTAGGGATTACAATTACAAATACCCTAAATTGGAACGATCACATAGATAATGTTGTGATCAGAGCAAACCACAGACAGCGATTCATTGTCAGAACACTTAGAAGGTGCAACAGATCCATTAAAGCGACTGCTTACACCACTGTTGGCCGCCCTTTTCTGGAGTACTGTTGTGCGATTGTGCGGTGTGAGATCTGCATCAGATGGGACTGACGGATGACATCGAAAAATTACAAAGAAGGGCAGCTCGTATTATCGCGAAGTAGGGTAGACAGTGCCACAGGCACGTGAATTGGAGTGGCAGTCATTAAACCAAAGGCGTTTATCGTTGCGACAGGATCTTCTCATGAAATTTCAATCACCAGTTTTAGCCTGCGATTGCGACAACATTCTTATGGCACCCACCTACATAGGGAGAAATTATTACCACGATAAAATAAGAGGTATCAGGGCTCGCACAGAAAAATTTAAGTGCTCGTTTTTCCCACGCGCCGTTCGAGATTGGAGCGGTAGAGAAACATCGTTGACTGAACCCTCTGCCAGGCACTTTATTGTGAATATCAGAGTAACAGCGTAGACGTAGATGCATATGAGCGAGTTTGAAAGGGGTCAAACTATGCCTTCCGAGTGGCGGCATGGTCCTTTCGGGGAATTGCCACATATATTGGACGTGCTGCATCTGTTCAAAAAAATGGCTCTGAGCACTATGGAACTTAACATCTATGGTCATCAGTCCCCTAGAACTTAGAACTACTTAAACTTAACTAACGTAAGGACATCACACAACACCCAGTCATCACGAGGCAGAGAAAATCCCTGACCCCGCCGGGAATCGAACCCGGGAATGCTGCATCTGTTGTACAATGATGCTGGTATCAGCGGTCACGTGAACATTCTCGCACCCGTACACGAGATTCTGGACGTCGACGCAGTACAGACGCCAGACAGGATCGTCGTATTGTAAGGGCAGCAGTGACAGATCGTACAGCTAACACAACACTGCTAAGAGAGTTTATGAGCCCAGAAGTGTCAACACGAACTGTGACGAAGCAGTTATTAGCAGTGGGACTACGGGCATGCACACCTCTAGCCCATCTTCCACTCACCCCACAGCATCGACGCGTACGGTTCGACTGGTGCCGTCGGAGGATCACTTGGAATGGCGTGCCGTAGTCTTCAGAGATGAAAGCAGGTACTGTCGGCAGCAAGTGACGGTCGTTTGTGCGTACGACGTAGACCCGGTGAGCGCTGCCTTCTAGAGTGCACTTGTCCTAGACATAATGGCCCCCATCCCAGGCCTTATGATACGGGGTACTGTAAGCAACAGCTCTCTTTCACCTTTGGTGTTTCTGGAGCAGATGCTAATCAGTGCTGGGTACGTCCAGAATGTTGTTAGACCCAGTATTCTGCCGTTCGTGCAACAGGAAAGTGGGAAGTTGTTCCAGCAAAATAATGCGTGCCCACACGGTGCCCGTGAACCTTAACGTGATCCGCAAGTACAGTATCCGGTCTTGTCTCCAGTCGAGCGTCTGTGGATGTCATGCGACGGCTAGAAACTCGTGAGACTCGTCAACGAACAGCTTTTACAGAACTGCGAGAACAGGCATGGTATAACGTATCCCAGGACAGTATTCGCTATCTGTTCGATCAGCTTCATGCCAGAGTCAGTGCCTGCATTGACCCCCATGGAGCCACAGCAAGTACTAAAATGAGTGTTCCGGAATAGGTCGATATGTTGAAAGGTGGCTACACTGAGCCACAGCGCCAGAGATTGCGCCAAAGAGTATTATTCCATCGCCTCCACTGGCAGTTCTGGTCGAGATGTGGCAGTAGTCAGGGCTTGTCGAGAGGTCGTAGTAGGGAGTGCTTGCTGAGATGTCGTAGTGAAAAGTTCTTGTCGAGAGGTCGTAGTAGGGAGTGCTCGTCGAGATGTCGTAGTAGTGAGTGCTTGTTCCATGTTTTATGCAGTTGTTTGGTGGGCTAGACAGCAGATAAATTCTGCTTCTTCTTCTAATATTTCGGCTGTATATCTTTCAGCCATCTTCAGAGAGAGCCGTACGGCTCTCTCTGAAGATGGCTGAAAGATATACAGCCGAAATATTAGAAGAAGAAGCAGAATTTATGCGGCTGCATTCCCGAAATTTAATGGAGCAGTCTTTGCGCCGCGAAAACCTGAAGATAGACAGCAGATGTTGTTCTAATGGAGATGTTGTAATGATCAGAGTGCTTTTCGTCAATATATATGAAGGTAACAAAACTCCTTTTCTTTTTTTTCTCATTATTTCAATGTCCTGAATAATGCGTCATTACAGGTTCAGTCAACAAAGCATCTGGCTTGTGTTCTTGTATTAGAGTGTAATTCTGGTTTTTCTTGCGCAATTATAGTATTTCTAAATTTTTTTTATCTCTTCAGTATAAATGGTATTTAAAATTTCTTGTCTTGTTGAAGAAGAACCGTGCGAAATGTGTACGTTGAATCACACTCCCACACACAGAACAATTACACTTGTGCTTTGGTTTCGTAGGTTTTATAGTTGCTGGGGACTTAATTAATTAATTGTGCTAACGGAAATTTCGTTTCATTCTTTGTTGTTGTTCTAAGCAGTCAGATTGCGTACTAATACTAGTCAGGGCCAACCGTTTACGAAACAGCGTAATCGGACATACAGCGACTAAAATTGAAAATATTTGCATTAAAATAAATAATTAACCCCCCATGCACGTGGCGACCGCTGCTTCGGATCGTCCATTGGAATTCTTCTGATTGTAAAAATAGTAGACAGTAGTATTGTTGTAGTAATTTGTAGTTTAGTAATTGTAGTCTGTATTACATGTGTAGATTTGGTAATTGGGATTCTTCTAATGGTATTTTTCAAAATTTAATTTTTGTTGTCTTGTCTACGGGTTTGACAATTTAGTGCAATTATTTCAATTGTTCGATAATCGTGTTTGAAGGAAACACTTCGTGTAAATGGTATTGTTGGAGATAAAGAGTCATTGCGTGTAATTTTCGTACAGTGACGAGTTTTGTATGTTTTGTAAATGATTACGCGATCGATGAAAAAGGCAAAAATGATGAATTGTCAGAATAACGAAATTGTTGACATGGCGAACTCGCCAACACAGGAGAACAGGATGATGAATAATGAAGTGGAAAACAATTTAATAAGTCGGGAAAATAGTCCGGAAACAGTTCAAAATTTTTCACAATTGAAAAATTTTCAGGATACGAGTTAACGAGTGAAGAGATGGAGCAGTTGATGGGTGCTATATTAAATTTGGGATCACGAATGGAAACACTGTTAGACTCACAAATTGGAACAATTAAAACTGAGATAGGAAGAATTAAAACGAAGATGGAAACTTTGACAACACGGTTAGACTCACGAATAGGGACATGTTTCAAAAATATGAAAGATGAATCAAAGAAAGAAAGTAGAGAAGAAGTACAACCGATTTTGAAAGCTCACAATAATAGTTTAATTTCAACAGAAATTAGACAAGAGGAACAGGACAGAGAACAGGAAGAAAAAGATCGCGTGATAGTACAAAAATTTTCAGAGTTAAATTTACAACGTGCACACGATAAGGAAGAAATATTTGAAAGAATCGAGGAATCAGTACCAAATGACAGGACAAATAACTTAACGCAACAGTATGAACAGTTAACTACTAAATGTGACAATACCGAAACCCGAGTCGCGACACTTACGGAAGACGTAAATAAACAGAAAGAACAAATAGGTGATTTATCGGAAAGAGTTGAGGAGATTTCAGACAAATTGACAAGTCTTAGTTTAAATGGGGACAGAGATTCAGATGATACAGCACCATTGCCATTTGCAGAAACCGAAGAGTACCAGAACATAAATAAGCATGTTGAAAATCAGGGAAAATTTAATGAACGCGTCAAAAGGGAATTTGAGGCATTACGAAAGCAAGTCAAACAAATTGAAGGCGAAATCGTAGGAAAAGACAGCAAAAGAAATTTAGAATCACATATAGCAGAGGGGTTTGAAGAAAGTAATTTGTTTCATTTACGAGATGCAACAAGAGAGCGTCAGGCGCGTGCACCTGACAATAATCGACATTCGGACTGGGACAGACGCGGTAGGTCTTTGTCGTCACGAGGAGAAAACTTTGACTATAAACACTTCTTAACTGTTCGGAAATTTAAGATCTTTCGCAATTCTAAGGATGACATACATCCATGTTCATGGTTAGATCAATTTACGTACGCACTTCCACCAAATTGGCCACTAAGTCACAAACTAGAAATTATGTGCGGCTATTAATTTCCTCAGGGGATTCATTACACTAAGTGAATATGTGCCGTAGCGTGCATAGGGCCCCGAGCTGTAGTGGTGCTATTTCCCTTTTAGCTTTCTGCACCGCTGCCTACTCTTTTACTCTTCTTTGCATCTGTCAAACCAACTCTTCGACTATCAATCTATCTAGAGAGTAAGTAAACAATAACCGGATATGACTATTTTACCTAAAAGTGATTTCGGAAATTACCATTTGGACTTACTGTATCTTCATCAGCATTCATTCGTAGTTTAAACGAAATTTTACCTGTTTATCTTCCTGACAATATTACTTCATATGTTGACGATATTCTTATTGCTAAACGTTCTTGGAGTGAGCACAACAAAATTTTGGATTCATTATTACGTATTTTTGCAAGAGTTAGCATTACAGTGAACTTGGAAAAATCTAAATTTGGTCGTTCTCAGGTGAAATTTCTCGGTCACATTATTTCTAGAGAAGGTATTCTTCCTGATCCAGAAAAACTAGACGCTAGTCGTAATTATGCTGTTCCTACCACAAAACGTGATGTTCGTAGTTTCCTTGGTGTCTGTAATTTTCTTAGACGCTTTGTTAGATTGGACAATTTGGCCACACCTCGTTTATGTGAACTATCCGGAAAGAATTCTAATTGGTGTTGGGATGAGGAAGCTCAATCAGAATTTGAACAACTTCGTGATGCTTTAGTTGCTGCTCCACTTCTTTCACATCCGGATTTATCTAAAGATTTTTGTTTGGCGACAGACTCATCATACAAAGGCCTAGGTGCACATTTATTTCAAGAGATAAAAGATAACGGCGTTGTAGTGCAGAAAACTATTGCCGATCTGTTCTTGCCAAATGCAAATTATGTCAAAAGGCTAAGCCGCCAACGATTTCTCACAGAGCACCGTTGTTTCCTGTCATTCCAGCGAAATTAAAGGACATGGCTGCAGTCGATTTGTTCGGTCCAGTGGTTCGTTCTACTAATGGTTTTGCGTACATTTTGGTAGCAGTGGAATTGACATCAAAATATGTATGTTTTACACCTTTACGCAAAGCAACAGCTCGTTCAGTATCTAACGCTTTCATCAAACATTTTCTTAAAGAAGTTGGTCATGTTGATAAGGATGTATCAGATAATGGATCACAGTTTCGCTCTAAAATTTGGCTTCGTATTCTACGGCGTCGTAAGATTAAACCAATCTTCATTTCACTTTTTCACCCTCAAGCTAATGCTTCAGAGAGATGGATGAAGAAAATAAATAAATTGTGTCGTCTTTATTGTCATCAGAATCACAGAACGTGGGATCAGTATCTTCATATTTTTCAAAACATTCTGAATGAACTCCCTAATGATTCAACTTCTTTACCGCCTATATTGACATTAAAAAATAAAACACCGACAAATCGCATTTCTGAAATCGTTCCTTTTCCGCCTACACGGAGACTGCGGCATTCTGAAGTTGTCAACCTGGCTCTACAAAATATTGCATCTGCGGCTGCTAGAAGAGAGAAATCAGCTAAGCGTCCTGGTCGTTTAAAAACTTTTTCAGTTGGCCAAAAGGTGTTAATTAAGTCTCATCGTTTGTCTCACAAAGGAAAAGGCTTGTGTCGCAAATTTTTTCTGCTTTATAACGGTCCATATAGAATTCGCAAAATTATTCATGATAACACTGTCGAAGTAGAAACTCTTAAATCTCGGCGCTCTAAGGGAATACATCATATATCAAACGTTAAAATTTTTGTGGAATGACATACTTTAGAGAAACTAACAGCTACATGTAAACATGCAGAGAATATAAGGATACCGCGCTGTGTTTTGGCGGCGGCACATACTCAAAGCAACACTCAAGTCTGCGCGCCGCACAAGGCAGTCGTTGACCGCAAACAATTATTTCCTACGTCACGTGTACCTACAGCTGATCGAGCGCTCAGTGCGAATGCACTGACAGCCGTAAACAAATACACAGTCTAATTTCTCCGATTAAATTCAGTATAAAGCTATAGTGACTTGATAAATTATGTTATTAACGTTCAGTATTTTTCAGGATACGGTTGTATAAAATATTTAAGAACTTCAGGTAAATTCTGTGCGTGTCCGACGTTAAGACGACTTGCTATCGAGAAAATTTCAGGAAGAATGTAATTTCCAAGAAGAAACTAATAAACTAAAAAGGTAACTGTTAATTGAGTTTATTTTTCAGGTAACATATTTCCACTTAGGTACGTACTTTAGACGTAATTTGCTGCTCGCAATTACGTGATTCATACTTTGTGCTAAATTTCATATTCTATGAATTTACTTGTGAAGCGACGTGCTTGCGTACATTTACTGATTTTGACAATGATTGATTAATGAACAGTGTTGTTATTTGTATATATTATGCTTTTTCACTGATGTCATATTTTTTAATTATGTGCCTGCTGTGCTTATTTATTTAAATTATAATTGTCACATGATTAATTGTGCTGATATAATTATGTATGTAGGTTATACTTTGTGATTTATCTGCTTGCGCCTTCATGTTTACTTATTAAGATTACGTATGAACATTTATTTGCTTATGCTGATATGATGCTAATGACCTGTTTATTACGTAAGATATATGTTTGCTGCTGTGCGTATGGATTGCATATTTATACATTTCTGTTTGTTGTCATAACTATTCTTTAATTTGCTACATATAGAAATGCTGATATACAGTGTACGAACATGGAGTTTAGGTCACACTATGGTATTAATTATAGATTGTTTGCTTGGCAGAGCCTTGTGGTAGGGATTGTGCTGCATCCACTTGTTGACATTCTGTTCTCTACTGGTATATTTACTCGCTATTGCATGTTTTGCTTATGCTCAGTGCCTTATATTTTTAAGATAAGAAAATGAACTGCTATAATTCGACGAACATTAGTACAAGAAACTTCATAGAAGTCACATGAGCTGGAGGTTTTATGAAAGCTGTATAAATTTATGCTAGTAGAAAGGAAGCTAACGACATGACATACCAACACTAGGTTTAGACCATTGACAGTTATTACACTGCATTCTTCGTGAGCAATTGAAACAGGAAGTGACACTTGACACAAAAAATACTCCACATGTTTGCTTCTGCCATGATTCTTGAAGTGGTGTACACACTGTGAAATATTATGATCATTCACACTCCGTAATCGTACTTAATTACTGAGAGTTATTCGAACTAAAGTCTGTTAGAGGTCGTGTATGCATTTCTCTTATTTAATGATGGACAAGGTAACCAAAATGTATTTTATAATTCATAATGAAGATTTGGGTCGAGGTTGTGTGTGGACATTATGTCTTCGGATTGTGTGGGATGATGAATTGAAGTTTGCACTAGGATTTTATCTGTACTTGTTCGAGGAGACTGACTAGAGGAAAGAGTTGTTACGGAAGTGAAATGATATTGGTAATAAGGTTTATATGTATCGACGTATTGAAGAGGTATTATTGAGGTATTGAGATTATATGAAGTTGATGATTATTGGAGTTTTGGTGGACAAGAGGTAAGGTAAATGATATTGATGATAAGATTTATATGTATCGACGTAAGAGGTATTATTGAAGTATTGAGATTATGTGATGCTGATGATTATTGGAGTTTTGGTGGATAAGAGGTAAAGTAAGTGAGGTGCATATTTTTTTTGTTGGTCTATATGTAACAAGGAGGATGAAGATAGCAGACTAGATCACTAAAGTAGAAGGAAGATTGTCTACACACACACTTTGTTAAATCACTAAGCAGTATATACTTTTTTTTTTTTTGAGAGAGAGGAAGCATTTGCATATCTTGGCTCACTGACAGTTGTTCAGCAACCGTACATTTTGATCTGGCTTGGCAAACATTGGTCTTGACATGATGACCATGACGTTGGCTAACTATTATTGACTGTTATACACTGTGCCACTACTACTTGATACACAAGTTGAACATCAAATTTTGACAGAATTGCATTTACACAGTTAACACTATTCAACTACACAGTAGTACTTAATGTGGATAAAAGATGAGTGAGTGTGTTTTGTGTGTTTTCCTTTCCTAATCCCAAATAATTGATCCCAACCTATCTCCTAAATATTATTTTACTTGTTTGTTGTGGCTTGCACTGACACCCATAAATATTATAGGTTTATTGATATTTGTGTATTTGTAATAGTTAATATGACAATTATCTGACATCATTTGTGTGTTTGTTATAATTTGTATGTTTAGTGTAAGAGCATTGATAATAATTTTGTAAAATCAATTGTGTGTGCATTCAAACTATTGTTCATGCCTGAACTGTCTGATTAGTGATAGTGAATATTATGGACTGTTACCTGCACTTGTTCAACATAATGAGTGCCACTTAGAAATGTTTAATTTCTGCTGATGAACTCTGATGAACTGTCTGATTAGTGATAGTGAATATTATGGACTGTTACCTGCACTTGTTCAACATGATGGGTACCACTTGGAAATGTTTAATTTCTGCTGATAAACTCCGATGAACTGTCTAATTAGTGATAGTGAATATTATGGACCGCTGTCTGCACCTGCTCAACATTACTGGGTGTCACTAATGGAACTACTTCTGCTGAGATAATGTCACTTGTTGGTGTCTGCACCTGTTCAACATTGCTGGGTGCCACTGATGGACTGCTTCTACTGACATAATGTCACTTGTTGGTGTCTGCACCTGCTCAACATTGCTAGGTGCCACTGATGGACTGCTTGTACTGAAATGATGTCACTTGTTGCTGTCTGCACCTGCTCAACATTGCTGGGTGCCACTGATGGACTGCTTCTACCGACATAATGTCACTTGTTGGTGTCTGCATTTGTTCAACATTGATGGGTGCCACTGATGGACTGCTTCTACTGACATAATGTCACTTGTTGGTGTCTGTACCTGTTCAACATTGCTGGATGCCACTGATGGACTGCTTGTACTGAAATGATGTCACTTCTGCCTCGTGATGGCTGGGTGTTGTGTGCTGTCCTTAGGTTAGTTAGGTTTACGTAGTTCTAAGTTCTAGGGGACTGATGACCATAGATGTTAAGTCCCATAGTGCTCAGAGCCATTTTTTTGATGTCACTTGTTGCTGTCTGCACCTGTTCAACATTGCTGGGTGCCACTAATGGAACAGTTTCTACTAAAATGATGTCACTTGTTGGTGTTTGCACCTGTTGACCATTGCTGGGTGCTACTTCTGGAACTGTCAACTACTTGTTTCTTGAACTATGGAAAGCATGTTATGTGAACATTTGTATAAACTGATTTTTTGTGTAGTGTGAAAACTTTTATGTAAAGTCACATGTATGAAAGAATTTGCATTGCTTACTGTATTTTATATATTAGGTTATTGGAAGGTCAGTGCAAAGCCAAAATTTTATCTAATTATGTGATATTTACGTATTAATATTATCTTTTACATTTGTCTGTGGACGAATTTGGTGGTATTTTCACCACCAATGCTGGCAAAAATACCATCAAATTCTGGCCCGTGGAGGAAGGGCGTATGAAAGGTGGCTACACTGAGCCACAGCGCCAGAGATTGCGCCAAAGAGTATTATTCCACCGCCTCCACTGGCAGTTCTGGTCGAGATGTGGCAGTAGTCAGTGCTTGTCGAGAGGTCGTAGTAGGGAGTGCTTGCTGAGATGTCGTAGTGAAAAGTTCTTGTCGAGAGGTCGCAGTAGGGAGTGCTCGTCGAGATGCCGTAGTAGTGAGTGCCTGTCCCATGTTTTATGCAGTTGTTTGATGGGCTAGACAGCAGATGTTGTTCTAATGGAGATGTTGTAATGATCAGAGTGCTTTTCGTCAATATATATGAAGGTAACAAAACTCCTTTTCTTTTTTTTCTCATTATTTCAATGTCCTGAATAATGCGTCATTACAGGTTCAGTCAACAAAGCATCTGGCTTGTGTTCTTGTATTATAGTGTAATTATGGTTTTCTTGCGCAATTATAGTATTTCTAAATTTTTTTTATCACTTCAGTATAAATGGTATTTAAAATTTCTTGTTTTGTTGAAGAAGAACCGTGCCAGATGTGTACGTTGAATCACACTTCCACACACAGAACAGTTACACTTGTGCTTTGGTTTCGTAGGTTTTATAGTTGCTGGGGACTTAATTAATTAATTGTGTTAACGGAAATTTCGTTTCATTCTTTGTTGTTGTTCTAAGCAGTCAGATTGCGTACTAATACTAGTCAGGGCCAACCGTTTACGAAACAGCGTAATCGGACATACAGCGACTAAAATTAAAAAATATTTGCGTTAAAATAAATAATTAAGCCCCCATGCAACGTGGCACCTCAGAACCGCTGGTGACATTTATCCGTAAATGAACGACTAATCATCTCACATTCTCCATATGTACTCTACCTCTATCGGTTCTCCCTTCTATTCCAGTCTCGTATTGTTCGTGGAAAGAAAGATTGTCGGTATGCCTCTGTGTGGGCTCTAATCTCTCTGAATTTATCCTCATGATCTCTTCGCCAGATATTGGTAGGAGGGAGCAATATACTGCTTCACTCCTCGATGAAGGTATGTCCTCGAAACTTCGACAAAAGCCCGTACCGAGCTACTGAGCGTCTCTCCTGCAGAGTCTTCCACTGGAGTTTATCTATCATCTCCGTAACGCTTTCGCGATTACTAAATGTTCCTGTAACGAAACACGGTGCTCTCCGTCGGATCTTCTCTATCTTTTCTATCAACCATATCTGGTACGGATCCCACACTGCTGAGCAGTATTCAAGCAGTGGGTGAACAAGCGTACTGTAACCTACTTCCTTTGTTTTCGGATTGCATTTCCTTAGGATTCTTCCAATGAATCTCAGTCTGGCATCTGCTTTACCTACGAATAATTTTATATGGTCATTCCATTTCAAATCACTCCTAATGCCTACTCCCAGATAATTTATGGAATGCTTCAAGTTGCTGACCTGCTATATTGTAGCTAAATGATAAGGGATCTTTCTTTCTATGTATTCGCAGCACATTACACTTATCTACATTGAGATTCAATTGCCATCCCCTGCACCATGCGTCAATTCGGTGCAGATCCTCCTGCATTTCAGTACAATTTTCCATTGTTACAACCTCTCGATATACCACTGCATCATCCGCAAAAAGCCTCAATGAACTTCCGATGTCATCCACAAGGTCATTTATGTATATTGTGAATTGCAACGGTCCTACGACACTCCCCTGCGGCACACCTGAAATCACTCTTACTTCGGAAGACTTCTCTCCATTGAGAATGACATGCTGCGTGCTGTTATCTAGGAACTCTTCAATCCAATCACACAATTGGTCTGATAGTCCATATGCTCTTACTTTGATCATTAAACGACTGTGTGGAACTGTATCGAACGCCTTGCGGAAGTCAAGAAACATGGCATCTACCTGGGAACCCGTGTCTATGGCCCTTTGAGTCTCGTGGACGAATAGCGAAATGTAGTGTGAGGAGGGCTATGCGAGAGGCGTTCAATGAATTCGAAAGTAAAGTTCTATGTACTGACTTGGCAGAAAATCCTAAGAAATTCTGGTCTTATGCCAAAGCGGTAGGTGGATCAAAACAAAATGTCGAGACACTCTGTGACCGAAATGGTACTGAAACAGAGGATGACAGACTAAAGGCCGAAATACTGAATGTCTTTTTCCAAAGCTGTTTAACAGAGGAAGACTGCACTGTAGTTCCTTCTCTAGATTGTCGCACAGATGACAAAATGTTAGATATCGAAATAGACGACAGAGGGATAGAGAAACAATTAAAATCGCTCAAAAGATGAAAGGCCGCTGGACCTGATGGGATACCAGTTCGATTTTACACAGAGTACGCTAAGAAACTTGCTCCCCATCATGTAGCGGTGTACCTTAGGCCTCTAGAAGAGCGTAGCGTTCCAAAGGATTGGAAAAGGGCACAGGTCATCCCCGTTTCCAAGAAGGGACGTCGAACAGATGTGCAGAACTATAGACCTATATATCTAATGTCTATCAGTTGTAGAACTTTGGAACACGTATTATGTTCGAGTATAATGACTTTTCTGGAGACTAGAAATCTACTCTGTAGGAATCAGCATGGGTTTCGTTCCACTGAAAAGCAGGCCGATTTTCGTGGGCTTAAAAAAAAAAAAAAAAAAAAAAAAAAAAAAAAAAAAAAGCTCTGAGCTCTATGGTACTTAACTTCTGAGGTCATCAGTCCCCTAGAACTTAGAACTACTTAAACCTAACTAACCTAAGGACATCACACACATCCATGCCCGAGGCAGGATTTCGAACCTGCGACCGTAGCGGTCGCGCGGTTCCAGACTGTAGCGCCTAGAACCGCTCGGCCACCCCAGCCGGCTTGTAGGCTTTGTATGATGTCTTTTTTTCTGCTTTTCACCTCGAAAGTAACCTCCCTCGACACCATTACGTCATCTGCGTAGACTCATAATTTACACTACCCGTTTAATTCAAGCCATAAACACGAGTGACAGCTAAAATATGACTACGTAAGGTTGGAATGTAAGAGCTACATGCAGGCAGACAGTTACAAATTCCTGCAAAAAATGGTGATAGTGTGAAAATGGGAGCTGAAGGTACTCACACAATAGTGAGTGATATGACATGCACGTAGTAACTTGCTTTCGTTGCTTGAAAGACACCTACGATCACGGAGTAAGTCACGTGAGCCGCACCTTACGGTCAGTTTGCCATTTCACAGAGGCAATCGTCACTACGGACTCCTAGAGAAAGCTGAAAACAAGAGAAGTGTGCCCGGATTCCAGAGATCGTAATAGGTGCGGCAATTCGCACGCAAATCGCTCCTCGGATACTCGGAGCATGAACACTCCAGTTGGAACTACTTGAGTCTCCAGAATACTACATGCGGATTGTAGAAGACGTGGAGGAGTACCACGACGCTGCATTAACATGGCAGTAAAGATGTGAAAATATGGAAGAAACCTGTTCTGCTTCCATGTCTTGTGAAAGACAAGACTCACTCAGCGGGGGTCTACGTTGCGACCTATCGAAACAGCACGTAACACAGCGAGGTAATTCTAACTTTCCTGCAATTTGTTTGGAAATGAATAGAATCATTCCTCCTAGAATAAACTGACTAAGTTTATCTAAAATTAGCGAAGTAAAACAATTTTCTAACAACTACATATATCATTAGCTATGTAACTTTAGTTTACAGTTCAAAATTGCTATGCTTTCGTTTTCACATCTTTCAGCATTTCTGACCGCACCCATATCACAATGATGATTACTGTAAATAATGAACGGAATGCAATGTGGTGCCTTCCTGTTGGAATTAAGTGTTACAGTTTGTTGCTACATATGACGTCAAAGATCTAATTTCATTGAAATGAAACGCTTTTTGGTTGGAAATGCAAGGATACATTTTAATATGCTCATATCACTTTATCGGGCTTTCACGTTGTAGCTGAACCGTTCGGTTGGATTTATGTACTGGTTGTAGATGTGCTGTAACTGTTCATTGCAAATTTTTGACATAGTTTTCACATCTTTGGAAATACCATTTTTGACCATGTTACTATGATTTGAAAAGAGGTTTCTGCCCAAAACCAGTCAACGAGTAAATAAAGTAAAATTTGCAAATTTGGACTACTTTTTCATTGTACCAATTTAAGGTTGTTTACCGCTTTGAAAGATCGCAAGTTTTTATATGAATTTAATTTCGTTCGTAATAAAAGATATTTTTGAAACACATGCAAATGCGTTATTCATGATTTGAATCACGAAAAACTCCACCAGTTACGATTTTTTTCATGTTTCCAAGAAGACCGTGCGAATTTCCGCTCACCGGTTTGCTTCGTACTGACAGGCTGTGTAGGGTCCGACTAGGACTTCAGTATACGTAAATATCAAGAAGCAGCTCACAACCGTTTTCTAGAAAATCGACTTCGAGCATTTTAAGCGTTCTCACATATTTCGAATGGTCGTTAACAGCTAAGGATTCCGCAACCATGCAAGTAAGCGCGTAGTTTCATAAGCGTGAGGTCTGTGGATCGAATCTCGCTCCGTGCACACTTCTTTTTATTTCATTCTCACGTAATCCTAATAACAGATATCCGTGGTATGGTGCGAAATTATGTGATAATCGAGAACCGGTTACGAATGTAACACAATTTTCGATTTGCAATAAACACATTGAAATAACTATGCACACATAAAATTTCGGGTTTCATTACAAGTGCTGTATCTCGCAATAATTATTGTTTCTCGTGTTTCCGTGATCAGTATCATCCTGATTCGTACAGTGATCTATTGGTTACACATTATTCTAGCCACACATGTAAAATAACATAAATAAAATGACTACGTAAGTTAACCATATGTGTTTCTGTACAAAATTTAGCCCAATCCCACTCTATAAAAGTCTACGTATTACCAAAACTATGTGCCCGGAAACTACAGTCCAACTTAAACTCGTATGCTGATCTTTGATTAAACAGAAGAAAATCTGAATTGAACTGTAACTGGTCTGAATACAGCTTGCCTTTACATTAAATGTGCAACTGAAGGAAAACAGCTGGCCCTAATCAAAATTTCCACTTACCTAGCGTCCTGACAACATAGTCGTACATTTCTCGAAAGCACAAAAGCAAACAGCAAGCAGGCGGCGGCAGAGATAAATTTCCATTTTTAAATAAAATTTCCAAACAGTATTCAAACTGTTGCATACCATATGGTGCAATGTGGTAACGCGTAATGAGAAACATTCTTTAAACAGTGGGATGGGGGGCGTATCTATTCCTATGAAATGATATTCCAAGACAACGATTTTAGAATAAAGTATGTATAAAAAAAATAATACTTCCCGTGATCTTCAAACAGCTTAATCAGTTGGTATGTTAGTGCTTGACTCGGGGAAGTGGGGTGGTCTTTCACTCAGCTCTGAGCAAGTGAACAAATTTAACTAGCTGATAATAATCATTCCAACAAATCAGCTGTGCAGTGCTGCAGTCTTACCTCAAACTTCCTCTCTTAAAAAAATTCAAAATTAATATTCTTTTTGCCTTTCAGTATATAGTCTACATCATTCTCATCCTTGCAGTTCATTACAATAAATCTTTCTTCGTCTAACAGAAGCAATCACAACTCAACACATCACTACTGAACATGTCTGTCACCTACCACATCTCGTCTAAGAATGTATCAGAAGGCTCACAGACAAAGACAGTGCCACAACAAGACAAAAGATTGTTTAACAGTAACATAACTTGCGCTCGCTCTCTCTGACGTACACATCGATAACTTACAAAACTCAAAATGACATATCCATCTTACAACTACACTTATTTGATTGAAAGTTGTTCTCTGCCAATTTTTAATCTCGTTATGAGAATTTTTTTCCTTTTTTACAGCATATAGATAATGGAAATAATAAATGACTCGTTCAATAATGACAGACTGCACAGTCAATATTTACGTGGGACGAAAAACACGAGTGCAGCAAGGGTTATTCGAGCCACTGACCTCGCGCCCCCGAACCAATCCGCTTAACGTGGTTGGATGCGGACCTAACTCCATACAAAATATGTAAATGCACGTAACATTTTAAAAATCGAGTTTATCGAAAACTTTTGAGAGTTGCGTCTTCCTGTTTACATATGTTGAAATCGTAAACGTGTCCTACACATTCTGTCAATATAAATCAATCCGTGAGGAGAAGTTCGTGCGGTCTCCGTTGTTACCGTAAGGCGTTTCGATAATTTATTTTCATTTTGAAGTGGGTTTATTCACACAGACATTTTTATGATGTCTTTTTGTGTGATTTTTTGCCTTCGTGGGACTGTTGCTATATTTTTGTGGTTATACTGCAATGGGAAAATCGGGAAAAATAAAACTTGGGATATTTTTTGTTGTATCCCGTAGCGATGCTGGGGGTCTAGAGGCAGGAAGTAGATAATGAGAAACGCAACAACAGTTACTTAAAAATCATTTACTCGACTCAAAGCGATGCAGAACACGAATTCATTCAGGTCCGATCACAGTGTCCAGAGTGTCCAAGTCCGTAACGCACTAATCACCGAGAGGGAGGCTGAGGTAATCGCAGGCACAGTAGTTTCTACACTAAAGGAGGCTGATGATAGCTTACGGCGGCCTTTTATAAACTTCGATCACATCCTTTAAATATATCCTTGTGGCACGTAAAGCACACCTCACAATATACATCACGTCAGTCTGGACTACATACACGTGCTTTGCAGTCGATGTATTTATTTATAAAGCAAAGAGCCTCCACTGTACAAATATATTCTCTTATTTGGTAAAGATCTAAACTAAGGAAGGAAAGTCTGTTGCAGGTGCAACAGGTGGAAAACAGAAAAAGGCTTTACTGCAAGAATTAGTATATCATTTGAAGACTAGAATAAATACAAGACTTTTTTTACTACAGTTTGTGTCCATATGTGCACACTTACCTCTATTATATTCAAAAGTTTTGATGATCATCATAGTGTGTAAGTTAATTGAAAGCAATAAAAAATTAAAAAGATAGAGGGTCAGAGTGTGGATTGAGTTAATTGCCTGCTGACATCATGAACAAATGTTTTCAAATACACACATCGATGGTAGTCAATGAAAATATCGTAACCGGTGAAGCAAAACAGTTTGTTAAAAAATGGTATAAAATGAAATCATGTCCGTAGCGCGGCCGTGGTTGCTGTGCAGCTGCCTCCGGCTGCAGTACTAGAAATGTGTGGAGCCATCCTGTAAGTTACGAAGTGTTATGCTCGGCGTGGTGTCTGCGGCGAGCGACATCACATTTCTTGTACACTAATGTTGCAAATAGCTTCCTTGTCTGTCTAGTTATAACCTCGATGGAGGATGCACACTTAAGTAGACAGACGAAAATACTGTTTCCAACAATGGCGTGTAAAAAACATTCCAAGATTCATTTTGGCCGATTTTCTGATTGCGGTAAGCCTCAAGAAAACAAGTACAGTGCAAGACAGGCAGAAAATCACACAAAAAAATAACAAAAAATATGTATGTAAAGAAATACACATGAAAATGAGATTAAATTCTCGAATGTCGTTGTGCTAAGCATGAAAATATGCACAACTGCTGCAGTTTTTGATTATTTAAATGGTATCAAATTGTTAGGCTCGACTTCCGATACACCGCTGTGGCACGTTGTAAACAGGCATCGTTTACATCCTGTACAGTGGAAATTGTGAACGCTGAATAAGTTTACCAAATATGAACTTAGTTCGCAATTCATGCACAATTCATGCAGCCACATATGTCAGTGTGAATACTAAGCAAACTACTACCATTGCTGGCCAATGGGGAGCCGTCGCCATAACTTATACCCGAATATAAATTCCTTCTGCAGCGAATTAACACACTTTCATGTTAATCCCACCCCTAAGTTGACCTAAAAATAACAGTCACTGCCATTCGGATCTGTTGTGGAAGAGACTGATTTCTGATTAGTACAGGACGTCACATAACTGAACGTCGTAATCAGAATAAATAACCTGCAAAATAACTTGGTAATCCTTTAAAATATTGTAGCACAAACAAATGACTGATGAAAGCTTTAAACAACGAACACTTCAATGCTGATTTAGACGCCGAAAGAAGAGAGAATGCAGCTGAATAACTTCACTTAGAAAGTAGCAGAAGAAAAAAGATGCACACTCATTCACGCAACGACATAAAAACAAAATAGCTTTTGTTCGTTAACAAGAGTATCACAGAACTCAATCGAGCAATGTCAGATCCGTTATGGTTGTACAATGAGGTGTTTAAGGTTTTCAGTAGGTCGTTCAGTGAAATGAAGCGTCAAACAATCTTTAGACAGTTGGAAATCTGATCTGCATTATAAGGATAATGCAGTTCAGTAATCCAAAATAAACGTACATGGATTTCCAGTTACCTCCACCGCTACTGCTCGTTACAACTGTTGCCGCACGAATGCAGGAATTTACCCATTAGGTCCCAAATTATTTTACACTTTCATTTTGCGCTATACAGCAGTCAACCTTCTGCTCTGAACTAATTTAAGAAGACTTCATCACAATTCTTCGATTTCCCCTCTTCGATTAGAAACAAGAGTCCTTCCCATTTTAGGACAATGACATTCAGTGTGAATAATTTTAGGTCTTAGAACAGATCAACTTTTCCATTTCATTCAACTATTATGTCTAATATTGTTAAAACAGAGCTACTATAACGGACCAATAAAGACTTTCCAATAAAATTTGCAATCTAAGTAATTTCACTCACAGAAATGTTAGACTCAAAAGCAAAATTAGTCTACGTTTTGATATTGACATTCAACAAATAAAATTAATATTAGTGGTAGGTGAAAGTGTTGTAATTGGAGGACAGCGTCCCAGAAACACATGATGTATACTGGTCGGTGTTTCAGTTACATGAAAGAATGCGCAATAGAAACATCCATAAGAAGTTTCTCGCATTTTCTTCTTTTTTGTTGTTGTTGTGAGATTGTGTTTTGTGCAGCGTTTGCAAATATTACGAGTTATACATGTTAAAGTGCCGTATAATGTATTAAAGCTATCTGTAAGATATTGATAATTCTTCAGTTACAGAGTTTCATGGTGACTAGAATTTAGTAAATTTTTGGAAGAAGTTACATAGCATATGGACTGCGTTGGTGGTGCAGCATCTTCTACCTCGCTTGATATTTGCAAATCAACTGATGGCTTCATGCAGTAACAGTTTTCCCTGTCTTGCAAATGGAAAATTCTGTTAACTGACGATAGATTCAATCTCGAAATGTTTTTAATTTGTAAACAGATTCTGATAATACTTCTTCTTAATTTGTCTTCACTCACTGATTATTGGGGTGTAGCAATTTTAATAACGCAACACAGAGACTATTAAACAAAGTACTGGCAAGATTTTCTAAATTGCAACACTTGTAAATGTGAATAGAATATTTGTTCCTAGGTACATTCCATGTAGTTCCTTGGAACAATTTCTGACATTTCGAAAAACCTTACTTTTCCGGAGTAATTTTTGCAATCCCAGAAAACAGTACACATAAACGAAATGCTAACATTTCAAAATGGAATAAGAAAGTATTTTAAACGTTTGTTAAAGGGCTGGCTAAAGGCGAAAGTCTGACAAATGTTCCAACGTAGGCTACAACACTCTTCCGTACAATATATGCATGATTTGGCTTTGCAGTGCTCCATTTGGTATCTGTTTATCTCCTGTCCATTCCCATCGTATCTTATTATCGGTAGTACATTCAGTTTAGTTGTAACAGTGGATGGTCAAGGTCCCACTCGTGCATTGCGGTTATTTCGTTCTTTCTTCTAACAAATGACAGCTACCTGTCTTCTGCAGTGTTTCATGGAATTATTTCCATGTAAAAAGCTGTGTGTATGTCTTGCTTTAGATTCCCTTGCATAACGTACAGTTTCCTCACAAATAATTTTGTTAATATCATCTGTGAAAAAAATTTCTTACATTTCAGAATTATTGGATTAAAATTTATTTGCTTCAAGGCCTCTAAATTTTGGTTTGTTATCTCGTCTAATGGTTCCAAGTAATAGGACGGTGTTACTGTGGATCATTCTAGAACACTTGTCTTTCTTTTCTTTCGATGTCTTTAGTTCAGAAACAGCCGAAATCGTTAAAATTGAACGGTCTGACGGATTCCTGTCGTATTCTATACCGTAACTGCGGCTGGATTAGCCTCTATTTTAACTGTAATATGCGAAAGATACATTGAACTGTGCCCAGAGGTTGGAAGACACTACAGGTAACATCACCCTACAAGAAGGGCAGTAGAAATGATCCACAGAACTGTCATCCAGTATCCTTGACCTACATTTCTTTTAGTGTTTTAGAACGTATTCTTGTCTTGAACAGAAATGACCTTATTGTTGGCATGGATTCCGTCAATATCGATTATACGGATCAACAGCCCCTGGCTTTCCTCCCATAACATCTTGAAAGCCATGGATGAAGGCATTCAGTTAGATACAGCAATTCTTGACTTCTGAAAGGCACTTCATTCAGTATCACATACACGATTATTATCGAAAGTACTATAATGTGTGTATCAAGCGAGCTTTGTGATTGGATTAAGATTTATTGATGTGGAGGACACAGCATGTTATCTTGGATGGAGAGCCATCGCTAAATGTAGAAGTATCTTCAGTTAATCTCAAGGGAAGTGTCTTTGCTCACGTGCTGTTAATGTAACATCTTTAAGAAAAATGGTTCAAATGGCTTTAAGTACTATGGGACTTAATTTCTGACGTCATCAGCCCCATAGAATTTAGAACTACTCAAATATAACTAACCTAAGGACATCACACACATTCATGCACGAGGCAGGATTCGAACCTGCGGCCGTAGCGGAAGCGCGGTTCCAGACTGAAGCGCCTAGAACCACTCGGCCACTCCGGCCGGCCATATTTAAGACCCTGAGGACGATATTAATAGAAACCTCAGTCAATGCAGTTACCTTTAGTGAAGTACTGTCTGAAAAAAGCTGCGCAAATATTCACTCATATCTTGAAAAGATTTCAAAGTGGTGCAAAGATTGTCTTTTTTTTACACGTGGCTAAGGCCTTATCGACCATACACCGCTCTACGAGCCTCTTCCAATTATTTCTATCCAGGGAAATTGTTGTCCAATCAGAGTTGATGCCCATCCTAGCTGCATCTTCCCGGATATTCTCCATCCACCTAATTCGAGGTCTTCCTCTTCTTCTCTTTCCTTCTAATTTCTTAGTGGATGCTATTTTGGGTAGTCTGTTCTCCGGCATCCTTGCTACATGACCAGCCCAGTTCAGTCTTCTCTTCTTTAACATTTCCACAATGGTACTATGTTTGTACAGCTCCCGTAGTTCTTCATTTTTCCTTATCCTCCACTCCATGACATTTTCATTGAAGATTGGTCCAAATATTTTTCTTAGTATTTTTCTTTCAAATATCAACAGTTTTTCTTCATCTTTTTTTCCTGAATGTAATAGCTTCACATCCATATAATGCTACTGGTACAATAGTCGACTGATAAAAACGGATTTTGAATTCAGTACTAAGTGATCTCATCCTTAAAATTTTGATACAGCTGTAAAAAGTTCTATTAGCTGCCGCTAGACGGGCGTCTATTTCTATTTCTGCTCTATTGTCTCTGCTAAAAAGACTCCCTAAGTACTTGAAGTGGTCAACTGCCTTGAAAGTGAGACCATTTACGGTCAGTGGTGTATTCTTTTGGAGTTTTTTACTTATGACTAGATATTCTGTCTTTTCTTCATTCACATGAAGTCCAGCTTTCTCAGCTATTTTGTAATAATTTTGCATCATCCTCATTAATTCAGCTTTTGAAGTGCTTATTAAGGCTACATCATCTGCATAAGCAAGACTAGTAATGTTCTGTCCCTGCAGTTGGATCCCTTGTGGATTAGTTTTGGTGAATTCTCTATCAATCTTCTCTAAGATAATATTAAATAGAATAGGTGAGATGGCATCCCCTTGTCTCAGTCCAGTGTACACCTTAAAATTTTCAGTCTCTCCTGCAGGTGTCTTAACTTTGCATATGGTTTCTTCCAAACACATTTTAACTAATTTGATTAATTTTAATGATATTTCAAATTCTTTCATGGTGTTTAAGAGTGTCTGTCGGTGTATGCTATCATAGGCCTTCTTGAAGTCTATAAATAGAATATGGATATCTACATTAAATTCCCATGCCTTCTCATTTATTTGTCTCAATGTGAATAAGTGATCCAAAGTGGATCTGTTAGTGCGGAAACCACATTGGTAGTCCCCAATCAGTTCTTCGGTTATGGGAATCAGTCTGTGTAGTATACACATCGACAAAATTTTATACGTGACATCGAGTAGGGCAATTCCTCTGTAGTTATCACAGACAAGGGGATCATTCTTCTTAAAGATGGGGCATATAATTGCAGTTTTCCAATCGGCCGGTATGTTTTCTGTCTCCCAAATTGTTTCAATTAAGGAATGTAGTTCTATTTCCAATTGTGGTCCTGTGGTCTTCCCCACAGGCCTTGTTGTTCTTTAATTTCTTTATTGTTTGTCTTATTTCATTTACTGATGGTGTGGTGACTTGTATATCAACTGTATCTGGTTCTTCAAATGTAAAGTAATATTGTGGATCATTGCAGTTGAGCAGCTGTGTAAAGTATTTCTTCCATGTTTCTTGTATGTCATCCTTGTTTGTAAGTATTTTCCCATTATGGTCCTTTATAAACTGTTCCCTTTTAGTGAATTTTCCCAAGGACTTTTTTATATTGTCAACTTGCTTTAAATGTCCATATTTAGCATTTCTCAGAACGGAAGAACGTAGTATCCTATGACAACAATATGAGTCACAGATGGAATCGCTCAGTTGATACAAATACCTGGGATATGAAATGGAAAGATCAGATAGGCTCACTGGTAAGTAAATTACGTGACAGATTTCGGTTCATTGGTGAGTACTAGGGAAACGCAGTCAGTCTAAAAGGAGATTGTATTCATAGCATTAGTGCCACCATTTCAGGAATACTGCTCGTGTGTGTGGAACCCTTACCAAATAGGACTAACAGAAGATGTTGAACGTATACAGGGAACGGCAGCCCGAATGGTCACACGTTTCCTAGAACCATGGAAGAGTGTCAGGTGGATGCTGAAACAGCTGAACTGGAAGACTCTTGAGGATAGGCGTCAACTAACTCGTGAAGGTTAAAGGGTTCTTAGCAACCACAGTAAGTAATGAATTCAGAAATACACACTGAGGTGACAAAAGTCATGGCATACCTCCTAATATCGTCCCGAACCTCATTTTTCCCGCAACAAGTTGTTGGACGTCCCCTGCAGAAATAATGAGCCATGCTGCCTCTATCATCGTCCATAACTGCGGAAGTGTTGTGGAGCAGGGTTTTGTACACGAACTGATCTCTCGATTATATCCCCTAAATGCTCGATGGGATTCATTTCACGCAATCTGGGTGGCCAAATCATTCGCTCGAACAGTCCAGAATGTTCTTAAACCAATCACGAACATGGTGTATTGTCATCCATAAAAACCTCATCGTTGTTTGGGAGCTTGACGTTTCCAGGTAGCCAAACACACCATTTCCAGTCAATCATCGGTCCAGTTGGACCAGAGGACCCAGTCCATTCCATGTAAACAAAGCCCACACCATTATGGAGGCAGCACCAGCTTGCACAGTGTTTTTGTTGAAAGCTTGAGTCCATGGCTTTGTGGGGTCTGCGTCACGCTCGAACTGTACCATCAGTTCTTAGCAACCGATATCGGGACTCATCTGACCAGTCCACCGTTTTCCAGTCGTCTAGGGTCCAAGCGATATGGTCAAGAGCCCAGGAGAGGTGTTGCAGACGATGTAGCGCTTTTAGCACTCGCCTTGGTCGTCTGTTACCGTAGTCCATTAAGGGGAGCCGGAGGTGGTCAAATCCAAAAAATTACGTTTTTTTTTGCTACCGAAAATTAATTGGAACATTCCTCTTTAATGTAAACTTTGAATTATCGTTCTACTCGCCCCAGAAGTGGAGTTATTACCATTTTCCCCCACGCCTGCAGAGGAAATGGGCGGCCGCTGAACGCATCTAACACCCTCTCGTGACTTCCTGGCGAACTGCTTGCGATTTTCTCGGCCTGTTACGCATACAGTGCCTTATGTTATGCATACAGCGAGTGTGCAAGGGTTGGCTACATTGTTTTCTGTGACAAATGAAGCGCTAAGAGCGCGGAACATCGTCTCTTTGCTGTTTACCGTTTCGAATTAGTCCAGTGTTGCGCCTGTTGTTGGTAGTATTATACTTCTTGTGTAAAGCGTTGTTCTGGTTACGATGCCACGTTTTAGTAACCGTGTATATAAGAAGAGGATGAACGTAGGGAAAAGAAAATTAACACTAATAGCAAGTTGCGATACTACAATTACTGAAACAATGCGTTCTTCTGCTAAGCAACACATGGCCGGCCATAGCCCTGTGACATCTTCTAGCAAGTAGGTGACTGGTGGAAGTGACAGATTTCGTGAATATGTTAGTGGCAGTGATGCTATTAACGAAGTACTGAATATTAGATTATTATCTTCTGTGATGAAAGAAAGTGTTCTGTGCAAAATGTGTTCAAGTGTAGGGGTGGGACTAGAGATAACAAAGCACTTTGGTTTAGCTTGTGAGATGAAGATAATCTGTGCATGTTACAAGTATCAAGTGACTTTCTACAATTCACATGCCAGTCTCTTTGGTGAAAATGGACGATCTAGAGTGTTTGATGTGAATGTTCGACTTGTGTATGGTCTTCGATCCATTGGAAAAGGGTCTGCTGCTGGTAAACTGTTTTGTGGTATTATGAACTTGCCATCGCCTCCAAGCAAATTTGGGTACTACTGTGAACTGGTAGGATCCTCTGTTGAAGATGTGGCTTTGAAAACCATGAAGGAAGCAGTGGAGGAATCTGTAGAAATGAACGGTGGTTCTAGGGATTTGGTAGTGGCATTAGATGGTTCCTGGCAAAGCAGTGGTCATAAATCCCTGAATGGGGTTGTAACTCCTACTTGTGGTGATAGTGCAAAAGTGATAGATGTTGCAATATTATTATAACATTGTAGGTTCAAAAATAAAATCAAAGGAGAGCACAGTGGAACCTGTGAGGCAAATTTTAGTGGATCAAGTGGAGCAATGGAAGTGGATGGAGTGAAACAAATTTTTGAACGTTCAATTTCCAGATACAACGTTAGGTACAAATACTACCTTGGGGATTGTGAATCCAAAGGTTTCAAGACTATAGAGGAACTGAAACCATATGGAAATGAATTTGTAGTTGAAAAGTTGGAATGCATTGGGCATGTGCAAAAGCGTATGGGTACACGGCTTCGAAGGCTCAAACAAACTTTGGGTTCAAGTAAGCTCAGTGATGGAAAGACAATAGGAGGGGGAGGCAGGCTTACTGATGTGGTGATTGAACATCTACAGAGATACTATGGGTATGCTATAAGGCAAAATACTAGTAATGTTAGTGATATGCGAAAAGCAGTGTGGGCATTGTTCTTTCATACTGCCTCTTCCAATGAATACCCTCAACACAGCCTGTGCCCAAAAGATTCCTGGTGCAAATATAATGCAAAAAAGGACTATGATCACAAACATGGTTTGCCATCAGCTGTGATAAATGCAATAAAACCAATTTTTCATGACTTAGCACAGCCAGAATTGTTACACAAATGTCTACACGGAAAGACACAGAATCCTAATGAGAGCGTAAACAATTTGATTTGGAAAGTGATTCCTAAAAGGGTGTTTGTAAGCATAAAAACACTGCACTTTGGCATTTATGATGCAATAGCAACCTACAACCAAGGGAACAGTGTGAAGTTCTGAAGGCATTAGGATCTACAGCTGGGGTGAACACTGTACGAGCACTAAGAAATATTGACAGAGAAAGGATAAGAGGAGCAGAACGAGGAGAAAGGCATATGAAGTATGATGGAACAACAGGCCAGAAAAGAAGACAGAAGAGGAACCTTTTGGAGGATAAAGAAGAAGACCCTGTTAATTCATCCCATAGTGCAGGAATGTATTGAGAAACTTTGATAGCCATTTCCTGTAAATTAGAATTTTTCGAATATAAGGAACATTTTCTGAAAATCCACTCAAGCTAGAGAGATGACATTTTTATACAGCACTCCTAGTGGTCAAACTTACATTGTAAAACAGCCATTTGGCAACATGTTCAGTAATTTCATTTCAGTTTAATTATAAAGCAAATATTTGTAAAAAAATTTGGATCATTAATAAAAAAAATAATTGGAAGGCAACTAGAAAAGATACTCCAAAATCCCTCTGTCATAACTGCAATACTAAACCACTCTATATGTAAAAAAAATCAAATTTTTCTATTTGGTGGTTTATTCATAAATGTTCCTCAAACTTAGTGATTTTAACATGGGCAGCATAGGCACCTCTGGCTCCCCTTAACGACAATGTCGCCGTACTGTCCTAACGGATACTTTCGTCGTACGTCCCATATTGATTTCTGCGGTTATATCAGGCAGTGTTCTTGTCTGTTAGCACTAAAAACTCTACGCAAATGCCGCTGCTCTCGGTCGTTAAGTGAAGTCCGTCATCCACAGTGTTGTCAGTGGTGAGAGAATGCCTGAAAAAACTCGATACACTTTCGACACGGCGGATCTCGCAGTCCTGAATTCCCTAACTATTTCCTAAATGGAATGTCCCATGCGTCTAGCTCCAACGACCAATCCGCGTTCAAAGTCTGTTTATTGCCGTCGTGCTGTCATAATTACGTCGAAAATCTTTTCATATGAATCACCTGGGAACAAACTACAGCTCTGCCAATGCACTGCCCGTCTATACCTTGTGTAAACCATACTACCCCCATCTGTATATGCGCAAATCTCTATCCCATTACATTTGTCATCTCTGCGTACAGTAACTCTCTACGTATCGCTTCCATAGATATCGAAAGGACATGCTGAGAATAGTTACAGCCCTCACAGAGGCGGTTACGTACAGATTTTCTCGCTGTTCATTCGTGAGTGCAAAGAAGAAAGGCCCTCTTGGCATGGGTGGTATGTTGACAGCAAATGTACATCCAGAAATATTTAACTCTCATCTGTTTCATTTTCACCCTCATATTTTCGTATTTAACTGGGCCTGCGGTATCTTGAACTGCACCTGCAGTATCTTTCAGTCTTTTCATCATCAGTTCCTTCTTCTTCAGTTAGATTATAAACATATTGAGGTAATCGGTTATATGGAATCAGCGCACTTAGTGGACGTGGAGGTGTAACAGAATGGCAGATAGTTCTGTCTGCACGTGCCCAACGTGAACGAAGTCGCTGGACAGTCCACCGCCCTTACGTCGAATGATAAGCCACTCAAAGCCATGTAACATGACGTGAAAACAACGCCCTAAATAGATCCTGACAGAGACAGGAAATGAATGCCATTCCTTGTCAATTGTAATGGATTTCCAACCCGACTATAACTCTAGCTGGATGTGTGATTTTTAGGGACTGTTTATCGTACGCTAACTTGAACACAATCATTTAGGTTACCATGATTTTTTTTCTACTATATTCTCGTTGACGAAATGTTACGCTTTTCTTCTACACCTTCAAGATGAGTAAGCTGCGAACACTCCCGTCTTCCGAAATGACAGTAGCCGTGTTCACAAGGGGCGCGCATACCTTCCTGGTTTGACGAACATTCTGGCATTCCGATACACTTTGACTGGCCCGCTAAATCACAATTTCCATAGAAATGTGACTATTTTTAACATTGGGTGAAACAGAGCAATCAATATCCCCACTGTTTGCTATCTCTACGGGATTGGATCATCACTACGTGGCATCAGCTTAATTTGGCATATCTGAAGAAACTTGCGGAGTCTTTTACAGGCCGAATTGAGACCGTTGTCAAGGATACCGGCAGTAAAACACGGCATTTGCGCTATTTTTCCTGCGGGTGGCTAATTTTTTCTTCCACCTGATTAGTACCCTTCATTACACAGTTCGTCCGAAAACTATAATTTCAAAGTTTCTGGTATGGTCCATAAATTATTGCAGTGCTCATATTGCTGAATTTTATTATTCAGTTAAGGCATGATATTTGTATTGTTGTAGAGTGGTTTATCTTGGTCAGTCTTCAACTGACCAAAGGAAATTTACCAGCGATATATTCCTCTCCTCCTGTCCAGTCCTATGGGTTCATCCACAATAACACGAACACTGCGAGAGACCATCACAGCAATCCCCATGATGCAGACGTGAACTTGACAGTTTTTATCGTTTGGGGAGAACAGCACCAACGTATAGACCGGGCTCTACGTGCTGGACTCCATATTTGTGTATAATGTTTAAAGAACCGGTATAAAGTCAAAGTTGATACAATAAACTGCTCATTTCCGCATCTTTTGCTCTTTACGTAATTGTTGCTTATGGAAATAAACATATCTCTATATTACGCATAATTTCATTCACTAATGTCGTGCGAAATACGTTCCTATGGTAATTCATCATTTAGGAAAATTCTAATCTCACGAAAGTGAGTACTGACCATCCGTCGTTAATCCATAATCATTTTCTAGGCCAGTGTTCAAGGAATCAGGCGTTCCAATTACGTTTACGAAGGGCGTGTAATAGGTAATGCAACACATTTTTATGAAAGGAGGTTGGTTTTAGTCAGGAATCCAATATACCATATTATTCCCCACACTTTCGGCTAAAAACCCCGTTTTTCAAAATAATCTCCTTTCAACGCGATGATCTTACGCCACCTTACTGGATGGGCCTGTATGCTTGCACAGTACCAGTCTACAGGTCGAGGTCGGAGCCAACGTTTTGCTGCATAAATAACCCCGCATAACTCACGGACTTCTTCAAACGGCGTGCATCCTTCATTGGGCCAAACTTGTTGCCCTTAATGGCCTTCTTTTAGGCGGCGTGGAAACCAGCGAGCACAAACCTTTGAGTACTCCAGCTGCTCGACGAGCGTCATCAATACCAACAGATACGCCCAGTTGTGCAGCGAGGTTGCGTTCACGATTCGATCTAAACTTAACGCTTACAATGACAATAGTTTTGCCATCAGAAGGCTACACAGACAAAGCGATTTAACTGTTAATTTTCTTTTGTTAAAATTGACAGTATTTTGCTGTAAAATATACACAAATGTTAATATTAATTTTTTTAAGAGGAAGAACAGGGATTTTTTTATATTCAAGTGTGATTTTATCTGAAATTTCCCTCTGTGCGCATGAGCTGTAGATTAGGTGGGTTTTTTAGACTAATTTGAGGCTATTTTGCCAGCTTGAAAAGTCACAAGTTTAATTAGTCAATTTGTTCGTCTACACTTCACCTACACTACTATGGTATGTTGTAAACAGTCACCGTTAACAGCCTATGTATGAGTGATAAGGGTATATTTGCAGATATTGAGAGCTTTGCTGTCCAAGTACGTAGACGCTTGGATGTGTTAGCAGTCTCCTCTCTGCGTTTAATGGTCTTCCCGCAGATACTTAGCATCATTTATTGGCTGATGTTTTCTGCAAGATAAGTGCACCACTAAGTATACTTCGCCTGTCTGTATACATTAACCGTTCTGCGTTCACCACGTCCGCACTTCTAACACCTGAACTTCTGCCCAGAGGAAAGCAAGCGTTAATGGCTTGCTCCTGCCACATGTACTTGAAGGTACTAACCAACCTAATATCATACTACTCCTAGCAGCTACACCTGCAAATGAAGTAAATACTGACATAATATTTTTCAGTACATTGTCCTCAATCAACAATAAAGATATCTCCAATTAAACCATTAAAACCAAGTATATTTTTTGTGATTATGATTGAAGTTCCAGTTTCTGCAGAAGATGTGGCCACAGCGTCGCAGGAGAGGTAGAGTGGTGGTGTGTAGACATGCAGTGCGTGGGAAATTGCCCAACCGTAGGACATTCCCGTAAGCAACGGTGCATAAAATTCTGCGAAACATCCTGTATTGCTTTCCACACAAAATTATCATGTTTAGGAGCTGATTCATGCTGACATGCTAGTAAGATAAACGTTTGGCCTAGGATTCCTTACCGGTCGGAGTGGCCGAGCGATTCTAGGCGCTACAGTCTGGAACCACGCGACCGCTATGGTCGCAGGTTCGAATCCGGCATCGGGCATGGATGTGTGTGTTGTCCTTAGGTTAGTTAGGTTTAAGTAGTTCTAAGTTCTAGGGGACTGATGACCTTAGATGTTAAGTCCCATAGTGCTCAGAGCCATTTGAACCATTTTTTTAGGATTCCTTGGTCGCATGGAAGTGGACAATGAATGGCCGTGGAACATTCTGTGGACAGATGAAGCCCACGTCGATCTTCAATGACATGTCAACACGCAGAATTGCAGAAGATGGGCACCGGAAAATCCGCTTTGGCATCAATCTATGCCGCGCGGGGTAGTCGAGCGGTCTCAGGGGTCTTGTCACGGTCCGGGCGACTGTCCCGTCGGACGTTCGAGTCCTCCCTCGGGCATGGGTGTGTGTGTTGTCCTTAGATTAAGTCAGATTAGGTAGTGCGTAAGCTTAGGGACCGATGACCTCAGCAGTTTCTTCCCATAACACCTTACCGCAAATTTCCGATTGTCAACCTATACCGCCTCATTCTGCAAAGGTGACGGTGCGACGCGGGCTGGCGGCATAGTTCCCCGTAGGTCTATATTTTTGCGAGTAGATGGGTTCTGTGGGTCCTGTTACCTGTACAGTCACTGGTAACCGCTTTGAGAGTCTTTTTGCGTACCAACGTCATTCCAGTCTTTCAACCGCTTGCATCTTTGGGGAGAATCACTTTTAAGCATAACAACGCTCTTCCGCACATTGCACGACCAGTGAAGCAGTTGCTACAGAGGCATTTTGGAAATGCTAGAATTGTCAGCCGGCATTACCCTACAGCATGGCAGTCCAGACCACCTGATCTTATTCTGTGTGACTTCTGTCTGAGAGGTTAGCTGAAAGATGCTGTGTTAGTGGTCCGATTATAAACGTAGCTGAACTGAAGGTACACATTGCACAACGGATTCTGAATGTGACCCTGAGACAGTCCGATCTGTTGTGGACCATGCTGTCTCTCGGTTTCAATTCTGACAGAAAACGGTGGGCAGCATACAGATCAAGTCCTGTACCAGTCACACGAGAATCAAAAAACAATGTTTCCCATCTGATGTGGTAGAACTTGGCATGATGAATGGGCTTACCAAACTAACCGTTGAATGCCAAACTTCTGCGGTCATGCACACTGCATAATACAGATGGTTTACTGTGTAAATCGCACCGTAACAGTCGTAAGGTGATTCATCTGTCATTTGCTGCCTAAACCATTCACATCATGACATATAGGGCGTCATCTACTGGGATAATTTTCATTATTTTTTTTATTTTCATGACGTTTCCCCCTTCTTCGGTAATATTCCGTTCAAATTTGACGTCAATTTGAGGAGTAGCCTTTTTTTTACAGTGTTTTGAAAGTGGAACTTTAATTATAGTCAACTTCTATATATGTGGGGACAGTGAAGCGAAAACCAAACACACCCCACAACGGAGCCATGAAATGGTTCCCTCCAAATGTAATCACCACAAGCATTAACGCATTTATCCCACTGGGTGACGAGACTATCAATTTCTGTTTCGTACAACTGACGTATACACAACCGCACCTACTCTTGCACTCTCTCGTCCAGCTGAAACTGATGTCCATGCATTTCCTTCTTCAGGCCGTCAAAAATGTGGAAATCACGCAGTGAAGGATCCAGCCTGTTCAGAGGATGCCGCAGTGTTTCCCAGCCAAATCGCTGAAACATGGCCTTCGTCCCATTGACAGCGTTGGAGAGGACGTTATCATGTAACAGGAGTATTCAGTCCGACAGTATTCCGACAGCCCGAGGTCAAACGGCAAATCCAACAGTAGACATATCCCACATTTCTCCCCGCCAAAGAAATCCAAAGCTGTTTACACAACTTCCGGTAAGGTCCTGGTTGCCTTCTACTTCAACTGCATGGACCTTCTGACACCCGAGTTCCTCGAGCATGGAACCGCAATCAATGTGCAACGCTACGAAGACACTTTTCAGAAACTGCGACCCACCAGAAAACGCCCAGGAATGCTGTCGGATGGAATTAGCCTGTTGCATGATAAAGTCCGCCGCACGTGGTTATAGTTAAACTTTCCCTATTTAACGTGTTATAACACGGAAACTAATTAACGTGCGAGGACCAAATTTGGTAGCATTATTGTCAAGGATATGGGGAAGAGAAACAATGCAGAATCAAATGGTTCAAATGGCTCTGAGCACTATGGGACTTAACATCTGTGGTCATCAGTCCCCTAGAACTCAGAACTACTTAAACCTAACTAACCTAAGGACTTCACACACATCCATGCCCGAGGCAGGATTCGAACCTGCGACCATAGCAGTCAATGCATAATCAATTCAACTGAAACACTGTTAATATGCTGCTACGGTACCTCATAACATAACATACCGGTACTGGTACAAAAAGGGCTCAGTATGGCGCCCATCAGGGTCCAGAAGAGTCTGAAAGCGGAGGATTGCATTCTGCCCAACAGAACGAGGCATGTCCCTAAGTATCTAGCTACCTCTCTTGATACGCTGTGCTTCAGATCAACACATGTGTGAATGTTCCCCTGGTAAACCCTGTCCTTCACGTAACCCCACCACCATAAATCACAGAGAGCGAGATCAGGTGACAATGCCGGCCAAGCATTTGGAAACGATCGGCTGATAATTCGATCGTTTCCAAATGTGTTTCAGAGAAGCAGGTGAACTTCACCTGCGGTGGGGCCCCATCTTTCATGGAAACTGTTGAGTTCAATGTGTCTCTCTCCTGTAGTGCGGATATGACATGCTGGCAAAGCTTATCTCAGTAGCGCTGGCCAGTCACACTGCACGGCTTTGGTTCTTGAGCGCCAACCTGTTCAATAAAGAATGGGCCAATGATAAACATAGCTGTGGAGCCACTTCATACAGTGACACGTTCACCATACAGTGGAACTTCATGCACAGTGACTGGAGGTGAATTCTGCGTGTTCACCTCATCCGTCAGAGAAAAATGAGCTCCGTCTGCCCATAGAATGTTCCAAGGCCAGCCCTCGTCAACTTCAACCCTTGCGAGAAAGTGGAGAACGAAGTCGTTGTGCGTCGTGTGGTGCAGGCTGCTGTACGATGCGGATCTTGTACGGATACCATTTGAGAATGATTCGAAGTACCTTCCGTACGGTGGGTCACAGCCTTGAAACAGGACGCGCACTGCCTGACGATCGGGAATTGCTCCCAGCGTTGTCTACCTTAGCGACAGCGATTTCATCAACCACCTGTGGTGCAACCGGGCCTCTTCCCGGAGCGACGCCCAGTTCTCCAGTTGATTCGAACTTCTTCGTCAAGTTCCGCACAGCAGGTGAGGATAGAGGACCCTTCCGTAATCATTTCAGTCGGCGATATTCTCGAATTGCAGCTGCAGCATTATTTTGGTTTCGGTAATAAAGCTTCACCAAAAATACCCTGCTCCTTTTATCCGAGCTCATGTTGACACATCAACAAGAGCACTGTGACTGGTCAGATGTGTGAGACTATAAGTCACGATGACTAATCACGGCACCTGCTGGCCATAGTTGGAACTGGACGGTGGCGCTGTAGTGCACGGAAATCATTCACCACATTCTCTAGACATTAATGCTACCATCTTTTGTACATGTAAGGTAATTAGTTTCCGTGTTATAACGTGTTAAACAGGGAAAGTTTAATTATAACACGCCGGCCGGAGTGGCCGAGCGGTTAAAGGCGCTACAGTCTGGAATCGCACGACCGCTACGGTCGCAGGTTCGAATCCTGCCTCGGGCATGGATGTGTGTGATGTCCTTAGGTTAGTTAGGTTTAAGTAGTTCTAAGTTCTAGGGGACTTATGACCACAGCAGTTGAGTCCCATAGTGCTCAGAGCCATTTGAACCATTTTAATTATAACAGCCCAGTATATATAAGCATCACTGAAATGGAAACTAGTAACCGCCACAACAGTGAGCACTTCTTTATCTTCGATACTGTGAAACAAATCTCTTCTTCTCCGAGCCCTATGCTTGCATATTGTGGGAGTAGGTAGTATGGATTATAACAAGAAAAATGGATGGAAAATATGAGTTCCAAAAGCACACCTTAAGAGCTTTTAGTTCTTTTTCAGGAGAACAGCTGTGTGCCATAGTAGCAAAGATGAACAATTGCTCATAGCTCTTTAGGTATGCTTTTTGGGGTCTATGTTTACTACACGTTTTTTTATTTGTTTTGGTCCATATCTCTACCTCTGAAAGCTTATATTTAGAGTTCTGATTCACCGTATTTGTCCTATGGAACGTGACTTCTGAATAAAATTTCGGAATCAAGTTTCAGAGTAGTAAAGACTACCAGGTTCATCAACATAGTGAAAACTGTGAGTATATCAGAAAATAGCTTAAAAAGCAGGTACAAAAATCTCTTACCGTTCACCAATAGCCTGAATTTTACCTGACAGGAAGTGAAGTCGATTAATATCCATTTTAAAATCGTTTTTTCTTGACAACCCCTTCTAACTCACAGACGAATACTGAATTACTCACTGGTAAAATGTGTGGTAAAGTAAAAATAGTATATTTACTTTGTTGTTGAATCATTGTTTCACTTGAAACGTGAGTAGTGTCAAGCCATGTAGCTGTGCTACTATGTACAAAACAACGTGAAAAAACTGAATTCAAAGCCTGTAAACTGATTCATTTCGTGACATATGGATAGAGATCGAGCAAATGACGTGTGGAACATATAACCAACGTACGTCTAACCTCATCTAAGGCCTTTTAACAACCCATTTGGTTTCTATTTATAAATAATACAGAAAGCCATCCAAGTCGCAGTGATCCTTCGAGAACCCGAACACCCACTTATTTGAAGAGCTATTCTGTAGCCGCTGAACCGAACGCGTTGCGTCCAATGCTTACCAAACGGTTGGTGGAAATGTGCGTGTGTATTTTCAGTGGGAATCGAATACTATGAAGAAATTTATTTCTTGTTTCAATTCAAATCGGTTCTATGCTGACCAAGAGGTTTTTAGATGTCGTGTATTATGTCCTGTTGCTAGCTAACAGTACACTGAGTTCGTTGAAGACTTGTAAATATTTCTGGCATCCGGCGCGGGAATCGTGCAGCAGCGGTACAAAAGCTTCCGGAGAATTTCTGTAGATTTATACGGCCGACATGAGCACTAGGCGCATAAGGAAACGGAAATATATCTTCATTTGTTTTCTGCCGACTCGCAACTTCCATTTTTAGTTGTACGTGACGTACACCGAACAGATGTTCGAAAACAGAATCTTAGTTACTTGTCAGGTAAATATGTCAGGTATTTATCGATATAGTTTAATACTACTCCGTTCCAGTTTATTTATCTCTGTGTCTTAATAAGGCTTTAACCTCGGTAATAACCTTTGTAACACACGAGAAAGGAACACGTGTCTCATTCCTCTTCAGAAGTATTGAATCATCAGTCACACTTGTGTAATGCGTACCTTTTACAATCTACTATAGTATGGTTACTGAAGTTTTCGAATGGGTAGGCTAGTCGTCCAAAAGTGTCTGCTTGTTAACAAAGAAAACGAAGAAAAAAGTCGCGACGTAGTTCTAAATACTGATTGTTCAATGTGTTGTTTGACCGTCTATCCTGAAATTCAGTACTCCTCTCAGTCATATAGTGGATACAGGCCATTTTATCGCCAGGAAGTTGCACAGTCTATGTGACGAAAAGCATCTTAATATTACCCGAAACTGTTTTGAAGTAACAATGATTTTATTTACCAAGTGAACTATTGACACCACCCAAGGATAAACCAGAATGTGCCGTTCTGCGCTCAATTTCAATGTAGTTCTGGCGATTTAACAGTACCGCAACCATTCTAAAGAAATACAGTCATTTTTCCCAGGCTCATTGAAAATTACGTGAATATCCCACATAAACTTGATCAGATATACCCGCCGAGTTGGTCATCAAATGTGTGTCAAGTGCTGAAGTCGATCACTTTGAAAACTACGTAATCATCAGTCGATGTCCAGATCGAGACATTTGTCATTGCCTCGGGGTCTATCGGGGACACGATTCAATAAAGAACACACTCTTTTGTTGCAAGTGAAAGCAGCTGTTAGCATGATGTACATCACGTACCAAATGATAAGTGTAGCGTCAACTTATAAAATTATTTTTAATTTTTAATTTCTAACTTTTTGCTAGTCCTGAAGGCAGAGCGCCCAATGACTTCTGAGTTGTATTACATTTTGCTACTTTTTATTAAAATTTTTGGGCATTGCGTGCATCGAATCTTAATATACGACTTTATTTTTACGGTCATTTGTTTTCCTGGTTTGTTGAGTGCAGCTGGTGCCTCAGAATTAGGCGAGAACCGTGAAAAACGCTTATTTGGATGATATCACAGATAGATGATGGAACAACTATTAACTGTTTTTGAAATGATTACTCACAACACACTAAAACAGAAATGTGATACACAGTCACTGACAATTTATTTGAAAGCTTCACTGGGAATATTTAGTTGATATCCGACAAACGCGGGACAATTATGGTTCAATCTCATTTACGTAATCATCCACGGTCTGAACAAACACAGGGTGTTTCACAATTCGTTTCACACACTTCTAGAGGTTGTAGAAGGCACTTATTAGGTCATTTTGAACATAGAAACCCATGTCCGGAAATGTCATCCAACAACGTTACAGATTATCAAACTTACGGTGGCCGGCGCCTGTAAATGTATGTATATACAGTGAGCTTCCGTTATGATGTCACAAACTTTCAGGGATGATGGAGACGGATAAATGCATCAATATGAGGTAAGGGTCCCTGGTTCGGAAACGAACCAGTCTAAAGTTATAAGCGTCAACCATTCTGATATCTCTGACAGTGGTACACACGTGCCGGTAGTGATGTTGCTAAAATGTAAGGTATGCAACATTCAGAGATGGTAGTATGGACAAAGACAAGAAAAAAATATTTGATAAACATGGGCTCTAAAATGTATGCCTGAGGAGCTTTGAGCACTTGTTTGTCTTCGCTAGTGTGAAACACAAAAGCTCTTAAGGTACGCATTTTAGAGGCCATGTTTACTGGCCGATTTTCTTGCTTTGGCCCACATTGCCACATCTGAAAGTTTCCTCTCCTACAATCTTAGCAACAACAGTACCGTTACACGCATTCCATTGTCAGAGGTACTAGAACGGTTTTCGCTTATAAGTTTCGTCTCGTTCGTTTCCAGTACAATGATGCTTAACTCAAATTGATACATTTATCCTTCTCCACATTATTTTATCCATATTATATTATCGCTAGGCAAACATGTAGTTTCAAGGCAGTAGACGTGAGATCTTATAGAAGAGCCCAGGATCCTTAACTCAAATTGATAAATTTATCCTTCTCCATATTATTTTATCCATATTATATTATCATTAGGCAAACATGTAGTTTCAAGGCAGTAGACGTCAGATCTTACAGAGGGGCCCAGTGTGGATCAGACCACTATCTAGTAACAATTAAGTCTTTCTGCCAATGGAAGAATGCAAGGAATGGTACAAATAACATAAATAAAACGAACCAGACTGAGAAAGATGAAAATTTACCTTTTAATATTGACAGCCTACAAGACGAAAGTATCAGAACACTCTTTGCGGCCAGGATGGAAAGGAAATTGGTTGAATCATTTGATGGAAGTACAGAGGAAATATACGACTATATAAAAACTAATGTGAAAATCAAAGCAACAGAGGTGTTGGGTAAAAAAGATAGCAACCACAACCATGCAGCTGAGTGCTGGTCAGAGTAAATAGAGGTCCTCGTTAGAGAAAAACGAAATGCATTCCTTCAGTGGATGAATGATAAATCAGAAGAAACAAGATCAATATACAAGGAAAAGAAGAGTGAAGTGATGAAAAAAATAAAGATGCAAAAATGAAGCATGGGAAGGAGCATGTGCCAAGGTGAATAGCAAAATAGGACTTGGAGAGCAAAGGAAGCATGGCCAGTAGTAAAAGGGCTTCGACAGGATACAAAAAGCAAAACCAATCTCCAACTCATAACACAAAAGGAATGGGAAGAGTATTTCCAACAATTATTAAATGAGGACAGAGAAGAGTATCTAGAAGAAGGAACAGTGGAAAAAAAGGAGTTGAAGATGATGAGATCCAGATTTTAGAAAGTGAAGTACTTCAGGCGTTGAGAACAGGAAAGAATGGTAAATCACCGGGACCAGGCAATATCAATCTGGAGAGCCTGAAATATGTTGGTGACAAAATCGTGAAACTGATAACACAACTCTTCAACAAAATGATACATGGAGATTCAATACCCAACGAGATGAAGCTAGGTTATATTAATACCATATTTAAGAAATCGGATCACAAAATTTGTTCAAACTATCGAGGAATTTGTGTTACAAACACATCAATGAGAATTTTGGCAAAGTAATTAAAAACAAACTGGAAAAAAATTTTAAGACCCAAGAAGAACAATGTGGATTCACGGCTGGGAGATCACGTGTAGACCATATTTTCATATTACGGCAGATATTGGAGAAACATAGGGAAAAATCAAAAAATATAGGATTAATTTTCATTGCTCTAGAAAAAGCGTATGATAATGTTCCAAGAAAATTACTTTGGAGAGCACTACATATGGCAAACATAAACCCTTCCTTGATTAAAATTAGACAACAGATATATAAAGATAACATTTGCCAAGTGAAAGTTGGTAATAAAATTTCACAGAAATTTAGAACAAGCAAACGCTTTTCACAGAGCTGTCCCATGTCACCATCATTATTTAAAACCTATATAGATATTAGCCTTAGAACATGGTCTCGTAAATGTAATAGTATGGGATTAGAAATAAGAGATGGAGTTTACCTACATCATTTATTGTTTACTGATGATCAAAAGTCGTAGCACAAGATGGGGAGGATGCTAACTATGTGTGCAATCAACTAGCAGTAGCATACGAAACTTGGGGTTTGAAGATTAATTACCAAAAAACAGAATACTTGACTAATGATTCAGATGAGCTATACGTTGAAGGAAAGAAAATAAAAAAGATAAACACTTTCTGTTATTTGGGATCCATTTTAGAAATCGAGGGAAAAACAGAGTCAGAAATCAATAAAAGAATTAGTAGCGGACGGAAAGTCATTGGGATGCTTAACTCAGTCTTATGGAGCGGGAATGTAATGAACAGAACTAAAACATTAATATACAAATTCATATTAGAGAGTGTGGTTCCGTATGGAACGGAGACCTGAGCAATTAACCTGAAGCACCTTAAAAAATTACAAGCTCTGGAGATGGACTTCTGGAGAAGATCGGCAAGAATCTCCAGGAAAGAAAAGATAAGGAACACCGAAGTAATAAGGAGAATGGAAATAAAAGAAAGAATAATGGATAGGAAGAAATTACAGTGGTACGGGCGGAAACCAGAATACCAATATTGATACTGGAGTGGGAACCGGAGGGGATAAGAAGAAGAGGACCACCTATGACTGCCTGGCTCCAGAATGTACAGCACACAAGGAGGAGAAAGGGCGCAGAGGAAGAGGACACACAAGATCGAAACACCTGGAGGAGTATTTTCAAAATATAGTTTAAGAATGTTTGTTCTTTGTATTGTAATTTCCGAGTAAATTATTATGTTGGAGATAAGCCTCTGTAATGAGGAAAAGCTCAAAATAATAATAAATACTTCTCCATCATCTTTGAAAGCTTGTGACGACATCACGGAATTGTCCGAGGCCCACGAGAAAGACAGGCTGCGGCGCGTGCATCACGAAGGTAGGCCCGAGCCCGCTCGCTCGCTTTGCTCAGCGGACAAAATGTGTTTCTAAACCTGTTATCTCGCAGCTGGGCGCCTACGTACTAATGATAATTACATCTTCTACTGGAATCTACTATTATGAAGTCTTACTGATTACTAGTCGTTCAACAAAATTTAAAATCAATTCTCGACATAAACGGTATAACGGCTTGTTTATAGCATTTAGTCCCTTCTGTGTAACAGGCCTCATTCACTAGAAGATGCGGTGCCTTATGCAACTGATAATCATTTTGGCATGATTTTAATTGTATTGTACCCCAGTACAGCCGTAAGAAATTATTAGTAGGCCTGTGGACTTCCTATCACTGTAGGACGTCACAGTGAGATTCCATCATAGTGGATTCTGGTTGAAGATGCAATTCTCGTTTGTACGTGCAAACCTAGTTACGAATTAACAGGTGTAGAAACGTAGTTCGTCTGCTGAGTTGAGCGAGCGAGCGAGCGCAGCCCTGTCTTCGCGACGTACGCGCCGCGGCCTGTCTTTCTCGTAGACTTTGGGAATAATTAAGTATATACACACATTTAAAGATGCCGGCGCCAATAACTTTGACACTCTGCGCTAGATGAAGTTTTCGGACATGGGTTCCTATATAAAACTTTATCTAAAAAAATGGCTCTGAGCACTATGGGACTTAACTTCTGAGCTCATCAGTCCCCTAGAACTTAGAACTGCTTAAACCTAACTAACTTAAGGACATCCATGGCCGAGGCAGGATTCGAACCTGCGACCGTAGCGGTCGCGTGGTCCCAGACTGTAGTGCCTAGAACCGCTCGGCCACCCCGGCCAGCACTTTATCTAAAAAGTCCCCTCTACAACCTCTAGAAGAGTGCAACATGAATTGTTAAACAACCTGTATATGTGAGGTAAAGAAATAAAAGACGCTAAAGAGACACCTTGATTTAATGACACCATTTGGAGGATGTTGCGGAAACTGAGATTACTACAGTCTCATTACACAGAATTGAGCGAGTAATCTGAAGCAGAAAATTTAACAACAGCTAATGGATGTCTAACAAGATGCCTATAACAATCTCTACAGTCAGATCGTGGCGAAAAATCTGTCAGGATATCATCGGAAGTAGCGGTCATTTGTATAGTAAACAAACACATGAGAATCTTCAAGTAAGTATCTAATGGGTCAATCTTGTGTGAAACTGAAGACAGCAGAAAGGCAAAAAGCCGAATTGTTACTTTTAACGAAACGATTAAGGATATGAAGAAACAATATACACACAGCCGCACGTACAACCTTGAAATAAACATTATTGGAATTAAAAATGAATAAAAACCACTGAAAAAGAATAAGGCTTGACGTCTTGATGGTTCTCAAATTACGATTTTTATTACATACACTGCAAAATTAGCTGTTTTCCTGGCTCATATCTATCGAGAATCTTTGGTGCAGCGAAGAGACCCATAAGACTGCATATGAGTGCAAATACTCCTGTTTCTAAAGAGGATGAAAGAACTACACAGAATTACTGTCCAATATCATTAATGTGCGCTTGGAATGTGGCCTAGGGTCCAGACACAAACATTATGACGTTCCTAAAGAACGAGAAGGTTCTCGCTGGAGAAAGCACTCGTCTGAAACACAGCTTGTGTATCTGCAGGTCTTCGCGATACAAAGACTCAAACATTAAACCTCAGGCCTGCAACAGCATAACCCCAGTTCCTCCTAACGTCATGACTCCGTCTGCCAAGATGGTGCAGAGGCGTACTGCTGCAGTAGTAGGAGGATAAAAACGGCTTATGTTGCTGCACGCCTGAAAATGTAATGCTCTCAGCTTGCAGTATTCATTCACCGAAGGCATGCAGATTAAGAGGTAGATTCCGTTTTCTCGGATTCCCCAAAGGTGTTCTGACTTGTATCACCCCGTCGGCTAGTAACCAGTATACGATCGTAAGGAGTATCTTCATGGATATGCGATACGGTGATGAATGACTATCACGAAAGCTATTGTTTTTTCACCCTCAGATCGGTCACGAAATAAAACCACAGTTAAAATACGATGAAGCTTTGCACAGATGTATTGCGTAGTGTCACTAGTACGCCAATGTTTTGTGAAGCGTTGCACTTGTGAGTTCTCAGCGCACGTTGAATACGTAAAGATGCCTAGAACAATAGCGTCTCCTGACAAGTGTGAAGTGCCTTTCGAGGGATTTCGCCTGATTTCACGCCGGCCACATAATGCAACGTCACGCGTTTCCCTCTTTATGACAACTGTAGGCCGCATAGTTGAGGTGCGACCAAGGCGCTCCTGCATCGTTTTCGATGGGAAGTGGTTGATCGCCCATCATTCAGTCACACTTGTCTCCCTCTGACATTCGTCTCTTCGCTCACACGAATGCGGGCTACTCGGTGATGAAGAGGATGTCAATCACAATTTTTTTGGCCGCACTAGCGGGTACAATGTCACCCATTACAATGTCTCGTTGCCATAGGTTTACGTTTGCCGACATGTGGCACCGAACTGCTCTGCTTGAAAGACTTGAGAGTATAACGTCTTTTATATGATAATGTACCATACACTGAGGTGACAAAGGTCATGCAATATCTCTTAATATCGTATCATACCTCTTTTTTCCCGGCATAGTGTAGGTGGCACGGATTCGAAATTCGTGGGAAGTTCCCTGCATAAAAATTGAACCATAATTCCGAAAGTGTTGACAGTGCATGATTTTGTGTCCGAAATGACCTCTCGATTACGCTCCATAAATGTTCGATAGGATGCATGAGGGGCGAGCTGCGTGACCATATCATCCGCTCGAAACCGTCTAGAATGTTCTTCAGACAAGTGAACAGTTGTGGCCCGGTGGCATAGTGCATTGTCACCCACGGTCAATGACAGGTTCAGTTTGACCAGAGGACCCAGTCCATTCCATGTAAACACAGCCCACACCGTTATGGAGCCACACTTGTTCACAACTTGGATCCATGGTTCCGTGGCTAGAACTCTACAATCATCTCCTATCAACTGAAATTGGGTCTCATCTGCCGAGACCACGGCTTTCGAGTCATCTGGGGTCCAACCGATGTGGTTACGAGCCCAGGAGAAGCGATGCAGGTGACGTCGTGCTGTCAGCAAATGTACTCGAGTCGGTCGGCTGCTGCCATAGCACCCTAACGCAAAATGCCGCCTCACTGTCATAGCGCATACGTTCGACGTAATTCCCAAATTGACTTCTCAGTGTTGCTTGTCTCTTGTCACTGACAACACTACACCAACGCAGCTGCTCTGGGTCGATAAACGAAGGCCATCAGCACTCCGTTGTCCATGTTGAGATATAATGCCTGAAATTTGATATTCTCGCCACAGTCTTGTCACTGTGGATCTCGCAATATTGAATTCCCTAACGACTTCCGAAATAGAATGTCCCACGCGTCTAGCTCCGACTACCATTCAGCATTCAAAGTTTGGTAAATCCCGTCGTCCGGCTATAATAACGTCTGAAACCTTGAGTACAAATGACAGCTCTGCCAATTTATTGCCATTTTATAGCCGGTGTACGCAATACTATCGCCATATGTACATGGGCATCGCTATCCCATGACTTCTGTTATCTCAGTGTGTATTCACTCGTATGATGATGGCTGTATGAGTTCTGTTCAGATGCGAAAATAAACAAAACAAAATGAGAAAAAAACGGTGAGTTCCTCCTAGATCTACACTTATACGCCTTCATCTCAGAGAAGCACTTGCAGCCTTTGTACTCAATTATTTCCTGGATGTATTCTAATCTCTGTCTTCCTCTTCAGTTTTTGCCCTCCACAGCTGCCTCTAGTACCATGGATGTCATTCCCTCATCTCTTAAAAGATGTCCCACCATCCTGTCCGTTCTCCTTGCACAGAGCCTCATCATTCCTTAGCTTATCAGTCCACATAATTTTCAACATTCGTCTGTAGCAGCACATCTCAAATGCTTCGATTCTCTTCTGTTCAGTTTTTCCCACAGTCCATGTTTCATTACCATACAATGCTGAGGTCCTAACGTACGTTCTCAGAAATTTCGTCCTCAAATGAAGGCCTATGATTGATACTAGTAGATTTGTCTTGGACAGGAACGCCCTTTTTGCCAGTGCTAGTCTGCTTCTGATGTCCTCCTTGCTCCGTCCGTCATTGGTTGTTTTGCTGCCTAGGCGGTAGAATTTGTTAACTTCATCAACTTCGTGACCATCAGTCCTGATGTTAAGTTTCTCGCTGTTCTCATTTTTTGCTACTTCAATGCTCTGTAAGACACCTAATTTCTCATTTCCTCGCGATACATATAGTGGGGTCCAAAACTGAAGCAACAAACCGCTGTTTCCCCGTCTTGTGTCCAATTCACGGTATAATGATATAAACTGTCACTAGATGTCCGTACAACTTTGTTGTGCACGGAAGGTGGCATTTCAGTCAATGGACACCCACGCCGAATACGTCAGGATATCTATCAAACGGGTTAGTGTGTGCAGGGCAGTCCTGCATCCACAGTTTGTGTGCATACAGTCACAGACAGGGCGGTGTGGCGCAAAGAAGACGCCTACCGGACTCTCTGCGGTGGAGGGCCATGAGAAGAATGCAAGCAGGACAGTCACAAACTGATGTGGCTCATTGGCTTAATGTGAATCGTCCTGTGGTCTCTGATGTGGCGACAATTTATAGGGACCGAAACAAATGGCTCTGAGCACTATGGGACTTAACTGCTGTGGTCATCAGTCCCCTAGAACTTAGAACTACTTAAACCTAACTAACCTAAGGACATCACACACATCCAAGCCCGAGGCAGGATTCGAACCTGCGACCGTAGCGGTCGCGCGGTTCCAGACTGTAGCGACAAGAACCGCTCGGCCACTACGGCCGGCAGACCGAAACAGTATCCGGAAGACCAGGGCACTGTGTGTGCTATCAGAAAGAGAGGAGTGTTATTTGGCTGCAAGGGCACGACGGTACCGCCTTTAGTACTGAACGGCAACTGGCGTTTGACATCACAGGATCCAGTGGACTTGTTGTATCGAGACAAACGGTGACAGGAGCCTTCGGCAGAGTGGCCTGTATTGTCGAAGGCCTGCTGTATGTGTACCTCTGATGCGTCTTCCCAGAATGGAACGTCTATAGTGGAGTCAGCGTACCACCTGGACAGTCGAAGAGTGGGCCAATGTTCTTTTTACAGATGAGTCCCGATTTGGTCTGGAGAGCGATTCTACAAGCATTCGCATCTGGAAGGACCGTGGAACACGATTTCGGGAACCAAGCATTGTGGAAAGAGACCGATTGAAGAGGGATCCCTAACGGTGCGGGCAGGAATTGTGTTGACCACTCGAACACCTCTTCATTACGGGTGAATCGGCAAGGTTTAACTGTTATCAGGTATCGTGACGAGATCTTGGGACCTCATGTAGGGTCGTTGCGAGGTGGTGTGGACCCAGACTTCATATTGATGGACGATAATGCTCTACCTCATAGAGAACGGGTAGTTGATGTTTTCTTGGGAAACGGAAGCATGTTTTGGATGCCCTAGAGAGACGCGTTGCGTCAAGTCAGCATCCACCAACCACTGTCCAAGACTTGCGAGCAGCTCTGCAGCGAGACTGGGCGTTGTTGCCTCAACATGAGATTGATGACGTCATTCACAGCATGCCCCGTCGTTGTCAGGTCAGTGTTGCTGCCAGTGGTGGTCACACCCCATACTGAGCACATTAGCCAGTTGCAAATCCGTTAAGTTGGAGAAAACGGAGAAAATTTTTGTCTACTGTTACGCATAAAGCAGTTATTTATGTTCCGTATTCTTTACATTGCTTCTACTTTACTATCACCAGCTTACATTGTTTCGCGGGAAAATAAACGCAACCTTGCAGAATTTCCCTTTATTGCTTTAATTTTGGACAACAGCGTATGTGGAAGGCAGTAATATGTCGCCTGAATGTTCTTGGAACGAATGCTCTCTAAATTTTAACAGTCAATATCTCACTGAGGCGCATCTGCTCTCATGTAGCGTTTTTCCCTGAGGTTTGTTGAGCATCTACGAGTACGTAATGCTTTCCCGTCGAGTGAGGAAACGCGCAGAACTGTGTTGGATCTGATGTGTCTCTTCCATTAACCTTACTGGGCGAAAATCGAAAACTGATAAACAATAATTACGGTCCGGTCGAAAGAGTATTCGGCAAGCCACTTGTCTCGTGAACGGAACACATTTTCTTAACACTCATCACGATGAAAGTCTGTCATCTGCCTTTCCTACTATTGCTTCCGTATGGGTATTCCACTTTTGGTCACTCCGTATGGTTGCTTCTAAATACTTCACCTGTGAAACTCTTCGCCTATTTACGCGCATTACGTTGTATATATTTACGTTCTGAGTCAGCTCCAAGTACCAGCAGCAGTCGAGTATCCTCTGCAGGTCTTCCTGCATTTCTTTTCACTCTTCTGCCGTTACAGTCTTGCTACAGAGAACAGCATCGTCCGCGAATAGCCTAACAGAGCAAGAAACGTTATCCACCTGGTCATGAATATACACTGAAGAGCCAAGGAACTGGCACTCCTGCCTAATATCGTGTAAGACCCTCGCGAGCACGCAGAAGTGCCGCAATACGACGTGGCATGGACTCCACTATTGCCTGAAGTAGAGCTGGAGGGAACCGACATCATGAATCCTGTAGGACTGTCCATAGATCCGTAAGAGTACGAGGAGGCGGAGATCTCTTCTTAACAGCACATTGAAAGGCATCCGAGATATGCTCAATAACGTCCATGTCTGAGGAGTTTGGTGGACAGCAGAGGTGTTTAAACTCAGAAGAGTGTTCCTGGATCCACTCTGTAGCAATTCTCGACATTGAGATGTCGCATTTTCCTGCTGGAATTGCCCAAATCCGTCAGAATGCACAATGGACATGAATGGATGCAGGTGATCGGACAGGATGCTTATGTACGTGTCGCCTGTCGCAGCCGTATCTAGACGTATCAGGGGTTTCCCACTGCACACGCCCCACACCATTACAGAGCCTCCACCAGCTTGAACAGTCACCTGTTAATACAGGTATACAGAGTCCATGGATTCATGAGGTTGTCTCCATACCCATACACGTCCATCCGCTAGATACAATTTGAAGCGAGACTCGTCCGTCCAAGTTATATGTTTCCAACCATCGGTTGGAAACATATGGACGGAGGAGAGGCGTAAGGCTTTGTGTCGTGCAGTCGTAAAGGATACACGACTGCGCCTTCGGCTCCGAAATGGAAGGACGAACAGATCAAACTGAGTGTCGTAAGATCTCGGTTTGAGGAATCCGTCTTCGGTTTTATACAGGAGATTTTTACTCTCCAAAAACGTCGTAATGCATGAAAATGAAACATACTCCATCACCGTTCAGTATACTGGCATCAGCTGTATCATTCCCACTACTTAGTGGAGAACTATATCGATGGCAGAGGCAGGCGGCCATTCACATTTGGACCAACTGTAAATATAGAAAGGTCTTGATAGCACAATTCTTTATTAAGCATCTTTTGCGTTTCAAAATTTTATCAGCAGACTGAAGCTGCCTAAGAAAGTATACAAAGATATTAACGACAGAAAATATGTGCATACTAACATAATATGCATATTAGTGATCCGAACAGAATTTTCAGTTAATCTCGTACTCACATTTCAAAAATGATTCAAATGGCTCTAAGCACTATGGGACTGAATGTCAGAGGTCACCAGTCCCCTGGACTTAGAACTACTTAAAATTAACTAACTGAACGACATCACACACAACCATGCCCGAGGCAGAATTCGAACCTGCAACCGTAGCAGTCGAATGGTTCCAGACTGAAGCGCGTAGAACCGCTCGGCCACAGCGGCCGGCGTACTTACATTTAAATCGAACTTTAGTAAAAAGCTCACGAGGGGGTGAACAAAGAGTGAATATAGATCTCATCTCATACAGGCTTTTTTGACAATGCTTTTGTGTATTCGAAGTAAACGTTTACTTATCTCATGGCTTAATCGCCAGTCAGTTTGGCACTGGTCCTCTTCTAATAGACAATAGCATTGTCAGATATCAATATATGAGATGACACCTGCATTATATTCAGACTATGTAATCAGCTCCGTTGGCATTTCACTAAGTGTAAGTACAATATTAACTGAAAATTCTGAATATGGATCACTAAGATGTTATCATATTTTATGTCAGTATTTATACATTTTCTATCTTTAATTTCTTTGTAGAGTTTATTCCTCTACTTCTGTCTCATGATGAAATTTTGATACGGTAACGCTAAATAGAGAATTGTGCGCTCATGACCTTTCTATATTTCAAACTTAAGTGATATAGCCGGCATCTGTGGCCGAGTATGTCAGTATTTATACATTTTCTATCTTTAATTTCTTTGTAGAGTTTATTCCTCTACTTCTGTCTCATGATGAAATTTTGATACGGTAACGCTAAATAGAGAATTGTGCGCTCATGACCTTTCTATATTTCAAACTTAAGTGATATAGCCGGCATCTGTGGCCGAGAGGTTCTAGCAGCTTCAGTCTGGAATCGCGCGACCGCTACGGTCGCAGGCTCGAATCCTGCCTCGGGCATGGATGTGTGTGATGTCCTTAGGCTAGTTAGGCTTAAGTAGTTCTACGCTCTAGGGGACTGATGACCTCACATGTTAAGTCCCATAGTGCTCAGAGCCATTTGAAAGATTTTTAAGTGATATAGGTCTCCGGTTATGTGTGTCAGTCCGACGGCGTTTCTTAGAAACGGAAATGAGCTGCGCTTTTTTCCAACCTCCAGATATTCTTCATTGCTCCAGTGACCTGCGATCAAAGACTACTGAAGAGGAGCAACTGCCTTCGCAAAACCCGGTCGGGTATCTCGTCCGGTCTAGTTACTCTTCCACTGTTTAGTAGTTTTAGTTGATTTTCTGTTTCGCGATCGCTTATTTCAGTGTCTTCCATGTCGGCGTTCGTGCAGTGATTGAAACGAAGAACGGTATGAAGGCCTTCGGCGGTGACTCAATTTGCTAAATTTAATATTTCGGTTTTGTCACCTTCAGTTTCGGTCCCAGAATGGTCACTGAGAGCTTGACGAGATGATTTCGATTCCTCGCTGCAATGAGTCCTTGTACGGAGTGATGATTCTATCTGGATTCTTCGAGGCAACCGTCACTGAAATGACCAACAGTGTCATCGATAGACGTAACTTGCCCAAATACACTACTGGCCATTAAAATTGCTACACCAAGAAGAAATGCAGATGATAAACGGGTATTCATTTGACAAATATATTATACTAGAACTGACATGTGATTACATTTTCACGCAATTTGGGTGCATAGATCATGAGAAATCAGTACCCAGAACAACTACCTCTGGCCGTAATAACGACCTTGATATGCCTGGGTACTGAGTCAAACAGAGGTTCGATGGTGTGTACAGGTACAGCTGCCCATGCAGCTTCAACACGATACCACAGTTCATCAAGAGCAGTGACTTGCGTATTGTGACGAGCCAGTAGCTCGGCCACCATCTACCAGACGTTTTCAATTGGTGAGATATCTGGAGAATGCGCTGGCCAGGGCAGCAGTCGAACATTTTCTGTATACAGAAAGGCCCGTACAGGACCTGCAACATGAGGTCGTGCATTATCCTGCTGAAATGTAGGGTACGCAGGGAGCGAATTAAACGTAGAGCCACGGGTCGTAACACATCTGAAAATGTAACGTTCACTGTTCAAAGTGCCGTCAATGCGAACAAGAGGTGACCGAGACGTGTAGCCAATGGCATCCCATACCATCACGCCAGGTAATATGCCAGTATGGCGATGACGAATACACGCTTCCAATGTGCGTTCACCGCGATGTCGCCAAACACGGATGCGACCATAGTGATGCAGCAAACAGATCCTGGATTCCGCCGGAAAAACGACGTTTTGCCATTCGTGCACGCAGGTTCGTCGTTGAGTACACCATCGCAGTGACTCCTGTCTGTGATGCAGCGTCAAGGGTAACCGCAGCCATGTTCTCCGAGCTGATAGTCCATGCTGCTGCAAACGTCGTCGAACTGTTCGTGCAGATGGTTGTTGTCTTGCAAATATCCCTATCTGTTGACTCAGGGATCCAGTCGTGGTTGCACGATCCGTTACAGCCATGCGGATAAGATGCCTGTCATCTCGACTGCTAGTGATACGAGGCCGTTGGGATCCAGCACGGCTTTCGTTATTACCCTCCTGATCCCACCGATTCCATATTCTGCTAACAGTCATTGGATCTCAACCAACGCGAACAGCAATGTCGCGATACGATAAACCGCAGTCGCGATAGGCTACAATCCGACCTTTATCAAAGTCGGAAACGTGATAGTACGCATTTGTCCACCTTACACGAGGCATCACAACAACGTTTCACCAGGCAACGCCGGTCAACTGCTGTTTGGATATGAGTAATCGGTTGGAACCTTTCCTCATGTCAGCACATTATAGGTGTCGTCACCGGCGCAAATCTTTTGTGAATGCTCTGAAAAGCTAATCATTTGCATATCACAGCATCTTCTTCCTGTCGGTTAAATTTCGCGTCTGTAGCACGTCATCGTCGTGGTGTAGAAGTTTTAACGACCAGTAGTGTAGCTAGTGATGTCAGATAATATCACGCTAGGAAGAGCACCCTGACACGTGCTGTTTCTGGTCCTCGAGTGAAGTACATAGGGTGACACCGAAAAAGACGCCGCTGGCGGTGGCGGCAGCGTCGGCGACGGCTCGACGGTGGCGCTCCACGCGGCTGAGTGCTCGCACCAGGAATGCGCGCCGGTCCTCGGTCGCGCCCCGCGGCAATTACTGAAATATCTAGACGTCTAATGAGTCCGCCCGGGGTAATTGAAACCCTTTGATCTCCGCCGCCTCTCTGAATATTCCAGGAATCCTCGATCGGAGCCTCCGCGGAGGCGAAGAGGAGAGACCGAGCGTCCTTTTTGCCTGTCGGGATCTCTCGGCAGAGAGAAGAGGTTGCGCAAATCTCGGCCATAATCCCTGGGCTGCCTCCGCGGACGTTTCACCGGACCCGCGCTACAAGGGCGAAAAATCTGCCGCTCTGCCGCGAGGCCGGGTTTTTTTGCGCCGCAATATATCACCGGCGCTCGCCGCCGACTCCCTTGTCCAAATGCCCGACAAGGCTCGGAATTCCTGCTTAACAACTCTTCGGCGTAAGAATATACCGTGCGCGCAGCAGGTCTTGCTGCTAAACTTGTTTGGTTCGATGTACTTGAGGGAAAAGATGACGGCTCTGGCTGCGCTACAATTATACGCTTCTCGGTAACAAAGCAAGGTCGTCCGGTGTAAAGTAATGTCTGTGGCCTCTTATTTGTTCAGCTCGTGTTTGTTTTTGCATTTAAATAGCCGCTGGCGTGACCTGAAAGCTGGGCTCCGCGAGAATCAGAGACTATTAACTTGTGCAGGCAGTTTCGTACATACTTCAGCGCAATGTTAAGCTAACCTCTCTCTCTGAGAAGCGCAGTGAGCGGTAGCGCATGGGGTGAGCTATCGACACGCGATGCGTAGCATCTATAAAATCATTCTGTCAGCTGCCGATATTCGAACGTATCATGAAGAATCGTACCGTATTGCAGGAACAGGAGGTTCGCAAGAAGATGGCAAACGCAGTCGATGACAAAGGTTGGGGCAAGAGGAAGATCTGTGAGGACTCGTGGCGCACAGATCCTGAGTCAGATTTCACTCGTGTCAGGCCCTTATTTTCCGGAAAGAATCGTTCTAAAACGAGATGGTGAGTTCTAGAAGTGCTATTTTCAATCGTTAGTTGGAACTTGCTTCTTTTTTTCTGGCTGTTATGCCTTTTTCACTTTTGGCTATGATTCGTATACGTGAAAAAATACGAAGTTGCACAATCATCCACAATGCCTAGCTATAGATCTCCCAAAAAACTGGTTGAGTAGACATGTTGAAAAAGGCAAGGACATACAACCTTCAAAAGGCACATCTCTAAAAAGAAACACTGCGGTGTTCAAAGGAACTTCGTTTGTAACGGGCGAAAATACACTTGGAGATACAGTGGTCGGGTCTTTACTTTGCTCTAGGAGGAATCCGAGTGGATACTATAACACATAAAATGTAAGTTCAGATGGTTCAAATGACTCTAAGCACTATGGGACTTAACATCCGAAGTCATCAGTCGCCTAGACTTAGAACTACTTAAACCTAAGTAACCCTATCACATCACACACATCCATGCCCGAGGCAGGATTCGAACGTGCGACGGTAGCCGCATCGCGGTTCCGGACTGAAGCGCCTAGAACCACTCGGCCACAGTGACCGGCCTAAAATGTAACTCACTTTATTATAACATTGGTAATAGGAATTACTTAACTTCGTAGAATCCAATTTCACAGGAAGGTAATGAATATTCGGAGCTGTCTCTGACCATTAACGTATCACTTGTTACAGTCATAATATATATGGTGACAACTAATGAACTATATGAAAAAAAACCTAAATTATTTACAAACTACGGCGTGCACACGCTTTATTCAACGTGTAAACGTCACTACAGATATTCGGATTTAGATTATGACATGTTCGATGTCCCTGCCATCATCGCCGAAGATGTGGAGCAGACGAAAAGCGAAGTGATGCTGTCGATGACCTCCTGAATGGCTTTTTTCAGCTCGGCAGTGGTTTTGTTACTGTACACCTTGTCTTTAATGTGTCCCCACAAAAAGGAGTCGCATGTCTTTAGATCTGGAGAATATGGCGGCCAATCGAGGCCCACGCCAATGGCCTCTGGGTAGCAAATAACCAGAATGCTTTCCCCAAAGTGGTCCTCCAGGACGTCAAACACTCTACTGCTTGGAAGGGGTCAAGCTCCGTCTTGCATCAATCACATCTTGTCGAAATCAGAATCACTTTTGGATAAGGGGGATGAAATCGTCTTCGAAAACCTTCACGTACCGTTCGGTAGTCACCGTGCCATCAAGGAATATCGCAGCGATTATTCCGTGACTGGACACTGCACACCGCACAGTCAGTCACCCATTGAGAGCGAAGAGACATGTCGATCGCGATTCTGAATCACCCAAATGCGCCATTTTTTCTTATTTGCCCGTACAAATGAAAGTGGGTTTCCTCGCTAAATCAAACCGTGCATGCGTATACTATTGCCCATCATGCCCCGCGGCCAACCGTGCAGTTTGAACATCTTAACGCAAAACGTTCAGAAGTTATGACGATTTTATTTCCTCAATAATTGTCTCTCACTAAGCATACATTTAACAGTAACTTTAATGTAGAGTTCTGCCTAAAACATTGATCACACAGAGGGCCTACTACAAGACGATTTTGTCGTCTTAGTTGAAGATCTCTACATCTACATCTACATGGATACTCTGCAAATCACATTTAAGTGCCTGGCAGAGGGTTCATCGAACCACCTATATCTTTCCGTACGAGCTCTGATTTCCCTTATTTTATCGTGGTGATCGTTCCGCCCTATGTAGGTCGGTGCCAACAAAATATTTTCGCATTCGGAGGAGAAAGTTGGTGATTGGAATTTCGTGAGAAGATTCTGTCGCAAAGAAAAACGCCTTTCTTCTAATGATTTCCAGCCCAAATCCTGTATCATTTCTGTGACACTCTCCCCCATATTTCGCGGTAATACAAAACGTGCTGCCTTTCTTTGAACTTTTTCGATGTACTCCGTCAGTCCTACCTGGTAAGGATCCCACACCGCGCAGCAGTATTCTAAAAGAGGACGAACAAGCGTAGTGTAGGCAGTCTTCTTAGTAGGTCTGTTACATTTTCTAAGTGTCCTGCCAATAAAACGCAGCCTTTGGTTAGCCTTCCCCACAACATTGTCTATGTGTTCTTTCCAATTTAAGTTGTTCGTAATTGTAATACCTAGGTATTCAGTTGAATTTACGTCTTTTAGATTAGGCTGATTTATCGTGTAACCGAAGTAACCGTTCTGGACTGAGCTGTACTGTACTCGGCTGTAAGTATGAGAACAGTTGCGGCAGCGTAGCGAAACGTTCCTGCGCGTGGCTACGCCGATATCGCTGATTCGTCGACGCGGCTTGGTGCGGCAGTGACTGTGGTTGAATTGCGAGTAATCAATCTTACTTTGGCACCTCGCTCTTCGAACGACACCAAAATTTTTGATCTTGCAAACATTACAGTACAGTGTACGTTTAGAAAATCTCCTACAGTGTCTATTACAGCTATTAGACTTTTTTCCGGAAGCGTTTCCCTTAGATATGACAACTGGTTGACAGCCATTAGTCAAACTACCATGCCCGAACCCGTACTAGCGCCGTATAAGGTAATTCCAAGAAGATCAGTGTGACGATGATACGTCACCTAAGTCCTCACTCACCTGAATCACCTCCCCACAGACATACAGAACAAATTCCAAAATCTCCTTGACACTCTCCAACAGTTTTACAGACGTTCTACATATAATGTGCAATAGACATTACTTTAAAAAAGAAAACAGCTATTTCGCTGTTTCCATCTACATTATTTCGTTAACCACCCTACAATTTGTGGCGTATGCAAAGGCGGGACAACGTGTCCACAAAGGAAACTCGAATGGTAGAGAATCATTTTCGTAACTTGAAGTTTCAGGCGACACTCCGAGCGAAACACCCTATGTGGTGTTCGTTTCGGCGAGCTTCCTCTCACTATATTGGACGTGTCGGTCCTGTGAGCCCTTTCACGTTCCCTCTACTGCACGTCTACTTCTGCCGTTAACGTCCACTAACGAGGGATCAGGGACAGGATAGTCAAGACACAGCGTTGGGTGTATGAGCCGTGTGGTCTACCAGAAGACTTCGTCATGTCCCTTAGTGCGTCAGAGGGGAATCGGAAGCTAGCGAAACACACGTAGATGCGCTGCAGACATCACAGACGACACACTCAGCGCTACCCGTTTGTTTGAAGTCGTTGTGTCTCGTACCAACGGCGTTGCACTAATCGCGCTAAAGAGCTCTGCCTCCCTACACTTGACGAGTCAGCGCAAGGATACTTGAGTTGACCTCTGTCTCCCACGCTGAAAAGAATGTACTCACATGACAGATGGGGTACTCCAAGATACAATTTAGGACGGTCGCTGCGAGTCCACCCAGTGGCGTCACTGTGGTCAAGGTGAATCTGACCATACTTCCATGTAGAGCATGGCAGACACCTCAAACGACGGCGTCGGCGTCTTCAGCTATGCTGTAACGTTCACGAGTATTGCGCGGGAGGTATGCCCACGCCTACGAACCCAAGTTTGTCTCACTTAACCGTCAATGTTATTTCGGAAGGTTCAAGTTGTAGAAATTAATATTTTGCTTACCTTGTCTAGAGATACACACTCTCCGAATTTTAAGAGTAAAACTCTGTGATGTACGAACCCTGTCTTGTTGAAGCCTGTCACTGGAGTTGGTCGAGTAGCCCTGAGATGTTCGCGCTTACCAAACTGATCCATCAAGAAAGGCACTGCTTATCTGTGGATCTTCGCCATAAATCCCATCTGGTAAAGGCCCCAGATTTAGGAGAAGCGTTTATTTTCATTTTTATGGTGTTTATCTCTTGTATTCGCTAACTGAAACTATGTAATCTCCCAGTGTCTTTTACACCAATGACTTCAAAAGTTGTTGTACGGAAGTCCAGTTGGTATGTCTGTGATTCTTAGGGCTAACACCAAAATCATTGCAACGAGTATATTTACGTCGCGGAGAAGCACTAAGCTGCCTCGCATATAAACAGTGCTAGGCCAGCAATGGGACCAAGATCCTTGACTTTCTCGAGCAATGCTCTTATCGGCTGAGCTATCCAAGAACGACCCACGACCGACCGTCACAGATTTAATTCCGTCAGTTCCTCTCTCCTATTTTTCGGATTTCGCATATCCTGTCCCGTATTCCTTGCTGAAATTCTGAGGAGCTGCCTGACCATTTACATCATTGTAAAAGAAGCCAAGCTGCAAAGCAACATAGTGGACACTGCTGCGGATGATGTTGTAGTAGACAGTGAAGTTGCAGCATTAGAAAATTGTAGCGAAAGGCTGGAAGATCTGCAGCGGATAGGCACTTGCTGCAAGGAGTGGCAACTGACCCTTAACATAGACAAATGTAATGCATTGCGAATACATAGAAAGAAGAATCCTTTATTGAATGATTATATGATAGTAGAACAAACACTGGTAGCAGTTACTTCTGTAAAATATCTGGGAGTATGCGTACGGAACGATTTGAAGTGGGAAAATTAATTGTTAGTAAGGCGGGTGCCGGGTTGAGATTCATTGGGAGAGTGCTTAGAAAATGTAGTCCATCAACAAAGGAGGTGGCTTACAAAACACTCGTTCGACCTGTACTTGAGTATTGCTCATCAGTGTGGGATCCCTACCTGGTCGGGATGACAGAGGAGATAGAGAAGATCCGAAGAAGAGCGGAGCGTTTCGCCACAGGGTTATCTGGTAAGCGTGATAGCGTTACGGAGATGTTTAGCAAACTCAAGAGGCAGTCTCTGCAGGAGGGGCACTCTGCATCGCGGTGTAGCTTGCTGTCCAGGTTTCGAGAGGGTGCGTTTCTGTATGAGGTATCGAATATATTGCTTCCTCCTACTTATACCTCCCGAGGAGATCACGAACGTAAAATTAGAGAGATTCGAACGCGCACGGAGGCTTTCCGGCAGTCGTTCTTCCCGCGAACCATACGCGACTGTAACAGAAAAGGGAGGTAATGACAGTGGCACGTAAAGTTCCCTCCGCCACACACCGTTGGGTGGCTTGCGGAGTGGAGTATAAATGTAGATGTAGATGTAGAAAACACGCAGATTGGAATGACATCTACATTTTTTAATATTTGTTTATGCTCCGCACACTGTTTTGTTAGTTGTGCTGTTTGTGTGAAATCAGAATGACGATTGCGGAACTAATTTTATGTTATATCCATGTATAGTACATATATTTTTATCTTGTAATTTGGTACTGTGTTTTTATGTGCTACGTAGTAAAGACTGCTGATTAGTATAGTAAGTACCAAATGCTTATAAAGGAATAAAACAGAAAAGTTGTGCTGTTGACATTTGTTAGCAATGTATTACTCGTACGGAGCCACGTAGATGGTCGTTTTCTCCTCGCTCCATTTGCGAGTGGAACATAGAGAGAATGACTACAAGTGGTGCACGGTACCCTACACCACGGCGGGTTACGGCTTATGTATGTAGATGTTGATTGTATATTGTCGTACTTGTCCTGGGAGCCCTCTTAATATCGTGTCAGACCTCCTTTTGCCCAGCGTAGTGGAGGAACTCGACGTGGAACGGACAAAAAAATTGTTCAAATGGCTCTGAGCATTATGGGACTTAACATCTGAGGTCTTCAGTCCCCTAGACCTTAGAACTACTTAAACCTAACTAACCCAAGGACACTTAGAACTACTTAAACCTAACTAACCTAAGGACATCACACACTTCCACGCCCGAGGCAGGATTCGAACCTGCGACCGTAGCTGTCGCACGGTTCCAGACTGAAGCGCCTAGAACCTCTCGGCCACACCGGCCGGCTGACATGGACAAGTCGTTGGAATTTCCCTGCATAAGTAGTGAGCCGTGGTTATTAGGGAAGCGTTGACGATGCAGGATTCCGTGCACGAACTGACCTCTCTATTGTGTCCCACAAATGTTCGATGGGAATCATGCCGGGTTATATGGATGACCTAAACATTCACTCGAATCGTCCAGAATGTCCCCCAAACCAGTCGGAAACAAATTTGGTCAGGTGACATGGCGCATTGTCATCCATAAAAGTCCATCGTTGTTTGGTAACATGAAGCGCACAAATGGCTACAAATGGTCTCCACGTAGTCAAACACAACCATTCCCGGTCAATGATCGGTTCAGTTGGACCACAGGACCTAGTCCATTCCACGTAAACGCATTCCACACCATGATGGAGCCACCATCAGTGTCCACAGTTCATTGATGACAACTTGTATCCATGGCATCGTGATGTCTGCGTCACATTCGAAACCTACCATCAGCTCTTACCAATTGAAATCGGGACTCACTGAACAGGTCACAGTTTTCCGGACGTCTAGGCTCCAAGAGACTTGTTCACGAGCCCTGGAAAGGCGCTCCCGGCAATGTGCTGCTGTTAGCAAAGGCACTCGCATCGGTCGTCTGCTGCCATAGCCTATTAACGCAAAATTTCGCCGCACTGTCTTAACGGATACTTTCGTCGTAAGTCCCACACTGACTTCTGTGGTTATGTCATGCAGTGTCGCTTGTCTGTTAGCACTGACAATGCAAACGCCGCTGTTCAGGGTCGCTAAGTGAAGGCCGCCGACCACTGTGTTGTTCGTCGAAAGAGGTAATGCCTGAAATTTGGTATTCTCGGCACACTCGGAATATTGTATTCCCTAACGATTTCCGAAATGTAATGTCCCAGCTCCAAATACCATTCCCCGTTCCGAATCTGTTGATTCCCGTCGTGCGGTTATGATCACCTCAGAATCTTTTCCACATCAAAGACCTGAGTACAAATAACAGTTCCGCCAAAGCACTGCCTTTTTATACCTTGTGTACACGATACTACCACCATCTGTATATGCTGCTGGTTATCGTTATTCCATGGCTCTTGGCACATCAGTGTAATTAATACACTGCTGCCAACAAAAATTGCAACATTAGGAAGGGTAGCAAGTAACGAAATTTTAGTTATTGTGCGTATAACGTATAGCAGAAAGAATACATGATTAAATTTGTAGACGTTTTGGAGGTATAGTACACAGTACCACTTCTGGGACCAGCAATAGCTTTAATTCTGCTGAGAATAATAAAGAACTCATTTTCTCTGACAGACATTGGCACTTTATTCCAGACTGCCTAAACTCTGTGCTGGATTTCACCAATGGTAGAGGCTGGCGACAGGTGGAGCGCCAGCCTCTTGACAACCCATGACCAGATGATTTCAGTGGGCGATAGATTTGGAAATCGCGCTGTATATGACAACACTCAAACATCCTCTGTTTTAACGTACAACACGGCAACACATACAAAATGTGGTCTTGTGTTATCTTGCCGATCTATAACTCCACAGAGATCTCTCGAAAATAGGTTAAAGTCCTCGGCCTCTATACGTCAGAGAAGTATCACCTGCTGTCCAAATTACCGGCTATACGAACCAGAGGTTAACGGCTTGCGCACACAATAGCACCCCATACCATTACGCCAGGTACTGGGCATGACGATGAAGATGTAGTCTAGTAGCCTTCGCTCTTCTTGGCGCATTCACTCATGGATATCTCCATCGTAATGCTTTACACAGTACCTGGACTAATCTGAAAAGACAACGTGTTGCCACTCCTCCGTCCAGTGTTGTTGTTGGTCACACAGCTGTTGGTATGTCTTTCCCTACCGCCACGCCAACAGAAGCTGCATCAGTGGTCACCATACAGACCGTTTTTGGTGTTCTAACCGTCGTCGCAGTGTGTGTGTGCATACAAACCCAGTTTCAAAGGTACGTGTTGTGACTACGTTCCTGCTATACCACGGGAACGGTGTGTCTGTCCTCTCAGGTGCTAGTCACATGAAGCGGTTTAAATGCCTCGTGGCAATGAGTGTGGCTATCGTGAATCCATCGGTGCTGTGATACTGACCAGAGATAGTGTCACAGCAAAGTCAGTAGCACACATCAATAACATAGGCGTTAACGACGTCTCGCTGCAATCCGTAATTAGGAATAGGAGAGGCTGAAGAAGACATGCTCTCTCAACACAACAGTGCCCTCACACAGAGGTCAATATAGAGCCAAGTATGGAAGCACTCTGCCCAGTTGGTGACCTCAGCTGAAACAGTCAACCTCGTCGACGAAGACTACTGAATTATTCAGGTACCAGATAGAAATTTACTTTTGTATATGTTGAAATTTGTGCTTCCAGAGAACAGTTTGTTAATAGTGCATCATGTGATACTCTGTCAATGAGAGCTGTAAATTGTCAAGCACGCTTGTGGCAAAGGATTGTGTCAAGTTAAGTAAATCTTTTTATTCATTCGTGTAATAAGTGAACTAATATTTCATAAGCTGTAGTTCTAATGAGCCATCTCCAGAGCAGTCAAAGAAGCAACAGTTACAGCTGGACGATGGTCGTTTCGTCAGGTCATTCGCGTATCGTGGGATCCCGAACAAGGGGTACGTTAAACCGTAGTCTCGACAGACTACATCCCTGCCACTGTCGAATTAGGACGTGTTTTGATAGGTGGACATTTGCAGGTTAGGATAGCAAGAACAGCAGCCACTATGGCCAGGCTTAGCTGTTTGCTGTCGGAAAATACTTACTTCGGGTGTAACGGACCTGTGTAGCAAGCTGTTAAAGACAGTGAAGAAATGGTTCAAATGGCTCTGAGCACTATGGGACTTAACATCTGAGGTCATCAGTCCCCTAGAACTTAGAACTACGTAAACCTAACTAACCTAAGGACATCATACACAATCAATGCCCGAAGCGCCGGCCGGAGTGACCGAGCGGTTCTAGGCGCTTCAGTCTGGAACCCCGCGATCGCTATGGTCGCAGGTTCGAAGCCTGCCTCGGGCATGGATGTGTGTGATGTCCTTAGGTTAGTTAGGTTTAATGTAGTTCTAAGTCCTAGGGGACTGATGACCTCAGAAGTTAAGTCCCATAGTGCTCAGAACCATTTGAACCATGCCCGAGGCAGGATACGAACCTGGGACCGTAGAGGTCGCTCGGTTCCAGACTGAAACGCCTAGAACTGCTCGGCCACCCCGGCCGGCAAAGACAGTGAAATTTGGACGATCTTCGCGATGGAAGAACACATGCAACGACATATTTTCAGCTCCTTTGTCTCAATATCTCCATCCAGGTCTCTTGATGAGGCAGAGTTCTCACTACGAAAGATCTCCAGTGAGTAGATATGCTTAACACTTACAGCGAACTCATTCCGTGATGACTTCGATGGCTGAACCATATCAAACTCACGAGTCTTGTGCGAATGCCTAAGGCTTTTAGGAAAGATTTCTGAGTATATGCAGTCAAACTGAAAATTTTACCTCTGCTTGACAGATATGTGTAAAAGAGATTTGAGAAAAAAAAGGATAAAATTACCGTCGAAGAAGTCGCAAGGTCACAAATTGTGAAATGCTATTTGGCTAAAAAGAGCTATCCGAAAAGAGGCAGCAGTTTCAAAGTGCCTTCAAACTTCATTTGTGAGAACTGATGGACTAGCACTCCGCGGTAGACTTAACTAGCCGCTCTTTGGAATACAAGAATCAAATCCATGCCCTACTCCATCGTCGTTAAAGGATGTGTGCATGACTTGGTTAGGCTACCATAAAACTATTTTGTCATGGACGTTAATTAAATGCTCTATTTGATAAACAGAAACAAAGAGCTTAGGTTCACCCGTAAAAAGCCTTTGTAAGACTGTCATCTGTGAATATTTCCTGAAATGTTTGGTACATGGAGCATTAAGAATCGCACATATGTCTGATTGAGCAGAGATAAAAGAGGTTTTCACGCAAAATACGACTTCTTTTCGCACAGTGTTCCGGGCATTGTTTGACGACACTATCTGTGCCTGCCGGTAGGCCCCGCAAACCTCAGAAATGTACACAAATCGTGGGACGGCCGTTCTGGCTAGGGTTACCGATCCTTTGCAAGATTTGCACGCTTTACGCAGTGTCCGCGGCACTACTTCTGCACATTGACAGCATGTATAACTTAACACTGTGCAATGGAGGCCAAAGCAGCCCACACCAGAATCGCCGGAACCCACGCCGGAGGGACCGCCTGCTTGAATTTCAACACTGATTGCGCGCAGTGATAAGTCATCCCGACACCACGCAGCGACTGCCACTTTCGAAATTCTAAGCCGTCTGCCTATCCTCTTTCTTCAAAAATATCACATATTTCTCGACTCAGTAACACACACTGGTGGGTACAGAGTGGTGCATGTTTCTTTTTTTCCTAAATTCTTTTACGGTTCAACAGAGAGCAACATAATGATATACAAGGGGCGTTCAGTAAGTGTAAGAAATGTTTTTCTCGGCCAGTTTCATGTGAAAAATACGGAATTTGCTGCAGGACATTGTAGAATATTCCTTCTTCAGCCCCTATTGGTTCACGAAGTTCCAATAGTTGGCAGCGCTACACGCCTTCAAAATGGCGACTGTAACGAGGTGCGTTCCAAGTTAAGAGCTGTCATTTAGTTTCTTTTGCGGAAAACCAGAGTTTCGCAGACATTCAGTGGCGGATACCTGGCAGTGATAGAAATCACGGTGAGTCGTGTCATCACCGCAACAAGGTCGCGCAAACCTGTCCTATCTCCTGCAATGTTGGAACGTGCGGACACTCTCATTAGAGGTGTTCCACGGATCACAATCAAACACCTCCCTGTACAACTGGACGTCGGCGTTGGTAGCGTTGACACACTCAAGAGGAGCTCACAAAACTTCATTGGATGATTCTTCTTCATCTATCCTACAGCCCGGATCTCGAACCTTTTGACTGCCATATGTCTGGCCCAATGAAGGATGCACTCCGTGGGAAGCAGTACGTGGATGGGGAAGATGTTATTGATGCAGCAAGACTCTGGTTCCGACGTCGACGAGTGGTACCACACAGGCATGACGCCCCCTCCCCCCCTCCCTCCCTCCCCCAACCCAGTAAGGTGCCGCAAGGCCGTCGCATTGAACTCAGATTAAGCTGAAAAACAGGGTTTTGTAGCCAACGTTATTTCAGAAAAAAATATGTTGCATTACTTACTGAACGCACCTCATAATTCACTACATCTTCGTGTCTGGGACTAATGTGTGGATTGCACTTATTTCATTGCCATATCACCTCAACATCAGCTCAAAATCCAACATGCGCTGCATATTCTCTCATCATAGTCATGAGCACGTAATACAATATGTGCTGTGTAATACTTCCATGTTCCTCAAGATTCAATGCATTCCCCTGAAGAATGATGCTCCATGGTGTAATGGGTAAGAAACACCGAGAGTTCGATTCAGCATACTAAATAAAGATGTCTTCTCTTTCAGTACATGACTTGTGCGTCAAATGTTTGTGTTTGGTCTCAAATGCAATTTTCAGAGTATCCAACTCTAATTAATTAATGCAGATGGCGGTGCTGCTTTTGCATAGTTGATGTCGGTGAGAGAGAGAATGAAGGGCTGAAGAAGTAAAATTAGAGTTGGTGCCTCCTCGTCGTCAGGGCGGTCATTACAGACGGAGTCCAAACTCAGATTACGAATGGATGTGGAGGGAATTCGGCAGTGTCCTTTTCAACGGAACTATCCCTTCATTTGCCTGGAGTGATTTAGGGAAAGCTGAAAACATAAATCTTGGTAGCCGGACGGGGATCTGAACCATCGTCCTCCGAAACGCGATTACATTGTGCTGACCACCACGGCAACTCACTCCGTCAGAGTAGGAAGAGAGAGGTTGAAACACAATGCCAGAGCGTGTACAAATACAATATTGGCCATGAAAATTGCTACACCAAGAAGAAATGCAGATGATAAACGGGTATTCATTGGACAAATATATTATACTAGAACTGACATGTGATTACATTTTCAGGCAATTTGGGTGTATAGATCCTGAGAAATCATTACCCAGAACAGCCACCTCTGGCCGTAATAACAGCCTTGGTACGCCTGGGCATTGAGTCAAACAGAGCTTGGATGGGGTGTACAGGTACAGCTGCCCATGCAGCTTCAACACGATACCACAGTTCATCACGAGTAGTGACTGGCGTATTGTGACGGCCACCATTGACCAGACGTTTTCAGTTGGTGAGAGATCTGCAGAATGTGCTGACCAGGGCAGCAGTCGAACATTTTCTGTATACAGAAAGGCCCGCACAGGACCTGCAACATGCGGTCGTGCATTATCCTGCTGAAATGTAGGGTTTCGCAGGGATCGAATGAAGGGTAGAGCCACGGGTCGTAACACATCTGAAATGTAACGTCCACTGTTCAAAGTGCCGTCAGTGCGAACAAGAGGTGACCGAGACGTGTAACCAATGGCACCCCATACCATCGCGCCGGGTGATACGCCAGTATGGCGATGACGAATACACGCTTCCAATCTGCGTTCACCGCGATGTCGCCAAACACGGATGTGACCATCATGATGCTGTAAACAGAACCTGGATTCATCCGAAAAAGTGACGTTTTGTCATTCGTGCACCCAGGTTCGTCGTTGAGTACACCATCGCAGGCACTCCTGTCTGTGATGCAAAGTCAAGGGTAACCGCAGCCATGGTCTCCGAGCTGATGATAGTGCATGCTGCTGCAAACCTCGTCGAACTGTTCATGCAAATGATTGTTGTCTTTCAAACGTCCCTATGTGTTGACTCAGGGATCGAGACGTGGCTGCGCGATCCGTTACAGCCATGCGGATAAGCTGCCTGTCATCTCGACTGCTAGTGATACGAGGCCGTTGGGATACAGCACGGCGTTCCGTATTACCCTCCTGTACCCACCGATTCCATATTCTGCTAACAGTCATTGGATCTTGACCAACGCGGGCAGCAATGTCGCCATACGATAAACCGCAATCGCGATAGGCTACAATCCGACCTTTATCAAAGTCAGAAACGTGGTGGTACGCATTTTTCCTCCTTACACGAGGCATCACAACAACGTTTCACCAGGCAACGCCGGTCAACTGCTGTTTGTGTATGAGAAATCGGTTGGAAACTTTCCTCATGTCGGCACGTTGTAGATGTCGCCACCGGCGCCAACCTTGTGTGAATGGTCAGAAAAGCTAATCATTTGCATATCACAGCATCTTCTTTCTGTCGGTTCAATTTCACGTCTGTAGCACGTCATCTTCGTTGTGTAGCAATTTTGATGGCCAGTAGAGTATTTACTTTAGTTATGGACCACAATATCTGGCACGAGATAATTAATTTCTTTCAATCACGAACATCTTCAGGACCTCAGTACAAAAAAACTTTCCAGTGACATCGAGCCAATGTATGGTACAGTCAGGAAGTAATAAACCAAAACAGCTAGGTCGTTTTATGTAAAATGAATAAAATAAAGAAACTCTTTTAGATTCTTACTTCTTGGTTGTACCTTGTTTTCATACTTGGGCTCTATGTTATTAAAAAAAATTGTATTTGAGCCTGCAGTCGCAGAAATACCTCTACGACAGACAGCTCATAGAGACCCAGGTCATGTGTGAACCAGCATTGTCCTGTTCGAAACTGGCACCATCCTACGGTTAAATGAGAAGTAATGTAGGAGGATACAGGATGTCTGTGATACATCATCTCGCCGTCAGACTTCTCTCAATCACTATCAGTTGTGACTTGAAGTTGTACCTGATGGCTCCCCATGATGTGACCACTGAGGATGAATGGGATCCCTCGATAGGTCAGCACTGTACTCGTATAGGTGGAAAGAGAACATTGAAGGCCACTGGGCCACGCGGGAGGAGAGGGGGGGAGACTTGTTGATGTGATAGGAGAAGTAACAGGAGTCGAAAGTATTAGAATCCAGTATTAGAATCAGAACTGAAAAGAGCCTTGGATGACTTAAAATCAAATAAGGTAGAAAGGATGGGTGACGTTCTATCAGAGTTTCTAAAATCATTGGGGTAATTGCGACAAAAGACTATTCACTTTGGTGTGTAGAATCTATGAGTCTAGCGATATACCATCCGACTTTCGGAAAAGTATCATCCACACAATCCCAAAGAAATGAAGTGTTGACAAGTGAAGAAGAGTTACAAGTTCTGCTGAATGGAAAGAACAGTCTACTGCGTCAGAATATGGATTGAGAGTAAATCGAAAAGAGACGAAAGTAATGAGAAGTAGCAGAGATGAGAACAGTGAAGAACATTAAGGCTGACGGTTACGAAGTAGAAGAGGTAAACGAATTCTGCTACCTAGGCAGTAAAATTACACATGACAGACGGGGAAAGGAGTACATCAAAGGCAGAGTAGCACTGGAAAAAAGGTCATTCCTGGCTAAGAGCACCAAACATAGGCCTTTATTTGAGGATGAAATTTATGAGAATGTACGTTTGGAGCACAGCAATGTATGGTAGTGAAACCTGGACTGTGGAAAAACCGGAACAGAAAAGAATCGAAGCATTTGGGGTACTACAGTTGAAAATTAGGTGGACTGATGAGATAAGGAATGGGTAGGTTCTGCGCATAATTTGAGAGGAAAGGAATATGTGGAAAACATTGACAAGGAGGAGGGTCCGGATGATTCTGTTAAGACATCGAGGAATGACTTCATGACCTCCATGGTACTGGAGGGAGACATAGAGGAAAAAAAATCGTAGAGGAAGACAGAGATTGGAATACAACCAGCAAATAATGAGGAAGAAGGTTACAAGCGCTACTCTGAGATGAAGAGGTTGGCATAGCAGAGGAACTCATGGCGGGCCGCACCAAACCAGTCAGAAGACTGATGAAACGTAAGGAAAAGAAGGGAGCAGTTGACCGCCAATCAAACAGAAAATACCCTTACAAAGACCTACGAGCATCAACAAAAGATAATGTTATGCATCTGGTGGAGCAGCGACGATGTGGTGTACTACTAATTATTTCCCGGAAGTGTAACCATCACTTCTGACATACATGGTCAACATTTGAGACGGCTTGCAGATGCAATCCAAGAACAACGACCAATGACATTGTGTGAAGTGATGCTACTCCACGACAATGCCAGCCCGCATTCTGCTGGACTGACAAAAAACGCTGTACAAGATTTGGGTTGGGATCTGCCCCCTCATATTTTTACCTTTTCTGCTCTCGATCGAACAACCTCCAAGGAAATTCCTTTGCGGATGAAAATCTGCTGCGAACGTGGCTCGATGTGTTCTTCGCCTCAAAACCAAGTAACTTCTACAGTGGCAGACTCGAAAAGTAACTTCAGCGTTGTGGCAGGTTGTTGTAAATGGTGAAGGAGAATATATTATTGATGACTAAAGTCTCTGATTCGTGTATCTGTCGTGTTTATTTTACATATGAAAAAACGTCACGAGCTTATGCACCAATCTAATACACTGAGTGAAAGCAGTTTTCTTGTAGTTGTTAACAATTATTATTTGCAACAAATTCAGGTCTGTAACATAGAACAAAAACCTCAGCTACATGTTACCACAAAACGATATTCATAGATTCCAACGAGTTTTATGTTGTTGTTGTGGTCTTCAGTCCTGAGACTGGTATGATGCAGCTCCCCATGCTACTCTATCCTGTGCAAGCTTCTTCATCTCCCAGTACCTACTGCAATCTACATCCTTCTGAATCTGCTTAGTGTATTCATCTCTTGGTCTCCCTCTACGATTTTTACCCTCCACGCTGCCCTCCAATACTAAACTGGTGATCCCTTGATACCTCAGAACATGTCCTACCAACCGATCCCTTCTTCTGGTCAAGTTGTGCCACAAACTCCTCTTCTCCCGAATCCTGTTCAATACTTCCTCATTAGTTATGTGATCTACCCATCTAATCTTCAGCATTCTTCTGTAGCACCACATTTCGAAATCTTCTATTCTCTTCTTGTCCAAACTATTTATCGTCCATGTTTCACTTCCATACATGGCTACACTCCACACAAATACTTTCAGAAATGACTTCCTGACACTTAAATCAATACTCGATGTTAACATATTTCTCTTCTTCAGAAACGCTTTCCTTGCCATTGCCAGTCTACATTTTATATCCTCTCTACTTCGACCATCATCAGTTATTTTGCTCCCCAAATAGCAAAACTCCTTTACTACTTTAAGTGTCTCATTTCCTAATCTAATTCCCTCAGCATCACCCGACTTAATTCGACTACATTCCATTATCCTCGTTTTGCTTTTGATGATGTTCATCTTATATCCTCCTTTCAAGACACTGTCCATTCCATTCAACTGCTCTTCCCTTTGCTGTCTCTGATAGAATTACAATGTCACCGGCGAACCTCAAAGTTTTTATTTCTTCTCCATGGATTTTAATACCTACTCCGAATTTTTCTTTTGTTTCCTTTACTGCTTGCTCAATATACAGATTGAACAACATCGGGGAGAGGCTACAACCCTGTCTTACTCCCTTCCCAATCACTGCTTCCCTTGCATGTCCCTCGACTCTTATAACTGCCATCTGGTTTCTGTACAAATTGTAAATAGCCTTTCGCTCCCTGTATTTTACCCCTGCCACCTTCAGAATTTGAAAGAGAGTATTCCAGTCAACATTGTCAAAAGCTTTCTCTAAGTCTACAAATGCTAGAAACGTAGGTTTGCCTTTCCTTAATCTTTCTTCTAAGATAAGTCGTAAGGTCAGTATTGCCTCACGTGTTCCAGTGTTTCTACGGAATCCAAACTGATCTTCCCCGAGGTTGGCTTCTACTAGTTTTTCCATTCGTCTGTAAAGAATTCGTGTTAGTATTTTGCAGCTGTGACTTATTAAACTGATTGTTCGGTAATTTTCACATCTGTCAACACCTGCTTTGGAATTATTATATTCTTCTTGAAGTCTGAGGGTATTTCGCCTGTTTCATACATCTTGCTCACCAGATGGTAGAGTTTTGTCAGGACTGGCTCTCCCAGGGCCGTCAGTAGTTCCAATGGAATGTTGTCTACTCCGGGGGCCTTGTTTCGACTTAGGTCTTTCAGTGCTCTGTCAAACTCTTCACGCAGTATCGTATCTCCCACTTCATATTCATCTACATCCTCTTCCATTTTCATAATATTGTCCTCAAGTACATCGCCCTTGTATAGATCCTCTATATACTCCTTCCACCTTTCTGCTTTCCCTTCTTTGCTTAGAACTGGGTTTCCATCTGAGCTCTTGATATTCATTCAAGTCGTTCTCTTATCTCCAAAGGTTTCTTTAATTTTCCTGTAGGCAGTATCTATCTTACCCCTAGTGAGATAAGCCTCTACATCCTTGCATTTGTCCTCTAGCCATCCCTGCTTAGCCATTTTGCACTTCCTGTCGATCTCATTTTTGAGACGTATGAGTTTTATATAGCAAGTAAATTATGGAACTTTAAATAAAAGAGTGTACTGCTGTGTATTGCTTGTCGCATTAGAACTGCTCGTCAGTAAGGTCATTTAATGAAACACCGAGTAGTTGAGTAACAATACCACTTGTCTGAACAACTTCACTAAGCGGTGCAGTAGGTGTGTCAGTGGTGGTTCGGGCAACAATTCTAACGAGTGCGGTGAGGCCGAATAACTTTCATTATCATCTACAGTAGGTGACCTAGAGCCACGCTGATGCTGTTGGTTTAATATTTCCACCCCTTACGATTCAGAAAACTCAAATCTAGGCCTGCAGAATAGGATATGGCCGAAAGTTTTCGCAGTCATAGCCATGGCTTTAAATAACGTATTTATTTCGTCCTCGTGTGCTGTAGTAGGTTCGACACCATTTTCAGACAGTTTTTAAAGTGGAGTCTGCCTTCTTTGCTGTCATTTCAGTATTTGAGAAGGGCATCACGTTCCTTTTTCTTCTTCGTTGGCATGTGGCTAAAAGGGGTGGTTCTGATTTTTGCTCTGATTCGGTGAAAAGTAGTGCACATTCTGTTGTTTTTGCATGGTTATCGTCAGCGTTGCTGTAGAGGCTTCTGTTGGTTTCCGCCAACACGCTAGGGCATTTTTCCATATCCTCACCATGCGACATAATATTTGAAAAAGTGTTTCTTTCGTCTTCCAGACATGATAGAAATCTCAGCCTGTCCCACTGGCTGGCTATTTGCTTTTAGGCGGCAGGTCCTGTTATTCCTTTGACCTTTTTGACCCACTATTAAAGCTGTCAGTGGCTTAGAGAGGAGTTCAACATGCAGCAATTAAAATTTTTGATCATTTTTCGTAATAACATAAAATGTCTGACAGGTAACGAGGCAAGTTTTTAATCTAATTTAAAATCATTTCTCCTGAATAGCTTCCTCTATTCCATTGAAGAATTTCTACTTAAAAACCGGTACACAGTAAATAAAAATAAAACGTTTGATTTAAATGTAGTTACACGATTAGTAATGATACTTGTAATGTATTTATTAATTTTGACACTAATCATGTATACATATCTTCTAAACCATTCGATCCACATCACTTGGATAAAAGAAACATTCAAATGATCCATGTAACTAACAAACTACCTTTTCTTCTTTTCTCTGTGATCTGTGGTGTTCATGTATACTTTTCAAGGTCTTTGGAACTGATTCACTAGAACGCATAAAACCCCTCCTGAACATGTCGGAAAACTCATTCAGCACTTTTTTGTCAGTGTTGAGTGGACTACGCAGTAAGCCGTGCGCCATCACGTAATATGGGGCGCAAAATTCCTGCTCCTAGAAATACCCGGGAATAATCAAAATTTTAGTTCGCGTAAACGCCATCAGATGATACTGTGCCTGATACAAAACCTGAAATTGGACGGCCGCACATGAGCAGCAACCGCTACAAGATTCTCGTCACGTATACGAGCATCAGGTGAATCATGACCTCATCATTCGTTTCAATATTTCGCATACTTGCTCAGGCTCTTCTGCTCTGAATTACGGTTGTGTAATAAATATGCCACTCTCTAGTGCTATTTCACGTCGCAGAGCGGGGTAGCTCATACGCTGTTCCTGACAGGTTATCGTATTTACGAATGTGCTGAATAGCTAGTTTCCTTTCAGGACGTCCACGTTTCTGCTTTCACGCTGCGTATTTTACCTTCGCGCTAAATGTGTGTCAGAAAATTCTGGATAATAATATATTAGCGAGAGCGCAACACGTTGATTCTAATACGAGTATTCGTTTCAGCTGTCATAAATCTAGACTGCGTGGACATGAAAACCTCGTAAATACCGCCCATTTGGGTAGGGATGTATTGCGCACATTTTCAGATGTTTGGACTGCGAGCGATAGGTAAAAATGTCACTGTCGTGGTACTGCTTAACAGCATTTCTTGCATCTAATAATTCTGCTACATCCCCGTTTCACAGCAATTTTAGTATGTTGTGTCACTGAGACCTGATAGTCAGGGGAAGGCAGGATTCGGTTACGATTGTAGATGGGGCCGTAATCAGTTACTTTGGTTGCCTTTTACAGCTACACACATTTATTTTTAAAACAGTAATTCCAGACTCAACAATAAATTAAAATACCGCACGTTATCAATAAAGGAATAAACGACTGTGTAAATAATAGTGTTTTCAGTGAGTTACAATTTAGTAAAACACCATAAAATACAGATACAGATAATGTTAAAAAAAAAACAAGCCACTGTGATCACGGCTGAAGGCCTTACACTCCAGGAACGGCAATTAATAAAAATTTAGAAACCTTCTGTAAAACAGCAAATACAAGCAAAGGTTAATTAAAAGAAACAAAGCAACTGACCACCAAACGGTGAAATAAGATAATGGTAACCTTGTAAGACAACCTTTACACTGATAGATTTATTCCAGAAGGCGACCGGTACTATTAACTAGACATACATAACCTTTAATGTAGGCATTACAAGGTATGGTAATAAAAATACAATAACAAAACACAAGGGCCAGTCACAGACGGTGCTCGAGGAATTGACCTCTGAGAATGTCTGGCAACAAACACATTCGCGAGCGATGAGACAGGCAACCATGAGTTGCATTCAGTTTACAAGATGGTAACTCAGAGTAATCGCAGTCTAATGAATGACTAATAATAGTCTTGCTGAAGCTACCTGACGTCCGATAAACCAAATGCAACGATGGAACAAGACGCCAAAGCCGGAACCGGCGGTTTGCACAACGTCCCCAGAATACTGTGTTTAGAGCGCCCGGAACGTGAAAAGAATAACAAACACCATAGTAGAAAAATCACCAACCGACCTACAAGCAAGAAAGCTGTCAAAACTACATGCCTCCTTGGACAGCAGCGGCAAGGCGAGGAAACGTACAATGCCGCTACGTACACTAACCCCCGGGGCAGGTAACTAGGCCATCAGCGGCCACCAGGCAGGAAAAATACCATTGGTTGAACTTAACAAATTGTAACAAACTGAACGCAGTAAATAGTAATAAGAAGTCGACGAAAACTAATCAGATCCGCCTTCCTCAAGTACTCCACTCTCTGCTCTTCGCCTCGGCGACAGTACCAGCAGCAACACGACTCAAAAATGGTTCAAATGGCTCTGAGCACTATGGGACTCAACTGCTGAGGTCATTAGTCCCCTAGAACTTAGAACTAGTTAAACCTAACTAACCTAAGGACATCACAAACATCCATGCCCGAGGCAGGATTCGAACCTGCGACCGTAGCGGTCTCGCGGTTCCAACACGACTCAAGTGACTGGAATGTCACGAGATATCACAATGGTGGAGGTTTCTCTACTTGAATTCAAGTGCACTCATCAAGCTTGCCGGATCCGGTTTACGACGAGGTCGTGCACCCTCGTGACCACAGCCCTTCGATCTGGCAGTCCATGTGCGCCGCCAGCTGTCCTGGCGTGTTCTTACACTGCGTGGACCTGGCTCCTCCTGAGTCCGCAACCGAAATGGCGCACTCACATGACCCGGAAGAACAACGACGTCGCGCCAAAGATAGGGCAACAGTTACTACAAATCGATAACTGCCGCTGCTGCCACTAGCGGAAAGGCAACGCTTGCGAAACGGAGTGGCACCAGTCAACAAGAGAAGAAGAGAAACAACCGCAGCCATGCCAACTAAATGATACGGTCTGGCCTCCAACATAGGGCGGAAACCTACAAGCAGCCCCAACGCGAACTGCAGCGTGGCTCAGTCACTGTGTCGTGTTCATGGCATCAGGAAGATGAGAGCAAATAGTGTGATAGTTCATTGGCCTCGAGACTGTAAAGGACCTATGAGTATTACGAGAGAAAATGAACAGAAAAAATGAATAGAGAAAATATTAGATCAGAAATGACAGGCATCAAGCGCCCAATAAAGATCATTTGAATGGCGATGTCTGGTCATAGAGGAACGGGTAATTTCTACATTACTTTGAAGCAAAGTCTATTATTGCCTCTCATAATTCGCTCTCGTTGTTATCTGGATCCTTTTTGTTATTACCAAATGTGTCGTATAACTTGTCATGTCTCTAACTTTTTTTATCCCCTGAAATGTTCACTTTTTTGCCCACCATTCTTATTTACTAGAACCGCTAGTATTTGCGCATTATGGATGATGAGGACCCGATACATGTAAATAAACTTTGTTTTGTTTCCATGTATTCAGTGACTACAATCAGCATTCATTTTTCTGCATGTAACTGAAAGAATTCTCCAGCACAAGATGACACAAATGGTAAGACAATGAGGTCGTATTTTGGAGAAAATCACACATTCTACACATATCCTCTTTCCCCAATCCGAAATTGCTTAGTTTCTCTGACGGTACTAACTTTGTAATGGTATTGCTCTCCATAGGCATCTGGAACGGGAATGGGTCGGAGGGAGGGAGGGGAGGGGGGGGGGGGGAGCGGCAAGAGGTATCAAATGCCTCCTCTTAGAATCTGGATACAGGCTCTCTATTCCTAATGGAATTCTCACGAACTTCTAGCAATGATTATCTGCAAATCAACTGAACTGGAGGTTTATACTGACGAGCGCAACGAGAAACGTAGCATTCGTCTTGGATCTGTTTGGTTGTAACTGTTCTCGGGATGTTACGCCGATTCCTTGAAGCGGCGGCGGTTTTGGAGCTGTCCTGCAGTCAGAATGGATGTGATCTTTCACAGAACAGTGCCGAAACAGAGTTGTCAATCTTTTCTCTGTCGATCCCTCCTACATCCCTTACCAAGCTGAAGAAAGGGACCAATCCAACAAACTGACATGCGGGCTACCATCACAACACAGGTGCACCATAAATGCCCTTCCGTCTGCCCCCAAATCCCACAAAAGCGACCATCCCTTTGCTCTACAACCGAGTCACAACAGCAGTTTACCGTCTGTCTGTAGATGAAGACACGAGATGGTTCGCTAATTCTGCTTTCACATTCACGCCGCAGAGCTAGTGTAATAGATAATGTAGAATGAGGTCATATACATATGTCCATCAGTACTTAATCTATAGTCCAAATGCAACAGTAGAAAAGAGAAAATACAACACACATCAAAAAATGTTTTGCATCACCCTGGTTTCCAGAACTCCTGAAGTTAGACGTTGACTGTGGATATTGTATCACAGACCCAGTCCCTTTGACTGTTCAAAGATGTCACTAAACCCGCCCAAAGTTGTAAACAACCATGTATGCGCAGCGCCTATTAGACGGAGTGGTTCGACAGCCGATCAGTTCCAGTCATTCCACCAGAAAGGAGGTACACGACTCGTGTTGTCTGTAGTTCAACCATGCTTAGATAGTCAATACCGCGGTTCGATCGCGTCCGCTTTGTTACTTTGTACCAGCAAGGGCTCTCAACAAGGGAAGTGTACTGGCGTCTTGGAGTGAACCAAAGCGATGTTGTTCGGACATGGAGGAGACGCAGAGAGACAGGAACTATCGATGACATGCCTCGCTCAGGCCCCCCAAGGGCTACAACTGCAGTGGATGACCACTACACACGGATTATGGCTCGGAGGAACCTTGACAGCAACGCCACCATTTTGAATAATGCTTTTCGCGCAGCCACATGACATCGTATTACGACTCAAACTGTGCGCTATAGGCTGCATGATGCGCAACTTCAGTTCCGACGTCCATGGAGAGGTCCATCTTTGCAACCACAACACCATGCAGCGCGGTGTAGATGGGCCCGGCAACATGTCGAATGGACCGCTCAGGATTGGCATCACGTTCTCTTCACCGATGAGTGTCGCATATGCCTTCAACCAGACAATCGTCTGAGACGTGTTACGAGGCAACCCAGTCAAGCTGAACGCCATAGACACACTGTCCAACAAGTGCAGCAAGGTGGAGGTTCTCTGCTGTTTTGGGGTGGCATTATGTGGTGCCGACGTACGCCGCTGGTGGTCATGGTAGGCGCCGTAACGGCTGTACGATACGTGAATGCCATCCTCCGACTGATAGTGCAACTACATGGGCAGCATATTGGCGAGGCAGTTGTCTTCATGGACGACAATTCGTGCCCCCATCGTGCACATCTTGTGAATGACTTCCTTCAAGAAAACGACATCGCTCGACTAGACAGACATGAACCCTATCGAACATGCCTGGGATAGATTGAAAAGGGCTGTTTATGGACGACGTGACCCACAAACCATTCTGAGGGATCTACGCCGTATCGCCGTTGATGAGTGGGACAATCTGGAGCAACACTGCCTTGATGAACTTGTGGATAGTTCGACACTTGTGGATACAGGCATGCATCAATGCAAGAGGACGTGCTACTGGGTATCAGAGGTACCGGTGTGTACAGCAATCGGGACCACCACCTCTGAAGATCTACACAACATGCAATGTGTGGTTTTCATGAGCAATAAAAAGGATGGAAATGATGCTTATGTCGATCTCTATTCCAATTTTCTGTACAGGTTCCGAAACTCTCAGAACCGAGGTGATGCTAAAATTTTTTTGATGTGTGTATTTTCTGCGCTACAAGAGAGACACAGAGAAACAGTATGGAATCTCAAGACTGAAAACATCTATAAAAAAGACAAAGAAAGAGTGTGGAGTTTCAAAATTGGAAACATTTCCTCTTCAGAAATTATAAGCTTCACAAATCAAGATTAAACGGACCTTTGTTAAAATTTGTTCACTTCTTATCGACCTCAAGCAGTAATAGTGTGGAACTTTTTTTGGTTATTTAGTGGATATGCAGCGGAATTTTCTCAGTCATCTAGAACTTTTTTTCTATTTCTAGTTTACAGTTTCAAATTAACTTCGCAAGAATATGAATTCATATATTGCGAATATTTTGTAATTGTATTTCATGACACATTAGACACCCTGAATTTAGTCATATGAATATTTTACTTCAGATCGTAGAATCAAAAAAGGTGGTATCCCTATCAACAATATAAAACGATGTACTTTGCGTATTCTTCTGAAATATGTTAAAATGTTTAGCTGTCAAAAGAGTCAACCTTAAAAATATTAAGCGGATGATTATCGTTCTTGGAGAAACAAAATGTGTTGGATACATCATGTCAAATTTAATACAGTGGGAAAGACATATTTTCAAAGTCACCAAATCAGTATATTTAAACTGGGAAATATAGAATCTTGCTGGATCTTGGAAAAATTTCTGCGGACGTCCATGTTGTTCTCTGCTACTTTCTTACATGTTCCTGTCACTTCAAAACTTTGTCGTGTAGAACTTGTGTGCTACCTCACATGCGCCACGAAAGAGACTCATGACACTCGTTCTCAGTCATGAAAATCTTCAATCGAACCGCCCTATGAATTAACTAATACCTGGATAGGATAGAGTGGCATGTGAACCAGTATCCTACAAATGCAAGCTTTATGGTTCTGTTTTACCAGAAGCAGTGAAGAACATGGAGATTTAAATTGGAGATTCTTTCGTATTTTTCTAGAACTTGCGGAAGTATGATTAAGGTTAGTGAAATCATCGTACTGTGGCATAGTTGATTTGAAGCCTGTGTATATTCAAGCTCACACACTTTTCTTAAGTAATCTCGTACTTTGTACGTGTAAAAACAGTTCCACGTTGAAGCTAACAATTCTACCACAATGCGTAGTAATGGAAAACAGAACGTGGTTTAATCATAAATCCACTTCAGCACTAAAGCAATAATGTGATTCTTATAAAGATATAACCACAATACAAACAGTCCTTTAGTTATCTACTGTTAGGTTCTTCTGATCACAATTCCTTTGATCATAACAAAACTAGTAAACGTTCAATGATACCACGATTAGCACAATTAATTAACAAAACGTATTCAGTGAACCACATAAACAAAACAGGAATTTTTAGGATAAAAAGTCATACATAAATAAGTAAGTGTAAAAAAAGAAAGCAGTAGACTGACAAAATACATATTGGACGAAAAAGTATTTTTACCCTCAACAGATAGGATACGGAAACATGGTTCACGAAATCTGCAATCAAAATTTCAGTTGCATGCTGTTTACAAGTATGGCTGTTGTGATTTTAGAAGGTAATGATTTTGATATACGAGGGCTATCCCCAAAGTACATTACGTTTTGGAATTAAAAATAAATAAGGTATTGGAAATTTTTTTATTATGTACAGATGAAAGCCACACTTAAATACTACTTTTCTACATAGTTGCCATTTAAATTAAGGCACTTATCGCAGCGATGGACGAGCTTGGAAATTCCTTCGTCGTCAAATTCGGCCGCCTGCGCCTTCAACCACGTGGTTACCTCTTCTTGAAGCTGTGCGTGGTCATCAAAACGCTGCATAGCCAACCACTTCTTCATCACTGGGAATAAGTGGAAGTCGCTCGGTGCCAGGTCGGGACTGTACGGCGGATGAGGAAACAACTCCCACTTAAAAGATTCGAGAACTTCACGAGTGGCATTTGCCGTGCGGGCCCGGGCGTTGTCGTGAAACAGCAACATCTTTGAGCCCAACTTCCCCTGCGCTTGTTTTATATTGCTCTTCTGAGGTTGTGCAGAGTTTGGCAATATCTTTGAGAGTTTATTGTAGTGCCTCTTTCCAGGAAATCCACAAAAATCACACCTTTTCTGTCCCAAAAGACAGTCGCCATCACCTTCCTTGCCGACATTGTCTGCATGCATTTCTTGGGTTTTTGGGGGGAATTTGTGTGCCCCCAGTGCATTGACTGCAATTTTGTCTCGCAGTTCACATGCTTAACCCACGTTTCGTCACCAGTAACGATGAGATCGAGTAATGAGTCGCCATCTTTCTCGTAAGCGTCCAAAAACGTTAACACTGCAGCCATTCGCTGATTTTTGTGAATCTCTGTCAAGATTTTTGGTATCCATCTTGCACAAAACTTGTGGTAACCAAGCTTTTCGGTAATGATTTCGTGCAACAAACTTCGTGCAATTTGTGGAAATCTCATAGAGAGTTCTGTTATTGTGAAATTACGGTTTTCACGGACCGCGGCATCGACTTTTTCGACAAGTTCGGCAGTCACTATGCTGGGTCTTCCACTTCGCTCTTGGTCGTGAACGCTAGTTCGGCCATTTTTAGACTTTATGACCCATTGACGCACTCCACCTTCAGTGATTATGTTGTCCCCATACACTTCACAAAGCTGCCGATAGATTTTATCGGTGTACAGTTTTTTGCAGTCAGAAATCTTCTTACAGCAAGCACTTCACACTTCGCGGCATTTTCAATTAACGCTGACATTTCAAACTGTCACAGTAACTCAACGGAGTACAGCACGAACCTTTCACTAGCACGGCAGGATGTCGACTGAGCGGCGGAATGCCATGACACCAAGATGGCCGCGCTAGCCCTGCCCCTAACGGACGCAAACGAAACCGTAATGTACTTTGTGGATAGCCCTCGTATAAAGGTAATTAAGCATTCTAGTACTCCAAATACCATTATCTTTAATATTGTCTCTGTGTTCACCCAAATAAAAATCTTTTAAAAAGTTGTCGTAATAATTATTCACCGCATCTTATCATGCTTCTGGGTGATAGCGTATACGAGAAATCTATTCATACGATGTTACAAGTTCCACCTATGTTACGAAATTCGTAACAAATCTCATATTTCCAACAGCAGCATCACATCTAAAAAGAAATCAGTATTAAAGTGCGACATAATACACTCTACGTATCAAACTGGTTTATGATCCTAGTTAGATTACAGATAAACTATGTGATCAAAAGTATCCGGACACCCCAAAAACATACGTTTTTCGTATTAGGTGCATTGTGCTGCCACCTACTGCCAGGAACTATATATCAGCGACCTCAGTAGTCATTAGACATGGTGGGAGAGCAGAATGGGGTGTTCCGCAGAACTCACGGACTTCGAACATGATGAGGTGATTGGGGGTCACTTGTGTGATACGTCTGTACGCGAGATATCCACACTCCTAAACATCCCTAGGTCCACTGTTTCCGATGTGATAGTGAAGCGGAAACATGAAGGTACACGTACAGCACAAAAGCATACAGGCCGATCTCGTCTATTGACTGACAGAGACGACAGTTGAACAGCGTCGTAATGTGTAATAGGCAGATATGCATCCAGACCATCACACAGGATTTCCAAACTGCATCAGGATCCACTGCAAGTACTATGAAAGTTAAGCGGGAGGTGAGAAAACTTGGATTTCGTGGTCCAGCGGCTGCTCAATAAGCCTCACATCAAGCCCGCAAATGCCAAACGACACTTCGCTTGGTGTAAGAGCTTAAACATTGGACGATTGATCAGTGAAAAAAACGTTGTGTGGAGTGACGAATCACGGTACACAATGTGGCGATGTGATGGCAGGGTTTGGGTACGGTGAATACCCAGTGAAAGTCACCTGCCAGCGTCATAGTGTCATAGTGCCAACAGTAAAATTCAGAGGCGGTGGTGTTATGGTGTCGTCATGTTTTTCTTGGAGAGGGCTTCCACCCCTTATTGTTTTGCGTGGCACTGTCACAGCACTGGACTACATTGACATTTTAAGCACCTTCTTGCTTCCCACCGTTGACGAGCAATTCGGGGATGGCGATTGCATCTTTCAACACGATCGAGAACCTGTTCATAATGCACGGCCTGTGGAGGAGTGGTTACACGACAATGACATCCCTATAATGGACTGGCCTGCACAGCGTCCTGACCTGAATCCTATAGAACACCTTTACGATGTTTTGGAACGCCGACTTCGTGCCATGCCTCACCGACCGACATCGATACTTCTCCTCAGTGCAGCACTCTGTAAAGAATGGGCTGCCATTCCCCAAGAAATCTTCCAGCACCTGATTGAACGTATTCCTGCGAGAGTGGAAGCTGTCGTCAAGGCTAAGGATGGGCCATCACCGTATTGCATTCCAGCCTAACCGATGGAGGGCGCCACGAACTTGTAAGTCATTTTCAGACAGGTGTCCGGATACTTTTTGATCAATGGTGTACGTGTCTTTTACAAACAATATTCATACAGTTCAGACCTCAAAGGAGATAATTCAGTAATGTTCACTATCCCCTCATCTTTATTTGACTGAATCACTTCTTTCATCACAGCAGTTATTTACAATTGTCGCCTCACTCCAGGTCAAATTATTGTGCAAATTTTGCAGCGCAATTAGTTTCGTTAGAGTCACTACAATAGGTCACCGTGCCTACCTCTCCCTCTGTTTCCCAGCAATCTCTCATTCTCTCTCTCCCTATCCCATTCCCCTCTGTCTCCCACTTTTTGCCTCGTCTCTCTTGTACGCGTAACAATTAGGCCTGTGAGTTGCTTGATTGAAATGGCTCTGACCACTATGGGACTTAACATCTGAGGTCATCAGTCCCCTAGAACTTAGAACTATTGGAACCCAACTAACCTAAGGACTTCACACACATCCATGCCCGAGGCAGGATTCGTTCCTGCGACAGCAGCGATCGCGCGGTTACAGACTGAAGCGCCTTTAACCGCTCGGACACAACGTGTAACGTAAAATCTGGACAGTCGACGGGGATTTGAAGCGCTTTCTCTTCGACTACGAGTCCCATCTCTTACCACTACGCCACCACACTCGGACTTTCCAATCAATTAGACGGAAAATTCACGACTGTAGTCTATGGAAGTTTCCAGAATTGCCCTTACGGACTCCTTCGTGGTGTAGTGGGCATTGGTCAGGTAAGTTTGTATCAATATGAACACATTTTGGAGCTGTCCCATTTCTTTCTTCCAGAAACAAATTATTCAAAAGTTGCATATGAATTTCTTCATTTATGGGGCCATATTGACCGTAGTTGCTTTAGAATTTTTGGGGGTATTTTTGTTCCGTCGTTACAACTAGAAGCTAATGCGGGTCTTTCTTACGAGACGCATTTCGCTTTATTGAACTGAAGTGTCATTAGTGGCCTGTAATTAAAATCTGTTTTATAGGTCGAAAAACAGATGTTAATAAATGTTAGTTTTTATTTACGGCAATTTCTGCTAGGTTTTTCGACTAGATCAAGTCTGTTAGCACGTTTTTGGTTCCTTTCAATGCTAGGAATTGATATAATCTAGTCGAATTTGCAGAACTACGTTCAGCACAGCACAGTTTCGTACACTACTGCTCAGTGATTATTTGTATACTTCTAACTGTGTATTGTGTTTTGTAGTGTTGCCAACATTGCCATTAGTTTTTGTTTCATCTATGTTTTTCCTCTCTCTGTAGTTAATTATAAGTGTGTTATTCTATGTAATCATGTTACCTTGCATTTATATGTTGTGTAATAGAAATGAAGAGTAGTGATGGAGTTTAAATTTTTTATGGTGAGTAAAAAAAAATGGGTCAAATGGCTCTGAGCACTGTGGGACTTAACATCTGTGGTCATCAGTCCCCTAGAACTTAGAACTACTTAAACCTAACTAACCTAAGGACATCATACACATCCATGCCCGAGGCAGGATTCTAACCTGCGACCGTAGCAGTCGCGCGGTTCCGGACTGAGCGCCTAGAACCGCGAGACCACCGCGGCCGGCTATGGTGAGTAGGGAGGGAGGGCGGCGGGGGAGCAAAGATGAGTAGACATTAAGTGCATAGTAGTGTGATGGAGTGATTCGGAGGAATAAAGTGTGGGATAAGAAGTGAAAAGAAATGGTGGGAAGGGGGTGGAGGGGGGTGACTGAAAGAGGGTGAAGGATTGAAAAGACCCTTGTTCTTTTTTTCAGTTAGCTTTTTTCAGTTAGTAACTGACTCAGAGGCTGATAATTACTGTAGATGGATTATTTTCAGCTATACATTACTGAAGAAACTGCAAAAAGGTGGGAATTTAAGGAGATGGGACCTGGATAAACTGAAAGAAAAATAGATTGTACAGAGTTTCAGGGAGAGCATAAGGGAACAATTGACAGGAATGGTGGAAAGAAATACAGTAGAAGAAGAATGGCTAGCTTTGAGGAATGAAATAGTGAAGGCAGCAGAGGATCAAGTAGGTAAAAAGACGAAGACTAGTAGAAATCCTTGGGTAACAGAAGAGATACTGAATTTAATTGATGAAAGGAGAAAATACAAAAATGCAGTAAGTGAAGCAGGCAACAAGAAATACAAACGTGTCAAAAATCGACAGAAAGTGCAAAAAGGCTAAGCAGGGATGGCTAGAGGACAAATGTAAGGATGTAGAGGCTTATCTCACGAGGGGTAAGATAGATACTGCCTACAGGAAAATTAAAGAGACCTTTGGAGAAAAGAGAACCACTTGCATGAATATCAAGAGCTCAGATGGAAACCCAGTTCTAAGCAAAGAAGGGATAGCAGAAAGTAGGAAGGAGTATATAGAGAGACTATACTGGGGCGATGTTCTTGAGGACAATATTATGAAAATGGAAGAGGAGGTAGATGAATATGAAGTGGGAGATACGATACTGCGTGAAGAGTTTGACAGAGCACTGAAAGACCTAAGTCGAAACAAGGCCCCCGGAGTAGACAACATTCCATTGGAACTACTGACGGCCCTGGGAGAGCCAGTCCTGACAAAACTCTACCATCTGGTGAGCAAGATGTATGAAACAGGCGAAATACCCTCAGACTTCAAGAAGAATATAATAATTCCAAAGCAGGTGTTGACAGATGTGAAAATTACCGAACAATCAGTTTAATAAGTCACAGCTGCAAAATACTAACACGAATTCTTTACAGACGAATGGAAAAATCTGCTAGAAGCCGACCTCGGGGAAGATCAGTTTAGATTCCGTAGAAATGTTGGAACACGTGAGGCAATACTGACCCTGCGACTTATCTTAGAAGAAAGATTAAGGAAAGGCAAACCTACGTTTCTAGCATTTGTAGACTTAGAGAAAGCTTTTGACAATGTTGACTGGAATACTCTCTTTCAAATTCCGAAGGTGGCAGGGGTAAAATACAGGGAGCGAAAGGCTATTTACAATTTGTACAGAAACCAGATGGCAGTTATAAGAGTCGATGGACATGAAAGGGAAGCAGTGGTTGCGAAGCGAGTGAGACAGGGTTGTAGCCTCTCCCCGATGTTGTTCAATCTGTATATTGAGCAAGCAGTAAAGGAAACAAAAGAAAAGTTCGGAGTAGGTATTAAAATCCATGGAGAAGAAATAAAAACTTTGAGGTTCGCCGATGTTATTGTAATTCTGTCAGAGACAGCAAAGGACTTGGAAGAGCAGTTGAACGGAATGGACAGTGTCTTGAAAGGAGTGTATAAAATGAACATTAACAAAAGCAAAACGAGGATAATGGAATGTAGTCGAATTAAGTTGGGTGATGCTGAGGGAATTAGATTAGGAAATGAGATACTTAAAGTAGTAAAGGAGTTTTTCTATTTGGGAGAAAAATAACTGATGATGTTCGAAGTAGAGGGGATATAAAATGTAGACTGACAATGGCAAGGAAAGCATTTCTGAAGAAGAGAAATTTGTTGACATCGAGTATTGATTTAAGTGTCAGGAAGTCATTTCTGAAAGTATTTGTATGGAGTGTAGCCATGTATGGAAGTGAAACATAGACGATAAATAGTTTAGACAAGGAGAGAACAGAAGCTTTCGAAATGTGGTGCTACAGAAGAATGCTGAAGATTAGATGGGTAGATCACATAACTAATGAGGAGGTATTGAATAGAATTGGGGAGAAGAGGAGTTTGTGGCACAACTTGACTAGAAGAAGGGATCGGTTGGTAGGACATGTTCTGAGGCATCAAGGGATCACCAATTTAGTACTGGAGGACAGCGTGGAGGGTAAAAATCGTAGAGGGAGACCAAGAGATGAATACACTACGCAGATTCAGAAGGATGTAGGCTGCTGTAGGTACTGGGAGATGAAGAAGCTTGCACATGATAGAGTAGCATGGAGAGCTGCATCAAGCCAGTCTCAGGACTGAAGACCACAACAATAACATACATTACACCCTAAATATTGAAATAGAATTTGTAATTGTGATTCATATTCATTATTGTAACTCTAACCATGTCAATAAAGTCGTAAGAATGTCAACTGTTAGACATTTAGAAATAAAAAAATGAAATGAGAGCAAGTGAAAAGAGACGTGAGTTACGCAGTCTCACACGTGTAGGCTCTCCATTCTATCAGCCTTTTTGACTGGAAAATCATTTCAGTTGTTTCACTATAAACACAGCTACTACCAGGGTCACAGTAAATTGCTATAGACCTTTCACCCAGCAGAAGCGGGAGAGGAGACCCACAGTTGTGCAAGTTATTTCCCGTAACGCTAAAGCGGTTCCTGTTCACATCTTTATCATACCATTTCATCTACACGTGCCAGCAGTTTATAAAGAGAATTTAGAAGCTATCTACAAGCAGCTCAGTTAACTAACTGCAGCTTATCTCCACTCAGAGCAAATCGCGTAAATAAATGCAGAAAAAATAAAGAAACCCCATTTCTACTTCTACATACGTACTCCACATTTTGGAGGGTACCCTTCACCGCTACTCGCGAATAGTATGAGAGCAAAATGACTCATCTAAAAACCTCCATACGAGCCGTAATCTTGTTAATCTTCGTGATCATTGCGCAAAATGTACGTCGGCGGCAGTAGAACTATTCTGCAGTCGCCCTCATGTGCTGATTTTATACATCTGCGTAATAGTGCTTTGCCGAAAGAGCATCGTATTCCCTCCAGGGATTCCCATTTGAGCTAACGAAGAATCTCCGTAATACCTGGTGGTGATCGAACCTACCGGCAACGAATCTAGCAGTCCGCCTCTCAGCTGATTCGATGTCTTCTCTTAATCCGACCTGGAGGGTTTCCCCACCGCTCGAACAGTACTCAAAACAGGGTCAAACTAGAGTTATCCTTTATGGAGGAGCTACACTTACCCAAAATTCCTCCCACAAAGCGAAGTCGAGCATTCGCCTTCAAGAGTACTACACTGACGCTGTCACTCCACTTCATGTCGCTTTGCAACGCTACGCCTAGGTACTTAATCGATGTCTGTCAAACTGCACCTTTCTAATGCTGTATTCGAACCTTACATTTTCTCCTGTTCATCCGCATTAACTTACTTTTTTACATTTGCTTACAATTTTCGGATAACTCAATCATTATTTACATCTCAACAGATATGAATCATACTTCGAAATACTATTTCTCCATCTGGGGTGTAATGTACAGCTAAAAAATACCTTGTTACAATTTGAATGAATAAAATGTAGTGCCGTGCAGATTAGCTCTTTTTAAGGTGGACAATGAAATGGCCATCTTTGACAAATGGCATTAACATGCGAAAATATGGTTAACTGCTACATGCATTAGAACTTTTGGAAACAGCATTTCTGTGGGGTATACGAAAGGAAGGATGAGTGACTGGAGCCAAACTTCTGCGCAGATGGCACACACACACACACACACACACACACACACATATATATATATATATATATATATATATATATATATTGAAAAGCCAATGAGCCGGCCGGAGTAGCCGAGCGGTTATAGGTGCTACAGTCTGGAACCGCGCGACCGCTACGGTCGCAGGTTCGAATCCTGCCTCGGGCATGGATTGTGTGATGTCCTTAGATTGATTAGGTTTAAGTAGTTCTAAGTTCTCGTGGACTGATGACCTCAGAAGTTAAGTCCCATAGTGCTCAGAGCAATTTGAACCATTTTTTGAAGAGCCAATGAAACTAGCATACCTGCCTATTATCGTGTAGGGCCCCCGCGGGAACGCAGAAGTGTCGCAACAAGACGCGGCATAGACTCGACTAATGTCGGAAGTACTGCTGGAGGGAAATGACACCACTGATCCTGCAAGGCTGTCCATAAATCCGCAAGAGTACGAGGGAGTGGAGATCTCCACTGAATAGCACGTTGCAAGGCATCCCCGATACGTTCATACCTGCGGAGTCTGATGGCCAGCGTAAGCGAATAAACTCAGAATAGTGTTCCTGGGGCCACTCTGTAGCAATTCTGGACATGTGGGGTGTCACACTGTCCTGCTGGAGTTGCCCAAGTCCGTCGGAAAGCACAATGGAGTTGAATGGATGCAGGTGATCAGAGAAGATGCTTACGCACGCTTCAACTGTCAGAGTCGTATCTAGACGTATCAAGATTCCCATATCACTGCAACAGCACGCGCCCCACACCACTACAGAGTCTCAACCAGCTTGAACAGTCCAAGGGCTGACATGAAGGGTCCATGGAATCATGAGGTTGTCTCCATAGCCGTACACGTCCATCCGCTCGATACAGTTTGAAACGAGACTTGTCCGACCAGGCAACATGTTTTCAGTCATCTACTGTCCAACGTCCGGGTTGATGGGTCCAGGAAAGGTGTAAAGTTTTATGCCGTGCAATCATCAAGAATAAACGAGTGGGTCTTCGGCTCCGAAAGCCCATATCGATGATGTTTTGTTGAATATTTCGCGTACTGACATTTGTTGAAGGCCCAGCATTGAAATCTGCAGCAATTTGCGGAAGGATTGAACTTCTGTCACATTGAACGATTGTCTTTAATTTTCGTTGGTCCCGTTCTTGCAGGATCTTTTCCCGGCAGCAGCCATGTCGGAGATTAGATGTTTTACCGTATTTTTGATAATCACAGTACATCCGTGAATTTGTCGTATATGAAAACCCCATTTCATCGCTCCCTCGCAGTTGCTGTTTCCCATCGCTCGTGCGCCGACTTTAGCACGACTTTCAAACCCACTTCAGTCTTGATAACCTGCCTTAACAGCTGCGCCATTCATATGTCTTTAAAAAATGTTCAAATGTGTGTGAAATCTTATGGGACTTAACTGCTAAGGTCATCAGTCCCTAAGCTTACACACTACTTAACCTAACTTATCCCAAGGACAAACACATACACGCATGCCCGAGGGAGGACTCGAACCTCCGCCGGGACCAGCCGCAAAGTCCATGACTGCAGCGCTCTAAACCGCTCGGCTAATCCCGCGCGGCCATATGTGTTATATAGACGTTGCAGCGCCGTAGTGTGCCTGTTTACAAATCTCTGTATTTGAATACTCATGCTTATACCAGTTTTCTTGATGCTTTAATGTACATACAAACGCACACACACACGCACACACACACACACACAGAGGTATCCCCGCTCTTGCACAATCACGCACGGGCAGCGCTTCAGTAAGGAAGCGATAGAACTCGAATCGCTCCTGCATTTGCGAACAGGGCGGTGCAGCGCATATTTATGGACTGGTGTCGGCCTAACACGCTGTACGCCGTGCCGGTACTAGCACAGCACAAATCACAGGCCCTTACGTACGGCCCACGCACACTTGCTCGACACGCTAGCTGAACCTGTTAGCTGCTAACTGTATGTCATCTGCCGCTAACGCAGCTCCACTGTAACACGGTTTTCCTCCTGTGGTTCACCGCAGATCGTTCTACAAACGTCGAATTCCACAAGGGCGCATTTAAAATACTGTACTTGGCTCGTGTGACAAAATTACAGGGTTATTTCAAATGATTGACGCGATTTCACAGCTCTACAATAGCTTTATTATTTGAGATATTTTCACAATGCTTTGCACACACATGCAAAAACTCAAAAAGTTTTTTTAGGCATTCACAAATGTTCGATATGTGCCCCTTTAGTGATTCGGCAGACATCAAGCCGATAATCAAGTTCCTCCCACACTCGGCGCAGCACGTCCGCACGAATGAGTTCGAAAGCATCGTTGATGCGAGCTCGCAGTTCTGGCACGTTTCATGGTAGAGGAGGTTTAAACACTGAATCTTTCACATAACCCCACAGAAAGAAATCGCATGGGGTTTAGTCGGGAGAGCGTGGAGGCCATGACATGAATTGCTGATTATGATCTCCACCACGACCGATCCATCGGTTTTCCAATCTCCTGTTTAAGATATCCCGAACATCATGATGGAAGTGCGGTGGAGCACCATCCTGTTGAAAGATGAAGTCGGCGCTGTCGGTCTCCAGTTGTGGCATCAGCCAATTTTCCAGCATGTCCAGATACACGTGTCCTGTAACGTTTTTTTTCGCAGAAGAAAAAGGGGCCGTAAACTTTAAACCGTGAGATTGCACAAAACACGTTAACTTTTGGTGAATCGCGAATTTGCTGCACGAATGCGTGAGGATTCTCTACCGCCCAGATTCGCACATTGTGTCTGTTCACTTCACCATTAAGAAAAAATGCTGCTTCATCACTGAAAACAAGTTTCGCACTGAACGCATCCTCTTCCATGAGCTGTTGCAACCGCGCCGAAAATTCAAAGCGTTTGACTTTGTCATCGGGTGTCAGGACTTGCAGCAATTGTAAACCGTAAGGCTTCTGCCTTAGCCTTTTCCGTAAGATTTTCTAAACCGTCGGCTGTGGTACGTTTAGCTCCCTGTTTGCTTTATTCGTCGACTTCCGCGGGCTACGCGTGAAACTTGCCCGCACGCGTTCAACCGTTTCTTCGCTCACTGCAGGCCGACCCGTTGATTTCCCCTTACAGAGGCATCCAGAAGCTTTAAACTGCGCATACCATCGCCGAATGGAGTTAGCAGTTGGTGGATCTTTGTTGAACTTCGTCCTGAAGTGTCGTTGCACTGTTATGACTGAATGATGTGAGTGCATTTCAAGCACGACATACGATTTCTCGGCTCCTGTCGCAATTTAGTCTCACTGCGCTTTCGAGCGCTCTGGCGGCAGAAACCTGAAGTGCGGCTTCAGCCGAACAAAACTTTATGAGTTTTTCTACGTATCTGTAGTGTGTCGTGACCATATGTCAATGAATGGAGCTACAGTGAATTTATGAAATCGCTTCAATCATTTGTAATAGCCCTGTATATAAAATAAAAAATGAAATCGAATTAAGGTAAACAGTCTGACTTTTGAAGATGGTTTACAATACCTTCAGAAACTCTGACAGTTACTCAAATAAATATTTTGGAAAGAACAGCGAATAAATTTAGCTTCAGAATTATAGCTGAAAAAACGAAATTCCTGATGAATATAAAAATGCACAAAATAAATTAAAACGAAATTTAAAAATTTATATATCTTGGAGAAACTATATAGCATAATAGGCGAGAAGAATTTGCAATAGATATAAGAGACAATAAAAGAAGAGACTATATTACTTTGCAAAAAACATCAATATACCGTATCACATTCGCAGACCAGAAAGTTTATATGAATGTGAAAGCTTAACAATGAACCTATGAAGGTTATAACAGAGATACCTGAAACCGGGTTATTAGAGATATAATGGTGCAATACAAACTACAGGCGGTTGGAGAACGAGAAGTAGTGAGGAGATCTACGAAATTATTCAGAAAATGCCAGAAGTTATGGCAAAGGGAAGATAAATTGCCTTCTGTCTTCTATACTGAATGAATGAGATCTGGATAATGAAGAAAATACACCTGTATTTCTGGAAAAAAGAAATCGACAGTAGCATGGATTACATAAGCGATCTTATATATATATATATATATATATATATATATATATATATACATATGCTCACCTGAATAATTGGTACAGTAATTCTATTCTTAGTTATAGCAACTGCATTTATAGGATACGTTTTACCTGGAGGTCAAATATCATTCTGAGGTGCAACAGTAATTACTAATTTACTATCAGCAAAAAATGGTTCAAATGGCTCTGAGCACTATGGGACTTAACATCTTAGGTCATCAGTCGCCTAGAACTTAGAACTACTTAAACCTAACTAACCTAAGGACATCACACACATCCATGCCCGAGGCAGGATTCGAACCTGCGACCGTAGCAGTCCGGCGGTTCCGGACTGCAGCGCCTAGAACCGCACGACCACCGCGGCCGGCTACTATCAGCAATTCCATACTTAGGAACAGCTTTAGTTCTAGAAAGAAATAACATCAAAGAACTGTAAAAAGCAGCAACTTATTTTTAAGAATAAAATAGTAAATATAGAAGGGATTAAGTGCAGAAGAAATAAGAGATCGTGACAATGGACAGATTAAAGGGAAAGATAACATGCGGAGAAATGAAGGAAAACTGGAAAACAACAAAGCAAAAGAGCAATTGAAGTAGTTACGTGACCATAGTTGATCAATTCGAAGATAGAAAACTAAATACTGAAAATATTATAGCCCAAAAAGGGTGAATGATACACCTCATTATCAAATTTGGAAATTTGTGGTAAGGTCTTATGGGACCAAACTGCTGCGGTCATCGGTCCCTAGACTTACACACTACTGAATCTAACTTAAACTAACTTAACCCTATGGACAACACACATCCACGCACGAGGCAGGACTCGAACCTCCGACGGGGAGAACCGCACGAACCGTGACAAGGCGCTCATTATCAAGATACATCTCATTACCAAGATATGTACGAAGATGCTGTCAGTATACTTTTCTTGAAAGCTTTTCAAGGTGATTGGGAGCAGCAAAGTTTAAAATCATTTCCAGTGCAGAGATCATTTCTGTGTCTTGTAATTTAAACATAACATCTGCGAAACTAAAAGTGACAGTCAGACTTAACAAATACGTAAATGATTTATATAAGTGAAATGTAAAGACCACATACAATATCGATTCCACAGGAAAAATTACATAATAGTTATCAACACTATGGAACTCGCTAGCAGTTTCTACTGATATAGCAAAAAGTGTTTTGTGATGGGTCTGGTTACCAGTGAGCAAACATCCAACTGGAAACGTCCGAAATATTCAGCTTTCAACGGATACAAGTACAGGTACATTACAAGCGTTTCACTGTTGCTCGCTGTTTCCACGGAAACAAAGGTAAATAGGTTAACAAACGTAATAAATAACAATTACATTATTATTCTGTAACGAGCCACCAGAGACCGGTGGTGCCTTATACCAAAGTACAAAATATCCCTGGGGAGCGCTCAAAATTATGTCAATGGGGTTTCGGTTCGCCCTTACTTTGCTACAACGTGGGGGAGACTGGGTATGGTGGTCACACGGGTTGGTCGTCTCATAGTTAATAACTCGGCCACCAGATGTCACACTGTACTGGAATGACTTTGTTAAGAGCGGCTGCATTATTAGCATCTGTTGTGTGAAGTTTCAGATGTTTCCGTCGAGTCCGGTGGCAGCTGTTCATTTTTTTCTGTTACTAGTGCAGGTGAGTGAAATTTAAAACATTATTATGGTTCCATTTAACTAAAGAACTTTTTGTTGTAATGATGATCGGAGTCCACAGTCACGTAGCGTATAATTCACTACATCATGCGCGGTCTTTCTAAATCGGTATGAAACACACAGTGCTTAATACTAGCTAAAGTTTTCCAAGCGTCGTTTCGGGTTTGCTTGTCACACAACCAACGGGGGCTGTCAAGCGGGACAAACGTCCCCGCGAAAGTACTTGCGTTTCAAATTCTAACGCAGTCCTGTGTTCCTGCTGTTTTCAGTATCAAGATGCCTACAAATTTCGAAAGGAAAACAGATAAATGTCTAACACCCGCAGAGACAATGCTCGAATGGTGAAACCGAAAAACAAAACCATAAGCAGTTTTGACAAAGACAGAATATAAATTACCCTACATTTGCCTTTTACTACAATAAGTTTTCTGATGTCGACATAAGAATTGATGTGACCTGCCCTTCACTACATAAGAGCTACTATCCTAATTGATTTATTCTGACAGTTGCTCTTGAAAATGAACTGGCAGATACACCAACGTTGCGTCTGATACATACTTCGGTCTCGGTCCAAAAGAAGTGCGCAAATTATGAGTTACCTATTTCTAATGGACCGAAAGTACCTACAAAATGGACTAAAACTCGACAAGCTGGGGTTGACTGGTTTTCTGGGTTCATGAAGAGACACAAAGATATGTCAATTAGGACTCCTGAAGCTACCAGCTTAGCCCGAGTTTCAAGCTTCAATAAAACAGATGTTAGCGCCTTCTTCGATAATCTGGTGATTGTGATGAAACGATAAAACTCTGAACTGAAAGATATTTTGAACATGGACGAGACTGGCATTAGAACAGTCCAAAACCCAAATTTAACTGTGTCACGAAAAGGTTTCAAGCAAGTGGGGTCTATCACGACTGGAAAACGACTTAGCCTAGTTACATTAGTTGCTGCTGTTCCTGCTATTTGGAACTCTATTCCAACATTTTTCCCCGGGTGCACTTCAAAGAACAATTTATTCATGATGTGCCAGTAGACTGCTGTGGAGTAAGTAACCCTTCTGCTGGATGAAGTAAGAATATTTCTGTGAATTTTTGAAATAATTTGTTGTTAACGCAGAGTGCCCTAAGCGTAGTTCGTGTGCTCTTCTCCTTGACAATCATAGCTTTCATCTATTGATTCACGGGATTAACTATGAGAAGGATAACGGCATTTTATATTGTCATTTCCTCCTCACTATTCCCACGGATTTCAACCATTAGATCGGACATTGTACGGACCACTGAAGAAGTACTTGAATACTGCAAGTGATTCGTGAATGTTAAATCACCCAGGTTCCGCTATAACAATACAGGGTATTACCAAAATGCACTGCACAAATTGTAGGACACATTCCGCACACGCAGACGAAGAAATCGTGTTATATGAACATGAATCTGAAAAAGTTTTCATATTCAGCTCATTTTCTCCAATTCATTACATGGGAAACACACAAGAACAGAACGTTAGTATCACGGGGAACATGCACTCTTGGTGACGTCTGATTACGTTGTGCACCTATAGTGTTTTGTTTTATATGTCCCTGTTGCCATGCGGCGTACTTCATTGCTTGTTTAGTGGTAGACATTAGCTGCTCCAGCGATCAGTACAACCGTTGCAAGCACACGGGTTACCACGTAACATTAATCGTAGACTTGGCTCGTGCAGTGGTAGTGTACACAAATACAGAGATGCCCATTTGATGTATGGATTAGCCGACGGCGATGGCGCTTGCGCTCAACGTTTCTACCGGGACGAAAGTGCCCTGACAGGAAAACAATGGAAGCGACTGATCGTCGTCTTAAGAAACATCGGGCACTTAAGCCTGTACTCGGAACCGGGAGAGGCCTAGAAGGACGAGGACACCGCAACAGTAGGTGGCAATTTTTCATGCAGTTGACGACGACCCTAGTATCAGTGCAACACATATTGCTGCAACACTGAATGTTGACTGTCTGGCGAGAATTACACGAGGAAAAGCTGTATCCATACCAATTGCAGCCTGTACAGGCACCATCAGCATCTGATTTTCCCGCACGGCTACTCTTCCGCGAATGGTTTATTCAACAAAGTGTAAATCCTAATTATGGTACGACGGTACTGATCAAAGATGAGGCGTCGTTTCAGCGAGATCAGTTGTACGTTTTCACTGTCGACATGTATAGGCGGACGCCAGTCCACATGCAAATGTTGAAGCAAGTAGTCAACAAAGATTATCGATCAATGTTTGGGCCGGCATTGTTGGCGAATGACTCGTAGGGCCTCACTATCGCCTCCGTGGTTCAACGGGGCAAGTCACTATAATTTCGCAGAGAATGTTCTACCTGCCTGCCGCAGTGGCCGAGTGGTTCTAGGGGCTTCAGTCTAGACCCGCGTGACCGCTACGGTCGCAGGTTCGAATCCTGCCTCGGACATGGATGTGTGTGACCTACATCTACATTTACATCTTTATCTACATGGATACTCTGCAAATCACATATAAGTGCGTGGCAGAGGGTTCATCGAACCACCTTCACAATTCTCTGATATTCCCATCTCGTATAGCGCGCGGAAAGAATGAACACCTATATGTTTCCGTACGAGCTCTGATTTCCCTATTTTATCTTGTTGATCGTTTCTCCCTATGCAAGTCGGTGTCAACAAAATATTTTTGCATTTGGAGGAGAAAGATGGTGATTGGAATTTCGTGAGAAGATTCCGTCGCAACGAAAGACGCCTTTCTTTTTTTATGTGTCGACGGGACGTTAAACACTAATCTCCTCCTCCTCCTTTTTCTTTTAGTGATGTCCAGTCCAAATCCTGTATCATTTCTGTGACACTCTCCCCCATATTTCGCGGTAATACAAAACGTGCTGCCTTTCTTTGAGCTTTTTCGATGTACTCCGTCAGTCCTATCTGGTAAGGATCCCACACCGCGCAGCAGTATTCTAAAAGAGGACGGACAAGCGTAGAGTAAGCAGCCTCCTTAGTAGGTCTGTAACATTTTCTAAGTGTCCTACCAATAAAACGCAGTCTTTGGTTAGTCTTCCCCACAACATTTTCTATGTGTTCCTTCCAATTTAAGCTGTTCGTAATTGTAGTGCCTAGGTATTTAGTTGAATTTACGGCTTTTAGATTGGACTGATTTATCGTGTAACCAAAGTTTAGCGAGTTCCTTTAAGCACTCATGTGAATGACCTCACGCTTTTCGTTATTTCGGGTCAACTGCCACTTTTCGCACCATTCAGATATTTTTATAAATCGTTTTGCAGTTTATTTTGATCTTCTGATGACTTTATTAGTCGATAAACGACAGCGTCATCTGCAAACAACCGAAGACGGCTGCTGAGATTGTGTCCCAAATCGTTTATATAGATAAGGAACAGCAAAGGGCCTATAACACTACCTTGTGGAATGCCAGAAATCACTTCTGTTGTCCTTAGGTTAGTTAGGTTTAAGTTCTAGGGGACTGATGACCTCAGATGTTAAGTCCCGTAGTGCTCAGAGCCATTTGAACCATTTTGTTCTACCTGATCTGTTAGCAGATGTCACTGTAGCTTTGCGACAGAACATGCACTTCATGCACGTGACCACTTCCTCGTTTTAGCCTTAACGTCCGTCGGCTTCTAAATAACAGATTCGTTGACCGCTGGATAGGTAGAGATGGACCAGTTGCCTGGCCTCCATGCTCTTCGGACCTAAACCCGCTGGACGTTTCAAGTTGTGGAGGCGTTTGGAAGCTCTTGTGTGTGGAACCCCAACACTAGATATTCGGAGTCTCCGTGCCCGTATTACGGAAGGCTGCGGGACCATACGCAGTACTCCGGAATACATCATCACATCTTAGATTCACTGCTACGGTGGATTGATGCATGTATCAACGCCTACGGAAGGCATACTGAACATCTCCCGCGAGAAAGAGTTGTATGTGGTATGCCGGTGCGTTCTGTTCGTGTGTGTTTCCCATGAGTTATGGGTAGCAGAAAATGAGTCGTAACATGAAAACAAAGCTTTTCCTGACCAATGTTCATATAACACAATTTCTTCGTTTACGTGTAAAAAATATGTGCTGCAGTTTATGCCGTCCATTTTTGTTACACCCGTATTTGACATTCCATGAAAAGTGATTTCTGCATATCCTCTTGCGTTTACGCCATCAAATATCAATGCAGGATTCAAGGCTTGTGGCATTTGTCCCTTCAGTAGAGAGTGTTTGGCGACCATGAATTTGATTGTGTTTCGTAACAGATAAACGAAATGCCGATAGGCCGACTGCTGTAAGTGCTGACACGATAAAAGAATATATGTCTGATTCCTTTGCCACTAGCAGATAAGGGAAAATGTGGGTGAAATGTACAGGCTGCAAGAAATGGACAAACGAGAATTTTTCGTCAGGAGGTGACCAGTTTGTTTGTCAAAATTGCCTGACAGATTTTTCAGATGACGGAACATACAGCTCGCAACAACTGGTGACGACAACCTGGTCGGTCATGAAAATATTGTGTATTGAAGTGGAGTCAACAACTCCGATGAAATGCTAAAAGCACACCACTGCGTTGCTGCAGAATGAGCCGATACATCGAGCATCATGAAGAAGTCCATCCCGTTGCATTCTGCCTGTGAGGCGTAACAACAGTTCTCAATACAATTCTTTATTTACTGTTGCATATGGAGACACGAATTCTTTGGGAGCTACTTCGTTACTAACGAAAAACAAAATCTACATATTCTTCACCCTTAATTTTGTTTCCTTGTTTTGTCTTGCAGGTGGTTCACTGATCCATTTTGAAATGGTAAGCATCTCTGCATAATTTTAAGCAAAATACACAGAAGTTTTCAGTTACGGCCAGTTATGAAGAACTAATGTTGAAAAAACGCGATGTGATCGTCCATTTGCCTCGGTCTCGAAGCAAGCGGGACAAACCTTGAATACAGTTTAAGCTTGTACAAATCTTTAGTCAAAATACGCAAAACGACGCTTTTTTCTTTTTTTTAGCGCCTGATATCCCACTTTTTTATCTTCTGTAACCAGTTCAGTGATACCTACTATGATACAGCTCGTCCCGGTTGTCGGGTTACTACTGCGATCACCCCCCTTCATTGTCCCTTGCCCCATACGGAAATCTTTGTTCTCAAAAACGCCAATCCGACTCTGTGGTGACAGGTGAATGAGATACATTCTATTTATCTATGAAAGCTCAATTTGGCAGCAATACTAAGTTGCTGTCTTCTCTTCTACCTCCTGACGCATTTTCCAAATCTCTCTCTCTCTCTCTCTCTCTCTGACATGCACGGACACACATAAAACATACATACACACACACACACACACACACACACACAGTAAGCATTACTAGACGTGCACGCAGTTCAAAACAGCGACCAGACAGATTCCTATCAACATGACGGTCTGATGTGGTTCACCAGTCGTCTGGCAGATGGAATCAGAAGGGTAGCAGCAAAAACATCAATTCAGTTACAGTTAGGTACATGTTCCACTAACCTATATTTGTTGTTAAGCCTAGTACGTGCTCAGACTGCATTTGTACGTTACAGGATTATCTCTGTGCTAAACGTCAGTAGACTGAACAACAATGAAACTTACATCTGGAGCGTACTGGGAAAATATTTCCAAGGAATTTCGACACTCATAGAAAATGGAAATATTAGACTCAGTTTTGCGTAACACTTCCATTACGGACGTGTCAGCGATGAATGATAGCTGTATGACGCCAACTAGCAATCACTGTACGATACTTGACGTAGACATTATGCAGAGTATCACTGAACAGTAAAATTAATTGCAAATTTGCAAATTTTTCGTCACTGGTTGGACTTCTCCTCTCGAATCTTTGGTATCCCTATCATGTCGGGTTAAAGGAAGATGTGGAATCAGTTCATAGGCGGACTGCTGAATTCGTTACCGGTAGGTTCGATCAACAGGCGAGTATTACGGAAATGCTTTATAAAGACAAATGGGAAACCTCGGAGGGAAGACGACCTTTTATTCGCGAAACACTGTTCGGGAAATTTAGGGGAACAAGCATTTGCATCTGACTCCAGAACGATTCTGCTGTCGGGAACGTATACTTCATGTAAGGACCGCGAAGACAAGATAAGAGAAAAATGAAATGTAATGATCGTATGGCATTGTTGGCCGGGAGATCCCATTCGGATTCGGTCGCCAAGTGTAAGTCTTACTTCAGTTGGCGCCACATTGGGAAACTTATGACCGATGATTAGGATGAAATGATGATGAGGTCAACACAACTTTTGTAGGTAGGCTGTTAAGGTTTTTATATTGGTAACGCCACGTAGCGCTCTGTATGAAAATCGCTGGCTGTGCTGTGTGCAGTCTGTGGCTGGGTGGCATTGTTGTAATATTCGCTATTGTAGTGTTGGGCTATTGGCTGTTTAGCGCGTAGCGTTGCGCAGTTGGAGGTGAGCCGCCAGCAGTGGTGGATGTGGGGAGTGAGATGGCGGAGTTTTGTGAGAGCGGATGATCTGGACAGAGACAGTAAATTTGTAAGACTGGATATAATGAACTTATATATATATATATATATATATATATATATATATATATATATATATATATATATAATGACTTTTGAACACTATTAAGGTAAATACATTGTTTGTTCTTTATCAAAATCTTTCATTTGCTAACTATGCCTACCAGTAGTTAGTGCCTTCAGTAGTTTGAATCTGTTATTTAGCTGGCAATAGTGGCGCTCGCTGTATTGCAGTAGTTCGAGTAACGAAGATTTTTGTGAGGTAAGTGATTTGTGAAAGGCATAGGTTAATGTTAGTCAGGGCCATTCTTTTGTAGGGATTATTGAAAGTCAGATTGCGTTGCGCTAAAAATATTGTGTCAGTTTAAGCATGGTCATGTATAATTTTTCTAAGGGGACGTTTCATACTTTCAGTGCCCAAGCAGAGAAAATCCCCAACCCTGCGGGGAATCTAGCCCGGCCCCAGTGCATGGAAGGCAAGCACGTTACCACCCAGCTAAGCAGGCGGGCGAAAATAAGAGAAATTTGAGCTCACTCAGAGGCATATAGACAAGCGTGTTTCCCTCGCTCTACTTACGACTGAAAAACGAAAGGAAATATCTAGATTGGTAAAAAGTATCGTCCGCCATGCATCATACGGCCTCTCTCGGAGTGTGTATATACATGTAGATATATCTCTGCTAGCGAGAATGCAGTGTCTAATCACTAGTCTGAGGAAAGCAGCAACTAATTGTCTATCATTTGTCGTAGACTCCGAAATGTGACTCAATTACTAAAACATTTTCAAAATATCTGGAGACTTTGGAATACGGTTCCATTCTTAGCTTTAACGTGTCAAGAACGTACGGGAAATGTCATTTTCATTTGTAGAAAGCTTAGAATCCACCAACGATTTGTCTTTTTCTTTGGCTTCTTTCTTTATTGAAATTAAAGGAATGACTATTGACGTCGCTGAAGCCGAAATCTTTTTCGATTTAATGATCATAGACTGTGATTCAGACCTAAATACAGAATCGTCTCGCATCATGGCAGGGGGACAGAGAGTCGGAAGAACAGCCCTTGGCAAAGAATCGTGACACAGTGACACACAGCCTGAGCCGGCCGGTGTGGCCGAGCGGTTCTAGGCGCTTCAGTCTGGAACCGCGCGACCGCTACGGTCGCAGGTTCGAATCCGGCCTCGGGCATGGATGTGTGTGATGTCCTTAGGTTAGTTAGGTTTAAGTAGTTCTAAGTTCTAGGGGACTGATGACCTCAAACGTTAAGTCCCATAGTACTCAGAGACTTTTGGAACACATCAGGGATGTGATTGAACCGTTTTTGAACACAGCCTGAATATTTATCGGTATTTTTTTATTTGTTCTAGTTTATAGTCTGTTACCTAATGTTTAGCAAGAGACCATATTTTCTGTTAGAGATTTTTTCTCTCCCTCTACATTAGTTTAGATAATAACGACGGGATGCTTAAAAATGAAGTACAAAGCGAATTACTATTTCGATGCTGACTAATACTACTCGTATAAACTTCCAGCATTATTATTCCAGCATGAAATTTTCACTCTGCAGCGGAGTGTGCGCTGATATGAAACTTCCCCGCAGATTAAAACTGTGTGCCGGACCGAGACGGGAACTCGGGACCTTTTTCTTTCGCGGGCAAGTGCTCTACCAACTGAGCTACCCAAGCACGATTCACGGCCCCTTCTCACAGCTTTAATTCCGCCAGTGCCTCGTCTCCTACCTTCCAAACTTCGCAGATGCTCTCCTGCATGCCTTCCAGAACTAGCACTCCTGGAAGAAAGGATATTGCGGAGACATGGCTCAGCCATAGCCTAGGGGATGTTTCGAAAATGAAATTTTCACTCTGCTGCTAATATTATGACAGATAACACACGTCTACTAATTTTGGAATTTTTAATTTAACTGTGAATAGAATAAGATTTCTACGTTTCCTAGCTACACAGCTACAAAACGAAGCCCGGTGTTTTTGCAAAAAGTGTATCTTTAGTGGCATACACCCCCAAGCGCATGAGGCCAGCCACAAGATCACTGAAATTTTCTGCTTTGAAGTTTCTCAGAAAGTTATTCGAAAAGAACTGTGATGCAGTTCCTTCTCCTTGCCTTCCAGCACTAACTGAAGCTGAGTTTCCTTAAGAGCTCCAGGGCTTTAATTTTTTTGAAGGGTAAGGCATATGTAAATAACAGCCATTACAATTACGATAACGTGCAGTTAAAATTGTGTACATTGGCGATTTTCATTCTTTCACGTACTTAATTAGGACAGGTAAGCGGTGCATGTAATGCCAGTTTTTCGTCCTGGTTCTGCATCTTACAGACAAATAGCAAGAAATATGCCTTTCTTGTTGAAGGTGTAATCAAACACTTTCTCCGATGAAATGTCACTTCACCGTACTTATAGCAGAAATTGTCTGTGTCGTTAACAAGTTTACGAGACAGCTTTGTACATGCTTGGTAATAATACATTGCCAGCTGTAAAAACATCACGACATACTTCTCACAAATCGTACTGAGAAGCGTCAGAGCACTACCAGTTTGTTGTAACAATTATTGGGAACCTAAGACCATCATTTGCTCTCAACGCTACGGATCATACGAGGAACGCTCATGTCTCTGGTAACTTGGAGGTGTAATTACAACAGCTTGTACATATAGCCCGATATTTATTTTGAAAGTGGTGATGGATGCAATCCGAAAACTACAACTAATAAGAAAATTTTAAAGTCAATTGAGATTTTAGTGGTATCACATTTACAAATTCCAGCTATTTCATTTTCATAACGTTTTGCGTGTTTAACAGTGTAATCAGAGAAAATTGTCTGTCCAAACTGTGCTAAACTGGTGACTAGTTTCTGTTTATTATGTTATGACCAGTTTAGTTTAGAAAAACTTCAGCAGATTACCTCTATAGAACAAGAATTAGGTTAAAAGCTGTCGTAACTTATCACATATAAATGATACGCAGCTGGCAGTGTCAACATTCATAACAAATTCCCACAGAGTTGTGTCAGAATCATGAATTACGAATTATAGTTATTTTGCGTCACATTAAACGCAAATTCTCGAAAATGAAATCTATATAAACACTCTGTCAATTACCTAGCGGAAGCACGGCCAGAAGTGAGTGCGGGTAGGTTGGTATGCTGTGTACCCTGCACTGTCCTCGCGGTTCTAGGCGCTTCAGTACGGAACGGCGCGACTGCTACGGTCGCACGTTCGAATCCTGCCTCGGGCATGGATGTCTGTGATGTCCTTATGTTAGTTAGGTTTAAGTAATGCTAAGTTCTAGGGAACTGATGACCTCAGATGTTAAGTCCCATAGCGCTCAGAGTCATTTGAACCAAGTGACTGATTATACAAAGCGATTGTAAAATATTTGTATGCATTACAACAGAACAGTAACAGTGATCACACAGAGCGATCTTCTGATACAGTGTACTGATGTGGCGTGTGGACAGGGGTCCTTCAGAAAGTTGGTCAGCCTTTTTGACAGAGCCTGTACAATGAATCAGAACATACTCTGTCGGCAGCTAAACTGATCGAAAGTACAACTCGCTGCGCCATAAACATATCTAGTGGTTTCGCCAAGTAACGTACAGCAGTTGTGAGATTGTGTTATACCTTTACGCAAGCCGTTAAAATGTCTGTGGGTAGCGCGCCACATTTCACACAGCCTCTGTCCTTTACTGACTTGCGTTCCGGTGGGGTGCAACCTCTCACGTTACGCACGTCGGCCCCATTAAGTTCGCTCTCGGCAGCTCGTAAGTATAAAACCCCTCCCCCTCCCCTGCCCCGGCTATCTAGACCCACATTACCGGAGTTTTGGGCTGCCAACACTCTCCGGCGGTGTCCCCTAGCGACTACTTTCGCTCACGTCAGATCGGTGCACAGGTGCTTGATGAAGTCGCCGAATAAATCCCTCCTCGCCACATCGCGACTCCTTGTTACAGCACAGGGCAGCGACGTGAGCAAACGGCGACCCGCCCAGTAAATGTTAGTGGATGCGGCGTACACATATGTGAGTAAGCAGTCGGGTCTGTTTGATCTTAGAAGTATGCTAAGTAGGAAAATCACACTAAAAGTGCCGTCTCGATAAAAATGTTGAACACGTTCATTGTTCTGCCTAACCTGTTTGAAATTAGGCAGTTAATACCAGCACAATATCGATCATACGAGGTGTGGCTAGAAAAAAACCGGACTAGTACTGGTGAAACAATAAAACGAATGCAATAAGGCTGAAAGTCGCGTGGCCTGTCACGTGACTCTCGCTCCGCCTACTGCTCGAGTTTTATCTGCCTCCTGCACTCAGTCTGCCCGTGGCGTCTGTTTTAAGTAGTTGACGTTTTGCCTGTGCGTCGGAAAATGTTGAGTGTACAGAAAGAACAGCGTGTTAACATCAAATTTTGTTTCAAACTAGGAAAATCTGCAAGTGAAACGTTTGTAATGTTACAACAAGTGTACGGCGATGATTGTTTATCGCGAACACAAGTGTTTGAGTGGTTTAATCGATTTAAAGATGGCCGCGAAGACACCAGTGATGACACTCGCACTGGCAGACCATTGTCAGCAAAAATTGATGCAAACATTGAAAAAATCGGTAAACTTGTTCGACAAGATCGCCGTTTAACAATCAGAGCAGTGTCTGAGTTAACAGGAGTTGACAAGGAAAGTGTTAGGCAGATTCTTCATGAAAGTTTCAACATGAACAAAGTGTGTTCAAAAATGGTTCCAAAGTGTCTCACAATTGAACAGAAGGAACGCCGAAGAATGATTTGTTCTGACATCCTGGAAAACATTGAAAGTGATCCCACCTTCTTACAAAATGTTACGATTTGTGGAGAAAAAAGTCATGGATCCTTCACCAAGACAATGCCCCAGCTCACAGTGCGTTGTCAGTGAAGACGTTTTTGGCAAAACACAACATTCCCATCTTAGATCATCCACCCTACTCACCTGATTTGGCCCCCTGTGACTTTTTTCTTTTCCCTAAAGTCAAGTCAGCTTTGAAAGGAACTAGATTTGAGACTGTTGAAGCAGTAAAAGAAAAAGCGACGGAAGTAATGTATGGACTTACCGAAAATGATCTGCAGCATTGCTATGAACAGTGGAAAATTCGTATGGAGCGGTGTAGAGACCGAGGAGGAGAGTACATTGAAGGAGATAACATGAAATTGTAAATAAATGTTTTTTCCAGCATCAGTCCGGTTTTTTTCTAGCCGCACCTCGTATAGCAAAAGACACACGGAATTTTAAGCAGAGATGGTGTGCCACGTTGTTCCATATTGTGGCCTTTGTTGTTTCTAATACGCACTGGGGTGACAAAAACCGTGGTGTATTTCCTAATATTGTGTCGGATCTCACTTCTCCGGCGTAGTGTAGCAGCTGGACTTGGCATGAACTCAACAAGTAGTTGAAAATTCCCTGAAGGAATGCCGCCTCTATAGCTGTCGATAATCGCGGAAATGTTGACGATGCAGGATTTTGTGCACGAACTGACCTATCGATTATGTCCCAGCAATGTTCGAAGAGACCCATGTCGGGTTATTTGGGTGGCCAACCCATTCGCTCCATCTGTCCAGAATGTTCTTCAAACCAATCGCGAACAATATTGGGCCCAATCCAAACCATGTAAACACAGTCCTGAGCTTTATGGGACCACCACCAGCTTGCTCAGTGCTTCGTTGACAACTTGGGCCCACAGCTTCGTGGGGTCTGCGCCGTACTCGAACCCTACCATCAGCTCTTAATAACTGAAATCGCGACGGTTTTCTAGCCGTCTAGGATCGAACTGACAAGGTCACGAGCCCAGGAGAGGCACTGTAGGTGATATCGCGCTGTTAGCAAAGGCACTTGCGTCGGTCGTCTGCTGCCAGAGCCCATTAATGCCAAATTTCTCCGCTCTATCCTAACGGAAACGTTCGTCGTACGTCCATCATTGATTTCTGTGGTTATTTCACTTACTGTTGCTTGTCTGTTAGCACTGACAATTTTACGCATACTCGGTTGTCTGTGGTGAGGGGTACTCTCAGCACACTCTTGACTCTATGGGTTGCGGATTATTGAATTCCCTAACGATATCCGAAATGGAGTGCCCCATGCTTCTAGCTCCAACTACCATTCCGCGTTCGAAGTCTGTTAATTCCCGTCGTACGACCACAATTACATCCAAAAACTTTTCACATGACTCACTTGTGTAGAAATGACAATGCAAGGCCCTCTTATACCTCGTTTTCGCTATAGTACCACCATCTGCATACGTACATGTCGCTATCTGTTGACCTCAATGTGGAAGGAGCAGTGAAATGAAAACGAGGTGGATGGAAAAAAGTCAGTAAACTGTTTATTATTTCAAACGTAATCGGAGTCACTGTTGATACATTTATCACAGTGGACACAAGACCTTCAGTGACTCCTCGGAAAAGTGTCTGCGGTTGCCTACGGAATCATGAGTGTACCCTGGCACCTCTTAGTCCGAAGCAAATCTACAGTCAGGACTTTTTCAAGGTTCCAAAAATATGGAAATAGAATGGGGACAGATTGGGATTGTATGAAGGACGTGTAAGGACTTGCCAGCGAAACTTTCGCAATCGTAGTCTAAACAACCTTGGGAGCCTGTGGGCCCGCCGAGATTTTTTAGAGGAAGTAGTTGACTCCTGGCTCATGCACTTTTTGGTTGCCCAAGTTATTGGATGTGTTGACTCTATGCAGAAATGCCACCACTGAATAAAGACTGTGAAATTGAACTGACCATCGCGCATTGCGTCCCCGCACAACAAAATAGCTGGAAAAATAACTTCGGTAAATGTCGATGTCTCTTCACAAGTGTGCTGAACTTGGGATTCCTTTTTGGCGGCTCACTCACAGGTAATCATTCCGCATGAATGGCCAGGATTTGTGCAGGTGCTCTCAAGGGGAACCGCTGGACCGTAGCGCATGGTGGCGGCGGTCATCTTGTACTCAGCAGGGACTGGGCAGTTCGCAGCATTAGGTAACGTCCAGGCTAAAGGTGGATATATACGAGATACTCGCCGAACTGTAAAGTTTTCCGGATAAGGTAGAAATGCGGAACAGAGCATCAAGCAGGGCCTCTTTTGAGAACATTTTTCTGCTCACGTGAGTTAACATTCCCCCCGCCCCACTCACCCGTTCCCACTTCCTCTCCTACTTTCCTTCGCACACTTTCACCCGTGCCCATGTTTCTCTCCTAAATATGATACGCACTGTGTACAAATCTTGCACTTGGGTGTCCCTGGGGCCCGCCTCGGCTTGGAGCCCCAAGCGATCGCCAATGATTGTAATACGTCCTGTACTGAAGAGTTATGACGCCGTTGGCGCTCCTATCAGCTTGATGTCCAAAGAGGAGGCTTGTGTCACTGTCCATGGTAGGAAGTGTAGGGGCAGAACAAACGCAGCATCAGTTCTCTTCTTCTTACGATGAGGGATTTCCTTTTTTTTCCCCTTGCTTTTGTGTTATTCACTTTGTTGTGGATTGGCAAGAGAGTCAACCCACTATGAGAGGAAGCCGAAAGGCACGCGTTTTAGCTCACGCAGGCTGGCGTGAGGTCTGGAACAGGTCAAGGAAATGAGACTAGCAAAAAACGTACGTAGCTGCTGGAATACTTAACTTTAATCCATAATTGGTGAACATCGCTCTTGACGGTACATGTTTTACGGCATCAATAGTAACTGGTAATGGCGCCTTGCTAGGTCGTAGCAAATGACGTAGCTGAAGGCTATGCTAACTATCGTCTCGGCAAATGAGAGCGTATTTTGTCAGTGAACCATCGCTAGCAAAGTCGGCTGTACAACTGGGGTGAGTGCTAGGAAGTCTCTCTAGACCTGCCGTGTGGCGGCGCTCGGTCTGCAATCACTGATAGTGGCGACACGCGGGTCCGACGTATACTAACGGACTGCGGCCGATTTAAAGGCTACCACCTAGCAAGTGTGGTGTCTGGCGGTGACACCACACACTTAGTCTACACTGACGGGAAAAAATGGCTGCACCAAAAAATAATTAAAGTAGAACAATGAATTTTTTGGGGATGTATTGCTCTAGGTGCTATATTTAAGTGATTAATATTGCAAGATCACATGTTAATGTAAGCGCAAGATAAGTCACTGCAAATGTTAAACGCAGGTACGTTAGTAACTGGTGTAACCGCCAGAAAGTTGAATGCAAGCATGCAAACTTGAAGGCATTGTGTTATACAGGCGTCGGACGTCAGTTTGTGAGAAGGAGTTGCGCGCCTGTTGCGCTTGATAGGGGACCGCGTGGTGTAGCTGCGCGGTCTACGGCGTCTTGTCACGAACCGCGCGGCTCCCCCAGTCGGTGGTTCGAGTCCTTCCTCGGGCGTGAGTGTGTGCGTGTCGTCCTTAGCGTAAGTTTAAGTTGGATTAAGTAGAGTGTAAGCTTAGGGGCCGATGACCTCAGCAGTTTGGTCCCATAAGTCCTTACCACAAATTTCCAAATTTGCACTTGATCGGTCGATACAGGGACGGTTAACGTTCAATGTTGATTGTAGATAACGCTGGAGATGTCATCTGAGAATGTCCCATATGACTGGATTGGAGACAGATCTGGTGATCGAGCACGCCAGAAGAACACGTAGACACTCTGCAGACCATGTTTGGTTACAAAAGCGGTATGTAGGCGACATTTATTCTGTTGGAAAATACCTCCTGGAATGCTGCCCACGAGAGGCAGCGCTATAGCTCGAATCACCAGGTTTGCAAATTTGCAGTCAGGGTGCGTGGGATAACCACGAGAGTGCTCCTGCTATCATACGAAATCGCACCACACAGCATAACTCCAGATGCAGGTCCAAAGTATCTAGCACGACTCCCTCTAACCAAAACACGGCCATCACTGGCACCGAGACGGAACCAGCTTTCAGCAGAAGACACAACAGATCTCCACCCTGCCCTGTAATGATGTAAGTAGGCTGTTCAGGTTTTTATGTTGGTAAAATCGGTGACTGCGCTGTGTGAGTCTGTGGCTGGTTGGACTCGTTGTTGGAAGTTATTTGCCAGTGTAGTGTTGGGCGGTTGGATGTGAACAGTCCGTTGTAAGAGGTCCATGACTAAGGAATTTATTGCTAGCGTACTCGCGCAGAGCCGGCCGCGGTGGTCTCGCGGTTCTAGGCGCGCAGTCCGGAACCGCGCGACTGCTACGGTCGCAGGTTCGAATCCTGCCTCGGGCATGGATGTGTGTGATGTCCTTAGGTTAGTTAGGTTTAAGTAGTTCTAAGTTCTAGGGGACTGATGACCACAGCTGTTAAGTCCCATAGTGCTCAGAGCCATTTGAAACATCTTACCAACCTTGCTGCCAGCGTGGTAGTTGACACTGTCGTCCGTGGTGATCACACCCTTATCACGTCGCATCTTTTGTAATGTCCAGGGGACCATCGTAAATGGCGGAGACTTCAGTGCAATAAAGGAAGGTGCTTGAAGGAAAGGTCACGCCACCCAACAGAACACAGCAGCTCAGTCCCAGAAACATTATGCTCTCTGCTTCACAGGGTAGTGCTACCAATGGCACAAAATTGAATGTCGACACTATCTGATTGGTAAATTAGAAGATGCAGTTGCTGCGTTTTATCAAAACTGATGCTCAGCCATTAGCTCTGAAGCAAACGTTATTTCACTCCGTTATTTTCATCGATCGATACTTTCCATCAACTCGTTCAAGAACACATGTTTTTCTGTAAGTGCTATTAGTAAAACAAAATGTATCATTGCTACTTGCTCAGACAATCATGCAATTGCTCTGTCGCACATCGAAATTTTGAAAAAAATTTGAATACGTAGGCAACAAGAGTAAAAAAACAAAGTTATCGATATCATTCTTCTGTTATATTGCGTGGAGGCCATTTGAACCATTTGAACTCGCGCAGATGTAACTTCGATGGATTGCTCACACGCTGCCTGCGATATGTAAGCTACAATAAAATCGCAGACCAGAGAGCAGTGTCGGCAGCAGCAGTAGTAGCAGTTCGCAGTCGGGCGGTTGGGTCAGGTCTCTCTTAGAGGGCAGTTGTCGAGTTGTACAGCTCACAGGGAGCACTTGTGTCCTGTATGGAACTGCAGATGCCGGTCGCGGAGAGCGATGGCGGTGCCTGAGCGATGTAGTATAAGGTAAGAGCAAAAATTACTATTTATAGCCGCGTGCATATGTAATTTGTAACAAATGATTTTGTACTATTGTTATATCAATTCCCAAGTACATGTTTTTAAAAATCTTTTAATGACAATCATTCTTATAAAGATAACTTTTGACAATCATTCATCTGAATTTAAAGATTTTACAAATTTCTGCTATCCATGGTCATACCGACTATCGTAAAGAAAAATCAGTTGTTTCTTTTTATGCATAACAAATCTAGTGGCCGGCATTGCAATGGGCTGTGCCAGAAAAATTTCTTATGGAAGCAGATATATACGCGTTATCCGGCGACTTCATTGAGGTAAGATTTTTCAGTTTATTCAGAATGACTTTTCAGGGCCATGACGCAACATTGCTGACGTCTACATTTACCAGTTTAGATTCGCAGTCAGTTAATTATTGAAAGGTTATATATGAGTCACATTTTCATTGGGAGGTTAGTCAGGTTTTTATTCCGAGGTTACGGAATTAATCTGTTAGGGAGGTTACACCGTAGCGTTGGACTGTTGGAGGTGAGCCGCCAGCAATGGTGGGTGTGAGGAGAGAGATGCGAGAGTTCTGAGATGTTAATATGAGCAGAGGACCTGGACGTGTGTCCGCCAAAAAAAGAAATTTGTTAAACTGGATGTCACGAATATATATATATATATATATATATATATATATATATATATAATGACTTTTGAGCACCATTAAGGTAAATATATTGTTTGCTCTCTATCAAAATCTTCCATTTGCTAACTATATGCCTATCAGTAGATAGTGCCTTCAGTAGTTAGAATCTTTTATTTATCACGCAGTACTGCCGCTCGCTGTGTTGCAGTAGTTCGAATAACGAAGGTTTTTGTGAGGTAAGTGATTCATGAAGGGCATAGGTTGTTAGTCAGGGCTATTCTTTTCTAGGGATTATTGAAAGTCAGATTGCGTTGCGCTAAAATATTGTGTGTCAGTTTAGAAATGATCAGAACAAGTAAAGAGAAAACAGTCTCAGTACGTTCATTTTCACTCTGGAGTTTGAAAATGAAGTAACGTAGAAGTTTTACTAGCACAGTCCTTCTTTATTTACAAAGGGGAAGTTTCAATGAGCTCACGCTTGACACCACTGAAGTCGCAAATGGCAGTGGTTTGGGGTCAGTGTCACAGGTCATCTGGTTCGGCACTTTGAAGTTACCGATTTGCAACAGTTCGTTGTGTCATTGTGGTGAGAACTGCCGCTCAAAATGCAGCTAGAGATGCAGCAAGGTGCACCAGAGGCATACGCCGAGCACGATGGTCTTCCCTCTCGGTAGTGCCACACAGCCACTCGGAGCCCTGTCTTCTTGCGACGATAGATTCTCGTGACTACCGCTGCCACCAATAATGTACAGTGGCTACATTCCTACCAAGAGTTTCTGCACTGTCGCAGAAGGAAAATCCAGCTTCTCGTAGCCCCATTATACGACCTCGTCCAAACTCAGTAACGTGTTCCTAATGCCATTCTTGGCTAAACCCAACTCATCACGTCCAATCTCTAGGGTAACTAACCCTCATGACAGCTACAGCGTGAATGTAAAGCAAACCTGATTTGGAAGCTCATAGTGACGCTAGTAACGCCACTTTTGTGCTAATGGCGCAATATTTGAATAGACATCATGTTCCACACATACAGGGTTATTACAAATGATTGAAGCGATTTCACAACTCTACAATAACTTTATTATTTGAGATATTTTCACAATGCTTTGCACACACATACAAAAACTCAAAAAGTTTTTTTAGGCATTCACAAATGTTCTATATGTGCCCCTTTAGTGATTCGGCAGACATCAAGCCGATAATCAAGTTCCTCCCACACTCGGCGCAGCATGTCCCCATCAATGAGTTCGAAAGCATTGTTGATACGAGCTCGCAGTTCTGGCACGTTTCTTGATAAAGGAGGTTTAAGCACTGAATCTTTCACATCACTATGCGTGAAACTTGCCCGCACGCGTTCAACCGTTTCTTCGCTCACTGCAGGCCGACCCGTTGATTGCCCCTTACAGAGGCATCCAGAAGCTTTAAACTGCGCATACCATCGCCGAATGGAGTTGGCAGTTGGTGGATCTTTGTTGAACTTCGTCCTGAAGTGTCGTTGCACTGTTATGACTGACTGATGTGAGTGCATTTCAAGCACGATATATGCTTTCTCGGCTCCTGTCGCCATTTTGTCTCACTGCGCTCTCGAGCGCTCTGGCGGCAGAAACCTGAAGTGCGGCTTCAGCCGAACAAAACTTTATGAGTTTTTCTACGTATCTGTAGTGTGTCGTGACCATATGTCAGTGAATGGAGCTACAGTGAATTTATGAAATCGCTTCTATCATTTGTAATAGCCCTGTATAGAAATACGCCTACAAGGGTTTTTTTTTTTTAATGTTTCGGCGCTGCTATTTTTTCCGTTATGTATCTTATATAACAGATGTAAATTTACGTGTAAATTGTTGCACATGTATATTTTCTGGTGTATGAGTGCTATGTTCAGAGGAGTTAATATATATGCAGACTAAGACAGCAGGGAAATGAAACTGTGAAACTTCATTATAGATGAGCGTCGGCTGTTTAGTTTTATGTACAGTGCTACCGGTTTCGATCAGCAGACAATTTTCAAGCCGAAATAAAGCGCAACCAGCTTGTCACTACACACTTGTGTGACAAGCTGGTTATGCTTTGCTTCAGCTTGATAATGGCATACTGATAGAAACCGATTGCACCGAGCATAAAAATAAATAGGTGGTGGGCATCTACAATGAAGTTTCACAGTTATTCGACAGCTGTAAAGTCCCACCTCATCACAAACCGAAATGAGGACTGTTGAAAGACGTGTTCGAGGAATCGAGTAATGGCGTTTATTCGTCTGGTTGATTGCACAATGCACGAGAGATTCGGAAAGTTATACGGAACTAAAAATAATTTTCGATGGGGAAGGCGGTATAAAGTGAGGGCAGACAGACGGAAGTCTATTGTCAATGGTGAAAAGGAACTGCTATAGAACGTGTGCTCACGCATTAAGAGTAACTTGGCAGTTTCAGAGGACACTTACATACAGGGCGGTCAGCCTGCGTACACCTTTTCGCGCTCCACTATTTTTTATGTACACTGGTTTACTTTGGTTAATTGTACGTTGCGAACAAATGAGATTAATTATTATTATACTGGAACTGGCTTCTTCTTAAATGAACAGTTTTGTTACTGTAACTCAATAGAACGCACAACATATCCATCTCTGCTACAACTATCGTGGAAAAATGTTCTTGAATTATTTCTGTTATCAAAAATTATGAAGTTACCGTACGCAATGCTTAAAGAGCCTCAAAACTTGCCGTGGATTTTTGTCAAAATTGATTATTAATCTGTGCCACGGCTAACACTGGAGCATGAGACTATCATTATTAAACAGAAAATGATTTTTCCATAACTTTTACCAGTACAGAATTTTTTCATAACAAGGTTTCCTTTTCAAAGATGAAAGTATTTTCACTTTGACATTTAAAGTTTACAATATTAGCAACACGCGTCCGCCTGTGAAACACAACGTAAAATCTGCTGCTTTGTACTCCGATCTCGAACTGCTGTAGGAAATAAGTTTAAATTCACTTTTTAGCTGACCGCTTATTGCGGTATGGTTGCCCTTATTATCAGATTGGAATCTGCCGCGGCAGCGGCTCGCTCCGCCTTGTCGCAGCTGTGCCCCACGAACACTACCTAAAAAGTTGAAAAGTCTTAAATAAATGGGTAAAATACCAGGCAAGCTTTCTAATAATAACATACGAATTCTCATTAAATAACTATATTTAAAACTCGAATTATAACAAGTTCACACACCTTTCGCTATAATCAGCGCCTAATGGCGTCCAGCTTACGATCTTGACAAATGAAAGCTACCTATGCGTTAAACATAGCGTCGCAGATTCCTCCTCTCTATGTGACTCCAAGATGACGAAAACGACGTTATTATTCTTACACTACTACTTATACAATGGCTGATTGTCATGAAATCTTTGAGTTTTTCTTTATTAATTCTTTTCTGTGGCGGTTTCAGAACTCGCCGACACAGATCTTATTTCACAAATCCACTACTTAATGCTTTACAAATACAAAATATAACATAATTGTTTCTATTCTATTGTTATTCAGAGTCCACAGACGAAATCAGTGCATACATATAAATAAAAGTGTAATTGCATAGCTATAAAGCATGTTTTACCAGGAAACGTTATAGCCTGTAGTCGGTTGAAAGGGAGTTGCATGGGAGGTTGTGTGGAGAAATAATTTTAAGGAAAAATGTGTCAATGTGGCAAGTCGTATATTGGTCAGACGATGCGTACCGTCGAGGATCGATGCCGTGAACACCAGAGGCACACTCGCCTGATGTATCCGAGCAAGTCGGCGGTCGCTGAACATTGTTTGTCGGAAAATCACGCCATGGAATATGACCGCACGAGGATTCTGGTACAGACGTCGAGATACTGGGACAGCGTTGTTAGAGAGGCCATCGAAATTCGCACCAATGACGACCTCATAAACCGTGACTGTGGCTATAATCTTAGCAAGGCTTGGGAACCAGCGATCGGGTTAATCAAGAGTAAATCGAGCAAACGTATAGTTGTGACGACCACGGCGGACAGAGCCATCACTCCGACGTCATCTTAGACGCCGTCGCAATCTGTTCCACCGCGCGACCGTGGCGCGGGGCGCGGACGGCGGAGGGAGCGCGCCGCGGGCGGAGGGTATTTAAATCGGCCGCCGCCGCGACCGAACCCAGTTCCCTCTGAGCAGCCATAGCGTACGGATCTCTGTGCCGGCACGTTCACAGGAGCTTAGTCCGTCAGTTCACCTGATGATGGCGACATGTATGATCGCCGAAATATTGTGCCCGTTGGACACTACAGACCGGCAGCACACCCGTGGATATTTTGACTATCAAATACGCCGGGAGAAACTCAAGAATCACAATAAAACTGGTGTTTGTGTACGTTAAATATCCATCCCGTTGAACATTGGCAAACATTTGATTTCCAAAAACTGCTATGTTACAGGAAGTCATCTGTCATCAATATTTAAAACATAGACATTTTGTTAGTTTCACGAAAGAAGAATTGTTATATTGGAGGCAGCGAAGGCAGACGTCATTCAGGTTCGCCCTGAGGTAGGAGTACCTTGTTTACCAGTGATAAATATTAATAGCAAACAGAGTAGTAAATAAAATAAACCGTGACACACATAACGTAGAAAGTAGTTATATTTCGAGTTCACACGTCAGTATAAAGAGTGCAAACTTCAATCTGGTGGGACAAGTTGTTTATTTAGAAATATTCTCGCAGGCGAAATTTAAAGAGTGCTCCTCATATTTACTTGGACATGTATTATTGCGAAATATAAATTATTATTTAAAATTTCTTCGGCAGTCTTGAATGCAATAATATTAAAAGTAGTGTAGTTATGCTGTGCGTGTGTGCCTAAACAAATTGTAAACGTGGCGCTTAAAACTGGGAGTCAGCGCTAATATGGTGGGATTAAGTTGGGAGTCAATAAGTGATTATATGTTGGGACTTATTCGTGACAGACGGTAGAGTACAGGGACCATTTCCATATCCAGCAGAAGGATCACTTTAGTGTCACTACCCTAGAAGTACACAGTGGAAGTTTCACATTACACGCTTCCTCCTGCTTAGGCAAATGAAGCTAATCAGTTAATTCTTTCCGCATCTGATATAATTTATGATCGGGCTTAAGGAGGCACTTAGAAAAAACCCCAAAATGCTTTGTTTTACCATTTTTCCGTACCAAAACTGAGCCGCGAATTCCAAGTCAGCTAAGCACAGAAAATGGCTGAAATTTTTACGATACATTCCTAAGATCCTGATATCAAACGACCCTGAAAATTTTCTTAACCTCGTTATCCGTTCCCGGGAGTCAGAGGTCCAACGTTTCCCCAGTTCTACACATTCGCACGAAAAATCCGGTGTGAGGCGAAATCTAAATAATAAGTAAGAGCAGCAAACTGTTCAAGTTTTAACGGTATATTCTCTAAGCATTTACCTAGAAGTGCCATCTTCCCGTTTTCAAAAATCTTTACCCATTATTGAGACTCACTCCAAAACATGGTTTTTGGGTAACAAAACCGGGCCGCAGTTCCAAGACGGTTATGCACGTAAATGGCTAAAATTTTTACGGTACGTTCCTATGATCCGATCTCTAACAACGTTGAAAATTTGCTTGATATCTTTATCCGTTTCCAGGGTACGGAGGTTCAAAGTTACCATACATGTGTACCCAAAATCCGATGTGAGGAGAAAACTAATTTTATTAAGTTCAGTATCGCGAAGGTATACGCTGTAAGCTGTGTCCGTTTATCATCAAAGGGTTTCTGGGAACCCAGTGTAGTAGTACTGAAGCACATGCAACATTTTTGTGCGTTTAAAATCCGTTCCGAGATGTAAAACTAGTTTTGCTTTGTTTCATTTTAGTGTATGTAAGCTACCAAAATTTTACTGACCTATTAAGTTCTTTGCCCTGCTGTATCGGTGAAAAGGACGGAACCAACGGAAAAGATGTCTATCGGAGCACAGAAAAGGATAATAGGCTGCCGTTTAAAAGACTCTGACTGAGAAGTGGTGTACCAACTGCCTCATTCTATCTTCCTTAGCATCTTAAAAACTTTTCCCGAGAAGTTTTGCATGCGAACGTATTTGCGCTCCTTGTGACATGCGAATCACATCTCATCCCCACAATCTGCCCTAACCGTAACTCGCACACACCCAATAGTCCATCGCCCATACCCACACATTCCCACTAGCCCATTCTCACTAACTCATTCAGCCCAGCTCATTGCCATTACAGCTCTGTACCTCTCTGTCATTGTCTTCTGTCTCACAGTCTCCTTCGCTCTGTCCTACTACTACTATCTCCTCTCACTGTCGCTCTCATTCTCTTGCTTTTCATACTGCAGCTATCACAGTCATTTCCTCTCACTGCTGCTGTTCGTTCTTACTGTCACTCTCTCTCTCTTCCCCTTGTCATTGTCATACACACTGTATCTAATTAATACTGGATCTCATCCACTTCCAGTTTCTCGTTCTCTGTAGTTCTCCCTCACTGACACTGTCTCCTTCACTCTTTACCTAGCACAGCACTGTTCTGTCACTGTTCCCTCTTTCTCTCACACTGCCATTGCCTCCTTCCTTCTTTCTATACAGTTACTACTGTCTACTACCATCCAGTCTTTATTGCTTTTCCGTCTATTCCCACTGTCAGTGTCTCCTCCTCTCTCACTATAAAAAAGCGCAGATACACTACTGGCCATTGAAATTGCCGCACCAAGAAGAAATGCAGATGATAAACGGGTATTCATTGGACAAATATATTATACTGGAACTGACATGTGATTACATTTTCACGCAATTTGGGTGCATAGATCCTGAGAAATCAGTACTCAGAACAACCACCTTTGGCCGTAATAACGGCCTTTATACGCCTGGGCATTGAGTCAAACAGAGCTTGGATGGCGTGTACAGGTACAGCTGCCCATGCAGCTTCAACACGATACCACAGTTCATCAAGAGTAGTGACTAGCGTATTGTGACGAGCCAGTTGCTCGGCCACCATTGACCAGACGTTTCCAATTGCTGAGAGATCTGGAGATTGTGCTAGCCAGGGCAGCAGTCGAAAATTTTCTGTACCCAGAAAGGGCCGTACAGGACCTGCAACATGCGGTCGTGCATTATCCTGCTGAAATGTAGGGTTTCGCAGAGATCGAATGAAGGGTAGAGCCACGGGTCGTAACACATCTGAAATGTAACGTCCACTGTTCAAAGTGCCGTCCGTGCGAACAAGAGGTGACCGAGACGTGTATCCAATGGCACCCTAAACCACCAAGCCGGATGATACGCCAGTATGGCGATGACGAATACACGCTTCCAATGTGCGTTCACCTCCATGTCTCCAAACACGGATGCGACCATCATGATGCTGTAAACAGAACCTGGATCCATCCGAAAAAAGACGTTTTGCCATTCGTCGTTGAGTACACCTTAGCAGGCGCTCCTGTCTGTGATTCAGCGTCAAAGGTAACCGCAGCCTTGATCTCCGAGCTGATAGTCCCTGCTGCTGCAAACGTCGTCGAACTGTTCGTGCAGATGGTTGTTGTCTTGCAAACGTCCCCACCTGTTGACTCAGGGACCGAGACGTGACTGCACGATCCGTTACAGCCATGCGGATAAGATGCCTTTCATCTCTACTGCGAAGCCGTTGGGATCCAGCACGGTGTTCCGTATTACCCTCCTGAACCCACCGATTCCATACTCTGCTAGAGTCATTGGATCTCGACCAACGCGAGCAGCAATGTCGCCATACGATAAACCGCAATCGCGAAAGGCTACAATCCGACCTTTATCACAGTCGGAAACGTGGTGGTACGCATTTCTCCTCCTTACACGAGGCATCACAACAACGTTTCACCAGGCAACGCCGGTCAACTGCTGTTTGTGTGTGAGAAATCGGTTGGAAACTTTCCTCACGTCAGCACGTTGTAGGTGTCACCACCGGCGCAAACCTTGTGTGAATGCTCTGAAAAGCTAATCATTTGCATATCACAGCATCTTCTTCCTGTCGGTTAAATTTCGCGTCTGTAGCACGTCATCGTCGTAGTGTAGCAATTTTAATGTCCAGTGTTGTATATTCTCAAGCCAAAATTTTTGGGAAGACGTGTAAAGGTTAGAATGAGGCAACCAGGTACCCTACTTCTCAGTCAGTCTTTTAGGAAGTTGGTCGAGTGAAGAGTGGGGGGAGTGACCTTATAAAGTGCTGGGTGCTAATGAAACATCATTCAATTTACAATCATTAACTGGCGAGAGAATCACTCCGTAGACTTCCAGGCGCTGCCTAGCTGCACCGGCAAAGGGTCCTCGCTGCTTGAAAGCACGAGGTGGTACGTCAGGGTGTCCAGTGAGGGACTTGCTGAGTAGAGATTATACCTTACCCGTAGTCAGTGCTGTGGCCCCGTAGTAGGAGGATGCGGCGGCCGTGCGTCCCCGCAAGTTGGCTTGGCTGTGTCGTCGAGGAGAGCCTCAGCGCTCTCGATGACCGAAACTCGCTTAGGCTCTGCCCGAGAAGCCTGCATACCCCTGTAGTTGGTTGTCGATATCGGGTGAAGGTAGGAGACCCAGCAGCATCACGAAGGAGAGCCCGAGTGGCGGTCCCAGCACACAGCCGGTAAGGTGGTACTTCCACAGCGCCAGCAGTGGGGCACAGGCACCCAGCGTCCCAGCTTGCAGATGGGCAGAGCAGTTTTCCATCCACTGAAATTCGGTCTAGCCACCGTCCTCAGTCACCACTGCAACCGGCAGGACTGGGGCTTCCGGAACAGAAATCCCCTCCTCTGCCGGATGTCAGGCGAACGGGCAGGCCAGGTAAGGAGTTGTACCCGTCGTTCTTGGAAGAAGGCTTGCACATTCCTCGCCACATGCAGCTGGGCGTTGTCCTGCAAGAGAGGCTGCACAACCTCCCTGACACAGCGGTAGCTGCTCAGATTGTCCTCGAGATGTAGGAGGCGATATCCTGTGTTCTAGGCAATTGCGCCCAAACCATCAGAGTTGGCGTTTGTCTACTACGCAGCTCAACAATACAGTCTGCCCGATTGTGTTCACCACGGCGGCGTCGAAAGCATATGTAGCCATCACTGTAGGGCAAGTTGTAATGGGACAAGTCAGAAAACACTACATTTTACCACTCAGCAAGCCAGTGTCGGTTTTCGGGCACCCATTGCGCCTGCGAAGTTGGTGTGTATTTGTCAATGGACGCCAAAGCAATGGCTTGCGTGCCACCAGTCCATCCGTCGGAAGACGGCGTCGAACCATCGACACAGACATGCCCACACTTGTCTCAGGGATCCAACGTCGCGCCAACACTGTGGACGAAGCTGGTTTGTGCGTTACTAACAAGCGGACAAAATGGCTGTTATTTCACGCTGTGCTCACATTGTATCGTTCAGTATCCTCGTCTCTCCACTAGTTCCACAGGCACGCCAATGTTGAAGCAGCCTGCCCTGAACGACTCGCAGCTTCTCGGAGCACACTTGCTTCCCGGAGAACAATCAATCTGCCACGTTCGAAAGCACGCAAATGCCGATATTCCACCCTTTGGTGTCGACGAGGGATAGCGGCACTTGGTTACACCTTTCCACTTCGTATGACGGCTCCGCACCGACTCAGCATTGCAGAACACTGACCTGTCTGGTTACACAAAAGAGGGCACTGTTGGCCCTACGTGCACGTTACATCTCTGCCATTTAAGTTCAAATGTCTCTGAGCACTATGGGACTTAAAATCTGAGGTCATCAGTCCCCTAGACTTAGAACTACTTAAACCTAACTAACCTAAGGACATGACACACATCCATGCTCGAGGCAGGATTCGAACCTGCGACCGTAGCATCAGCGCGGTTCTGGACTGAGGCGCCTAGAACCGCTCGGCCACAATGGCCGGCCCCATTTAAGTCACTTATTATCGTTCCACTGTTCTACACCTCCTCTTATCGTTGCGTCTTGCAAACCATTGCTTGTGAGTGTTTCACTTTTTTCCAAACAGTAATGCATACACAGAATCGTTCCTCTGACATTTTCCTTGACAGCCGTGATATAACTTCTGCGATGGGCACAGTACAGTGTAACATCGCTCAAAGAGACTTCGGACCACTGGAACATGCGAGGACACTTTCCATACCTTCAGATCTCCGTTAATAGGCAGCTGTATGGTTCAGAGGCGAACGGACTCCAGAAATCTAGTAATATTGGCTGGTTCTCATTGGTTATTGAGTGAAAACATCAAGCAGTGTTCCGCGAAAATACTGCTTTCTCGATCGTGCTGATTGCTGGAGATGTGGCCTTTATTGTTTTCAGTTGATTCATTTGTTTTTAAGAAATGTAAGGTTCAACTTAGCAAATACGGGAGCAGTCCGTTCCAAAGGCTACTACACACAATTTAGAATAATTTTTCACACCATTTTATGTGTGTGTGTGTGTGTGTGTGTGTGTGTGTGTGTGTGTGTGTGTGTGTGTGAAATCTTATGGGACTTAACTGCTAAGGTCATCAGTCCCTAAGCTTACACACTTCTTAACCTAAATTATCCTAAGGACAAACACACACACCCATGCCCGAGGGAGGACTCGAACCTCCGCCGAGACCAGCCGCATAGTCCATGACTGCAGCGCCCTAGACCGCTCGGCTAATCCCGCGCGGCGACCGTTTTATGTACATAAGGATAGGCAAGGATGAGTTTTCGTCCCACGTCTTGTGACCTTCATGATTCGGATGTGTTGTATTCACCAAATAAGTTTGGTGTCCAACATGAAGGCAACAAGAAGCGAGCCCCCTGAAACGGAGAGGTGCGTGTACTCATGCAGCAACTGCCTCCTCACTTGGTAAAGTAGACTTCAACAAATATAATGTTGGCAATACAGAGAGAATTAACTAGCAAACATCTTCAAAACAATTTGTATGAAAATACTCTGGTTTAGTGTGATAATTATGATCATTATAGCACAGACGTTAAAGTTCCGAACTATCTCTAAACCTGGGTCAATATACATAGTTTTATTTGTAGGTAACCTACACTATGGAAAGTATCCGGACACCTAGCTGAAAAGAACTTACAAGTTGGTGGCGCCCTCCAACGGTAATGCTGGAATTCGACATGGTGTTGGCCAACCCTCAGCCTTGAAGAAAGCTTCCACTCTCGCAGGCATACGTTCAATCAGGTGCTGGAAGGTTTCTTGGGGAATGGCACACCATTCTTCACGGAGCGCTGCACTGGGGAGAGGTATCGATGTCGGTCGGTGAGGCCTGGCACGAAGTCGGCGTTCCAAAACCTCCTGAAGGTGTTTTATAGGATTCAGGCCAGGACTCTGTGCAGGCCAGTCCATTGCAGGGATGTTATTGTCCTGTCACCACTCCGCCACAGGCAGTGCATTATGGACAAGTGCTCGATCGTGTTGAAAGATGTAGTCGCCATCCCCGAACTGTTCTTCAACATTGGGAAACAAGAATGTGCTTAAAACGTCAGTGTAGGGCTGTGCTGTGATAGTGCCACGCAAAACAACAAGGGTTGCAAGCCCCCTAGATGAAAAACACGACCACACCATAACACAATTGCCTCCGAATTTTACTGTTGGCACTATGACACTACGACGCTGTCGGATAACGTTCACTGGGCATTCGCCATACCCACACCCTGCCATCGGATCGCCACATTGTGTACCGTGATTCGTCACTCCACATAGCGTTTTTCCACTGTTTAATCGTCCAATGTTAACGCTCGTTACATCAAGCGAGGCGTCGTTTGACATTTACCTTCGTGATGTGAGGCTTATGAGCAGCCGCTCGATCATGAAATCCATGTCCTATCACCTCCGGACTAACTGTCACAGTACTTGCAGTGGATCCTGATGCAGTTTGGAATTCCTGTGTGATGGTCTGGATACATGTCTGCCTATTACACATTACGGCCCTCTTCAACTGTCGGCGGTCTTTGTCAGTCAACAGACGAGGTCGGCCTGTACATTTTTGTGCTGTACGGGGCCCTGCACGTTTCCACTTAACTGCCCCATCGGAAACAGTGGACCTAGCGATGTTTAGGAGTGTGTAAATCTCGCGTACATACCTATGACACAAGTGACACCCAATCACCTAACGACGTTCGAAGTCCGTGAGTTCCGCTGAGCGCCCGATTCTGCTCTCTCACCATGTCTAATGACTAATGCGGTCGCTGATATGGAGTACCTGGCAGTAGGTGGCAGCACAATGCACCTAATATGAAAAACGTGTGTTTTTGGGGGTGTCCAGATGCTTTTGATGACATAGTGTATCCAACGGCTTCGAGGGGGAACAAATACTTGATTTTCAATATTTCGCGTAATTATTGACCGAATTTTAAAATTTAAAACGCTTTTATAATTTAATCATGAAGCTGTATAATGTTACGTTAAACGTTGAACAAAATGAGACAAATATTTCAGTTATTACAGTTAAAGAGTGTGTGTTTGTGTCGAGTCAACGTAACTGACGGCGTGCGAATGTATCGATTTCATCCATCCAATATTTGACAATGAAAGCACTTGGCGACTTTCACAAACTTTAGACATAATGTCAATTGTTTTCGAAGCTGTTCCTCGTTGACATCCTCCACAAAATGATAAAACGAAACAAGTTTATTGCTTACTACGTTTTCGGTGTTCAAGCAGTAAACCGGCAGCATCAGAAATGGCTTTTTAATGTATTATCACTTTACTACTAACTCTATTGGCGACACAGTTTACAGACAGTATCCTCATACAGCACTAGATGTACCTGCAAAATTATGTCAGTGTTCAAACGTAGACCAGGAGAGGTGACGTCAGAAACATTGAGATGCGTCCTAAACCAGCTTTTCCTTAAAATGGAGAGTCTGTTACTCAGTGTATCTTCTTCCATTGTTTCATAATAAGTGCACTTGGTGTCTTCTAACAAAGTTGAAGCATAATTACAAATATTTGGTGAACCTTTTCTAGCTATGAACTCATTTATAACAGACGTTTGAAGCTCTTTTGTACATGGTACTTCGGTTGGTTAAGGAATCGCCAGCTTACCAGTGACTAATCGGGCAATAGTTCCAGTCTGTCGCTTACCGGTGACTAATCGGGCAATAGTTCCAGTCTGTCGCTGAGTAAGTGTGGAAAGAGTATGTAGAGGGTCTGTACAAGGGCGATGTACTTGAGGACAATATTATGGAAATGGAAGAGCATGTAGATGAAGATGAAATGGGAGATACGATACTGCGTGAAAAGTTTGACATAGCACTGAAAGACCTGAGTCGAAACAAGGCCCCGGGAGTGGACAACATTGCATTAGAATTACTGACAACCTTGGGAGAGCCAGTCCTGACAAAACTCTACCATCTGGTGAGCAAGATGTATGAGACAGGCGAAATACCCTCAGACTTTAAGCAGCATATAACAATTCCGATCCCAAAGAAAGCAGGTCCTTACAAATGTGAAAATTACCGAACTATCAGTTTAATAACTCACAGATGCAAAATACTAACACGAATTCTTTACAGACGAATGGAAAATCTGGAAGGAGCAGTCCTCGGGGAAGATCAGTTTGGATTCCGTAGAAATACTGGAACACGTGAGGCAATACTGACCTTACGACTTATCTTAGAAGAAAGATTATGGAAAGGCAAACCTACGTTTCTAGCATTTGTAGACTTAGAGAAAGCTTTTGGCAATGTTGACTGGAATACTCTCTTACAAATTCTAAAGGTGGCAGGGGTAAAATGCAAGGAGCGAAAGGCTATCTACAATTTGTACAGAAACCAGATGGCAGTTATAAGAGTCGAGGGGCACAAATGGGAAGCAGTGGTTGGGACGGGAGTGAGACAGGGTTGTAGCCTCTCCCCGATGCTATTCAATCTGTATATTGAGCAAGTAATAAAGGAAACAATAGGAAAATTCGGAGTAGGTATTAAAATCCATGGAGAAGAAATAAAAACTTTGAGGTTCGCCGATGACATTGTAATTCAGTCAGAGACAGCAAAGGACTTGGAAGAGCAATTTAACGGAATGGACAATGTCTTGAAAGGAGGATATAAGATGAACATCAACAAAAGCAAAACAAGGATAATGGAATGTTAGCGAATTAAATCGGATGATGCTGAGGGAATTAGATTAGGAAATGAGATACTTAAAGTAGTAAAGGAGTTTTGCTAATTGGGGAGCAAAATAACTGATGATGGTCGAAGTAGATAAGATATAAAATGTAGACTGGCAATGGCAAGGAAAGCGTTTCTGAAGAAGAGAAATTTGTTAACATCGAGTATAGATTTAAGTGTCAGGAAGTCGTTTCTGAAAGTATTTGTGTGGAGTGTAGCCACGTATGGAAATGAAAGATGGATGATAAATAGTTTGGACAAGAAAAGAATAGAAGCTTTCGAAATGTGGTGCTACAGAAGAATGCTGAAGATTAGATGGGTAGATCACGTAACTAATGAGGAGGTATTGAATAGAATTGGGGAGAAGTGGAGTTTGTGGCACAACTTGACAAGAAGAAGAGATCGGTTGGTGGGACATGTTCTGAGACATCGACGGATCACCAATTTAGTATTGGAGGGCAGAGTGGAGGGTAAAAATCGTAGAGGGAGACCAAGAGATGAATACACTAAGCAGATTCAGAAGGATGTAGGTTGCAGTAGGTACTGGGAGATGAAGAACCTTGCACAGGATAGAGTTGCTTGGAGAGCTGCATCAAACCAGTCTCAGGACTGAAGACCACAACAACAACAACAAATGTTCTACGGTAATACGTGCTGGCAACTGGTGCCAACTGCAACTGTGTGACTGCGACGACTGGGCGAGTGAAGCTGTCCGTCTGTTCAGCCCCGCGGCCGGCGGACGAATGTTCATTTGTAAACTTGTGCCCTCTGTGACGTCAGGGTAGAATTACGGCGGATGGTTATGACTCACAGCGCAAGCATAATATGATGGCGAACACGGCATGATGTGGGAGAAGAGCTCCGGTGCAGTATAAATGAAAGGCCAAAACTCACATCAAGAACTGTCTCATATCAAAATGCTTCGTCTACCTCACTAAGATTTTACGGTTACACGCAGTGTACGGTGCGAATGTATATGCGGTATGTGAGATCTCTGTTATAGTTAGATAAGCAGTGAATATGGCAGTATGTCACGAGTTAATTGAATTAGGAATTGGCTGAGGTCATATCGGAGAATACACAACAATTCGGGTTTCGCAGGTAACTAGTGTGCAGAATGGATTTATATTATCTCGAAAACAATGTTTCCTCACGCTTTAACTGGCGCTCAGAGCGGCAAACAGACGACACTTAACCTCTACAGAGCTATACGTGTTTGTTTTTTTTTAAGTACAGAATGTCCATAAGTAAAGAGGTAGTTTCAAAACGCTGTAGATAAATCTCCATCGCTCAGAACGACGTAAAATTTGAGCAGAATATTATTCACGCAAATGGAAACGACACAAAAAAATGAAAATTTGACCAATAGAAGGGGCTGTAAGCGTCAGAATATGCACACCAATAAACGCGCACACAGCTCTTCCTCAGTTTGGTCCGAAATGCCGAATATGAATGTCTCCATGAAGGATCGGGTGCTGCTAGGGATGCTCTTCTACAAAAATAGTGACTGTGCACCAGTAGCCCTGCAGTAGTTCCGGACGCTCGAGGGTATGAAAAAAAAAGGCATTCGGTCGAGGTGTGCGAAAGATCTACAGAAAATTATTACAGCTTTCTAAAAGACAGGTTCTTTTGAAGTGCAATGTGGCAAAGGAAGGAAAGCAGTTGATCCGGCGTCTTTCGATGTGGCCGCAACATTGTCGGAGGGGTTGAGCGGTGGTGTGCAAAGCTGCAATGCACTGGGATTGCCCAAAGTTTGGACATCCCTGCGAGCACGATGCATAAAACCCTACGAAGTCTTTTGTTCAGAAATCAATAAATACAATTGAAATAACCATTACAATAAAAGTTTAACAATTTCATGTTTCAAGAAACTCATTTTATCTATAAAAGCAGCATTCAGGCAAGTACACCTTTACTTGTATTTAAAACAATTCAGTGCCTTAACAGTTTAACGTGGCTAGATAAAGTACTGAATAGTTTGATGCTAAGGAGCAGAATACCATCCTGAAACAGTGTTGTTCTTGTTTTTGTACGTGTATACCTTCCTTTTCTCCTGTCATGCAGTTATGTACAGTGTGATTCTGATAAATTTGTGATGTTTTTGGATCGCATTTTCCAAAACATGAGAGGTAAGATGCATATATTTTTAAAAATATGGCCTGCATGATTTTTCTTGGCCTACGCCTTCCATTCCATTTGTTCAAAATGGTTCAAATGGATCTGAGCAAAGGACTTAACATCTGAGGACTTAACATCTGAGGTCATCAGTCCCCTAGAACTTAGAACTACTTAAACCTAACTAACCTAAGAACGTGGCACACATCCATGCCCGAGGCAGGATTCGAACCTGCGACCGTAGCGGTCGCGCAGTTCCAGACTGAAGGGCCTAGAACCACTCGGCCACCGCGGCCGGCCATTCCATTTGTTACTCGCTTTTGTAACCTGAAAGATTTTAGCCTACCACCAGTACATCACAAAACAGTTCATCATATATAATAATGGACTGGACATAGCCGAAATACACACATCGAGTGTGTCACTTCTGGTACAGTTTTTAATATTCTCGTCATGTAACAGGCTGTTATTATTTATGTTTATTTTATCTGCGTGTGTGTTGCATTGAAGATTCTACTCTATGCAAGGCCCCAGAAACGTTGTACAATCTAACTTCATGATTGTTTGATTACACAGTTCAGTGGGAGAGTTCTGTTCAGATGTGTTGTTAATAATGAGTCGCTCCTCCACAAGTCCTTAAAACTGCGGTAACATATTTAGAAGTTGTCGAAATTGCCTGGAGAAACGAGATCCACGTATATTGCAGTAATACCTATAACTGTTGAAGTGTAGTTGGTGCCAGGTTTATCGAGAGTACATGTATACACATAGAATCTCATGAATACTTGACTGAGTTGAGATATAGTGATGTGGGAGTCGTTAAGTCACTGGAGGAGGAGGAGATTAGTGTTCGTCCCGTCGACAACGAGATCATTAGAGATGCAGCAGAAGCTCGGATTAGGGAAGGATGGGGAAAGAAACCGGCCGTGCCCTTTCAAGGGAGCCATCCTGGAATTTAGCTGAAGCGGTTTAGGGAAATCTTGAAAAACATAAATCAGGATGGCCAGACGCGGGTGTGAACCGTCATCCTCTCGAATGCGACTCCAGTGTGCTAACCACTGCACCACCTCGCTCGGTGTACATTCGTTGGAGCGTCCCATCAAGCCACCTACTTGCAACGAAAGACCTGAAACTTTGCACTGTCCATTTGATACACAGGTCTCCAACAGGATACTCTAACATCAGGAAGAGATGCAAGTGGCCATAAATAATGTCTTCATAACGTTAAACGGTCAGTTGTCCCTGCAGTGGGATGATAGGACCCAATTGCGACCGCTTGAACACCCCTAGGCCCTTAATGAGTCGTCTCCTTGATGGACGTAAACTTGATAAAAAAAAAAAGTTCAAATGTGTGTGAAATCTTATGGGACTTAACTACTAAGGTCATCAGTCTCTAAGCTTACACACTACTTAACCTAAATTATCCTAAGGACAAACACACACACCCATGCCCGAGGGAGGACTCGAACCTCCACCGGGACCAGCCGCACAGCCCATGACTGCAGCGCCCTGCACAGCTTGGCTAATCCCGCGCGGCAAACTTGTTAAAAGGCAGGATCCATAGCTACATGGGGCATACGTCCATCAGCTCAACTGAAACTGGAAGTCATCGTTCCCCGCCACAAGCACTACTGTTCCACCATCCAATGACGATGTTCGCGGCCCCATTCGAGTCGCTGAAGTTTGTATCAAGATGTCTGTATCAAGGAGTCAACAAAAGGACACAAGTCACTCCTCGAAACCAGAAGCGTATGCTGCGTACTTAAGCCAGCAGGGTCCTGGTAAAGTGAGTTCTTGACATCCCGTGTCTCCTGTCTCCAACCAATGTAGGAGAAATCCATTACAAACTGAGGTGTCTAAGGAGTTACAACGTAGAGTTAAGTTATTTAAAATGCTATGTGATAGGAAACTAAATATTACTACGAAAACGATGTCTAAAGATTTGTAGGAGACCGAAATGAAGAATGACAATGAAAAGAGGTTTCCAAATACAGAGTGAAAAAGAGTTTGGGAAAATATACATCCCCAGATAAATTCAAGTAAATTTCAATCGTCCTGAGACAAGGTCATAAATAACGCTATATACACAAATGAAAGGTTTTCCCGGATTAGACTTGGTGAAACAGACAAATGTTATTAATGCTTACTAAACGATAGTACACTCCACAGATTCAAATGGGCAGTCATATAAACAATTGGAAATGGATAAGGAGAAATATAGCACTCTTAAGAAGAACATCTGAATCCAAGATTTTTCTCCCAAAGAACAAAACCAGCACATTAATGTGTCCAGTCAGATATTAAGTGACAGATAAATTTTACAGGAAACTCTTGAAACTTGATTACATTAGAACAAGTTATTAATTTTCTACCGGTTCCCGTAGACGACCATCAGCTGCCACATGAATCAACATTAAAAAAGCAGTAATGAAAAACCTCATTGTACAAAAGTTGATTGAGGTTTTGTTGTCATTTCTGTTTTTTAAATGTAATCGGAGCACTGAACACAACGTTTTTCAGATAACCCTACAGCCAGAAGTCGCATGGATTAAGATCAGGTGATCTGGACGGCCAGGCTGCGAGGAAATGACGGCTGAAAATTCTAGAATTTCCGAAATGCCTCTGCAGCAGCCGCTTCAGTAGGGGCGCCATCTTGCACAAAAATGAATCTACCTACACATCGACGCTGTTGAAGGGTGGGTATGACGCGGGTGCGCAATAGACTGTCACAGCGTTTACCAGTGACGGTACAGGTAGCAGGAGCCGCCCGACTCCTCTCCTCTCCTACGATAAACTTTGCAGTCAACCCGCACCACACAGCCATCTTTGCAGAATGAAGTGGTACCGGTTGATGTGCGATTGGATTTTCCTTTGCCCATATTCTGTAATTCTCCGTATTGACATGTCCTTGGAGATGGAGATGGGTTTCTTCTGTCCACAGAACGTTCCACGCCCATTCATTGTCTTGCTGGCAGGTCAACAAGAAACAACTCCTGCACATGGATGATTTTGTGAGGAGAGGGAGGCGATGGGCAGTGGGAGTGGCTGGAGGAGACAGACAAAGAGATAGTGGGAAATGGACAGAGAGAGGAGGAGGAGAAGATGAACAGAGATGAGGTAAAGAAGGAGGTGGGTAGAGAGAAACCGGCCGGAGTGGCCGGGTGGTTCTAGGACCGCGTGACCGCTACGGTCGCAGGTTCGAATCCTGCCGTGGGCATGGATGTGTGTGCTGTCCTCAGGTTAGTTAGGTCTAAGTAGTTCTAAGTTCTAGGGGACTGATGACCTCAGAAGTTAAGTCCCATAGTGTTCAGAGCCATTTTAACTATTTTTGACAGAGAGAAGGTGATGAACAGGCACAGGGGAGGAGGGGGAAGTGTAGGAGGCGGGTGTAACATAGAGAGGGGTACTGAGTAGGTGGAAAAGGAAGAGACTAAAAGGAAGTAGGTTTAAGTATAGTCGATGTACTACCCCTAGCCATGGGAATGGGAATCAGAAGGTTGTCAGACGAAAACTTTCTGAAAAGGCCTGTTACTTGATTTGGAATGTAGCGCAGTTTGCCTATTGTGCCGCTAAACATGTTAACCAGGCCTCCAGAATGAGGCAATATCTTTCTCAGCGAGCTTAGGAAGTAAAGATCATGCCACATGGCTGAATATACATATAATTCGAATTTTCTCTCTGGAGTCGTACAGTGTAAAACAGTAGAGAATCTGACATGTATGTATGCAATAAAATGTGATGTACACCTACGTGGGGGATGCCTAGCGTGAAACGCTAATTTTGATATACAGGGTGTAAATTTTAAGTTGACAAACCAGAATAACTCGAAAAATATGCTTCACACGAAAAAATATGAATAATCCAAAGGTCATTATTTTCGAGGGGGACATCTGCTGGTGCTAAAATTAGCCCACCACCCCAGCCCCCTTGGGGTGGGACGGGAGGCAACTTAAAAATTTCAAATGGGAACACCCATTTTTTTATTGCAGAATTAGATTCTACGTACAAAACTTCGTACATTTCGTCTGAAACAATTGTTTTGATTGTTGGTAGTTGGCGCTGTAATTCAAGAAAATCCATGTTCTGATTTTTGCGTGGAAAATGGTTACGGTGTCAGTTAGTTTTTTGGTTAATGAGTTCACTCGTTAGTAAGTAGGATGTTTGGTTAGCTAGTTAGCTAGTCGGATGATTTGCTTCATAATTAAAAGTTGTGTGGCCTCATGACCACGAAACAAACAAAAGTTATCCGAAACTTCGGAACAAATTAATATTTGGCTCAACATTTGTAAAACTCTAATACCTCTGTCTCAAACCCCACCCTATGGGGAGAGGGGGAGAGTTTTAGTTTTAGCGAATCAAAATTTACGAAGTAAATAAGTATTTTTTTATTTATCCGTAACCATTTTCCATCCGAAAATGAGAACACGGATTTTTGAATTACAGCGCCACCTACCAAGAATGAAACCAAATGTTTCAGGCAAAATGTATGTAGTTTTTTTATGTAGAACCTGGTTCTGCAATAAAAAATGGGGATTCCCATTTGAAATTTTAAAGTTGCCTCGCGCCCCCCTTAGGGGGCTGGGGTGGCGGGCTAATTTCAGCACCAGCAGATGTCCCCCTCAAAAATAATCAACTTTAGATTCTGGACATTTTTTCGTGTGAAGCTTATTTTTCGAGGTATTCTGGTTTGTCGACTTAAAGTTTACACCCTGTATATAAAATGCCTCGCAGCATAGTATATCCTGTAAACAACAAATGATGGAAAGAGACAAATTAATAAAGATAAAATGAGTCTCCCAAATGCAAAACCCACCAACTTCAGCGAAATTGTGATAATCGTGAAAAACTCGTCCCATTCAAACTATTAAAGTTAAAGACTTCATTCCTTTTTTTTTAAATAAGTAAAAAAACAATTAACTACTAATGGCTGAAATCTGCGATTACGTTTTATATGTCAAAATCTTAAGTGAATTATTGACTTAGCGATTTTTGCACCTAATTTGTGCAGTTAGCGGGTTTTGCAAACGTATCTATCCGATTACGAAACAAACATTCGGTTGCAAAACCCGCTATTCGGTGATATGTTGGGAACGACAGAAGGATGGAAATTAAGTATTGCGAATATAAATAGAATACGTTTTATTTCAAAGAGAAGTCTGAAAATTCTACGAAATTGCCATACAAAAATCGATGGTGACATTATTTTACCAGGAAAAACTGACTTATTTAACGTCAAAAAGAGAACAGAAGTGAATGTTCAGCGTTAGGTTTTTTTAAAAAAATACACCATCGTGCTTTCGAGATCACAAGATAAAGTAGAAAATAAAATACGTTCACGAATGCATCTTAGTAAAACATCGATAAAATTTTAGAAAATGATAAAATTGGCGGAAAGTTGCATCTTACTTAAAACAGCAACAGAAAATTATAGAACATGAAACTGGCAGAAAATTGCATTTGAGTGACATCGACCTCGACACTGTCCACCAACTCAAAATCGCTTCCGGCTCCTTCCTCGTTCTGAGTGTTGGCAACGGCAGGAGTGACTCCACGAGTGCTTTCCTACACATATAACACCTCGGCGTAGAATTTGAGTTTGTCGTTGGTCAACCAGTCTTCACGAGAGTGGAGCTCCAAAAGCGTTTTCACGTCTCCGAGTTTAGCTTCTGAAAGTTCTACACTTGCTGTGGTTCGTGTTGTGCCATTTTCTTTGCTGAATTTTTTCCCCCTCCTCAGGATACTCTTCCCCTCTCCAGCTTCAAAATTGTAGAAGGACTCTGCACGAACTAGACTAAATCTTCTTGTTGGTTCTTTTCGTGAAAACGGCTTTTTTGTATTTTTCAATCTGGAGATGCCAGATTCCAGACACTTTCACTAAGCCCTCCGTGTATGTAATAACAATTAGTGCCAACGCAGTCTTCATCGCATAACATTGCTTTAAATATATTTTTCATGTTATTAGCTTTTTGTTTTGAAAACATTTCTTTCCCACTGATGAAGGGGATCGATTTCTTGCAGAATTTCTACTATTTCAGTTACTTCCACTTCGTTTGTGCCAACTTCTGCATTTAAACAGTCCTCAAAGAGCACTCATATTCTTCAAAAAACTGACGTAAATACGTCAACTCACACGATGGTGATCAGCTGAACTGTGATTATCGGCTATATTTCAACAATGCATCGTCAGCGAGAGCTTCACTGTTGCGTACGCATTTGCTACAGTTTTTCTAATCCTAAGTTTCAACGTGTAGACTGGTGAGTCTGATCTCAGTTGGCATGCTTTGCATCTGGACATGGCACGAGGACCGCCATGCCTGTTGAACTTGGCGGGTTTTGCTAACGGTGGACATTTGGCAGGCTTTGTCCCGAAGACAACGTGCAGTTAGCGGCTTTTGCAACCGAACACGATTTTCTACAGCCATTTTCAACGGATTAGAGCATCCCATAAGCTATTCCATCGTCTAGGCACCGAAAAAATCTATACGGCAGTCTGCTCAAATCAAAATCGATAAAAATGCATTTAGAGGCTTTTGCATCTGGGCTACACAAATAAATTACTATCTAGTCCATTCCTGCGACTTTGTCCTCTCATCTACATCTACATCTATACTCCCCAAGCCACCTGACGGTTTGTGGCGGAGGGTACTTTGAGTACCTCTATCGGTTCTCCCTTCTATTCCAGTCTCGTATTGTTCGCGGAAAGAAAGATTGTCGGTTTGTCTCTCTGTGGGCTCTAATCTCTCTGATTTTATCCTCATGGTCTCTTCGCGAGATATATGTAGGAGGGAGCAATATACTGCTTGACACCTCGTTTAAGGTATGATCTTGAGACTTCAACAAAAGCCCGTACCGAGCTACTGAGCGTCTCGCCTGCAGAGTCTTCCACTGGAGTTTATCTGTCATCTCCGTAACACTTTCGCGATTACTAAATGATCCTGTAACGAAGCGCGCTGCTCTCCGTTGGATCTTCTCTATCTCTTCTATCAACCCTATCTGGTACGGATCGCACACTGGTGAGCAATATTCAAGCACTGGGCGAACAAGTGTACTGCAAACTACTTCCTTTGTTTTCGGATTGCATTTCCTTAGGATTCTTCCAATGAATCTCATTCTGGCATCTGCTTTACCGACTTCATATGATCATTCCATTTTAAGACACTCCTAATGGCTACTCCCAGATAATTTATGGAATTAACTGCTTCCAGTTGCTGACCTGCTATATTGTAGCTAAATGATAAAGGCTCTTTCTTTCGGTGTATTCGCAGCACATTACACTTGTCTACATTGAGATTCATTTGCCATTGCCTGCACTATGCGTCAATTCGTTGCAGATCCTCCTGCGTTTCAGTACAATTTTCCATTGTTACAACCTCTCGATATACCACAGCATCATCCGCAAAAAGCCTCAGTGAACTTCCGATGTTATCCACGAGGTCATTTACGTATATTGTGAATAGCAACGGTCCTACGACACTCCCCTGCGGCACACCTGAAATCACTCTTACTTCGTAAGACTTCTCTCCATTGAGAATGACATGCTGCGTTCTGTTATCTAGGAACTCTTCAATCCTATCACACAATTGGTCTGATAGTCCATATGCTCTTACTTTGTTCATTAAACGACTGTGGGGAACTGTATTGAACGCCTTGCGGAAGTCAAGAAACACGGCATCCACCTGGGAACCCGTGTCTATGGCCCTCTGAGTTTCGTGGACGAATAGTGCTAGCTGAGTTTCACACGATCGTCTTTTTCGAAACCCGTGCAGATTCCTACAGAGTAGATTTTTAGTCTCCAGAAAAGTCATTATACTCGAACATAATACGTGTTCCAAAATTGTACAACTAATCTCACAAGGAGACGGCACGACCGTGGGGTCCGGGATTTGTCCGAAATTTTGTGTGGTGAAAGAGGACCCCTAACACCTCACGTGGATAAAATATTAGGACGCACTACCTGGAAAATCCCGAGAAAAATCGATCCAAAGTTTCTTAGGTGTTCGATTCCTCCTCCGACACTTTTTTTTTTCTTCTGTTGCTTGCAAAATTGCAGCGCATTGTTACAGGAGAATTGTGAAATTAATTCCCGGGAAGACTGTATAAAAATTCATTCTATAATTCACAATCAGTTATCGTCACCAATATTCCGAGACATGATTCAATATGCCTGGTTTTCCTCAAAATTATAATAAACTCAAAACGTTTTCGTAAATGTTAATGGGGCATATTTTTGTACAGTTTTATTGCAAACGCCCTGTGATTGTAAAAAATTCGCTTTTATATGTTGCGCAAGGTGTCGCAAAAATTATTGCTTTGTTTGTTTGTTTTTTACGATGATTACCACTGCGGTTCTTGTTCATAATTATTATATGTATAAAAATTGAATGTTTCCTAATCGAATTTGTTATTCTGATTATAAACCCAATGATTCTCCTTATATACTTTACAATGAAAAATGGAAAATCCATCGCCATGAATTGTGCTTTTGGACAAAAAGAAAATAATTTTTATTCAGTAATGTAACTAATTTGTTAAAGATAATTTAGGTTTGGGAAACTTTCTGAATAATTGGTGGAATAACAAAAGAAAATGAAACAGAAGAAAAAAAGTGCCAAAAGAAGAATACAACCCGATACCTCTGGGGTCAGAGTCCGAGCCCTAAACATCCAGGCCAGACGCCGGCTCGGCAGTTGACTAACATTTTACACTCATAAGGCACCTAAGAAACTATGGATCGACTTTTCCCGCGATTTTCCGGGTAGTGCGTCCTAATATTTTAATCACGTGAGGTGTTATGGGCCCTCTTTCACCACACAAAATTTCGGACAAATCGCCGACCCCACGCTCATGCCGTCTCCTTGTCAGTGTAAAACAGTTTGTCATCTGACTCAAGAGCTCGATGTTAAATAGCGCGGCTTTCGCCCAGATAAAATGGAGTAGTAGTTGGAATTGTCCGTGTTGCGCAAGGCCTGCACAAGTGTTTTTCACCGGGGACCTTGTAGCGCGACTCGTCCGCTCTACATCACTGCAACTAACATTTCGAGGGGTAAGAAAGGAAGTCTCTCTCTCTCTCTCCGAAGCACGCGGACACTAAATATCCCGCACGCCCGCGGGGGTGTGGTGGGGGGCAGTCTTGATTAACGCGTCCGCTTGCGAAAGCCGCGCGGCGCGACCTTTGCGCCGGGCCGGCCGGTCGAGTGAAACGCTTCGCTTCCGAGGTGGAGCCGACCCGTGCTGGGGGCGGCGCTCGCTTTAAACGGTCGGCCGTGCCGCCGCCAGCTAAAGGGCAAAAATGCCGCCACGACAGGCCACGCAGAGCCAGGCCCAACCGCTCTCCTCCTTTTTCGCTGCGCCGTATTTGTCTCCCAGTGTCGCCGGGACCGCCGCTCACAGCCTTTTTTGTACTCCCTTCACCATCCTTCGGTATCTCTCTCTCTCTCTCTCTCTCTCTCTCTCACACACACACACACACACACACACACAGATGCGCGGGGCTCGCTCAGTCTCCATCTTCCTGTCCCTCTTCCGGTGTCCGTAATTGCCGTGAGAAGTCCGAAGCATTGGCATTTCCCAATAATACCGCGTGTATCAGAAAGAATCCTGCGATTTAAAAAAAAATGGTTCAAATGGCTCGGAGCACTATGCGACTTAACTTCTGAGGTCATCAGTCGCCTAGAACTTAGAACTAATTAAACTTAACTAACCTAAGGACATCACACACATCCATGCCCGAGGCAGGATTCGAACCTGTGACCGTAGCGGTCGCTCGGCTCCAGACTGTAGCGCCTAGAACCGCACGGCCACTCCGGCCGGCCCTGCGATTTAAAAAAAAAAATATTATTATCTTATTTGATGTGTTAGACAAGGTTGTTGCCTTTCCCCACTGTTGTTTAACGTATACCTTGAAGAGATTATTGCGAAAAGCTTAGATGGGAAAAGAGGAATATGTATTGGTGGAAAGAGAATGGAATGTTTAAGATTTGTTGATGACATGGTATTAATTTCGTCATGTCATCAGCAAATGTTAAACATTCTATTCTCTTTCCACCAATACATATTCTTCTTTTCCCATCTAAGCTTTTCGCAATAATCTCTTCAAGGTATACATTAAACAACAGTGGTGAAAGGCAACAACCTTGAGTAACACCTCAAATAAGATAATAACATTTTTTTTATTAGTGCCCCCCCCCCCCCCATGAACCATGGACCTCACCGTTGGTGGGGAGGCTTGCGTGCTTCAGCGATACAGATGGCCGTACCGTAGGTGCAACCACAACGGTGGGGTATCTCTTGAGAGGCCAGACAAACGTGTGGTTCCTGAAGAGGGGCAGCAGCCTTTTCAGTAGTTGCAGGGGCAACAGTCTGGATGATTGACTGATCTGGCCTTGTAACACTAACCAAAACGGCCTTGCTGTGCTAATACTGCGAACGGCTGAAAGAAAGGGGAAACTACAGCCGTAATTTTTCCCGAGGGCATGCAGCTTTACTGTATGGTTAACTAACGATGGCATCCTCTTGGGTAAAATATTCCGGAGGTAAAATAGTCCCCCATTCGGATCTCCGAGCGGGGATTACTCAAGAGGACGTCGTTATCAGGAGAAAGAAAACTGGCGTTCTGCGGATCGGAGCGTGGAATGTCAGATCCCTTAATCGGGCAGGTAGGTTAGAAAACTTAAAAAGGGAAATGGATAGGTTAAAGTTAGATATAGTGGGAATTAGTGAAGTTCGATGGCAGGAGGAACAAGATTTTTGGTCAGGTGAATACTGGGTTATAAATACAAAATCAAATAGGGGTAATGCAGGAGTAGGTTTAATAGTGAATAAAAAATAGGAGTGCGGGCAAGCTACTACAAACAGCATAGTGAACGCATTATTGTGGCCAAGAGAGACACAAAGCCCACACCTACTACAGTAGTACAAGTTTATAAGCCAACTAGCTCTGCAGATGATGAAGAAATTGCTGAAATGTATGATGAGATAAAGGAAATTATTCAGATAATGAAGGGGATGAAAATTTAATAGTCATGGGTGACTGGAATTCGAGAGTAGGAAAAGGGAGAGAAGGAAACATAGTAGGTGAATATGGATTGGGGGAAAGAAATGAAAGAGGAAGCCGTCTGGTAGAATTTGGACAGAGTATAACTTAATCATAGCTAACACTTGGTTCAAGAATCATAAAAGAAGGTTGTACACATGGAAGAATCCTGGTAGTACTAGAAGGTATCAGATAGATTATATAATGGTAAGACAGAGATTTAGGAACCAGGTATTAAATTGTAAGACATTTCCAGGGGCAGATGTGGACTCTGACCACAATCTATTGGTTATGAACTGTAGATTGAAACTGATGAAGCTGCAAAAAGGTGGGAATTTAAGGAGATGGGACCTGGACAAATTGATTAAACCAGAGGTTGTACAGAGTTTCAGGGAGAGCGTAAGGGAACAATTGTCACAAATGGGGGAAAGAAATACAGTAGAAGAAGAATGGGTAGCTCTGAGGGATAGAGTAGTGGAGGCAGCGGAGGATCAAGTAGGTAAAAAGACGAGGGGCAGTAGAAATCCTTGGGTAACAGAAGAAATATTGAATTTAATTGATGAAAGGAGAAAATATAAAAATGCAGTAAATGGAGCAGGCAAAAAGGAATACAAACGTCTCAAAAATGAGATCGATAGGAAGTGCAAAATGGCTAAGCAGGGATGGCTAGAGGACAAATGTAAGGGTGTAAAGGCTTATCTCACTAGGGGTAAGATAGATACTGCCTATAGGAAAATTAAAGAGACGTTTGGAGAAAAGAGAACCACTTGTATGAATATCAAGAGCTCAGTTCTAAGCAAAGAAGGGAAAGCAGTATATAGAGGGTCTATACAAGGGCGACGTACTTGAGGACAGTATTCTGGAAATGGAAGAGAATGTAGATGAAGACGAAATGGGAGATACAATACTGCGTGAAGAGTTTGACAGAGCACTGCAAGACCTGAGTCGAAACAAGGCCTGGGAGTAGACAACATTCCATTAGAACTACTGACGGCATTGGGAGACTCTACCATCTGGTGAGCAAGATGTATGAGACAGGCGAAATACCCTCAGACTTTAAGCAGAATATAATAATTCCAATCCCAAAGAAAGCAGGTCCTGACAAATGTGAAAATTTCCGAACTATCAGTTTAGTAAGCCACAGCTGCAAATTACTAACGCGAATTCTTTACAAACGAATGGAAAAACTGGTAGAAGCCGACTTCGGCGAAGATCAGTTTGGATTCCGCAGAAATGTTGGAACACTTGAGGCAATACTGGCCCTACGGCTTATCTTAGAAAATAGATTCAGGAAAGGCAAACCTATATTTCTAGCATCTGTGGACTTAGAGAAAGCTTTTGACAATGTTGACTGGAATACTCTCTTACAAATTCTAGAGGTGGCAGCGGTAAAGCATAGGGAGAAAAAGGCTATTTACAGTTTGTACAGAAACCAGATGGCAGATATAAGAGTCGAGGAGCATTAAAGGGAAGCAGCGGTTGGGAAGGGAGTGAGACAGGGTTGTAGCCTGTCCGCGATGTTATTCAATCTGTGTATTGAGCAAGCAGTAAAGGAAACAAAAGAAAAATTCGGAGTAGGTATTAAAATCCATGGAGAAGAAATAAAAACTTTGAGGTTCGCCGATGACATTGTAATTCAGTCAGAGACAGCAAAGGACTTGGAAGAGCAGTTGAACGGAATGGACAGTGTTTTGAAAGGAGGATATAAGATGAACATCAACAAAAGCAAAACGAGGATAATGGAATGTAGTCGAATTAAGTCGGGTGATGCTGAAGGATTTAGATTAGGAAATGAGACACTTAAGGTAGTAAAGGAGTTTTGCTATTTGGGGAGAAAAATAAATGATGTTCGAAGTAGAGAGGATATAAAATGTAGACTGGCAATGGCAAGGAAAGCGATTCTGAAGAAGAGAAATTTGTTAACATCGAGTGTAGATTTAAGTGTAAGGAAGTCGTTTCTGAAAGCATTTGTGTGGACGATAAATAGTTTGGACAAGAAGAGAATATTAGCTCTCGTAATGTGGTGCTACAGAAGAATGCTGAAGATTAGATGGGTAGATCACATAACTAATGAGGAGGTATTGAATGGAATTGGGGAGAAGAGGAGTTTGTGGCGCAACTTGACAAGAATAAGGGACATGTTCTGAGGCATCAAGGGCTCACAAATTTAGTATTGGAGGGCAGCGTGGAGGGTAAAAATCGTAGAGGGAGACAAGAGATGAATACACTAAGCAGATTCAGAAGGATGTAGGTGGCAGTAAGTACTGGGAGATGAAGAAGCTTGCACAGGATAGAGTAGCATGGAGAGCTGCATCAAACCAGTCTCAGGACTGAAGACCACAACAACAACAACAACAACAACAACAACAACATGGTATTAGTGGCAGAAAGTGAGCGGACAGTGAATAACATGCTCAAAGATCTGAATGAAGCTTGTGTGGAATATGGGATGCAAATAAACGCTGCAAAAACAAAGAGTACAAGACGCGGACTGTCCAATATTAAAATAGGACAATCTACCATTAGCCAAGTAAGTGAATTTAAATATATTGGAAGCACAATAACTGAATACTTGAGATGTCACCAGGAGGTGACAACTAGAATTGCCATAGCGAAGGAGGCATTCAACAGAAAGAGAAGCCTCTTATGTGGCAAATTAGATAAATGACTAAGGAAAAGAGTTGGCAAATGTTTTGTCTGGAGTGTGGCACTATATAGGGCAGAAACGTGGACACTAAGACGAGAGGATGAAAAAAGGTTAGAAGCATTTTAGGTGTGGAAGTGGAGGAGAATGGAGAGAATAAGCTGGATGGAAAGAGTGAGTAATGAAAGAGTGTTGGAAAGGGTTGGTGAGAGAAGATGTCTGCTGAAGGTTGTAAGAGAAAGGAAAATGAACTGGTTGGGACATTCATTGAGAAGAGAGTGCTTGCTAGTAGATGTCTGGAAGGATTGGTTTGTGGGAGAAGACTGAGAGGAAGAAGGAGATGCAAGATGATAGACGACATAAAGCGAAGAGGAAATTATGCAGACCTGAAGAGGATGGCAGAAGACTGGACAGCCTGGAGAACTACCATGTGAAAACCTGCCTTTACGCAGAACACTGATGATGATGATGAGGTATGTGCGTGAACAACGTACTGTTAGAATGAGCAAACTCTCGAGTTTTACATGGCTCCCGCTAGGTAGCAGCAGTGCGCCCACCTCAGTTCTAGTAAAAATGGCGTCGGGACAACAGAAAGCGTTTTGTGTTCTACGTTTTGAGCAGTGAGGGTCAGTAATAACTGTCAGGCTTGGCTTTCGTACCAGGTGAGGTGTGGATCCTTCTATAGAACAGAGCATTAGATGGTGGCGTGAACATTTCCAAGAAACAGGTTGTTTCTGTAAAGGCGAATCGCCGGGCCGTCCCCAAGTATCTGACACAGACGTCGAACGCATCCGCCATAATTTCACAAGGATTCCACAGAAATCCCTTTGCGGTGCAACTCGGCAGCTCAACCTGCCCCCGATGTCCGTCTGGCGTGAATTGCGTCGACGTTTACACGTGAAAACATACAACATTCAGCTACTGCAAGATCTTCATGAAAGTGACAAACAACAACGTGTGGAGTTCTGTAATTTCATTCACGGCAAGATGGAGGATGGCCGTTGTCTTCCGCGCTTAATACACTACTGGCCATTAAAATTGCTACTCCACGAAGATGACGTGCTACAGAAGCGAAATTTAACCGACAGCAAGAATATGCTGTGATATGCAAAAGATTAGCTTTCAGAGCATTCACACAAGATTGGCGCCGGTGACGACACCTACAACGTGCTGACATCAGGAAAGTTTCCAACCGATTTCTCATATACAAACAGCAGTTGACCGGCGTTGCCTGGTGAAACGTTGTTGTGATGCCTCGTGTGAGGAGGAGAAATGCGTACCATCACGTTTCCGGCTTTGATAAAGGTCGGATTGTAGCCTATCGCGACTGCGGTTTATCGTATCGCGACATTGCTGCTCGCGATGGTCAAGATCCAATGACTGTTAGCAGGATATGCTATCGGTGGGTTCAGGAGGGTAATACGGAACGCCGTGCTGGATCCCAACGGCCTCGTGTCACTAGCAGTCGAGATGACAGGCATCTTCTCCGCATGGCTGTAACGGATCGTGCAGCCACATCTCGATCCCTGAGTCATCATATGGGGACGTTTGCAAGACAGCAACCATCTGCACGAACAGTTCGACGACGTTTGCAGCAGCATAGACTATCAGCTCGGAGACCATGGCTGCGGTTACCCTTGACGCTGCATCGCAGACAGGAGCGCCTGCGACGAACCTGTGTGCGCGAATGGCAAAACGTGATTTTTTCGTATTAATGCAGGTTCTGTTTACAACATCATGGTGGTCGCATCCGTGTTTGGCGACATCGCGGTGAACGCACATTGGAAGCGTGTATTCGTCATCACCATACTGGCGTATCACCCGGCGTGATGGTATGGTGTGCCATTGGTTACACACCCCGGTCACCTCTTGTTCCCATTGACGGCACTTTGAACAGTGGACGTTACATTTCAGGTGTGTTTCGACCCGTGGCTCTACCCTTCATTCGATGCCTGCGAAACCCTACATTTCAGCAGGATAATGCACGACCGCATGTTGCAGGTCCTGTACGGTCCTTTCTGGATACAGAAAATGTTCGACTGTTGCCCTGGCGAGCACATTCTCCAGGTCTCTCACCAAATGAAAACGTCTCGTCAATGGTGACCGAGCAACTGGCTCGTCACAATACGCCAGTCACTACTCTTGATGAACTGTGGTATCGTGTGGAAGCTGCATGGGCAGCTGTACCTGTAAACGCCATCCAAGCTCTGTTTGACTCAATGCCGAGGCGTTTCAAGGCCGTTATTGCGGCCAGAGGTGGTTGTTCTGGGTACTGATTTCTCAGGATCTATGCACCCAGATTGCGTGAAAATGTTATCACATGTCAGTTCTAGTATAATATATTTGTCCAATGAATAACCGTTTATCATCTGCATTTTTTCTTGGTGCAGGAATTTTAATGGCCTGTAGTGTATTTTGTGACGAGGCAACATTACATTTAAATGGGAAGGTGGACCGTCATAATATGACAATATGGGGTACGGAACATGAGCGGAATTCTCCAAAATTTAACGTGTTTTGTGCAGTTTCACAGGAAAAGATGTATGGTCGATTTTTCTTTGCCGGATACACTGTTGAAGACTGATTCGAACGACTGCATTTACCAGCAGAATGGGGCACCGCTACACTGGCATCTGGAAGTGCGAGAATTTTTAAATCAAAGGATTACTGAACGATGGATCGGTCGCACTGGACCAAATTATTCGGCTTTTCATTACTCGCCTCCAAGGTCACCGAACGTGAGGGCTTGTAAAAGCGTCTGTTTATATGCCTCCGTTACCAACAACAATGAATGAACTGAGACATCGCATAACAGCAGCTGTGGAAACTGTATCTCAAGACACGCTCGCTGCAGAGTTAGAACGCTTTCAACAGTTCATTGACATATGACATGCATCTCAAGGTGGGCATATTGAACGCCTATGAAAAGGTATGAATAAAAAACTTTTTTATTTTCCCGTTCATCAAAAAACAAAATTCATTGTATATGTTTGTTAGTTTCAGAAATATAGACGAGCCAATTCGGATGACTCTTTTTGATAGACCCTGTGTATCAGACGAAAGCCGAAAGGTCTTGATCTTGCCACAATCTCTCGGAATTTGTTCGACATCTACAGAAACTCCCAAGTCTATAAGCTACCAGTGCCGCCGGCATCAGTCGGGAGAATATATCCGTATATTATAGTTCCTCGCATGAGTGGTTGCTTTGCCATGCTGAAAGCATTTATGTGTGTGGGTTAATATTTTTATAGCCACCGTTAATAATATCCGATCGTTATCAAAATCGATAAACTTTCAAAGATCAGAAGAAGCACGCCCAGCGACCAGTAATTCGCTCTGCTTTTAGCATCTACATCTACATGATCAGTCTTCATTTCGCACTTAAGTACTTGTTAGAGGGTACATAAAACCACTTTCAAACTATTTCTCGAACTTTCCATGCTCGAATAAAATGCAGAAAAATGACCACCTAAATCTTTCCGCGTGACCTCTGCTCTTATTTTATCACGATGTAGGTGAAACGCCCCAAAATATTTTAGCATCTGTAGGAGAATGTTGGTAATTGTACTTACATAAAAAAAATCTTTCTGCAACGAGAAAACTCCTCATAATTACCAACAGAGCTCTGTGACACTCTCTACCATGTTTCATGACAACACACAACAAGCTGCCTTTCTCTGACCTTTGTCGATGGCCTATGTCTGTTTGACTGCTTTGACGCGGCCCGTCACGAATTCCTCTTCTGCACCAACCTCTTCATCTCAGAGTACCTACGTCCTCAATTATCAGTCCCATCCCGCACCACCTCATACCAGTGACGGAATGGTATCACCTGTAAAAATGTGCAAAAAATTCCTTACAAATACCGTCGAGTTCCAGCGATTTTTGTGATGGTTAACGAACAATAAGGCGATATACAGGGTGTAAATTTTAAGTTGACGAACCAGAATAACTCCCAAAATAAGCTTCACACGAAAAAATGTGTTGAATCCAAAGTTGATTATTTTCGAGGGGGACATCTGCTGGTGTTAAAATTAACCCGGCACCGCAACCCCCTGGTGGGTGGGGCGGGAGGCGACTTTAAAATTTCAAGTGGGAACCCCCATTTTTTATTGCAGAATCAGATTCTACATGAAAAACTACGTTCATTTTGTCTTTTTCTTGGTAGTTGGCGCTGTAATTCAAGAAAATCCACGTTCCCATTTTTGCGTGGAAAATACATATATTTACTTCGTAAATTTTGATTCGCTAAAGCTAAAACTCTCTCGCTTTCCCCATAGGGTGGGGTTTGAGAGAGAGGAAGTAGAGTTTTACAAATGTTGACTTATCCGAATCTGCGGAAAAATTAATATTTGGGTCAACAATTGTAAAACTCTAACCCCTTTCCCTCAAACCCCACCCTTTGGGAAGAGAGGGAGATTTTTAGTTTTAGCGAATCAAAATTTACGAAGTAAATAAGTATTTTTTACTTACCCGTAACCATTTTCCACGCAAAGATGGGAACATGGATTTTCTTGAATTACAGCGCCAAGTACCAAGAATCCAAACAAATGTTTAAGACAAAATGTACGTAGTTTTTCATGTAGAATCTGATTCTGCAATAAAAAATGGGGATTCCCGCTTGAAATTTTAAAGTTGCCTCCTACCCCACCCCCAGGGGGCTGGGGTGGCGGGCTAATTTTAGCACCAGCAGTTGACCTCCTCGGAAACAAACAACTTTGGAGTCTACACATTTTTTCGTGTGAAACTTATTTTTCGAGGTATTCTCGTTTGTCAACTTAAAATTTACACCCTGTATATGATCTCGAGTAAAATCACTTAGAAATTCATCATTTAATGCAGGAGAGGCGTCAATAGATCAGAGAAAGTCGTATCAGTAACACGGGCGTCAAGAAGTAATTATAGATTGGTTTGGAAGTGTCACATTGGGACTTCAGGCTGTGACCATCTGTCTGATGTACCCGCAACAGGATGAGACGAAAAAGAAGATCAATTCATCATGTAGGTAAGAGCGGGTCTCTAATGGCACCCTGAGTTCTTCAGTTTGATGCCTGTTTAAATTAAGAAGCTTTGCCTTAACATGGCGGACATCCACAATCCGTAAGGGAGTTTGCCTAGCATGTGCAGGATGGCAAGTTGTAAGTCGGAACAATAAAATTCCTGGATCTGCCGAAGATACCTTTCGCTCTCAACACCGTATCGGATTAACATTTTTCCGGAGCAACGATTTTTGCATTCCCTGATCACCATTCGGTAAGAGAAGGATAACGGTCCTGGGAACGATAATCTAGAGGGACGGGTCCTTCAAGATAAGATGTGTACAATGTACGGGGGAGCCAATACAGTTTTACTGTTGCGGTACATGATATAAGGTGACAGCTGCACCACAGTGACCTGTGAAGCAATTTGGTGTCACGTCTGCCGCTAACAGCTTCCCACATAAGGAATCAGAAAGATGATGGAGTCTGCTACTGTAAGTACCTGTAAAATACGTACATCTGACGACAGTGAGATAGTGAGACATCCATGCATTGCCTATCTACGAAGAGCACACCAAATCATCTAATGCCTTGCTGAAATTAAAATTGGGGATTTGTTCCACAAGCTGCAAATACAATTAAAATCTCCGCCGAACAGAAGTTTCTGTGGAATTTTACGAAACAAATAAAGTATATCCCGTTCCTAAAAAGGCGTTCGATCTGTGGAATGGCCAGATCCCGAAAGGGTATAAAGAAGAATTTAAAAAGTTCAGCCCATCTCTTGGCCGTTATTAAGAACTTCGAAGTCGGTCAGTGGTATTCCCTTTTTGTAAAATAACACAGTGCAGTGATAGTTCAGGAGCCACATCAAAGAAAGTAGAAAAACCGGGATTAGAAAAATGATCAGATATCATTTCTTTCAAAAGCGTCCGTCTGCGTCTTCAGTTGAATCGTAAATGAATCTAAGATCGGAACATGTTCTTTCCACCTTCGAGTTCAGAAACGTATAGGCCAGCATCCAGAAAACGGAACATGTTAGATGATTAATTACAAGTGACTTTTAAGTTCGCGTATCGCAGTCCATGGTAGAGTCAAGGGATGAATCTGTATGCAAAGTGCTGGATCCCTATCTTCCACCCTCTTTACCTTTTTATTTCTTTTTTCGCGACGTCGCACGCTCATGTTGAAACACTGTTTATTGTAGCTTTGCGGGAAAGCTACTGCCGCATGAGGCAACGTGTGGCGGTCCTGCGGATATTCACTATCAGGCACAGATGACACAAGCCACTCGTCCACAGGAAGGTGGTGTGGCTTCTGCAAACGAAAGCTGAGGATATGTCTTTTACCGTCAACATTGGTTCCACTAGGAGCGGTTCTAGGCGGTTCAGTCAGGAATCGCGCGCCCGCTACGGTCGCAGGTTCGAATCCTGCCTCGGGCATGGATGTTTGTGATGTCCTTAGGTTAGTTAGGTTTAAGTAGTTCTAAGTTCTAGCGGACTAATGACATCCGACGCAGAAGAAGGCTGGGATGCCCACCAAGTCCGTCGATAATAGTACGGAGCTCCGGAACAGGTCCATCCTCGTGTGATCCGAATAGGCGGTCTCGGTCTCCGGATATACATCCGAGGGAGTGTTGGGCGTTTTAGAATCTTGAACACCAGCTGAATTGTTACCATCCGACCTAAACTCGGTAAGTGGAGAGGCAACCTCTAACGGAATATTTTCACTGGAGCGGAGGAGGGAAGAGGAATTGTCTGACTCCTCTCCATCTTCCGTCAATCTGCGTTTGTGTTGAAGTGGAAGTGACAGCGACGCGGAAGCTACAGCGGCAAGTCCCTACGAGAATGAATGTCAGAAATTCTCTAGCTTAATGGTTCGGATGTCCCACAGGAAAAAAAATTGAAATTTGTGGTAAAGTCTTATGGGACTAAACCGCTGAGGTCATCGATCTCTAAGCTTACACACTACTGAATCTAATTTAAACTAATTTACGCTACGGACAAACACACAAACCCATTCCCGAGGGAGGACTCGAACCTCCGACCGGGAAGCCTCGCGGCCCCTTAGGAACTTAGACGCAATGACAGTCACTCCACACAGCGACCAAGGCTGCAGTCTTTCTTCTTGAGCCTGCTGTTCGCATGGTTCCCTTCGCCGATCTACGGAGTGTTTTATGTCGTCGCGTTGCTCTTTTATGACACGCACATTGGTCGACACTTCACAATAATAAATTGCGGGACGTGAAAGTTCTTCCCTGTGCTTGGACCTCTTCCTCCCGAACTCGTCGTCGGGAGGAGGTAATTTTAACTAGACTCCGGATAGGGCACTGTCTGTTTAGCCATCGACATCTTTTAAGTGGCGATCCTCCCCGCTTTGTCCCCACTGTTCACAACTATGGACGGTGAGACACCTTTTAGTTGAGTGCCCCTATTTTACTCCGTTACGCGCCCGTCCACAGCTGTCGCTTGATATATCTTAGCAGATGACACGCACTCAGCCGATCGCGTTCTCGAGTTTATTAGTGAGATGACGTCAGTCATTTGAAGGTCTTTTTGGGGATAAACAACCCCCCTTCTATAGTGGTTTTTTAAGCTTTCTTTCTGTTTTTAGTTTCCCCCTTTTTTGAGTTTCGTCCCCGTTGCTGCTGGTTTCCAGTTTGGTTTTTTACCTTTTCCTAAGTCACAGACCGGGCGCTAATGACCATAGCTGTTTTGCGACCCAAAACCATAAAAAAAAGAGTCACCTGGGGAACGAGGTCCGCTAAAGCTAATCTCTTGCAACGTTCATAAGTGGATTTTAAGACTGTGACACGACGTGGGCAATTTGTGCGGAGGTGTTCATTTCCATTACATATAAAACATGTCTCTACTCGTCCTGTGTAAATTATATACACACGATATCCACACACCTGTAAATGAAACGGAGTATTCAGTTTTACCACAATGTCCACGGATCTAACTGCACTATTAACCCTGCAAACGATGTCGAGTATACTAGCATTCCTGTCGTATATCACGAATGTCCACAAACGGCAGCGGGACGGCCTTTAGGAAACTGTCATTAACTTTCGGCGCAAGCAGAAACATCCTTACATTCGTATATTTCACCTCCGTGTTCGCCATAATAACCATACTGTTAGAACCGTCACGATGAGTGAAAGGGTCTTGTTATCCGTGCTGCAAAAGGAGCCTGTCAACCTGATGCGATTCTAGAAGCACATACGATGCAGAATGGAAGTAAGCCATGTGAATCTGTTCTGAAGTTACCTTGGTTGTATCTACAAGCCAATCATAAACTTCTAACGAACTTCTAACGAACCTGACTTCTCCAAGCTGAATATGTTGACAGCTCAACGTGGAATGTTTATGGGAGCCATGGACGAAAGTCACGAACATGAGACGCTGAGTGACAAACAATGATTCGACGAACCCAAGGATTTACACGACACTGAGGGGAAACAAGGAATCTGCCGCAGCGCTACAGTAGAGGAAGAAACAGGCGGACCCTACTCGGTCAGCACCGTCGTGGAAATGCTCTAGAGCAGGTTTACTGTGCAGCAATACTCCAGGAGAGGACGGAGCACCGTAGTGCAGAGAGCCTGGCAGATTGTTTGCATGCTCTAAGCGCTCTGTTCCCGCAACTTTTTCTATGTCATCGTTCCTATTTAAGTTACTCGTAACTGTAACCCCTAAATCAAATGAGCAAATGAGGCAACAAGCAGGTGAAAATGAGTTGATTAGCCCACCAGCCAACATATTAGTCACCCCGAAGTAGAGCTTCGGAGAAATGTAATTGGTGTAGAAATGGTACCAGGCTGTCAAGTGACCCTCAGCTGCTCATAACAATGAAGTGTGTGTGTCTATGTCTGTGTGTGTGCGCCAGTCAGTTCTGTGCGCAAAACGGTGTAACTATACTTACACTTATACTTTGAACACTTCTGTCAAAAGATGAATTTTTGCACTTACGGTTAACATGAAAGAAGCCTCAAGCAAAAGGTTTGTACGTAACTAGTGTCCTCTCGTTTATACTTTGTTTCACAGTTTTTTTGTTGATATCATTGTGTGTGTGTGTGTGTGTGTGTGTGTGTGTGTGTGTGTGTGTGTGTGTGTTTGGAGCTTACAGGCGGTCAACGTCGAGGTTATCAGCGCCCTTTTGCTACCGCTCACCTTTCAGGTGTCCTTAATGGTTCGTTATTGACACTGCATTATTATTAGTTCAGCGAAATATTCAGTCTGATCCAAGATATCTCGTGTGTTCACTCTTTGTGAATCTGGGTGCACTATAACCCTAGGTTCGGTGTGGGGCGGCGGTGAGGTGGGTGGACTGCTGTTACTTGTTGTGGGGTTGTGAATCACTGAGGGCTATGGCGGGACGAAGCCTCTGCGTCGTTACTGGGTCCCTTGTTTAATGCACAATACTGTGAAAAGACTTGGAGACACGGGAAGATACTAGTTCGATTGCATCGTGGTGAGACAGATTTTTAAATCAAATACTGGATTCTAGGATGTACTCGGCAAATATAGACTCGGATCACAATTTTGTAACGATCGATAGTGAGCTGCAGTTTTAAGAGAATCATCAGGAATAATAAATATGGAAAAAAGTGGGATACTGAACGACTGGCGAATGACGAGGTACTTTGGAAGTTGTCATGAGCCTGAAGTTATTATGTTAAGGAATACAACAGTAGACAGGACAGAGAGGAGTGGACAACTCTATAAAGGGCAATCACAAGAGTTGATCTGACAAATGTGGTACAAGTAGCATAACTCCAAAAAAATATTGAGCAATAGAAGAAGTACTTCAGTTTGTCGATGAAAGAAGAAAGCACAAACATGCTCAGGAAAAGACAGGAACACAGCACAGACTCAGCATTTAGAGAAGTCAAAACAATCTTCGACGATATTAAAAGCCGGGGTGTCAACGTTAAGAGTGCTGAGGGAATTCCACTGTTAAGCGTAAGGGAGAGAGCAGATGGATGGGAAGAATATACTGAACGCGTGTACGAGTCTGATGACCTGAAAGAAGAAGAAATGAAAGTCGATATGGAAGACACAGGGGATTCAGTCTTCGTTTCATGGAGCTTTGGAAGAATTGCGATCAAATAAGGTAGAAGATACGAGGTGCATTCAAGTTCTAAGGCCTCCGATTTTTTTTCTCTGGACTGGAAAGAGATAGAAACATGCGCATTGTTTTAAAATGAGGCCGCGTTCATTGTCAATACGTCCCAGAGATGGCAGCACCATACAGCAGCTGGAATTTTACCGCCAGCGGCGAGAATGAGAACTGTTTTAAATACTTAAAATGGCGACGTTTTCCTTACTTGAACGGCGTGCAATCATTCGTTTTCTGAATTTACGTGGTGTGAAACCAATTGAAATTCATCGACAGTTGAAGGAGACATGTGGTGATAAAGTTATGGATGTGTCGAAAGTGTGTTCGTGGCTGCGACAGTTTAATGAAGGCAGAACATCGTGTGACAACAAACCGAAACAACCTCGGGCTCGCACAAGCCGGTCTGACGACATGATCCAGAAAGTGGAGAGAATTGTTTTGGGGGACCACCGAATGACTGTTGAACAAATCGCCTCTAGAGTTGGCATTTCTGTGGGTTCTGTGCACACAATCCTGCATGACGACCTGAAAATGCGAAAAGTGTCATCCAGGTGGGTTCCACGAAAGCTGACGGATGACCACATGGCTGCCCGTGTGGCACTTTGCCAAGCAATGTTGACGCGCAATGACAGCATGAATGAGACTTTCTTTTCGTCGGTTGTGACAATGGATGAGACGTGGATGCCATTTTTCAATCCAGAAACAAAGCGCCAGTCAGCTCAATGGAAGCAAACAGATTCACCACCTCCAAAAAAATTTCGGGTAACCGCCAGTGCTGAAAAAATGATGGTGTCCATGTTCTGGGACAGCGAGGGCGTAATCCTTACCCATTGCATTCCAAAGGGCACTACGGTAACGGGTGCATCCTACGAAAATGTTTTGAAGAACAAATTCCTTCCTGCACTTCAACAAAAACGTCCGGGAAGGGCTGCGCGTGTGCTGTTTCACCAAGACAACGCACTTGCACATCGAGCTAACGTTACGCAACAGTTTCTTCGTGATAACAACTTTGAAGTGATTCCTCATGCTCCCTTCTCACCTGACCTGGCTCCTAGTGACTTTTGGCTTTTTCCAACAATGGAAGACACTCTCCGTGGCCGCACATTCACCAGCCGTGCTGTTATTGCCTCAGCGATTTTCCAGTGGTCAAAACAGACTCCTAAAGAAGCCTTCGCCGCTGCCATGGAATCATGGCGTCAGCGTTGTGAAAAATGTGTACGTCTGCAGGGCGATTACGTCGAGAAGTAACGCCAGTTTCATCGATTTTGGGTGAGTAGTTAATTAGAAAAAAAATCGGAGGCCTTAGAACTTGGATGCACCTCGTATAGCTACCATTCCTTTGGAATATAAAAACAACAGTGGGGGAAATAGAAACCAAATGACTGTTCTGCCCTGTAGAATCTATGAGACTGGAGACTTTTCATCAGATGTACGGAAAAATATCACATACCCATTTCTGAAGATAAAGGCAAATAAAAGCTAAAATTATAGCACAACCAGCCCAACAGCTCTTGCATCCAAGTTGGTGACAAGAATAATGTTAGAAGAATGGAAAATAAAGTTGAGGATAACTTAGGTAACGATCAGTTTTGCTTTAGGGTAGGTAAAGGGATCAGAGAGGTAGTTATGACGTTACGTTTGTAATGGAAGCAAGAATAAGAAAAATCAAGACATCTCCATAGGATTTCTTGACGTAGAAAAAGAGTTAGACAATTTAAAATGGCGCAAGATGTTCGAAATCCGGAGAAAAATAGGTTCAAAAATGGTTCAAATGGCTCTGAGCACTATGGGACTTAACATCTATGGTCATCAGTCCCCTAGAACTTAGAACTACTTAAACCTAACTAACCTAAGGACAGCACACAACACCCAGCAATTACGGGGCAGAGAAAATCCCTGACCCCGCCGGGAATCGAACCCGGGAACCCGGGCGTGGGAAGCGAGAACGCTACCGCACGACCACGAGATGCGGGCAGAAAAATAGGAATGAGCTATAAGCAAAGGTGGACAATATACTAAGTGTGTAAAAGTTATAAGAAGCTAGATGGATCATTAAGAGTGGAAGAGCTCGGGTTGAACAGGGTGAAGGACAGGGATGTAATCCACTGTTTAGTATATACATTGAAGAAGCTATGACGAAAATGTAACATAGGTTTCGGAGCGGGATTAAAATTTAGGGTAGAAGAGCGATGAAATTTGCTGATGACATTGTTCTGATTAATACAAAGAGGAACAATTAAGAGTCGTACAGAATGGAGCGAAATGTGTACTGAACACAGAATACTGACTCATAGTAAACCGAAGAAATACGAAAGCAATTAGAAGTAACAAAAGTGAGATTACTAACAAACTTACCATCAAAATTGGGGACCACGTACCAAACTGATGGTGATCTAATACGACCTCTATTTTCTTTTCCTTTTTCTGTGTTTTATTCTTGTCAGCAACTTGGATGCATGAGTTGCTAAGCTGATTGAATGATAACTTTCACATTTATCTACCATTGCTCCCTTCGTGAAAAGGTGGATGACATATTACGGTAGTTTCATGGTATGTATCCAGATTTATAGATTTTACACACCCACTTGAATGGTGGTTTGGTCGCCACCACCCCACTGATTTTAGAGGTTTTTAAGGAAAGTTTTGTTTGCCTTCCGGCCTATATGATCGCCCTCTTTTAAATTCTAATTCTAAAATTGTATCCACAGTGTCTTCCATATCGACTCCCATTTCTTCTTCTATCACGTTATGAGTTCCATCCACTTGTAGAAAGTTTCTGTGTACTTTTTCCATTTATCTGTTCTCCCCTCTGCGTTTAATAGTGGAATTACTCGTGCATTCTTTCACCGAAGATCGTTTTGATGTTTCTATGATCAGTTCTTTTTCGATTTTTTCGCATTTTTCCTGCAGCCGTTTCGCCTTGCATTCCCTGTTCTTATTTATTTCATTCCCAAGTCACTTATTTTACTGTAGTACTGTTTTATCGTGAACGTATGTGTACTACGTTCTTTAGTTGATAAATTTAACTGTTTATTCTGATGCCCAACGCTTCTTCGCAGTTACCTTCCTTGCACCAATATTCATCTGCCAGCTAGTGAGGTTGTCGTTTTTTGACATGTCCATGCCACTGTAAAGGAACTAGAGAACGTCAGATGCCCCACATCTTTCAGCAATCCCTCATGACCCTATATTCCACCTCAATCCTTCTGGACGTTTCTCTAATGCAGTTTACTCATCATCATCATTATTAAAGTGTGATCTGAGTCCATATCTACACTTAGGTACACCGTACTTTCGAATGTCTGATTTCGGACTCTGTGTTCAAGATGTACTCCAACTAGAGTCGTCCCAAGTCTACAGTCTGTTTGTGATTTCCATAAATCACTGCAGGTAAATACCTGGATGGTTTCTTTGAAAAGGGCTTGGCCAGTTACCTTCCCTATTATTTCGTAATCCGAGCTTGTACTCCGTGTCTAATGATTTCACTGTCGACAGGGCGTTAAAGACTGATATCCCTTGATTTCCAGTCCTTTTACAACAATATTTACTCCTCTTATGATTTTCGAGTAGCCTGTTCGCTATTACTAGCTGAAATTTATTGCAGAAGTCAATTAGTCTGTCTCTTATCTCTGTTCCATCATCGGACCCGTATTCCTTCTTAATCTGGCTCCTATTCCGTACCTACCTGAGTGCTCCATTAATGATTGTTAGATATCTGTCTTCCTTAACATACTGAACAGGACGGAGAATCGTAATGCCTCGCCGCCAGTTGCTCAGAACAAGATAACTAAATCACAATCTGCACGTAAGGTTTATTCCACAACTGTTGCATTCAGAAAGTATTGTTCCATTTAACTTCTGGCAGGGAGGAAGAGTGACGTGCAAAATAGCTCTGAGCACTATCGGACTTACATTTGAGGTCATCAGTCCCCTAGACTTAGAACTACTTAAACCGAACTAACCTAAGGACATCACACACATCCATGCCCGAGGCAGGATTCGAACCTGCGACCGTAGCGGTAGCGCGGTTCCAGACTGAAGCGCCTAGAACCTCTCGGCCACTTCGGCCGGCAGAGTGACGTCGTAGGACATTTGAGCAAAGTATAGACATTCCCATTACAAACAAGCGGGTTTGTTTTGAATCGATGTGTTCTTAACAAATCAGGAATACAGAGGAACACCTAAAGAAAATCCTGGTGGTGTGCAATATGCTAGCTAGCTGAAGCCCGTAATGCGAAGTACCGCTACATGGAAAACCTGAGAACGACACAGGAGATATTAGTTTATATACCAACTGCAGCAAGATAGTAAATTTTTACGTTCTACGTAGAATAGGAGGCAAAGTTACGTAGTTCCGATAGTTCATTGGATGGGATTATAAAACGAACCACCCAGTGACAAATACGATACAATGGGAAATTCAGAACGCTAGACGACAGAGCAGGAGACGATTTAACTACCATGCCAAACAGGTGGAACCGCAGATTGGTCACTGTAGTGAGGCAGGAGAAGATCCATTATTTGATGAGCCAGCAACGCAAAGAGGAATCAGACAGAAGCATACACAGTGAGTCCGCCTTCTGGAAGCCTGCTACCTACTGTCGGCTAAATCTTCAGGGCTTTGAGTCAGAACTCTGTATTCATTTCGATGTATATCGTCACTTCGTGACATATTCATTTCCGTTCCACATCGGACCTTCCTTGCGGTTTCATACTCGAATCTTTGAGTATCCGACAGTACTTTCCTCTGTGACCTCAGCCTCCAAATATTACGCGAACGGCGCCTCTGAGAGGTAATTACCACAGACGAGAGATGCGTAGTGCTAGGACAATAATGCCGTGGGGACTGCCGTGTCACGCTATTACTACAGCCAGTGAGGAAGAAGAGACGAGTTAAGCCGCCCATAGCTTTCCTTCCAAGTCGAAGAACACGGAATATGAAAGTTGTCATATGTCAGCCTGCAGCACACACATGACGAGGGATAATCAATTCAACGCGCCGACGTCCCAAGTGCCACTCCCGCCATCATGTAAACCTGTCTCCATTGAATGGCCAGACGAAACAGTCCGATCCTCTCCCATTTGCCCCAAATACTGAGTTATGTCTATATTCATTCAAAGTGACACTGCGAATACAGATTGGCGAACCAATAATAAACGTAAATGTTTCTATATATTAATGATTCAATGAATTTGTTTTCAATGTGATCTGATTTGCATATATTAATCTCCTCAATCAGTTTGTATTCACTACATTTTTGGTGCCAAGCATGGGACAACCTCTTTGTCGATCAAATTCAGTTTCATAAATTTTGGTGTAAGCCGATCAGTTTCAATTTATCAATAAAATCCACCTTCACCAGGTTTTGGCAACCAAATTGGAGCGACCTCACATCTCTCAATTTTAATTCATTGCATCGTGGGGGTCTTCATTTTTAACTAATCAATTCATTTCAATTTATTACAATGTCGCCACATACTTTCTCTATCTTACCATCTTTTACTTCTGACTCCGGCCTGTAACCCTCAACTTCTGTCGTTGGCGTTGTTTTGCTACCGATTCTGATAAGAATAATAATATCGCTGAAGAGTTCATAGCTACTCACCCTCTGGCCTTCCTTCCCATTCATGACGAATCCTATTTCCATTTCACCACTTTCTGCTGCTACTAATATTAATATGCATTTGTCTGGCCAGAAATCTTCTCTCTATTTCACTTCACTGATCACAACTATCTAGCTTGAGCATTTGTATATCCCTTTTCAAATATTGTAGCTTTCCTGCCACATGCAGACTGACAGTCCACACTCCGACTTGTAGAATTTTGCTTCCCACGCCCGGGTTCCCGGGTACGATTCCCGGCGGGGTCAGGGATTTTCTCTGCCTCGTGATGACTGGGTGTTGTGTGATGTCCTTAGGTTAGTTAGGTTTAAGTAGTTCTAAGTTCTAGGGGACTGATGACCATAGCTGTTAAGTCCCATAGTGCTCAGAGCCATTTGAACCATTTTGTAGAATTTTACCATTTCGTTGGCTATTCAGTCTTTTTCACAATCCCTTCCTGAAGATTTGAATGGCGAATTAGTGACGAATATTTTGCCAATAGAGCGACCATCATGAGACATTTTCAATTAGAGCCACATCTGAGTACACATATTTAATTTTCTTAATGCGGTGATTTCCGTTGCCTTTTACCTTCTCATGCCGTTGATTATTGCTGATCCTTCCCCATTTTAGGGGCACTTTCCCATCCCAAGCGCACGAAGGTGTCCCGAAAATCTGTTGACTCTTCTGAGTGTGGCAGAAAGATGGTGAATCCTTATGTTGGACGTTTTCGACCGCCATTGTTGATGAACTGTATTCGACTTTAATCAGTTTCTGGGATCGAACGCTGGACGAGTAAGATTCCTAGCTTACGGCCACTATCAGACGTTACTACTCTTGATTACCGAAAGTTATTCAACTATGTGTGGATTTACAGCAGCTGTGTCATTATACGCTGGAAGAATATCCTGATCGTGCGAAGCCCTCTCCTCAATTTACAAATCTTGTTTTTTAAAATTCAGAATATTGTAACTGAGAAGAATAAAATACGTCAACGAAAGGTAACAGGGACTTATCAGACGGATAACTTATCAGACGGATACAACTAACATTTTAGCCGTGGCGTCATGTAATCCGCATTTAACTTCAAGACTGGTTGAATATGCGATAGAGATAAACCAAAGGAGTATTCTGTGAATACTAGATTCCAAAGCATTTCATGCTCTTCGCATTTCGCTTGATCAACAGATTCACGGGAATGACTCCTAAAGTCAATTAGGCCAATGGTTCTCCGAATGGTGTCTACGAAAACTGTAAATTTCAACAGCGCTTCCATACGAATGGAGCTCCATTTACCAACTATGGGCACATCAAAGTTAGAAATCTTCACTATGGGTCAAAAGAATCCTCACTGGCCCAGGGAATATGTAGACAACGGCCTTAGCTTGTCAACACGTGATTTACGCTTTTCAGCATCGCACCATTGGTCCCAGTTTATCTATGGGGCTCTAAATAGCCGCATGTACGTACAGTTCCTAGCAGGTATGGTGCTGCAGTTACTGGAAGACATCAACCTTGGTATAAGACAATCCATATGGTACTAACATGAAACTTGTGACGCCCTTTCTGCACAGACGTTTATATACCTTCTTAACAGAAGGTTTGGAGATGGATGGATCGGTTATTTTGCGACCACAAAATGGCCTGTACGCTCACCAGACTTCCAAACTCTAGGTTTTTTTTTTCTCTGGTGGGAACTAAAATAAGATGCCTAACAGGAGACGTAGAAGACCCCTAAAGACGCATAAGCCGTAGCACATGGGCGTGCTGTGGCAAATCCAGATGAAATTCAGTGTCCTGTACTGTCTGTCCGGAATCGCTTTACAGCACGTGTCAATGTTCGGTGTCAATTTTTTGAGTACTTAATACGACAGTCACACCAATAAACTCACAAGCTGCACCAGAGTTACGTGAATTACTTGTCCGATAACATTACAGTAGGGTGTCTTCAGGTCCTCTTCTCCCGGCTGCGGGACAGTGGTTTGTTTCGCTATTAATGTATTATGTTTGATTAAGTCCCAACATTTTTATACCATTGAAATCCTCTTCGAAAGATCTTTCCAATGCCCCCAGAAAAATAATTATTGTATTAAAAAGGTTGATACATTAACCTGACAGTTACAAACATTAGAAAACATGTGTACATTAGAAAATTTGCCACCCTGCCTGCCATACGTTATCTGATCAAAAATATCCGGACACCTTATCCATTATGACGGCTTTAATTCTGCTGGGGATACTTTCAGTGGGATGTCTGAATGTCTATGGACCAATGGCAGGTCATTCTTCCTCAAGAGCAGAAACCAGAAAAGGTAGTGATGTTGAAGGCTGGAGCGAAGTCAACGTTATGACTCATCCCAAAGATGTTTCATTGGTTTTAGGTCTGAACTTTGGGCAGGAATGTTTTAGTCCGCAAATCACTGCCTCTCAGATGCTACTTTATGGCGGGATGCATGCATGGTCTCCGAGCTGTTACTCTACTGTACAGTACAGAATGCTGTGTTCTTATCCTTCCACATTTAGCGTTTTGTTAAGTGCACTAACCACTAAAAACGCCCCCATACCTCACCACCACTTACTCACTACTCACTGCTGGCACTGTAGTCCTACTGGGAGGCAGGATTTCGCGAAATCCTAACTCTTCCATTGAATTGCCACAGGGGACCGCGTGATTCATCACCCCAAACCTCTCGTTTGCAATCATATGCTGTCCAGCGGCGTCACTCTTACAGGACCTCAAGAATTGTTTAGCATCGTGTACAGGAATCTGTGGCGTATGAGGAAATGCTGTCCTATTATACCTCATTATTTATAACTCCCTTTGCATAGCCACTGTGATAACTGGGCTTCTGGTAGCAATTTGAAACTCTCGAGTTCCGCCATTCTCGATGGTCTGTGTCCGAAAGTACATGATGTCTCCCTCGTCTTGGTTTGTCCGTGGTCGTTCCTTCGCGTTTCCACCTCACAAACTCATCAATAACAGTTGACACGGGCAGGTTTAGAAGCGCTGAAATGTCCCTGGTGTAATGGAAAATGTTCCTGTCAGGGTGTCCTGATTATTGATTATATCATACTGAGCTTTTGTTTATTTAATTATTTAATAGAAATAATTTTATTGTTTTATATTGTCTTAGTACGTTTTGCAGAATTTGTGTTTATATTATAGTTTGCTGGTAATGTAAGTGATTTATGAAATATTGAATTAACTTTGATAACAAAAGTTTAATTTGTGGTACCTGATGTACTTGTTACTCAGATGACTAGTCCACGTTCGAAGTAACTGAACTCTCTTGACTGACCATTATCTTGTCAGTGCTTCTTTACTGACAACACAATATTCCGCGTCTCCTTTTATACTGCCGCGTCTGTCTATCGCGACGTCAAGTGGTGAATTCCGCATTCCACAGTGGTGGCGGGGTACACTTGATCAGATAGTGTATCTTAGCGATAACCACGCCTCGGAGTAGTTACTTGCTCCGGATATAATGGTTTGGTGCAGAAGTTCGTAGCGTTTTTCCGTAAATTTAAGGAACACAACAGATACATTCACAACTATTGACAACAGTCTGCCAGCGCTGGGGTAACTTCTCGGTTCCGCGACTGTAGGAATCACGTGGATCTGAGACCAAGGACTCGTCGAGCCGTGTTCGGATCGCATTTTCAGCCGAAAAGGAAGTCCCTTGAAGGCTGTTCGATAGAGAGCGGAGAAAGTGAAAATATGAGGGCGCAACATCAGGTGAAGAAAGTGGGTGCGGAATGAATTCTTTGTCAGTCTAGCACGATGCGAGCGGGCGTTATAGTAGAGTACTATCACTTCACGCTGTCTTTGTGGTGTCACCGCCAGACACCACACTTGCTAGTTTTAAATCGGCCGCGGTCCATTAGTACATGTCGGACCCGCGTGTCGCCACTGTCAGTGATCGCAGACCGAGCGCCACCATAAGGCAGGTCTCGAGATACGGACTAGCACTCGCCCCAGTTGTACGGACGACTTTGCTAGCGACTACACTGACGAAGCCTTGCTCCTTTGCCGAGCAGATAGTTAGAATAGACTTCAGCTAAGTCCATGGCTACGACCTAGCAAGGCGCCATTAGCCTTACATAGCAATTGATACTTATCGTATAAAGCATGTCTCATCAAGAACGATGTATACAACAAGGATGGATTAAAGTTATGTATTCCAAAAGCTACGTACTTTTCTTTATAGCATTCATTACGTATCCTGTTTCAGACCTCACGCCATCCTTCGTGTGTTTAAAGCGTGCATTGCGGTCCCCTCAAATCACACTGTGTCGGCACTTCTGTCGACACACCAGTCTTCATGGTCGTTGTTCTTGGACTGCGTCCTCAGTTGTTGACGATAAATGTCAGAAGTGATGTTTACACCTCGGGGAGGCAGTTCGTAGTACACCACACAGTCGCCCTTCCACCAGGTGCGTAACATTACGTTTTGTGGATGCGCGGAGGTGCTACTTTGTTTCGGCTCAACCATTCCATTCTTTTTCTTACGTTAGTATAGACACAATCATCACCAGTAACGATATAGGATAGGAATGGTCGGTGTTGTTCACGAGCAAATTGATGACGAGCAAGCAGATGCACATATGGGCATCCGCTGGTTTTTGTGATTTTGGCTTGGAGCATATGGTGCCCACACATCCGATTTTTGAACCTTCCCCACTGCATGCAAATGTCGCTCGATGGTACAATGATCACAGTTTATCACATCTGCTACTTTTCGAGCACACTGATGTGGAACAACGTGGATTAATGTGTTTACACGATCTTCGTCGAATGCCGAAGGTCTTCCTGAACATGCAGTATCACTAATGTCAAAACGGTCCTCCTTAAAACGGGAAAACCATTTTCTTGCCGTGATCTGTCCAACTGCATTATCCGCACACAAGGTGCAAGTTTTTATGGTTGCCTCCGCTGCTGCCACACCCTTTATTGAACGCAAGCAGAAGAATATCTCGGATATGTTCCGATTTCTCCACTTGCCCCTCTATTTTCGAGATTTCATAGGTCCAGTCACTATTTGCAGATGACAAAATGACAATATGTAGCTCAAATATTGGTTCAAATGGCTCTGAGCACTATGGGACTTAACTTCTAAGGTCATCAGTCCTCTAGAACTCAGAACTACTTAAACCTAACTAACCTAAGGACATTACACACATCCATGCCCGAGGCACGATTCGAACCCGCGACCGTAGCGGTCGCGTGGTTCCAGACTGTAACACCTAGAACCGCTCGGCCACCCAGGGCGGCATAGCTCAAATAGCAACAGTAAACTACAAATTAAAAAAAAAGATAACGATCCATAAACAAAACCGTAGCGACCGGAATACCAACACGCAAAACAAAACTGCTACGGACTTATGCACCAATCTAATATTTTTAGTGGCCAGTCTTTGGCGTCACAACACCTTTTTAGGGAAGAGCACCATCAGGTTCTTCATCCTAATGACGATACGGCAAGTTGAATAAGAGAGGGTATGATAAACCCCTTCCTTCAAAAATATTTCCCTTCTTGACACCTCCTCTGTGTTACCACAGCTGACGTGTCGCTGATCACTTTTGTACTACGACTGCAGTACACGCGAGGTGCCTATTTGCTTCCACGGCACTGAGGGGAATGCGTAAGCTCTAATAAGTGTTCCCCAACCTGCAGTCTTCTACAGTTGTTGTCGACTGCGCTGAAAGCAGCACGTAGGTAGTGAATCCGCTATCTTGAGGCTGTAAGAAACTCTTCGCGAGAAACTGTTATTTTAGAAATAATTAAATTCGTTTATACGAGATGCCAGTCGCTTTTTATTAGCAGAACACCATGAACTGCGCAATTACATTCCACTTTAAGAGTCGCAATAATTTCTATTCTTCGGCAAATTAATTTCTGTAATTACTGTCACACTGTTCTCAGATATATATTCCTAATAATCATACATTGCTGATAGAGTCTTAAGTAACACCGTCCAAGTTAGACAAGATGTCTGTCCTCCGAGACTGCCAGTCCAGCTCTGATCGTAGCACATCCGAACCACTTCACCAGCCATCCAAGTTAGGCACGATCCGAAGATCACCGAAGGAATTCGTCTGCCTTTTCGAATAGCAGTTGTTTATTATTCTGCTGGTTATTAATACTTGTGAAATAATGGAAAGATAGCACGCTGTCGAGAGATGCTTTAAATATGAAATACAAGTAAATACGCTGTTTAGTTTGTCTAATACTAGGTCTACAACTTTGCTTCCAACGTTTTTTCTCGACGTTCGGGACTTTATTGTGAAAAACTTACCAAAAAATTATGATTCATGGTATTGCCCATCCCTGACCACTACATTCTGCCATCTTTCGGATAGCATACGAATCCCGTAGCGGAAGAACTGGGCGTCTTTTGTGGGGATCCATGATTCGATTCAATTTTGCACTTGCTCGTATGATGGGAAGTGCTGGTCAGCCAGATTGTATGCCACTGATCGAAAAAGATTATAGTCAGAGAGACCAACGTATGGAGAATACGGCGGGAGGGATAGAACTTCTCATTTCAAAGTTTCCATGTACATTTTACGGCTTTTGCGACATGGGGTCAAGCACTGACGTGCTGCAAAATTACCTTTACGTGTCTATCGCTGTATTGTGGCCGTTTGTGTTTCAGTGCTGGCCTCGAACGCATCAATTGCTTTCGATAATGATGTCCTGTGACTGTCTTCGTCTGTTTCAGTAGCTACGAAAACGTTCTGTCTTCCACCGCCATGCCGGTCTTCGACATCAATATCACCGCCCTTAAGGCGTTGAAAACATTCCCTGCTCGTTCTTCCACTAATAATAGTTCCCTCACCATGGGCCTTACCCAGCATTTTAAGAGGCACAGGCGCAGATTTCTTTATGTTAAAGCAGAAAATTCAAACTTCCCGCAAATGGCGAGAAATGGGTACGTAAGTTGACGTACATAATCGAGAATAACCTTATGATGCAATCACAACTCGACCAATCTTTTTGTGGCACTATGTTTACAGATGCCTAAGCTTCTTATATTACACCTATGACCAACCACCCAAACCCCACTTACCGCTACTGCCGTCTATTGCAAAACGGCGGAAGCAAAGTTGTAGACCTAATATTGATAATAGAAGATTGTCATTTTGGCGAGCAACTTCCGAATGGAGCAGGCAATCGTAGAGAAGGACTATAATTTAGGCGGACTTTCTATCGATACACGTACCTAACAAACCATCCGTCATCGGTACCTCACACCACATTACGTCGTCTTGCAATTGCTGTCTTCTCAAATGCTCTAATAAGAGCTTCTTTACATGACTATGATGGCTGCAAAGCCAGAAATATTACAACTAGCACTGCAAGTCGATCGAAATGTTGGTTTATATTTTGTAGTTAGTATTTTGTGTCAAAGAACTAAGGGGCCTAGTGCCCAAAAATATTTTATTCCAGTTTACACTGTCCGTGATAGACAATATAAATAAAGAGAGGTCCAAAAAAATGTATCCACTGTTTAAAAATTCGTAACTTGCAAACTAATTGACGGAGTTGTCTCATTTTTAGTGAAAGTGTAGCTTAAAGTCCAACTTAAAGATATCAGTGTAGGTGTTCGAAATGGCCACCATTAACATCCACACACAAACTACGCCGCCGAACTGCAGCACGAACTACTGACTGAAACGTGTTCAGTTGGATATTTGCACCATGGATTCTCGAAGTTCATCCAATGTGCGTGGCTTTTGTCGATAAACGACGTCCTTTAGTGTTCCCCACAGGTAAAAGTCCAGAGGAGTTAGGTCTGGGGAACGTGGTGGAATCTCCACAGCACCTCTACGGCCTATCCATCTTCCTGGTAGATTTTCGTCGAGATACGCCCTAACACGATTTTGGTAGTGGGCTGGGCACCATCTTGTTGAAAGTAAACTCTTCCGTCTCCATACAAGTCTCGGATGGCAGGTAAAATGGATGTCTGAAGCTTCTAAAGGTACACCTCACCGGTAACTGTGCCGTCAAAGAAGAATGGCCCAATCAAGCACCGGTAAGACAACCCACACCACACATTTACTCCTGGCAAATTCACGGCTTTGTCTACATGGACGTTCGGATTTTCGGCGGCCCAGTAGATGCAATTGTGGCGACTTACTGTGCCATTGAGACTCAACAGTTCCTCATCAGACCACACAAACATCTCTGCAAACACTTCATCGTTGCGCACCATGTCAGTAAACCACTCGCAGTACTCCATTCTACGATCTGGGGCGTCCTCGTTCGTTGCGTGTAGCAATCGTGGTATGTAGCACTTCCAATTATTTGCTGTCTTCAAAATTCGCCGAACACTTGAGCGACTCACTCCAGTTTCTCGGGCACACTGTCTCCCAGACTTCTGTGGTCAGCGAGTGAATTGTTGTAACACACGACGGGAGTTAGCTCGACTTGCTACTGTTACAGGTCGTCCAGATCGTTGTTTGTGTACATCTTTAACACAGCCTTCGGCTTCAAATTTGTCTCGAATGCGACGAATCGTTAAACGTATAGGTGTCTCTGATTGATACTCATTTCGCCATTGTCGTTGAACCTCATTAACGTTTTCGTACTTAAAATACCACTTCAAAACTGACTTCCTTTCATCGAATGTAAGTCTTGTGCTAGCTATGTTTTAACTAGGTGCAACTAAGAACAAAACACTCAGTATCTGGTGACAGTCATCTGACAAAACAAAACAACGCAATACAACGCTTGTGTGGCGATTGCCGGAACTACAAACTACGAGTATTACACTACCAAAGATGAGACAACCCCGTCAGTTAGTTTGCCAGATGGACTTTTAAACAGTTGATACATTTTTGGACCCCTCTGTATAATGTAAAATAGTTGGAAAATACGTAATTTATCTGACACTCAATATTCAAAGGTCGACTTCAAAGCCAAGCATGTATGTGGGCAGTGTAAGAGTGGCTGCAATTTTTTCTGCTCGGAATAGTTTCTTATAGCTACAAAGGTTGGTGGTATAAATCGCTGCGGGAGGGAGACTGCAGCCTGTGACACACTTTGTGTAGCCGTGAGATTCCCGCAGGAGACCTTGTGAACGCTACACTGCGCGGCGGGGCGTGCCCTTACATCAGACTCTGAGTCACTCCTTCCCTATCTCGCATCCGTTGCTGTGATTCACTGTCCTTTGCTTTCGAGGGTTTCTTTTTTGTGACTGGCGTTAGCGTTCCTAGTGAGACAACGACGCGGAAAAGAAATACTGCGAACTGCCATAGGCTTTAAATTTTCCGTTTCTTGGTGATGTAAGCTCGCCCTGTAAGGTTCGAGGGTAACACGGAAGGTCACTGAGTCAATGGGTCGCTTTGCATTCCAATAGTAAACAACGTTCCTCTCAGTTCCTACCATTCTTTCTGTGTTCGGCGTGTATTTATGTTACGTTCACTGGGCGATAGACATTAAATCAATTAATTCATGAGTCATTGTTTTCAATACATTCTGCTGTGTTGCACAAAACGTATACGTGATAAATGAAGAAAATCTGGTAAATTATTGATTTTAATACTGATATTTATCGCTGTTATGCCCACACAGCCAATTCTTTTATGCTGTTTGCGCAGCGAAGTGGTGGAATGGGACTCATTTTTCCGAGTCGTCTTCTGGTCTTAGAAATTTATAGTTTCCGTAGTTTTCTCAAACTTGCAAAGGTGAATACCGGGGCGGTTTCCTTAGAAGGTCCTTAAACAGTCCATCTTGCCCATATTATGTAATTATCTAGTACTTCGCGGATCGTTGAACTTTTATTAACCATTCTTCTACACAAACCGCTCGATTTTGGAGAACGAGGAATAACGCAATATTCAATACTGACGTAGTAATGCAAATACGGAGTGAGTGGATTGTGTATGGTACCTGTTCACGAAATATTGTAAGCTGAATCCATCATAATCGAATGGTTCAGGAAAAAGGAACTCAGATAGGACCTTCTTGAGAGCGAGAACTATAAGACGTCCTTGTAAGAGCGAGCCTTCGTCATGGGTCGAAACTCGAAGAACCAGCTCTGCTCTTTGGGGTAGACGAATAAAAGTAAAAAGCATTTTAACAGAAATTATTAAAATTAGCTCCTATGTCAGGGTTACAGTCATGATTTTCGGCAGGTTGCCCTTGACTCTAAGGTAAACGCATGCCAAATTGCCCAGTTGGGAAAGACTGTCGTCTCCCACTGAACTGGGCTTTGGTTGTGAAACAACGAATAAACGGAAAAGAACCACCGGATTTGCCGTCACCGAGCAAGCAACTTTCAATTAAAATGTCTCCCCTTTACGGCAATATACATAGTGAATGTATTAGTGCAGGTTGTAAACACATGGTTCACGAAATTTGGAAGTTTGGATCTGGCCGTGGAGCTTGCTTGGATACTCTAACGGAAGCGTCAGTGTCGCCTTAAGCGTCGAGCGAGCAGGTCGTAGTTAACTTCCGCCTGTGTCGCAGCGCCGCTTGTGTTGGAGCTACTCAGTCTTGTTGGTGTATCGGCCGGAGTCGCATCGTAGTTGCGTAGCGGAGTTCGTTGTCATTTTTCTCTTGGCGACGGTGTTTTCTGCCCACGCAATGGTGTCTGTCGAGTCTCCAACGTCTGTTCCTCGTCCAGCTACTGTTCGTTTCAGTTTTGACAAGAGTACGCGTCGTGTTCAACCTGGCCCTTTAGAAATTCACGGTTGGTTGGCTGATGTTATCCGTGTTGCACCTGATCAGGTAGATACTGCTTACTTTGATTCTGATTTTTATGCATTCTTTTGAAGTTTTATGATCCCGTTCACGTAGAACGGCTGTAAGTAGGCTGTTTAGGTTCTCTTATTGGTAACGCCACGTAGCGCTCTGTATGAAAAACACTGGCTGTTTATTGCTAGCGCGTAATTGTAGAGAGAATCTGCTTTGTAGTTGCAGTCTTTCATTGTTGTACAGTAAAACAGGTGTGGCACGCATGTAAATTTGCACCAAGTATTTCGCAGCTTGCAATTAACTAGATATTATTTTCAGCGCTATGTTAATGTGTTCTCTTATTTTCTTTGTTATCGTGTGAAATATTGTGACAATAATGGCGTGTGAAAAACGTAACACTAGGCTCCAAAGTAAACAGAGAAATAATAGTGACGACGAGCGTAGCTTACCAGCACCGCTGTGTAATGAATTAACAGACATTCAAAGTAGTAATTTGGTAACTGTGCATAGGGAAATGGAGCGGGCGTCAAATAATGGTGTAGACAGTGAAACAGGTAGTGAACAGGGAAGCATTATCGATCGATCGGTCGGCAACAGCTCGCCTCAGGAATTTGGAATGACAGAACACAATATTGCAAATACTGTAGACTCAGGTTTTGGGTTCTCACCGTTTTCTCGAATGAGTCAAGACACATTTTCCGCTTGTCAAAATGTGAATGTTGCCGGTGCAAATTCACTGCCGAAAAGCACTGAGGAACATGTTTCAGACACCAGTGCATTATTATTACAATTAATGCAACAAATGGGACAAAAGCTTCAAAAGTTAGACACAATGGAACAACATCAGAGACAAACACAGCAAAAGCTTCAAAAGTTAGACACAATTGAACAAAATCTTCAAAAGTTAGACACAATGGAACAACACCAGAGACAAACACAGCAACAGTTAGACGCAATGGAACAAAATCTTCACACCACGCTTGAACAAACACGTAAAGATTTAACTACTGAGTTACATAAAATCGAATCGAAATGTCAAAAAGTCTGTAACGAAGTAAAAACACAAATTTGTGAGCATTTTCAGCCTATTTTTTCGCGGCATGAAAATGCATTACAGAATCACGAAGCAGCCATAAAAGAACTCCAAATTATTGTTCATGAAAATCATGAGACCTTGCAAGCTAAAATTGACTCAGTTGCATCTACCGATTCGGTTACCCAACTAGCAAAAACTCAGGAAAACTTAAAGGACACAGTAGAAAGACACATGGAGGAAATTAGTTCATTATCAGAGAAAATAGTTGAACTTTCGGATCAGCTAAATAATTTATCTACGAAGGTAGATGATAATCTGAATGACACAAAACCGGTAGTCTTTAATGACACAGAAGAGTGCGAACAAATTAGGAAATTCAAACAAAATCAGAATCAAATTAATACACAACACCAAAGAGAAATCCGGGAAGTACAAGAGTCAGCGCTGTCTTTCCGTTGGAAGGACAACACTACTTCTTCAATACTGCATGGAAATCCACTACTTCCGTGTGCATTTTCTTCTACTGCTCAGACATTGAGAAAAACACTGCTATTTTACTGTGATGAACGATCAGGACTGTCTTTATGGAATGTGAGAAAATTTTAGCTTTTGACCAACATTGTATTTTATTATCTTTGTTATTGTAATTATGAAAAATTTTATCAAATCATTATTGGCCACTGCCCAAAACAATTTGTAAAAATTTTTTGTGGGGAGCATGGGGGCTATGTAAGTAGGCTGTTTAGGTTTTCTTATTGGTAACACCACGTAGCGCTCTGTATGAAAATCACTGTCTGTGCTGTGTGCAGTCTGTGGCTAGTTTACATTGTTGTCTGCCATTGTAGTGTTGGGCAGCTGGATGTGGACAGCGCGTAGCGTTGCGCAGTTGGAGGTGAGCCGCCAGCAGTGGTGGATGTGGGGAGAGAAATGGCGGAATTTTGAAATTTGTAAGACTGGATGTCATGAACTGCTATATATATTATGACTTTTGATGACTATTAAGGTAAATACATTGTTTGTTCTCTATAAAAATCTTCCATTTGCTAACTATGCCTATCAGTAGTTAGTGCTTTCCGTAGTTTGAATCTTTTATTTAGCTGGCAGTAGTGGCGCTTGCTGTATTGCAGTAGTTCGAGTAATCAAGATTTTTGTGAGGTAAATGATTTGTGAAAGGTATAGGTTAATGTTAGTCAGGGCCATTCTTTTGTAGAGATTATTGAAAGTCAGATTGCGTTGCGCTAAAAAAAATATTGTGTGTCAGTTTAAGCACAGTGTTGTATAATTGTTTAAAGGGGACGTTTCACGGCTTCTCTCTCGGGTTGGTTCTAAAGTGTTGTTAACACATCGAGATGATTCCATTAGTCAAGACCTCCTTGAAAATTCGGCACTCGAATATACTCCGGTTACAATTTATAACCTTCCTCCTGAAGTGGACGATTCATTTCTTAAAACAGCGTTGCTTCCGTTTGGAGTAATACGGGATATCCGATGGGAACGCTGGTCAGCACAACATCGTTTCCAGTGTTATAATGGTATCCGGACTGTGGACATGTGCGTTAAAAATAACATTCCTTCCCATTTAACTGTTTGTGGTTACGCAGGGCAAGAAGGAACATGTTTTCTCTGTAACGAACGCGGTCATCTCAGATCTGATTGTCCGCGCCGTACTACTGTTCTGACGTCTTGTCAAAAACGTGTTCCTTTAACGTCGCAGTCAGCTGTCAGTCAGTCTCCAGCTTTAAGCGATGTAGGGGCAACATTACCCCCTACCACTCGTGGATTTCCACTGTTACCGGCGCGTGCCAGTGCGGCCTCTGTCCATGAGGGGACGACGGCTCCTGCAGCCCAAGTCAAACAACGGCGGACTGAGGACGGTACAGATTTCAAGGACGCCCCACTCCAGTCTCGTTCTTCTGATACGGCGTTGACAGAGGGTGCACCTTCTGGCAGTAATGAGTTGTCTACTGATGATACTTGTGATTCTAGTATTACCAGAGATGATGTAGCTGCTTCTGTTGATGTGGAAATGTGTGTTGAATCTGCGTTCCCCACTTCACCCGTAGACGCGACGGTTCCCGCGAGTTCTGATGTTCCCGCAGAGACGTTGCCTGCTGGCCGGTATTTACAGTCTTCCAGTAAAATACCACCCCTCCTCCACGCTGAGACGGTGAGCAACAGGATTCTACGGGTTCTCTTCCTCATGATCAGGAGGTGTCCTCCGACACCGGCACTGGATTACCTGTCTCTTCTGTACCTGATGTTGCTGTTAGTGGTTCTGAGTTGTGCTCCCCGATTTCCGATGAGTGCAGTGGCGATGGCTCCTCTATCAAATCAGAAAATGACGTGCCCCCAACCCTTCCACATCAGGAGTGTATGTTTTCACGGAGTGGTATGAAATAGCGTTTCCAACCTGCACGTGCAGCGGCGCGTCGTAAAAAGAAAAACGAGGATTCCTCGGCTTCCAGTGGGGAGGATTAGAATTATACCTTCTTTCACCCACCTCCGGACGCTGAGGAGAGACGGACGTGATGAATGCTTTTCCCTTAGTGTTGTTTCATTGACCTTTGCTAACGGATGGAGGCATACACATTTCTGACCTTCAATGTTATTAGGATATGTTCCTAATTACGGCTTGCTGCATTAAGCCAGTTTATTTACGATTCCCAAGCTGATATCGTGTGTCTACAACAGGTATTATTTTTTGTGTTTTGTCTTTCTGGATACTCTATTTTTCAATATCGCGCCTGAAAATTCTACCGGTATGGCTTTGCTTTATCGAGATGGAATCCCTCTGACGGACTTCGAAACGCTAGATGATGGTCGCTGTATAGGCTGTCATTTTTATAACCTCATCTTAATTTTTCTTTACGCTCCGTCTGGATCCGCTCGTTCATCCGATCTTGCGCGGTTTTATAAGGAAGGAGTTGTTTATTTACAACAGCCACGGTCTCCGAGTTGATAGTCCATGCTGCTGCTAACGTCGTCGAACTGTTCGTGCAGATGGTTGTTGTCTTGCAAACGTCCCCATCTGTTGACTCAGGGATCGAGACGTGGCTGCACGATCCGTTACAGCCATGTGGATAAGTAGCTTGTCATCTCGATTGCTGGTGATACGAGGCCGTTGGGATCCTGCACGGCGTTCCGTATTACCCTCCTGAACCCACCGATTCCATATTTGGCTAAGAGTCATTGGATCTCGAACAACGCTAGCAGCAGCGTTTCACCAGGCAACGCCGGTCAAGTGCAGTTTGTATATGAGAAATCGGCTGGAAACTTTCCTCATGTCAGCACGTTGTAGGTATCGCCACCGGCGCCAACCTTGTGTGAATGCTCTGAAAAGCTAATCATTTGCATATCACAGCATCTTCTTCCTGTCGGTTAGATTTCACGTCTGTAGCACGTCATCTTCGTGCTGTAGCAATTTTAATGGCCAGTAGTGTAGATTTCCGGAGGTACGTGTGTCCAGAACTGTGCGAACAGGCCACTCAGTTATAGTAATTTGCGGATCGCTGGTGTGTGGCCGCAGCTTGTGCTTTGGAGCCTCCATCCCAGGTGCCTTGTATGGAGTTAAAGGCAAGCGAATTTCGTGGACAATACATCAGCGTGAGTTCACTATATTATGCTCATGCTCCTCAAACCACCGTAGCACGATTCAGGTTTTGTGACACCAACAGTTACACTTTTGGAAGGTGCCATCGACATTGCGAAGACATCAGTCATGATACAGCTGGTCATCAATATTGCTCACATAACCACTCGCTATTTCGATGCCTATTATTAATACGACAGATACCGTGGAAACCCAGTTGTCATTCTCCCCATAACCGGCCTGCGACAGCGGCTCCTTGTATTTTTCGAGCAGCCATTCGCCTGATGTAACGAGAAATCTGATTCATCCAAATAGACATAACAAATATTGTTGATCTACTGTTCAATCCCATGGTCACTGCAGTCGTGACTGACGCTGCCGTTGTGTAAACGTATGAACACGTAGTGGTCGTCTCCTGTGGAGCCCAGTGTGCGTTACACAGTGTGTTCAGCACTTGCTCCTGCCCCGGCATAGTACTGTGTTGTCAAATCAGCCGCAAGCCGCTGTGACCGAGCGGTTCAAGGAGCTTCAGTCAGGAACCACGCGGCTGCTACGGTCGTAGGTCCTTAGGTTATTTACTTTTAAGTAGTTCTAAGTCTAGGGGACTGATAACCTCAAATGTTAAGTCCCATAGTGCTCAGAGCCATTTGAACCATTTTGAATCAAATCAGCCGCAGACTGCCGCCTACCCAGCTTTACAGAGCAGGCAAGCTTCAGAGCTCCACATTCTGTGAAGCGTGGCCGTCCAACACACTCTCGCCACCTCGTGAATTCGCCGCCCTTCAGACATCTCGACAGTTGCACGCGGACAGACCAGTTCTGCCGTTTCCAACATGCCGCTCCCAGGCGGTGGGACATAGCAATCTGCCATATGTAAAGTGACTTACGTCTGTGGATTTCCCAACTTAGGACCGTACCGTCGCTACGAATTTCTCCATTAGTCTCTGCACGGCTTATACAGGGCGGAGAAAAATGGTGTCGCGAAGTTTTAACCCTGGATAGCTGATGCCGGTAGGAACAAAAATTACCAATGTTGTGTAGGCCGACAACGCACCATTTTTAAACTACGGAAACTTGGCGCCACGCGCTCCAATTGGCCGCTGGACTGCCCTGTTGCCAGATGCTCTAGACAACGCATGACCGCGATTGCTTTGCCTGCTGGAGACCGCGATGTATCCAAAGCAGCCCGCATGCTCGTGTGAACCGACAACCATAGCGCTGCCCGTCGACCGACGACCGCAACAGGGCAATCCAATGGCCAATCGGAACGCGTGGCGCCAAGATTCCGTAGTTTAAAAATGGTGCGTTGTTGACCCACACAATACTAGTAATTTTCGTTCCTACTGGCATCAGCTACCCAGGGTTAAAATTTCGTCGCACAATTTTTCTCCACCCTGTATATTTTCATTACTGTGTCACGTGACCACATGGCCACAGTGCACCCAGGAGGCATTCGGTATCTTGATGGGCAGTAGTCATAGTGTTTTAACTCATCTCTGTTAACAGAATCATTTTTTCCGAAATGCTTTCCTTCTTATTGTCATTCTCCATTTCATTTCGTCTTTACTTCAGTCATTATCAGTTATTTTGTTGCCCCGTTTTACACTTTTAGTGTCTGATTTCCTAATTTAATTTGACTGCATTTCGTTACCCTTGTTGAACTTTTGTTGGAGTTCATGTTAATCCCTCTTTCCAACGTGTTATTCATTCCGTTCACTTGCTGTCTGTGAGGTAATTGCAATGTCATCAGCATAGTTCAAAGTTTTATTTCATTTATGTGAACTTTAATTCTCATTCAAAATTTCTGCTTGCTTTGTTCGAAACACAGACTGAATAACAAATCTATCTTAGTCTTTTCTTAATTACTAGTTCCCTTTCATATTTTTCGACTCTTATAACTTCAGTATGGTTTGTAGACTACCTTTCGCTCCATGTATTTTATCCCTTCTACCTTCAGAATACTGCCGTAAGCTTCCTCTAAAAATGCTATAAACGTAGGACTGCCTTTCTTTAACCTTTCTTCTGAGTAAATTCCCCGTCAGTATTTAGCAACTAGGACTTGTTAAACTGATAGTTCAGCAATATTCACACTTGTCTGTACTTGTCATACCAGATGGTACAGTTTTGTGAAGGCTGACTCTAGTAAGGACATACCATAGCGTATGTCGTCTGCTCCAGCGGCCTTGATTCAGTTTATGCTTGACATCTGCACTCTTGATAGTCATTGAGTTGCATCTCTTTTCTTCAGCGGTCTCTTTAGATTTCCTACAAGTGCCTTACATCTTTCTCCTAGTCATAAATGTTTCTAAAGTCTGCATTTGCTCTTCAGCCACACCTGCTTAACTATTTCCACTCTTTTTCAGTCACATTCTTTAGTCAACACCTAGTGAGTTATCCACGGATGGCTACTGAGCTTCAAGATTATTTGGTCGTCTGCTACCTTCACTATTTCTTCTCTCAAAGCTACCCATTCGTCCTCTATTGCATTTCATTTTCCTCTTCACGTCAACCGTTGTCTAATGCGTCCTTGGGAAAACTCAAAAATCTCTTTTGTTTCAATTTTATCCAGGTTCCATCTCCTTAATATCCTATACTTTTGAAACTTGTTCACTTTTACTCTATAGTTCACAACAATTACATTATGATCAGAGTGCACATCTGCCCCTGGAAATGCTTTGTAGTTTAAAACCTGGTTTCTAAATCTCTTTATTAGTACTGTATAAACATTCTGAAACGTTCTGGTGTGTCCAGGTCCCTTCCACATACACGACCATCTTTCATGTTTCTTAAACCGTCTGCAATGATTAAATTAACCTGTGCTAAATTTTATGAGGTCTCTTGTAATCCTTTCCCCCATTTCATACCCTCCCATTACAGTTACATCTTCGTCTCCCTTAACCATATGAATAATTTATTTTATACTCTTCAGGGCAGACACCTAAATCTTTCCCGAAGGTTTTCACCATTTGATAGGTAACCTAGTGTAAACTCACTCATGGCTAAATAGTAAATAGACTAAATAGACTGAATAGTAATACGAACAGTGGAGCCTGGGGAATCTGAGGCGGGAGTGGCGTGTGTCCTCGCATTATTGGGAATCTAGAGTGTACAATGGACCATCGGGCGCGTGAGCAACGCCGGCAGCCGTATATAACACAGCCCTCCCTCCGTCCTTGGTCGTCCGCCTCCCGACAAGTTGGCACGATTGTTTATCAAAGGTTCCTTTCTTTGTCTTTATATATTCGACAGCATACGCAAAGGTCGACCGTAAATTGCCGTAAGCGCAATATCGGATGAAGTTACAGACATCGTTTGGCTTGTTAGGGAACACCTCGTAAAAGTCGGCGACGTTATTTCTTATTCATCTTCCGCTGCAGAAGTGACCCTGTGCAGCGCCTCCCGTAGTCGGAAGAGGTATATCTAAGTTTATTTCCTTTTCTCTCTACAGTATATGTCCTTACAATTATTAATGAGGCCTTAAAGGAACCTACACTCCGTGAGATAAGACGAGAGCAATATTGTCTACGCAGAAATAAAAACGACGGAGACAAAAGTACAATTTGCTGCCAACTTCTACTTTGACTTAACTTCTTAGAAGAAGCAAACATGTCATCGATGTTGGTAGATGCACACACCGTGTGTACACATATACACGAATTATTCAAAAATGCATTTAACTAACCATCATTCGACAGTCGACGAAGCAGTTCATATTTGTCGTTTCTTTTTGCTTTGAAGGAGTGTCAGTCGCTACTCTATCACTCTAGTCATCATTTGTATTGGCATAAATGACAGCAACCTCATGCCACTTCAAGACTGGTTGTCACGGTAGATTTTGTTGCATCCCACTGTTCAGTTCTTGCGTAGCATCTCGAAACTCCAGAACTTTATCGTGAGCTGCCTTCCATCTCTGTGTTTACTTAATATTGAACTGTTTTTGTGGTCATCAGTCTTCTGACTGGTTTGATGCGGCCCGCCATGAATTCCTTTCCTGCGCCAACCTCTTCATCTCAGAGCAGCACTTGCAGCCTACGTCCTCAGATATTTGCTGTATGTATTCCAATCTCCATCGTTCCAATCTCCGTCGTCCTCTACAGCATTTACCCTCCACAACTCCCCCTAGTAACATGGAAGTCATTCCCTGTTGTCTTAACAGACGTCCTATCACCCTGTCCCTTCTTCCTGTCACTGTTTTTTTATACATTCCTTTCACCTCTCCGATTCCGTGCAGAACTTCTTCTTTTCTTATCTTATCAGTCCACCTAATTTTCATCATTCGTCTGTAGAACCACATCTCAAATGCTTCAGTTCCCATTTGTTCCAGTTTTCCCACAGCCCGTGTTTCACTACCACACAATGCTGCACTCCAAACGTACATTCTCAGAAATTCCTTCTTCAAATTAAGCCATATGTTTGATACTAGTAGATTTCTCCTTGCAAGAATGGCCTTTTGTCATAGCTACTCTGCTTCTGATGTCCTATTTCCTCCGTCTGTCATGGGTTATTTTGCTGCCTACTTAGCAGAATTCCCTAACTGCATGTACTTCGAGAACATCAATCCTGATGTTAAGTTTCTCGCTACTCGCATTTCTGCTGCTTCTCATTTCTTTCGTCTTTTTACGATTCTCACAATCCATATTCTGTACTCATTAGACGGTTCATTGCTTTCAGCAAAGTAAGTGGACTTTCACTGAGGATATCAATGTTTTCAGAGAATTTTATCATCGATATCTTTTGACCTTGACTTACAGTTTCATTCTTGAATCTTTCTTTTATTTCCATAATTCCTTCCTAGATGTATAGATTGAATATTAGAGGCGAAAGACTACATCGCTGCCTTACATCCTTTTTAATCGGAGCTCTTCGTTCTCGGTCCCCCAGTCTTATTTTTCCCTCTTGGCCCTTGTACATGCTGTGCATAACCCGTCTCTCCCTACAGCTTACTCCTGCTCTTCTCAGAATTTCGAACATCTGACACTCTCAAACGCTTTTTCGAGGTCGACAAATCCTATGAATGAGTTTTGATTGTTCTTTAGTCTTGCTTTCAGAATGTCAGAATTACCTTCTCTGGTGCCTTTACCTTTCCCAAAGCCAAATTGATCGTCATATAACACAGCCTCAATTTTCTTCTGTATACTATTGGATGCATGACGTGCTTAGCTGATTATGCGATAATTCTCACACTTGGCAGCTCTTGTATTCTTTGGAATAATGTGAATGATACTTTTCCGAAAGTCAGATGATATATTGCCACATTCATACATTCTACACACCAACGTGAATAGTCGTTTTGTAGCCACTTCCCACACCGTAGTGAATAGTCGTTTTGTAGCCACTTCCCACAATGATTGCAGAACTTCTGAAGGAACGTTATGAATCCTTTCTGCCTTATTTGATCCTAAGACTTCCAAAGCTCTTTTAAATTTTGCGTCTAATACTGGATCGCCTACCTTTTCTACACCGTCTCCTTTTCTCCTATCAGACCCCACGTCTTGCCCCTCATAGAGGTCTTCAGTGTATTCTTTCCACCTATCCATTCTCTCCTCTGCGGTTAACAGTGGAATTCCCGTTGCCACAATTGCTTTTAATGTCACCGAAGGTTGTTTGTCTTTTCTATATGCTGAGTCAGTCCTTCCGACATCATTTAGAGTGTTCCATTCCTCTTCAGACGAGCTGCCTATTGAAATATTTCACATCGTTCTATGTATAGCCTGAGAGAACTTAAAGCGTACTTTATTCCTTAGTACTTCCGTATCCCATTTATTTGTGTATTGCTTCTTCCTGACTGATCTCTTAAAATTTAGGCTACTCTTCATCACTACTAAATTGTGATCTGAGTCTGTATCTGCTCCTAGGTACGCCTTACAATCCAGTATCTGATTTCGGAATCTCTGTCTGACCATGATATAATCTAGCTGAAATCGTCCCATGTGTCCCGGTCTTTTCCAAGTATACCTTCTCCACTTGTTATTCTTGAACAGTGTATTCGTTATTGCTAGATAAAATTTATTGCAGATTTCAATTAGTCTCCCTCATTCCTAGTACCAGGCCCGTATTCTCTTGTAACAGTTTCTTCTACTCATTCCCCTGCTACCGTTGTCGGTTGTGGTTTGCTGTCGGTTCTAATGAGAACGATCCTGTTACTGAACTGTTCACAATAACACACTCTCTGCCAAAAACGGTTCAAATGGCTCTGAGCACTATGGGACTTAACATCTATGGTCAGCAGTCCCCTAGAACTTAGAACTACTTAAACCTAACTAACCTAAGGACAGCACACAACACTCAGCCATCACGAGGCAGAGAAAATCCCTGACCCCGCCGGGAATCGAACCCGGGAACCCGGGCGTGGGAAGCGAGAACGCTACCGCACGACCACGAGATGCGGGCCACTCTGTGCCCTACCTTTCTACCGATAACGAATCTAACTCCCGTTATACCATTTTCTACTGCTGTTGATGTTATCCTATAATTATCTGTCCAGAAATCTTTGTCTTCTTTGCATTTCATTTCACTGACCCCCACTGTGTGTAGATTCAGCCTTTGCATTTCCCTTTTCAGAATTTCTAGCTTCCCTACTACTTTCAAACTTCTTACTTTGCAAGCCCAGACTCGTAGAACGTTATCCTTTCGTTGATTATTCAACTTTTTTCTCATGATCATCTCCCCCTTGGCAGTCTCTCCCCAAATATCCAAAAGGGGGCTATTCAGAAACCTTTTGCCAATAGAGAGATCATCATGACACTTTTCTCAGTTACAGTCCACATGTTCTGGGGATACACATTATGTGTCCGTAATGAAGTGGTTTCCATTGCCATCTGAATTCTTATGCAGTTGAACATTGACGATTCTTCCGTTTATAGGTTCAGTTTCTCACCATAAGGGAAAGAGAGTGACTGAACCTCTGACCGCTTTTCCGCCCTCTTTGACAAGGCCTTCGGCAGGAAGGTGGTGACTTGTTATGCCGGAAGTCTTCGGTCGCCAAATCTGTTGATTTTTATTCAAAATTAAAGCTCTGGCGGTGTTCGAACCCGTCTCCGAGGGAGTTTTGGTTAGTAATCAAAGACGCTACCCCTAGACCATGGGTTCCACGATCCTCGGTAAGACAGTAAAAAGAATTCATCATCCTCCATCGTATAGTTTCACTACTGGCACAGAAATTATTCCGCCCACTTTACGTAGGCAACACAACTTACATCATCCACAACAGGGCGGATAATGTAAGTGAGGTTACCTATCGTGAGGTACATAGGCTCTTTCTGGGCCAGTTTTATTGTGGCTACCTTTTTTACTTGAGGGTTTTCTGTAAGTGGAGCTTGTAGACAAAGGCCAGTGGGATTAGTGTCAAGACATCGTCTCTGCTCTTAGTCTGATCCCACGGCGAAAAGAGGATTTTGAGTTAAGTGTTATTTATATTCTTCGTTATTGCAGTGATTGCAAGAGTGTGTTCCTGTTACTGGTTTTGAAACATGTTAGGGTAACAATTCACTTTGTTCTATAATTCCTTTAAAATCAATACGATTATAATTCTCTCGATGACTATCTTATTCATTTATTTGTATTAATCTAAAACATTTGTTTTTATTGAATGTTGTTGTATTAATACTATCTTCGTATTACCAGAAACTGATTTAGCTGCACATAAACACAGCGAAATTCAACAGGAAACATGTAAACTAACATTAACCGCGACAAGACAGCCACCTGCTGTTGTATATTGCACTGCACAACTAAATCAAAGGAACTTTTTCGAAATACCGTTATTGGTCACCCATTGCGTTGCATAAGTTTGAAATTTGGCTGAAAGGTGCCTACAACCTCTCAAAAGAATGGCGCTCTGCAACGTGACCCCGCGAGTTGCAAATAGAAGAATGTCGGCACTTGCGAAAGTTCTGAAGTTCAAGTGACGTATACGGTGGGTTAGTGATGTCAACTTTGGCAGCAAGTGTCACTAAAACGCTGCCAAACGCCACCGTAAACGTGTCACACGATTGGAAGGTCGCCGCCCCAACACTCTCAGTCACCTATTTCATCTCTTCTTTTGGTGACGCTGCGATGGATATCGGAACCGCGATGCTTAGCGTCGAAATCAAGGGGGTTTCTTATGGGTGGCCGAGGGAAACAATCCAGGCACACCGCCACTCTGAATCAACACGAAGAGCCCTTAAGAGGTGCCATGAAGGGTGTCAATGAAACCACCCCTTTCCATGGGGCTTCGATTCCCACACACTTAGGGGTCGAAAACGACAATTCGCAGTGTGACGAACAACAGAACGACTTTCTTGACGACCTTCGATACCGATCAAAACCCCCAGACACTTCAACTCTCATCTAAGGGCATGGTGGGCCAGTAACCCCACTGCACATGATCGCATCCCTTTGGATTACAATGCGACCACAACTTTTGCTTTGGTGTGAAGGGTGAAACCGCTATGGGACGTTAAAAACGAATCAAAAAATCTCAACGTGATACTAAGTAGCAAAGGGTGATTTTGCTTTTTCAGCCCTCCTATTTCTCACACTTTCCTGTGTCGTGGTAACAGGGTGGGCGTTGGGGGGGGGGGGGCTGTGGGGAGCGAAGGAGGGGGGGGGGGGGGGGGGGTGCGACATTGGAACATGCGTTGAGAAACAGCAAAGGATCCCTTTACGACTACCCAGCTTGGCGACACCCTCTTTGCCACCCGCCGAACTTCGTTGAGCGCCGTAAATATATGTACAGACGGAACTACGTACAGAACATGTGACGAGAACCGTAGGCAGGTTACGCTGCTGCCCTTGCACCTCCTAGAACGCCATCTGGAATTGCAGGCATGCCGATGGGGTTCACTGTCTGCAAGAGCCTTGGACTTCGTTACAGATTTCCTCTGTTCAGGAACATTTTTAAAGCACTCAATAATGGTGGATGGGTGGCAGCAAGGGTGTTGCCGAAGTGAGGGGTCTTAGAAGAACCTTTTTCCGTTTTATTCTCGCGTGTGTCAAAGTCGCGCTCACGCCACAGGAAGGCGTGAAACGTCAGGGCTGAAAAAGCATACGCTCCCTTTGCCACTTCGTGTCACCTTCAGATTTTGTTGAATGGTCTTGAACGGTCCGTAGTGGCTCCAGCCTGCACACCAAAGCAAAAATTGCGGCCACACTAGTGTCCAAAGAGCTGCAGTCACAGTCAGCGGAGTTGCTGGTTCCCGATGTCCTTAGAATGGGGTAGTAGTGTTTGGGAGTTTTCAGCAATGTCGATGGCTGACAACAACGTAGTCATGTTGCTTACCACGCTACGAACTGTAGAAATGTGTAGGAATGAACGCCCCATGGAAAGGGGTGGTTTCATTGACGCCGTTCATGCCATCTCCTAAGGGCTTTTCGTATCGATTCGGAGCGGCCGTGTGCGTGGATTGTCTTCCTCGGCCACCCGTAAGAAACCAGTGTGATTTCAACGCTAAGAATCGCGGTTCCGATGCCCATCGCAGAGTCGTTAAAAGAAGGGGTGATATGGATGACAGAGGAGGTAGGGGAGAAGACCTTCCAATCACGTGACATGTTCACAGTGGTGTTTGGCAGAGTTTTGGTGACACTTTGTGCCAGTTCGACATCATTAGCCCATCTGATACCTCAGATGGACTTTTAGTTTTAGGATATTAATAAGTGATTCGTCATTCTCATTCACAGTCATGCTGTCTACGTTTGCAATAGCCGCTGCTGCCATTTATTTGGAACGAATATTCTGGGGCTGGGATATTGGTTTCTTATTTGAAGGAAAAAATTTTTAAGTATTTCCGACTGAATTTTCAAGGTACCTGCGTAGCAGTATATTTAAAAAAAAAAAAAAAAAAAAAAAAAAAAAAAAAAAAAAGGTTCAAATGGCTCTGAGTACTATGGGACTTAACATCTGAGGCCATCAGTCCCCTAGAAGTTAGAACTACTTAAACCTAACTAACCTAAGGACACCACACACATCCATGCCCGAGGCAGGATTCGAACCTGCGACCGTAGCGGTCGCTTGGTTCCAGACTGAAGTGCCTAGAACTGCTCGACCACCCCGGCCGACCAGAATATTCAATTCGTGGTGTAAAATTCATCTCGTTGAAAGTAGCGTGATGTCGAACCTAATCTTAAATTAGTTATTCACAAAAGAAGTGTATGATATTTTAATAGCACCAGGGACGTTACACAATTTAATGTGCATTAACTTCACGCACCCATTCCATTGTGCAAAGCAAAAATTCCAATGATATCTGTGATAAACGTCACGAGTACACCATCGTACTATGTGGCAAAACACATAACAAAATCATAATACGAGGGTTGCCCAGAAAGTAATGAATTGCATTTTTCTCCTCTTTCGAAAACTACGCTACTAATGCGAAACGTCACGCATGTATTACTTGAGTGAGCGCGCCAAGTTTTCCGTCACATCCGACAGATAGCGTAGCTGCAGGACAGTTTCAAAATGGCCTCTTTTAGTTTCATGATATCAATAATTAATTCGTAATTCTCATAAACACAATCATGCTGTCTACTCTTGCAATAGCCGCTGCTGCCACTTATTTGTAACGTACCGTCACTGAATTTCTCACTGCAGAGAAATAAACTGTGCGGAATATTCACAAACGCTTGTGCAAAATCTGTGGAGCATCTGCTGTCGACGGAAGTACAGTTAGTCGCGGAGGGTGAGGTCATTAGAAGGCGGTTCGGCGGAGCTCCACGATTTGCAGCGGTAGGAGAATCCATCGACGGCTGTCACACCTGATATGTTGCAGCGAGCTGCTGTTGTCATTCGCCAGTGCAAAACAAAATGTCGTGTGGCTATGGCCTCCCGTCTGGTAGACCGTTCGCCTGGTGCAGGTCTTTCGAGTTGACGCCACTTCGGCAACCTGCGCGTCGATGGGGATGAAATGATGATGAGTTGGACAACACAACACCCAGTCTCTGAGCGGAGAAAATCTCCGACCCAGCCGGGAATCGAACCCGGGACCTTAGGATTGACAGTCTATCACGCTGACCAGTCAGCTACCGGGGCCGGACATTCGCCACTGCAGACGCATTACGACTCGGCAGTTGGCTCTGCATCTGTCGATCAGCAAAGGAGGTGTGGATGTAATTGTATGCAATCTTGGATAGTCAAGTGTGTGCAAGATGGGTCCTGCTGTGTCTAACGGTGGATCACAAATCGCACAGAAAAAAACATTTGTCTTGATTTGTTGCAATGTTTTGAAGCTAAGGGGGAGGCCATCTTCTCCCGGATTGCGACAGGTGATGAAACCTGGGTTGACAATTTTGAGCCCGAAACAAGACTACAGTCGACGGAATGGCGCCATTCCCACTCCCCACAAGAGGAAAAAATTCAAAGCAACGCTTCTGCAGGAAAGGTCATGATCACTGCCTTATGGGACTGTGAAGGTGCGATTGTCATTGGCGTGATGCCAAGAGGTGGTACTATTAATTGAGAAGCACATATCAACACATCAAAAAAACTCAATACGCGCTTCCGGCGACTTCTGTGCCACAGTAACCCAGGAGATGTTTTGCTGCAACACTCGGCTCCACACAAGTCTGAGGACTGCTGAACTTATCGCAAAACAGGGTTGGACAGTGCTACCCCATGCACCCAGCAGCCCTGACCTAGCCCCCTCTGACTTATGGGGCAACACTTCATGTCGCTCGCTCAATGAAAGATGTACTTAATGCAAACCTTCCACGAATATGCCATCTCCAGAGGTTTTCCAGATGCATGGCCTAAGAGATTACCTGATCTGAATCCATATGACTTGCGGCTCTGGGGATATCTAAAGGAAGGCATTTATCGGGGACACGTTCGGTCTCTGCCTAATCTGAAGGCTCGTATACAGGAAGGCGTTGCTCAGATTTCACAGGAACTGCTGCGACCAGATGTTGATCTTGTCATTTTATGGCTGCGTCATCTCGTCCAAGTTTCTGGTGCTCACATTGGACAAATTGTCTAAGCGGTGGTTAACAATAAAATCAACAATACGGCTTCCTCACTTGTTTAACCTTTCCTACCCACGTCCAGTTCCTAACCGATTACATATGGAAACATTTATACACGTCTTTCTTGTATTCACAGCCCCAGATTTGAACATGGTGGACAAACTTTTTCCAGCGTAAATCGGTTCGACATTAACGCAGTGGAACAAGTACGAATTTTCACTGACATGCGATAATTACAGCCCACATCGGACCCCTGTGAGTAGCTGGACTTTAGTTATAACCACTTGGCAATACAAGTCACTGAAGAAGTGTTTGGATAACAGAACTACTGAATACATTGCTTTAATATGCAGCTTAGTCGTAGGAGAATTAGCGATATGAGGAGATTCGGTCAGTAAAGCACACAGGATGTCTCAAACCTTTTGTGTCAAACTAAAACAGGGAAAAACGGATCCACAATCGGTTATATTGAGATAACAAACCAATGGTCGGAAATGCATATTTATTGTGTTTTGGACACAGACAGCCAAAAGGGCGTAACAAGAAAGCACTAATTTTCCAAATCGACGACCGCATGCGCGGCAACGGCGCCTGAAGTTCTACCGCACTCTTTCTAAGACCCCTGGTACTAGGAGACAGGCGGCTTGGGCCTTAGCAAGCTAGTTTCCATCCGTTAGCATGGGGGCTTCATGCATCAGAGACTTGACATGACCCCAAAGGTGTGAGGCGGAACAGTCCAAAAACTTTATATGGGTGTTGCAGGGCAGATTGTTCTGAGAAATAACTGTTACAAAAAATTGGATACGTTTCGATGATTCCGAATTAATTAGCACTGGAGTGAGAAAATCAGACCGTTGCGCTAGCAAATTCAAGCGGCCCGCCAGAGACGGTGTCGGCAAACGTGTGCTTCGTTTGGTTTCCTAAAACCGAAGAAAAGAGCGATACAAAAATTGGACATGAGACGGCAGTAATGCTGGAACTCCAGCCAAAGGCTGAAGAGTCGCGTGGGCTATCATCTAATTCTAGCTGGCGGATCACTTCAATTTGCGCGCGCAACGGACTGATTGGCTAATTTCAAAGCTAATTACCTCGGAAACGTTGCAATGTATCTAAGTCTTTCTTAACAATTGTCTCTCAGCACAGTCTGCTCTACAACACCCTTAAAAGCTTTTCAGATTGTTCCTACCATCCTGTACAGGTACGATGTACCCTCCGCCATGCACTGGCTTGCAGAGTGCTTATGTAGATGTAGAAGAATGGACATGTTTGTAGGAGAACTAAGGCGTCTGGCCACCGGCCAGGACCTCCCCTTCCAATCCAACGATGATGGTACGTGTTGTTCAGGTGTTCGCGCGTATTAACGTCGAATTGGGCTGGTGCACTGTCGTGCTGCAACTATATCGTTCTGCGGACAAGAAGGAGAACAGTCTCCTACAACTAAAGAAGCACATCCCACAAGAACACCAGGTAACGTGGACCACTCAGACGAGGAGGCAGCAGAAAATGTCCTATTTGGTAGTCTTCTTGACAGAGAATCGTTCCTAGTGGCCAGCGATTTGGATAGCGTGGGGAGTGTCCTCCCACCAGACATGGCTGTTGCGGCTGTTGAAAACACCATCACAGGTAAAAGATGCCTCAACCGTCAACAATATAAACTGTTCGATGTTCGGCACTACAGCAATGCGGCGGAGGTTCAAAATGGTTCAAATGGCTCTGAGCACTATGGGACTTATCTTCTAAGGTCATCAGTCCCCTAGAACTTAGAACTACTTAAACCTAACTAACCTAAGGACATCACACACATCCATGCCCGAGGCAGGATTCGAACCTGCGACCGTAGCGGTCGTGCAGTTCCAGACTGAAGCGCCTAGAACCGCTCGGCCACCCCGGCTGGCAATGCGGTGGAGAATCCATTGAGAAAAGTAAACGTCTCTCTGAAAACCTGTTAACCCCACTGCTTGAACATGTTCTTTATGATAGGAGTGTAATACCTCTTGCGCTGTACTATCGCCCTAGCATCCTTCGGAGGGTGCATTTCACGGGCTAGCTGACGCGCGATCGACCACACGATCAAACACCATCTTCTAAAAGTCTGGCATTTGTTCATGTCTTTGGCGGCAACCTTGGCCAGCTCTCTGTGGCGTGAACCAGCTTGCCTCTCATAAGCTGGTATCCACGGGGAAAACCTTCTTCCAATTTGGATGACACCTGTTGGGGAAAGCGTTGTCTGTGGACAACCTACAGTAGCGTACAGGAAAACAGTAAATGCATATCTGCCATCTCTCGTGACTACGCGTCATGAACTGAGTACTAAACACACCTCACCGAGAACACATCACAAGCTCCCTCATGCATTGGAGCCGGCCACAGTGGCCAAGGGTTTCTCGGCGCCTCAGTCTGGAACTGCGTGACCGCTACGGTTGCAGGTTCGAATCCTGCCTCGGGCATGGATGTGTGTGATGTCCTTAGGTTTGTTAGGTTTAAGTAGTTATAAGTTCTAGGGGACTGATGACCTCAAATGTTAATTCCCTTAGTGCTCAGAGCCCTTTGAACCATTTTTTGATACATCGGACAACTGACACCAGGGATAGTGGTGTGCATGTAGCACAGGTTAATGCGCAGGTGCGATGCATGCTGTCGTCACATACGTCCTTGAGGTGTGTATAGTATGTCTGGTCGTCAGAGGAATACGTTATTTATCATCCGCTCCCTGTTCCAGTGCGTAAAAAACACTCTGGATCTTCACGGCAGTGTGGCAGAACTGCATGCGCCGTTGGAACACATGCATTGAGACTAGAGGTGTCGCTTTCAACAGTTACCATGACGTACGTTGTTGTTATGCAGTGTACGCTGTGTATGTCCATAACACAATAACCATGCATTCCCGACTATTGGTTCCCTACCTCAACATAAACCGTTGTGGACCCACTTTCACCTGTTACAATCTGACCCTAAAAGTTTGGGACATGCTCTATCAATGTATTAATATCAACGTTGGCACCATTCATGCCGAAGCGTTGTAAAACATGAAGATGGATTTAATGACATACGATATTTGTCATTCTTTCTTCATTTTGTGGGTATTGCTTCATATTAAGCAGAAACAGAACGAGCTAGACAGTATCAGGTGATTAATTACGGGCAAAGTGAAAGCGAGAAGTAATTCGGTAGCTAAAGAGTTGAAAAACAGTATTTTGTGCGAAAACCTTTAACGTAAAGTGTGAATGAGGTCTCTGTATATGGACTACTTGATTAGTTTTGAAATGACAAGAGAAAATAATATTTTGAAAAGAAAGAGAAACCTTGTTGTAGAAAAGATAGGACAGGGATACTGCATGGTCAAAGGCAGGCTCGCATGTTTTATGAAAATAATTTCGCAGTTGGACTCGCAATGTTTCGCTGTAAGTGCGTAGCACACAATAAACATTTAGGATTAATATTTTACTGGAATTTTAATAGCAGATGAGTACCTCTTCATTTTCTTGCAACTTGCTCTATAATTAAAAAGCATGTTCAATTAAATCATTAAATTAAATGAAGTTAGCTTTATGTAATAGCGTAATTCTCATTCTCGTAATTGGCAGCTATATTCACAGCGCCGGACGCTAAGAGGTTGGCTTGTTATTTCTAGTGTTTAAAATAACTGCGCTCTCAAGGTTCGTGGATCACGCGTTGTAGTTCGAGTTCTGTGCTACACTCATCACAGTGGAGCAGGTGCACGGAACAACGCCCCCATCCCCGCCCCCCAACCTCTCACCAATGCGTCAGCGTTCTCTCTCTACAAACCGATGCTGCCGCTTTTCTTCAGGCAACTTCTAAATAGTCATACGAAGTCAAGTATAATCCGTTCACTCGAACTACTAAATAAAGATCCTTGCAAAATCCGAGAATGGAAAAAAGACTTCCGAGTAGCAATGACCGCTCACCTACAGTCACGGAATTTTCTAATGTTTACATGTTCTAATGTTTCAAATTTCATACTGGGGAATGTCGTCGTACCAACCCACCCAATAAACGATACATACTATATGAAGGGAGCACAGATATTATTAATGAGCATTGGTTACAAATAATGGATACCAGCTCAATGCCTTCGAGGTAGAAGATCCACATACAATTCCTCGATTTATTTCACGTGCATCTGCTCGCAGTTACTGACATATCTTCCAGAAACAAACAGTTTTGAAAAGAAACTCCTACTTGTTCGGTATTTATCACCCGCAAGCGGCTTACTTGTCAGTGCTTTCGAGATGGCAATTACTTCCTATCATGCAGTAGCAGTAGTCAGGGATTTAGAGATCTACGCTCACTGAATGTTTGAGAGTAATGTACTTAAGACAGAAGTGGAACCTAGATAAGTACTTGGCGGATGCGCAAAACTGTTTGCAGGGCTAAACCAGGTATACTGAAGTTGCAACTAATCGATCCTTGATTGCTCCACATTGTCAATGACACAGCTTTCTATCTTGCAAGCAGCTGCGCGTCGTATTATCTTTTTTCTCCTTCTTCTACGTGCAGTCTACAAGCTGTTCCCATTGCAGCCATAAGGAATGAAACATTAACTAATTTAGTTACGTATAGGGTTAATTCTCTTGTACCGCATATTAAGATATCTGTCCGTATATCAACGCGCGCGACCTGTTAAAAACCCTCACTGTGGGAGGGATGTATCGATGTCTCAAGAATATTCATAGGTTCCAGCCAGAAATACTTTTCTGTGCATATTCTGACAAAGCACATTTTCACAAAATACTAGTTGCATTCCTTCGAGTGTATTCCATAGCACACTTTTATATTATTTTTTCTGTTGGTGCCGAAAGCGCAAGAACAAATGATTGAAGCGATTTCATAAATTCACTGTAGCTCCATTCATTGATATATGGTCACGACACACTACAGATACGTAGAAAAACTCATAAAGTTTTGTTCGGCTGAAGCCGCACTTCAGGTTTCTGCCGCCAGAGCGCTCGAGAGCGCAGTGAGACAAAATGGCGACAGGAACCGAGAAAGCGTACGTCGTGCTTGAAACGCACTCACATCAGTCAGTCATAACAGTGCAACGACACTTCAGGACGAAGTTCAACAAAGATCCACCAACTGCTAACTCCATTCGGCGATGGTATGCGCAGTTTAAAGCTTCTGGATGCCTCTGTAAGGGGAAATCAAAGGGTCGGCCTGCAGTGAGCGAAGAAACGGTTGAACGAGTGCGGGCAAGTTTCACGCGTAGCCCGCGGAAGTCGACGAATAAAGCAAGCAGGGAGCTAAACGTACCACAGCCGACGGTTTAGAAAATCTTACTGAAAAGGCTAAAGCAGAAGCCTTACCGATTACAATTGCTACAAGCCCTGACACCCGATGACAAAGTCAAACCCTTTGAATTTTCGGCGCGGTTGCAACAGCTCATGGAAGAGGATGCGTTCAGTGCGAAACTTGTTTTCAGTGATGAAGCAACATTTTTTCTTAATGGTGAAGTGAACAGACACAATGTGCGAATCTGGGCGGTAGAGAATCCTCACGCATTCGTGCAGCAAATTCGCAATTCACCAAAAGTTAACGTGTTTTGTGCAGTCTCATGGTTTAAAGTTTACGGCCCCTTTTTCTTCTGCGAAAAAAACGTTACAGGACACGTGTATCTGGACATGCTGGAAAATTGGCTCATGCCACAACTGGAGACCGACAGCACCGACTTCATCTTTCAACAGGATGGTGCTCCACCGCACTTCCATCATGATGTTCGGCATTTCTTAAACAGGAGATTGGAAAACCGATGGATCGGTCGTGGTGGAGATCATGATCAGCAATTCATGTCATGGCCTCCACGCTCTCCCGACTTAACCCCATGCGATTTCTTTCTGTGGGGTTATGTGAAAGATTCAGTGTTTAAACCTCCTCTACCAAGAAACGTGTCAGAACTGCGAGCTCGCATCAACAATGCTTTCGAACTCATTGATGGGGACATGCTGCAACGAGGAACTTGATTATCGACTTGATGTCTGCTGAATCACTAAAGGGGCACATATCGAACATTTGTGAATGCCTAAAAAACTTTTTGAGTTTTTGTATGTGTGTGCAAAGCATTGTGAAAATATCTCAAATAATAAAGTTATTGTAGAGCTGTGAAATCGCTTCAATCATTTGTAATAACCCTGTACAGTAGTGTTACGATTTCGACAATACTGTGGTCATCTTCAGACTCTAGCCCTATCGGTAGAATAAAGTGACACAAGTGCTAACAGAAATCGTTACATACTGACAGACATTGTGTCAGTAACAGAATCAAATAGCGTTGTGTGTCGATAACCGTCCCGGTGACCACACGCCATTTTCTTCAGTTCATACTACGCAGTTCATACATTAGCCCCTTTCAGGCGGGAAACACAACAGCCAGCAGTCACGCTGTTCTCCATAGTGTACGTTTCACGTCCTCTGTTCGCCCAACCTCATTCGAACCCTTCATATTTGAGTCGTTTTCTAGTACATACCAAACAAGTGTTTTAGAAGCAGTACATTAACTACGATTTACACGTCAATAATGGAAAAAAACCTGTCGTTAGCTTCAGTTACAACTGAGCCTTTGCAATATACCACAGTATATCCTCACGAATATATTGTTAGGCGGTGGGAATTTATGTGAATTGACTGATTCCAGTTGCGAATAAAGGAGTTATGCAGCCAAAGACTGCTACATTCCAGCTCTCGTTAAATGCACAGCGCTAGACTTCTGAACACTACTACTTTCCTCCCAGCCTGACATTTTGACTAGTTTTGAATGAATATTTACATGTCTTATATTATTCCATTGTAATCAGTGAAAAGCGAAATTTTCTACAGACACACTGCGACTACATATTGATATATACATTACTTTATGAAGACAGGTTCTTGATCAACGTTGTTACCAAAAGTCTCGAAAAGTACTTCGGTGATTTGCTCAAAAATATCACCCAATAAACTACTGTACAGTCAGACGAATATAAGTTTTGTAGAGATTTTCTGTTGAAACTGACTATGAGAAAAAAGAAAATACAGTGATGTGCTCTGCTGTGAAAATGTGTCATTTTGTTTTTTTTCTCGCTGTCAGTTTTAAGTACGATAACAGGGCCCCAACTGTTTGTCTCTTATGTATTCTTTCTCATATATATATATATATATATATATATATATATATATATATATATATATATATATATATATGGAGGAATGTTTCCTGAAAGTTTAGCCGTATATATATATATATATATATATATATATATATAGGGTGTTACAAAAAGGTACGGCTAAACTTTCAGGAAACATTCGTCACACACAAATAAAGAAAACATATTATGTGGACATGTGTCCGGAAACGCTTAATTTCCATGTTAGAGCTCATTTTAGTTTCGTCAGTATGTACTGTACTTCCTCGATTCACCGCCAGTTGGCCCAATTGAAGGAAGGTAATGTTGACTTCGGTGCTTGTGTTGACATGCGACTCATTGCTCTACAGTACTAGCATCAAGCACATCAGTACGTAGCACCAACAGGTTAGTGTTCATCACGAACGTGGTTTTGCAGTCAGTGCAATGTTTACAAATGCGGAGTTGGCAGATACCCATTTGATGTATGGATTAGCACGGGGCAATAGCCGTGGCGCGGTACGTTTGTATCGAGACAAATTTCCAGAACGAAGGTGTCCCGACAGGAAGACGTTCGAAGCAATTGATCGGCGTCTTAGGGAGTACGGAACATTCCAGCCTATGACTCGCGACTGGGTAAGACCTATAACGACGAGGACACCTGCAATGGACGAGGCAATTCTTCGTGCAGTTGACGAGAACCCTAATGTCAGCGTCAGAGAAGTTGCTGCTGTACGAGGTAACGTTGACCACGTCACTGTATGGAGAGTGCTACGGGAGAACCAGTTGTTTCCGTACCATGTACAGCGTGTGCAGACACTATCAGCTGCTGATTGGCCTCCACGGGTACACTTCTGCGAATGGTTCATCCAACAATGTGTCATACCTCATTTCAGTGCAAATGTTGTCTTTACTGATGAGGCTTCATTCCAACGTGATCAAATTGTCAATTTTCACAATCAACATGTGTGGGCTGACGAGAATCCGCACGCAATTGTGCAATCACGTCATCAACACAGATTTTCTGTGAACGTTTGGGCAGGCATTGTTGGTGATGTCTTGATTGGGCCCCATTTTCTTCCACCTACGCTCAATGGAGCACGTTATCATGATTTCATTCAAGATACTCTACCTGTGCTGCTAGAACATGTGCCTTTACAAGTACGACACAACATGTGGTTTATGAACGATGGAGCTCCTGCACATTTCAGTCGAAGTGTTCGTACGCTTCTCAACAACAGATTCGGTGACCGATGGATTGGTAGAGGCGGACCAATTCCATGGCCTCCACGCTCTCCTGACCTCAACCCTCTTGACTTCCATTTATGAGGGCATTTGAAAGCTCTTGTCTACGCAATCCCGGTACCAAATGTAGAGACTCTTCGTGCTCATATTGTGGACGGCTGTGATACAATACGCCATTCTCCAGGGCTGCGTCAGCGCATCAGGGATTCCATGCGACGGAGGGTGGATGCATGTATCCTCGCTAACGGAGGACATTTTGAACATTTCCTGTAACAAAGTGTTTGAAGTCACGCTGGTACGTTGTGTTGCTGTGTGTTTCCATTCCGTGATAATGTGATTTGAAAAGAAGTAATAAAATGAGCTCTAAGATGGAAAGTAAGCGTTTCCGGACACATGTCCACATAATATATTTTCTTTCTTTGAGTGTGAGGAATGTTTCCTGAAAGTTGGCTTATGGTTTTACGATAGGAATACTATCACGTAATCTGAATTTGCAATAACAATAAATAGAGGCGAGATTAGAGGGAGAGGGGAAGAAGAGAAGGACAAAGAGGGGGTGGCGGAAGTGGATGGGGAGAGGGGGAGAAGGTGATGGACAGAGAAAGAGGGTGAGGAGGAAGGCATGGATAAAGAGACTGGAAGGAGAAGATGGACAGAATGGGTGGAGATGAGGAGATAAGCGCGTATACGAAATTCCTATAATCAATTCGCATACATATTTAGCAACTGCAAAGCATAGCCGAATTCGCTAGCAACATCATCATGTAAGGAATGATCAGTCACATTGTTCCTTGGGAAAGAAGGTAAGTTAGACCTCTGTACCTATAAATTTAATGACATACTGTAAACTAGGGATACTAATTCAACCCTTAATTTTGTGATTGTTCCAGGGTGAAAAATTGGTACCACCCAGAGATAACGACGCAAGTCGTAAACTTGATACGTTTTGCTCTCGCTATCGCCGTACCCGTCTCTTTCACCTTCGCAATGTTTGCTGGAGACAATGAGATCGATTTCTGCCCCAGCCTCCACCCTATATAATCATGATCTCAGACTCCTTCATCTGCTTTAGAAATTTTCAGTCTGTTTTCGAAGTTTATTGCTGGAAGTAATAGCAATAAAAAGCCGAAAATCAGGTACTTCAGAAACCGGATATTTTGAGCGGTTTTTAACAGTCGGGTTAGACTGGAGACGAAAGCAACCGATGCAACCGAAACCCCGTTGTTTCAGCGAAATCCGCGATACCTATGCTGTGATAGCTTTCTTTGAAGAGGATAATGCTCTTGCCCATGTGGTACGTATCACTATGAACTGTCTGCTGGATGTCGCCAGCAAGATCCCCAGATCTGTCCCCGATATAACTTGTGTGGGACACGCTCGGACGTCATCACCGTCACAGTGTCAGTACTCAGGATATCAAGAAACAGTTGATAACAGTTGTGAGCCAGTTTGCCTCAGAACAGGATACAACGGCTTTGTGACACTGTTCACAATCAACTTAGTGCACCCATCCATGTCAGACGGCGTGCGACATCATACTGAAAAGTGGGCTTATACCGGCAAGTAAAATTAACTCGATTTCCTAATCATTGAAGAAGCCTTATCACGTACCATCACAACCCATGGAGTTTCTTTTCGTTTTCTTCTCACCTGCCGGATGCTTCACTTATTTTACTCAAGTAGCGTAAAATATTGTTACACTGCCAGTTTTAATAGGCATTTTATTTTTTCTGCATAGTCCACCTGCTTAGCTGGCTGGTAACGTGCTTGCTCCTGTGCAAGCGGATCCGGGTTCGATTCCCGGCCGGGTTGTGCAAATTTTTCTTCGCTCGTGGTCTGGGTATTGTGCTGCCCTCATCATCATTTCATCCTCATCACCGGCGAGCAAGTCGCCCAATGTGGTGTCGAATGAAAGAAGACTTGCACTTGGCGGCCGAATTTACCCTAACGAGGCCTCCTGGCCAACGATGCCATACGCTCATTTCCACTTTCTTTTTCTTTTACATAATCACTTATCTCTCAAATTTGTATCTTAATATTGAAATGCGAACATTTTAGGATTTATCGTGATGCTATTGACATCGAATGAAACAACAAGCTTACTGTTACCAGTCACTGTTTATTAATCTTCACGACGCGTTTCGAAGGTTTACACCTCCATCATCAGGTGGATTTACATTTTTTAGTATGACAAATGTTTGTGCTGTGTTACGATTTTTGGAGGTACTTGTGACATTGTCTAGTGGAGAAACTAAACACCATTTCAGAACACGGTTTTGCGAGTTTTTTGACAAAAACTAAACATATAACCTACCTTTCGTAAACCCTCGTCGCCAGTTTTGTAAAAACTTCGTCGCTACAGCGGTGGAGGCTGAGTCGCTACTGTTATTACTGTGGGCCGAGTCTGTGAGTTCGTGAAACTGCCTCTGGTGCAGTACACCGCTAAGACAATTTCTCCCTGCCACTATTACATAGCTATGCCTGAGGGTCATGTTACACGATAGTAGAACGAAGATTATACAACACTCCAATAATTTAGTAACAAAATCGCACAAATGAGTTAAAAGGTTTACTTATCTTTGTGACTAGCTGAATATTGAAGTCAGCAAGACTGTTCGTAATATAACACAAAAAAGGCCCTCAATGGCAAAGTACAAATAATCGTAGGTAAATTTCACAGTTCGTAATAAATGTAATTTACAACTGTCTTTTCACTTCCAAGAGTTCACTGGCCGACGTTCCATGTCTGAGCCCTGGACGATGATCTGTAACCAAGTGGCCGAGAGATGCTCTTCTATCTTCCGAGTAGCCTTCTGTCCGTTGTCATTGGCGGACTGTACTCAGCCGGCCGACATCAGTACCTAACGGTAACAATAAAATAAGAAAAACAAACGAAATAGAATACGTCCCGTGGTCGCAGATTCCTTTCACTGTTGTAACACATAACATGAATACTGTCATATTTTGTAATCAAATATGGCATCTGGGAACTAATAGGTGCAAGGAGATGTAGCACAAGACGAAAGTTATAACAAAGTACAAAGAATATACACTCAAGAGCCAAAGAAACTGATTTCACGCCTAACATTGCGTACGGTTCCCGCGAGTACATAGAAGTGCCGCAACAGGTTAATGTCTGAAGTAATATTGGAGGGAACTGACACCATGAGTCCCATAGGGCTGCCCATAAATCCGTTAGAGTACGACGGGGTTAAGATCTCTTCTGAACAGCACGTTGCAAGGCATTCCAGATAAGCTCAATAATGTTCATGTCTGGGGCGTTTGGTGGCCAGAGGAAGTGTTTAAGACCAGAAGAGTGTTCCTGGAGCCACTATGTAGCAGTTCTGGAGGTGTGGGTGTCGCATTGTCCTGTTGGAATTTCCAAAGTCCTTCGAAATACACAACGGACATGATTGGATGCAGGTTATCAGACAGAATGCTTACGTACGTGTCATCTGTCTGAGTCGAATCTAGACCTATCAAGGGTCCCCATATCACGCCAACCACACACGCCCCACACTATTACAGAGCCTCCACCAGTTTGAACAGTCCCCTGCAGCCAATCAGGGTCAGTGGATTCATGAGGTTGTGTCTCCATACCGGTACACGTCCATCCGCTCGATACAATCTGAAACGAGATTCGTCCAACCAGGTAACATGCTTCCTGTCATCAACAGTCATATGTTGGTGTTGACGGGCCCAGGCGAGGCGTAAAGCTTTGTGTCGTGCAGTCATCACGGGTACACGATTGGGCCTTCGGCTCCGAAAGCCCATATCGATGATGTTCCATTGAATGGTTCGCACGCTGACACTTTTTGATGGCTCAGCACTGAAATCTGCAGCAATTTGCTAAAGGGTTGCAGTTGTGTCACGTTGAACGATTCTCTTTCGTCGTCATTGATTCCATTCTTGCAGGATCATTTTCCGGCCACATCGATGTCGAAGATTTGATGTTTTACCGGATTCCTGACATTCACGGTACAATCGTGAAATGGTCGTACGGTAAAATCCCCACTCCATCGTTACCTCGGAGATGTTGTGTCCCATCAGTCGTGCGGCGACTATAACGCCACGTTCAAACTCAGTTAAATCTTGATTTAATTGATAACCTGCCATTGTAGAAGAAGTAACCGATCTAACAACTGCGCCAGATACTCTGCCTGTTTACATATATCTGTATCTGAATACGCATGCCTATACAAGTGTCTTTGGCCCTTCAGTGTACATCACAACAGCATTATTACTGAATAAATTTTAAAGGATTTTGGATATGTTTGTTTTGAGGTGTTGAATCCATATGCTGGAATACTCCAACACATGTAATCAACACGATAAAACAAAGAATTCCAAAATCCTTCATTACTTATTCCGTAATAGTGTTGTTATGATGTATATTTTTGTGCTTTGTGATAATGTTTCTCTTTTGCTATATGCTCTTTGCACCCAATAGTTTCCAGGCGCAAAATTTGTTTACAAAATATGTCAGTATTCGTGTAAAGCGTTACGACAGTGAAAAGAACCCCTGACCATTGGAGGTATTCCACTTATTTTACTTTTACCATTGAGTACACATTTAGTTTAACAAAAAAACTGAAAACATGTTCTGAAATAGTGTTTTGTTTCTCCACTAGACAGTGTCACAAGGTCCTCCAAAATCGTAACACAACACACACATACGTAATACTAAAAATGTTAATTCACATGATGATGGAGTTGTAAACCTTCGAAATGCGTCGTGGAGATATAAGAGGCGTTCAAAAAGAAACAAGCCAGAGCATAATTACAGAAACCAGTACCCGTATGTTAGAAGTGTTGACCCTGGTTGCTGAGACACTTCTCCCACTGTTATACAAGACCTTGAAAGGCTGTTTCATAAAATTCCAGGGGCTGCGATGTTAACCAGTTCCGCACTTACAGCTGGATGTCGTCGTCCGAGGTGAATAATTTTCCCCCCAGAGCCTTTTTAAGGAGACAAAAAATGGCGTAATCACAGGGAGAGAGGTCTGGACTATATGGAGGGTGGCCGAGAACCTCCCATTTCAATTTCTGCAGCAGTGTCGCGACTATGTTGGCCGTATGAGGCTTTGCATTGTCGTGGAGCAGAATGATCCCACGGGTGAGATTGCCTGGTCGTTTTGATTTGATCGCTTGGTGAAGGGTGGTCAAGGTTTGCGAGTAACGCTGGGCATTCACTGTTGTACCATGCTGCAGTAAGTCAGAAAGGGCCCATTTTGGTCAAAGAAGAACGTCAGCATAATCTTCATAAATGTTAGCGTTGGACGATTGATGCATGCTGCTGCTAGCTCTGTATAGTCACGTGACGTGCACGCAGGCCCTCGAGCGACGAGCTGTGAGCTTCCACGCTCTGGTCCGTACCACAAATCGTTACACACGCCACGATATTACCTTCCTGTCACCGGTTTGCGCATCCCAGATTCCGGATCGTTTCTTTTTGAGCGCATCTTATAGATAAATAGTGACTGGTAATAGTAAACTTGTTATTTAATTCGATATCTTAATTTTGGCGATAAATAAATTATTAGTGCGCAATTTCCATTAAGAACCTTGCTGTGTGGACTGTAGAATTGACCTGACACCAAATTTGTAATATTTTGTCACAAAGACAAGTACAATGAGTTTTTTTGTGCCTCTTTATATTTTGATGCAATAAATGTTTGCGAGGTGCCGGGGTGGAGAAGAGTTTGTACCTCTTTAATTCGGACGAAGTTAGCATGAGAACGAGACATGCACTCGACCCCCTCCTTATCTACCAGCTAATTAATTATGCGCACAACGGTAACGGAAAGAAATGATGGAGGACCCTGCTAGTTGGTAAAATAAGGAGTGAACACTCACAATAATTTAATAAAAACTGTAATCTACTAGAAAAAAGAGAACTTTACCATAATAAACAACAGGAAATGGGATTTTGCCTATATCTACGAAATGATATGCGCATTAAATATTACAATGAGATTTATTATACATCAGGACATAACTGCACATGACTGTCAACACACACAGTAAGTTAAAGGTTAGGCTATACTCAAATGTTATGAGAATAAGAGTTGGCTCGAGAACAACGGGCTCCTACTCTCTGTGATGCAATAGATTGACGATAATGACTGGAGGTCCTAATGAATCAAATATTAATCTCCTAACTATATAGCAGTGTCGAAATTAGTAGTGAGAGCTCAAATGGGATCACATGGAGAAACAAGCAAGGTGGGCTTGTAGCAAAGCGAGCGCGCATGCTGCTGAGGGATTCAGTATAAAATTGATAAGGTCCTACAATGCTGGAGCCGCAAAATATTGTACCAGTACTGCAATCTGCAGCACGTCGTCGGTAGGCAGCGTCCAGATGATGTAGGCGCCGACTTCTGCCGTGCAGCAACTCTGTGTCAACCCCTGACCGCGAAGGCTGTCCGAGAATTCTAAGTTCTTCCGAAAAAGAGCGACCAAGTCTCAAGACTGTCCGACTCCGACTAATACCTGCGCCAGCGCAGCGCAAGAGCGAAGCCAACATTGCTCTACTCCCTACTCTCCTCGAAAACTGCGAATCAGCATTCAGTTCTGATTACAAAATTCCCCCACACTGTCTCAGCACATCATTCGCGCCAATAGCGATCGTTCCCTCCAATTTCGAGCAGGGCTTTATGACGTCAAATAGCCTCAGTTTAAATTGACCAATCATGCCTCTGCTATTCAGCTGAGGGCACTGAACTTGCCGTTTGACCGGCTACGAAAAAAACCTGCATAGACCACCGGCCATCCAGTGCCAGATAGTCGCCCCCAGCATGGCACAGTCCACAAGTATTCTCAGAATCAAGAGGACAATGCAGTCAGTCAGTGCTAGGAATCTTCGTTCCGGACGCGACGGAAAGGTAAACACATAAACTGCGGCGACACTCAGACGTCTCGCAGGTCGTTTCACCCTGCATACAATAGGCGAAACTCGACCGACGTCAGTCGTTCCGCCAGGCGCTTAAGCCTATTGTACGACCCTCTCAGTGTTCGCAGAAGTGCAGCCCCCAACCGGAAACGCAGTGTGCCGCGTCCTCCGATGCTCGTGGAACGTCCCCTTAGAAAAATTTATGATTGACTGTGCTGATAAACCTCTTACATTATTTGTTTTTCAAACAGCTCAGCAAAACTGAACGTACTCAAATGGCTCTGAGCACTATGGGACTCAACTGCTGAGGTCATTAGTCCCCTAGAACTTTGAACTAGTTAAACCTAACTAACCTAAGGACATCACAAACATCCATGCCCGAGGCAGGATTCGAACCTGCGACCGTAGCGGTCTTGCGGTTCCAGACTGCAGCGCCTTTAACCGCACGGCCACTTCGGCCGGCCGAACGTACTCAGACATTACTCTCTTTACGTATTCTGATCAACACTAAACTGTCACAGAATATTTTTAGCGCAACGCAATCTGACTTTTAATAATCCCTACAAAAGAGTGGCCCTGACTAACAATAATCTACACCTTTCATCAATAACTTACCTCACAAAAATCTTCGTTACTCAAACCACTGCAATACAGCGAGCGCCAATACTGCCAGCTAAATAAAAGATTCTAACTACTGAAGTCACTAACTACTGATAGGCATAGTTAGCAAATGAAAGATTTTGATAGAGAACAAACAATGTATTTACCTTAATAGTGTTCAAAAGTCATCAGTTCATGGCATCCAGTCTTACAAATTTACTGTCTCTGATGGACACACGTCCAGATCATCCGCTCTCAAAACTCCGCCATCTCTCTCCCCACGTCCACCACTGCTGACGGCTCACCTCCAACTGCGCAACGCTACGCGCTGTTAACATCCAACTGCCCAACACTACAATAGCGAACATTACAACAATGCTAACCAGCCACAGACTATACACAGCACAGCCGGTGATTTTCATACAGAGCACTACGTGGCGTTACCAATATAAAAACCTTAACAGCCTACTTACACTCGCCTCGCACAGGCCACCCAGGGAAGTAACCCAACATGCATAGGAATCAAGTGAAAAGTATTTTTTTTTTTGAGCTCTCAGTATAAATACTCTCATTAAAATAACCTTATTCGGTCTGTTACTACCGTGCAATGACATAGAACATTAATAAAATTGATGAAAATGAGAGGAGATATGCAAAAGAGGGCATGGAACCTCTCATGTTATCAAGTAAAGAAATTAACAAAAAGAACCGTACAAACAGTGAAATCACTAATCTAAAATGGAACTGCCAAATTGTAAAGAAAAACAGGGAAGGAAAAAATAGTTAAACGGAAGCTCGACGGGGCCATAGTTTCTAGACTGGCGATGACGAGAGAGAGAGAGAGAGAGAGAGAGACCACGGAGAAACGCACAGCAGAGAGCATTGGATTCGCCTGCAGACCGCGGTCACCTGCTGCAAGCAGACGCGCCAAGGCACGGCTCTCCGTGTAGGACGTGATCGGCAAAGGACAGAACCAGTTTCAGCCCGGATCTGCCCGGCCGCCGCAACCACATTCAAATTACCATTACCGCCGTATAAATAAAATAGACAGAGACAGAGAAGCGGACAGCTGAGCGCAAAATTTATTTATGTTGTTTTGAAGCCGGCCGACACTTCCGCCTACTCGACTGCCACGTATCGTCTCGCGCCTCGTCCAATAAAACGTGAGCGGTCTGCTGCGCAAGGACGCCCCGCGTTGGCACTGGCGAGCAGCCCTGCACGCCGCCGACTGGCGCCAGTCTTGATTGCTCTACTCCGCTCTATTACAGAGCATAGTTTCGTAGCACGCATTTCATTTCATACGGCATCACGAGTAATTCAAGCACTAATACCTTGTATGGAAGAATCGACTGTAGCAAACAGGTTATGTAGATTGCAGCGTACAGTACTTGGAAACTTCAAGGGAACCGCGGGATTCCGAGGCGCGTCGAAAGGTTGCCGTTCCGGTGTGTCTCGGAGCACTGCACTCTCAGGACTCATTATGAGTCTGCTAAACTATGTATAAACTCTGGTCTATTAAATTTTGCAACACCAGAAAGGACGACCTAATTTAGTTTATAGAGCATAAACACTATAGAAAGAATCGTTATCCGATCAAAAGAATCTGCTCATATGTCAGTGGACATTAACGCTCCGTTACTCGCGCGAAAATTCGTGACATGGTCACTAGCGCGGATGACAGGTGTCATCCACAAAGCAAGCGGTCTATTTGTATACTTTTAACGGTCTTTATGACTGATTTTTTTATTAAATCTAAATATAATACATTTAATATCGTACACAGTATAATATATTCTAACGTTTGAAACAGTTCGACTATTCGAAGAACAAAATCTTCAGCTAAATTACTGGCATTACATGGTCCCTCTGGTTGCTCACTGACATACGGTTCTAAATTCAAAGAGTAAGCTGGTTTGCCGGCCGCGGTGGCCGTGCGGTTCTAGGCGCTGCAGTCCGGAACCGCGGGACTGTTACGGTCGCAGGTTCGTATCCTGCCTCGGGCATGGATGTGTGTGATGTCCTTAGGTTAGTTAGGTTTAAGTAGTTCTAAGTTCTAGGGGACTGATGACCTAAGATGTTAAGTCCCATAGTACTCAGAGCCATTTGAACCATTAGTAAGCTGTTTTTACACCAACCAAAGCAAAAACTTTTAACCCATACTTTGTTGGTTTGCTAGGGATATATTGCCTGAACGGAATGGGCAGTTTCTTCTAAATGCCAAAAGCTGTTCGTCAACAGTAAGATATTCACTAGGTGAAAAATATTTTTGGCAATTGTTCGTGAAAGGTTCAAGTACCTCTCTGATAGGAGCCAACTTGTCAGTCTCTCTGCGAACACCTCTATCACGGATATTATCGGACCTAACACACCTCAACAGACACCGAAACCTGAATCGGTGTTCACTTATGCATAAATAACATGATTCAAGTCCGTTTCCCTTTGAGTTATCCCACAATTTCGATATACTCTTCCTAGAACGTCTTGAAGATCCACACAGATATAACAAACCAATGAAAGCTCTGATCTCTATCGCATCCCTTTCCCTAGAGAAGTTAACATGAACTTCACTGATGGATGTATTAGTGCGTGTTGCGATAAGGCTTATTATGTTTTCATCCAAGAACAAATTCAGAATTTCTATTTCTGTCTTTTTTATACGAGCTTGATATTTTGGTCCAGGTAAATGCGTAATAATATTACAAGATCTGCTTCTAACAATGGTAGGATACTTATTTTTCCTCTGCTTAGTTATTCCATCTTTCCCTAAAAGAAATGAATCCTCTTGAGTTACTTCTTCCTGTGACTCATATTCATCATTCTCTGGCACTTCTTGTTCTGTTTCTGTATCATGACCGCTTTCATGAACACAGTCCTCAGTCTCTCAGTCAGCGCTATCACTGTGAGCATTTCATCACTCAGCTCATTGAACCATTCCAACCATACCTTAGGATATCTACTAAACTCTGTCCGAGCTTTCTTTGCTTTTGACATTTCTTCCACAATCTAAAAGTGAAGAGTATACCAGGTAACACGAAAGGTACCTGCAGTCAGTTTCAATAAGCCCAAATTTACGCACATGAAAGATCGATTGAATCTAGGAAAGCAATAAAGTTATACAGACTTACTTTGTTTCAGACTGTGGCAGGAGAGCTCGCGCGGATGACTGGTGTCCTCCAGACTATAATAATGTTTCATAAACAACGTATCTTTCGTAACTGAAAGCCAACAATGATTGGAGCCAACTGCTGGAGAGTTAACAGAAAGGTACCGAAAATGGTGCGATCTTAATCCTGCCCTGTCAGACAAAACTGAACGGGAAAGTCATGTGGATGACGAGTGTCATCCGCGCTAGCGACCGAGGGTTAACATGGGGTGTTTCCACCCTTCGTCTTTATGACGGCTTGAACTCTGTTGGGGACACTTTCAGTGAGGTAAAGGTCCTGAGTTCGAGTCTCGGTCCGGCGCACAGTTTTAATCTGCTAGGAAGTTTTGTATCGGCGCACACACCGCTGCAGAGTGAAAATCTCATTCTGGACTTTCAATGAGGTTTATGAGGGTCTGTGGAGGAATCGCAGACCATTCTTCCTCTAGAGCCGATATCAGAGAAGGGAATGACGTAGCAGGCTAGGCTCTGGAACGGATTCGGTGTTTTAACTCATCCCAAAAATGTTCCTCTGGGTACAGATCGGGACTCTGGGTAGGCAGCCGATTTCAGGAATGATATTGTCCACAAACCATTGCCTCACTGACAGTGCTTTATGACAGTATGCACTGCCATGCTGAGACAAACAATGACCGTCTCCAAACTGCACCTCTACTGTAGGCTGTGTACATTGCTGTAAAATGTGGTCACATTCTTTCGCATTTATCATTTCCCTTGGCGCAATAAGAGGACCACACTCTAACCACGGCCGGCCGCGGTTCCGAGCGGTTCTAGGCGATTCAGTCTGGAACCGCGCGACTGCTACGGTCGCAGGTTCGAATCCTGTCTCGGGCATGGTTGTTTGTGATGTCCTTAGGTTAGTTAAGTATAAGTAGTTCTGAGTTCTAGGGGACTGATGACCTCAAATGTTAAGTCCCATAGTGCTCGGAGCCATTTTGAACCCTAACCACGAAAAACGCTTCCATATCCTAACACTGTTCTCACCTCATTGTAGCAGTTAACGTTCTTCTGACATTCGCATGATGGCATACAGCAAGTTTCATGACCCTAAACCACTCGTTTCCAGCCATCCATTGTCTAGAGGCTCTTTACATCACGTAAAGCGTCGCTTAGTGTTGCTTACTTGGAGCTCCTCGACCATTTTACCCCATTCTTTATAACGCCCCTCCCCCCCACACACACATTGTGCTAGTTGGACTGCTGCAAGTACTTATCAGCTGACGAATGATACCGTCCACTGATTTCATGTTATTTTTTTACAGCCACCGTCCGCAGTTCTCGACCGTCCTGTACATCGCTACATGAGGTCTGTCTGATTTTGTTTGTTCCTTAGCATTTGTATTCCTCTATAACGTCACCAACAGATGACTTGGGTACCTGTTGAGGGGTTGAAATGTCTCCCTGACGCATTTGTTACTCAGGTAACGTCCAGTGACTAGGCGACATTCAAAGTGACTGATCTCCCCTGATCGGCCTATGCCGCTGTTGCTGCCTCTCTACTCACATTAATCTCTGCCTCCTTTTATAATGGCGGCTGCGCCTCTCGTGACATCCAGTTTTTCGATAGTACTGTACTAAAAATGTTTGTTTCATTTTCCATCAAATCCTAAAATAGAGTAAGAAATTCGCTGTTATCATACTAGTACCTTTTGCTGTAGATACTGTACACAAAAAATCTATTACATCGTCTTTTCTTCTTCTTTCACCCTTCGCTAAATAACATCAACATAACAATGATATCATCACTGTCAGTAAGTTTCTCTTATTTCTCAATACTGTACCAACTGATGAACCATCACGTTTGGGTTGGCACTTTGCAGTTCAAATGGCTCTGAGCACTATGGGTCTTAACATCTGAGGTCATCAGTCCTAGAACTTAGAGCTATTCAAACCTAACCTAAGGACAACACACATATCCATGCCTGAGGCAGGATTCGAACCTGCGTCCGTAGCGGTCGCGCGGTTCCAGACTGAAGCGCCTAAAACCGCTCGGCCACAGCGGCCGACCACTTTTGCAGTGCTCTTAATGCTGGTTAGTTAGCGCGCCACTGTCATACACTGAAGCGCCAGAGAAACTGGTATAGGCATGCGTATTCAAATACAGAGAAAAGTGAACAGACAGAATACGGCGCTGCATTCGGCAATGCCTATATCAGACAACAAGTGTCTGGCGCAGCTGCTAGACCGGATACTGCTGCTAGAGTGGCAGGTTATCAATATTGAAGTCAGTCTGAACGTGGTGTTATAGTCGCGCACGAGCGATGGGAGGTATCATCTCCGAGGTACCGATGAAGATGGGTTTTCTCCCGTACGACCATTTCACGAGTGTGCCGTGAATGTCAGGAATCCGGTAAAACATCAAACCTACGACATCGCTGCGGCCAGGAAAAGATCCTGCAAGAACGGGACAAGCAATGACTGAAGTGAATCCTTCAACGTAACGGAAGGGCAACACTTCCGCAAATTGCTGCATATTTCAATGCCCTTCCATCAATAAGTGGCAGCGTACGAACCATTCAACGAAACATCATCGATATGGGCTTTCGGAACCGAAGGCTCACTCGTGTACCCTTCATGACTGCACGTCACAAAGCTTTACTCCCCTTCTGGGCCCATCAGTACCGACATTGGACTGTTGATGACTGGAAACATGTTGCCTCGTCGGACGAGTCTCGTTTCAAATTGTATCGAGCGGATGGACCGTACGAGTATGGAGATAACCTCCTGAATCCATGGACCCTGCATGTCAGCAGGGGACTGTTCAAGCTCGTGGAGGCTCTGTAACGGTGTGTGGTGTGTGTGGTTGGAGTGATATCGGACCCCTGATACGTCTATATGTGACTCTGACGTGTGATACCTACGTAAGCATCCTGTCTGATCACTTGCATCCATTCATGTCCATTGTGCATTCCAGCCGGACAGTGCGACAAGCCACACGTGCAGAATTGCTACAGAGTGGTTCCAGGAACACTCTTCTGTGTTTAAACACTTCCGCTGGCCACCAATCTCCCCAGGCATGAACATTATTCAGCATATCTAATGCGGAGACCCGTGGTCCTGAGGTGCGTCTTTGATTCATAATCAAAACGTATTCGGTCTAGAGTTCGAATCCCGCCGCTGCTCAAATTTTGATTAATAATCGGCGTTGGCGGCCGAAGACTTCCGGCAGAAGAAGTCACTCTCATTGTGCCAACGGCCTTGTCCAAGAGGGTGGAGGAGCGGACACAGGTTCAGGGCACTCACTCGTCTTAGGGGTGGGAAACTGCCACTGAAGTCGGAAAGTCGGAAGAATGAACAAACATCAACGGCATGAGGATGCAGAAGCCAATGGAAACTACTGCACTTAAGACACGTAAAGTGTATCCACAGGACATATGGCCTGTAATTAAAGAATTCTCATGATGATCTCTCCTTTAGCAAAATATTCCGAAATAGTCTCCCATTCGGATATCTGGGAGGGAACTGCCAAGGGGCAGATTACCATGAGAAAAAGATTGAATAAGCAACGAAATAATAACATTCTACTTGTTGGGGCATGGAATGTCAGAAGCTTGAACATGGTAGGGAAACTAGAAAATCTGAAAAGGGAAATGGAAAGGCTGAATCGATATGGTAGGGGTCAGTGAAATGAAGTGGAAAGAAGACAAGGTTTTCTGGTCAGATGAGTATAGGGTAATATCAACAGCAGCAGCAAATGGTATAACGGGAGTAGGATTCGTTATTAATAGGAAGGTAGGGCAGAGAGCGTTTTACTGTGAATAGTTCAGTGATAGGGTTATTCTTATCAGAATCGACAGCAAACCAACACCGACAGCGATAGTTCAGGTATACATGCCGACGTCACAAGCTGAAGATGAAGAAATAGAGAAAGTGTATGAGGATAATGAAAGGGTAATACAGTATGTAAAGGGAGAGCATGGGGGACTGGAATGCAATTGTAGGCGAAGGAGTGGAAGAAAAGGTTACAGGAGAATATGGGCTTGGGCCAAGGAATAAGAGATGTGAAAGATTGAGTTTTTTAATAAACCTCAGCTAGTAATAGCGAATACTCTGTTCAGGAATCACAACAGGAGGAGGTATACTTGGAAAAGGCCGAGTGATACGGGAAGATTTCAGTTAAACTACATCATGGTCAGACAGAGATTCCGAAATCAGATACTGGAATTGTAAGGCGTACCCAGGAGCAGATAGAGACTCGGATCACAATATAGTAGTGACGAAGAGTAGGCTGAAGTTCAAGACATTAGTCAGGAAGAAAGAATATCCAAAGAAGAGGGATACGGAAGTTCTAATGAATGACGAGATACGCTTGAAATTCTCTAAGGCTATAGATACAGCAATATGGAGTAGCTCAGTAGGCAGTACAGTTAAAGAGGAATGGACTTCCCTAAGAAAGGGCGATAACAGAAGTTGGGAAGGAAAACATAGGTACAAAGAAGGCAACTGCGAAGAAACCATGGATAACAGAAGAAATACTTCAATTGATCGATGAAAAGAGGAAGTACAAAGATGCTCTGGGAGACTAAGGAAAACAGAAATACAAGTCGCTGAGGAATGAAATAAACAGGAAGTGCAGGGAAGCTAAAACGAAATGGCTCCATGAAAAATGTGAAGAAATCGAAAAAGAAATCATTGTCGGAGGGTCTGACTCAGCATACAGGAAAGTCAAAACAACATTCGGTGACATTAAAAGCAAGGGTGATAACTCGGGAATTCCACTTGTAAACGCAGACGAGAGAGCGGATAGATGGAAAGAATACATTGAAAGCCTCTATGAGGGGGAAGATTTGTCTGATGTGATAGAAGAAGAAACATGAGTCGACTTAGAAGAGAGAGGAGATCCACTACTAGAATCGGAATTTAAGAGAGCTTTGGAGGTCTTAAGATCAAATAAGGCAGAAGGGATAGCTAACATTCCATGAGAATTTCTAATCGTTGGGGGAAGTGGCAACAAAACGACTATTCACGTTTGTGTGTAGAATGTATGAGTCTGGCAACATGCCATCTGACTTTTGGAAAAGCATCATCCACACATTTCTGAAGACGGCAAGAGCTGACAAGTTGGGCACTATGTCGCTCAAATGTAAGCCCACAATGGTTTTCCATGAAAGGCAAGAAAACGTGACGTAGAACATCGTCGACGTACCATTGTGCTGCAAGGGTGTCGCAGATGGCAATCAAAGGGCACCTGTTATGAAACGAAATGGCACCCCAGACCATGACTCCTGGGTGTCGGGTCGTATGGCGGGCGTCAGCCAGGTTGGTATGGAACTGCTGTTCCGGGCGTCTCAGGACAGGGTTTCGCTGGTCGTCGGGGCGCAGTTCGAAGCGGGACTCATCGCTGAAGACAATCCTACTCCACCCAGTGGGATTCTTAGGCCCAAGTCGAGTCTGGAGACGTCCCCTGGACAGCCGTGAGATACTAAACTAACTGCCGCCCGATGTACGGCCCAGCAGCCAGAGGCCCCTTTGGTTGCTATATGCGGCACACTTCCAGCACGGCGATAGGTCGACGATATTGTACGTCCGGTTTTGTTGCCCTTCATGGCAAGTCATCATGGGCTTACATTTCAGCTAGATAAGGCCCACTAGCACACGACGAGAGTATCCACTGCTTGCCGTTGTGGTTTCCAAACCCCACCTTGGCGAGCAAGGTCACCGGACCTGCCCGCAATTGAGAATGTTTGGAAGATTACGGTTACGGCCCTACAACCATCTCGGGATTCTGAAGTTGACGATCTAACGCGCCAGTTGCTCAGAATTTTGCACGATAGACCTCAGGAGGACATTCAACAACTCAATCAATGCCAAGCCGAATAACTGATAGAATAAGGGCCTGAGGTGGACCAACGCATTACTAACTTGTTCAAATAAATAAGCTGTTTCTCTTGAATAAATCGTCCATGTACCGGGTGATCAAAAAGTCAGTATAAATTTGAAAACTGAATAAATCACGAAATAATGTAGATAGAGAGGTACAAATTGACACACATGCTTGGAATGACATGGGGTTTTATTAGAACAAAAAAAATTACAAAAGTTCAAAAAACGTCCGACAGATGGCACTTCATCTGATCAGAATAGCAATAATTAGCATAACAAAGTAAGACAAAGCAAACATGATGTTCTTTACAGGAAATGGTCAATATGTAATAATGTTCTGAACAGCACTGTCCGGAGTTATGGTGAGACATTGGCGTCAGATGTTGCCTTTCAGCATCCCTAGAGATGTCGGTTGATCACGATACACTTGCGACTTCAGGTAACCCCAAAGCCAATAATCGCACGTACTGAGGTCTGGGGACCTGGGAGGCCAAGCATGATGAACGTGGCGGCTGAGCCCACGATCATCACCAAACGATGCGCGCAAGAGATCTTTCACGCGTCTAACAATATGGGGTGGAGGGCCATCCTGCATAAACATCGTACGCCCCAGCAGGTGTTTATCAGCCAGGCTGGGGATGATGCGATTCTGTAACATATCGGCGTACCTCTCACCCGTCACGGTAGCAGTTTTGCTGTCCAGCGCCATCTGTCGGACATTTTGTGAACTTTGTTTTTTTTTTTTTGTTCTAATAAAACCCCATGTCATTCCAAGCATGTGTGTCAATTTTTACCTCTCTATCTACTTTATTCCGTGGTTTATTAAGTTTTCAAATTTATACTGACTTTTTGATCACCCTGTACATCACATCTATCGACTTCCGTCCCATTCGGATAATTCCTTCGTGGTGTGTCTTTTCTTTTTTGTCAAAGCGTGTATTATCATCCCGTTGTTTATTTTACATAACGCAACTTCGACAACCACACACGCTCGATCCTCGCACCGTGGAAGACACCGACGTAACGTCTCCTGGAGAGCAGGATTTTCCTGGCTTTGGTCGTTCGGGACGTCTGGAGTGTACTGTAAGCAGACATTGCTACACTGCGGAGAAAAAAGTTTCTTAGCTTGTGCTATGAAGAGTCTGTTGAATCGAAATGGAGTGGCAAATTTTTTTCTTTGCGAGTTCTCAATGTGGGTGGACGCTAGTGAGTCGGCTGGTGTTGCGAGGTGACTACTGTGCCCGGGTGGGTGGCAGTCGGTTGGTTTCCAGACGGGCGGCACCGCTCTGAATGGCGTTGTGGTGACGGTGGCTGCAGCGTGGCGGGTATTCTGCGTACTGTGGGGGGTCTGCATTTCGGCGACGTCTTCTGCACGTTAAGTAGGCTGGCGGCTTTGGTCGATGGACACATAATGTGAGGAGTCAGTTTACTATCATTTTGTCCCACAACCATGTAGGCGCTCGGCATGGCGGCTCAAATGATCTGCGAAGTGGGCGGCATTGGAGAAAAACTTGCTTCGTTATGTCGACGCCTCTGAAAACAAATGCAGCGTGTTTTTAATACCATGTAGCTCCACTCGGTGGCATAGCCTCCATTTGTTTCTTGAGTTAGGCGAAATAATCTTGAGTAGAGGGGCCGGTATGCGCCATGAGAAACTTTCCCGGTAGGCGCAGGCGTTCCCCATATACCAGTTCCCCTGGGGAGGCCTGCAGGACTTCCTTCTTAAAGCACTGCGCGATCCCAACAGCACTAATGAGAGAGCGTCAGTTCATAAATCCAGCGTATGGTACTTTATTATAGGAGCCATCAAGGAATGGTATGGGCGCTCGGTAGTACTTTTGCTGCTGTGAAGTCCTATTCATTTGTATCCCATACAAATATTGTGATTACACATTTTTGCCTCCTACTGTGGTTTCTGGTGTTAGACACTTGATGGGGACAGACAAAAGGTGAAATCTAAACCGCAGGTGAATGTGCACGCCACATTCTCGGCGGTTCGTATTTCCAGTGGAAATATCTCTGGGCACCTGGCGAATCCACTGATTATGGTGAGGCGTTGCTGGTAGTTACGTGGGACCAGCCCTAGAATGTCCAGCTGAACGTGTGAGAGTGGTGTCTCATTAGTTTGCACTTTTGGCAGGGAATGCAGGTCTGAGACCTCGTGCGGCAGTCCGTCCATATACTTGGCCACACAAAATACTGAGTTGGTTGTCCGCAACGTTGCTAACGCAAGTGTGTGGATTTGCCTAGGAGCTTAGGCCGCTATATACTTTACCCGTCGAAAGTGTCGCTTTGATGCAGATACTAAAGTAGCAGTACCGCGTTTTGTCTAATTTTGTGAGTGCTAATTTAAAGCCACTCTGATAAAAGGACACCCTTAGTACACTGAAGAGCGAAAGAAATTAGTGCGCATGCCTAATGTCATGCACGGCCCCACTAGCACCGAGAAGTGCCTCAAAACGATGTTTCATAGACTCGATTAATGCCTGAAGTAGCACTGAAGGCAACTGACACTGTGAATTCTGCAGGGCTGTTCATGAATCCGTAAGAGTACGAGGGGGTGGAGATCTCTTGTGAACAGAACGTTGCAAGGCATCCTAGAGGTGCTTAATAATGTTCATGTCTGGGGAGTTTGGTGGCCAGCGGAAGTGTTTAAACTCAGAAGACTGTTCCTGTAGCCACTCTGTAGCAATTCCGGACATGTGGGGCATCGTATTGTACTGCTGGAATTTCCCAAGTCCGTCTGAATGCACAATGGACGTGAATGGTTGCAGGTGGTCAGACAGGATGCTTACGTCCGAGTCACCTGTCAGTCATATCTAGACGTATCAGGGGTCACATATCTCTCCAACTGTAGACGTCCCAAACAGAGCCTCCACCAGCTTGAACAGTCTCCTGTTTATAAGCAGAGTCCATGAATTCATGAGGCTGTCTCCATAACCATACACATCCATCTGCACGATACAATTTGGAACGACACTCGTCCAAGCAGGCATCATGTTTCCAGTCATTGACGATCCATTGTCGGTGTTGACGGGCCTAGGCGAGGCATAAAGCTTTGTGTCGTGCAGTCACCAAGGGTACACGAATGGGCCTTCGGCTCCGAAAGCCCATATCGCTGATGTTTCGTTGAATGGTTCACACGCTGACACTTGTTGATGGCTCAGCACTGAAATCTACAGCAGTCTGTTACGTTGAACGATTCAATCGTCGTTAGTCACGTTCTTCCAGGATCTTTTTCCGGCCGTAGCGATGTCGGAAATTTGTTGTTTTACCGGATTCCTAATATTCACGGTACATTCGTGGAAAGGTCGTAAAGCAAAGTCGCCACTTCATCGCTACTTCGAAGATGCCGTGTACCATCGCTCGTGCGCCGACTATAACACCACATTCAAACTCTCTTAAATCTTGATAACCTGCCATCGTAGCAGCTGTAACCGATGTAACAAATGAGCCAGATACTTGTTGTTTTATGTAGGCGTTGCCGACCACAGCGCCATATTCTGCCTTTTTATCTATCTCTGTATTTGAATACACATGTCTATACTACACTACTGGCCATTAAAATTGCTACACCAAGAAGAAATCCAGATGATACACGGGTATTCGTTGGACAAATATACTAGAACTGACATGTGATTACATTTTCATGCAGTTTGGGTGCATAGATCCTGAGAAATCAGTACCCAGAACAACCATCCCTGGCCATAATAACGGCCTTGGTACGCCTGGGCATTGAATCAAACAGAGCTTGGATGGCGTGTACAGCTACAGCTGCCCATGCAGCTTCAACACGATACCACAGTTAATAAAGAGAAGTGACTGGCGTGTTGTGACGAACCAGATGCTCGGCCACCATTGACCAGACGTTTTCAATTGGTGAGAGATCTGGACAATGTGCTGGCCAGGGCAGCAGTCGAACATGTTCTGTATCCAGAAAGGCTCGTACAGGACCTACAACATGCGGTCGTGCATTATCCTGCTGAATTGTAGGATCCCGCAGGGATCGAGTGAATGGTAGAGCCACGGGTCGTAACACATCTGAAATGTAACGTCCACTGTTCAAAGTGCCCCATACCATCACGCCGGGTGATACACCAGTATGGCGATGACGAATACACGCCTCCAATGTGCGTCCATCGCGATGTCGCCAAACACGGATGCGACCATCATGATGCTGTAAACAGAACCTGGATTCATCTGAAAAAATGACGTTTTTCCATTCGTGCAACCAGGTTCGTCGTTGAGTAACCATCGCAGGCGCTCCTGTCTGTGACGCAGTGTCAAGGGTAACCGCAGCCATGGTCTCCGAGCTGATAGTCCATGCTGCTGCAAACGTCGTCGAACTGTTCGTGCAGATGGTTGTTGTCTTGCAAACGCCCCCATCTGTTGACTCAGGGATCGAGACGTGGGTGCACGATCCGTTACAGCCAAGCGGATAAGATGCCTGTCATCTAGACTGCTAGTGATTTGAGGCCGTTGGGATCCAGCCCGGCGTTCCGTATTACCCTCCTGAACCCACCGATTTCATATTCTGCTAACAGTTATTGGATCTCGACCAAGACGAGCAGCAATGTCGCGATACGATAAACCGCAATCGCGATAGGCTACAATCTGACCTTTATCAAAGTCGGAAACGTGATGGTACGCATTTCTCCTCCTTACACGAGGCATCACAACAACGTTTCACCAGGCAACGCCGGTCAACTGCTGTATGTGAATGAGAAATCGGTTGGAAACCTTCCTCACGTCAGCACGTTGTATGTGTCGCCACCGGCACCAACCTTGTATGAATGCTCTCAAAAGCTAATGATTTGCATGTCACAGCATGTTGTTCTGTTGGTTAAATTTCGCGTCTGTAGCACATCTTCGTGGTGTAGCAATTTTAATGGCCAGTAGTGTAGTTTCTTCTTGCGCTTCAGTGTATGATAAGGGCCACACCAGTGATCGATACGGCATTGTTAGCAGAGTGACAGCACGGCGTCCCACGAAGTACGGGCCAACATACGAAGAGCCGTAGTTAGTGATGTGCGTTTGTGATTGTGCTAGCTAGACGCTAGACTCGTGACCTCGAGGTAGAGTAGTTCCACGAACAGGAGTCGCCGGTTTCGCAGTAGAAGGGAAGCTGACGCGCGACGCCGGAGTAGGTGTCGGCCGTCTGCTCCGGCGAGGTCGCCGGGGCGTCGCCGGGCCGCTCGCCGTCGCGCCGCGCTGCTGAATAGGCGGCTAGCCGCTCTCGCCGGCCGGCGGGCCGCTCCGCCACCTGCGCACCAGATAAATTCGGCCTCCGATTCCGGCGATTTTTCATGCCGGCGGTAAAAACTTGTCTCGCGGAGGAGTGGTCGCGTACGCCTGCGTAGAAGAAGGCGACGACTGGCGGCGTGGCGGGGGGCAGGAGGCGGCGCCGGTAACAGGATAAAAAGTGTGCGCGCGTTTGCTGTGTCGGGAGGCCGGCCGACAATTACTCGGCAGGCGTGCCTGGCGAGCTGCCGCTGCAGCTCTCCGCCAAGCCGGAGCGCCACTCGTCCACTTTGTCGAGGGTGGCCAGACTGTCGACAACCTGCAGGAGACTTGAGGCGATTTCTGTTGTCAGCTTTCAATTCGCAAAAATCTGATACTATAGTGAGAAGACAAAAGTCATGGGATGCCACCTGATATGGTGTCAGTTGGGTTGGATTGTTTGGGGAAGGGGACCAGACAGAGAGGTCATCGGTCTCATCGGATTAGGGAAGGACGGGGAAGGAAGTTGGCCGTGCCCTTTAAAAGGAACCATCCCAGCATTTGCCTGGAGCGATTTAGGGAAATCACGGAAAACCTAAATCAAACCGAGACTCGAAATCGGGACCTTTGCCTTTCGCGGGCAAGTGCTCTACCAACTGAGCTACCGAAGCACGACTCACGCCCGGTACTCACAGCTTTACTTCTGCCAGTACCTCGTCTCCTACCTTCCAGGTTCGCAGGAGAGCCTCTGTAAAGTTTGGAAGGTAGGAGACGAGGTACTGGCAGAAGTAAAGCTGTGAGTACCGGGCGTGAGTCGTGCTTCGGTAGCTCAGTTGGTAGAGCACTTGCCCGCGAAAGGCAAAGGTCCCGAGTTCGAGTCTCGGTCGGGCACACAGTTTTAATCTGCCAGGAAGTTTCATATCAGCGCACACTCCGCTGCAGAGTGAAAATCTCATTCTGGAACCTAAATCAAGATGGCCGGGCGCGGGATTGAACCGTCGTCCTCCCGAATGCGAGTTCAGTGGCCTAGCCACTCCGCCACCTCGCTCGGTGGACTTCTTTCTGCCCGCCACAGCGCAGCAGTTCAACGTGGCACCGAGTCAACAAGTCATTGGAAATCCCACGCAGAAATACTCACCCACTCTGCCTCTACAGACGTCCATAACTGCGAAAGTGTTGCCGGTGCAGGATCTTGTCCACGAACTGACCTCTCGATTATGTTCCATAAATGTTAGATGGGATTTACATGGCGGCCAAATCGTTCGCTCGAATTGTCCAGAATGTTCTTCAAATCAATCGCAAACAATTGTGGACAAGTGACATGACATCGTTGTTTGGGGTAATGAAGTCCATGAATGCCTGCATATGGTCTCCAAGCAGCGAACATAACCATTTCCAGTCAAGATGGGTTCAGTTGGAGCAGAGGAACTAGTCCATTCCATGTAAACACATGCAACACCATTGTGAAGCCAACACCAGCTTGCACAGTTCCTTGCTGACAACTTGGGTCCATGGCTTTGCCAGGTCATTGTCAGCTCTTACCAACTGAAACCGGGACTCATCCGACCAGGTCAAGGTTTCCCAGTCGTCTAGGGTTCAACTAATATGGTGACAAGGCCATGAGAGACACTGAAGGTGATGTCGTGCTGTTAGTAAAGGCACTATCATCCATCGTCTGCTGCCACAGCCCATTAACGTCAAATTTTGCCGCACTGTCCTAACGCATACATTCGTCGTACGTCCTACATTCTTTTCTGCGGTTCTTTCAATTCAGTGCAAATGACAGATCCGCCAAAGTACTGCCCTTTTGTACCTTGCGTACGCGGTATTACCGCCTACTGTACGCGTGTAAGTAGGCTGTGTAGGTTTTTATATTGGTAACGCCACGTAGCGCTTTGTATGAAAATAACTGGCTGTGCTGTGTGCAGTCTGTGGCTGGTGGCATTGTTGTAATATTCGCTATTGTAGTGTTGGGCAGTTGGATGTGAACAGCGCGTAGCGTTGCGCAGTTGGATGTGAGCCGCCAGCAGTGGTGGATGTGGGGAGAGAGAGGGCGGAGCTTTGAGAGCTGATGATCTGCACATGTGTCCATCAGAGGGAGTAAATTTGTAAGACTGGATATCATGAACTGATGACTTTTGAACACTATTAAGGTAAATACATTGTTTGTTCTCCATCAAAATCTTTCATTTGCAAACTATGCCCATCAGTAGTTAGTGCCTTCAGTAGTTAGAATCTTTTATTTAGCTGGCAGTATTGGCGCTCGCTGTATTGCAGTAGTTCGAGTAACGAAGATTTTTGTGAGGTTAGTGATTCTTGAAAGGTTCGGGTTATTGTTAATCAGGGCCATTCTTTTGGAGGGATTATTGAAAGTCAGATTGCGTTGCGCTAAAAATATTGTGTGTCAGTTTAGTGAATGTCTGAGTACGTTCGGTTTTGCTCAGCTGTTTGAAAATCAAATAACGTAGAGGTTTATCAGCACAATGACTCATAAATTTTTCTAAGGGGAGGTTTCACCCGTGCATATCGCTATCCCAGGGCTGTTGTCACCAACAGTAATAGCAGTTTTTCAATCACTTATTAATCACATGAGAACAGAGGCGCAATCTCCGATCTGTTGTTAGGTCATTCTGATTTAGCTTCACACTGTTTCTACATATACAGACATTTTAAAAAATTTTTAATCACCTCGGTTCCGAGAGTTCCGGAACCTGTACAGAAAATTGGAATGGTGGTCAAGATAATCATTATTTCCGCCCTTTTTATTGCTCATGAAAACCACGCATTCCATTTTGTTACACCATACAGCGATACCTTCAGAGGTGGTGGTCCAGATTGCTGTACATACCGGTACCTCTAATACCCAGTAGCACGTCCTCTTGCATTGATGCATGGCTATATTCATCGTCGCATACTATCCACAAATTCATCAAGGCACTGTTGGTCCAGATTGTCCCACACCTCAATGGCGATTCGGCGTAGTTCCCTCAAAATGGTTGGTGGATCACGTCGTCCATAAACAGCCCTTTTCAATCTATCCCAGGCACGTTAGATAGGGCTCATGTCCGGAAAACATGCTGGCCACTCTAGTCGAGCGATGTCGTTATCCTGAAGGAAGTCATTCACAAAATGTGCACGATGGGGGCACGAATTGTCGTCCATGAAGACGAGTTCCTCGCCAATATGCTGCCCATGTAGTTGCACTATCAGTTGGAGGATGGCATTCACGTATCGTACAGCCGTTACGGCGCCTTCCATGACCAGCAGCGGCGTATGTCGGCCCCACATAATGCCACCTCAAAACAGCAGAGAAACTCCACCTTGCTGCACTCGCTGGGCAGTGTGTCTATGGCGTTCAGCTTGACTGGGTTGCCTCGAAACACGTCTCCGACGATTGTCTGGTTGAAGGCATATGCGACACTCATCGGTGAAGAGAACGTGATGCCAATCCTCAGCGGTCCATTCGACAAGTTGTTGGGCCCATCTGTACCGCGCTGCATGGTGTCGTGGTTGCAAAGATGGAGCTCGCCATGGGCGTCGGGAGTGAAGTTGTACATCATGCCGCCTCTTGCGCACAGTTTGAGTCGTAATACGACGTCATGTGGCTGCACGAAAAGCATTATCTAAAATGGTGGCGTTGCTGTCAGGGTTCCTCCGAGCCATAATCCGTAGGTAGCTGTCATCCACTGCAGTAGTAGCCCTTGGGGGGCCTGAGTGAGGCATGTCATCGATAGTTCCTGTCTCTCTGTCTCTCCATTTCTGAACAACATGGCTTTGGTTCACTCCAAGACGCCTGGACACTTCCCTTGTTGAGAGCACTTCCTGGCACAATCAAAGCGGACGCGATCGAACCGAGGTATTGACCGCCTAGACATGGTTGAACTACAGACAGGAGCCGTTTACCTCCTTCCTGGTGGAATGACTGGAACTGATCGGCTATCGGAAAACCTCCGTGTAATAGGCGCTGCTCATTCATGGTTGTTTACATATTTGGGCGGGTTTAGTGACACCTCTGATCAGTCAAAGAGACTTTGTTGATGGAAACAACAGCCACGGTCTCCATCATGTCATAATATGACAAAATTGCACAAAGAGACTTTGTCTGTGATACGATATCCAGGAGTTCTGGGAATCAGTGTGATGCAAAACATTTTAGATGTGTGTAATTACAGTGATGAGCCAAAGTGTACTCCCGCGCCCGGGTTCCCGGGTTCGATTCCCGGCGGGGTCAGGGATTTTCTCAGCCTCGTGATGACTGGGTGTTGTGTGATGACCTTAGGTTAGTTAGGTTCAAGTAGTTCTAAGTTCTAGGGGACTGATGACCGTAGATGTTAAGTCCCATAGTGCTCAGAGCCATTTGAACCATTTTTGAGCCAAAGTGTGCGACCACTGGCCACTGCAAAACAGAATGCCAGCTAGTGGCATTTCCAGAATGTTCTTCATTTTAAAGATGCACCGTACATTCATCAGCCAACGGTCTTTCTGCAGTGTTCACATTGCTGATCCTGGCTAGCACATCTAGCACATAGATGGGTCACCGTTCAGGTTGTCGTGCGCTTTTGGCAAGCGGTGTGCACTCAGCAGTTGTGAGGCCAATTGAGAAGGTACTTGAATGAGAACTAACGGATCCGGTCAAGAAAGCTAACAATGACCGGGAGAGCGGTGTGCTGGACGCATGCCCCACCATATCCAACTGCAATCACCCCCAGACTGAGGATGACACGGTCGTCGGTCGGTACTGTTGGGCTCTCAGACTCCTGTTCCGACGGAGCTTATAAATTGATCAAGTTTCTTGCGTCTCCCAAGTCTCTTACAAGTAAGGATCTCGTTCTGGTCCATCGGCTGCGTCAGCGAAGCGTTTTTTTGGCGGCAGAAACATTAAATTGTCAGGAAACTGGGTCACCCAAGCGAAAGGTTGCTCGAGTGACGTAACCGACTTTTAGAAAGGAAAATGCTATGGCACCTATGATAGAATATCTTGGAAAGTTGGCCGGATGTTCGCGTTCTGCTGTGCTGAGCATCTATGGAAAGTGATTGATGGATGGTGAAACTATGAGTAGATAACAAAGAAGAACTGACAACGCTCTAGAACTCATAGTGTAGAAAACATACTACCACAAATAGGTATTCATATGCACTTCGCACCACCACCCACCCTAGAAGCAAGCGGTGATCAACACAAAGTCTTACGTGCCTTCAATAATCTTAACAGCAACTGTTTGGAATCAGAGTTGGATTTCTTGAAGAAGACAATGTAGGCCAATGGTTTCCAAGTTTGTCAACATCCAGGACTTTTGAACCATATATTAATTATGGTAATAGAAAGGAACAGAAACTGTCTTCTCTCTCTGTGAAGACACGTTTATTTCTAGGACCATTAGCCGCATCAGCAGAATTCTACGGAAAAATGGTATTCAGACCCCTTTCTTCAACCAAAATAAAATACCGTGGAAGATTATTTCCGACTCAAGGCTGACGTTCCTGATTAGCTCCATACTGCGCGAGCCTATGAAATGTGTGGCTGTGGCGAAATGTACATAGGCCGAATAGGAAGGACTGTTAAAGAACGTCACACGCGGTTGAAATAATGTGTGAAATTTTCGGTAGCGGAACATTAGGAGAACAGCGGCCATGACACTAATTTCAACGACGTGCGTGTGCTGACCAAGGAATTAATATTTGAAAGAAAAATGCCGGAGAAGCGATTTACATTTTTGCGAACGAATTAAACTTTAATAAAGAGGACGGCTGTAGGCCCTCCGCCGTCAATGAAGTAAATACGCGGACACGATGATTGGGCGTCCAGGACGCCACCTCTGCGAACAATAGTATTTTTGATAAACTTTCCGCCTCTCTTGCGCTGTCCGTTTCACTTCTAGCCAGTGACGATGGCTAATTGATGGCAGCAGGAAGCATTTTAAGTAATAACTCTTTTCCAGAATGAGATTTTCACTCTGCAGCGGAGTGTGCGCTGATATGAAACTTCCTGGCAGATTAAAACTGTGTGACCGACCGAGACTCGAACTCGGGACCTTTGCCTTTCGCGGGCAAGTGCTCTGCCAGGAAGTTTCAATAACTCTTTTAACCGTGAAAAGAAGGGAATTTAGATTTTCAACTTACAGTGCTTTCATCGACTATGAAAAGGTAAAGATGAAAATACTATGGGAATCACTTAAGGGGCTCCGGAAAGGCTCAAAATCATGAAAAGTCCAATTTTTACTTTTTTGCGTTTTCTGAATCTGCAGACTATTACCTTTTAATGATGATGATGATGATGATGAGCGTTTGGCGTCATTGGCCGGGAGGCCCCTCGCGGGGCAGGTCCGGCCGCCATATCGCAGGTCTTATTACATTCGGCGCCACATTGGGCGACCTGCACGCCGGATGGGGATGAAATGATGATGAACACAACACAACACCCAGTCCCTGAGCGGAGAAAATCTCCGACCCAGCCGGGAATCGAACCCGGGCCCAGAGGACGGCAATCCGTCACGCTGACCACTCAGCTACTGGGGCGGACACCTTTTAATAGATATATAATTTATTCAATTCCGAAGACTACAACTATTTTTAAATTTTTTTTGAAATGTGTTCTACATGGGCGTGACCCACTGTGGCGCTGTTAAACTGCTGTCAAATGGTGTTATTATTAACGTCCGTGTTCATCAGGTACATTTTAGTGGTGTGAGATAAAGTATGTGTTGTGGCTAACCTGTGATGGTTCAATATATATCGCTGGTGTGATTGTCGATTGTTTCATGTTTATTTACTCTGTCGTTATCTCGAATATATTCGTAATTAATTCTGTTTCTTGATTCTCTGTTTTGTTGAAGTATAATAATGAGTAAAAGTAAAGTTATTAGAAATCCTCCGAAGGCTTTTAAGAAAAGGAGAAATGTTGGAAAGCCAAAGGTATGTGTTATTACTGTAAACAATAAAGACGATAACCAAGTGAGTGAACCTAACCTCTCAAGTACACCTGCCCATAGCAGTCAAAGTGGGAAAGAAAATACTTCACAGAAGAAGCTTGGTTCAATCAGTGAAAACTATGAATGTTTTATGGGCGAATCGGATGTGAATGAAATATTTGATATGTCGGTTCTCAAAGGAATTTTTTCAAACTGTGGAAGATGTATTCATTGTAGTGAAGTTGGTCTGGAACTCTCCATAATAAAGCACGTAGGACTTGCTAGTAAAATACAACTGAAATGTGATAAGTGTTCATACATGACCACCTTTTGGAACAGTGTTGCAGTAACTGCAACTGAAGAAAATGGTAGCAAAATCTACGAACACAACATTAGATTTGTTTATTCATTGCGTTCAGTAGGTAAGGGTGCTACTGCAGGTGCAAATTTCTGTGGCATCATGAATATTCCAAATCCCCCAACCAAGTTTACGACCTATAATAAATTAATAGGGTCTAAAGTAGAAGATGTCTGTATAGAATCTATGAAGAACGCTGTGGAAGTGGCAGTAATGGAAAATAATGGTAACAGAGATTTGACTGCAGCGTTCGATGGTACCTGGCATAAACGGGGACACACATCTCTTCATGGTGTAGTATCTGCCACCAGTATGTATACAGGGAAAGTTTTAGATGTAGCAGTAATATCAAAGTATTGTAGATGTCCACAAAAATATAAAGGTACACATGAAAATAATTGCAAAGCTAACTATAGTGGCAGTAGTGAAGGAATGGAAGTGGCTGGTGTTGCCAGTATATTCCAGCGTTCTGTGGCGTGTGATAAAGTGCGATATGTTAATTACCTTGGTGACGGTGATTCTAAAAGTTTCAAACATGTTCAAGGACTGAAGCCCTATGGTGATGATGTTGTAGTGCAGAAATTTGAGTGTATTGGACACGTACAGAAGCGAATGGGAACAAGACTTCGGCGACTGAAAACTTCGTACAAAAAACAAAAACTCAGTGATGGTAAAGGGTTGGATGGGAAGGGAAGGTCAACTGACAGTGTAATTGACAAAATACAGAACCATTATGGAATGGCTATTAGGCAAAATACACAAAGTGTCGACGAAATGAAGAAGGGTGTTTGGGCTCTTTTTTTTCATACTTCTTCAACCGATGAAAATCCCCAACATAGCTTGTGTCCCAAAGAAGAAGACAGTTGGTGTAAATATAACAAAGGATTGCTAACTGGTGAAGCGTACACTCATAAGCATAGTCTGCCTCATGCAATAATGGAGGTGATAAAACCTATTTTCAGAGACTTAGCAGCACCTGAACTGTTGAAAAAGTGTATTAACGGAAAAACTCAAAACCCCAATGAAAGTGTAAATAGTGTTATATGGTCGAGAATCCCCAAGACTGTATTTGTTGGAATAGAAACACTTCACTTTGGTGTGTGTGATGCTGTTGCGACTTTCAATGATGGCAACATTGTAAGGTGCAAGGTATTTAGAAATATGGGAATGAAGATAGGTTCTAACATGGTACGAGCGATGCTTGCTTTAGACAAGGAACGCCTTCGGGCTGCAGACAGGGCTGTAAAGAGTCTAGAAATACAAGCAAGAGTAAACAGGAGGAGGAACAAGAGGAAGCTGGAGGAGGAGTTTGCAGAGGATGAAGATAATCCATCCTATGGACCTGGAATGCACTAAAAAGTTAATCCAATCTTTGTCGCTCGATTCCCAAAACTTTTATTTTCTCATACTAATTACATGTTTTCTAAGGATGTTCCAAACATATTTGTTTCAAACTTTCAGTAAATGTTACACAGTACCTTCTGCATAATTTAACACAGCCTTTTTCCAAAAAACTGTATATTTTTGAATATATAAATAAAAAATTGCAAAAAAATGTTGTGAATTTTCATTACAATTGAAAAAAAAATCATCTTTAATAACTGAACTAAAATTTTGTTAAATCCCTGTGTTAAGTTGTAGCCCATATTCCAATAAATAATCTGTAAAAAGTTCAACTTCCTACCTCAAATACTTTGTGAGGAAAGATGTAATTTAAAAGCGTTATTTTAACATTGCAAGTATAGGGCGTTCCGGAGCCCCTTAAGGAATTGACAGTTACAGCACGTCCGATTACGGCAATTCAATCATAACAGAAAAATAATAAAATAAGAATCCGTATTGTGAGGAATGGGACAGAATCTATCGATACCAATCAATGAGTTAGACAAGGCTGCCCACTGTTCTGCACCATTTTTAAAGTTTATATTGAGAATGGCATTCGTAAATAGTTGATTTTATTAAATGGCATATTACAAAGTAATAACATTAATTTTATGACAATACTGTTTCAGGGGGTAGGGAGCGATAAGGTGCTGGTGCCCAAATGAAAAAATTTTGTACACGGTACGAATTTGTGAAACAAATTCGATATCTTGACATATTACACAGGTCCGCGACTAAAGCAGTTTTGCATAACACATGACACGTTGCCAATCAATGATTAACAAAATTTAGCTGTTCTTATTACTCTAAAGTCAGCAAGCAAGGATTACTCAAAACTTCAGAGATCAGCAGTAGCGATTGCTTTAAACTTTACACCAAGACGGCCGTTCATTTAAATTCGGATACGAATAAACAATTTTTCAAATAAATGAAAGACTTATTAAGTGAGGTTAAACCAAGATTAGAAAATTTAAAAGGGTTCAGAAACATACACTTGACAGCTGCTTTACGTCAGGTTTGTAGTCACAGACATTCTTAACATCGTAACCAATAGCAAAAGATTTACTAGTTGAACGAACAACAAAATCGAAATGTCTTAATAAACATATGGAGACGCTCTGTACAAGTAAGTTTTGGCAGCGACAGCTGCTTCAGGCGTAACAAGTCACAACAAGAGCTGTACTCATTAGGTTTTTCAAGTAACTTAGCCAAGACAATCATTCAAAAAATCCGAAATCATTTAAACTTTACGGTCCTCGCCAACCAGACAATTTCAAGTTACAAGTCAGTATCCAAAATCGTGACTAGTCACTTAATTCTCACTGGCGAGCTAATGGCCCCAGTGGAAGGCTCCAACAAAACTTATCAAATGGGCACTCCAAAAGGCGCCAAATCTCAACAGTGATTAATCTTGCGCCCAGAACACAACGAAACAGTTTGCTGATACAGAGATTAAAACAGTGGACCAACATGTATACATTTTGTCACACTGGCTGGCACACTGTGGAACAAATTTTTACGCTCTCTCGGATTCACACTTCTTAGGTGATCAAACATCAACCCCAAGGCAGTAGTCTGTCTTAGTACATTTAAGATAACTTGTCCGCAAGTGGACCATACAACACAGCAATTACTGATCTGTCCAAAATACAACGATACACATTGTAAAATCAAAAGGAACAATTTAACACCAAAATGTCTAACACCTAAGGCTTTGTTTCAAGTGCGGGAACTTAACAAATGGTTCAAATGGCTCTGAGCACTATGAGGCCTAACATCTGAAGTCATCAGTCCCCTAGAACTTAGAACTACTTCAACCTAATTAACCTAAGGAAATCTCACACACCCATGCCCGAGGCAGGATTCGAACCTGTGACCGTAGCGGTCGCGCGGTTCCAGACTGTAGGGCCTAGAAACGCTCGGTCGCACCGGCCGGCGGGAACTTAACAAGTTCTGCTACCATGTTTTATCATGATGCACACCATAACCTTTGATTGAAAAAACGTAATACAGGTAGTCAGATTCAATGCCGTGACCCACAAGCCGTTATACAGCATAAAATAAAAACCATAAACTCTACACAGACCAGCCATAGCAGAAGTAGTCAGAACGTTAAATTTCTATAGTACAATTTACAAATACGAATGCAAACTTGAAGAGAATTATAAGTGCATTGCCACTGATGTAAATCAGCCCACACTGTTTCAAAGTAATATCGCCAAAAGACAATAAGACAATTTTAAGCGGTAACTACTCTGTCCAGTTAACAGAAAATTTATGTATCACAATCCTTGCAAAGTACAAATCTGAATGCACACGATAAAAAGAATTGCGTGTGAACTAGAACTGGCATAAGTCAGCCCACGCAGCAAAGACAGTTTTAAGCGTCAACAACCCTCTCCAGTTAACAGGAAATTTATGTATCACAATAATTACAACACTCAAATCCGAACGCTCATGTGACAGGATTACAAGACACGTGACCTGCCGACACAGTAATTCACACCACACTGTATAAAAGTTCAGGAGGCCTGCAGTAATTTAACAGGTATCGCCAACGGCCTATATGCACTCAGCCTAACCCACAAACGAACACAACAAAAGTGCCTCGGCGGCAGAAGTATCAAAGTCTGCTTGATGACCAGATGCTGGGATGCTCAGATAAGGTCCAGTCTGTAAGGTGATCGGCAAATTAACGCTCATCCACCGTCTCTGAAATTTGAGACCGTTCCCAACATGAGTGCCACGGCACGACAGCTGCCTATTCCAGTATGTGCCTCCCCCCCCCCCCCCCTTACGACCTTGCTCGGCCGATATCAGCAGCCATATGAAAGCGATGCATTCGGACATGTCCGAAAGAATAGACATCTTGCATTCATATAATTAATACACCTAGCTGGGAGATGGATTCACCTTTTTCAGTGTGGATGCAGAAGTATGTCCGACCGCCTGTGGGAATCTCATTGCAATGAGCATGGAGGAAATGTACAGGGAGGGGCTGCGAATAGGTGGCGCCCGATGGGGGATGTGGATCAGCCGTGAGGCGTGCCGAGCCAGTCTGCGTAGTTGCGGTGACGCTTTGTTCCGGATGGCGCAATGGTTAACGCACCTGCTTTTAATAGTTTCAACAATGAAACATTGTCCCAAAATATGGTAGAAAACCCAAAGAGATTCTGGTCGTATGTAAAAAGTACGCCAGAGGCAAAAAACAGTCCATACCGTCACTGCGCGATAGCGATGGAAATGTTACCGATGATGGTGCCACTGAAATGAAATGATCGTATGGCATTGTTGGCCGGGGCCCCATTCGGGGGAGTTCGGCCGCCGTATTGCAAGTCCTTTTTAGTTGAAGTCACTTCGGCGACTTGCGAGTCAATGATGATGAAAATAATGATGATGAACGCACGACACCCAGTCTCCTGCCGGTAATCGAACCCGGGCCCCCTGCGTGGTAGGCGGTAACAATACAGCTACGCTACGGAGGCGGAGGGTGGTGCCAGTAAAGCGTAGTTACTAAATACAGTTTTCTGTAATTCCTTCACAAAAGAAGACGAAGTAAATATTCCAGAATTCGAAACCAGAACAGTTGTTAGCATGAGTGACATAAAAGTAGATATCTTAGGTGTTGCGAAACAACTCAAATAACTTAAGAAGGGCAAGTGTTCGGGTCCAGATGGTACAGCAATCAGGTTCCTTTCAGAGTACGCAGGCACAATAACGCCTTTCTTAGAAATCATACACAACCACTCACTTGACGAAAGGTCTGTTCCTAAAGACAGCAAAGAAGCACAGCTCACACCAATATTCAAGAAAGGAAATAGGAGTAACCCACTGAATTACAGACCCATATCACTGACCTCAATTTGCATTAGGATTTTGGAGCATATACTGTACTCGAACATTACGAATAACCTTGAAGAAAATGACATATTGATACATAAAAAAATGTTCAAATGTGTGTGAAATCTTATGGGATTTAACTGCTAAGGTCATCAGTCCCTAAGCTTACACACTACTTAACCTAAATTATCCTCAGGACAAACACACACACCCATGCCCGAGGGAGGACTCGAACCTTCGCCGGGACCAGCCGCACAGTCCATGACTGCAGCGCCTTATTGTTGCATAACCGACATGGATTCAGAAAATATCGTTCTTGTGCAACGCAGCTAGCTCTTTATACCCATGAAGTAATGAGTGCTGTCGACAAGGGATCTCAAATCGATTCCATATTCCCAGATTTCCAGAAGGCTTTTGATACCGTTCCTCACAAGGGACTATTAATCAAATTGCGTGCATATTGAGTATCGTCTCAGTTGTGAGACTGGATTCGTGATTTCTTCTCAAAGAGGTCACAGTTCGTAGTGATAGACGGTAAATCATCGAGTAGAACAGAAGTGATACCTGGCGTTCCGCAAGCTGGTGTCATACGCCTTCTGTTGTTCCTGATTTACATAAATGATCTAGGTGACAATCTGAGCAGCCCCCTTATGTTGTTTGCAGATGGCGCTGTAATTTGCCGTCTATTATAATCATCAGACGATCAATTCCAATTACAAAATGGTCTAGAGAGAATTTCTGTATGGAGCGAAAAGTGGCAATTGGAACTAAACAAAGAAAAGTGCGAGGTCATCCACATGGGTACTAAAAGAAATCCGATAAATTTTGGGTACACAATAAATCACACAAATCTAATTGCTGTCAATTCGACTAAATACCTAGGAATTACAATTACGAGCAACTTAAACTGGAAAGAACACATGGATAATATTGTGGGGAAGGCGAAACAAAGACTGCACTTTGCTGGCAGAACACTTAGAAGATGCGACAAACCCACTAATGAGACAGCCTACATTACACTTGTCCGTCCTCTGCTGGAATATTGCTGCACGGTTTGGGATCCTTACCAGGTAGGATTGACGGAGGACATCGAAAAAGTGCAAAGAAGGGCAGCTCGTTTCGTGTTATCGCGCAATAGGGGTGAGAGTGTCACTGATATGATACGCGAGTTGGGGTGGCAGTCACTGAAACCAAGGCGGTCTTCCTTGCGGCGAGATCTATTTACGAAATTTCAATCACCAACTTTCTCTTCCAAATACGAAAATATTTTGTTGAGATCCACCTACGTAGGGAGAAATGATCATCCCAATAAAATAAGAGAAATCAGAGCTGGAACGGAAAGATTTAGGTGTTTCTTTCTCTCACGCGCCATTCGAAAGTGGAATGGTAGAGAAGTAGTATGAAAATGTTCGATGAACCATCCGCCGGGCACCTAAGTGTGATTTGCAGAATAACCAAGTATATGTAGATGACTAGTAAGGAGGGGATCCTGGGGTCGAATCCAGGTCTATTACAGATTTCCTCTCGTCACCGCTGATTCCACGTAATGTTCCGATGCAGCTGACAGCAGTGACCCCCAACCTTACCTTCCTCCCCTCACAAACTTCAGTTTATATATAAGATATCACAAGCTGTGCGCTTTGCCCACTACACCAGAACGGGCCTCCACACTGTCTCCACATTGAAATGAAACTGAAACATGCTCTCGCTGCGCGAGCCTCTATATCGGCGTTTTGGGCAGCTTCCGGTCTTCTAAAGTCGGCAAATCCACAGACCAAAATCAAGGAACGGCACTCGATCGTACGGCCGCCAGCGCCTTGCCAGGAACCTTGTGTGCTCGGCACATCACCTGCTGATGTTAAGATTATAATAGGAGAATCTGAAGAAAAGGTTCAAATTTCACTACACAAATTGAGTTAACTTTCTGGTAAATATGGAATGAGAATATCGCCAGGTAAAACAAAAGTGATGGCATTTGTAGGACTGGAATGCATAAGAGCCAAAATTGTTACGGACGGGCTAATAATTGAGCAAGTAAGAGAGTTCAAATATTTAGGGTGCAATTTTAAATTTCCCAAGTCAAATGATGTAAAACTAAAGCTGACCAGATGCAGACACTTCTATGAAACTACACTACTGGCCATTAAAATTGCTACACCAAGAAGAAATCCAGATGATAAACGGGTATTCAATGGACAAATATATTATACTAGAACTGACATGTGATTACATTTTCACGCAATTTGGGTGCATAGATCCCGAGAAATCAGTACCCAGAACAACCACCTCTGGCCATAATAACGGCCTTGATACGCCTGGACATTGAGTCAAACAAAGCTTGGATGGTGTGTACAGGTACAGGTGCCCATGCAGCTTCAACACGATACCACAGTTCATCAAGAGTAGTGACTGGCGTATTGTGACGAGCCAGTTGCTCGGCCACCATTGACCAGACGTTTTAAATTGGTGAGACTGGCCAGGGCAGCAGTCGAACATTTTCTGTCTCCAGAAAGGACCGTACAGGACCTACAACATGCGGTCGTGCATTATCCTGCTGAAATGTAGGGTTTCGCAGGGATCGAATGAAGGGTAGAGCCACGGGTCGTAACACATCTGAAATGTAGCGTCCACTGTTCAAAGTGCCGCCAATGCGAACAAGAGGTGACAGGGACATGTAACCAATTGCACCCCATACCATCACGCCGGGTGATACACCACCATGGCGAATACACGCTTCCAATGTGCGTTCACCGCGATGTCACCAAACACGGATGCGACCGTCATGATGCTGTAAACAGAACCTGGATTCATCTGAAAAAATGACGTTTTGCCGTTCGTGCACCCAGGTTCGTCGTTGAGTACACCATCGCAGGTGCTCCTGTCTGTGGTGCAGCGTCAAGGGTAACCGTGGCCATGGTCTCCGAGTTGATAGTCCATGCTGCTGCAAACGTTGTCGAACTGTTCGTGCAGATGGTTGTTGTCTTGCAAACGTCCCCATCTGTTGACTCAGGGATCGAGACGTAGCTGCACGATCCGTTACAGCCATGCGGATAAGATGCCTGTCATCTCGATTGCTAGTGATACGAGTCCGTTGGGATCCAGCACGGCGTTCCGTATTACCCTGCTGAACCCACCGATTCCATACTCTGCTAACAGTCATTGGATCTTGACCAACGCGAGCAGCAATGTCGCGATACGATAACCCGCAATCGTGATAGGCTACAATACGACCTATGTCAAAGTCGGAAATGTGATGGTACGCATTTCTCCTCCTTACACGAGGAATCACAACGTTTCACCAGGCAACGCCGGTCAGTTGCTGTTTGTGTATGAGAAATCGGTTGGAAGCTTTCCTCATGTCAGCACGTTGTAGGTGTTGCCACCGGCGCCAACCTTGTGTGAATGCTCTGTAAAGCTAATCATTTGCATATCACAGCATCTTCTTCCTGTCGGTTAAATTTCGCGTCTGTACCACGTCATCTTCGTGGTGTAGCAATTTTAATGGCCAGTAGTGTCTACAATGTACAATAAAACTTAATGTACGGTAAGAAACATTAATTAAACTCGGCAAAGTAATACTGCTCTCTGTACTGCTGTGTGTTAGCGAAAACTGGACCCTAAAATCTGATCAATTACGATGAATTTAATCACCAGAGATGCAGTTCCTCCACTTTGCAGCGGGATGTTCGTTATTGGACCATAAAATAAATACCGATATTAGACAAGAACGAAATGTTGAACCCGTTACAGACATAACTGAAAAATACCGACTGAACTGTAAAGACCGCGTCCAACGTATGTCTAATGACAGAGCACCTAAAGTAGCAATACAATATAACCCACCCTGCAAGAGAGACGTTGGACGTTCCTTGAAGAGAGAACTGTGCTGAGGCGCAACAGACTAAAAGCCCTAATCCTTGAAGAAGGTGTTGATGATGATGAACTCTTCTTCGGCATAAGCGCTTGAAAAATCCCTTTCCATCCAATGGTAGCCACAGGAATTTCAGCCAATAATCCTAATTCTTTAGCTAAGTGCGGGGAAAACCCATTTTTGTGCAATGAAGATGGCCCACCGAAGGCAGCCAGAGTAATTTTACCCAGTAACCCCACATCTCCCTCATAAGAGCGGGACAACTGTCTTTTATAAGAACGCGACACTGCTCTTTGACAGAGTTCAGCTAACCGTGGACACCACAAGATCTTAAGAATATTTCAGCAGAGGGGTCGGAACACCGATCATACAGCAGAAATATGACGCTGCCTAATAACACAAAAAATTCTACCTTCAATGACAAAAGACCACGAAAGGCTACTAACTTACCTCATTACAGCTTGTGGGGGTCGTAGGCTTGCCCGCTCTGTGAAGCAGGATAGATTGCGATCTGGGAAAGATCTAACGACTGTGTACAATACTGGCGCAGACGCAAGTGTTTCGGAACACACCGTTCTTCTCTTTCTTAAGGACATTCACATTTAGAAAGAACTGTCATACATTTACACAAAGCAGAATTTTTGTCCAATTCGCTACAATTCCTTACGATACTCCAACGACGTTTCCTTGCTGTAGACAAAAGGACCGTCAGCAAACAACACGTTAGTGCTGTTGTTCCTGTCCGGTAAATCGTTTATGTCTTTTGGGAACATTAGGAATCCTATAAAATTTCCTCAGGACACAGATCATATTGCCGCGCGGAGTTGCCGTGCTGTCCGAGGCGCCTTGCCACGGTTCGCGCGGCTGCCCCCGTCGGAGGTTCGAGTCTTCCCTCGAGCATGGGTCTATGTGTGTGTGTGTGTGTGTTGTCCTTAGCTTAAGTTAGTTTTGGTTAGATTAAGTAGTGTTAAAGCCTAGGGACCGATGACCTAAGCAGTGTGGTCCCATAAGAACTTAACCACCATCAAAGCTCAATTTCTTTCTCCTCTGTGGAACATTCGCCGTCCAGAATAAGGCATTGCCTTCTATAAATGTCCTTGACCTATTCCGTATGATTATAAACTGGTTAGCACTTTCCGCTGTGGTACAGTACGAAACATCTTTCGGAAATATAGGATAATAGAGTCTACCTGTTCACCTCCATCTATTGCTTGAGAGATGTCGTGGACGAGTAAAACAAGGTGTGTTTTACAAGAGTGTTTTTTTTTCCTGAATCGGTGCTAATTTTATGAAAGAAGATTGCTTTCCTCCTGGAAGCTCATGAAGTTTGGGTAAAAATTTGCTCTTAGATCCATCAATAGACATCAACGATTTTGACCTGCGACTCGGATCTTTTACCCTTTTCGTAAGGAGAAGAAGCTGTGCTCTTTTCCAGTCGCACTGTCAAACAAGCTTACGAACAACGTTTGACCGTAGTGAAGTGTCGCAGACTATCTCTAAGCTGTAGTGACTGTCAGAACTGCGCAAGCTGCATTCGCATTCATAACAGTCTTTATCATAGCTGTTGGAACAAAAAAAACTATTTCAATTTAAATCCCACTAACATGCTGTCTTATTCCTTCTTGCCTCACACTTTACAGCCAGTAAATCCCAGCGACTCATTTAGACGCGTATGAGAGTTTCGTCTGCAGCATCTTTATCGTCATGAGACCACCATAGCGAGGAGATTAAGAGCTGTGCAAATTGTCGTAAGCGCGTGTGTTGTGAACGCAGCAGTACGCATCGCGACAAATCTCCTGCGAGACACACAGCCGCCGTAGCAGCCCCCTCTCTGGCGCCGCTGAGGTCATAATTATCTCCCCGTAATTGCCCTCGCGGAAACGTCTTCGCCATGATAAATGCTCCTCCGTAATGAGTTACGGCAGCAAAGGAAACATCTACACCGTGTGGAACACTCAGCGGGAATACGATGGACGGGGAAGAGAAGGAGGAAGCTGTTCTCGAAATTTAACCCGACTGGACGTTGCCACTACCTCACGATATTCAAATAAAAATACTGAGTTTCAGGCAGCTAGTTGCTACATGCATTGCCACATAAAGTGATTTTTTTTTATTTGTGCAAGCGGTCCGCAATAAACATTCGTCATAAAATCAAGAAAGGAAATTAGACATACGCACACTTGCACCCTCTGCGTCGGCTGCATTTTTCTTTGCAACATCGCCACTATAAACTTCCCTTCCTGCTTTTTTTTACTCAGTGTACTGATAACATTTTCAGATAACGTGCTGCTTCGTTGTAAGACGCTTGTGTTTTTAGGCGTAGCGTAAAATTAGGGTTCCGTTTCAACTTTTTGAACACACTTGCATTAAATGTTGGCTTATTAAATGTGGAAAGGACAAGAACCATCGACAGCTAAGTGATTTATTTAACTTTAGAAAGAAACAGGTCTGTGTACGAGTGTAGGTAAAATATTGTTTTCACTGCCCCGTAGGCTTCCACATCATAACGTTCTGTAAATCTATTTCCGAATTTTCTTGAAAAAGTTGTTGTGTGTGGAAAGTCAGTTGTCGCAAAACGGAGCATTTCACCACACTTTCCAAGTTCTGAGCACCCTGTGGAACGGAAATTGTCCGAGGAATTTCGAGAATGTATCCTGATGAAGTCTACGCAAATTCTGGGCTTGATCTCTCAATTAATCAAGTGACGGTCGCAAATGTATGACCGACAGCACTGAAACAACTGTCGGAGAAGATTGATTTCAAGAGAGTGACAGATTTCTCGATTCTAACTAGTACTCTAAACGATTCCGTCATTACGACCGTGGAGAGCTGTTGCCACTCGCAACTGAGACGCGATGAACGAAGGATAAGCGTGAAAATTTCGCAAGCACTGCCGTGCAGCGCAGATTCGTAGAATTAAAGGAAACATTATCTCCGACAGATTTTTTCATTGCAAGAACATCATCTTCACTGTTGTATAGTTTACAGTATCTGATACGAGCTATAAGCAAGTTTTTAGAGTACAAAACCGAGACTGGCATTAATACCTTCCTGAAATTAGTCAGAGAGATTTTGTGGCGTACGAGAAGAAAATCAGTAACTCCAGTCGATCTGTGAGCGATTCCCCTTCCGAGAGTGAAATGTAAACGAGGTCTGTCACAAGTATCACCTGGTTTTCAGGTAATGTACTTGGTCAATTTTGCTTGAAACATGTTCTACACTACTGGCAATTAAAATTGCTATACCACGAAGATGATGTTCTACAGACGCGACAGGAAGAAGATGCTGTGATATGCAAATGATTAGCTTTTCAGAGCATTCACACAACGTTGGCGCCGGTTGCTACACCTGCAACGTGCTGACATGAGGGAAGTTTCCAACCAATTTCTCATACACAAACAGCAGTTGACCGGCGTTGCCTGGTGAAACATTGTTGCAATGCCTCGTGTAAGGAGGAGAAATGCGTACCATCACGTTCCCGACATTAATAAAGGTCGGATTGTAGCCCATCCTGATTCCGGTTTATCGTATCGCGACACTGCTGCTCGCGTTGGTCGAGATCCTATGACTGTTAGCAGAATATGGAATTGGTGAGTTCAGGAGGGTAATACATAACGTTGTGCTGGATCCCATCGGCCTCGTATCACTAGCAGTCGAGATAACAGGCATCTTATCCGCATGGCTGTAACGGATCGTGCAGCCACGTCTCGATCCCTGAGTCAACAGATGGGGACGTTTGCAAGACAACAACCATCTGCACGAACAGTTCGACGACGTTTGCAGCAGCATGGACTATCAGCTCGGAGACCATGGCTGCGGTTTCCCTTGACGCTTCATCACAGACAGGAGCGCCTGCGATGGTGTACCCGACGACGAACCTGGGTGCACGAATGGCTAAACGTCATTTTTTCGGATGAATCCAGGTTCTGTTTGCAGCATCATGATGGTCGCATCCGTGTTTGGCGACATTGCGGTGAACTCACATTGGAAGCGTGTATTCGTCATCGCCATACTGGCGTGTCACCCGGCGTGATGGTATGGGGTGCCATTGGTTACACGTCTCGGTCACCTCTTGCTCGCATTGACGGCGCTTTGAACAGTGGACGTTACATTTCAGATGTGTTACGACCCGTGGGTGTACCCTTCATTCAGTACCTGCGAAACCCTACATTTCAGCAGGATAATGCACGACCGCATGTTACAGGTCCTGTATGGGCCTTTCTGGATACAGAAAATGTTCGGCTGCTGCCCTTACCAGCACATCCTCCAGATCTCTCACCAACTGAAAACCTCTGGTCAATGGGGGCCGAGCAACTGGCTCGTCACAATACGCCAGTCACTACTCTTGATGAACTGTGGTATCGTCCTGAAGCTGCATGGGCAGCTGTATCTGCACACGCCATCCAAGCCCTATTTGACTTAATGCCTAGGCGTATCATGGCCGTTATTACGGCCAGAGGTGGTTGTTCTGGGTACTGATTTCTCAGGAAATATTCACCCAAATTGCGTGAAAAAGTAATTACATGTCAGCTCTAGTATAATACATTTGTCCAATGAATACCCGCTTATCATCTGCCTTTCTTCTTGGTGTAGCAATTTTAATGCCCAGTAGTGTATTTCTTCTCAGATGATGGCTATTGCCCTTAACGTATGGTTCTAGCCGGACCAGGAAACTTCTAGTATTAATTGACGTCTGGCGTGGAATACGAACGATTTCCTCCTCGAATGTCATCGTCAGATATTTGAGAGAGTGTGGCTGGGTAAAATATTCACGGGACTTTGGATATTCCCAAAAAAAGAAATCAAATAAGCATAGATCGGGGAAATGAATATTACCATGGAGATAATGTGGTCTAGGAACTGATTTCGTAAGACAGCCATTGGATTACGAACTGTGTATGCAATTGCATCATCTTGTTAAAACCATACTGTTCTCATTGTCCTTCTGCGACTTTGAAATTCTGGGAAGAAGGTGGTTTGGAGCATCGAAATGTATCGCTCGCAGAATGCGAGTGAACCAAACGATTAGGGCTCTGTATAGCATACAAACCGAAACGCGCTGAATTTATTCGGCAGTATGTGCTGTGTCAGGGCCAGGTAGCTTTTCCTTTATTAGGGAACAAGAAGTGTTGATGTTTTCTACCCACCTGAAAATGGTGTTGGAGTCTGGAACAGGTTCACGGACGAGAATATTATAACGGTTGCAAAGTCAAGTTGTGACTGCGTCGCAGAGGCATCGCGAGAAAGCGAGCGTACGATGCTTCTCACGTTAGACGAGCTTGCGACAACTAAACTTCAACTCTAATGCATAAATCGAGGCCGTGCTTCACTGTGTGAGGCAAGTCACTCGTCCATACCACCCAGTACATGCGGTTTCCTTGACGGACCCTGGACATAAAAATGTTGACTTTGTGCCAGCTATAAGTCGCTAGTTCATGTGAATGCCGGTAGGGATCTCCTTGACGCAGTTTGCTCGGTGCTTATGCAATTCAGTTAAAACTCCGCTGAGTGGTTTTTGTCAATACTTGCAATTTATTTTGATGATGACTGCACTTAGCGACTTCCAACAATGTTTAATGATAATTTCGAACGTTTTACAAACTTTTTTCGCACTAACTCATTGTAAAGTACTCAGTAATCAAACGTTTGAAGCGGTTCGATGCAGATGTTTTGATTCTTCAAAAATGGGGTTGTTTGGTTCTCGTTCGAATATTTTGTTTTAATGTGGCGAAGCATAAACACAACACGCCTGGGGCTAAGCTTCGTGACATCGTTGGGTAAGTGTCTGCTTGACATAACAGGACAACATCACCGTTGTTTCATTACACATATACGTCACACAAATACGTCAGGAGGGTTAATTACCGGTGAAGATTTAAATATATTGGTGGTTAGTTCTTTCCTTCATCAGTGTACCTTTATTTTGCTAATACACCCATTTTACAAGCGCCGATGATAATACTATGTCTGCTGATAATAATATTTTAAATTCGTGCTCACGTGTTACTGCGAGTTCGCACCATCGAACCTCTCTGACCTCACTTTTCTGTTCGTAACGAAATCAAACCAAAAATCAACTCCACTCCATCTGGAACTTACGCATCTGACTACTATCATCAGCTGTTAGAACGTGAGAAGTATCGGAAGCTTCTTTACCAGAGACTACCTCGGTCATACACAGCTAACTGCCATTGAATAAATAAAACCTTTTTAGCATTTAAAGCGTCCAACGTGGATATTCATACTTACCTTTTTTTTCTTTTTAACCAAATCGGGTATTAGTGGGCAAAGCAACATCTATTCATTAATATATATTCATGATATACTGGTTTGAAATGGTAATAATGTAAAACACTTGCTTCTATTTTCGACTGAACTATTCGTATGAGCCAACATACAATTGACTATCACCTCAAGTGTTCAAAAATTCAATTACTGTCCGTTAAGGATTGCTGAATACTTATTGGAAATTCAATCTTTTTCATTTTTAAACTGACTTTTCACACAGAAGTAGTGCAGCGTTCTGAGCAAATTCAGTATTTAATTCTCACGTAAACCTACCGTGTTTCCCTTGTAGTTTCCCTACAAAATAATGAAACATAACTTCTACTCGAAGCTGCCGCATCCATCTACGAAAAAAAGTACTTTGCCACTTCAGGCGCCATCTTTCTGTTCTAGTTTCTTCACAGTACACAACTACACACATTACTCGGAAAGAATCCTTAATAATTCGGGACACACATTTATGTACATTACCGCAAACTGCTCTGGAAAAGTGACTCTCGTCGGTTCAATGTCTTCCTTACACGTAAGACAATCGACCCCAACCGTAGACCTAGAACAACTTTTACTGCCTCCATACACCACAAAAGAACAATGCTTCGGCTCTCTTCCAACAGTCATCATTACAGCTGAACGCAAATCAATTGCAAATGGCGGCCGGCCATCTTCTCGCCTTATGTATTCTGGTCCATTTGCGATTCTCTTAGGCCGCGCGGGACTAGCCGAGCAGTCTCAGGCGCTGCAGTCATGGACTGTGCGGCTGGTCCCGGCGGAGGTTCGAGTCCTCCCTAGGGCATTGGTGTGTGTGTTTGTCCTTAGGATAATTTAGATTAAGTAGTGTGTAAGCTTAGGAACTGATGACCTTAACAATTAAGTCCAATAAGATTTCACACACATTTGAACATTTTTTGATTCTCTTAGGTGTGGCCAGTTGATGTTCATATTGACCACCAGACAACGCCATCCCTGCAGCCAGCCATGTTGTGATTCTCAGCACTGCCACGAAATGTTTCTTCAAAGAAGCATGAAACATTGCAACAACATTTAAATCGCAAGACTCCCGAATCACACAAGGGCACAATGGGAGCTGTGGCTGCGATCTGCACCGCGTGAATCCTCTCGATGTGCAGGTCACCCTGCTCCGACTCATATGTGATGTGAGAGGCTGTGCATAACGGGAACGAATGGGAAATTGATAATGTTTTCTATTTTTGGGCCTGAATCATGTAATAATGTTTGAATGATATTTTCGCGAAAATTAATAATAATGAAAGAAATTATGGGACTGGTCAAACTACTGAAATCAAACTTGGTTCGACTTTGACCAATATTTGATGATGATGTCCCATGCTCCGTGACAGAGCGTAAGGGAACGATGCGGGATACCCGCACCGCCGTGCTAGGCAAGTCCCTATTTTTTTTTTTTTTTTCTAGTTCCGTAGGACCAAATTGAGGAGCAAATCTCCAAGGTCATGGAACGTTTCAGTACATGAACTTACAACATAAAAGTAATAACAGATAAAAATAAATGTTCATGAACCTGCAAGAAAATCAGTCTATAAGCTTAAGCAAACGCTATCAGCAATACAATGAGAATCAGCTTAATTTTTCAAGGAACTCCTCGACAGAATAGGACGAGTGACCCATGAGGAAACTCTTCAGTTTCGATTTGAAAGCGCGTGGATTACTGCTAAAATTTTTGAATTCGAGTGACAGCTTATTGAAAATGGATGCAGCAGTATACTGCACACCTGTTTGCACAAGAGTTAAGGAAGTTCGATCCAAATGGAGGTTTGATTTCTGCTGAGTATTAACCGAGTGAAAGCTGCTTATTGTTGGAAATAAACTAATATTGATAACAAGAAACGACAATAGGGAATATTCATATTGAGAGGCCAATGCCAAAATACCCAGACTCGTGAACAGAGGTCAACAACAGGTTCGTGAACTCACACCACTTATTGCCCGAACCGCCCGTTTGTGAGCCAAAAATATCCTTCTAGAATGGGAAGAGTTACCCCAAAACATAATACCATAGACATAAGTGAATAAAAATAAGCAAAGTAGACTAATTTACGTGTCGAAGTATCACTCACTTTCGATACCGTTCGAATAGTGAAAATGGCAGTATTAAGTCTTTGAACAAGATCCTGAACGTGGGTTTTCCACGACAGCTTACTATCTATCTGAACACCTAGGAATTTGAACTGTTCAGTTTCACTAATTATATGCCCATTCTGTGAGATTAAAACGTCAGGTTTTTTTGAATTGTGTGTTAGAAACTGTAAAAACTTAGTCTTACTGTGAATTAACGTTAGTTTATTTTCTACAAGCCATGAACTGAGGTCATGTACTGCACTACTTGAAACCGAGTCAATGTTGCACACAACATCCTTTATTACCAAGCCAGTGTTATCAGCAAACAGAAATATTTTAGAGTTACCCATAATACTAGAGGGCATATCATTTACATAAACAAGGAACAGGAGTGGCCCCAATACTGATCCCTGGGGCATCCCCCACTTCACAGTACCCCACTCAGATCCCACATCACAGCCGTTATCAACATTGTGAATAATGACCTTTTGCTGCCTGTTGCTAAAGTAAGAGGTGAACCAATTGTGAACTACTCCCATTATTCCGTAATGGTCCAACTTCTGGAGCAATATTGTGAGATCAACACAGTCAAATGCCCTTGTTAAATTAAAAAATACGCCAAGCGTTCGAAACTTTTTGTTTAGCCCATCCAGTACCTCACAGAGAAAAGAGAATATAGCATTTTCAGTTGTCAAACGACTTCTAAAGCCGAACTGTACATTTGATAGCAAATAGTGTGCTATAAAATGATCAATTAACCTTACGTACACAGACTTTTCGATAACTTTTGCAGACACTGATAGCATAGAAATAGGTCTACAATTATCTATATTATCCCTTTCTCCCTTTTTATAAAGCGGCTTTACTACTGAGTACTTTAATCGCTCAGGAAACTGACCATTCCTAAAGGAAAAATTGCAAATATGGCTAAATACAGGGCTAATATGTGCAGCACAGTACTTTAATATTCTACTAGACACTCCATCATAACCATGAGAGTCCTTAGTCTTCAGTGATTTAATTATTGACTCAATCTCCCTCTTGTCTGTATCACAGAGGAGTATTTCAGACGTCAATCTCGGAAAGGCATTTATTAAGAAATTTAAATGATTTCCTGTAGAAACTAAATTTTTATTTAATTCACCAGCAACGCTCAGAAAATGGTTGTTAAATACTGTACATATATCTGATTTATCAGTAACAGAAATATTATTAGTGGAGGTGGTTTGCCATTGCCTTCCTCCGACCGAAATGCGGATGAATGATGATGATGAAGACGACACAACAACACCCAGCCATCTCGAGGCCGGTAAAAATCTCTAACCCTACCGGGAATAGAACCAGGGACCCCGTGCTTGTAAAGCGGAAACGCTACCGCAAGACCACCAATATTTACTATCTAAATCAACGCAGAAACGAAATCAAAAACATTATTTATGACTGAAGCCGCCACTTCTCCAAACCAACAGATTAGAGGAAACTGAACTACAGAATGTGTACAATATTCATTTAAATAGAAAACAATGCGTTTCAATGAAGAAAGTGGAAGAGAAAATCATTTAGAATTAAACTCGCGTTTCACAAGAAAGGATTAAACAGACGATTCCGAATCGGACAAGCGAGCACAACGTAACTGGAAACAAGATTCCGTCAACCTTAGAACAAAGTGACCGACTCGACACTCAATCCGCAGTTTCATTGGTAGCGTGAACTTCCCATAATACTGCGGTACACGAGGCTTGACAGCAACCTAAATGGTTGCAGAGGCCGAAGATAACTGTCATCTGCTGTCGAAGTGCCTCAACAGAAGAGCTCGCAGAAGAATCAGCCGAAAATTCTCAGAGAATCCGTCCGAGAATATCCCGAAGAGTTCTCACGAAGGTGAGCTGCTCAGAGCTCCACACAGAGCAGCCGCCTAACACTATCTTCCAGTCTGCAAGGTTGTTAGATGATCTCCTAGTGGGACGCTGCGAAACAGGCTTTGCCCTCTCTCCTCCGAAGAGCCTATTTACCCTTTAGCCAATCTTTGAATTTTGCAAGTTTAAACAACACTTTAATAATTAGGTACAGACTTCCGCTCTTGAAAAATGGAGCAGCTCAGACCGACGTGAGAAAACTCATACTTGGTTTTCTTGGAGAGAAAGAGCGCTGACTCCCAGTCTGTCTACTTTATTAGGCACCCGCCATCATAGCGCCTCCGACTCTGCATGACATGAGACGGTTCAACAAAGTCCTGGCGACTGTAAGACACGGCGGTACATCTTCAAAGAAACGGGTTGAACATTCTGCGCGCTTAACACTTGCACGGATCTGACGATGTTATCTCGCACGAGTGGGCCACCCGCAGACTGTTCGCTAACGACAAACGACTGGCCCGTGGCTGTTTTGTTACAGGGAGCAGTCTGGATGAATAGAACATACCATAAAGAAACACACGGTTCCCTTGCAGTTTGAACGATTCCTTTATTCGTCTGCCAGTTGCCTGCTGAGTTCATCGTGAAATCGGTGCCCTTAACACAAAGCTCAGCAGACGGCTTACTGGTCACTGTACCCGGCCCAGTGGGTGGGGCAGCTACCCTCTGAAGCATCAAAGCTGTTAGAAAATGTGAAAGTCGGTCCCCAGGGCACAGTGCCTTCCGATCAACACAACAACCCGATGCTGTAAAAGCTTTCTGAGATCCGGTCAGTTTACCAGCCTAGTACGTCATGCAAACCCAACACAAAATGGATCGGAACGGTGTAACTGGAGCGATGTTATGACCTCTGCAATCATGTCTATCCAAATTTGAATATAAAATCTTGTATCAGTTAATCAGGGGAAAGGAGGGAATAGTAGTAATATGATACATCGGTATGGCACCAACCTGATGCATTTCAATGTAACACATTTTTCGTTACCATAAAAATATTCAATCTTTTCTTGTGCATTCTCTGATGTATACGAGCCCTGGCGCGAACAACTTGGTCTGTAGTATTTACTCCCAATAAAACACTCTATTCACAATCTGAGCATTACATAGCCGTCTCATGCATGTCAAGTGGTACGAATCGAAAATGTATCGGCCTCGACAGGGACATTCCATCAAAGATGGGTTTTTTCCTCCTCGAAGGAGCCTTCTACAGAATAGGTATCTCACTTTTCCCCCATCATTGAGAGGAGGGAGATTTTGAATCAACAGACGAATGGTAAGAATAGACTAAGATGCGAAATAGTAAATCCTAAATAAGAATTAGTAGTGCAGGGCGCAGTATCAAAAATTAAAAAGACCCCTGTAAATGAGAGAGGTGTAGTTTATGAATATTATGTAATAAAACAGTATTTGCAGCAATAGAAAGTGGTCTGACTTATGGTGGAGACTCTGGCAATCGTCGATCAATTCAAAATCGTGCAGCAAAGTGCGATGTGGACGCCGGTCCGCTGAAACCGCTGGGCAGGATCTCATTCTTGGCTGCGATCTGATAGAAGAGGAAGTGCCGTAGGTGCTCCACGAGATCGGCTGATTGCAAATGAGGAGAAAGAGGCCGAGGATATTAAACGTCCCATCGACAACGAGACCATTAAAGACGGAGCACAAGCTCGGATTGTGGAAGGATTCAGAAGCAAATCGGCCGTTCCGTTTCAAAGACGCCATCCCGGCATATGTCTTAAACCATTTAGGGATGTCACAGAAAACCTACATCAGGATGGCCGGACGCGGATTTGAACCGTCGTCCTCCCGAATGTGAGTCCAGTATGCTGACCACTGTGCTACCCGACTATGTGGTTACAAATAAGGCTGAGTGGATATTCCATGGAAGTGCGGTAACAGTATATAGGATTAGATGTATAGACAGTTTGCTCCTAATAAGTCATTGCTTTACTAAGTAGTGTTTATCAGCAGTTTGCAATAAATTATTTTAAAATATCTGTCAGTTTGTGACGGCGCGGTTCTTTCCGTCTTTTTACGACGGACCTGCACCTACCTGTGAACATTGTCTCAGCAGATCATCAGTAGGAAAGCCGAGTGAAACCCACTGTACTTCGACATGAACCAGGCTGCAATTTAAGTTACTAATCTACGTTTCGAGAGAAAGTTTTCACACAAATGAAAGTTTGGAAATTTGTCCTCAATTAATATATTCTGAACAAGTATCACTGCCAAGCCTGTGCTAGTCTTAACACAGTCACTCATAATCCCTTTCACTCACGTTAGCAAGTTTATGGTGTTGCACTTCCGAAAACGTAATAGCTCCAAAAATACTGATTGTTTTTTATTGATAATGCTCGCCAAATATTAAGTCTGTCGGTACCAAATGCAGTCACAGTTTTTAGCCACCGACCTGCTCAATACGCCACGCGGAATATATGTCTTTTCTCTTCACAAAATTCACTTAAAAATTCCGAAATTTCTACACAACCATCGGAATTATTATGCCGTCACTTTACAACACTTTTGATGTATTAAACACTGCTAGATCGGGCAACTTATCGTTTCCATCGGAACTCCTACTACACACGTCCGACCTGTTTCATGGTTCATGGCTAGACTCCCACTCTTCTCTAGAATACTCTAAGTCTTCTCTACCAGCAGAGAAAGGCGCGCGAAGAATATTGCTTTACCATTGGTCAGTATACTCAACAGCCAATAACAACATTCTCCCGCGTAATTCCGCGCTTTTCATCAATAACCAATCGCAAAATAGTAAACGTAACGACTGCACTTTTTACCGACGTAATTATCTAATATGCTGACGTTTTGCTTATGCATAAAGTTACTTACTATTGTTATTTATATCTGAATTAACTTTCGCTTTACCATAAACTTACTTTACAAAACTATTCTACAAAAATCTCTTTTGTCCATATCCATACTTCTTCGAAATGTTCCCACACTAAATCCTACTACATAACTCGTGAAACAATTATCTTCATATTAACCTTAAACCACACTCACGCATAATTCATACTCCTAAAACACATTTATAACATTTTACATACACAAAAAGAAATAATAACACTTTATGAAAATACTAGAACAGTTGATGAAAAACATTCTATTACTTTAGTGCTCTCTAGTGGGCACAATCGAAACTAAAATCACAGTCCCCCTATCCAATATTTTCCTCTATCGGTTGACACATAAACTACGTGAGAGTACAGTCTCGCGTCACCATCTGTCACTATCCAGCTGTGAGACACATCTCCCACTTAATCGCCTCCAAGGCAGAATCGTTATACGGCGCTACGCCTCAAGTCCTTCAGGGTATAACAGTGTGATGAAACTTAGCGGGAAGTTAGACCAGATGATAAGATACGGATAGGAAAGAGGATTCATTGCTCTGACGCAGACATGAAGGCAGCAGAACCAATTTCTTTTTTCGAATGCAAGTCCAAGTGGCAATACTGTAATACAATATGTAACTTATTTTCTCAGCTTTCAGAACTATTTGAGATGTAACAGTGTCTTAATTAATAATTTACAAACCGTGGAAAAGTTTTAAACTCTGCAGCTCGGCGACACATGCTAGTTGTCAGCATGATCTTTGGCTCCGTGCGGTGACGCCACCTGTAAGCAGTTACTGTGGAGAATGCCTGGAGCGACCGCGGCGGGCAGTCGGTTGTAGGCCTAGGACAGAGAAGATACCTGCCGTACTTGTAAACTGCCCGCTGCGGTTAGCTGTCAGAGCAGTAGGAAGTGTGCGGTGGTAGTGCCCCGACTGTAGGCCATTTTTTCTGCAGCTCGCTGACGGGTGGGATTTGTACTGGAATCCAGATTACCGTTCAGCACTGTATGAATTGTAATTATCTACGACAAACTGGAGTATTATACGTGTCGAGCTGAACCTCCACGATGTGAAACTCATTTTTGAATGGATACATCGCATTTCACGGAAAGTGAAATACACTCCTGGAAATGGAAAAAAGAACACATTGACACCGGTGTGTCAGACCCACCATACTTGCTCCGGACACTGCGAGAGGGCTGTACAAGCAATGATCACACGCACGGCACAGCGGACACACCAGGAACCGCGGTGTTGGCCGTCGAATGGCGCTAGCTGCGCAACATTTATGCACCGCCGCCGTCAGTGTCAGCCAGTTGGCCGTGGCATACGGAGCTCCATTGCAGTCTTTAACACTGGTAGCTTGCCGCGACAGCGTGGACGTGAACCGTATGTGCAGTTGACGGACTTTGAGCGAGGGCGTATAGTGGGCATGCGGGAGGCCGGGTGGACGTACCGCCGAATTGCTCAACACGTGGGGCGTGAGGTCTCCACAGTACATCGATGTTGTCGCCAGTGGTCGGCGGAAGGTGCACGTGCCCGTCGACCTGGGACCGGACCGCAGCGACGCACGGATGCACGCCAAGACCGTAGGATCCTACGCAGTGCCGTAGGGGACCGCACCGCCACTTCCCAGCAAATTAGGGACACTGTTGCTCCTGGGGTATCGGCGAGGACCATTCGCAACCGTCTCCATGAAGCCGGGCTGCGGTCCCGCACACCGTTAGGCCGTCTTCCGCTCACGCCCCAACATCGTGCAGCCCGCCTCCAGTGGTGTCGCGACAGGCGTGAATGGAGGGACGAATGGAGACGTGTCGTCTTCAGCGATGAGAGTCGCTTCTGCCTTGGTGCCAATGATGGTCGTATGCGTGTTTGGCGCCGTGCAGGTGAGCGCCACAATCAGGACTGCATACGACCGAGGCACACAGGGCCAACACCCGGCATCATGGTGTGGGGAGCGATATCCTACACTGGCCGTACACCACTGGTGATCGTCGAGGGGACACTGAATAGTGCACGGTACATCCAAACCATCATCGAACCCATCGTTCTACCATTCCTAGACCGGCAAGGGAACTTGCTGTTCCAACAGGACAATGCACGTCCGCATGTATCCCGTGCCACCCAACGTGCTCTAGAAGGTGTCAGCTACCCTGGCCAGCAAGATCTCCGGATCTGTCCCCCATTGAGCATGTTTGGGACTGGATGAAGCGTCGTCTCATGCGGTCTGACGTCCAGCACGAACACTGGTTCAACTGAGGCGCCAGGTGGAAATGGCATGGTAAGCCGTTCCACAGGACTACATCCAGCATCTCTACGATCGTCTCCATGGGAGAATAGCAGCCTGCATTGCTGCGAAAGGTGGATATACACTGTACTAGTGCCGACATTGTGCATGCTCTGTTGCCTGTGTCTATGTGCCTGTGGTTCTGTCAGTGTGATCATGTGATGTATCTGACCCCAGGAATGTGTCAATAAAGTTTCCCCTTCCTGGGACAATGAATTCACGGTGTTCTTATTTCAATTTCCAGGAGTGTAGAAGCTGTACGTTCCTTCAGTAAGTGGCTTTTTTGATCTAGACTGTGTTCGATTTTATACACTCTCCAAGATTGTGGATTTCATACTGGCTATTTTGAGGTTTCATTTCCGAACTCGGGTGGCTAGGCTTAAATAAGGAAATTAGTTCAGAGCTCGCAGATGACGCCTAAGGTTTGGTAGTGGCTGATAGTGACAGGACTGGCTAGGCACTGTGAGTGTTGCGTGTTAATGTTAGAATGCCCAAATGTAAGGAGTGGTATCTTGACGTAAGTTTTGCCTGGCGCGTGCCTTATTAAACTGATGTAATATTCTGCAGCCGGCAGCAGTGGCCGAGCGGTTCTAGGCGCTACAGTCTGGAACCGCGCGACCGCTACGGTCGCAGGTTCGAATCCTGCCTCGGGCATGGATGTGTGTGATGTCCTTAGGTTAGTTAGGTTTAAGTAGTTCTACGTTCTAGGGGACTGATGACCTCAGAAGTTAAGTCCCATAGAGCCATTTGAACCATTTTTTAATATTCTGGGTCACAGTGGTGGGTAGGTGTGTGATGTAAATGTCTCATGTATTATATTTTAAGAAGCATGTTGTAGTGGATAGTAGTTCGGACTTACAAGTTATTTTATATCTACCTGGTTAGCTTATGCTTTTAGGTTGTAAGCGGGACTCCTCATGATAGTAATGATGATAATGAGGTACCGAGCGAGGTGGCGCAGTGGTTAGACACTGGACTCGCATTCGGGAGGACGACGGTTCAATCCCGCGTCTGGCCATCCTGATTTAGGTTTTCCGTGATTTCCCTGAATCGCTCCAGGCAAATGCCGGGGTGGTTCCTTTCAAAGGGCACGGCCGACTTCCTTCCCTAATGCGATGAGACCGATGACCTCGCTGTCTGGTCTCCTTCCCCAAACCAACCAACCAACCAATATAATGAGGTGTTCCTTTAAGTTATTTAACTAATATGCTGGTTTGCTGGTTAAATGTTGTGGCTTCAGGTGAGTGAGTTTTATTTTAATGCATTTTCTCCCGTGTATAGTAATTTTCTTACAGAGTACGGTTTGTTGACTATTTTAATGTATTCTGAAGACTTTAACTCCAAGTTGGAACTGGAAAGAAGTTAATAGCCACACGTGCACTTTCGTGCGGTAAGAACTATAGCCCTCTGTCGTGGGCAATGCTAATAATGTTTATTTTTCAGATGACTAGAGACATTTTCTTATACAACTTGCAACTGAGTGGTCAGTATGAAGCTCAAGTAGTGACGACTTGTATCCTGTGAACTCGTCCTCCATCTAAGTAGCTAAGATAAAACTAAACTCCCTCCAAACAGGCCTCGTAACGCCCAACGGTACTGACCGACCGCCGTGTAATCCTCTGCCTTCAGACGTCACTGGATGCCGATATGGAGGGGCATGTGTGCAGCATACCGCTCTCCCAGCTGTTGTCAGGTTTCGTGACCGGAGCCGCTACTTCTCAATCAAGTAGCTCATCGGTTTGCCTCACAAGGGCTGAGTTCACCCTGCTTACCAAAAGTTCACGGCAGACCGGATGGGCACCGATCCAAGTGTTAGCCAAGTCCGGTAGCCCTTAACTCCCGTGATCTGACGAGAATAGGCGTTATCATTTCGGCAAGGCCGTTGGCAGCTTCCAGTGGTACTCGCTGTATTATTGCATTTCCGAAAAATGATTAATCCTTTTCTTGGTATGTAAGCTTTGTTTTTCAAAAACTGACAAATAGTAGTGTTTAATTAATAAATATTTTGAGTTGTCATTCTGCACTCTAATAGCCCAGATCTCACTCCACAACGAAATTGAGATGCTAAGGTAATCTGCATCTACATCTACATCGTTACTCTGCAATTTACACTTAAGTGCCTGGCAGAGGGTTCATCGAACCGTTTTCATATCACTTCTCTACCATTCCACTCTCAAATGGCGCGTGGAAGAAGGAACACCTAAATCTTTCTTCTATTTTATTATGGTGATCATTTCTCCCTACGTAGATAGGTGTCAACAAAATATTTTCGCATTCGGAAGAGAAAGTTGGTGCTTGAAATTTCGTAAATAGATCTCGCCGCAAAGAAGACCGTCTTTGTTTCAGTGACTGGCACTCCAACTCGCGTATCACATCAGTGACACTCTCACCCCTATTGCGCGATAACACGAAACGAGCTGCCCTTCTTTGCACTTTTTCGATGTCCTCCGTCAATCCTACCTGGTAAGGATCCCACACCGCGCAGCAATATTCCAGCAGAGGACGTACAAGTGTAATGTAGACTGTCTCTTTAGTGGGTTTGTCGCATCTTCTAAGTGTTCTGCCAACAAAGCGCAGTCTTTGTTTCGCCTTCCCCACAATATTATCTATGTGGTCTTTTCAGTTTAAGTTGCGCGTAATTGTAATTCCTAGGTATTTAGTCGAACTGACAGCCCTTAGATTTGTGCCATTTATCGTATACCCAAAATTGATCGGATCTCTTTTAGTACCCATGTGGATGACTTCGCACTTTTCTTTGTTTATTCCAACTGCCACTTTTCGCTCCATACAGAAATTCTCTCTAAACCATTTTGTAATTGGAATTGATCGTCTGATGATTATAATAGACGGCAAAATACAGCGCCATCTGCAAACAACATAAGGAGGTTGCTCAGATTATCACCTAGATCATTTATGTACATCAGGAACAACAGAAGGCGTATGACACCAGCTTGCGGAACGCCAGGTATCACTTCTGTTCTACTCGACGATTTACCGTCTATCACTACGAACTGTGACCTCTCTGAGAGAAAATCACCAATCCAGTCACGCAACTGAGACGATACTCCACATGCACGCAATTTGATTAATAGCCGCTTGTGAGGAACGGTATGAAAAGCCTTCTGGAATAAAGCAGCTGGTGCTGTGGAAGCCAATACATAACAGAACCCCGAACTTCACATAACTCAATAAGAGCACGTACGAAAAAGATACTCTTTAAAACTGAATGGTTCCTTGCAAACAACCCTCTAAGACGTAAAAACCACGCACCACGAAGGAACTACCCGGATGGGACGGAAGTCGATAGAAGTGATGTATGTGTACAAACAAATGATTACAGTCTCAGAAAAATTGGATGATTTATTCAAGAGAAAGAGCTTCAAAATTGAGCACGTAAACGACCTGTGGCCTTATGCAAGGAATTATTCGGCTTGGCATTGATTGATAGAGTTGTTGGTGTCCTGCTGAAGGATATCGAGCCAAATCGAACTGGCTCGTTGGATCCTCAAAACCTGAGCTGGTTGGGGCCCTGCCTCCAACGCTACAAACCTTCTCAACTGTGCAGAGGTCCGGCGACCTTGCTGGACAAGATGGGATTTGGCAAGCATGGAGACGAGCGGTAGAAACTCTCGCCATATGCGGACGGCCGTTATCTTGTTGAAACGTAAACCCAGGATGGCGTGCCATGAAGGGGCACAAAAAACGGTGCGTAGAATATCGTCGACGTTCCGCAGTGCTAAAAGGGTGCTACGGATGACATACAAAGTGTTCCTGATATGTAGTGAAATGGCACCCCATGTGGCAGGCTGTAGTTAGGTTGCTACCCCACCACTGTACGGGGCGCCTCCGGACACGTCTTCACTGGTCATTGGGACTCGGTTAGAAGCCGAACCAATGAGGTTCCAGGCTGAATGGACCCGACACCACTACAAACGGCCTTGTTGGTGTACAGAGGCCAATGGTAGTCGACGGAAGGGACAGCCCCCTTTCTGCGAGCGGTATATTAATGGCCCTTGTGATCACTGAAGCACCAGCTGTGCGTCGGATCGATTACAATGATGAATCCGGAGCTCTAAGTGTCTCTTTGACAATGTCTCGGTCCTCACGTTCTGTCTTCTTTTTAGGTCGGCCTCTTTCTTCTTGACGCTGTTTTCGGTCAAGGTTCACCCATTCCTCGCAAAATCGTCGAACAGTGGCAGCGCTACTATTCGAACGTCGAACGATTCGCCGAATCCTCGAAGCGGCTTCTTTGAACGCAACTACTTGTCCTCTCTCAAATGGTGAAATCTGCATCTATTGTTCACGCGCCTTTCTGTGAGATATTGTTACTGTCCAACTGAGTACATGGAATGAAATTTACCAAGACTTTATGCCCTGCTGTCGAATGTCGCCTGTTTACTATCCTTGCCAGTTGCGCCGTTAAATTGCGTTGCAGCGTCACATTTTCATCCAAAGGCCGCCAGAGTTTACAGTTTTTCATTTTCTTGTATGAAAATAAATTGTGAGCAGTTTACATAACCCCTTCGTGGTGTGTCTTTTTTTCTCTTCGTAAAACGCAAGCTAAAGTTCACCGCAAGTTTCTTTCTTATCGCATAAAGAAGATAAAATGTTGTGAAATCGGATAAATCTTTTTGAAACACCCTGTACTTTATAACTGCTAGATGCGCATTAGATATAAACACAATTGGAAGCATTAATTATTTTACAACGTGAACTTGCTGCGATCAAATATAGACATAAAACTCGAGGTATGGTTGGAAAATGGGGCACGAGGAAATATAGGCAAATTCTATAAACGTCCATTAGCGTGTAAACACCGGTAACTAGTCTCGCCTGGGCAGAGCAGCAAGAGTTACTGGCGGGCGTGTTGCGCAGTGGGAGCTGCGCGCTGCCGCAGCACACGGTAGTCAGCTGAGGCGCCGCGGCCGACCAGCCGTGACGTCACACTACTGCTGCCGCTGAATTAATGCTTCCACCTCGCTGCCTTTCGCCGTATATTACGGGTCTGCTCTTCTCGAGGCCACAAATTTGTAACACACCAGTATTGGAGCTTACTCATAAACCATGGTCAGTAAATCGTTCATAAAGAAAACGCTGGCATGTAGTGGATATGTGGTTAAATGCTGCCGATAAGCTTCTTTCCAAAGCAATTAGACTTTGCATTTACGTTTGGGGGGGGGGGGGGAGGGGTGGAGGGGGGGTGGACTTGTTTCACTTCTGTGCAGTATCCAGTTTACTAAAATTTCGGCAACTAGATTTTCTACCTGCCTGTGCCCCTACCAACTCCCTTCCACAGATAATCCGTCACCCCTCTACGTCCCTACCCACAGTCTCTCACCAACCGACTCGCTAACAATGTCGAACAAATTTATATCTTCCAATTCGAACGCTCGATAGATAGGGGTGAAAATGTAAAGTCGCATGGCATGGTTGGCTGAAATACCCCGAAGAGCACGTTCAGCAGCCTAAACAGGAAGATCTTTCCAATACTCACGCACACTGTCACATTTCCTTCACGATGTGTGAGTTAGGTGTTTAAGAGTATCTCATGTCTTTTTCCCCAACTGATATGATGCGGCCCGCCGTTAATTCCTCTCCTGTGTCAACTTTTATCTCAGAGTATCACTTGTAACCAACGTCCTCAATCATTTGCTGGAGGTATTCCAGTCTCTGTCTATCTCTACAAATTTTTAACCTCTACAGCTTCCACTAATACCACCGTTGTCTTAACGTCATATCATCATGTCCCTTCTCTTTGTCAGTGTTTTCCATATATTCTTTCTTTGCTGATACTGCAGAGAACCTCCTCATTCATTACGTTGTCAGACCATCTTATTTTCAACATTCCTCTGTAGCACCACGTCTCAAATGCTTGTGTTCTCTTCTCTTCTCACAGTCCATGTCTCACTGTCATATAGTGCTGTGCTCCAAACGTATATCCTCAAAAATTTCTTGCTCAATTAAGGCCTTCATCTGATAACAGTACACTTCTGTTGCCCAGGAATGCCCCTTTGCCAGCACTACTCTGCTTTTCATGCGTTATTTTGCTGCCTACCTGGCAGAATTCGCTTAACTTCGTCTACTTTGTGATCCCCAATTCTGGTGTTAAGTTTCTCGTTGTTCTCATTTCTGCTACTTCTCTTTACTCTCGTCTTTCTTCGGTTTACACTCAATCCATATTCTGTACTCATTAGACAGTTCATTCCATTCAACATATCATGTAATTCTTCTTCACCTTCACTAAGGCCAGTACTGTCATCAGCGAATCTTAAATGATTCAAATGGCTCTGAGCACTATGGGACTTAACATCTATGGTCATCAGTCCCCTAGAACTTAGAACTACTTAAACCTAACTAACCTAAAGACATCACACAACACCCAGTCATCACGAGGCAGAGAAAATCCCCGACCCCGCCGGGCATCGAACCCGGGAACCCGGGCGTGGGAAGCGAGAACGCTACCGCACGACCACGAGCTGCGGGCAGCGAATCTTATCTCTGATATCCTTTCACCTTAGATGTTAATTCCACTATCAACCTTTCTTCTATTTCTGTCATTGTTTCTTCGATGTACAGATGATCAACAGGGGCGAAAGACTGTATCCCTGTCTTACACCATTTTTAGTCAGAGTGCTTCGCTCTTGGTCTTCCAGTCTAATTGTTCCCTTTTGGTTCTGGTACATATTGTACACTATTGGTCATTAAAATTGCTACACCAAGAAGAAATGCAGATGATGAACGGGTATTCATTGGACAAATATATTATACTATAACTGACTTGTGGTTACATTTTCAGGCAACTTGCGTGCATAGCTCCTGACAAGGGAACCTCCCCATCGCACCCCCCTCAGATTTAGTTGTAAGTTGGCACAATGGATAGGCCTTGAAAAACTGAACACAGAACGATCGAGAAAACAGGAAGAAGTTGTCTGGAACTATGAAAAAATAAGCAAAATATAGAAAGTGAGTAGTCCATGCGAAGATAAGCAACATCAAGGCTGATCTGAACTCAGGAGCGCCGTGGTCCCGTGGTTAGCGTAAGCAACTGTGAAACGAGAGGTCCTTGGTTCGAGTCTCCCCTCAATTGAAAAATTTTTCTTTATTTTCGCAAAGTTATGATCTGTCCATTCGTTCATTGACGTCTCTGTTCACTGTAATAAGTTTAGTGTCTGTGTTTTGCGACCGCACCGCAAAACCGTGCGATTAGTAGACGAAAGGACGTGCCTCTCCAACGTGAACCGAAAACATTTGATCGCAAGGTCATAGGTCAACCGATTCCTCCACAGGAAAACACGTCTGATATATTCTATACGACACTGGTGAGGGCATGTTCGTCACATGACATGAATATGTTGTCGACCCACCTAACTTTTACACTTGGCGAATGGGTAAAAAGATTCTTCTACATTCCCCGATTTAGGTTTTCTTGTGGATGTGAGAATTACTCCCAAAAAAGTGATGAAAAATAAGAGTTTGTCACATAAACTGCAACAAATGAATCCAACAGTTTCACAGTCGCACACTTTTCCCTGTGCTCTGTCAAAACATATGTTTTTAACGTTTTCAAATTTTTCCGTGTGTAGACCGTCAAATCCTGCATATGTCCAAGCAAATCTGAACATGTCCTGGAATTTTGGAGAGCGCAGTTGATTATGTGTGAGTGCCTGAACTTTGATAATTGTCTGAAAATAAAAAAATAAAATTTTACGCTCAAAGGAAGACTTGAACGAAGGATCTCTCGTTCCGCAGCTGCTCATGCTAACCACGGGACCACAGCGGTCCTGAGCTCAGATGATCCTTGATGTTGCATATCTTCGCATGGACTACTCAGTTTGTATATTTTGCTTATTTTTTTCATAGTTCCACACAACTTCGTCCTGTTTTCTCTATTGATCTGTGTTCAGTTTTTCAAGGCCTATCCACTGTGCCAACTTACAACTAAATCTGAGGGGGGTGCGATGGGAGGTTCCCTTGTGAGAAATCAGGGCTACGTGGGGTTTCCTACCGTGGAGTTTCCTACAAGGGTGCAGCATGTAGCGAAGCTGGCCCGAGGAACCGGTTCCCTAACGAGGTGTTTGCGAACGGAGCCTCCCCCACTGCTTGTCTACCCCAGTCACTCACCCTTAGTGCAGGTGTTGTCACCGTTTCTCAGACAGTGTCGTCGTCGACAGCTTTCGTTCCGTGCGTTTTCCTATACGACTTCTGTTCTATGCAGTGAACACGATGGAAGTGATAACAACAACGAAAGGGAGGCCGTGTCTTATCAAGGATGGTCATCGATACCGTATTTGTAGGAAAAATGAAGAATATACGAACTGGACGTGCGTCAATTATGAACGGAGAAGGTGCAAAGGCCGTTTAAAAATTGCAAATGGTGAAATCGTTGCTCTACAGCAACATTCTTGTCCACCTGAAAAGCAGACGTGGAGATAAAGAAAAGACTACATAATTGCAGAAAAAGAGTTCGTGAAGAAATGACAGTGCCTATAGCCCAAATTTTTAAGCAGGAATTTCCAGATTTGAAATATAAAGGATTAGAATTCGTGGTATATATTCCGAATTATGACAGCTCCAATACTCAATTCCGTAAGGCGAGAAGAGGAGCTATTGGGACAACCCAGAACCCTGGCTCTAGTTCGGAAATTCACCTTAGCGAAGACCTTTCGAAATTAACGGAACGTAATAGTTTTTTGAAGGTTGATGATGGCTCTGTTCCAGGCAAGAGACTTCCAGTATTTGCTTGTGAAGAAGCAGAGAAAATCCTTTGTGACAAATGGAATTGTGCACATGGATGGGACATTTGACAGCTGTTCGAAACAGTTCAAACAATTGTACACAATCCAAGTCGACATCGGAAGTACAGAAGAGGCAACTAAAATATTTCCTGTTTTATTTGCTTTGCTGCCAGACAAAAGTCTAAAATTCATACGAAAGACTTTTTTCTGGATTGAAATCTAAGATGCCTTGGGTGATCACCAAAAACTGCAGTGCTAGATTTTGAAATGGCTACAATTAAAGCAATGAATTCAGTGTTCCCTGAAACACAACTTTCCGATTGTAATTTTCGCTTTAACCAGCGTCTGTGGAAGAAGGTACAGGAACTGAGATTAACGGAAGACTACAGGGATAGGAAGTCCGATCGTTTTGTCGCATGTGTGCTGCAGTGGCACGTCTTTCACGTAACACTGTCGATGAAGAGTGGGTTTTAATAATGGAACAAATGCCTAGTGGAGAGAAGATCACAGCATTTGCAGACTATATGGTTTATCAGTGGATGGAAAATCCTAATATACCTATTGAAATGTGGACTGTTTTTAACCAACGACACAGTACGACGAATGCTGTCGAAGGTTGGCATAGAAAACTGAATTCCTCAATAAATCAGAAACGTCCGAATGTGTACTTTCTGATTCAAAAGCTGGAGGAGGAGGCAGTGAATGCTATTATTGAAATTAAAAAAGATTCTATTGGCCCACCTCTTCAAAAAAGAAAGAAAAGGTACATAGATCTTGACAAAAGATTAAAAGACATTATGAAAACATATGATGACTCTGGAGATTTCAAAAGGTGTTTAAAATCTTTAGCCTTTTTACAAAAAATTGAATAATAAATTACGATTGATAAGAAAGAAAAGATTATCAGTTTGCTACTGTAATGTTGAACAACAACAATAGCAACAAAAACAACAAAAAATAAACAACAAAAAACAAATAAAAATAAATAAAATGAAAAAGTGAAAAAATTTAGGCATGCCTATTATGTACTATGTGCATAGCCAGTCCTAAACCTGGATATAATGTGAAGGGATGTTCTTATTTTCATGTCAGTCGGAAAGTTCACGGTTACGACATTTATTTGTAGTCGGAAACACGAGCGTCACTACGGAGGGGGTCTAGAGATTCGAAAAGTTGGATGATAAAAAATTTACCGTGATGTTCTGTGTGAAAAAGTCCGGGATTTGCTGTGGGCCTTAAAAATATTGTTGTTTCAAAACGTTATGTGCAAATACAGCACACATTTTACCAGAATCAATAATTTCGCAAAGTTAACTTGCCGATTCTGGAGTTTCGTCATATATGTTATACGAAACTAATTATTTCTATTTGGCGGATCTCATTCGCAAAAGTACGCTTTTAACGGTATTTCTAAAGTTCTAATACAAAATCTGCTATTAATAGAATTTTTAACTCAACAAAACTGAAATTTTACTTGGTAAATTTCTTACATAACATGGTCACTCGTCCTGTGAAGCTTCCAGAATTTTTGGTGAGGAAGCGGTATGAGGACTCAGACAGCTGGTTGCCCACTTTTCTGTCACAGTCTTTTAAACACGATCATATTTGCCTTTATTGTGCTCCAACAGGAGCATTTTTCAACTGATTATTATGTAGTTCATTTTATAAAGATGAAATTGCAACTAGATGAACTTTGGTGGAGTCATCTATATTAAGCAGCGAATTTTATCATCTTTAGACATCAAGAACAACACTCTAGTTATCGAGATTTTATACGCCGCATCTAACCATAGGAAAATATTCTGTAATTTATTTCAGATGAACACGCCCATTGTGGCGTAAATTTTTATCTAATTACTAATAGTAAACCCAGCGTTTCCCGGATATTTATTCATCCCAGTTTTATGTTAGTTCATCCCCTCTTCCCTCATCTCTCTTGTCCATTTAGTCCTATCTCGTCTCTCTATCCACCTCCTCCTTCCGTCCATCCGTCGCTCTTTCCATCTCCTCCATCTGCCCCCCCTCTCTCACAACACATCCTCCTCCTCTCCATACTCTTCTTCCTCTCCCTCCATCTTACCGTCTCTGTCCACCTCCTCCTCCGCTTTTTCTAATAGTACATCAAATTCACAATAACACAACTAATTTATATTTTTATTATAGTGTTCCATTAGTCACTCACCACCTTCCCCCTTTCTCTGTTTACCTGCTGCTCCCTCTCTCTTTTGATCTGCTTCTCTCACTTCTCTGGATGCACCTCCTCCCCCTCCCCGCCCCCATCACGTTTTCCTCTCTCCGTATATCTCCTCCATCACCGTCATGCCATCTCCTCTTTCCCCATCTACGAAGAGATACGTATATCTGCAAACTTTCATGCTCATTCACGAAACGATGTTGAATTTATTTAAAGGTAGGACAACCCTCCACCATCCAGCATACGTTGGCTTGTATAAATGCCTTCACCACGAATACGTACATACATGGGCCAACTCCCAAGATGATCAGTCAAACGGTGTGTAATTCTGTTGTAAGGGACCATCCGCCATACACTGTATGAAATTTCACATAGATGGTGAGGTTCCCCTTGTTTTGAAGAACAAATTTACAAATTTTCATCAAGATCGGAGCAGCAGTGTGGATTTGTTGAAATCCGTAAGTAAAGTACCCTCCACCATACACTGAGCGAAGTTTTATGTAGACAGTGAACTTCCTCTTGGTTTGGGAAATAGGGATTCATTTTATACACCCTGCTCGCTCTACGCTGACCTAGTTGCGAAACATAAATAAACAGATTCGAACAACAGAAATCATATAATGATTTCGTAAAATAACGTTATACCTTGTAAATTATCACAACACAAAATCTGGGAATTCCTTCCGTCGGCGTTTGAAACTCTGGGAGAACTCCTGTGTGGTGAGGAAGGTGGGAGGGGGCAGCAAGGGGAGCCTCAATTTGTTTTGCCGGCTCCGGCCTCTGACAGGTTTAGTGCGCCACTGGTCGTAGGCAACCCCACGATAGGAAACCCCACGACACCGAAATCAGTACCCAGAACAACCACCTCTGGCCGTAATAACCGCCTTGATACGCCTGGGCATTGAGTCAAACACAGCTTGGATGGCATGTACAGGTACAGCTGCCCATGCAGCTTCAACACGATACCACAGTTCATCATGAGTAGTGACTGGCGTATTGTGACGAGCCAGTTGCTTGACAACCACTGACCAGACGTTTTCAATTGGTGAGAGATCTGGAGAATGTGCTGGCCAGGGCAGCAGTCGAACATTGTCTGTAACTAGATAGGTCCGTACAGGACCTGCAACATTTGGTGGTACATTATCCTGCTGAAATGTAGGGTTTCGCAGGGATCGAATGAAGGGTTGAGCCACGGGTCGTAACACATCTGAAATGTAACGTCCACTGTTCAGAGTGCCGTCAATGCGAACAAGAGGTGACCGAGACGTGTAACCATTGGCACCCCATACCATCACACCGGGTGATACGCCAGTATGGCGATGAGCAATACACGCTTCCAATGTGCGTTCACCGCGATATCGGCAAACACGGATGCGACCATCATGATGCTATAAACAGAACCTGGATTCATCCGAAAAAATGAAGTTTTGTCGTTCGTGCACCCAGGTTCGACGTTGAGTACACCATCGCAGGCGATCCTCTCTGTTATGCAGCGTCAAGGGTAACAACAGCCATGGTCTCCGAGCTGATAGTCCATGCTGCTGCTAACGTCGTCGAACTGTTCGTGCAGATGGTTGTTGTCTTGCAAACGTCCCCATCTGTTGACTCAGGGATCGAGACGTGGCTGCACGATCCGTTACAGCCATGTGGATAAGTAGCGTGTCATATCGATTGCTGGTGATACGAGGCCGTTGGGATCCAGCACGGCGTTCCGTATTACCCTCCTGAACCCACCGATTCCATATTCTGCTAACAGTCATTGGATCTCGACCAACGCTAGCAGCAGCGTTTCACCAGGCAACGCCGGTCAAGTGCTGTTTGTGTATGAGAAATCGGTTGAAAACTTTCTTCATGTCAGCACGTTGTAGGTATCGCCACCGGCGCCAACCTTGTGTGAATGCTCTGAAAAGCTAATCATTTGCATATCACAGCATCTTCTTGCTGTCGGTTAAATTTCGCGTCTGTAGCACGTCATCTTCGTGGTGTAGCAATTTTAATGGCCAGTGGTGTATGTTATCCAACTTTCGCTATAGCTTAACCCTATTTTTATCAACATTTCGAACATCTTGCACCATTTGACATTATCGAACTCTTTTTCCAGATCGATAAATCCTATGAACGCACTTCGAATTTTCTTCAGTCTAGCTTCCATTTTCACCTGCAACATCAGAACTGCCTCTCTGGTGCTTTTACCTTTCCTAAAGCCTAAAGCCAAACTGACTGTCATGTAACAGATTTTCAGTTTTGTTTTCGCCATAAGTGTAGCTAACTGTAATATGTATGTGTAGCATGGTGGCATGTTTGCGTTGGATGATCAGAGAAGGGAGAGGATGATTCCCGGTGCCAACACGTAGTCTACTTGAATAGCGCTGCCGAGCTTAATGACTTCATCCGAGGAACGGGTCATCAATGACAGTGTCACATGGTATTACTTCACGAGACGCTGTGGAGAGGTTTGAAATTCAACCCAGGACATTGGCGCAAAACTGATGACAATGGACTTAACGCCACCACTGTTCCTCCCCTTTCCAGTGAGGCAAAGGGAAAGCAGCCAACAAAACGTGAACACAGGTCCAGCACGCCAAACTATGCGCCACCTCGCCGAGCTATATGTAGTAAGTATAGTTAACCGTGTGTCGAAGATGTGGACCTTTTCGGACCTGGCGAGTCAAAAATCAACCACTGGATCACAAGATGTGACGCTAGCATGGGATGGTGGACACTGCGTTGTCATACGACTGATGGACTGTAGAATTTACCTGAAGTAGTTTCACAATGCTGGAGCACTGCTATAAGCGTATGCTTAATCGTACACCAAACTTAATATACAACTGTTTCTTCCCGATGGATCTCACAGACCCCACACTAGCGACTTTACTAATTAAATTGACTTATCAGCAGAGTCAGTGGCATGGTGGCTGCTCACAAATAATTTTTCTCATCGGCTCCCACTATGTGCCAGATGTCCTGACGTAAAAAAAAAGGCCATCTCCCATGTTATCAATCGAAGGCCTGCACGGTAGTCTGAAGCTCCTCTTGTATCTTGAATGATAGATGCAGCTGTTTATGACGATTTGTAGGGTCGAAAGTGCTGCCGTTCTCTAATAAATTCCGAAAGATGTATTCTGCCAGACGATACTCATCTTTTTGGCGCGATGATTGCTCTTCTCCTATACACAAATGCACAACAGATAACCTTTTCGGCTTGTTCATTCTATTACACATTACCCATGAAATATAGGGTGTCGTAGGCGTTACGATCATGGGCTTTGCGACCCCGTGGCGTCAGTGTAATGTTTCCGAGCACAAATATTTCAGCCGTCCATTCTCCGGCCGTCACAGGAAGCTGCAACAGTGAGGGAGGCTGTACTGACCATTTTGTGGTAATACCATCCCTTGACATTTCATCCAGACTTCGTACTGGTATGCAGATAGCACATAAGAATATTTAAATACTTCTCTTTTATTTTTAATTTTTTTAATTTAAATTTTTTTTAATTTTACGTTTCGTAATTCCACAACATTACTGAAGCATGCAGTTAAACTTCTTGTATTGTTTTATGAATTTTAATTTCTCGGTCAATTGTTTGTAACAAAAGCAGAGATTTTAAACGTCTTAAATTCCCCGAGACCTTATATAGTGTTGTGTCTTTTAACTTTTTGTCAAGGTCTATGCACCTTTTTCTTGTATTTTGAAGAGACAGGTAACTGGAATCTTTTTTAATCTTAAACATAAAATTTATTACTCCGTCCTTCAGCTTATTTATCTGAAAGCACAAATTCAAAAGTTTTTGATTCATTGAGGTGTTTAGTTTCCTATGCCAACCTCCGGCAGCATTCGTGATACTAAGCCACTGGTTAAAAACATTCCACATTACAACTGGTATAAGCCGGCCGAAGTGGCCGTGCGGTTAAAGGCGCTGCAGTTTGGAACCGCAAGACTGCTACGGTCGCAGGTTCGAATCCTGCCTCGGCATGGATGTTTGTGATGTCCTTAGGTTAGTTAGGTTTAACTAGTTCTAAGTTATAGGGGACTAATGACCTCAGCAGTTGAGTCCCATAGTGCTCAGAGCCATTTGAACCATTTTTGAACAACTGGTATATTGGGAATTTATATCCATTGATTCAGCAACCAGTCTCCGAATATCACGACTTTTTCTCCACTGGGCACATCCTACATTATTACCATCTACGCCACATCAATAACGTTTAAACGAAGATGTGTCACTGCAGCATAAAAGTGGCAAAACAGTCGGATTTCACCTCTATCCCTGTATTTCTCCGTTAAACTCATCTCTTATATGTTTCGCCACTGACATTGTTTGAAGTGAAAACTGCAACCGGAAAGGGATGATTTGGGGAACACGGTTTTGATGGGTTTAATTGTTGCAATTTCAAAATCTAGTAGTGCAGCTTTCGGTTACCACCCCTTATTTTTCAGTCCAGAAAAAATATTTCGTATGTATTTGGACTTTTGTCTAGGAGCAAATCAAATAAAATAGGAAAGATCTTCGTCTCTTCTTCAGTGCTTCAGAAGTCCGAGTGTATGGTGTACAACAGGTTTTTGAACTGTCAAACGTCCCGTCCATAAGAAAGGTCTGCTTTTCACGCAGGATTTTCTCTGCTTCTTGACAACCGAACACTAGGATTCTTTTGTCAGGACTAAAGGTACCGTCAATATTCAAAAAGCTATTACCTTCATGCAATCTCAAAATGTCTTCATTCAGCTGAATCAGCGAACTACTGTCAGAGTTATGTGCCGTCGCAGTAGCTTCCGTTCTTGCTTTGCACACTTCAGTCTTGGAGTTCTCCAATATGCCATGTCTGTCATGTGTACCTTTCAAATCATGGAATTCCTCCTAAAAAAAAAGGAAACAAGCATCTCTTTTCTTCGTAGACTCTTTTCCTGCAGTTAATCTGCACACCTGCTTGGTCAGGTGGGCAAGAATGTTGCTGTTCAGCCATGATTTGAGGTTTGCGAACGACCTCGACACTAAATCCGTTCATAATTCACGCACAACCAGTTCGCATATTTATCACATTTCCTATGCACACGGTGGAGATCAAAGACCATCCTTGGGAAGACATGCATCCCATTCGTTTCACAGTGTATAGTACTCAAGTATTAGGCAGATACTCTGATCACTAAGCCATCCGGACAGAGTGGTCATTGCAACTGCACGGACTTTGCTAGCAGGCCTCCCGTCAGACCCAAATTCTCAGTTTCTCCACACACTGCTAATTTAGTGCACCTTGCCCATTCTCTAAATTACTCGCGGCATTTCGCCGATTCCCGTAACCCCGTAACAGTTCGAGCCTGGTGTGCATCTACAATGAAGATATCTTTGGCCATCTCGCTATATATATATATATATATATATATATATATATATATATAATGGGCAAGGGGCACTACATTACTAGAGTGTGGATGAGCTGAGAATTTGGGTCTGATGGAAGGCCTGATTTGCTGGTTCGTGCAGTTGCAATTACTACTGTGTCCGGGTGACATAGTGGTCAGAGCATCTGCCTAGTAAGCAGGAGAGCCGGGTTCGAATCTAGGTCCGACACAAATTTATAACTTTCCCCATTGATTTCAGTCAATGCCCGCTCGGGGCCATTGTCTGTAGTTCCTTTGTGTTTCAGGTAGCTTACGCTTGCCAAACTGTACGGACACGAAAGCTGTCTGCGAGCGCACTGCCTGATTGACGGTGGCAACACGTCCGCTGCTGGTGAACCTCTGGTAAATGTTGGGTGCGGATAAAAACTATCTGGAGTGCCCAGTCCATAGCGGTGCACTAAAATTCTGTCTGAGTTGGTGCTACATAGTGTAAGTATATTCTCTGTAGCACATAGTGAACTTTCTAGATTGAGTGAAGGCATTTGTTTCATTTCTTCAAACATTTAATTATGTTTTCCTTTTTCTTGTATTGCCAAATGCAACATTTTAGTTAATTTTCAGTCTTTTCTAAGTTGCAATCATGGTATTTCTGTTTACTCAATTCGTAGTGTACATCTGATATTTTGATAGCAATGGTGTTGGCAGTTGTCAGTACTAACAGTAGTAAGAAGTAGAAACTGCCACTGTTCTCTTTGGGTGTTGTAGTACGGTAACGCAAAAGTGATTAAGCTAATAACAGCCGTTTTTTCCGCTTTTGAAGAGGAAACCATCTCAATATTGTAAGATCCACAAGACTGGCCTAAAATATTCGTTTTTAGATTCCACTTCATAGTGTAGTTGTACTTCTTTATCTTCTCATGTCTTATTTTGTTCTACTATTTATGCTGTAATTTTTTGAATTCTTTGACTTTATCTGGGTGAAGGGAAATACTACTAATTAATTTGCTTAACACACTTAAAATTAAGGTATCAAGTAAACTTAGAACGCAGTTATCATTTGTAAATCTAATCCTGCTATAAAAGACGTAAATATGATGTAGCTCGAAAAATGACATTTTCATCAGTCCGAAGTCCTTTACGGTCCACTTTAAAGGTGTGCTCCACCCATCTTCTACATCTACCAAGAACTCTATTACCAGTCTGTTTCCTCATTTCGTAACTAACATTTTCCAGGGAACCTCAAAACGTAATCTTTTCAGATAACATTTCATGCTATGAATTCATAAATAGCAACACAGTTATTTGAATGATTGTGTTAACTGAGAACCTACACTCATTTGTATTTAGAAGTCTAAAACACAGACAAATTCGGTTTATATGCTCGAGGTGGTTTCATTCCTTCTTCTGAGGTCATCAGTCCCCTAGAACTTAGAACTACTTAAACCTAACTAACCTGAGAACATCACACACATCCATGCCCGAAGCAGGATTCGAACATGCAACCGTAGCAGTTGCGCGGTCCCAAATCCTAGCGCCTAGAACCGTTCGGTCACACCGGCCGGCTCATTCCTTCAGTTTATATGTATCAGCGTGTTACATTAATTCAATAACTTGAGTGTTTACCGTATTATATGCTATAATCATAGAACAAAATAGAAATAAGGGAGAAAGGCAAAGGAAGTCTGCTGTGCAGAACTGCGTGGGAACGTCTGCATTAAGTGTAACTCATGTTCACCGTATTTAATCGATGTGGGCCGCCAAACTTTCGAGGCGTAGAAGTTTTCCATTTAAAGGAGTGTTAATTTAGTTGCACCGTGCTTTCCCAAGCCTTGGTGCTGGGATAATCGAACCGGCGAGCCGGCACGGGATGTCATAACTGGTAACTTCGATTTACGAGCAGACCGCCCCTCCCCGATCGCTCCCGTGGACCGAACGCTCGATTTAAAAGTAATAGCTTTTCAATTAACGCAGCTGCCCACGACGCGACATTTAGGCAGTCCGTGTACGAAAATCTGGGACAGCTTGCGCCAATGGTTTTTCGGGAAAGGCCGGTGAAACTGCGTCGTAACTCTGCACGACGGAAGTTCTACGAAGATTTCTGGTCTGGAAAATAGCAGACGTAAAACTTGTGCGATGGGGACAGCACAGCTCGTAGACCACATGGCGCCACGGCGCAGAGAAAAAATGACGGTGAAAATTTTGAATATAGTTATAACGCAACATGGCTCTACATCGCCGGCAGTTTTGAAGTTCTTACGATTCCATACCAACTGTATCGAGTAGTACTAAAGGCGGCCCATTTCACACCGGCTATGCTGAAAAACTCGTCTTTCTCTTTAACAAAAATTGTACAGAAACACATGTTTAAATAAGTCCTTCTGTACACCAATGAACTACTCTTAAAGCCAAGCACAGAATCATAGCAAGATTTCCTTACTACCCTACTTGATACGGCATTCGTTGTTAAAGGTGTGACATCAAGTTCCACAAACAAAGACAACTAAACTTCCGAACTAAATTATGATTAAACTGGTTGACAACGAGAGCTAGTGCCGGCCGGTGTGGCCAAGCGGTTCTACGCGCTTCAGTCTGGAACCGCGCGACCGCTACGGTCGCAGGTTCGAATCCTGCCTCGGGCATGGTTGTGTGTGATGTCCTTAGGTTAGTTAGGTTTAAGTAGTTCTAAGTTCTAGGAGACTGATGACCTCAGATGTTAAGTCCCATAGTGCTCAGAGCCATTTGAACCATTTTTGAACGAGAGCTAGTGAGTGTGATGTATAGGATGTGTCAAAAAAATGTATACCCACTTTCAACTGTCATAGACAATTTATTTCCAGTTCCACAAGATTAAATATCTGTGAGAAAGTAATGTTATGTAACTGCAACATGGCGGACGTGCGTTTGAGCTTTGAAGCGCGGAAGCAGATAATTAAGTGATACTGGAAGTTTGAGAATGTAGCTGCGGTTCGAAGACAGTGGAGAAGTGAGTATGGTACAGAACCACCTTCAAGGTTAACAATTACATGTCTACGAGACAAATTCTAAATTCATGGTACAGTGATGTGCGAGGTCGATCAGGGCGAACTCGTACAGCTACAAGTGATGATTCCACAACTGCGCTCTTGGAACTGTTTCAGCGTTCGCCTCAAAAATCTTCAAGGCGAGCGGCACGTGAGAGTAATGTAAGTGCTAGTAGTGTGCTACGCATTCTGAAGAAAGGCAAGTTTAATGTGTACATTCAATCCTTCTGCAACAGCTAAGTGACGACGATCCAGATCGGTTAGAATTTTGATATGGTGAGACATGACCTGGGATTTATGGGTAGCATAATTTGGTCGGATGAAGCCCAATTCAAACTCAATGGAACTGTCAATAGGCACAATTGTGTGTACCGGGCTGAAGATAATCCTCACATTACAGCTGAAAAGGCTGTGAATTTGCCTGGTGTAAATGTGTGGTGTGGTTTGTCTGCAAGTGGACTCACTGGGCCTTTCCGTTTTGAACGTACTGTTACTTGAGAAAAGTACCTAACAATGCTTGCTGACTCCATATTCCCTGCCATTCGTGCATTATACGGTAATGATGAGTTTTATTTCCAACAGGTTGGCGCCCCGCCGCACTGTCATAGGGACGCACGAGCATACCTGGATCACAATGTGCCAGGCCAGTGGATAGTACGCAGGGGACCAATCGAGTTTCTTGCACGCTCTCCAGACCTCACGCCCTGGATTTCTTCACAGTAAAAGGTGAGGTGTACAAACGTAAACCACGTAACCTGGACACACTTTGGAAAGAGATTCAGGCGGTGTGCGCAGAAATCTCATTGGACACTTTGGTACGATGTACGGAATCAGTGGTGACTCGTACTCAGAAATGTATTGATGCTGAAGGCCACCAGTTTGAACATTAATCACATTTGCAAAGTACATTTATTTTTCCAATTGTACTTTAAGCTTTCCATTTCCAGAAATTTAACATTGTAGAACGGGGAATAAATTTTCTATGACGCTTCAAAGTGTGTATACATTTTTTTGACGCACCCTGTATTTACAACCGGTAAGTCACCGTAAGCAATAGTGTAACAAAATAACGCTGATGAAACTGTAGCTGACATCGGATGAATGTGACTCATTTACCCTCAACCAATCGTGTCGACACATTTGCACATATGCACATTCACACAGTATACAGGTCCCTACTACAGTAAATATACGGAGAACAATATTACATTCCAATGTCCACTGAGGCCTCCGGTCGTCGCTGCAATTCACACTGAAGTCACTCCTTTCCCACAACATTGCCTCATCAGTGTCGCAATCCCTTGCCACTTTCCATTCTCATCACACAACCTCCTAAACCTCGCCTTAACGGCTGCTTCTGGCTGATTCTTTAGTAGCTCGCCCTGACAAACGTTTTCTGTAATCCGAGAAACTATGGATAGCAGCTATGTGTAGCATGACAGGGAAAACCGTGCTGCAGCATTTGGGTGTGGAGCCGATATAGCTGCAAGTGTCGTCTTCATATTACTCGGTACCCATGCTCTCGAAGTCTGCGACCGAACTGAGCCGACCAGTGATAGGTGGCTGGTTAAGTCAGCGTTCACAGGGGGGCGCTGAACTCCTGAACTCTTCCTGGCGGTGTCGCGCTGCCCGCTCTTTCCACAGGCACGGGTCAGCGTCTTTTTGGTGTCGTTTCGCCGCGCAGTGTGCAGTCAATGCTTTAGGACTGCACATTTAGTGACAATGAAGTGTCTTTACATCGCGCTTTAAATGTAGTATTATTGCATTTTCATTTACCTGATTGTTATAATAGTTTTAAATTCAGAACTATGTAAGCCATGTTTCTTATCTAAGAAAACATCCATTCATTTCACCCATAACATATTTAATATGCTTGTAAATATCTCATTGGTTCCTTCGTCTCAATTAGTTTGACTTGTCCTTGGGCTAAAGAGCAGGTTAATTGTACCACTGGCAACCCACACCCAGCCCGTATGGGATGAGGGAGTACGAAATAACAATAACAAAAATATCATCCCTGTAAGCAGTGTACAGATATGCTCATGTTTTAACCATTAACAAATACTGACGTATGAGAACGAAGTCTTTCGAGGCAGCACTGTTATATAAAACAGTCTCGACTTTTTGTCGCGTCGGTTCAGGTTAAAACCTCATGCTTTCGACGCTTTCCTCCATAGTATTCGTCAGGAGCAACTGAAGACGAAGACGATGGAGGAAATCGTCGAAAGCTCGGGTTTTACCCTGAACTGACGCGGCAAGCAGTCCGAGAATGTTAAATACGACTGTTTGGAGAGTCTGTGTTACCGCGTACTGCCTACGGCAACTACGCTAATAATTTCTTCATGGACAGGGCGTTAAAAAACTTAATCTACAGTACTGGCCATTAAAATTGCTACACCAAGAAGAAATGTAGATGATAAACGGGTATTGATTGGACAAATATATTATACTAGAACTGACATATGATTACATTTTCACGCAATTTGGGTGCATAGATCCTGAGAAATCAGTACCCAGAACAACCACCTCTGGCCGTAATAACGGCCTTGATACGCCTGGACATTGAGTCAAACAAAGCTTGGATGGTGTGTACAGGTACAGGTGCCCACGCAGCTTCAACACGATACCACAGTTGATCAAGAGTAGTGACTGGCGTATTGTGACGAGCCAGTTGCTCGGCCACCATTGACAAGACGTTTTCAGTTGGTGAGACATCTGCAGAATGCGCTGGCGAGGGCAGGAGTCGAACATTTTCTGTATCCAGAAAGGCCCGTACAGGACCTGCAACATGCGGTCGTGAATTATCCTCCTGAAATGTAGGGTTTCGCAGTGATCGAATGAGGGGTAGAGCCATGGGTCGTAACACATCTGAAATGAAACGTCCACTGTTCAAAGTGCCGTCAATGCGAACAAGAGGTGACCGAGACGTGTAACCAATTGCACCCGATACCATTACGCCGGGTGATGCACCAGTATGGCGATGACGAATACACGCTTCCAATGAGCGTTCACCGCGATGTCGCCAAACACGAATGCGACCATCATGATGCTGCAAACAGAATCTGGATTCATCTGAAAAAATGACGTTTTGCCATTCGTGCACCCAGGTTCGGCGTTAAGTACACCATCGCAGGCGCTCCTGTGTGTGATGCAGTGTCAAGGGTAACCGCAGCCATGGTCTCCTAGCTGATAGTCCATGCTGCTGCAAACGTCGTCGAACTGTTCGTACAGATGGTTGTTGTCTTGCAAACGTCCCCATCTGTTTACTCAGGGATCGAGACGTGGCTGCACGATCCGTTACAGCCATGCGGATAAGATGAATGTCATCTCGACTGCTAGTGATACGAGGCCGTTGGGATCCAGCACGGCATTCCGTATTACCATCCTGAACCCACCGATTCCATATTCTGCTTACAGCCATTGGATCTCGACCAACGCGAGCAGCAATGTCGCGATACGATAAACCGATCGCGATAGGCTACAATCCGTCCTTTATCAAAGTCGGAAACGTGATGGTACGCATTTCTCCTCCTTACACGAGGCATCACAACAACGTTTCACCAGGCAACGCCGGTCAACTGCTGTTTGTGTATGAGAAATCGGTTGGAAACTTTCCTCGTGTCAGCACGTTGTAGGTGTCGCTACCGGCGCCAACCTTGTGTGAATGCTCTGAAAAGCTAATCATTTCACGTCACAGCATCTTCTTCCTGTCGGTTAAATTTCGCGTCTGTAGCACGTCATCTTCGTGGTGTAGCAATTTTAATGGCCAGTAGTGTATTATAATTTTCGTACTCAATCTAAACATCAGTCCAGATTCTTTAACCACACCTCTAGCTGTATGTGAAACCTCGTCTCACACGCTCGCAAAAGATGAGGTAACACACGAAGCGCAAGGCTGCTAGATTAATGGCGTGACCGCAGATTAGGTGGGCTGCTCGTCGCGTCTGAATTTAATGCGACGTTCGCACCGGCGTCTGCCGACGCGAGGGGTAGAGGTCACGGTGGCCCGCAGTGGGCAGTGCGACGCCCATCCAGCAGGCAGGCACAGTGCCCGTGTCAAACGCAGCCTCGCGGCCGTGAATACGCAGTTAATATCGACTGTCAGGTCGGGCGACGTGGCTGGGTTCTACAAGAGAGCTTCATCTCCACCGCGATAAATTGCGCCTCCAGAGCTCGCCAACGTTTATAAAGTATAAATCTCTAGTCGTATACAACTCCGCAGTAGATATCATTAATTTTAAAGCCCATCTCCTTTTTAATCGCGCTGCGGTGAAACTAGAAAACGCGGATGAGCAGCTGAGAGTGACCTCTGGAGAGTACGTCGTCGCTACGTGTGGTGTAATTAGCTCCGGCGTGTTACTCACCCAGCGCACACATCACTGCTGAAGGAGCGGCGAGTGCCTATCGTGTTCTTTCCCGGAGAAGGAAGAAGAAGAAGAAGAAGAAGCCAAGTCTCTCATCCCTGTGGAGGACATCCGCCCAGAAGCTCAAACCGTAATTGAATTTCTTTGGAATACGCAACCGAACATAAAGTTTACAGAAAGGAAGACACTAATAGGATGAGAAAAACGCTAACAGGTAACATTTCATGGCCCACATACATCGTTCTTAACTAACGTCTACGTCTGTGGCCCACAGATAGATGATTTCACAACGCCACTTACACTTCGTCAGTGCAATAACTTAGGAACGAATATAACTTTCACTTTAAAGTCTTGCCACTCACGCAATACCTACAACACTACAGCTCCAACACTGTAATAAAAAACACACTAGTGCCTTAACCTCAGCCTCATAACTAATTACCACAAGTCTTTGCGTGTTTTGAAGAGCCCTTCATTAGTATGAACAAAATCTACCTAAAATGTTGAGCAATACAACAACAATTGTAGTTGATATATGTCTGCAAGCAGATGAAAGTGAATTTAGAAAAGGGCATTCGTGTAGCCACAAAATTTTTGTATTTGAACGACTCTTCAAAAACAAACATAATATAACCTTACATAATCTTGAAGCACCTGCAGCTTATATACACTGCCGGAAAAAAATAGCACACGGTTTTAGAGGTTTCCAAAAAAATGGCTCTGACCACTATGGGACTTAACGTCTGAGGTCATCAGTCCCCTAGAACTTACAACTACTTAAACCTAACTAACCTAAGGATACCACACACATCCATGCCCGAGGCAGGTTTCGAATTAGCGATCGTAGCGTTCCAGACTGAAGCGCCCAGAACTGCTTGGCCACTCCGACCGGCAGAGGTTCCCAATTCACTCACGATTTATTGTTGAAACAATGCATACGGAGTACATGAAACGATTGCATTTGCAGATCATTAACACGTGCGGTTCTGAGGTGCAGTCAGTGCCACAAGAAAGTGTACGCCATAATTTGAAATGTGACGCCCGCTGCAGCGACTCTGGTAATAGTTTCGAATCTGTAACCAATGCACTTTTGCACAGCGTGTAGATAAAGGTATCAGTTCAAAATAAGTACAAAATATCTGAAGCGTCACGAGACAGTGTTCCTTGTAAATCATCCAAAGGAACCAAACCATTCATATGAAGCTTCTGCTAAAATTCTTAGAAAGTCAAAGACATTCGTTGTGAAGTGTGTCAAACGATATTTAAAGGTTGTAAACGTGGACGATTTACCAGAGAGAGAGCTAACGGACGCGACGTGGCTATTTGCACTTATTTGCATCCAATTTAAACGCTGAAAAAATGTGCAGTATTTATCAAAACTTCCTTCTGGCATCCGTTAAGAAGCTATTTGGTTCAAACGAGACAGACTGGGTGCTTCAAGAGGATACTGATCCGAAACATCGCAGCCGTCTCTGTACTGCGTGGAAACAAGACAATGGGGTGTCCGAGAGGGATTGGCCTGTAATGCCTCCGGATGAAAATCCCATCGCAAACATTTGGTCGTACATTAAGATGAGGCTTAAAGGAAAGCCAGTATATACTTTGAAGAAGCTGTCTTACAAAATCAGGACGACCTGGAAATCGTTACTGAGAGAATATACAGAAAATCTTATGAGAAGCATGCCAAAAAGGTGCCAAGCTATAAGTTATCATGGCGGCGATTGGATTAACTATCAGGTAAATGTGCAGTTGGTAATAACAGGTATTTACATGTAAACATATATTTATAACAGTGTCTTTTACTTCATACAGATAACAGCGTACACTTTTTTGTGGAGCTGACTGTACTATGTGTCGACCCATGTCGAAATGCCCTGTTTAGTACGTAGTGTAGCCTCCGTAGGCAGCTGTGCGGGAGCTGACTCTGGCATTCAGTCTGTCGTACATAAAGCGAATACGTTATTACGCGCCTGCTCAACCCGTTCACTCTGTAAGAGTTGTCAATGTCAATAAAATTCACCAACAGCTGTGTACTTTTAGATATTATTTTATTTCATTCTGAATGCAACCAGTTTAGGCATATGTTTATGCCGTCTTCAGACCCCATACGCTTCTATCGAAATAAACGAACATGTACTGCGCCATAAATCACTGGATATAGTGAATTCCATTCGGTATACAACTGCTTCATACGAAGACGTGGCAGCAACTCCAGAGTTGCTTCGCATGAAGCAATTGTATAACGATTGGAATTCGCGGTGCTATGCGACAAGTTCCTTTATTTTGATAGAAGCGTATGTGGCCGGAAGATGGCATAATGAGATGCCGAAACTGGTTTCTTCCAAAATAAAATAAAATAATATCTTAAAGTATACGGCTGCCGGTGAATTTTACTGACATTGACAGTTACTTACCAGCCGATTTCCCCTGGCCATGATGGACCAACAGAGACTCTGTAAGAGTTGTTGGTTGAGGTGTCGCAGAAGTCACTTCTCGTCCCGTCATATCCCACACGTGCTGGATTGGAGAGCAGTCACAGCACGTTGAGTTTCACGGGCAGAGTGTGGGCGAACATTGTCCTGTTGAAACAACACATCACCTTCCTGTTGCAAGAACGGCAAAGGAACTGGTCTAAGAACATTTTGCACGTACGGAGAGCTGGTTAGCGTCCCCTCCAGAAACACCAAAGATGAGTGAGAGTTCTGGCTTATCGCGAACTAGACCATATAGCCTGTGTTGGGACCGGTGTGTCTTCAGCGAATGCACTCTACGAGACAGCACTTACCAGGACTACGTCATGAGCTCGAGCGACGGTCACTTGGGAGCAGGCAGAATCAGCTGTCTTCGCTGAAGACCACGGCGCGCTACAGTTTGGAACCGCGCGACCGCTACGGTCGCAGGTTCGAATCCTGCCACGGGCATGGATGTGTGTGATGTCCTTAGGTTAGTTAGGTTTAAGTAGTTCTAAATTCTAGGGGACTGATGACCTTAGAAGTTAGGTCCCATAGTGCTCAGAGCCATTTTTGAACCACGGCGCGCCATTCCATTTCCTAGTGAACCTGTGACGGCACCAGTCGAGCCGTGCCCGTAGATGCTGTGGCGTGAGTGAAAGACGAACTAGAGATATGCGTCGCCGTAGTCCCACTGCTAACAACAGATTCGCAGCAGTTGGGTTGTCACGTCTTGCCTCAAAATCTCTTTTGTCTGTGCTGTGGTAGCTGTACGATCTGCCACTGCTACCCTTATAATACGGCGATCCCGGCGGGGGATCTGTGCTGCGTGGACGTCCAGAACCTCGTCTACGGGTTTGAGAACGTTCACATGACCACTGATAGCAGCTTCGTTACACAACTGACGCAGCATTTCCAACTTGTGTGGCAGTTCTCCGAAAGGACCGTCCCGCTGCAATACTTCTGGCTTAGTCAGCCATCATATTAGGCTCCAAGAAGCTGTTCCCAGAGCAGTGGAGATGCAAGAAGTATATAGATGACAAAATGGGGTGTGAGGTACCTGTGACAGATGTTAGATTCGGTACCATTCCCGTGAGAAAGACCGCCTGCATAATGCTACTGCTCTGTGATTGGCTGCTGTGTTCGGAGCAAGGGCGCCAAAACGTGAAAGTATAGTTATTATTATTAGTTAAACTACTCGTTGGAATGACTTCACTTTTAATATAAATATCTCTCAACAGCTGACTATCAATCAGTCATTTTAGAATTATTAAAAACAATTTAAATCAAAAACAAAAGACTGACGAAATTGCAGACGAAGCACTTCGGAAGCGTTCGAGTTACGCCTTTTCTGGTAAGGTGCGCGGGCTGTTCGTCAATTTGGATTAGGCAGTCGAGGAGAACAGACATGTTGTCTGTCGTAGAATGTGTTTACAATTTTTATTTAAGTTCCTGTTCGTCACTCTGGATTAGGCGGTCGAGATGTACGGTCATGTTGTGTGTGGAAGGATGTGTTTGCCAGTATTCAGTATTAAAAGATTCACTCCGGTAGTCATGAGACACAGACACGTGCCACAAATAGTGTAAAGATACATTTTCGTAAACATTGTGTTTGATTATGTACTTTGCTGTAGCAGAAGGTGTTGTATTAAGATCATGTAGTCTTCACGTGTGGATATATTAAAGCACGCGAGTTGCATCCCAAAGAAGTGATACATTATTTCAGAACAGAACCTCGCTAAAAGTTAGTTTCAGCCTCAAGATACAGAACCTACGACCTACGCGCTGTTTTCTGCGCTGGGGACATCAACTTGAAGTCAGCAGGTTAGTGAACTATAACAGAACCTTCGTATTCCACACAGTGCAGTGGAAACAACTAGGCGCCTGACGTGTACTGCATGCGCAGAACAAATGTGCTCAGTGAGACGTCATCTGCAGTAATGCAGAGGAGGTAAAGGAGGATGATTGTTATTAACACCAACAATCAATTCATTCTTCCTCTCTTGCCGTACCGCCACTTGGAAGGCCGCAATCTGACCCCTTTCAAATTAACGGAGTTGGTCGCAGGAAGCACGAGTGCATCTCCGTGACTGCTTGCTTGCTTCAAACGTAACCACACGTGGCCTTCTTTCTGTGAGCATTCCCTATTAAAGGGTACACGCAGATGATGCTCTAGTATCTGTGCCACTACGGTATCTGTTGGCAGACAACTCTGAAACGATTGTCAGTACTTCTACCATCCCCCAGGTAGCATATGCCATCATCGGATCAAAAAAAGGCGCTTTTCCAGGTGTACTAATTTTTTTGCAGGCGGTGTAGATTTTGAGAAAGCTTTTGATCTAATTGCTCGAAACAAATTATGAAAACCAAAAGCGATGTTCGCTACTTATTGTTCATCTTATGGCCGATCAAAAGTTAAACAGTGAAACATGGAACTAAACAGTACAAGAAGAATAGTAATAAATACAAGGGATAGAAGGACAGATAAGATATTGAATGAAGGTATGTTACGACACTGTGTACTTTCATTCTCTTTTTAAATACACAACCTGACACAAAAAGTGAAGCATCCAGAAGCCATGGTCTTGTCAACGTAGCTTCGTACACGTAAACACTGTCGGCGAGTATGTAAATGATTAGAGTTACAGTTGTCTGTGACTGGTAGAACGGCACCAGACCGTGTTTAGTTGTGGTACCAGGACTGATAGGATACATAAGGACTGCGAACACCGTCAGATATTGGATGATCACTGTGAGGGAGACGGTTATGCTGCGTACCCGTGTGAGGCAGCGTTATCAGCAATTGACAGAGATTGAAAGTGGCTTCACTATCGGTCTTCATCTGGCCGGCTGCTCGTATCTGTAATATCCAGATTGTGGGACATTCGGATGTAGCAGAGAGAAGGACCTCTTGTGCTCCAACACTGAATTAGTGCTGTACGTCTCTGCGGCCCGTACTGTATGAGAAGGTGAGGGTAGGCATACTCATCTCCATGGCTCCAGTCGACCCTTTCCGATCACCACAAAGGAGGATCCCGGTATTGTGTATCAAGCACATCACAACACCTTCAGGTCCGCATCTGCAATCTGCACCTGCCATCCGAGAACAACTAATGGACTTCCTGCAACATTCTGGCCAGAAATGATTCATTACCGTCACATGCGTAGGCTGCCGTTAACATCACAACACAAACGGCTGCGTTTGGAGTGATACAGTGATACTGTGATCGAGAGGTACGGACTGCTGACAGATGGCATCGCATTGTGTTTAGTTATGAGTGGCGGTCGCGCACTACGTCGGACGTCCATCGTCTGGTAGTTTAGAGGTAGTTTAGAAGGTCCCAAACGTCCAGTGCTTTGGAGAGGCACAGAGGTGTTACTCTTGATCTCAAAGTATGGGGAGCTATTGGATATAACTTCAGGTCACGACTGTTAGTGAGTAAGGGAACACTGACGGCACAATGGTACGGCACGGACATCCTGTTACCTCGTGTGTTACGACTCATGTGACAGAATTATGGTGCCATTTTTCAACAGGATAACGCTCGTCCACCTATGGCACGTGTCTCTATGAGCTACGTGTGCGTTGTTGAGGTACACCTGTGGCCCCGATAGAACATGTCCCAGATAGAACTCGCGAGGGAACAACTCGGACGTCAATCTGTCCCTGTGCCAGTACCCAGTATGTCAGTGATCAGTTAGAACAGTAGTGGATGAGCTACACGAGAGGATACAACGGCTTTTTGAAATTTATCCCAAACGAATTAGTGCATGCACGCAAACCAGAGGGAGTGCATTACACTGGCAAGTGAGCGCATACAGCGAAATTCTTGTAGTTTGTTTTGTAACCACTGAATTAACATAACATTTTCTCTCTTACCTTAAAGTTTCATTCCGTGCTCTCCCCCCCATTCTTGTGCTTCGCGTTTTTTAGTCAAGCAGTGTTTTTATGTTGACGACTTTGTAAGAAACTGAAAATTAGAGAAATATCTAACTATAAAATGAGGTAAATACCCTATATAATTCCACTGCAATTTACAGACGATAAAGCAATTATACCAGGAAGTGAAGCCGAGCTTCATTTAGCAGTAAGTCGGCTAAAGCAAATATTTCTTGAATTCATTCTTAAAATCTTAGGTGAAACGAATTCGTGGCCTTTTGGGATAAGTATCAACGCAGTTGAATATGGCAATTAACAAACAATAATTACACAAAAATTTTAATAATTTTAGTTACGTTCATTATGACAGAAGCGGTTTCGTCGTAAATGGACATTTTCAGGTGTCCTAGAATTCACCAATAGTCTTCGTAACTAATGCTCAAAAAGTGGCAGATACGTGCCGGTGTCATGAGTTAGAAATGTCTAATCGGCATACATGACGCTAAAAGGCACATTCTGGAACACAAAAAAATGTTCAAATATGTGTGAAATCTTATGGGACTTAACTGCTAAGGTCATCGGTCCCTAAGCTTACACACTACTTAATCTAAATTGTCCTAAGGACCAACACACATACCCATGGCCGAGGGAGGACTCGAACCTCCGCCGGGACCAGCCGCACAGTCCATGACTGCAGCGCATAGACCGCTCGGCTAATCCCGCGCGACAACTGTCGGAGAAGATTGATTTCAAGAGAGTGACAGATTTCTCGATTCTAACTAGTACTCTAAATGATTTCATCAATACGATCGTGGACAGCTGTTGACACTCACCACAGAGACGCGATGAACGAAGAATAAGCGTAAAAATTTCGCAAGCACTGCCGCGCAGTGCAGATTCATAGAATTAAAGGAAACATTATCTCCGACAGATTTATTCATTGCCTGAGACCGCTCGTCTGGAACACAACGGACGCTCTGAAACACTAGGCCTATGGTCTAGTGCAAGCATCAACTACTTGCAAGCAACACAACAAAATGCTGGACTGTACTGGATAGTATACTTGTAGAATTGGTGATGATAACTGTAAGATTACTTTGAAGGGATGTTGTCTTGTATTACAGATAATAAAGTTCTCGTGAGTTTTTTAAATTAACACATTGGTCTTGCCGGAAGCCGAGAAGCGATTCTTCTTACTGTTGTAACTCTCTGGGTAGCCCTGTGACAGTCTAAGGGAGACGCTATGTGAAACCCTTGAGGTGGTCCTCTGAGCCGTGCGCAAGCAAGGTCGCCCGAGCGCCAGACATAAATTCTCAGAAATTCCTTCATTAATAGCGAGAAATGCATTCACTGCCAGTGATAGTCTGTTTATTATATAAGGGCGATCAAAAAGTTTCCGTTTGATGACGTTGCTGCAGCGTATATGCAAGGTATATAATTATCGACGTGTACGCAAGAGATTAGTGCGGCATTCATGTCATTCCGAGGTGCGTGCTGTAAACACGGAAACGTGAAAAGCAGTGACGTTGTTACGAAATGCATCCAGACAAGACCAGCGTACTGGTATTCTTTTCTTGGCGGCCGAAGGACAAACACCGACAGACACCTATGGGGCAGCATGTCTGTCGAAAATCAATGTTGTGCATAAGGTGCAACAAGAGGTGCTGTTGATTCATGATAAGCCACGCCCCCACATCGCAATCGTAGAAACAACGTCATCTTAAGTTACAAATTGTATTTATATTACATGTGCCCAGTACTTTGCAACCTCCAAGGCGCTTGGAGTGGCTTGCAGGAGATCAGTCTTCGTACAGGATGTAGGGCACAAAAGGCACTGGAGCATGTGGCTTGTGGTTTGTTCTTGTCCACAGTCGCAGGACGTATCTTCTGTTCTGAAGCCCCATGTCTTCAGGTTGTCTCTGGATCTTCCAAGTCCTAATCGTAATCTGTTTAAAGATTTCCACACCAGCCACAGCCAGCTCTCGTTGTGTCCAGGTGGCAGTTCTTCAGCTTCTGGCGTCTGCAGGTGAGGCGTCGACTTCTTCCATAACTCCAGCCTTGCCTTCTCTGGTGAAATGGTGAGCTTCTCGGATGTTCTCAGGAAGCTCTTTCGCGATCTCAGCCGTTGTTGTGGTGGATTATGTCCATGCAGTGGATGGGCACTGTCCTGTTCCATTTTCAGTCTCTCTTTGTTGGCAGCCACTGTTCTACGTACCAAAGGTGGCGCAATTCCAGCCAGGCAGTAGAGCTTATCAATTGGGGTATGTCTTAAGCCACCTGTGATCAACCTGCAGGTTTCGTTGAGAGTAATGTCTACTTGTCTGGCATGAGATGACCTGTACCAGACTGGAGAAGCATATTCAGTAGTAGGAAAGCACAGTGCCATTGCAGATGTTGAACCTGCGACTTCGGTGGGATGATTGTCTCAGTGCTCACGGCCATTTTGCCTGATCGGCATACCGATTCTGGACTGTTCGAACAGAAATCTTTTGATTGCCAGTTGCAGCTTCCTTGTGTCGTCCGTCCGACTTCCGGAGTAACAGAATTCCTTCACTTTGTTTATTATGGTACTGGACAATTTATTTCCAGTCGTATTTCAGTCATTACTCATTACTTCGTCTTTCTTCCGTTGGCCCTCAGTCCAAACACTTCAGTCATTAGTCATTCTCTCAATCAGACCCTGCTATTCTTCCTCATTTTCACCATCAGTAACGTAACGAATTTTATCATTGATGGGTAGCTTTTCGCCTTGAAATTTAATTCTACTCCTCAACCTCTACTTCTGTGTTTGAATTAGATATTGAACAGTTGAGGAGAAAGACTGAATCCTTGCCTTAGGCTTTTCTCTTCTGTTCCTTCGCCTACGCTATCGTCTGCGCCTCCACATGTCTTCGGTTTGGAAGCCCTGTGGGGCGCTGGTTTCTCTATCGCACCGCAGAGAGAAGGACCTCTTGTGCTCCAACACTCTCGGCCCGTACGTACGCTTGTACTATCGGCACTAACTGAGATCTATACCTGTCATAAACATATTTTTGCGTTGACAGTAGTAGACGCACACGACGGCGGTTCATTTCCAACAGAACTAATCATAATAGATAGTTGACATAGTGTCACGTACAAAATCCACTTCTGTTGGTGTCTTGCATCCTACTACACGCCAAAGGCGACGCCGAGCTACATCTAGAAAGGAACATACATGTTCTTTTGGGCATGATTCAGGGATGGCCCAGAGTAAATTAAATTTCCACCGCACTTCGGAAGTCAAATGTTAAAAGGCAGATTGAGTTACAGCAGTAATGCTGTAACCGAAGTTAATGAAGTGACGGGATGCAGAACTCCCACCATAAATGTCTTGTGGCGCACCTAGATGAAAAATCAAATTTTCACACGTACGTAAACAGAGGACGCTCAAAGTTTTGAGTATTGCGAACAAAAGTGTTATAATTCCGCATGAAAAGACTCGATCTACCTCTACATCCTACCCATCTCTACCATGACAAGATACTAGCTGCCGTAGGTTTGTGGTCCCAGCATAAGGGGACGCAGAATGAGGTTGACAACAGAGGAAGCGTCTGTCGTGCGGCTCCATCATGCAGTCTTGCATTGATCGGGTGTAACAGTTGAGTCGTGACGTTATCCAACCATTGCGCACTTACCTGTAAACACTTCGGCTTGATGTGCACGTTTGAGTTCGTAATCCACTGCCGAAGACTTTGCAGCCTCTGAGGACGTCTCCGACATTAGGAGACGAATCATTAGGCACGGAATGGTATCTTAGACTACGGCAGAAAGCATATAGAACTCAAATCGCCGAAGACACTGGCCATGACAGCCTGCGCTGTCTGATCGGGGCCGCGCGAGGTAGCTGCGCGGTCTAGGCGCCTTGCACGGACCACCTGCCCCCCCTCCCCCCCCCCCCCCCCCCGCCCACCACCACCACCACCACCACCACCGGAGGTTCGAGTCCTCCCTCGCGCATGGATGTGTGTGTTGTCCTTAGAGTAAGTTTGTTTAAGGTAGATAAGTAGTGTGTAAGCTTAGGGACCGATGCCCTCAAGTTTGGTCCCATAATACCAAATTTCCAATTTCTGATCGGTGGAAGGCCATTTGAAGCAACATGATACTCTATTGGAGGACTGAGAGAGAAGGTGAAGGGATCGGTGGAAGGCCGTTTGAAGCAACATGATACTCTATAAGAGGACTGAGAGAGAAGGTGAAGGATTAGGAGGATAATAAATCTGTTGCAGATCGTCAAAATATCGGATGAATAGAACGGTGGGCTGAAACAGAGGTGTTTCGGTTGGCACAAAAAATTTCTGGGTAAGGCATCGTGTCATAATGTATACAACAACTACCACTGATGAAACCAGCGATACGAATACGGTTACATTGGGTTCTTCTTGGTCTAATAGAGTATTTTGTTGTTCAGAATCAACTAGATTTCGTAATGAACGCTCTACTGGGCATGGTATCACGTCGCGATTTTAAAAAGTTCCCATTATTGGTCTCTTGTGGCGGGAGGAATGCGAAATTTTGTTGTAATTGATTGGCTAGAATGACTGGTGTTTAGTCACTGCAGATTTTGTTGTATTGCTCATGTCGAAGGCATCAACGCATGCGCGTTGTTGCTGGCCTGTCGGTTTCGCCGCTGTATAAATCTCTACACTCAAAGCCCCCCTTTTACACTTATACAGTGCGCAGAACACCTGTCTTGTCATTGGTGGAGCCTAGAATACCCTGGAGAAGACGGGCTTGGCACTAACCCGGCGAAGGTGTTTAGCAGTTCAGTTAGTGGCCTCTTCATATAATGTAGATGCGGTTGTAGCTACAGTTTGTTGCTGTCCTGCCTATCTTACTTCCGTTTATTCATTACCATGTATTGGTAATCGATTTAGGGATGTGATCTAGGCCAAGAACATAGTTCGCAGCCTTTTAACTCAGTTGGCGTGTTGCTAGCATCAGTTAGGTGCTGTGCGGGAACAGTCAGCGAATGGATGATAGGTGCCCTAGTGTGCCATCCATTGCCCTGTATCCTTCCTCGTCTAGGAATGTAACTGCACCATTCCTAACTAATTCTAGCGTAAACTGGATCTTCTCGGGCATTTTGTTCCAATATTTATTAAACCTATGTAGCCCTTTCTCACCTAGGGGCCACAAACTGAACGCATCATCGACTATCTCAGCCAACAACTTGGACATGAAGGAGCAGAGCAAAGGACCTTTGCTTCTTTGTTCCCTATGAATATGTTGGCTGATAACGGGAAAAGGGGAGAATATATTGCTAGGCCCTCTATCTGTGTACAGCATTTGGTGTATATTGATGATAAACATACACCAACTACGTCGCGTATGTCTGGTGGGACACTCTCACGTCGGATGTGATCAGCTTCATCTACAGGCACATTTATAGATAGTAACTTCATATCGAAGCTGACCATGATGTCTGTGGGTAAAATTGTTTCTCCCCATAAGAGTCTGTTTCACCAACTAAAGGTCTTCATCGTAAGCTAGATAGTTTACCAAGTTGTGTGAAGACGAGTTGATACCATTTACGATCGGACATAAGGATGGCGTTATTTGTGTATTTGGAGCACTAGATAAATTCTAGGTGGAACTGGGATTCTGGGAATGAGTCCCTTAGCCTTAAGACCACCAATTATTGAGGTGTTCTGGTGCACAGTGGGGAACCTTGAGGAGACGGCGTACAGTGCTGCTACTGGAGAGGTAGCGGCTCCCACGCGCAGGGCGTGGCGGTCGCTGCCGAGAGCCCGGCGTGTTAATTGGCTGGCGGCTAATTACCGACCTGTGGCCCGTGGAGACCCGACGCCTCTCCGTCAGCTTAGCATTTGCCACGCTCCGGCGGTGGTCTCCGGAGAACGCTCAAATGATCCTCCAATTTCGCAACATCGTTAAAATTAACCGAAAAGAGCGAAACGCTGCCTGCAACATTATTAATCATTTACTGAAAAAAAACAGTGCTGTGAAGCTTAAAATAATGAAAGAAAAAATTTAATGCAAATAGTGATTTAGGTTATTCTCTAAACTCTTCAGCTAGGTTGTCGGCTGGGACAATAACACGCAAGATACCCACTCATTCTACCTCTCCCCAATCATTGTTCTTCTTCAGCACTGATAACAGCCATGCGAAACACTGCTACCAGATGCATACATGCACAACAAGTACATCATTACCTTTCTCCAAAAGTATGCGATCCAGGGCAGCTTGATGGCGTGTGCGAGAAAACTGAGGCTGATCCACAATACAGCCAAATATGCGTCGCACTAAACTCACGTTTCCGTTGAATTGCGGTAGTGGCGCAGTGCAATCGTAAAGACAACAATATTCTTGTGCCAAATCGGGTGTAACACGTCAAAGAACTAAGGGCTACAGCAAACGGGCGAGCTGCACTAGTTCTGCCTGCTGCTAAACCCAACGTAACGCTCCGACAGACCGGTTTCGGTAACCGAGCGGTTCTAGGCGCTTCAGTCCGGAACCGCGCTGCTGCTACGGTCGCAAGTTCGAATCTTGCCTCGGGCATCGATGTGAGTGATTTCCTTAGGTTGGTTAGGTTTAATTGGTTCTAAGTCTGACCTCAGGTGTTAAGCGGTTCAAATGGCTCTGAGAATTATGGGAGTTAACATCTGAGGTCATCAGTCCCCTAGAACTTAGAACTACTTAAACCTAACTAACCTAAGGACATCACACACATCCATGCCCGAAGCAGGATTCGAACCCGCAACCGTAGCGGTCGCGCGGTTCCAGACTGAAGCGCCTAGAACCGCTCGGCCCCACCGGACAGCAGATGTTAGGTCCCACAGAGCTTAGAGCTATTTTCTTCGCTCCGACGGTGTCGTAATACGGCCGATATTCACGTCGATCGTCTACAGTGAATGCAAGATACAGCTCTCAGATAAGCTTTACATTTACCTCGGGATTTCGCTATAGTGGAACTCCAGCAGTAGCAGAAATCCCATAACACTTCAGGCGATCGATCTGCGACTTTTAAACGTATAATGGAATATCGCAGCACCGCCATATCCTATACATTTCCAACAGGACGCAATGCCGTAACGCCACAACTTTACTGGTCAGGTGGGTTTATCCCTTCCAGTAAAATAATATTATTTTTCGAAGTGTTTCACATAGATATTCTTTTTCTTTTTTTAATTTGTGGGAAGCACCTATGGGACCGAACCGCTGGGGTCATCGGTCCCTAGGCTTACACACTACTTCATCTAACTTACGCAAAGGACAACACACACACACCCATGCCAGAGGGAGGACTCGAAGCTCCGACGGGGGGGCGGGGGGGGGAGGCCGCGCGAACCGTGACAAGGCGGCCAGACCGGGCGGCTACTCCGCGCGGCTCACGTAGGTATCTGAGAAAATCAACAGAAAAGACGTTAGTGTGATCCATCTACAATTTATGAACAAATGACTGCATTAGCGTTCACAGAAGAACGGGAGCCAAGAATTCTCGTTAAGGTCTCGACGTATGATCCAGCAGATTTTGACAGATAAGACCGTGTAACAAGTGGAACAGTCATAGTTCGAGAATCATCCGTGAAAAATTCCCTTAGAAGGAAACTCGTAAATGAAGATAAATGTTTCACACATAATTACCTAGATTACTGGGAAACTTATCGTAGACTAGAATTAGTTCACGTTCACTTTTGGTAGGAATTTGTAGTCTTTGTGGGTGATGAGCTCCCTTCATAACAGGGATCGATAACGCTCACTGGTGCGACTGCACTCAGGATGTAAGTAGCCGATTCCAATTCTGATGGTGGAAAAAAATTACATCATCCATACTTGGCAGCTAACAGTAAGTGGCGTACTTGCGTGTAATTCATCACAAGACTTCACAACAGTATCACTGATCAAATCGCTAACGTTCTCGCAGTCTAATGAAGTAAGGGTATGTGACAAAGCTGCTGATCCGTCTATTGGAAGGGACGTTAAGCTCTACGGTTCTCTGCGTAGAGTCGGACGAAACAGACGATGGTACGCGCCTCACAGACCATCGTGAAGTTCTCAAACACATAACAGACCATTATATGCACCTGTTCCAGGATGTTGCGGTAGACGTCGCCGCCCAACGAGAACTTATCGGTGGGGTCCCAACTTCATTGGATCGTCGCGACCGCGACTGTTTAACCGAGCCACTCACACTCGCTGCCCTCACATCTGTCCTCCATGCCTGTTCGGGACAAAAATCACCTGGCCCCGACGGTCTCCCTTATGAATTCTACCAACAATTCTGGGACCTGTTAGGAGACCGCTTCTGCAAAATGTGCGAGGAGATTTTTGCTGGTTGTGAACTACCCGCCGAATTTCTAGCTGGACGTATTGCCCTTATTCCAAAGGTCACAGGTCACTGTCGAGCTAAAGACCTGCGTCCTATCACAGTTCTTAACACTGATTATAAGTTGGTGGCACGAAGCGTGGCCTCTCGTCTTAAACAGGTAATGAATAAGGTACTTTGCCCCACTCAATCATGTGGCGTTTCGAATCGAACCATCTTCACCGCCGCTTCTATATACCGTGATGCTGTCTTACTCACCGCCTACACTCGAACCCCGGCTGCAATTCTCTCCCTAGATATCGCTGGTGTCTTTGACAGGGTCTCCAACCCTTACCTGCTGGCCGTTATGTCGCGGATGGGTTTTGGCGAGCGCTTCATAAGAATCATCCGGCACTTCTTGGATGGAGCAAATTCCACAATCGTTGTGAACGGCTGCAGATCACGACCAATTCCCATCAGACGATCAGTTCGACAAGGGTGTCCCTTGTCAATGTATTTGTTCGCTTTAGCGCTGGACCCCATGCTGCGTGACATCGGACGGATGGTCGATGGTGTCGCTCTCCCAGGCGTCACCTTCCGCAGTGCGGCATACGCGGATGATGTCGGTGTGTTCGTCGCCAACGCTAGGGACATCGATTCAGTTCGCCGAGTTCTCAACGTTTATGAACGAGCATCCGGTGCCATGCTAAATTCCAACAAAACGGTGCTGATCCCGCTAGGACCACGATCATTGACCATCGAACGCCCATGGTACCGAGTTGTGGGGGAACAACCTATCTTGGGCCTTGAGGTGACTGCCTGTCCGCAGCGCATGTTAACACTCACGTGGAGGCGGCTTCTCACGCGCATCAGAGGACTTTGCGTGAGCCACGCTGATCGACGACTCGACCTCCGTCAACGAATCCAACTGATTAATACTTACATCCTATCACGGGCATGGTATGTAGCACAACTCCTTACGCTACCGAAACAAACTGGCAGAGCCATCTCACAAAGAGTATATTGGCTTTTGTGGCAGCATGCACTGTTCAAAGTTGATGCACAGACTTGTACACTGCCAAAGGTCGATGGTGGCCTTGGACTCATTGACTTTCCCCGCAAATGTGCGGCCCTCCTGATTCATCGTATCGCCACTTTGCGTGAAACTGACCCAGGTGGGACAACAGCGGTTCTTTTCGACCGTTATCGCCCACAATCGGCGCGTGCACCAGTATGTTTGACACATATTCCGTTCCGGATGACGACAGTCAAGGACTATTACCTCAATCAAAGTTACGTCCTAACAGTAGCCACTGACAAGGCACGCAAGTCGAAGCGTCTTTACCAGGCACTTCGAGGCCAGCTCACACCACATAAATTAGAGGACAGACGACCGTCGGTCATCTGGCACCAAGCTTGGGCTAATATCAACAACTCAGCCCTTCCCACGGAAGTTTCAGCGCTATGGTATCGTGTCGTAAACAATTTAATACCCACTAATCATCGCCTGGCGGCCATCCGCCTACGGCCCTCGGCTGCTTGCGGCCGATGTGGTGACGTAGACACCAGAGAGCACCGTCTCTTATGCCCTCACGTCACAGAAGTGTGGGACCTTGCACGTGTGCTATTAGCGCTGATCGGTGGGACGACACCAGACAATGTGTCAATCGACTGGTTCCTTACCCCTGATATTCAGACCAACCCCCAAACGCGACGTAACGCAATGGTGTGGCTCTTGGGCCACACCATTTTCACGATCTATGACCTTTGCCTCACCGATGCTGTCTCTTTCATGGACTACCTGTGGAGCCAGCATCGCCTGGCGGAATCTGACCGGAAATATGCCACTACCTTTGCAAGATTTCTGAAAGTTGCAATGGTTCATGGTTATCAAAAGGTGTTCCGGGTTGACTAAGGCACTATCTTAGAGGATTATTTCTTCGTTAATTCTATGGGCGATGGGATTATCTCGCCAGTTTCGTTTTCATTTGTGTGTGCTGCCGTCCCTGTTTTTTTTTATTTTGCCTTCATATCTGTCTTTATTTCTTTCTTCCTTTTTAGTTTCTAAACTCATCACTTGCTCCACACCTGCAGAGAGAGGTGTATTTCTGAGTAGTGTGTCGTCGCTCCCTGAGGCATAGCAGAGTATGCCTCCGCTTTTATTTTCGGTTTCTGGCAATAAGTCTTGCTACTAACAGCACCTTGCTTTAAGTGCTGCGTCGACACTAGAGGATGGAGGCATTTTTGGAGAGGAAAAGGTAGGGCTATAGGGGAGGAAGGAGGCCCAATAATAATAAAAAAAAATAAAAAAAAATGGGGTGCCGGAGCTCATATTCTGCTCTCTTTCCATTCTGTACTCGTCCATATCAAAACACAGGCTGTAACTGACAAGTAGAACTATCACTCACAGCACAGAGACATCTAATACATCTCAGAGAGTCAGATTAAATCGTCTTCCTTATGTATATATGAAGTCACACTCATTTGGATGATCTCATTACGCACTGTGGAGCAAATGTATAAGACAAGAAATGAAACATAGACCTACATACCGCACCAAAGCAGTGAAAGAGGGACACACACCTGTTAAAAACCATATACAATCTCATCTCGTTTCCTATTACATTCTGGCCGACCATAAGTGCCCAAATTGACACAAGCAGTACAACACGACACAAAGTAAACAGTTTTGCCAGTAACTGACGTTTGTAACAATATGATTCTGCCGACAGGCTAAACTATGAAAAGGCTTATTCGGGCTTGGATTGTTTAACTGTCATAATATAAAACTTTCCGTTTATAGAAAAATGAAAAAACAGTATCATATAATACAAGAAGCAACTATCAAAAAGCCGTAGCTCTTGCATTCAGAACTGCTAATTTTAGCTCTGGAAGTGACAACATAGAATGCAATGCTACGGGCGTAACAAAGTTGCGAATAATTACATATTTATAGATAGTAAAACGACAATACTTTAAGAGTCAAAATATAAACAAACAAAAATTTTTTTAAAATGTGGATCGGAGGAGTAAAGTATTTTTTTGTTGAGATAAAAGAAGCTGTAAGTGTTAAGCAATGCGTTATAGCAATACGCATTTCCCCTGGGCGGCAATAAGGAATTTAAGGGTGGTTCTTAGTGTTCCGTATTTGAATTACATAATTACAAGCTAATTACTGTTTCTTTCACTTCCTCATCGTGATAGAAGCGCAAATGTCAGAGGTGTCGGTTTACTCTCCCTAATAGCAGCATCAGATTTCTCGTTCAGTTTATAAGTCAGTTTTGACGGACGTTTCATTCTTTATCCTGAATTCCAGTCATCTGAATCAAGTAAGAAAATAAAACTTAGGTTTGACGTTTCGTCTACAATGAGGCCATTACAAACGGAGTACACTCGCGGATTGAACACGGTTGGGTGAGGGAAACGACCGTGTCCTCTAAAAGGAACCATCCCAGCATTTACGTTCGACGATTTAAGGAGACCACGGAAAACCTAAAACTCCACAGCCGGAAGAGGATTTGAATTATGCTCCTCACGAAACAAAATTCAGTGTCAACGGCTGCATCGCCTCGTTCTGTAAAGGGTCACTCACTGTGTTGTAAGTAGAAAAGGCATTGATCTATGAACGTCACCTTTTGCACATCAACGCAATGAATGGCTACCGAACTCATGTGGTGGCAGTTTCGAATCTCTTCATATTTACAACCCCTAGTTCACATTTATAGCCCCTAGTCAGTGCTGTTGAGACTAAATGCAAGTGGTGTACACCCAACGTAACGTTGCGCGATATAGTAACCGAATTTGTCAGATAGCCCACAGCAAATGTGTTGTCGTGGCTTCCTGCTTCGGTAGATATTCGTCTTTTCATTTTAGCTGTACATGTTAGTGTAACAAAGGAGGAGACTAAAGTGTAGCACATATGATCATTTTGTCGAGCAACTGACGTTTCTCGATCTCTCTCATAACAGAAGACTACAGCAATCGTATTGAATTTCTCTTGTTTCTTCCAGTAAGAAAGAACTCCAACGCAACGGCGATAAAAAACAATAGTAATGAAGTATACCAAAACTGTACAGTATTAAAAAATAAACAAAATGTTCAAATACAGTTCGAAGCGAAGAATTTATGTTCAAACTTGATAAACGTTTGAAACGTACCGAAAAGATGTACAGTTTTGTATAGCATCAATACATAGTCACATTGCCACGGTATCAACACAGCAGACACAATCTACCGAACGACGTGGCGGAGAGGTTAGCACAAAGGACTCGCATTCGGGAGGACGACGGTTCAAACCCGTCTCCGGCCATCCTGATTTGGGTTTTCCGTGATTTCCTTAAATCTCTTCAGCCCTTTGAAACTGCACAGCCGATTTCCTTCCCTAATCCGGTGGAACCGATGACCTCGCTGATTGGTCCCCTCCCCCAGAACAACCAATATACGAGCGCCTGTACTGAGGTTGATCATGGTCTGCGGAGTAGCAATCCGAGTGGCAGCAAGCCTATCAAGAGTTTCCAAAACCTACTCTCGTCCAGAGATGGAGGTGTGTTGAGCACTGGATTCGTGAGTTCTTGTCGCAGAAGTCGTATTTAGTCGTAACTGAAAGGAAGGCATCGACTGAAACGGAAATAGTATCTGACACTCCCAAAGGAGGCGTTATGGACCATCTGCAGCTCTTAATATGTATAAACGATTTAGGAGACAATCTGAGCAGCTCTCTCAGATTGTTTGCAGATGGTGCTGTCTTTTGAAAAACGATTTAGATAAGGTATCTGTGTGGCGAGAAAAGTGGCCGTTGACGCTAAATAATGAAAAGAGTGAGGTCATCCACATGTGTACCAAAAGGGAAAAAAAAAATGTTCAAATGTGTGTGAAATCTTATGGGACTTAACTACTAAAGTCATCAGTTCCTAAGCTTACACACTACTTAACCAAAATTATCCTAAGGACAAACACACACACCCAAGCCCGAGGGAGGACTCGAACCTCCGCCGGGACCAGCCGCACAGTCCATGACTGCAGCGCCTAGACCGCTCGGCTAATCCCGCGCAGCTTACCAAAAGGAATCCGCTAAATTTCGGTTATCCGGAGAATCACACAATTCCAAACGCTGTCAGTTCAACTAAATACTTAGGGACTACAATTACGAACTACTTAAACTGGGAGGATCACATAAATAATGTTATAGAGAAAGCGAACCAAAGACTGCGTTTTATTGACAGAACATTCAGAAAATGCAACGTGTCTACTAAAGAGACTGCTTAAACTACCCTAGTCCGATCTCATGTGGAGTATCGGATAGGACTGACGAAGTACATCAAAAAGTTCAAGAAAGACAGATTCTTTTGAATTATTGCGAAATAGGGCACAGAACGTCACTAATATGATATGTGGATTGGGTTAGAAATAATTAAAACAAACGTGTTTTATGTTGCGACAAGATCTGGTCACGTAATTTCTATCACCAACTTCCGTCTTCTCCACCCAACCACACAGGGAAAAGTGGTCATCGTAATAAAATAAGAGAAATCAGAGCTCGCATGGAAACATTTATGTCCATTACTTTCTTGTAAAATAAAACACTAACAGCTGAAACAAATTAACGTCATTTAAAAAAGATTTATGTGTTCATTTCTCTCGTACGCTTTTCGAGATACGAACGGAAGAAAAACAGCTTAAAGGTGGTTAGAGTGGAATGGTAGAGAAATAGTTTAAAGGTAGCTCTTTGAACCCTATGCCAGACACTTAAATGTGAACTGCAGACCGGTCATGTAGATGTAAATGTAAACACTTCACGACTTAAATTTTGTGTTGCCTAAGAAGCCTACGTGACCAATCGTTGTCCTCTTTTAGAACGAAATCATTGCATACTGGAGCAGAATAACGATGTACCTTCTTGTCTATATTTACAGAACGGATAGTCATTGCTTGGCTTTTAATGGCAGAGGAGGGTCAAGCGCCCACCTGATACCCACACATATCCTGCATTGTCTTTCAACGATATTTCAAGGATTGAAGTTGATGTTAGTTTCTGCCGGCCGGAGTGGCCGAGCGGTTCTAGGCGCTTCAGTCTGCAACCGCGCGACCGCTACGGTCGCAGGTTCGAATCCTTCCTCGGGCATGGATGTGTGTGATGTCCTTAGGTTAGTTTGGTTTAAGTAGTTCTAAGTTCTAGGGGACTGATGACCTCAGAAGTTAAGTCCCATAGTGCTCAGAGCCATTTGAACCATTTTTTAAGTTAGTTTCTCACCAAAACGGAGTATGTCCTCTGTTATCCTGATAAGTAATCTGGGGCCGGCCGAAGTGGCCGTGCGGTTAAAGGCGCTGCAGTCTGGAACCGCAAGACCGCTACGGTCGCAGGTTCGAATCCTGCCTCGGGCATGGATGTTTGTGATGTCCTTAGGTTAGTTAGGTTTAACTAGTTCTAAGTTCTAGGGGACTGATGACCTCAGCAGTTGAGTCCCACAGTGCTCAGAGCCAAGTAATCTGGGACTCATCTGAGAAGAAGATGGTCCTCTATTGAGCCTCTCCAAGAAAAAAGTTGGCTCGTCCACTACAAATCCCTCACTTGTATACACGTGGCTGCTCGCTTCACATGCTTACCACATTAATGAAATTCTCTGTTGCCAGGATCACATGGTAACACACTTTCGGGGGCTGCAGGCATGGATAGCCGTTAGGGGGATCGACTTGCAGTCCTCAGTTTTTGAGCCCACTGTCGGAAACGTGATACTTCTTAAAATATGTCCCACTATTTTGCTGTGGCTGAGTGATTTTCAACCCTAGCGAATCACGGCGTAGAACATATCTTCAGAAAAACTGCAACCCCTAGAAGGTGTCCTTCGGAGATGGAAACGAAACAGTCGCGTTTTCCAAGAAATTCATTCTACCACAGCATAATACAGGGTGTTTCAAAAAAGACCGGTATATTTGAAACGGCAATACAAACTAAACGAGCAGCGATAGAAATACACCGTTTGTTGCAATATGCTTGGGACAACAGTACATTTTCAGGCAGACAAACTTTCGAAATTACAGTAGTTACAATTGTCAACAACAGATGGCGCTGCGGTCTGGGAAACTCTATAGTACGATATTTTCCACATATCCACCATGCGTAGCAATAATATAGCGTAGTCTCTGAATGAGATTACCCGAAACCTTTGACAACGTGTCTGGCGGAATGGCTTCACATGCAGATGAGATGTACTGCTTCAGCTGTTCAATTGTTTCTGGATTCTGGCGGTACACCTGGTCTTTCACGTGTCCCCACAGAAAGAAGTCACAGGGGTTCATGTCTGGCGAATAGGGAGGCCAATCCACGCCGCCTCCTGCATGTTTCGGAGAGCCCAAAGTAATCACACGATCATCGAAATATTCATTCAGGAAATTAAAGACGTCGGCCGTGCGATGTGGCCGGGCACCATCTTGCATAAACCACGAGGTGTTCGCAGTGTCGTCTAAGGCAGTTTGTACCGCCACAAATTCACGAAGAATGTCCAGATAGCGAGATGCAGTAATCGTTTCGGATCTGAAAAATGGGCCAATGATTCCTTTGGAAGAAATGGCGGCCCAGACCAGTACTTTTTGAGGATGCAGGGACGATGGGACTGCAACATGGGGCTTTTTGGTTCCCCATATGCGCCAGTTCTGTTTATTGACGAAGCCGTCCAGGTAAAAATAAGCTTCGTCAGTAAACCAAATGCTGCCCACATGCATATCGCCTTCATCAATCCTGTGCACTATATCGTTAGCGAATGTCTCTCGTGCAGCAATGGTAGTGGCGCTGAGGGATTGCCGCGTTTGAATTTTGTATGGATAGAGGTATAAACTCTGGCGCATGAGACGATACGTGGACGTTGGCGTCATTTGGACCGCAGCTGCAACACGGCGAACGGAAACCCGAGGCCGCTGTTGGATCACCTGCTGCACTAGCTGCGCGTTGCCCTCTGTGGTTGCCGTACGCGGTCGCCCTACCTTTCCAGCACGTTCATCCGTCACGTTCCCAGTCCGTTGAAATTTTTCAAACAGATCCTTTATTGTATCGGTCCTTTGGTTACATTAAACCTCCGTTGATAACTTCGTCTTGTTGCAACAACACTGTGTGGAATTCCAACACCAGAAAAATCCTCTGTTCTAAGGAATAAACCATGTTGTCCACAGCACACTTGCACGTTGTGAACAGCACACGCTTACAGCAGAAAGACGACGTACAGAATGGCGCACCCACAGACTGCGTTGTCTTCTATATCTTTCACATCGCTTGCAGCGCCATCTGTTGTTGAAAATTGTAACTACTGTAATTTCGAAAGTTTGTCCGCCTGAAAATGTACTGTTGTCCCAAGCATATTGCAACAGACGGTGTATTTCTATCGCTGCTCGTTTAGTTTTTATTGCCGTTTCAAATATACCGGTCATTTTTTAAACACCCTGTATCTCTGGTGGCGAAAGTTTACGTCTTGCAACCACATCAATGGATATCAGTATCAGCGAGTGTCATGACTCATCATCATTCTTGACTCATCTCCCTATGATAAATATGCAGTTATATATTGTTGTTGTAGTTTGTTTCTTCATCGATTTAAGCAAAAATGTGATCCCATGAACAACTCGTTCATTTGTTTGTTTATTTTTCTCTTCGTTATGTTCTTCATTGTTTCACTAAGTTGCTTACCCTTTTCCATTTCGTTAGTCTGAGAACAACACAATGACTTCGTCATCCGTGTGTGAGTTTGAATCTTCTTCTGTTTGCGATAGGCCAGGCATTACATGGGGATGTCGTTTAACCAATATGTCTACCCCAGACGTATTCTTTAACTTGTACAGCATAAACTGACACACTATCGAACATTTGTGTGTCTGCTTCGTATAGAGCTTAGTTTTGTGGTGGCGATGCAACAGTTTTGTGTAAGTCTGCTATGGTAATAACGTAAGTTTCGTGTCTGTTACATTTTTCCCCCAAGTTTTTGCTACTTATCTGATTTACAGATATCAGTAGAGTTATTTGATTGCGTTTAGTCAGAGCAACGATGCAGATTCTGGATTCGCTTTGTCAACAATATTATTTCTATCCACAGAACGCAACTAAGAAATCGGTCAGTGGCCAAACGTATGTTGCAATAATTCAAAATGGCTCTGAGCACTATGCGACTTAACTTCTGAGGTCATCAGTCGCCTAGAACTGAGAACTAATTAAACCTAACTAACCTAAGGACATCACACACATCCATGCCCGAGGTTGCAATAATTGCTTATGGAAATCCTATCGTCTTAATTACAATTTTCACTGCATATATTTGTTATTGTGTTGTCCATATTCACTGTTGTCGTTCACATGTCGTGACGAAATCATATTTCTAGTCAGGGGCTTCCGATAAGGTGAATGGGAGTTTATCTGTTGTCCAAATAAGCTTCTGAATTCGGAAGAGAAATCATCAGAAACAAAGGGAAGGCAGCCAACAAGTAGTGATGTTTAGTTTTGATTGTTTTTTCTTTGGGGGGGGGGGGGGGGGGTAGTGGCATTAATTGTTGGCAGCACTCTGTTTTCCTCGTTAATTAGATGAGACCGGCAATACTTATATGTCTTCATAGCATCATCAGCACTCTAAGGAAATTATGTTTCACACGAATCGAGTTTTGCCGTTAGTTCTTCCTCCCTTCTTTCTTCCCCCACCAAATACATAACATATGGCGGCCAGCTTGACATCTAAGAAAGGGCGCTGAAAGCTGAACCATAAGCCGAGTATTTCACAAGGTGATAAATTTACAAGTGACCCAAACGCGGTAACTTACAAGTGATTAAAGAGTAATAGATAACGTTTTTCACCGAAATAAAATTCGGAAGGATGAAATAAGGCCAAATAACTTTAAGAGTGGACGTGAAGTAACTTGTATATGTTGCGAAAATATGTACTGCTGTTATACATTGGTTTCATTTTCTGGAAAGAGTGGGGGAAGAAAGAAAGCAGCTACTATAGAAAGAAACCGTATCGAGAAAGAATTATACCTCTAGCGCAGTAGTTACAGGAACTTCTCAAACATATATTTCGCCTTTTGGGAGACCTTAATGCGTTATTCGCTTTTGATTTATTTACAGGAAACCACTGACTGCAACTGTAATGTTAGTTTCCCGGTATCTTAAATTCCAGTGAATATCCTGCTCATAATTCAGACTTTTATTTAAATGAAGGATCGATCCATCATACATAATATGATCATTCTTACTGTTAAGAGGTGATCATGTCTTGGTCCATTAGCGTAAATACCACAAGTTATATGGTTCAAACCTGAAGGATTATGATTAAGCCACCTTTAAAATTTTGGTGTGTCAGGCGCATCGGCCCCTGAGCATGTGATGTTCACATGCCCACTCCTAGCGGAGCCAGGAGGCATGAAACATCCCAGAGCGAAATGATGTACCTAATTACGAACGCTGACACGTTGTAGTTACTGGACACAATCACGAATAATATAGCTGGGAATCAACGAAAGAGGTTCAGAATAGCAATGGGGAACAGAAATACGGGTACAAGAAACGTCAACAGAGGAGAGGGAGTGAATTAGTGGGAAATATATGAATGATGAGGAGGTATGAAAAGACAGCGATAATGCCGATGGTGGGGAAGAGAAAACCACTGTGTGACCAGAAAGTGTTGTGTGGTGTCTGTTCTTAACAGCATATTACATGTAATTTAGTTTTAATATAAATACATTAATTATTGGTAATAATATGATATTGCAAGTCACAAATAATTGTGACGACTCCATGTTTTTGCTGAGTACATAAACAACTGGATAATTAATTATTATTATAAAATTTTCAGTGTGTCACATTAAATATAAAGATAAAACGTTGGTAGGAAATGAATAGGTGGCAGAAGTGGAGACTATCATGACACTCATCACAGGCAAAACTCGAAGATTTATCAAGGTAGCCACAAAACTGAAGGTTAACTAGAGAAATTTAGGTCAGAAGCTATACAATATATTTACTTATTTATTTTGTTTTTGTTTCGTTACTCACTTTCCTTTTATTTTCCTCCTAAATGCTTGTGTATTTTATACATATTAATTAGTTTTATTTTCTAAATTAGTATCTTAATAATGCATTATTAGAGTTAAGAAAAAAACATGTATACCATTATGAAGAGAATTTTGAATTTTATGATGTGTTATATGACCTGCCTTAGACACACAGGAGGGCAGGTTGTGACTGCAATAAATAATAAGTAAATCTGACAAAGAATTATATTCTTTCCTTTGTCTTATATGTTTGAGGTGGTTTGTTATATGTCCAAAATATCTCAACAAAAACATATGTGTAATATACAGACATACACACATGTACTGTCGTTACGTTTCGAAATTACGTACAGATTATCATCCTTAATTCAAAACCTTAAGTAACGTTACGTTTTTTTCTTTTGAGGTGAGGTAAGCTGGAGACAGGGTTGCCACACTTTCTGAGAAAATGAAGTTTCGTCGTGGCAGGATCTCCTAAAGATATTAATGATTCGCAGGGAACGTCATCTGCTCCAGAGGCCGTGTTTCACCATATTATATGATAATGGTAAAAGAGGGTTGGTCTTCTGCGTCTGGTATGACAGTTTGTATCAGGTCTAGTAACGGAGGAGGTGTGTATTGTAACAGCTGATTGATAGAGAATCTGACTTTCAACATGTTCCAGCTAGATACGTCTTACGCCCTGTGTTTTTCCACGGCGGCTTCAGCACTCACACACCGAACAACTGTCATAAACCGCATAGAGCAGAAAGTGGAAGTTACACGTACAGAAGATCACTTTGGATTTCAAAAATACAGAGGAACAAGAGAAGCACTACTAGTTCTAAAAATTAGCTGCAGAGAAAAGACAGCAATGAAATCGATCTTCACATTCATCTTCCATGCACAGAAAAAAGCTTTCGACAATCTCAAATAAAACAAAATATTTGAGATCTTTAAAATATCTTTAAAAAATCTTCAAAATATCTTTAAAGTAACGACCTTTGCAAAAATATGACAGCTGGCGTTGGAAGGACAAACCAGGATGGTTCGCAGGTAAGAAAAGTTGTTCGACAAGGTAGAGTATTATCATCCATTATCTGTAAACCCAACGTAAAACAAAAAAGTCAGTGAAGTCTCGTAGAATAGTTATCCTAGGTAAAATGCAGTGGCTTTTGAAGCCATGTTAGTTAAAATGGCTACGATTACGGTAGAAGAATAAACTATGCAAATAAGTAATTATGGCTGGTGATAAAGATTAGAAAGCCGAAGTCGCAATTTATGTAGGTAACGAGCTATTTGAGAAAGTTGATTCACTTATTTAGGAAGCAACATCATTATACGTGGCAGGATGAAAGCAGAAGTCAGAAGTAGAAATTCTCAAGCAAAAACTGCCTTCAAAAATAAGAAAGTCTTAACTTCAAAAATCAGCCGCCATGAGATCAGGAAAAGGTGCCCATTAGCCTATATTTGTAGTGTGACATTTTTTGGCTATGGGACGTTAACCCTCGAGACTGAGGAAGAGATGAATCTACATTATTTCGAGATGTGGTGTTATAGACGTATCCTAAAAATAAAGGGCTCGGAAACGAAGGGGTGCTTCAAAGAGTGGGTCAACAGAGATGCCCATGAAAATCAGTTCTTCAAAGAAGAGTACAAGTATGGTTTCTTTTCTGTTTCATTCTTAGGTCGTTAGTCTTGTGACTGGTTTGATATTTTCCTCTCCTGCGTCCGTCTCTTCAATTCAGGGCAGCACTTTCACCCAATGTCCTCAGTTATTTGTTGAATGTGTTCCATTTCTGTCAGCCCCTGCAGTTTTTACATTCTACAGCTCGCTCAAAGTTATACCTTGATATCTTGGCCCATATTCTGTGAGACTGTCATTTCTACTAGTCACTGTTTTCCATATGTTCCTTTCTTTGGCGATTCTGCTGAGAACATCCTCATTCCTTGTCTTATCAGACCACCTAATTTTCAATTAGCGTCTATAGCACCACGAACTCTTTTCTTACGGTTTCCTATAGTTCACCATTCACTTCCATACAATGCTGTGCTCCAGAAGTACATTCTCAGAATTTTCTTCCTCAAATGAAAATCGATGTTTGATACTTGTAGACCCTACATTTCTTTTAGCCTGGAATTCCCTCTTTGCTTTTACTAGTCTACTTTTTAAAGGCCTCCTTGCTTCCTCCGCCGTTTTGCTTCTTAGGTAACAGACACACGTCTTCTTCGTGGTCTCCAGTTTTGCTGTTAAACATGTCGCTACTCTCATTTGGTCTCCCTTCGGTTTACTCTCAGTGCACAGTGCATGTATGTTGGACTGTTCACTCCATTCAACAGGACAATAGGTGCTGCACTGCAGGGCACAAACAAGTGTCGATGTGGAAACGTTTCGAAATAAGATATCTCGTAAACGAATACCCTAGATTCCTGCAACAAACATCACTGACATTAAAATTCACCCTACTTTGTTTATGTTAACGTCAATAGGCATTGTTCCATTTAAAAAAGTATAAGTTAACACAAAAAATACACTTTCTATTCTAAGTCTGTTGGCTGGCTAAAAATATGAGCCTGTGACTACGAATCCATTCTGTGAAAACTGCACTTCAGTAGCGGTTTCATTTCCGCAGTATTTGCGGTGCAGTTTTACGTGATTCACCCGGAATATTACCACAGGCAGAGAGCTGCTATTTTCTTTTGGTGGAAAACCAGAGCATCGCAGATATTCATAGACACCAGCATACGGTCTACGGAGACCTGGCAGTAAACAAAAGCACGGTGAATCATTAGGGCGAGGCGCATGTCATCACCGAAACAAGGTTGCGCAAACCTGTCCCTCAGGAAACTGAAGAAACGACTTGAGCGTGTTCGTCGCCACTGAAAAACAAACGAACTCCTCCTTCTTGACAAGGAAAGGCCTCACACAAGTCTTCGTACACAAGACGAGCCCACAGAACTTCATTGGACTGTTCTTCTTCGTCCACCTTAATCTCAGGCACCTTCCGACTTTCATATATTTGCTTCAATGACGGACGCGCTCTGCGGGAAGCAATACGTCGGTGATGTGCGAGGTGCCGGGGTGCAGAAGAGTTTGTACCTCTTTAATTTGGACGAATTATGCATGAGAACGAGACATGCACTCGACCCCCTCCTTATCTACCAGCTAATTAATTACGCGAACAGCGGTAACAGAAGGAAATGATGGTGGACCCTGCTAGTTGGTAACATAAGGAGTGCACACTCACAATAATTTAATAAAAACTGTAATCTACTCAAAAAAAGAGAACTTTACCATAATAAACAACAGGAAATGGGATTTTGCCTATATCTACGAAATGATATGCGCATTAAATATTACAATGAGATTTATTATACATCAGGACATAAATGCACATGATTGTCGACACACACAGTAAGTTAAAGGATAGGGTGTACTGAAATATTATGAGAATAAGAGTTGGCTCAAGAGCAAGGGTCTCCTACCCTCTGTGATGCAATAGGTTGATGAAAATGACTGGAGGTCCTAATGAATCAAATATTAATCTCTGGCTATACAGCAGTATCGCAATTGGTAGTGACAGCTCAAATGGGATCAGATGGAGAAATAAACAAGGTGGACTTGCAGCAAAGCGAGCGCGCGTGCTGCTGAAGGATTCAGTATAAAATTGATAAGGTCCTACAATGCTGGAGCCGCCAAGTACTGTACCAGTACTGCAATCTGCAGCACGTCGTCGGTAGGCAGCGTCCTGTTAATGTAGGCGCCGACTTCTGCCGTGCAGCAACTCTGTGTCAGCCCCTGGCCACGAAGGCTGTCCGAGAATTCTAAGTTATTCCGAAAACGAGCGACCAAGTCGCAAGTACGTCCGACTCCGATGAAGATCAGATCCCGAAAAACCCTGCCCGTGCAACGCAAGAGCGAAGCCAACATTGCTCTACTTCCTGCTCTCCTCGAAAAACCACGAATCAGCATTCAGTTCTGATTCCAAAATTCCCCCACACTGTCTCAGAACATCATTCGCACCAATAAATGGAAATGTCGTGTGGCTAGGGCCTCCCGTCGGGTAGACCGTTCGCCTAGTGCAGGTCTTTCGATTTGACGCCACTTCGGCGACCTGCGTGTCGATGGGGATGAAATGATGATGATTAGGACAACACAACACCCAGTCCCTGAGCGGAGAAAATTTCCGACCCAGCCGGGAATCGAACCCGGGCCCTTAGGATTGACAGTCTGTCACGCTGACCACTCAGCTACCGGGGCGGACATTCGCACCAATAGCGACCGTTCCCTCCAATTTCGAGAAGGGCTTTATGACGTCAAATAGCCTCAGTTTAAGTTGACCAATCATGCCTCTGCTATTCAGCTGAGGGCATTGAACTTGCCGTTTGACCGGCTATTAAAACAACCTGCCTACGCCACCGGCCGTCCGGTGCCAGACAGTCGCACTCACCAGGGCACAGTCCGCAAGTTTTCCCTTAATCATGAGGACAATGCAGTCAGTCGGTGCTAGGAATCTTGGTTCCGGACGCGCCGGAACGGTAAACACATAAACTGCGGCGACACTCAGACATCTCGCAGGTCGTTTCGTCCTGCATACAGTAGTCGAAACTCGACCGATATCAGTCGTTCCACCAGGCGCTTAAGCCTATCGTATGAACCCCTCAGAATTCAGGGAAGTGCAGCTCCCAACCGGAAACGCAGTTTGCTGCGTCCTACCGTGCTCGCCTCGCCCAGGCCACCCACAGAAGTAAAACAACATGTTTAGGAATCAAGTGAAAAGTATTTTTGAGCTCTCGGTACAAATACTCTCATTACAATAACCTTATTCGGCCTGTTACTACCGTGCAATGACATAGAACATCAATAAAACTGATGAAAATGAGAGGCATGGAACCTCTCAGATGGAGAGTTTATTGACGCAGTAAGATGCTGGCTACGACGTCAATCAGTACAGTAGTACCGTCCACATCGAACAGAGGTTATACTGAAAAATACGGTTTTGTAGCCAAGAGAGTGGGGAATAATATGGCGTATTGGAATAAATCCAAACTGTTTTCACAAAAAAAATAATTGTTGCATTACATACTGAAAACCCCTCGTACCTCTTCTAACACAAACAACGGTCCTCTTCTAGGACAACCAAAACTTGTCACCTAAGGCTACGATACTCTTATTGTAAAATAATAAATGTGCCATTCGGTTACGGAAGAGGACTGAGACTTAGAGGAACACCACAGCTAATGTACGCAGACCAAACTGTAAAAGTTGTGGGGTTCAGCACGTACTGAGAATGAAGAAGACGTCGGTAAGATGTGAGGAGTTGCTGACAACATACTTTTTACGGAAGAAAAACTTATTTACATATAATCCAATTAATCTTGTCTCTTTGTATCTAGTGTAAACAAGGGTGTCTGTAACTTGCATATCTTTGAAGTGACAGTGGAGGGTACATACATCAGGCAGCATTTCGCAGACGTTTTACTACTCTACTGTCCCTGCAAGTACAATTTACTGAGAAAAACTCATGTTTTTTACCTCAAAAGTGACTTTTCTAAATGGTTTTTATCATCGCAAAAGACGCAACGTAACCTACTTACTGTTTAAAGACGTCTGCGAACCGTGAATTAACCTTCAAAACTTTTATTAAGAATTTATCTTATTTTCTAGCGATTCATCAAGAACATTAACACACTTACTCACACTATGTGAGCGTGGAAGTAGTTGCCAGTGGGTTACTGATGAAAACAAATCAAATTTCTTTCAACAAATGGAAATTTTATTCCTAAAAGCCTTTTTTTTTTAGAAACAGATTTTATATTATAATCAGAAAGCACTCCCTGAATATCAAGTTACAATTTATTCAGAGGCAGAAAGAACAATTTTTGGCAGTATGAGCTTTCGGGCTGAGAACCTTGCCGCTCCCTTTTGACTCGGCCGTAGTCACGACCGCTCACAACAACCTCTGAAAGATTACACTGGTGCAAATCTGCAAAACACCAATTACTTTAAACTGAAAATTTTAACAACTCACATAAGCACATAAGCTATGCACCCCGTAGGAGGGATGGAAATGATACAAAACACTAACATTAAAAGATTAACTTGCCACCGAAGGTGCAACTTGATTTTAAAAAAAAAATTCTTACGGTGGAAGGGTGGCAACTTTATGTACTAAAATGGCCATTTAAATAAAAACCCATGAAATTCAGTCTTACACAAAAATATACAAGGTTAGCCAAACGTGCTCTACATTACACATATAACGCCTGTCAAGATGATAGGCAAGATAAAAATATATTTCAGGAATTCGGTCGTTACACTTCAAGCAATAAATTTGTTAATACCGAATCCGACAAACATGACAGAGGCAGCTATTAACGTATGCAGACCGACAGACAGACGCTAACAGCCTAACAAATGCGGGCAGGAGACAGACTAGCAGCCCGGGGACGAGAGAATTACCAAGAAAACAAGTAGAATTTAACAAGTAAATGAAACGACATATCACTGCGATGTCTAGCGAAGACCTGGCGCAGCACTCCCAAAACTCTCTCCCGAACCGACCGCTGCCAGCCGCTTCAACAGGAGCAGGAAGGCGCCCCGATCTCCCGTCTACGGCGTCGCAGCTCGCACCGGCCAGACCGATGTCGTGGGGTCGTGGGTTGGCTCCTGTTGCTCTCGGCCACTACCCCTCTCTATACGGCGTGGCCCACTAGCCTGACGTGGTGACCTCACATGCGCCGACGCTCAAGACGGACAAGTCATCTTGTGTCCCAGTGCGCGACCGACCAACCGATCGATCCAACTGCCAATGACCATTGCCTGAACAAACTCGAGCAGACTGGCGGCCTAACACATACCAGCACTCCGGATGACAGACAGACACTGACTGCCCCACACTTACCCGGCTGACCAACTGACCAGACTCGCTGCCTAGCGACTTTTTCTTTATTGTGATTTCATTCCCCTGCCCCATATGGGCAGAGGAGGGCTGTCAGCGGCACAATCCTCCGCTCTTCAGCTGAGTGACACGACAACTAAAACAGGAATAAAACGATACATACATAAGGAGATAAAAAAGGGGAACATAAAGCAGATTAAGGGGAGAAAATGGAGGTAAAAATACACTGACATGCAGACGTTCATGGGGGACAGTTAAAAAAGTCACAAGAAAGTTAAAAAACACAGTTGGCGATTCTTAAAACACAGAGAAGACACTGAATGCGCATGCACAGGTTAAAGGTTGGCCACAGTATTAAAAACACTCCAGAACAACACACTTAATACCCACATGAAGCACACACGACGAAGAATAAATCTGCCAGGTGGGACATGCCGATGGAAAGGACAAAGAGGATGGAAAAGGAGGGGAGAGCATGGAGCAGCTGGGGAAGCAGCGGAATAAAGGGAGGAGGGGCATCTGCAGGTACACGAAGAGGCAGGAGACACATGGGGTAGGAGAGGAAGAGGGAAGACAGGGCAGGAGGGAGTGCAGAGACACTGAAAGAAGGCACAAGAGATGGAGGGGGAGTAGGAGGGGGAAGCTACTCAGGAGGAGGGAGGGGGAGGAGATTCAGCCCTGAGGAGGAGGCAGGAAGATGGGGTTAGAGTTGGTAGGAAGGGTAGATGTCAGGGCGAAGCTCATCATCCGGGAGGGGTAGACAGTGGAAGTTGTGTTGGAAAAGCAGATGGAGGGTGTGGAGATGGAGAGAGGGTGGGACACAACGGTAAAGGCGCGGCAACTGGTTAGGGGTGGAGAGGATGGGAGAAACCAGGGGGTGAGGGGGATCAAGGCGGCAGACAATATATAGTGTGCGGATGTGTTCAAGGAAAAGGAGAAGGTGGGGGAAGGGGATGAGGTCGTAGAGGATGCACGTGGGGGACAGAAGGTGGATGCAGAAGGCGAGGCAGAGCGCTTGGCGTTCGAGGATTTGAAGGGCTTTATAGAACCGGGGAGGGGTGGAAATCCAAGCAACGCTGGCATAACAAAGGATGGGGCGGATCAATGATTTGTAGGTGTGAAGGATGGTGGAAGGATGCAGACCCCATGTCTGGCCGGACAGAAGTTTCAGGAGGCGGATGCAGTTGTGAGCTTTGTTTTGGATGGTAAAGAGATGGGGAGTTCAGGTGAGGTGTCGGTCGAGTGTGAGGCCAAGGTATTTGAGGGTAGGAGTGAGGTGGACAGGACGGTCATAAATGGTGAGGTAGAAATCATGGAGGTGGAAGGAGCGGGTGGTGCAGCCAATGATGATCACCTGGGTCTTGGAGGGATTAACAAGGAGGAGCCACTGGTTACACCAAGCAGTGAATTGGTAAAGGTGGGTTTGGAGGGTATGTTGGGACCGTTGAAGGGTAGGATAAAGGGCTAGGAAGGCGGTGTCATCAGCAAACTGGAGAAGATGGAGGGGGAGGTTTGGGCATATCAGCAGTGTACAGGAGATGGAGGAGAGGGGAAAGGACAGAACCTTGGGGCACGCCAGCAGAGGGGTAGAAAGTATGGGAGCTGGAATTGTGGATAGTCACATAGGAGGGAAGATGGGAGAGGAAGGAAGCAACGAGACGGACGAAGTTGATGGGGAGAGCATAGGTCTGGAGTTTGAAGAGGAGCCCGGGATGCCAAACACAGTCATAGGCGTTCTGGAGATCAAGGGAAATAAAGATAGCGGAGTGACGGGAGTTAAGTTGGAGGGAAAGAAGATTGGTAAGGTTAAGGAGCTGGTCGTTGGCAGAGAAGGAAGGCCAGATGCCACATTGGGTAAGAGGAAGGAGGCGGTGCTGGGTAAGGTGGCGGTGAATATGGCGAGAGAGGATGGCCTCGAAGACCTTACTGAACACGGAGGTGAGGCAGATTGGACAATAGGAAGAGGTATCAGAGGGGGGTTGTTAGGTTTAGCGAACAGCAGGACACGGGAAGTCTTCCACAGGTCAGAGTAAAATCCAGCGGAGAGGAGGACATTGTACAGGGTAGCAAGGACAGACAGGAAGGATGGAGGGGATTCATTGAGGTGATGGTAGGTGACGCCATCATGACCAGGAGCGGTGTTGCGTTTGGAGTGGAGGACAAGTGTGATGTCTTGTGTGGTGATGGGAATGTTGATGTCGGAGGGGGGTAACCGATCCAAGTACTGGAAGCTAGGGGCGAGCGGGGGGACAGAGGTGTCAGTGCGGTCAAGGACAGTGGGGAAGAATCAAAATGGGGATCGTCAGGAATGGAGAAGACCTTGGATAGGTGGGAAGCAAAATGGTTAGCCATACTGAGGTTGTCAGGAAAGTGTCGATCGTCATGGAGGATGGGGTAATGCGGAGTGGGATGTCTACCAGTAAGGCAGTGGAAGGCTGACCAGTACTGGGAGGAGTTGACAGGGAGGGTGGAGTTGAGGCGTGTGCATGTCTGGCGCCAGTCCCGGCGATTCTTTGCTGTAAGGAGGTTCCGGATATGTCGCTGTAACTGCCGGTGGCAGGTGAGAGTATCCCAGTTACGAGTGCGGAGGAAGGAGCGGTAGAGCCTGCGGGATTCATGCAGAAGAAGGACGGCCTGTGAAGGAAGTGTAGGGTGGTGAGGGTGGATGAGTTTGGTAGGGACATAAGCTTCCACAGCGTCAGTGATGGTCTTCTGAAGGAAGGAAGAGGTATGGGTGATGTCATCAGGGTGGTGAAGGGTGAGGGGGTGGCTTTCGACCTGTAAGGCAATGGATTCCCGGTAGGCATCCCAATTGGCACAGTGGTAGTCATGTACAGACTTTGGAGTTTCAGCTGGGCAGGTGACTGCTGTGGCGGGACAAGTAGAGGAAATGGTGAGAAGGACAGGGAGATGGTCACTAATGATGGGATTGAGGACATCAACGGCAATGTGACCAAGGACGTTGGGGGAAGCGAGGATTACATTGGGGGTGGAGTTACTTTCAGGACGGGTGTGCTGTGGGAGAGGAACAAGGTCACCATGGAGGGTGGCAAGGAACTGATGCCACCGCCGAAGGGGGCCAGGGTCACAGCTGTGGATGTTGAGGTCAGCGGCGATCACATAGGTGGAGAAGGTATGGTCAACATGGGAAATGAAGTCAAAGGGGAGAGGAGCTGCGGGGCGGATATAGACAGTGGCACAGGTGACGGTGAGGGAGGGAAAAAATAGGCTGAGGAGAAGGTGTTCAGTCAGGTCATTGAGGAGGGGTTGTGGCCGGACAGGGAGATGCCTGAGGTGGCCTATAGCGACCCTGCCTCAGGCTAGGGGAAGGGGATTGTCAGTGCAGTGAAGGAGATAAGGGGAGGTGTGTACAACATGGTGGGGTTGGAGGAAGGTTTCATTAAGGATGAAGGAGTCAGCCTGGTGCTGGGAGAGGGTATGCATGAAGAGGTATTTGTTTGCAGGCAGGGAGCGAATGTTGAGGTAGAGGAGACAATACTGTTGATGCTCCAGGAGGTTGGAGGTGGGAAGGGTGCAGGAAGGGGAGAGAGGGGCTTAAATGAGGGTGTCTAGGTGGGTGAAGGTAAAGTGGGCCTGGTTGTGGGAGTATGTGGCGTAGGTGTTTAAGTGGAAAACAGAGTGGGAGGGAAGGGAAATCTGCTGGAGTGTGTGGGGGCGCTGGAAGGAGTGGATGTTCTGCAGGACGATGGTGGGGAACCGGATGGTGTCTTCTGCTGTAGGGGGAGGGCGGATGGAATTGTTAGGGTGGATGGGTGGGTCAGTGAGTTCAGGGTTGGTGGGAGGGGGCTTGGCTTTGCATTTGGAGGAATAGGTGGGGTGAGGTTCATTGCAGGTGTTGCAGGATGGGGGGAGGCGAGGTTGGGACAATGTTTAAGGAAATGGGAGGCTTTACATGGGGCAGGTGGGTGGGTTCTTGCAGCTTTGGGTGAGATGGTCATTTTACAGAAGACAATGCTGGCAGCGGTAGGATTGAGGAGGGGAACGGGACGGGTCAACAGGGTGGTGGCGGTTGAAAATCAGGGCTCCCTGCGTGAGGAGGTGGTCGATGGAGGAGGCGGACTCTGTAAATATACGCATGAGGAAAGTAGGGCCAGAGGAGTTGTAAATAAGGCGGGCAGAGCAGACTTCCAGGGCGGGGTGGGCATTCAGTTCCGGCAACACCTCAGCCTCCGTGACCACAGGGCTGAGTTTTGTGATGACGGCGGTGAGGGTCGGGGGGCGACGAGGCGGTTGGGGCTGACGAGGAGAGGAGGATGCAAGGAATGGGGTGGGGGATGCATGGGGCCCAAAGGTGATGTGGGGAAGGCACTGGAGATCAGTATGGAAGGATGGAGAGGGAGACTTAATGAGAACAGAGTCTCTTTGAAGGATAAGTTGGGTGATGGGTGCACTGGGGATGTACTTCCAGATTTCAAGGGTGAGGGTGTGGGCATCCAGAAATTTCGGATCAGGGTTGGCTAGTACGAAGGTATACAGGGAGGGGGCTGGAGAGGAGGGAGATGGGGTGGTATCCACAGCGGGGTCAGCAGGAGGTGGGGCGGGCAGTGGCTTTTTGGATGAGGGAGTACAGGAGAGGACGCCACTGGGCCGTTTGGAAGATTTTTTGGTGGGTGTTGCCTGGGAGGAGGGATGAGGGACTGGATGGATGGGGAGGTGGTGGGAGGCAGGACCCTCCCGTGAGGCAGTAGCACCGGATGAGAGGGTAGGGCGCTCTGTGGCGGCGACTGTGGCGCGGCGGGCGGTGACTCGGGCGGGGGAAGCAGTGGTAGTTGCAGGGGGGAGAGGGGGAAAGTCGTCTCGGCGGGCGACAGGAGCGGGAGGAGGGGTGGAAGCAGGGGCAGAGGCAGGAGCAGGAGCAACAGCAGGTCAGTAGCAGGGGTAGGAGCAGGAGTGACGTACAGGTGGGGATATAGCGATGGAGAGGAGATAGATGGGGAGGAGACCGTGAGTAGGGGAGGTGGATGAGACGGGTTAATCCCAGAGGAAGCACTCCATGACGTTACAGTGGGGGCAGGTGAAGGGGAGGTGTAGATGATGGTGGTAGTTGGGGCGTCTATGAATGCAGGCAGCAGCGAACACCGAGAGACGGCGGCAGCAGCGGCGGCAGAAGCGGCGAGCTCCGAGAGACGGCAGCAGCGGCGGCAGAAGAAGCGGCGAGCACCGGGCGACGGCGACCGGGCGGCTGCGGCGGCGGCGGCGGTGGCGGGCAGTAGTGACGGCGTGCAGACGGGCAATAACACGACAGGCACGGCTGGGGCTCTTCCACGTCGAAGATACACCCTGAGAGTAGCCCAGGCAGTGCGAGTCCTCGGTGAGGAAGTGAGGGAATCCAACCCTCGAATTATCCCGCCTAGCGACCTCATAGCGCCCCTTAAATGCATGTGAGCAGGCTGCCTTTGCCCTTTCCAACCAGAGGGAGACACCAAAACTGCGGTTGCCTCAGCGGCGTCATCCACAGAAACGAAGGGCGACTGCTTTACACTACGCGCTGCCGCGTGCTCTTCTAAACAGCAAATTTTACCACGACTCAGTCTGCACTCTTCACCGACACCAGCCACATAATAAATAATTCCCCCCCCCCCCCCCTCCTCCCCCGCCGGAGATGGTGGTGTGAGCCATCGAAAGGCGTAGTGACAAAATGAAGATATTACTGACGCAGAAACTGTTTTATTTGCAACTTAAGTGCTGCAAGCTTAATTGGTACCAAACAGTCGCCGGGCTGATTACTACAGAAGAGCAAGAAGAAGCGCCGGAGCAGGAGACGAGCCCGCCGGCCGCCTCCAGCCTCCAGCGCGGCCGCGGGCGCTGCCGCCGCCGCCCGTATTGCTTAATTAACGGCTGTAATGGAGCCGCGCCGCGCCGCGGCCGGGCGGACCTGATTGATGGCCGCTGCCACCGGCGATACGGGAACCTAGCCTGTTGACTTTGCGCACTTTACAGCTTTCGCGGCCCTAGACACCTGGTGATCTGTTACCCGGTTCCTCAAAACTGACGAAAACTGTGCCGTTAATAAAAAGCAGCTGCTGTTTTTGGAGGACAGAGTTTTGTTTCTTTTTCTATTTTTTACATGGCGGCGGATGTATTGTATCGCTCTGCGTGCTCGACAGCCTCGAAACTCGTGGGAACGTATTACCATACAAGGTCTGCCGTTCACATAATGTGTGCTACAAATTTTAATTTTTCACGCAGCAGATGGAGACGTAATCTGAAATGACAGCAGTAAATAAAACGCCTGTCCGTTACCTAGAGCGCACGTGAGCCTGTCGGCAACGCCATACACTTACGTGCGTCCGGATTATCTCTATTCACGTCAAACCATAAATTCATGGAGGAAAAAAATGGTTCAAATGGATCTGAGCACTATGGGACTTAACATCGGAGGTCATCAGTCCCCTAGAACTTAGAACTACTTAAACCTAACTAATCTAAAGACATCACACACATCCATGCCCGAGGCAGGATTCGAACCTGCGACCGTAGCGGTCACACGGTTCCAGACTGAAGCGCCTAGAACCGCTCGGCCACCCCTGCAGGCAATGCAGGAAACGTCGTAAGCCGTTCTCTCCGTGTTTGCTTTCATTACTGGAGATTAAATGGAAATAATAGTAGATAATAGGGCCTCCTTGATAGTAGACGAATAGAAAAAGCCCACCCTTTCTGGTCAAAAGCATATGGACACCCCTTCTACATGTCACAGAAGGCGAACCCCGGCAGTATGAAATGGGGTGTGGAGAATTGCGTTGTCAGTAGAGAAGCAGCAAGGGCAGAACCGGTCTGTCAGGAGAGCTCATTCACTTCAAACGTGCACTACTCACTGTATCTCACCCGAATAATGATTCCATCAGAGACATTTCAACGCTTCCTAAGCTGACCAAGCTGACTGTCGATAATGTGATAGTGAAGTGGGAACGCTAAGGGGCAGCCAAAGCTAAATCAAAATCAGGCAGGCCTCATTTACTGACAGACAGAAGCCGTCCGGCATTGGGTGGATGCAAAAGATGCCATGAAAACTGAAAAACTCTTGAGTTTTTTCCAAAGATCTGCCAGCAGTCCAGTTACTACAGTGTCCGTGTGCAGCGAGTTGGATAAAATAGAGAAAGAAACGTTTAAAGGCTAGTCACTAGTAAGCTACGCTTGAGGTGACGCAGAGAGCAACTCCACTGGACAATGCATCATTGGAATGGAGTAATTTGGAGTTACAGATGACAATATACCCTGTATAAACCCGATGGAACAGTTTGGGTTGGACGAGTGTCTATAGAACGTTACCTGCCAGTATGTGTAGTGTCAACAGTGAAGTTCGGAGGAGGTGGTGGCACCGTATGGAGGATTTTTCGTGATTAGGGTGTGATCTCATAATGCTTACTGAAACGCTAAAGGAAGGAGGATACGAACACATTTTACGTCATACAGCAGAGCAGCAGTTTGAAGACTGGGATTGTCTGTATGCACACTTAAGCAGCATCCCAGAAGCAATGATTTGTGAACAATAACATTCCTGAAATACTCTGATGTGACAAAAGTCATGGGATACCCCTTTGTCTGACGTACTGCAGTAGTTCGACGTAGCATGCACTCAGTAAGCCATACTGCTGTCTGACAATATCACACTTCGTAATTTTAGAAGCATGTTACCTCATACTCAAGCGGTCACTTCCGAAAAATCACACTGAAGTTATAATGGAATCAGAGTGTTTCACAGTTGATACCTTTTGGGTCGCAAATCCATACTTTAAATCTGACTGTATACCAGAAACGTTTGTTGGAACCAGGGGATTGTAACTGTTTTGATGATGTGCCTGAATTCCTAAGGGAATAAACTGCTGTGGTCATCGGTCACTAGACTTACACACTACTTACGCTAACTCATGCTAAGAACGATATACACACCCGTGCCCGAGGGAGGACTCGAACCTCCGGGAGTGAGGGGCCGCGCAATCCGTGACATGACGCCTCGAACCTCGCAGCCACTCCGCGCGGCAACTGTTTTGAAATATTGTTGGGACAATGCAGTACTAGTCAAAAATATTAAAACCTAAAGTTGGTCTTCATATCTGTTTGTATATTTGCAAAGGCGAAAAAACATATATTTCAGTCTGTAGTCGTAATTTTTTATTTTGCCTATTGGCAACCAGTTCCGCTACACAGTACCATGCTCAGGGTGTCATATGATCAAAAAATTGCAATATATACACACCCGGAAAATAGTACACTCTCTTAGAGGTTTCCAGTTCACTCATGATTTATTGTTGCAACAGTGAACATGGTGTACATCAAATGATTACGTGTACATATCAACAGCACGAGCGATTCTGAGGTACCAGATCCCGATCTATACTTAAACACCAGTATTAGTACATGTATCCTCGACAGGCAGTAATGCAGTCACTGTCTCTGGTGTTCAGTCGATCGTACTGATGGCGAATACCGTACTGGGATACGTTAGCCATGGGTGCTCGACCTGTTCTCACATTCTTTGAGAGTTACTGGCTGACGAGCGCACGAGTCACTTCTCGTCCCATCATATCTCACACCTGCTCGGTTGGAAACCGGTTCGAACAATGTGCTGGTCTCAGAAGTTCCTGCACGTCTAGCAGAGGACGTTGAGTTTCACAGGCAGTCTACATCTACATCTATCTACATCCATACTCCGCAAGCCACCTGACGGTGTGTGGCGGAGGGTACCTTGAGTACCTCTATCGGTTCTCCCTTCTATTCCAGTCTCGTATTGTTCGTGGAAAGAAGGATTGTCGGTATGCCTCTGTGTGGGCTCTAACCTCTCTGATTTCATCCTCATGGTCTCTTCGCGAGATATACGTAGGAGGGAGCAATATACTGCTTGACTCTTCGGTGAAGGTATGTTCTCGAAACTTTGACAAAAGCCCGTACCGAGCTACTGAGCGTCTCTCCTGCAGAGTCTTCCACTGGAGTTTATCTATCATCTCCGTAACGCTTTCGCGATTACTAAATGATCCTGTAACGAAGCGCGCTGCTCTCCGTTGGATCTTCTCTATATCTTCTATCAACCCTATCTGGTACGGATCCCACACTGCTGAGCAGTATTCAAGCAGTGGGCGAACAAGCGTACTGTAACCTACTTCCTTTGTTTCCGGATTGCATTTCCTTAGGATTCTTCCAATGAATCTCAGTCTGGCGTCTGCTTTACCAACGATCAACATTATATGATCATCCCATTTTAAATCACTCCTAATGCGTACTCCCAGATAATTTATGGTATTAACTGCTTCCAGTTGCTGACCTGCTATTTTGTAGCTAAATGATAAAGGATCTATCTTTCTGTGTATTCGCAGCACATTACACTTGTCTACATTGAGATTCAATTGCCATTCCCTGCACCATGCGTCAATTCGCTGCAGATCCTCCTGCATTTCAGTACAATTTTCCATTGTTACAACCTCTCGATACACCACAGCATCATCTGCAAAAAGCCTCAGTGAACTTCCGATGTCATCCACAAGGTCATTTATGTATATTGTGAATAGCAACGGTCCTATGACACTCCCCTGCGGCACACCTGAAATCACTCTTACTTCGGAAGACTTCTCTCCATTGAGAATGACATGCTGCGTCCTGTTATCTAGGAACTCTTCAATCCAATCACACAATTGGTCTGATAGTCCATATGCTCTTACTTTGTTCATTAAAGTCAAGTCAAGAAACACGGCATCTACCTGTGAACCCGTGTCTATGGCTCTCTGAGTCTCGTGGACGAATAGCGCGAGCTGGGTTTCACATGACCGTCTTTTTCGAAACCCATGCTGATTCCTGTAGATTTCTAGTCTCCAGAAAAGTCATTATACTCGAACACAATACGTGTTCCAAAATTCTACAACTGATCGACGTTAGAGATAGAGGTCTATATTTCTGCACATCTGCTCGACGTCCCTTCTTGAAAACGGGGATGACCTGTGCCCTTTTCCAATCCTTTGGAACGCTACGCTCTTCTAGAGACCTACGGTACAGCGCTGCAAGAAGGGGGGCAAGTTCCTTCGCGTACTCTGTGTAAAATTGAACTGGTATCCCATCAGGTCCAGAGGCCTTTCCTCTTTTGAGCGATTTTAATTGTTTCTCTATTCCTCTGTCGTCTATTTCGATATCTACCATTTTGTCATCTGTGCGATAATCTAGAGAAGGAACTACAGTGCAATCTTCCTCTGTGAAACAACTTTGGAAAAAGACATTTAGTATTTCGGCCTTTAGTCTGTGGGCTTGCATTATCTTGTTGGAACAACACATCACTTTCCTGCTGCAACATTCTGCACGTACCGGGCGCTGGTTAGTGCCCCCTTCAGAAACGCTAAAGGTGAACGAGAGTTGTAGCTTATCGCATCCTAGACCATAAGGCCACAGATGGGGCCAGTGTGTCGTGGACGCATTCCATGAGATAGCTGTCACCAGGTCTACGTCGTAATCGCAAGTCAGCATCACTTGCATACAGGAAGACTCCGCATCGCTGAAGACCATGGCACGCCATTCCATCTTCCAAATGATCCTCTGTAGCATCAGTCGAGCAGTATATGTCGATGCTGTGGTGTGATTGGAAAACGGGCAAGAGTAGTGCGTACCCATAGTCCAACTGCTAATAACCTGTTCGCAACAATTCGTGTTGACACGTCTGGGCTCACAAACCCTTTTATCTGTGGTGTGATAGCTGTACGGTTTGCGACTGCTGTCTTTACAGTACGATGATTCTGAAGAGTGTCTGCGCTGCGTGTATGTCTAGAACCTCGTTTACATGTGTGAGACTGCTCACATAACCACTGCTACCAGCATCGTACCACCGATGACGCAGCACGTTAGGTTGTGTGGCGGTTCTCCGAAAGGACCATGCAGCCACTGGGAAGGCCACAATTTTATTCCTTTCGAACTTCCCGATATGGCTGCAGGAAGGACGGTTGCGTCTCTATGGCATGGTTGCCTGCGTGCTTCACACTTTGCACCGTACTAAGCCTTTTGGCTGTAGGCATTTCCTGTTAAGGGCAGACACAGATGGCGCTCTGTTAGCTATGCCACTACGCTATGATGGCGAGCGGAGTTGAAACCATTATCAGTACATCTACTTTCTCCCAGGTGGCACGTGAAACCATCAGACCAAAATCGACGTCGTATTTCCCGGTATACTAATATTTTCCCGACAATGCAATTAATATAGCTCTACAAGAGGAATTTAAAAAATATTTTTTCACTATGAGAGCAAACGTATGGAACAGAGCGCAACCTCAAAAGGTAGATGTCCTGTTATCACAGGCACGCAGTCATCACGCTTTCTCACTTCCTAAGTAAGTGAGTGAAATACTAAAGTTAAGGTCAAAGCAGAGCTTTAAATAGATGTAAATTGCGTTCAGCAGTGAAAAGTTAGTCTCCTTCGTACACGTTCTACTTAACAAGGAGGCACACTAATTTAAAAAAAATGAAAGCAGCATGAAGTATAAAATTTAAGAAGTTGCATAATAAAACAAAAAATAAAAGAGTTCCTCCCGAAATAAAACAATAAAACCAAACTAGAAAACGTATTTAGCCATGCTTACACTTACAGTCTGTGTATGATTTATGCCACTAAAAGTATCGGTCTGATCATGAATCATTTAATGAAGTGGACGTCGTCAAAATAATCGCATTAGTCTGTACATTATATCCAGATTCCAAAGTGAATCGTGACACAGTGTGGCTATGTACACTGAGCAACCGTCAGTTGATAGTTTTTGGCCACATTTCCAGTTTTACGTTCATCCAAGGAGCGTCTGGGCCAACGGCCTTACCGCAGTGGATACACCGGTTCCCGTGAGATCACCGAAGTTAAGCGCTGTCGGGCGTGGCCGGCACTTGGATGGGTGACCATCCAGGCCGCCATGCACTGTTGCCATTTTTCGGGGTGCACTCAGCCTCGTGATGCCAATTGAGGAGCTATTCGACCGCACAGTAGCGGCTGCGGTAAAAGAAAACCATCATAACGAATGGGAGAGCGGTGTGCTGACCACACGCCCCTCCTATGCACATCCTCACCTGAGGATAACACGGCGGTCGGATGGTGCCGATGGGCCACTTGCGGCCTGAAGACGGAGTGTTTTATCGTATGATGTCTCCATCAGGCATAGTCTACAACGAAAATTGAAAGCATTAAATTGTTTAAGACGAAGACAGTATTTTAAATATTATAAGTTTAATTATTACTACGACTTTTTAGAGTTCAATAGGTCCGGCGCTTAATAATCTAGTGCTTTCTTTCAACTGTTTAAATACATAAAAAGGCACAAAAACTGTTTTTACTGAATTTACAGCGATTCCCGGTGTGACAGCAAACTTGTTTCCCAACGAATAAACGGCAAGAGAAAGAGAAAACAAACCAACTCAGAACAGAACATTCGTACGATTATCATTACTTCTCAGTCGAAAGCAAACAACCGTTCACAAAGAAAAACATGTTTACCGCATCAAGAACAACGTCCTACTGAAGGCTGTTGTAAATTAGAGGATACGTCTTAAAGTTAATTGGATGGATAGCACCGTTAGACAGCCCTTGCTTCAGCGCAGAGGATCCTTCTTTTCTATATTCCCGTGGCTTTAATTTCGTTACCACAAAACTCAACATGCCCTTATCGCCACGGCTCATTTCGAAAGGCCGTATTCTGACTTCCTCGTTGATAACTGAGTTGTTTTCTCTCACAAGATTTCGGCAATGGGTGGCGTAACATTACATTATGAATGATTCTAATTGTACGTTTAGCTCTTGTTTTGCACTGTAATGTCTCCTGGTAGGGCGCAAGGGCTATCATGAACTTAAAAATACCTCTCTAGCAAAATGGCATTCTTTTCTGATTCATTTAACATATAATCAAGAGACACTAATTTGTACTACTCCATTTGGAAACTGGCCATAGTAAACTATAAGATGCAATTGAAAGACGGGTGTATAATTTTATCAGTAACTGCAATACTTTTTTTTATTTTAGCTATATTTTCGGAAGAAAAGTTTGTGTACACTGAACGTTCAATGGTATCATCAACAAGAACAGAGAAGCAAAACTAATTTTGTAAGTACAGTAATACATTTTAGGAAAAAACAAACAAATACACTGAAAAATAGACGTGTCCCAGTTGCAACGAACAGCAGTTGATTTAGAAACCACCGTTGTTATATTGTTAGAAGTTTTTCAGAAATAATCGAGTACATCGCAACCCGGCTTACATTTTTTAGGAAATAATTCTGCTGTGACGGCAGAGTGAGGTCTCGCTGACATTAAAGTTAGTAACAAGATTCTAACAAGCTACGATCCTACGGGCTGCTTGCAGAAGAGAGCTATTGTGTACTGCTGATTAGGTACACGCACAATTACAGTCCACTCGATAACTGTTTCTGCAATCAATTCCTTTCGTGGACTGTACTTTTGAGGGGCTCTCACTCATAAATATTCATAATTTACAGGAAATATCATGGCCAGCGTGACTTCTTTTTCAGCTGAACGGAGACGTTGCAACAGAGAGATGGTGTGTGACGCAGCTGTCAGAATAGTTTTGGTAACGTTAAATACTGCAGCTTCCTCAGCGTTTATCGTTAAATATTGCCCGCCCCCCTCTCCAGTACTTTCGTCCCTCCCTCCGTGATCTTTTCGCCATTTCACATACCAGAGAGAATACAATATGGATACGGAAGATATTTCTCAGCAGCACTGGTCTCTTGAATATCTCTGATGCAACACAGTATTCATTAAAAAACCTGCCTGTGCCACGTGTGAGTTTTTAATGCCGCACGTCAGACACATTTTGCGGGGAGAGCGCTAACGCCACACTGATGTTGTTCAGCGTGTTACAAATTTAACAGAATGCTTTACTTAGTCGTCTCGACTATATATGTATGCGCTGCTCAGAGCGATATATGTAAATGAGGCCCGCGCACTGACGGATAAGGAGTGTACTATATCGTACATAAAACCAGCAGGGAAAGCAGTTTCTCACCGCCGCACGTGCGGAACTCCGAAACGTAGAGCCCATGCGGCACTTACTGCTAACACCTAAAAGCCAACTGGTGAACCCATCGTCCGGCGTTTACTATCTTTATGAAAGCATGGGTAACAGCCTCCGAAATGTTGAAGTGGAGTGCTTGTAACATTCCGCTTTTAGCACGGTGTGTGAAACACACTGGCACAGTTTAGGCTAAACAATTTTCTTGTAATTCTTAAGTTTTGACGTTCCACACTCCTGTCACTATACACATATACAGGGCGTCCCAGGAGGAATCTCTGGCATTCTAGCATATGACAGGAACGATCGTTCACAGCAAAAAAGTGTAGAAAACAGGGACTCTTAAAATGCATACCTTAAGAGCTATGAGAACTTGCCCATTTTCGCTGCTATGAACTACTGAACAAGTGCTCATAGCTCTTAAGAGTCCAAGTTTATTGGTCCTCTTTTACTCTTTTTGGTTCATACTACCTCCTCTCAAAATATGGAAAGCAACAAAGGGCAACTCGTTTTGTATTATCACGTAATAGGGGAGAGAGTGTGGCAGATATGATACGCGAATTGGGATGGAAGTCATTAAAGCAAAGACGTTTTTCGTCGCGGCGAGATCTATTTACGAAATTTCAGTCACCAACTTTCTCTTCCGAATGCGAAAATATTTTGTTGAGCCCAACCTACATAGGTAGGAATGATCGTAAAAATAAAATAAGAGAAATCAGAGCTCGAACAGAAAGGTTTAGATGTTCGTTTTTCCCGCGCGCTGTTCGGGAGTGGAATGGTAGAGAGATAGTATGATTGTGGTTCGATGAACCCTCTGCCAAGCACTTAAATGTGAATTGCAGAGTAGTCATGTAGATGTAGATGTGGATGTAGAAAGAGCTTAAAGTAGAACAGATTTGTTTCACATTTCCGAAGAAGAAGTTATCATAGCACTTGTTGTTGTTGTGGTCTTCAGTCCTGAGACTGGTTTGATGCAGCTCTCCATGCTACTCTATCCTGTGCAAGCTTCTTCATCTCCCAGTACCTACAGCAACCTACATCCTTCTGAATCTGCTTGGTGTATTCATCTCTTGGTCTCCCTCTACGATTTTTACCCTCCAAGCTGCCCTCCAATACTAAATTGGTGATCCCTCGATGCCTCAGAACATGTCCTACCAACCGATCCCTTCTTCTAGTCAAGTTGTGCCACACACTTCTCTTCTCCCCAATCCTATTCAACACCTCCTCATTAGTTATGTGATCTACCCATCTAATCTTCAGCATTCTTCTGTAGCACCACATTTCGAAAGCTTCTATTCTCTTCTTGTCTAAACTATTTATCGTCCATGTTTCACTTCCATACATGGTTACACTCCATACAAACACTTTCAGAAACGACTTCCTGACACTTAAATCTATACTCGATGTTATCAAATTTCTCTTCCTCGGGAACGCTTTCCTTCCCATTGCCAGTCTACATTTTATATCCTCTCTACTTCAACCATCATCAGTTACACTCCTGGAAATGGAAAAAAGAACACATTGACACCGGTGTGTCAGACCCACCATACTTGCTCCGGACACTGCGAGAGGGCTGTACAAGCAATGATCACACGCACGGCACAGCGGACACACCAGGAACCACGGTGTTGGCCGTCGAATAGCGCTAGCTGCGCAGCATTTGTGCACCGCCGCCGTCAGTGTCAGCCAGTTTGCCGTGGCATACGGAGCTCCATCGCAGTCTTTAACACTGGTAGCATGCCGCGACAACGTGGACGTGAACCGTATGTGCAGCTGACGGACTTTGAGCGAGGGCGTATAGTGGGCATGCGGGAGGCCGCGTGGACGTACCGCCGAATTGCTCAACACGTGGGGCGTGAGGTCTCCACAGTACATCGATGTTGTCGCCAGTGGTCGGCGGGAGGTGCACGGGCCCGTCGACCTGGGACCGGACCGCAGCGACGCACGGATGCACGCCAAGACCGTAGGATCCTACGCAGTGCCGTAGGGGACCGCACCGCCACTTCCCAGCAAATTAGGGACACTGTTGCTCCTGGGGTATCGGCGAGGACCATTCGCAACCGTCTCCATGAAGCTGGGCTACGGTCCCGCACACCGTTAGGCCGTCTTCCGCTCACGCCCCAACATCGTGCAGCCCGCCTCCAGTGGTGTCGCGACAGGCGTGAATGGAGGGACGAATGGAGACGTGTCGTCTTCAGCGATGAGAGTCGCTTCTGCCTTGGTGCCAATGATGGTCGTATGCGTGTTTGGCGCCGTGCAGGTGAGCGGCACAATCAGGACTGCATACGACCGAGGCACACAGGGCCAACTCCCGGCATCATGGTGTGGGAAGCGATCTCCTACACTGGCCGTACACCACTGGTGATCGTCGAGGGGACACTGAATAGTGCACGGTACATCCAAACCGTCATCGAACCCATCGTTCTACCATTCCTAGACCGGCAAGGGAACTTGCTGTTCCAATAGGACAGTGCACGTCCGCATGTATCCCGTGCCACCCAACGTGCTCTAGAAGGTGTAAGTCAACTATCCTAGCCAGCAAGATCTCCAGATCTGTCCCCCATTGAGCATGTTTGGGACTGGATGAAGCGTCGTCTCACGCGGTCTGCACGTCCAGCACGAACGCTGGTCCAACTGAGGCGCCAGGTGGAAATGGCATGGCAAGCCGTTCCACAGGACTACATCCAGCATCTCTACGATCGTCTCCATGGGAGAATAGCAGCCTGCATTGCTGCGAAAGGTGGATATACACTGTACTAGTGCCGACATTGTGCATGCTATGTTGCCTGTGTCTATGTGCCTGTGGTTCTGTCAGTGTGATCATGTGATGTATCTGACCACAGGAATGTGTCAATAAAGTTTCCCCTTCCTGGGACAATGAATTCACGGTGTTCTTATTTCAATTTCCAGGAGTGTATTTTGCTCCCCAAATAGCAAAACTCCTTTACTACTTTGTCTCATTTCCTAATCTAATACCCCCAGCATCACCCGACTTGATTCGACTACATTCCATTATCCTCGTTTTGCTTTTGTTGATGTTCATCTTATATCCTCCTTTCAAGACACTATCCATTCCATTCAACAGCTATTCCAAGTCCTTTGCTGTCTCTGACAGAATTACAATGTTATCGGCGAACCTCAACGTTTTTATTTCTTCTCCATAGATTTTAATACCGACTCCGAATTTTTCTTTTGTTTCCTTTACTGCTTGCTCACTATACAGATTGAATAACAGTGGGGAGAGGCTACAACCCTGTCTCACTCCCTTCCCATCCACTGCTTCCCTTTCATGCCCCTCAACTCTTATAACTGCCATTTGGTTTCTATACAAATTGTAAATAGCCTTTCGCTCCCTATATTTTACCCCTGCCACCTTCAGAATTTGTAAGAGAGTATTCCAGTCAACATCGTCAAAAGCTTTCTCTAAGTCTACAAATGCTAGAAACGTAGGTTTGCCTTTCCTTAATCTAGCTTCTTAGATATGTCGTAGGATAAGTATTGCCTCACGTGTTCCAATATTTCTACGAAATAAAAACTGATCTTCCCTGAGGTCGGCTTCAACTAGCTTTTCCATTCGTCTGTAAGGAATTCGCGTTAGTATTTTGCAGCCGTGACTTATTAAACTGATAGTTCGGTAATTTTCACATCTGTCAACACCTGCTTTCTTTGGGATTGGAATTATTATATTCTTCTTGAAGTCTGAGGGTATTTCGCCTGTCTCATACATCTTGCTCACCAGATGGTACAGTTTTGTCATGACTGGGTCTCCCATGGCCGTCAGTAGTTCTAATGGAATGTTGTCTACTCCCGGGGCCTTGTTTCGACTCAGGTCTTTCAGTGCTCTGTCAAACTCTTCATGCAGTATCGTATCTCCCATTTCAGCTTCATCTACATCCTCTTCCATTTCCATAATATTGTCCTCAAGTACATCGCCCTTGTATAGACCCGCTATATATTCTTTCCACCTTTCTGCTTTCCCTTCTTTGCTTCTAGCACTTAAGATACGCATTATTTAGACCGCATGTTTAATAGACTTGTTTGCTTCGAATGATGGCTCCTGCCAAATCCCTGACCATTGAACATTCATCCAGGGTAGGGTGACCAAACGTCCCGGAAAACCGGGATTGTCCCGGTTTTCATCCCTGTTTTCCGGTGTCCCGAAAATTGTTTCGGGACGCTCAAAGTCCCGGAATCCAGTTTTTAAATACATTTCGTGAAACTTTCTCAAATATTTGGGATTTCGCTATATTAAAGGAAATACATCACAAGAAATTAATATATTTTAGCATATTTGTCTAAAACCTCCATTGTCCCATACTAGTAATCACAGTATCAGTATTGATACACTCAGGCAATAATTTACTTTGAGGGGTACTTTGGCCGACAAGTAGTAAGTTGTATTATTGCAACAGAGCTATGAAACCGTCTGATGGTCGTGCCACTTACACACTCATTGTCAGAACAGTGTAGTAGTTGATGTTTTGTCAGACAAACTGCAATAGTTTTTTCTCATATTACTGGTATTATTGCTGCAGTACTGTGAAACGCAATGCGAAACGTGCCTGCAAATTCAGTGACTGTTATTCCAAGGAATGGAATTTCATTAATAAAGGTCGTTCTGATTACGAAGCAGAGTGTTCCGTATGTAACTGTTTTATTAGTATAAGTCATGGTGGACGTTCCGACATAGTTGATAACATCAGGTTAAAGAAACACATTAACAGATACAGTGCACCGAGCTGCAGTAAAACTCTACAAAAATATGTTTTGAAACATCAGCCAAGTGTAGAGACGAAAGTTCGAACAGCCGAGCTTACACTAGCCTACCACACGGTAAAACACCACCAAACTTATAGATCTAGTGATTGTACTAATAAGCTTAACAGCATTATGTTTGGTGATTCTTCCACTGCAAAAAAGTTTAGTTCAGCAAGAACTAAAGTGTCAGCCTTAGTGAAAGGAGTTATTGCTCCCCAGAGTGTAAAGGAAATCCTTGAATACATCAAAAAATTTTCTTTCTACGGAATATCCACTGATGCCAGCAATCATAAGGCCACTAAAATTTTTTGGTTTGTTGTTCATGTTTTTTCGATATTAGTCAGGGAATTCAGACCAAACTTTTGAAGGTGAGTTCCCTCCCTAATGAAACATCTGACGAAATTTCAAGATTTTGTATGAATACTATCGAAATGTTTGATCTTGAGAAAAATAAATGTGTGGCATTTTGTGGAGACAACACCAACACAAACTTTGGTGGTTTAAAAAGACAAGGCAAATGCAACGTATTTACCAAATTAAAGACAACATTGCATGAAAACATTGAAGGCCTAGGGTGCCCTGCACATGTTTTACACAATAGCGTGCAGACATCTGCTGACAGTTTAAGCTGTGATGTTGAAACTATCGTCATGAACGTATACTCACAGTTTTACATATATACTGTTAGAACAGAGAGGTTTAAGGAGTTCTGAGATTATGTGGGAACTGAATATATGAATGTGTCACTCGAAATCTCGCTGGTTATCACTGTTTCCAGCAGTTGAAAGAGTAATCCTCCTGTTTGAACCGTTAAAAGATTTTTTCCTAAATGAAGACAAAGCCCCCAAAATATTGGTTCAGTTTTCAGTAACCCTTTAGGTGAAGCCTACATACGGTTCATTCACAGTCAGCTTAGCACTTTGCTGCATGGGATAAAGGAAATTGAGGGAAGCACGAAAAGTGTAATAGAGGTAAATGACGTTTTGAAAAATACTCTGGAAACGGTTACTAAGAGGAGAGAACAGCAGTTCATTTCTTTTAATGTTAAATCTGTCCTTAAAAGAGTAGAAGTATCAGAAGCAGCGGAAAGGAGTTTTAGAGACGAAGTTAACAAGTTTTATGACACTTGTGTAGAATATCTCAGCAAGTGGAGGGCCTCATATTTACCCTCATCGCCGGTGTTTGATTGGATGTTACTGAAGAGAGTGCCAAATTGGGAAAGTGTTGAAGAGACAGTTTCTTGTTTGAAGAGTAAAGATATTGAAATCGATGATTCCATTCTCTTTGATCAGTTCGGCATACTGACAAATTTTGTCGAAGAAAGTCTTCACAAGTGGAATGATGAAAAAAAAACACCATTGTAATGTCATGAGAAGTGGGTGAGTTTTTTTAAAAGCTGTGACTGTGTTCAGCATTACTCTGAGTTGGTAATAATTGCAAGGTATTTATTTGCAATCCCAGCCCATAATGCCAATGTGGAAAGAATATTTTCGTTCATGAATATCCAGTGGACTGATGAAAGAAACAGAATGGAGGTGGACTCTCTTGAAGCAATCCTGCAGATCCTGTACAACTACAAAATGGGTTGTGGCGAGTTTTATCACTGTGTCTCAAAGAACAAAGACATTACCAAGAAGGCTGGAGGCAGTGACAAATACCCTTTTCTCCAAGGACAGTCGATTCCATCCACAAGTGCTCAGTAATATTAAAACTCATGTTAATATTAATAGATTAAAAGTTGAATGGCTGTAAAATTTTGTAAAATCGTAATACATTTCTTTATTACTGTATACGTTCATTAAATGTCATTAATTATGCAGATAATCTAGATTATATCAATCTCTTGTATCCTCTTATTAGTTATAATAATCGGGTTAACAAAATGTATCAACAAAACATTAATATTTAAAATTAAGAAACCTGGGTACATGTGGAATGAGGTGTCCATTGGCACCTGGGTGAATGTGTCCCGGTTTTCACCGAAAATAATTTGGTCACCCTCATCCAGGGACACCCTGTGTACGACGGGGCACACATAAAGTTTTGATTATCATTTCGAAAAATTGAAGTGCAATAATTAATTTGTTGTGTGCTACGGTACTTCAGGACGGGGCTTTAATGTGTAGAAGGAAGGACTGCTCGTATTTCAGTTAGACGAGCGGCTTCTGCCAAGTACTGAAGAAAACAGCGATCAAAATTTAGAAGTGAATAACAAAAAATCTTTACGGTTGTAAACAAGATATTAGTTCTTTTATGTGTGTAGTTTGCTGTCGGTAAGACAGCTTTCAGCGAAAAAGCGAAGAATTCGGTCTTTGTGTTCAAATGGCTACCAATGAAACTAAAACAGAAAAATTGTGACCTGATTTCTGTTGCATCATACGTACTTTGTTCTACGATTTGCCGTGGGACAGGTGAGTACAGCCCCTGTACTATGTAAGGAAGATCTATGACTGTACAACAAACTAAGTTTAGTCAACAATGAACTTGTGTTGTAAAAGTGGCTACAGATGATCAGTGACGTTGGGTAGGCATAAGGCCGGAAAAGTACATTTTCAACAATCTATGTGTGACTGGAGAGCCAACAGTGTCAATGGATCACTGTTATTTTTAAAAATGTTCTTATAAGGAAGCAAAATCTGAACAAGACGATGCATAAACATGGTGGCATTTACCCATTGTTTGCATCAATTACACCAATGAAACGCCATGAAATGACAGCTTGTTTCATCACACCTTGGTGATAAACGGAATAAATGAGCGGTTTTATGCATCAGTTTGTTAAAGTGCATGGCACGCGTAACTCTTTATGTTTAGAACGACAGCTTAAGTTACAGCTCAGTCGAATCACTGCTTGTATCACCGTATACTTGGCAAGACTGGTGCTGAATTGAGCAAGTTTTACATACTTCCTACTCCGTACTGAGAGAGGTAGAGCAATGGGGAGAACGATGATTCGGATCCTCGTCCCGCCATCCAGATATAGGTTCTTTTGTGATTTCCCTAAATCACTGTTGGAAAACGCGGGAATGGTTCTTTTGTAAAGGGAACGGCCGATTTCCATCCTCATTGTTGTATCCGCCTGGATGGCAGCGCGTGGGTTTGCTGAAGGGTAGGCCGAGTGTAGGAAGTGAGTAGGAGCGGGAAAAGGTGAAACAAGTCGGTACTACAAGTAAGTAAAAGTGGTTTACTGGTGTATGAATATATACAGAGGCATACAAAACTTTGTACGTAGGTGCGAAGCCTTAGACCCGTCGTCAGTAGAGCAAAGTCTCTGCTCTTCATCAAATGGGCTGAATCCGGAGCGACACTCTTAGAGCTCCGCAGCGCCGGCTAGAAGGCGCTGTCGTCGGTGTCTCTCGTAGTGCCAACTTATGAACTTGCACCTACGTCGTGGTATCGATAGCTATCGATACCACACTAATCATTTCGTATTCCGAGTTTGTCCTCTGTCTCTAATGACTACACTTTCGACGGGAAGTTAAACTCCAACCTTCCGTTTCCTCTTTTCCAGCTCCACGCTCCGCGGTTAACACAGAATTAATCAATTGTTGTTTCCGGCCATGCACGTTAGATAACAGTAACATTAATTCCAACACATATAACTCCTGCTTGATATATTTATATCCACTATTTATTATATCAGAATTAACAGCCCGAACTTTCTCGTCCCATTCCCTCTACCAGTCTGCTCCTAGTGTTCGCATCTCAAGAACTAGGGCTTGAACACTGACATTTACATTCATTCTATTTTAGCTGACTTTAACGATATACGAGTAGCTCATACTCACAGCATTCTTGGAGGACCTGGGTTCAATATACAATGCAGGAATTTATCGCTTTACAAATATTTCTATACTATAGACATTTTTCCGCTATTTCAACGTTTAACGAGTGTGGCACAGGTGCCTCATTACCCTTACGTAACAGGACTTTTTCCTAAGTAGTTAATTAAATCTATAGGGACTTCTTTTTCATACTTTATTCGCTTGTCCTGGTTCTCGCTTCGGGTTACGTCCTTTAGTTCCAAAGGTGGCACGTACTTTCCCCTTCCTGGTGCACTTGTTCCACCTCCCACACAGTTTGCCATCCACAAAGCCACTGCTTCAGTTCTTGATGGCAGTACTTTTCACAGAAATATTCAAAGATTTTAAGGTTTTCGTAAATTGTTTCGGACGTATTCGCAGTTACTGTGAGATTTACAGTATTTCAATAGTCCAACCTTTGCGACATTGTGTCAGAGGCCCCGGGTTCGATCTCCACTAACGGGCGTGCATCACAAATTATGGCACTATCCTAATTTCAGCACTTGCACAGTTACCCTGTCACTTCCATCTATCTCCCTGGATGGGTTTCTTGCTCCAGGGTCGATAGTTCCAAGAATTGAAAACTCTCCCGGCTCGGATTTTATAGTAACAGATCTCTTGTTAAGCTTCAATGACAGATAGCCGATATGTTCACACTTTACAATTTTCGCACAACCTTCCTTGCCAGTGGTTTTTCTTGAACTTACAAGTCACGTTTCAGGTGTAAGAGCTGTAACTCAGTTTCAAACTTTCCAGTTTCCATACATGCTCCCCTGCGAGATTTTTTTCTTGAATTTACAAGTCCCATTCCAGGTTCGGAACTGTAGCTCAGTTATTAAGATGCGTCTCTGGAATAAATTAAGTGACATTGTTATAGCGCTCTATCAATAAAGACGCCTCACTGCTCACGCTATAACAGTACCTATTTTTTCAGTCTTTCCATGTATTGCGAATCACAAGTCATCCTTACACAGATTTCGTTTATTTAGTGATCAGTATTCTGACTGGTTTCATGCGGCTCATCAGAAATTCCTTCCTTGTGCCAACTTCTGTATCCCAGAGTACAATTTGCACCCTACGATCTCTGTCTCCCCTTACAGTTCTCACCTCAACAGACCCCTCTAATACCATGGACTTCTTGGCTTATGCTTTAACACATGTCCTATTATCCAGTTACTTCTTCTTGTCAGTGTTTTCCGTAAGTCCCTTTCCACATCGTTTCTGCGGAGAACCTCCTTATTCCTTATTTTATCACATCACTTCATTTTCAGCATCCTTTTGCAGCAACACATAAAAAACTCTTCGGCTCTCTTCTTCTCCGATTTTCCTGCAGACCGTGATCCCCTACAGTACAATGATGTGCACCAAACGTACATTCTCAGAAATTCCTTCCTGAGATTAATGTTTGTGTTTGATACGATGTTTAAATGGTTCAAATGGTTCTAAGCACTACAGGACTTCAAATCTGAGGTCATCAGTCCCCTTGACGCAGAACTAATTAAACCTAACTATCCTAAGGACATCACACACATCCATGCCCTAGGCAGGATTCGAACCTGCGACCGTAGCAGCAGCGAGGTCCCGGACTGAAGATCCTAGAACCGCTCGGCCACAGCGGCCGGCGATACGATGTCTCTTGGCAGGGATACCTTCTTTCCCTTATACTAGCTTACTTTTCAAGTCCTCTTTGCCTCGTCCTTCATCGGCTATTTTGCTTCTAAGATAGCAGAATTCATTTCACCTACTCCGTAGTCCCCAATTTAGATACTGACTGTATCATTAGTATCATTCCTGATGTTTCTCATTACTTTCGTCAAATTTTCCTTTACTCTAAATCCATATTGTGTCCTTGTTAGACTGTTCATTCCATTCAACACTTCTTGCAATTCTTCTTCACTTTTACTGAGAATAGCAATATTTGTCCCAATCCTCGATCTTTTGTATCTGTCATTGCATTTTCGATGTGTGGATGGAACAGTAGGGTCGAAAGACTACATCCTTGTCCTACCCCCTTTTCGAACCGAACACGTTGTTGTTGGTCTACCATACTTATTGTTCCCTCTTGGTTGTTGTTCATATTGGATAATACTAGTAGTTCCCTAATCTTACTCCTATTTTTCTCAGAATTCCGAACTTCTTGGGTCCTTTTACATTGCTGTATGCTTTTCCATGTCCACAAATCCTAAGAATGTGTCTTGAATTTTCTTAAGTTACCAGTTCTAACAACAGAGCCACCTGTAGTCTTCCACAGTTCTGTTACACTATAATACTGGAAATACTGCATCCCCTTAGCCTTCCATATCGACTCCCGCTTCTCCCTCAGTCGCAACATTAGAGAAGACCTAGCCCTCGTAGAGGGCTTCAGTGTCATTTTCCCACATATCCGCTGTCTCCTCTGGGCTTAACATTGGAATTACTAATACTCTCTTAATGCTGACGCCTTTGCTTTTAATTGGACCAAAGGTTTTGTTGACTTTTCTATACACTGATTCAGTCTTTCTTCAATTTTTTTCAACGGCCATGTCGCCATAGCTTCCTTGCACTTCCTGTTTATTTCATTCCTAAGTGATTTATATTTCTGTACTTTTGAATTTCCCTGAGTGGTTTTGTACTTCCTTCTAGCGTCGATCAAGTATTTCCTCTGTTACCTAAGTTTTCCTCACCGTTACTCTTCTTGTACGTATGTTTGACTTCCCAACATCAGTGAGTGCCTATTTATAGTTGTCCATTCTTCTTCAACTCAACTACCTACTGCGTGATTCATTATCTCAGTATCTACAGCCTCAGGGAACATCGAACCCATATTGCCACCCCTAAGTCACTAAACCAGTTCTTTTCAACATCGAATATTCCGGATGTGTCTCTTATGTTTCAGCCCACTTTTCACCACTATTAAATTGTGATCCGAATGTATACCTCATCCTGGGTATACCTTACAATCCAATATCTGAGCCGGCCGGTGTGGCCGAGCGGTTCTAGGCGCTTCAGTCTGGAACCGCGTGACCGCTACGGTCGAAGGCTCGAATCCTGCCTCGGGCATGGATGTGTGTGGTGTCCTTAGGTTAGTTAGGTTTAAGTAGTTCTAAGTTGTAGGGGACTGATGGCCTCAGATGTTAAATGCCATAGTGCTCAGAGCCATTTGAATTTGAACCAGTATCTGATTTAGGAATCTCTGCTTGACCATGATGTAATCCCGCTGGAATCTTCCCGTGTCTCTCGGCCTTTCTAAGCGTACCACCTTTTATTGTGATTTTTGAATACTGCGTTCTCTATCACCATCTGAAATTTATTGGAGACCTCAGTTCTTCTCCTTTCTCGTTCCTGCTACCAAGCCCATATTCTGCCGAATTTTTTCTTCTATTCCTTGCCCTACCAACGCGTTCAGATCCCACATGATTATTAGATTATTCTCTGCTTACTAACTGAATTACCCGTTCAGTATCCTGGTATAGTATTTCCAATATTTCACATTCTCCTTGCGACATTGGCATGTATACCTGAACCATTGACTTCGGTGTTGGTTTGCTTTCGATTCTATTGAGAACCACTTTATCGCCGAATTCTTCATAAAAACTCACTCTCTGCTCTTCGTTCTTATTCGTGGCGTTTCCTACACTCGTTCCGCTGCTGACCAGAAATCTCTATTTTCTTTCCATTTCACTTCACTGACCCGCGCTATATGTAGACTGAATTTTTGCACTTCCATTTTCAGATTTTCTACCTTACTTACTACTTTCAAACTTCTGACGCTCTATCCCTGGCTCGTAGAACGTTATCCTTTCGTTGATTACTCCATATTTTTCTCATGACAACCACCCTCACCCCGAGATCCGGAGTCTTCTGCCAATTAAGAACTTTTTAAATTATACGCCACGCCTCCTGTGGACACACACTGTGTGTCTTTAAAATAGTGCTTTCCATTTCCTTCTGCGTCCTCACGCCGTTAATCATCGCTGATTCTTCCTCCTTTTAGGGGCCGTTTCCCACCACAAGAGCCAGTGCTTGCCCTGAAAATTTGTCCGCCCCTCCCACCTCTCTCATAAGGTCAATGGGAGAGTGAGGGTTACTCCTTATACTGGCCCCATTGCTGACGATTTTTATTCGTAATTTAAGCAGTGGCTAGGTTGGAAGCTGGGATCCAGGATGTTTGGTTACTAGTCAAAGACCTTACGCACACGTTCTCGGCATGGGTGTTTTATAATTTGTCAATACCTATTCCGAGGTCGTGTCGACTGACGACCCCAGCAAGTCTAAGTGTGCATGGTATGTAATTTCTCTTTTGTACTACGAGGGTCACTCCGAAAGAAATGAACACTATTTTTATGAAAATACAGTTTTCATTCTGCATGTGTGAACGTTTTACAGTGTGTAGATATATCCTTCCCCATTGTTTTCAAACTTAGTTCGACCTGATCCCGTGAGTGGCGCAGTCACAGCATGTGTTCAAGATAGCTGCTACACTTGACGTTCGTCAGATGCAACCTGCTGTCATAGAATTCCTGTGCTGTGAAAACGAGACAGTGGGAAACATCCACAAGAGGTTGAAAAAGGTGTATGAAGATGCTACTGTCGATCGCAGTACAGTTAGTCGGTGGGCAAGCAGGTTACGTGATGAAAGCGGGCACGGCAATATTGAGGACTGCCCTCGCAGCGGCAGGCCTCGTACTGCACACACTCCAGACAATGTGCAGAGAGTTAACGAATTGGTGACTGCTGACAGACGCATCACAGTGTACGAATTGTCACGCTACGTTGGGATAGGGGAAGGAAGTGTTTGCAGAATACTGAAAGTGTTGGCGTGCCAGGTGGGTTCCACGAATGTTGACAGTGGCTCACAAAGAAACAAGAAAAACGGTATGCAGCGAACCTTTGGAACAGTAAGAGAATGGTGGTGATGAATTTCTTGGAAGAATTGTGACAGGTTATGAAACATGGTTCCATCATTTTTCACCAGAGACGATGAGGCAATCAATGGAGTGGCATCATGCAAATTCACCCAAGGAAAAAAAAGTTCAAAACCACACCTTCTGCTGAAAAAGTTGTGGCTACGGTGTTTTTCGATTCCGAAGGACTCTTCCTTGTGGACATCACGCCAAGTGGAACCACCATAAATTCTGATGCATATGTGACGACACTGAAGAAACTTGAAGCTCGACTGAGTCGTGTTCGACCACATCGGTAAAAGCAGGACGTTTTGCTGTTGTACGATAATGCACGGCCACATGTTAGTCAAAAAACCATGGAAGCGATCACAAAACTCGGATGGACAACACTGAAACACCCGCCTTACACTCCTGAGCTGGCTCCCTGTGACTATCATCTCTTTGAGAAACTGAAAGGCTCTCTTCGTGGAACAAGGTTTGAAGATGATAACTCCCTTGCGCACGCTGCCAAACAGTGGCTCCAACAGGATGGTCCAGAATTTTACCATGCGGATATACAAGCTCTGGTTCGAAGATGGCGTAAGGCAGTTGAGAGGGGTGGAAATTATGTGGAGAAATGAAAATATTGTTCCTAAAGGATGTATCTACACACTGTACAACTTTCAAACATGTAGAATAAAAAATGGATTTAAAAAAATAGTGCCCATTTCTTTTGGAGTGACCCTCGTACTTACGAGTATGGTGCATCCACATTGATTTTACACTTGAGGATAAGCAAACGCTAGAGTAGCCAGTACTGCTAACGGAGATCTCATGTAAAACAACCTCGTGGAAATGATGTCATTCCTTACATGCACTGTTCCTTATTGGGGCAGGTTCAACTTGTAGTCATGGTTAAGATAAGGCATGGCTGATTAGGTAACTGGGTCTAGACAAAATTCGAAAAAAAACCGCCAACGTTAAAGTTCAGAAAGCAATCAACGTTCGAAGAGAAGGCAGTTTTTGCGAAGCAAAAGTCCTGTTGACTTCTAAATTCAGAGTATAGGAAAATTCCGAAAATAAAAAATGACGATATCGCGAAATTTTTCAGGATCGAACTGACTATGCGTAAGGTGTTGTTAGGTAGTTCAGACCAAGGCTAAGAAAATCACAGGCTCAACAGAAGAAACCGCTTTTTCGGGCTAGATGGAAGAAGTACATAACATATATGACGGTGCTATATAGCAGAATCTTAGTAGCAGTGGAAAATTGTTAGTCAAATAAAACCTCGAGAAGTTTTATAGCTTCCGAAAACGAGATAATTGACAGGTAAAATGTTTAGGAATGATAAGAGAAGAATGCTTTCAGCACAACGACACAATTTTTCGCAGTAATAGCAAAAAAACCCACTTTCTGGCCTGTGCTGCGGCAGCGGCCTTGGTATTTCTTTTCCTTTGCTCTTGCGTCGTTTAGAAACTGGGATATGGCCTCCGTTGGGCAAGAAGTATCTCTCTTTTTATTAGACGCATAATGAGGTATTGGCACAGTGGACCCTTTAAAACAGCAGCTAATTACTAAATTGTTTGAACAAGTTAACCGTGCCAACAATAAACTGCGAAAACGCCAGGTGTGTGTAGCCAGCGCCGCATGAAATCTGTTTTGTGAAGGCTCTTATAAAAAACTCCTTTGAGTCATGAATAACTAACGGGAAAAATCAACGTAACTAATTAATGACTCGTCGTAAATATGTGTGAACGAACAACGAATACCGCCCTTGTGCAAGTCTCTGCGCCTGCTGAAAAAGAGTAAGGAAGAAAATGCACGTCATTCAGGTTTACCTTCTCGTTTGGTATAAGGGTAGTTGATGGGGCCTCAGATGGAAGCAACGTATTCAAACGTCAAAATATGTCAGCGGCATCCTTTGACCACTACTGTGGAACTATTTTCTATATCTCGTTGCTGTGCTGTTACAGAGTGCGACAGTTGCCAGTCTATAAAGATCAACTCACCGCATTTGTTTTTGGTCACATAAGCATGATTCACCAGTACCCAAACCTAGCGGCTCATACTTCTCTTCTTCCAAAAAGAATGCCGTCTACCTCTAGATGAATATCCGTATTATTAGTAGTAGATGCCAAGACAACATGATAGATCCTAGTTCCGTATCTTCGCCATATATATTAGTCCCTCAGATATTATCGTTCTCTCTCTCTCTCTCTCTCTCTCTCTCTCTCTATATATATATATATATATATATATATATATATATATATATAACTTGAATTCTGTTTTATACTTATCATTTACTGAAACTTCCTATGGTGATAACGAAACAAATTTTTGGGTCGGCAGTCTTCTGACCGATTTGATGCGGCTTCACATGAACTGATGTCCTGCGAAAATTTTTTCATTTCAGAATAACGCTTGCATCCAATGTCCTCTATTACATGTTGGATGTATTTCAATATCTGTCTCCCACTACACTTTTTATTTTCTGCAGCTCGTTCAGAAAGATTCACAACACGTGATCTACAATGGTGTCCCTGCCTCTTGTCAATGTGTTTTGTATGTTCCTCTCCTCGCTGGTTTTGCCGAAAACCACCTCATTTGTACCGTACCGGTACAACTAACTTTCAACATCCTTCTACAGCACCACTTTCCCAAACACATCGATTCTCTTCTTTTCTGGTTTTTCCGCATTCCACGATTCGCTTCCATACAGCGCTCTGCTCCAGCCTTACCTTCTCATCAATTTCTTCCTCAAATTAAGGCCAACATTTATTATCAGTAGACTTCCTCAGGTTTACCTTGTTTTCCTTTTCTAGACTGCTTTTACCTCCTCCTCGATTAGCGCGTTATTTGTTTCTCAGCTTCAGAGTTAGCAGAACACCTTAACTTCATCTCTTTTTGTCATCCCACATTTTGACGTTAAATTTATTGCTGATCTCATTTATGCTGCTGATTATATTCGTCTCTCCTTGACTTACTCTCAATCCACAGTGTGCGTGCAATAGTCTGTTCATTCCAGATAAACGTCCTGGTATTCTTCCTCACTAAGCCCTATAGTATAATATCTGATTCCGCAATCTCTGACTCACCTTGTTGTAATACAGCTGGTATCTTCCCTTGTTTCCCAGGCTTCTCTTTTCTTATTTCTTCTATCGAGCCCATAGTTCCTCATAACTCTGGCTTCTATTCCTCCCCCTACTACAGCATTCCAGTCACCCATGATGTTCTCCCTGTACATACTGAATTACACTTTCTGTGTCTTTATATGGATGCTTTGTGTCTGTTCTTTCGGGCATGCGTCCGAATGAACAGACACCACGTATTCACGTAATTAATACGCTTAGCTGGGCAATGGATCCATCAACTTCAGTGCGGATGCACAAATATGTCAGACCTCCTGTGGGAATGTCAAAAGTAGCGAACATGGAGGAAATGGACAGGGGCTGTGGATAGGTGCCGCTAGATGGGAATGTGGATCTGTCGTGAGGAGTTCCGAGATACTTCGCGCAAGTGTGATAACGCTGTGTTCCTCATGGTGCAGTGGTTAACGCACCTGCCTAGGAAGCAGGAGATCCCGGGCTTGAATCCCGGTCCGGTAAACATTTTCATTCGTCGCCGCTGATTCCGCGTGATGTCTCCATGTAGCTGATACCAGTGATCCCTTTCCTTTCCTTTCTCCCCCTCTCCATCTTCAATTTACGTTTAATGTTCAGTATCCTCACATAATTTATCTATGTCTTCATCTTCTTCTTGTGATGTCGATACGTGTATAGTACCTGAAACTTTATTATTGACATTGGTTTGCTGACGAGTATGATGAAAAAAATCTTATCAATGAAATTTTCATAACTAACTCTCTGTCTTACCTTCCTGTTCATAAAGAAGCCTACCTTTGTTCCACCATTTTCTGCGGTTGTGGTTATTTTTAATCGTCTCATCATAAATCCTTATCTTCTTTCCATTTCATTTCAAAGAATACAGATATATCTTGAATTATCTTCGCATTCCCATTTTCAGATGTTGTAACTTCCCTATCACGTTCAAACTTCTGCGTTTCCATTTTCTGACTTCCAGAATGTTAGTTACCCTTTCATTAGTGAAGCAGTCTCTTTCTCATGATTATGACAATTTTGGCGATCTTCTCCCAAAGATCCGGATAGTGGATTAATCCTCAATCCTTTGACAATGGCCACTCGGGATTATCCGAGCGGTCTGAGGCGCTGCATTCACGGACTGTGCGGCTGGTCCCGGCGGATGTTCGAGTCCTCCCTCGGGCATGGGTGTGTGTGTTTGACCTTAGGATAATTTAGGTTAAGTAGTGTGTAAGCTTAGGAACTGATGACCTTAGCAAGATTTCACACACATTTAGAACTTTAACAATGGGTAGATCGCGACAACGCTTTTCAATTAGAGCTCATATTTTTTGTAGATACGGATTGTGTATCTTTCATGCAGTGGTCTTCGTTGTCTTCTACATCCTCATGCCATTGATCATTTCTGATTCTTCCGCCTTTAAGGGGAAACTTCCACCGGAATTGGCCGTCTCTTTGATAATGCTGTTTGTAGAACGAGGGGATCCCATATACGAGAAGTCTTGGGTCGTTATTGCAGATAAATGTTATTCAAAATTTAATCGTTGGCTGGGATCGCACCCCAGTACCCAGGACATTTTGACTGTTTGTCAAAGACGTTATCTCTAGACCATGTTGATAAAACCTTTAGAAAACATATAGGACAATTGTTAACAACGTTTCTGAAAAAGCTTTGGCTGACTTGAAAGTATATACACACCGCATGTAACTGATATTAAATTGTTCCACAGTGATGACACGGTTGTTATTGTGATCTTCAGTCCAAAGGCTGTTCTGATGCAGCTGTAAAACCTACATTGTGCAAGCCTCTCCATCTTTCCATAACTACAGACGTTACATCCGTTTGAAACTACTTGCGGTAGTGAACCCTTGAGTTCTCTGTGAAATCCCCCTTCCCTCCTCGCTGGTGGTCCTTCTGTCTCCGCCACTGCAACGCACGCGCGGCTGTACCATTAGCGCACTACAAAAGACGGAGCGGAGAACGTCTTCGTCAGTCCTCGTTCGGCTCACCTGAAGATGGCTGGCAGTTGTCCAGCCGAAATATCGTGCTGCTGCAAGTGCGAAATCTTTTTGAACAACTGAATTTAAACTTTGCTATCATTGACCCTCAATCAAAGATATCCGCAGAGATTCTCTATAAACCATATCTCCCATGTGAATAATTGCATTTGGAGTCATTTGGTGACTATCCACGTCGCCTGCTCAGACATGCTCTACGGATATGTTACCGACCAGGCCGGTGAGGCCAATGCATAGTCAAAGTTTCAGAGGTGCCAAACTACAGTGAATGGGGAGGATGTGCCGATGGTATCATCGCCACATATCCGACGCCTTTGAATGCCGCGCGCAACCTTCCCGCGCCGTTACTACAGTGTGGCGCGACCATCGCCACCCAGGTGTCGCCCTCTGCCAACTACCATGATGGACGGCGGGAGCCAGCTACGGGGAGAACGGTTGCAACCGGGGAGCGAGACGGAAGAGCGGAGTCCCGGACTGCGTCAACCTGCTACACGACGTGTTCCGGACAGAAGATGCCTTTGGTCGTTATCGGTAACACCGTGGAGAGTACCGATTATTAATCTTTTTGAGGTATCCTGAGCTGTGGTGACTGGAACGGTCGTCGCCCAGGGATGTGAATACCGAGCGTGTCCTATGTGGCTCAGCTTTGGCGTACATTTAACTAAGAGAACTCTTCAGGAGGGGAGTCCAAAAGCTTGTCATGCTACTCATATGCACTGTATTCAGATGGTTATTTTCGTGTCCCTTCCAGAGACATATTCTGACAGTTGTTTTCTTTTGTAACTGTATGTACTGAGCAAAGATAGACGAATGAGGAACTGGAGTAATTTTGATAGGGTCAGCACATGTGTTATATTCACTTCTGGTTGTAATGTTTTTCTTGGACGATCTATGACATTAAATTAAATTGAACGTTTCATTTTAAAGATTTTTTTGACATATTGTTTTAGAAGTTTGGTTTTAAGAGTATCAGTGGATTTTACTGAATGGTTAGTTACAACAAAATTATGATTAGAACTTTTGTATTACGCCTACCTCCTCACCCAGATCCCTTTCACTTAACGCTCTGTTACGCCTTCGACTGTTAGAACTAGAGCCTTATTATTGTAAAAGCTGCAGAAGATCGTTCGTTCCCTATATTTGACACCTGCTGCCCTCAGAAAGTCAAATACTGTAGGCTACTCCAGGCAACATTGTCAAAACTACAAACATTGTGAAAACTGCAAATGCTATATTATCTCCTGAGGGTATTTTTGTTCCGTCATTACAATACCGTCATGAGTTGTAAAGCAACTATGGAGAATCTGACCACAAAAATAAGCTATGTCATCTGTATGTATGCAAGAGTGAGAAACAAAGTTGGAGTGACTCTTCCGAACTTCAGGGGACTTCAAACACATGACACGCTTCTAAATAGTACAGCAGGTTATTTTTATTGTTCGTCAAAGTACAGAAATAAGTTATGGCAAGTTTTTGACATTCCTTATCGTTTCCCACCTCTCGTCATATGACGATACACCTAGGAACTTTGTTCGATGTGATGGTTTTGGTAGTCCAGATGTTGTGGTGTGTGAAGGTATAATCTTGCATGGGCGTCCTGCTCTTGAAATCTCTGATCACGGTACACTCACCGGCCAACATTATTGTGGCGCTGTACTGCTTCCTCTTGTGCGTCTTTTATAATGACTTCTATTTACGGTTGACATTGTGTGACTGCATCCAAATGCTTAGGTGAAGCTGTTGGAACGATAGTACGTTCGGCGACTGGACTGGTCTGTCCACTCCCCCGTCTCAAATCCCATCGAGCACATGTGGGATGCTTTGGGGAGCCGTACTACACTACGCTCACACGCAACACCAACCTGCCAGTAATAGGCAACAGCGGTGGTGGAGCAATAAAACACACTGCCACATGTATTTCTTACCAACCTTGCTGCCAGCGTGGTAGTTGACACTGTCGTCCGTGGTGATCACACCCTTATCACGTCGCATCTTTTGTAATGTCCAGGGGACCATCGTAAATGGCGGAGACTTCAGTACAATAAAGGAGGGTGCTTGAAGGAAAGGTCACGCCATCCAACAGAACACAGCAGCTCAGTCTCAGAAACATTATGCTCTCTGCTTCACAGAGTAGTGCTACAAATGGCACAAAATTGAATGTCGACACGATCTGATTGGCAAATAAGAAGATGCAGTTGCTGCGTTTTATCAAAACTGATGCTCAGCCATTAGCTCTGAAGCAAACGTTATTTCACTCCGTTATTTTTATCGATCGATACGTTTCATCAACTCGTTCAAGAACACATGTTTTTCTGTAAGTGCTATTAGTAAAACAAAATGTATCATTGTTACTTTCTCAGACAATCATGCAATAGCTCTGTCGCACATCGAAATTTTGAAAAAAATTTGAATACGTAGGTAACAAGAGTAAAGAAACAAAGTTATCGATATCATTCTACTGTTATATTGCGTGGAGGCCATGTCGCTGAGTATATCCCTTTGGGAATATACTGTAATTACCTTAAAAGATTGGTCACAAAAGTAACTAACTACTAAAGACAGAAAATGTTGTAGGGCACTGTTAGCTGGGAAACCCTGAGCCGACTTGTTTCCTGCCTCCCCCTACAGCGGCCACTGTCCATGCTGGTGGTGGATTTGTGTCTTAAAAAATGGCTCTGAGCACTATGGGACTCAACTGCTGAGGTCATTAGTTCCCTAGAACTTAGAACTAGTTAAACCTAACTAACCTAAGGACATCACAAACATCCATGCCCGAGGCAGGATTCGAACCTGCGACCGTAGCGGTCTTGCGGTTCCAGACTGCAGCGCCTTTAACCGCACGGCCACTTCGGCCGGCGATTTGTGTCTTAATTGAATCTCTTACGTGAAAGTGACGGTAATAGATGTGTGTATTGCGAGGTGCCATCTTTGTCTTGAGAGTAAGAAGAGGGCAAGTGACCTAATAAAGCACAAAGGGGACAGCGCGGCTTGTCTCTATTAGCCGTATGGGTCACCATCAACGTCCCTCACTTAATGAGATGTTCTGGAGAAGCTTTAAATTAAACCAAGGACTTGGCACAAAGTCTGGTGATGGGGAATTTGCCATCGTTACCTGATATCCCTTGCTAGACAAACAGCAGTGGTGCAAATATCCTCCAACAGCAGAATTTGAACTGGTCACCTCAAAGTCGAGCTCCATCACATAAGGTGGGATATCGTCCTCGACTGTGGAGACTGGTGATTAGGTAATACATGGTTACTTTTAATCAGGCAGTTAATCATTTCACCAGTTTATTTTCTGTTTGCCTCCCGCAACTTTCCTGCTATTTTCTCTTTGGAAATCTCTGTACACTATCCGAACAAAAGTATCTGGACACCCCTGTGTAATGCGGAATTCACCACTGGATGCGACGTGAGATGAACCAGCCAATATAAAAGTTGGAGTGTTGTGTTGTCAGTATAGATGCAGTAAGAGCAGAATGGGTCGGTCGGGAGAATTCAGTGACTTCGAAAGTGGACTGGTCGATGGTTGTTACCTGAGTAACAAATCCTTCAGGGATATTGCAACCCTTCCAAAGCTGCTCATGTCGGCTGTTGGTGAAGCGACTGTGGAGACTCGAGAGAACAACCACAGGGAAACCAGGAACAAGTAGACCTCATTTTTTGATGGACAGCGGCTTTTGGGTATTGCGGAGTATTGCTATGAAGAGTCGCATGAAATCAGTTTAAGGAATCAGTCGTGAGTTTCAAAGTGCTTCTAGCATTCCATTAAGCACAACGACTGTGTGTAGCGAGTTCAAAGAAGTGGGGGTACAACAGTCGAACAACTCCCCATAAGGCACACGTATATGTAGTCAGTGCGAAATACATCTCTGGAGAGGGTACACTGACTAGACAGTGGATGACTAGAAACGATTGATTTGGAGTTTTGAATCACGCTATCCCCAGTGACAGTCCGATGCAAGCGTTTGGGCTTGGCGTATGCCTGGAGAACATTTGTTACCATGCATAGTGCCGATAGTAAAACACACAAGAGTTAGTGTTACGGTATGGGGTTTTTTTCGTCGTTAGGATATGGTCCCCTGATTGTGCTGAAGAATACGCAAAATGCTGAGGCATACGTACATATTTTACAGCATTATGTAATGCGTTGAGTAGAGGAACAGTACAGAAAACATAATTGTATCAACATGACAGTGCATACCGTCGTAAAGGAGCCTCTGTGGTACAATGATTTCAGACAATAACATTCCTGAAATGGATTTCCCAGAGTCCTGGCCTGAAGGCAATTCACGACCTTTAGGATGTGTCAGAGCGTCGACTTCACTCCAGATCCCAGTGTCCAACATTACCTTCTCTGGTCTCATCCCTGGTCGTTCATCCAGACATTCAGAGCCTCATTGAGTGTCCCAAGCAGAGTTCAATTCGTCATAAAGGTGATGGGTGGACACACTACATGTACAACAGTAGGTTCCCGGATCTAAATCTACATCTTCTTCTACACTCCGCAAACCACCTTGCAGTGGTGTGTGGCGGAGGGAACTTTGCATACGACTGTCACTTCTCCCTTTCCAGGTCGCGAACAGTTTACGAAAAGAGCGACTGCCGGTAAGCCTCCGTGTGGGCTCGATTCTCTCTAGTTTTAGCTTCATGATCTTTTCACGAGATATAAGAAGGGGAAAGCAATATACTGACTCATACTTATAGGAATGTACACTATTATAACTTAAATAATAAACCACTCCGGGATGCAGAGCGGCCGCCACTGTAGTTGGCTGATTTTCTCTGTGGCACTTTCATACTTACTAAATGAGCCTGTAACGAAACGCGCCGCTCTTCTTTGGATCAGCTGTTTCCTCTATGAGTCCTTTCTGGTACGGATCCCATACTGAAGAACAACATTCAAGTACTGGTCGATTAGTGTTTTGTGAGGTAATTCCTCGGTGCTGGACCACATTTCCTGAAGATTCTTGCAGTGAATCTGTCTGGCATCTGCCTTACCAGCGAATAATTTTGCGCGGACGTTCCAGTTCAAATCGTTCCACACGCATACTCCTAGATTTTCTACGGAAGTAACTGCTACCAGTGACTTCCGCAATTTAGTTATCATACAACAAAGGGTTTTTCCGTCTGTGTTTTCGCAACACGTTAGATTTGTTTATGTTGAAGGTCAGTTGCCACTCCCTGCACCAAGCGTCCATGCTCTGCAGGTCTTCCTGGATATCGCCACAATTTTCCAGCGTAGCGACTTGTCAGTATACGGGAGCAGCTTCCGCCCGCGAAAAGTCTCATCAGACTTCCGACGTTATCTGCTAGATAAAGTAATGGTCCAATAATACTCCCCGGGGGCATGCTCGAAGTTACTTTTACGTCTGAAGATTTCCTCCGTTCAGAACGATATGCTGGATTCTGTTTGATAGAAGCTGTTCTGTACAATCACACAGTTAGTCTGATGTTCCACACTCTCGTAGTTAGTTCCTTTGGTAGCACTGCAGAACAATATCTATTGCTTTCTGTGTCTCGTGAACGAATAGAGCGAGCTTAGTTTCACAAGATCGTTGTTTTCGGAACCCACGTTGGTTCCTGCAAAAGAGATTTTCTGTTACACAAATGTCATAACACGCGAGCGGAGAAAAATACGTTCTAAAAATAAAAGCACTCCGTCTTCAGGTCACAAGAGGGCCATCGGGACCATCTGACCGCCGTCTTATCCTCAGCTGAGGATGCGGATAGGTGGGGCGTGTGGTCAGCACGCCGCTCTCCCGGTCGTTACGATGGTTTTCTTTGACCGGAGCCGCTACTATTCGGTCGAGTAGCTCCTCAATTGGCATCACGAGGCTGAGTGCACCCCGAAAAATGGCAACAGCACGCGGCGGCCCGAATGGTCATCTATCCAAGTGCCGGCCACGCCCGACAGCGGTTAAACTTCGGTGATGTGACGGTAACCGGTGTATCCACTGCGGCAAGGCTGTTGCCTCCAAAAATAACCTGTACCTTTTTCCAATCGTGGGGAAGTTCCGTCCTAATCACTTAAGCCTCCCAGTCCATATCTGGTAAGTCAAAATCTCCACCTACAACTATAACATGGCCAGGAAATTTACGCGAAATATTCTCCAAGTTTTCTCTCAAGTGACCGCCTCTACTGTCACTGGCAGAGTGTCTATAAAAGCATCCGACGACTAAGATCATTTTAAAACTCGTATTTACCCACATTATTCCTTACACTGAATCTGTACTAGTCTCACTAGATGTTATCCAATTTTCTGTGGCTACAAACACGTCTCCACCACCAGCATTCAATCTGTCATTTCAATATACACTCGAGTCGTAATTAAGAATTTCATTGCTGTTGACGTATGGGTTCAGCCAGTTTTCTGTCCCTAGCACTATATGGGAATTGTCACCGTTTACAAGTGATATTAGTTCCAGGACCTATCCACAGACACCCCCACAGTTAACTAATGCTATATTAAAATTTTCCTTCTCAGATATATTATGACTAACACTTCTTCGTCTGGAATCATAAGGCGTCTCACTGGGCCTTTGGAGGGATTTATCCATCTAAAAAGCTCATATGTGCACGCCACACGTACTCCGCAACCCTATTAGCCACTTCCTGCCTCTAGTGCAAGCTTGACTTATTAAGGGGTCCTACAATTCTGCTCACAGTAGCTATCAGAATGTGCAAAAGTTAAATTTAAGATCTTTTATACATCGGTAATGTCATAAATTTTCGAGGATGTACCTCTGGAGCACAATACAGTGAATCAGGAACAGCGGGAAAACCGGAAAGGAAGGGCATCGAACCGTTTGAGATGTCGGTCTACGGAAGACTGTTGAGAATTAAATCGAGTGACAAAATAAATAATGAGGGACAGGATGATAGGACATGTGTCAATATGTCTGGGAGTAGCCTCCATCACAATAGAGGGGGCAGCAGAGGGTATAAGCCTTAGGAAGAGACAGACTGGAATACATCCAGCAAATAGCTGAGAACGTATGATGCAACTGCTACTCTGAGATGAAGAGGTTAGAGCACGAGAGGAATTCATGGCGGTCCGCATCAAATGGCTCTGAGCACTATGGGACTCAACTGCTGAGGTCATTAGTCCCCTAGAACTTAGAACTAGTTAAACCTAACTAACCTAAGGACATCACAAACATCCATGCCCGAGGCAGGATTCGAACCTGCGACCGTAGCGGTCTTGCGGTTCCAGACTGCAGCGCCTTTAACCGCACGGCCACGTCGGCCGGCCCGCATCAAACCAGTTTGTAGACTGGTGACTCCAAAGAAGAAAGTCAGTTGCCTCTTTATTCTCTGATTATCGTACAGTTGATTATTGAACTCTTTTGTTGCTTCTTTGGGACTGTGCTCGCTATATTCCGTGTTTTTATGACAGGTAATTAGGTGCAGTTCAAGTTTGAGATGTCAAAAGGATGCGACCGCAAAAGTATCAGTAAGATATGTCGCAGGTTGTTTGAGAAAAAATGCGCCCGCGCGGAGTTATGCGGGACTTATAGAACCCAGAGCGCCCCGGGTGGAAGGCCGCCGGACACAAATCTCCGGAGACAGCGCAGAGTGCGTCGCCGCGTGTGACGTACTGGCGGAATGCAGAATTCATTAGCGGCTCACACGGAACTCCGGGTCGAGACCGCGCCGTCGGGACCAGTCCTCGTCGGGCCTAAGCAATGATGCTGCTGCGCGTTAGGGAAATGCCACAGCCAATCACGCTCTCCCAACTGGCCCCATTTATTTCCACCGTTGACCCCTGAATATCTCGACACATTCATTACCGTTAGGACATTTATTTTATTTTGGCTTTATGTGAGCCTACATCTATATCCACATCTACATGTACTCGAATACTCTGCAAATCACACTTAAGTGTCCGGCAGAGGCTTCATCGAACCACCTTCACGATATTCTCTACTATTCCAATCTCGAACAGCGTGCGGAAAAAACGAACACCTATATCTTCCCGTGCGAGCTCTGGTTTTCCTTATTTTGTTATGATGATGACAGCAAAGGACTTGGAGGAGCAGTTGAACGGAATGGACAGTGTCTGGAAACGAGGATATAAGATGAACATCAACAAAAGCAAAACGAGGATAATGGAATGTAGTCGAATTAAGTCGGGTGATGCTGAGGAATTAGATTAGGAAATGAGACAAACTAGTAAAGGAGTTTTGCTGTTTGGGGAGCAAAATAACTGATAATGGTCGAAGTAGAGAGGATATAAAATGTAGACTGACAATGGCAAGGAAAGCGTTTCTGAAGAAGAGAAATTTGTTAACATCGAGTATAAATTTAAGTGTCAGGAAGTCGTTTCTGAAAGTATTTGTATGGAGTGTAGCCTTGTATGGAAGTGAAACATGGACGATAAGTAGTTTGGGCAAGAAGAGAATAGAAGCTTTTGAAATGTGGTGCTACAGAAGAATGCTGAAGATTAGATGGGTAGATTACATAACTAATGAGGAAGTATTGAATAGATTTGGGGAGAAGAGGAGTTTTTGGCACAACTTGACGAGAAGAAGGGACCGGTTGGTACGACGTGTTCTGAGGCATCAAGGGATCACAAATTTAGCATTTGAGGGCAGCGTGGAGGGTAAAAATCGTAGAGGGAGACCAAGAGATGAATACACTAAGCAGATTCAGAAGGATGTAGGTTGCAGTAAGTACTGGGAGATGAAGAAGCTTGCACAGAATAGAGTAGCATGGAGAGCTGCATCAAACCAGTCTCAGGCCTGAAGACCACAACAACAACGACGATCGTTTCTCCCTATGTAGCTCGGCGTCAACAAAGTATTTTCACATTCGGAGGAGAAAGTTGGCGATTGAAATTTCGTGATAAGGCTCTCAGGCAACGAAAAACGCCTTTGTTCTAATGATGCCCGCCCCAACTCCTGTATGTCAGTGACACTCTCTCCCCAATTTCGCGATGATAAAAAACGTGCTGCTCTTCTTTGAACTTTCTCGATGCACTCCGTTAATGCTATATGGTAAGGATCCCAGACCGGACAGGCTTAGTGTATGCAGTCTCTTTAGCAGATCTGCTGAATCTTCAAAATGCTACGCCAATAAAACGCAGTCTTTGGTTCGGTTTCGCCACAAGGTTTCGCCACAACATTTTCTAGTGTTCTTTCCGATATAAGTCGTTCGTCATAGTAATTTCTAGGTATTTAGTTGAATTCACAGTCTTTAGATTTTACTGATTTATCGTGTAACAGAAGTTTAACGGATTCATTCTAGCATTCATGTGGATTACCTCACACTTTTCATTATTTAGGATCAAGTTTCAATTTTCGCACCATACAGCCATCTTTTCTAAATCGTTTTGCAATTTGTTTTGATCTTCTGATGACTTTACTAGACGATAAACGAGAGTATCATCTGCAAATAACCTAAGATGGCTGCTCAGATTGTCTCCTAAATCGTTTAGGTAAGTAAGGAACAGCAGAGGGCCTATAACACTATCTTCGAGAACGTCAGGATGTGCACATTCGGCTGAAGTCGATGACTTTCCATCAGTTACTACGAACTGTGACCTCTCTGACAGGAAATCAGGAATCCAGTCACATAACTGAGACGATATGCCCTAAACACCCAATTTCACTACAAGCCGCTTGTGCAGTAGTCTCAAAAGTCTTCTGGAAATCTAAAAATACGGAATCAATCTGAAATCCCTTGTCAACAGCACTCAAAACTTCACTTTAGTAAAGAGCTATTTGTGTTCCAGAAGAACGATGTTTTCTATATCCGTGCTGATTGTGTGTCAATAGACCCTTCTCTTCGAGGTAATTCATAGCGTTCCAACGCAATATGTGTTCCGAATGATATAGGCCTGTAATTTAATGGATTACGCGTACTACCTTTCTTGAATATTGGTGTGACCTGTGGAACTTTCCAGTCTTTGGCAATGGATCTTTCGTCAAGAGAGAGGTTGTAAATGATTAAGTATGGAGCTATTGCATCAGCATACTCTGAAAGGAATCAAATTGGTACACAGTCTGGACCGGAAGACTTGCTTTTATTAAGTGATGTAAGTTACTTTACTATTATAAGGATATCTAATTCTAAGTTATTCATATGCCGATACTGATTTTGCCCACACACCGGTAGTTTAGCAACAAGACAGTTTACGATCGTGGTACCACGCGAAAAACCGGGGAGTCGCCAGCACGAGCCGTTGGGGGCCAAAAAAATGTGGATATTGCTTTAACATAAGCCGAAACCGGTCATAATGAAAAAATGTTATTGCAATCTCGGCTGTTGTTTTTAACCAAAGAAGTGAAAATAATTAACACCGAATACAAATTTACGAAGTCTTTTCTCAAGGCATTTGTCTGAAGTGTAGCCTTGCACAGAAGTGGAACGTGGACGACAAACAGTTCAGACAACCAGAGATTACAAGTTTTCGAAATGTGGTGCTAATGAGGAATGCTGAAGATTAAGTGGGTAGATCTCATAACTAATGAGTTGCTAATGAGTAAAACAATTTGTGGCGTGAATTGACGAACAAGAGAAGGGATCGATTGATAGGGCACATTCTCAGATATCAACGACTCGTCAGTTTAGTATTGGAGAGAACTGTATGTGTGTGAAGGAGGCGGGGGAGTAAAAATTGCCGAAAGAGATCACTAGACGAATATTATTTGGAGATGAAGAGTGTTGCACAGGACAGAGTAGCATGGAGAGCGGCACCAAACCAGTCTTCTGACTAAAAACTACAACACCACCACTTAAAACTTCACCATCACCCTCGTATGTCACCGAAGCTGTGCAGATTCGTCAGCAGTATACCTCTCGGTTGCTTCAGTTTCGTCGTAATTATATCAATGATTCAGTTTTATATTGCATAACGCATTGAATCGTTCTTGGAACGACAGGGACTCAGTTTTTACAAGCTTTCCCTATTATTTAATACAGATGTAGAGGTGGTTGCTTTGAACCTGCGGCACCTTGTTGAAATCGAGTTGTTTTTCATTTTTATTGTTCTCCTCGCCGATGGGTCGTTCATCGCCAACCTACTTTTTAACTTGCATTGGCCTGCTTCTCAAGTGCATCACTAAGAAAGTGCGTTACCAAGACCATGTGTTCTCCGAACGTTCTGTTGAGGGCTGCTGAGCTGAAAGCCTTCCTCATGAAAGTCGAAATACTGTCAGAAAGCTTGCTGCGACATTTTAACACATTTTCATAATCTGGAGGACCGTGTGTAACACGCTAATCTATGTAGAATTCTTAAAATTTCGTCCTGGATTTCAATTTTTTTCTGAGTTGGACACAGAGTTTTACTCAAAATGAAGCTTCCACTGATGGTTACTTAATTTTTTTGCGTCATGAGTCCTATGACTGGTTTGATGCGACCTCTTGTTTCTTCCTCTCCTGTGAGCCGCTCGGCGTAGCTGTGCGGTGTGAGGCACCTTGCCACGGTTCTCATGGCTTCCCCCGTCGGAAGTTCGAGTCCTCCCTCGGGCATGGGTGTGTGTTGTCCTTAGCGTTAAGTTAGTTTAAGTTAGATCAAGGAGTGTGTAAGCCTAGGGACCGAGGAACCGTAGGAACTTACCACATATTTCCAAACTTCCTCTCCTGTGTCAATCTCTTCTTCTTAGAACAGCACTCACACCCAACATCCTCGGTTATTTGTTGGATGTATTCCAGTCTCTTTCTTCACCTACGGTTTTTACCCTTTTCAGCACCCAGTGGTACCACGGATGTTCTTCCTTGATATCTTAACACATGTTCCATCGCATTGCCTCGTCTTTATGTCAGCGTTTCCCACATACTTCTTTCTTCGTCAATTGCACAAGAAAGCTCTTTACTTCTTGTCTCATCAGCCCATTCCATTTTCAATATCCTTCTACAGTACCACTTGGCAGATGCTTCATTTCTCTCTTTGCCTGTCTCCCCACTGTGCACGATTCACTTCCGTACAGTGCTGTGGTTCAAACGAACATTTACAGGCGTTGCTGCTTCAAACAATGCTTGGTGCTAGCAGACTTGTTTTAGCCACACATGCCGCCTTTGTCTATGCTACAAGGCCTTTTATGTTCTCCTGGCTACTCGCGCGATGTCTTGATTTGTTTATAAAATTCTAATCATAATCGACAGCAATCCGACACTGAAAATGGTAGTTCAGGTACACATGCCGTTGTCGCAAGCCGAAGATGAAGACATAGAGGAAGTATATGGGTATACTCAAGAGGTAATACGATACGTAAAGGCAGGTGAAAATCTAATAGTCATGGGGAATTGGAATGCGATTGTAGGGGAATGGGAAGAAGAAAGGGTTGCAGGAGAATATGAAAGATGAGAAAGACTGATTTCTCCAATAAATTTCTGCTAGTAATAGCAGATACTCTGTCCAAGAATCATTAGCGGTGGTGAGATACATGGAGGAGGCGAGGAGATGAGGGAAGATTTCAGTTAGATTACGTCATGGTTACGTAGAATTCTGAAATCAGATACTGGATTGTAAGGCGTGCCCAGGAACAGATGTAGACTCAAATCAGAATTTAGTACTAATGAAGAAAAGGCTGAAGTTTAAGGGATTAGTCAGGAAGAATCAAGGCGCAAAGATGTGGAATACGGAAGTAGTAAGGAATGAAGAGATACGCTTGAAGTTATTTGCGGCTATACATACAGCCACAATGAATAGCTCAGTAGGCAGTTCAGTTGAAGAAGAATGGACATGTCTAAAAGGAACAATCACAGAAACTGGAAAGAAAAACATAGGTACGAAGAAGGTAATGGAAATGGAAGCAAGAGTGAAGCAAAATCAGGTCACGTTCATGAGATTTGTCGACATAGAGAAAGCGTTCGACAATGTAAAAAAGGTTTGAAATTCTGAGTAAAGGAAGGGTAAGCTATAGCGAAAGACGGGCAATATATCATACATACAAGAACCAAAAGTGGAAACTAAGAGTGGTAATCCATACATTGAAGAAGCAATAAGGAAAATAAAAAAAAATCAAGTGCGGGATTAAAGTTCAGGGTGAAAGAATAACGATGATCTGATTCTCAGATGACATTATTACGCTCAGTAAAAGTAAAGAAGAGTTACACAATCTGTTGAATGGAATGAACAGTCTAATGACCACAGAATATGTATTGAGAGTAAATCGAAGAAAGATGAAAGTAATGAGAAGCAGCGGAAATGAGAACAGCGAGAAACTTAAGATCCTAAGATCCGAATTTGGGACCACGAAGTAGACGAAGTCAAGGAATTCTGCTATCAAGGAAGCAAAATAACCCATGACGGACAGAACAAGGAGGACATACAAAGCACATTAGCACTGCCAAAAAAGGCATTCCTGGCCAACAGAAGTCTATTAGTATCAAACATAAGCCTTAATATAAGGAAGAAATCTCTCCGAATGAATGTTTGGAGCACAGCATTGTATGGTGGTGGGACATGGATTGTGGGAAAACCAGAACAGAAGAGATTCGTAATATTTGAGATGTGGTGCAACAGAAGAATGTTGAAAATTAGGTGGACTTATAAGGGAAGGAACGAGGAATTTCTCCAAAGAATAGGCCAGGAACAGAATACAAGGAAAACACTGAGAAAAAAAAGGGACGGAATGGTAGAACATCTGTTAAGGCATCACGGAATAATTTTCGCGTTACTTGACGGAGCTATAGAGGGTAAAAACTGAAAAGAGAACTGGAAAACATCTAGCAAATAACTGAGGACGTAGGTTGTAAGTTCTAGTCTGAGATGAAGAGGTTGACGCAGGAGAGGAATTCGTGACTGGTTGCAATGAACCAGTCGAATGAGTGATAGCTCAAGTTTTTTTTTCAGTTTCGTCGTGCTAGTTTAATGTTCACTATTCTTTATCTTGAGTTTTCACTGGTAAGTTTGTAACGTCCCCTTAGAAAAATTTGTGAATGACTGTGCTGGTAAACCCCTTACGTTATTTGATCTTCAATCAGCTGAGCAGAACTGAACGTACTCAGACATGTGTCTCTTTACCTATTCTGATCAACACTAAACTGACACACAATATTTTTAGCGCAACGCAATCTGACGTTCAAAAACCCCTACAAAAGAATGGCCCTGATTAACAATAACTTATACCTTTCATGAATCAATTACCTCACAAAAATCTTCATTTCTCGAACTACTGCAATACAGCGAGCGCCAATACTGCCAGCTAAATAAAAGATTCTAACTACTGAAGTCACTAACTACTGATAGGCATAGTTAGCAAATGAAAGATTTTGATAGAGAACAAACAATGTATTTACCTTAATAGTGTTCAAAAGTCATAATATATATATCGGTTCATGACATCCAGTCTTACAAATTTACTCTCTCTGATGGACACACGTCCAGACCATCCGCTCTCAAAACTCCGCTATCTCTCTCCCTACATCCACCACTGCTGGCGGCTCACTTCCAACTGCGCAACGCTACGCGATGTTAACAGCCAACTGCCCAACACAACAATAGCAAATTCCAACAATGCAAACCAGCCTCAGACTGCACACAGCACAGTCAGTGATTTTCATGCAGAACGCTACGTGGCGTTACCAACAGAAAAACCTAAACAGCGTACTTACAAGTTCTCACTTCCACCTATGCAGCGGGGGTCTGATGATCACGTAAATAAACCAACCTGACAATAATTTTTTGTGATTAACCATAACCTTCAGTTACCCTCTTAACGTTTCAGCTCTACCCACTGAAGAATACGACAAAAAATGTTTTCCGCTTCTAATGAATACGCAGTGGAGTATGTCTTTGGCTAAAAGTTGCTCTCTTTCAAATAAACATTTCAGATTCTATTCTGCTACAAACGGGATGTAGTGGATCGTAATATTTCACATTCAAAGCACATTTTTTACATATATTTCTCACAGAACCTGGTAAGTTTCGCATTAGAAAGTTTAAGTTCCCCAATTCACCACAGAGAACTTCATTAACTACTTGACAGTCAATTCAATGCTCTTTTTGCTCGCTGTAAAGTGGGCGGTATTCCATGCAGAAGGTACACATCAAAGTTTGAGATGTACTTGCAAAGAATCACTTCAAATCTCACTTAAAAATCTCACTAAAACCATAAATAAATGATAATATTCTTATTCGACGTACAACATTTTAATAATGTAGCGACCTGAGGCACATAGCACTTGCCATCACGAACATACAGAGTGTGCAACTGATTCCCGAACAGTAGCTGCATCAGATTGCACTCGTCCCGGAGACTTGCCCTCTCTGTAAGGCAAAATGGGTGGCAACCTGTGGCAGATATGGCGACAGAGTAGAATGCTGATGCAGGCACAAGTGTTCCAGAGCACACCATTTAGTGCTCTGTAATGGTAACTTCTGGCACCGAATGTATAAGGAAGATCAAATGTAGTGGAAAGAGGTAGAAAGCACTGTATTAAGACTCATCCGAGCTTTCCAAGTGATTTATTGTTTCCAGCTACAGTGCCATGTTCCCTTCAGTCTGCGTCACTGGGTCCCACAGTGCTGAGGACACCACTCCACTGTCTATATAACGGCTCGGCGCGGAATGGCTGCCTCAGTGATCCGTGCACGTACTGTGTGTGAGCCTGATATGCCAGCAGAGTTGCGGCGTCGTCAGGTTGCCAGCAGTCAGCTCAGCGGTCTGCGTCCCTGCCAACACAGTGCTGCTCGGTGTGAGCTGCAGGTGGTCAGCTGTGTGCTTCTCATCGTCGTGGCTGAGATTGTGGCGACAACAAGCACCCACAATCTGGCGTCCGAATCTGCAGCCCTCGCATTGGGATGCCTCCAGCGTGTGTTGGAAGCCAGGACACCTGCCCGCAGTAGCGAGCCTTGGAGTGGCCCGCCACTGGCTGGCTACGGACTAGATGTCGGCCTCAGAGGTTCGAACCAGTGACCTGCTGTGGACTGGAACGCTGGCGCCCCACCTGCTGCTGCGTGTAGCTGGTGGTGTGACATGCCCTGCCGTCCAGGAGAGCTGCCACACTTGAATCAATATCGTTAGAAACCCACAACTATTTATACGCGGCTCTGCGCCTCCGTTTTACTATACGCGCCGCTTCGTATCACGTACTCATAACAAGCTAGGGTGGCCAGTGGGCCCCTTCTGCCTGTGATTTGTGACATGCAAAATCGCTACGCATGCTCTTTCAGCAATTTGACGGCCCTGTGGCCTCTATTCTACTTCGCAACTGTTGGTTTGCGTAACTCACTGCAATCTGGCCCACACCTGGCTGTGTAGCTTGTGCTCAGAATATTGCACAAAACTAACTTTCCCTATCCTAAACGGTGGTGCCACTACAGCTCATTCTTTCATCATGAGGTTCTGTAGCAGACGACGCCTATCTGTTCTCATGTTGTTTCAACGACATCGCCAATTGCGATGGCAATGGGCACGACAGCATCAAGATTGGACAGTGTATCAATGGCAACGTGTCATCTGGTTGACTGAATAACATGTTACACCAGGTCAATGTTCGTGTCCGGACACTCCTTCATCCAGGTGAAAGGCTGCTCGTTTGCAGGCCAGTATTACGCTCTGGGGGGACATTCACCTAGGCTCCCATGGGACATGTGGGAGTAACCTAGAGCACCACATGAGCCGTGGGCTATGTTAACACTTGCATCACTTCAAACTTGATGTCTTCCCTTATGGTGAAGGCACTGACATCTCCCAGTATGATAATGTTCGTGTGACAGGCCCGGAATCGTCCTACAATTGTTTAAGGAGTATGGTACGAGTATGTAACTCACTTCGATGTCTTGGCAATTAAATGTACCTGATCTGAAACCAAAGCAAAGGAACACATCTGGAACGCTATAGGGCACCATCTCTGGGACCACAAACCACCGATGCGTAATAAATAACAGAAGGGACTTGGGTGAGTAGACATGAGGTGCTACAAATGAAGGGCTTATTTCAATAGTGGTACAAGTTCTTTTTTGTTCATTCTGAGATACAGGATCCTAAAATTCAATGAGCGCTGATAAATCTGCAGTTGAGATACGAGAAATATTCAAGCATATGGCTTCTTGCTAGAGATGAACCTTTCTTTCTGTTTGTTTCGACCATTAATTTGAGAAGCATCATAGACAGATAAGTGGAGATAGTGCACTTGTACCACTATTGAAATAAGCCCTTCACATATCTGTAAACCTTTTAAGAACTTGTCGAATCCTTGCCACGTAGATCAGCTGCTGTGCTGCTTTCCAGGGGTGGTCCAGCACACTATTAACCTTGTTCTAGGTCATCGATGTGTTCCGAGGAATTACTTACAGCAAAGACTAAATTAGAACAAAATTAACAGTTCCAGCATGGGTCGGTACAATGCTACACAGACACATTTTAAACACGGAAAGGAAATTTCTTTCAACCACATGTGTTACATCTTGTTGGATAATGTTGAACTACACTGACGGAAAAAGATCGCAACATCGAGTAGGTGCGAGATAAAGGAAAGATGGTAGGCGTGTTTCTGCATCTCGAGGCTGGTGTCTGTTCAAATTTCGCGCCACTATGAAAATGCAAATCAAGTCTGCTTTAAACACACTTGAAACGGCCGTGAGAGTTAGTTACCTGATTCGTGGTACTTACTGGAAATAAGGAAAACACGGAAGGGAGGACCCACCAACATAACTTTCTTTTCACACAACCTGTTTATTTAACAATATATAAACTGCGTTTCACAGATAATCGAAGCATTTAACCATAAAATTTTCTTTAACAGAATGAACAAATTTTCAAAATTCTTGTTGCTTTAAACCTTAAGTTGAATAAGCTTATAATCTTTGCAAAATAAATCTAAAGTGCTGTATTGCAAAACAGCAAACAGTATGACAATGATTACAAGACGGTCGGACCTGCAGCCTGCCCGTTATCAGATGAAACCGCGATGTTTACTACCACGCAGAACACAGTCTGTCTTATTACATGCCCTTCTGCAACACACGTAAACTATATAAGCACCATTGATGACTAGAGTGATTCAATTACTCGTTATAGGTACAGAAAGCTGGCTAAAGCCTGAAATAAGTTCTGCAGAAATTTTTACTAAGTCTCAGACGGTGTTCAGGAAAGATAGATTAGGCAGAATTGGTGGTAGAGTGTTTGTGTCTGTCAGTAGTGGTTTATCTTGTAGTGAAGTCGAAGTAGATACTCCGTGCGAATTGGTATGGGTGGAGGTTATACTTAACAGCCGAACCAAGTTAATAATTGGCTCCTTCTACCGACCCCCAGACTCCGATGATATAGTTGCGGAACAGTTCAGAGAAAATTTGAGTCTCGTAACAAATAAATACCCCACTCATACGGTTATAGTTGGTGGGGACTTCAACCTTCCCTCGATATGTTGGCAAAAATACTTGTTCAAAACCGGTGGTAGGCAGAAAACATCTTCCGAGATTGTCCTAAATGCTTTCTCCGAAAATTATTTCGAGCAGTTAGTCCACGAACCCACGCGAATTGTAAATGGTTGCGAAAACACACTTGACCTCTTAGCCACAAACAATCCAGAGCTGATAGAAAGCATCATGACTGATACAGGGATTAGTGATCACAAGGTCGTTGTAGCTAGGCTCAATACCGTTTCTTCCAAATCTACCAGAAACAAACGCAAAATAATTTTATTTAAAAAAGCGGATAAAGTGTCACTAGAAGCCTTCCTAAGAGACAATCTCCATTCCTTCCGAACTGACTATGCAAATGTAGACGAGATGCGGCTCAAATTCAAATATATAGTAGCAACAGCAATTGAGAGATTCATACCTCATAAATTGGTAAGAGATGGAACTGATCCCCCATGGTACACAAAACAGGTCCGAACGCTGTTGCAGAGGCAACGGAAAAAGCATGCGAAGTTCAGAAGAACGCGAAATCCCGAAGATTGGCTAAAATTTACAGACGCGCGAAATTTGGCGGGGACTTCAATGCGAGATGCCTTTAATAGGTTCCACAACGAAACATTGTCTCGAAATTTGGTAGAAAATCCGAAGAAATTCTGGTCGTATGTAAAGTACACAAGCGGCAAGACGCAGCCAATACCTTCGCTGCGCAGTGCCGATGATACTGTTACCGACGACTGTGCCGCTAAAGCGGAGTTATTGAACGCAGTTTTCCGAAATTCCTTCACCAGGGAAGATGAATGGAATATTCCAGAATTTGAAACACGAACAGCTGCTAGCATGAGTTTCTTAGAAGTAGATACCTTAGGGGTTGCGAAGCAATTCAAATCGCTTGATACGGGCAAGTCTTCAGGTCCAGATTGTATACCGATTAGGTTCCTTTCAGATTACGCTGATACAATAGCTCCCTACTTAGCACTCATATACAACCACTCGCTCACCGATAGATCTGTACCCACAGATTGGAAAATTGCGCAGGTCGCACCAGTGTTTAAGAAGGGTAGTAGGAGTAATCCATCTAACTACAGACCTATATCATTGATGTCGGTTTGCAGTAGGGTTTTAGAGCATATACTGCATTCAAACATTATGAATCACCTCGAAGGGAACGATCTATTGATACGTAATCAGCATGGTTTCAGAAAACATCGTTCTTGTGCAACGCAGCTAGCTCTTTATTCGCACGAAGTAATGGCCGTTATCGACAGGGGATCTCAAGTTGATTCCGTATTTCTAGATTTCCGGAAAGCTTTTGACACCGTTCCTCACAAGCGACTTCTAATCAAGCTGCGGGCCTATGGGGTATCGTCTCAGTTGTGCGACTGGATTCGTGATTTCCTGTCAGGAAGGTCGCAGTTCGTAGTAATAGATGGCAAATCATCGAGTAAAACTGAAGTGATATCAGGTGTTCCCCAGGGAAGCGTCCTGGGACCTCTGCTGTTCCTGATCTATATAACTGACCTGGGTGACAATCTGAGCGGTTCTCTTAGGTTGTTCGCAGATGATGCTGTAATTTACCGTCTAGTAAGGTCATCCGAAGACCAGTATCAGTTGCAAAGCGATTTAGAAAAGATTGCTGTACGGTGTGGCAGGTGGCAGTTGACGCTAACTAACGAAAAGTGTGAGGTGATCCACATGAGTTCCAAAAGAAATCCGTTGCAGTTCGATTACTCGATAAATAGAACAATTCTCAAGGCTGTCAATTCAACTAAGTACCTGGGTGTTAAAATTACGAACAACTTCAGTTGGAAGGACCACATAGATAGTATTGTGGGGAAGGCGAGCCAAAGGTTGCATTTCATAGGCAGGACACTTAGAAGATGCAGTAAGTCCACTAAAGAGACAGCTTACACTACACTCGTTCGTCCTCTGTTAGAATATTGCTGCGCGGTGTGAGATCCTTACCAGGTGGGATTGACGGAGGACATCGAAAGGGTGCAAAAAAGGGCAGCTCGTTTTGTATTATCACGTAGTAGGGGAGAGAGTGTGGCAGATACGATACGCGAATTGGAATGGAAGTCATTAAAGCAAAGACTTTTTCGTCGCGGCGAGATCTACTTACGAAATTTCAGTCACCAATTTTCTCTTCCGAATGCAAAAATATTTTGTTGAGCCCAACCTACATAGGTAGGAATGATCATCAAAATAAAATAAGAGAAATCAGAGCTCGAACAGAAAGGTTTAGGTGTTCGTTTTTCCCGCGCGCTGTTCGGGAGTGGAATGGTAGAGAGATAGTATGATTGTGGTTCGACGAACCCTCTGCCAAGCACTTAAATGTGAATTGCAGAGTAGTCATGTAGATGTAGATGTAGATGTAGAAACAATTGACTTAACTTTTGAATTGAAAGCTGTATGTCGAAAGGTTCGGGGTTAAGATGCGCACCTGTGCTTAAAGGTTAAACAGATTAGCAAACAATACGACAATGATAAGGCTTACTTCAAAGCAACCAACATCTTAATTTCAATCGGCAACCAAAGTGTGACAGGACTCCAACCCGTCCCTTCTGACAATTGACTAAAGCCCTGTTGATAGTATATGAAGATGATATCTGCTCTTTCGGACATGTCCGAAAGAACAGATACCATCTTCATATAGTTAAGGCTAACCGGCCATTGACCTTCTTCTTCTGTGCGGATGCACACGTATCACCCGAACTCTTACGGGACTCGGTAACATTGTCTGGCGTGAGTAATGAGTGAAATGGGCAGATGAGCAGCGGCACCACGAATGTAGTGCGTGGACATTAAGTTGGGAATGTGGGTCTCACGGGGAGCGTGCAAGGGATAAATCCCTGCAGTCGCACTATCCTCTGTGCCGTCGGTGGCTTACATGGACAGCCGGCACTGTAACTCAGCGTGTTCGGTCAGAGGGCTACGTGCTCTCTGTAATAAAAAAACTGAGTCAAGCAATCAACAATCAATTTGAACGGATGTTTTGATCTTTCAAACACGGAAACGAACAGCTTAGTACAACAGGTTGTTCGATTACAACTAATGACTGAGAAATGTAATTATAACCAAAGAATTGAACCGGTTAACAGCTTAATCTAACCCCTTCTGCAACACATGAAAATTATATAAGCACCACTGATGACAAGAGTGATTCAGTTACTTAAAACAATTGACTTAACTTTTAATTTGAAAGCTATATGTCGAAAGGTTCGGGGTTAAGATGCTCACCTGTGCTTAAAGGTTAAAGAGATTAGCAAACAATATGACAGTGGTAAGGCTTGCTTAAAAGCAACCAACCTCTTAATTTCAATCGGCAACCAAGGTGCGACAGGACTCCAACCCGCCCCTTCTGACAATTGACTAAAGCCCTTGTGATAGTAGCCTGTTAATATTTTCAAGATTAAACTGATTGTCAGTTATTAAGACCGTTCTGAAGATACGTCTTTAAAACATCACTTGTGCACACTTATTACAAGCGAATTCACTCGACAGAACCATAAGATCCAGCTAAAGTACACCAATAATGACCCTGTCTTTCAAACACGGTAACGAACAGCTTAGTACAACAGGTTGTTCAGATTATAACTAATGACAGAGAAATGCAATTACAATCAAAGAATTGAACCGGTTAAGAGCTCAGTCTAAACTCTTTTGTTTAACGGCAACCTGTGCCTTAGTACAATTGTTCCGGCTGTATTTACGATGAAGAGCTGATTAATTAGAACATTAATGATCGGGTACAAACCAGAAAGGAGAGGCAATATAATAGCGGGCCAAATTTTCAAACGAGAACTATTCTCTTGCTACAATACTACTGCCTATATTTACTACCAAAGAGACGACCGAGTAAAACTCAGAGGGTCGGGTACAAAATAGAAAATAATGACAGGTAGCCAAAGATACAAATCACCATGAGGATTACAGAATGTTACTCCTCTCTATCAGCAAGCAGTTCTATGGATCCACGGTGCGTCGCAGCGGTTACTGAGTGGAGCCGATGAAAGCCAGGTAGAAGAGGGCAGCCAGGCCAGGAGCGGTCGTCCGACACGAATGTTGCCAACCACCCGACGGAATGTCGGGCTGCTGCTTGTAGTCGACGCTGACCCCAGTGAAGTACTCCGGTATCTTCGCTCTGCACATGCCCTCCTTGCGCAGCTCGTGGCATCGGCCGCTCGGACCTCGTGACCATCACTTGTCGCGAGGCTACCGCCAATCCCAAAATTTCGTGCCTCCCTCTCGGGCCAGGGAACCCCTTACACAAGTCAAAAGAAGTTCTGCGTCACCCAGGTTCACAGAACTCCTGAATATAGACGTGACTGTGGATACTGTATCCCAGACACAGTCCCTTTGACTGTTCAGAGATGTCACTAAACCCTCCCAAAGATGTAAACAACCATGCGTGAGTAGCGCCTATTAGACGGAGGGGATCCGACAGCCGATCAGTTCCAGTCGTTCCACCAGCAAGGAGATACACGGCTCGTGTTGTCTGTAATTCAACCATGCCTAGACGGTCAGTACCACGGTTCGATCGCGTCCGCATTGTTATTTTGTGTCAGGAAGGGCTCTCAACAACGGATGTGTCCAAAGCGATGTTGTTCGGACGTGGAGGAGATACAGAGACACAGGAAATGTCATTGAGTCGATGACATGCCTCGCACAGGCCGCCCAAGGGCTACTAGGGATATGGCAGCAAGAGAGGGGAAGAAAACCAATGTGCACTCCGTGTGCATACCGGGGGGAGTCATTCCAGATGTGGAAAGGGTCCTTCCGGATGCCATGAAGGGTACAGGGTGCACCCATCTGCAGGTGGTCGCTCATGTCGGCACCAATGATGTGTGTCGCTATGGATCGCAGGAAATCCTCTCTGGCTTCCGGCGGCTATCTGATTTGGTGAAGACTGCCAGTCTCGCTAGCGGGATGAAAGCAGAGCTCACCATCTGCAGCATCGTCGACAGGACTGACTGCGGACCTTTGGTACAGAGCCGAATGGAGGGTCTGAATCAGAGGCTGAGACGGTTCTGCGACCGTGTGGGCTGCAGATTCCTCGACTTGCGCCATAGGGTGGTGGCGTTTCGGGTTCCGCTGGATAGGTCAGGAGTCCACTACACGCAGCAAGCGGCTACACGGGTAGCAGGGGTTGTGTGGCGTGGACTGGGCGGTTTTTTTTAGGTTAGATGGCCTCGGGCAAGTACAGAAAGGCCAACAGCCTCAAAGGGTGCGGAGAAAAGTCAGGACATGCGGGGACCAAGCAGCAATCGGTACTGTAATTGTAAACTGTCGAAGCTGCATTGGTAAAGTACCGGAACTTCAAGCGCTGATAGAAAGCACCGAAGCTGAAATCGTTATAGGTACAGAAAGCTGGCTGAAGCCAGAGATAAATTCTGCCGAAATTTTTACAAAGGCACAGACGGTGTTTAGAAAGGATAGATTGCATGCAACCGGTGGTGGCGTGTTTGCCGCTGTTAGTAGTAGTTTATCCTGTAGTGAAGTAGAAGTGGATAGTTCCTGTGAATTATTATGGGTGGAGGTTACACTCAACAACCGAGCTAGGTTAATAATTGACTCCTTTTACCGACCTCCCGACTCAGCAGCATTAGTGGCAGGACAACTGAGAGAAAATTTGCAATACATTTCACATAAATTTTCTCAGCATGTTATAGTCTTAGGTGGAGATTTTAATGTACCAGATATAGACTGGGACACTTAGATGCTTAGGACGGGTGGTAGGGACAGAGCATCGAGTGACATTATACTGAGTGCACTATCCGAAAATTACCTCGAGCAATTAAACAGAGAACCGACTCGTAGAGATAACATCTTGGACCTACTGATAACAAACAGACCCGAACTTTTCGACTCTGTAAGTGCAGAACAGGGAATCAGTGATCATAAGGCCGTTGCAGCATCCCTGAATATGGAAGTTAATAGGAATATAAAAAAAGGGAGGAAGGTTTATCTGTTTAGCAAGAGTAATAGAAGTCAGATTTCAGACTACCTAACAGATCAAAACGAAAATTTCTGTTCCAACACTGACAATGTTGAGTGTTTATGGAAAAAGTTCAAGGCAATCGTAAAATGCGTTTTAGACAGGTACGTGCCGAGTAAGGCGTTCGATAAGGTTCCGCCCTGTCGCCTGATAAACAAAGTAAGAGCCTACAGAATATCAGACCAGCTGTGTGACTGGATTGAAAAGTTTTTAGCAAACAGAACACAGCATGTTGTTCTCAATGGAGAGACTCTACAGACGTTAAACTAACCTCTGGCGTGCCACGGGGGAGTGTTATGGGACCATTGCTTTTCACAATATATATAAATGACCTAGTAGATAGTGTCGGAAGTTCCATGCGGCTTTTCGCGGATAATGCTGTAGTATACAGAGAAGTTGCAGCATTAGAAAATTGTAGCGAAATGCAGGAAGATCTGCAGCGGATAGGCACTTGGTGCAGGGAGTGGCAACTGACCCTTAACATAGACAAATGTAATGTATTGCGAATACATAGAAAGAAGGATCCTTTATTGTATGATTATATGATAGCGGAACAAACACTGGTAGCAGTTACTTCTGTAAAATATCTGGGCGTATGCGTGCGGAACGATTTGAAGTGGAAGGATCATATAAAATTAATTGTTGGTAAGGCAGGTACCAGGTTGAGATTCATTGGGAGAGTCCTTGGAAAATGTAGTCCATCAACAAAGGAGGTGGCTTACAAAACACTCGTTCGACCTATACTTGAGTATTGGTCATCAGTGTGGGATCCGTACCAGATCGGATTGACGGAGAAGATAGAGAAGATCCAAAGAACTGCGGCGCGTTTCGTCACAGGGTTATTTGGTAAGCGTGATAGTGTTACGGAGATGTTTAGCAAACTCAAGTGGCAGACTCTGCAAGAGAGGCGCTATGCATCGCGGTGTAGCTTGCTCACCAGGTTTCAAGAGGGTGCGTTTCTGGATGAGGTATCGAATATATGGCTTCCCCCTACTTATACTTCCCGAGGAGATCACGAATGTAAAATTAGAGAGATTCGAGCGCGCACGGAGGCTTTCCGGCAGTCGTTTTTCCCGCGAACCATACGTGACTGGAACAGGAAAGGGAGGTAAAGACAGTGGCACGTAAAGTGCTCTCCGCCACACACCGTTGGGTAGCTTGCGGAGCATAAATGTAGATGTAGATGTAGATGTACTACTGCTGTGGATGACAGCTACATAAGGATTATGGCTCCGAGGACCCCTGACAGCAACGCCACCATGTTGAGTAATGCTTTTCGTGCAGCCGCAGGTCGTCGTGTTACAACTCAAACTGTGCGCAGTAGCCTGCATGATGCGCAACTTCACTCCCGACGTACATGGCGACGTCCATCTTTGCAACTACGACACCATGCAGCGTGGTACAGATGGGCCTGACAACATGCCAAATGGACAGCTCAGGATTGGCATCATATGCTCTGCACCGATGAGTGTCACATATAGTTTAAACCAGACGATCGTCGGAGACGTGTTTGGAGGCAGCCCGGTCAGGCTGAATGCCTTTGACACACTGTCCATAAAGTGCAGCAAGGTGGAGGTTCAAAAATGGTTCAAATGGCTCTGAGCACTATGGGACTCAACTGCTGAGGTCATTAGTCCTCTAGAACGTAGAACTAGGTAAACCTAACTAACCTAAGGACATCACAAACATCCATGCCCGAGGCAGGATTCGAACCTGCGACCGTAGCGGTCTTGCGGTTCCAGACTGCAGCGCCTTTAACCGCACGGCCACTTCGGCCGGCGGTGGAGGTTCCCAGCTCTTTTCGGGTGGCATTATGTGGGGCCGACGTACGCCGCTGGTGGTAATGGAGGGCGCCATAACGGCTGTACGATAAGTGAGTGCCATCCTCCGACAAATAGTGCAACCATAGCGGCAGGATATTGGCGAGGCATTCGTCTTTATGGACGACAATTCTCGCCCCAATCGTGCACATCTTGTGAATGACTTCCTTTAGGACAACGTCATCGCTCGACTAGAGTGGCGAGCATGCTCTCCAGACATGAACCCTATCGAATATGCCTGGGATAGACTGAAAAGGGCTGTTTATGGATGACGTGACCTGCCAACCGCTGAGGGATCTACGCCGAATCGCCGTTGAGGTGTGGAACAATCTGGACCAGTAGTGCCTTGATGAACTTGTGGGTAGTATATCACGACGAATACAGGCATGCATCAATGTAAGAAGACGTGCTACTGGGTATTAGAGGTACCGGTGTGCACAGCAGTCTAGACTACTACCTCTGAAGGTCACGCTATATGGTGGTACAACATGCAATGTGTGGTTTTCATGAGCAATAAAAAGGTCGGAAAGATGTTCATGTTGATCGCTACTCGAATTTTCTGTACAGGTTCCGGAACACTCGGAATCGAGGTGATGCAAAACTTTTTTTGACGTGTGTTATCGGCAAGAAAACATCTTCTAACGACACAACCCATAGATACAATCTCTTCCTCATAGATATTGGCAATGGGGCCGCAAGAGGGATAGTCGGTATTACACCTGAACGAGTCGCGCGAGACAGGTTTAGCAACTCAATGGTGCCACGGCTCATTACCTTTGGATGTGATCAGTTGATGTTAGTCAATAATGCCTTTAAGGTGACAAAGACACCATTATCAACGCTTCACTGAGTTCGAATGGGGTGGTGTAATATGGCTATGAGATGCTGGGTAGTCCTGCTGCGTTACTGCAGAAAAAAAAATGCCAGGAACGTAGCACTGTACACGATTGCCGGCAGCGTTGATCACAAAAACGTACAGTCGCGTGACAATCGGGCTCCGGACTTCCACGTCGCACTACCAGACGAAAGACCATCGTGTTCGGCTTATGGCTGTGGCCTATAGTACTGAATTGCAGCAGCAACTGGAGCAGCAGTTGTCATCAAAGGGAACATCGCACTGTTACATAATCGGTTACTTCAAGAATAGCTCCGAGCCACACGCCCTCTTTTTTGCATTCCACACATCTCAGACCACCGCCATTTCAGTGGTGCCAAGCGATAGCTCATTGGAAGGCAGGGTGGAGGTCTGTTGTGTTTTCTGATTAAAGCTGGCTTTGCCTCGGTGTCAGTTACGGCCTTGTGTTGGTTAGAAGGAGGCGAATTGAGGGGCTGTAACCAGCCTGTCTGTATGCTGGACACACTGAAACTACTCCTGGAGTTATGGTCTGGCATACGATTTCCTATTACAGCAGGACAACTCTCATGTTTATCCCATGCACCCTGACTGCAAATTTGTATGTCAGTCTAGCGATTCGACGTTCTGTGCTGCCGTTCATGAGCACAATTCTAGGGGGTGTCTTCCAAAAGGATGAGTGTTGCCCAGGCAACGCCATTCATCATACTGCCAGTTAGATTGGTTATTAATGTACCGACATTTCACATTTGCGATGGCTTATCTCGTGCTTAAATTAACCTGTGATTTTGACATGTTAATCACTTAAATATGTGACCTAGATATTTCTATTCCAGAAATTACACTACTGGCCATTAAAATTGCTACATCAAGAAGAAATGCAAATGCTAAACGAGTATTCATTGGACAAATATATTATACTAGAACTGACATGTACATTTTTACGCAATTTGCGTGCATAGATCCTCAGAAATCAGTACCCAGAACAACCACCAGTGGCCCTAATAACGTCCTTCATACGCCTGGGCATTCAGTCAAACAGAGCTAGGATGGCGTGTGCAGGTACAGATGCCCATGCAGCTTCCACACAATACCACAGTTCATCAAGAGTAGTGACTGGCGTATTGTGACGAGCCAGTTTCTCGGCCTCCATTGACCAGGGGTTTTCAGTTGTTGAGAGATCTGGAGAATGTGCTGGCCAGGGCAGTAGTCGAGCATTTTCTGTATCCAGAAAGGCTCGTACAGGACCTGCAATATGCGGTCGTGCATTATCCCGCTGAAATGTAAGGTTTCGCAGGGATCGAATGAAGGGTAGAGCCACTGGTCGTAACACATCTGAAATGTAACATCCATTGTTCACGCCGGGTGATACGCCAGTACGGCCATGCCGAATACACGCTTCCTATGTCCGTTTACCGCGATGTCACCAAACACGTATGCGACCATCATGATGCTGTAACCAGAACCTGGATTCATCCGAAAAAATGAGGTTTTGCCATTCGTGCACCAAGGTTCGACATTGAGTACACCATCACAGGCGCTCCTGTCTGTGATGCAGCGTCAAGGGTAACCGCAGCCATGGTCTCCGATCTGAATAGCCCATGCTGCTGCAAACGTCGCCGAACTGTTCGTGCAGATGATTGTTGTCTTGCAAACGTCCCCATCTGTTGACTCATGGATCGAGGCGTGGCTGCACGATCCGTTACATCTATGCGGATAAGATGCCTGCCATCTCGACTGCTAGTGATACGAGGCCGTTAGGATCCAGCATAGTGTTCTGTATTACCCTCCTGAACCCGCCGATTCCATATTCTGCTAACAGTCATTGGATCTCGACCAACGCGAGCAGTAATGTCGCGATACGATAAACCGCAATCGCGATAGGCTACAATCCGACCTTTATCAAAGTCGGAAACGTGATGGTACGCATTTCTCCTCCTTACACGAGGCATCACATCGACGTTTCACCAGGAAACGCCGATCAACTGCTGTTCGTGTATGAGAAATCGGTTGGAAACTTTCCTCATGTCAGCACGTCGTAGGTGTCGCCACCGTCGCCAACCTTGCGTGAATGCTCTGAGAAGCTAATCATTTGCATATCACAGCATCTTCTTCCTGTCGGTTAAATTTCGCGTCTGTAGCACGTCATCTTCGTGGTGTAGCAATTTTAATGGGCAGTAGTGTACGTTACTCTACATTAATTGTTTTTGTGAGGTGGCGATTTTTTTCATTCATTGTATTTCAATTATAAATGCAAATTAATATTGCAGGATAACGTAAAGCATAAAAGGTGCTAACAGAAGCATTGAATAAGTAAAAGGTCTGTAATAAGTAAAAGGTCTTTCAAATAACTGGCGGGAGTAAGCAAAAAAAATTGCACGTGCAGATTACCGGAACAGAAGAAGATTTGTTGTACATTTATTTTTTCAGAAGTTAATTTACTATCTTAGAGCATCTTTTCTTAACACTCCTAATGCACGATCAGAAGAGACCATCCTATTTGAAGATAAATGTTATATTAAAAATGTGAAAAAAACGTAACATACAGCAAGTAGCAAGTTCTTAAATTTCCTTTGCTTACGTGTGTCACTGCAGATAATAACATAACTATCCTTATTGCTAGTAAAGGAAATCCCCAGTGGTGATGAACAGTGGAGTATATCATAAGGCGATTAATGATCTTTTCTTCCAAACTACTTATAAAAAGCTAAGTGCACAAGGTTCCTATGAGCAACATTGCTAGTGCTACATAGTCTCCCACTCACGATGTATCCAGATATCAAGCCTCATTGCTGCACCCCTATTTGAATCAAGTTGAAACTTAAAAAATAAAAAATAAAAGACGTTAATGTACACCCGATGTACATTTTTGTCAGCTCTGATAATGTGTCCTTTACTATGATAATTCTTCTGAACGGGACTGTAATATATATGAGATATTTTTTTGACTGATATAGTAGCTTTATTTAGACTGGTCTCACTGCAACCAGTTTTTAGTGTAGCAACGCATGTTACGAGCAAATTGACATGACGACAGTAGGCAGACGCATTAGTCCAACTGTTGCCAACCGTTTATGGTGATTTTTGAACAATGGGGGCAGCAGACAGCCAATGAAACACCAGCTAAGTGGTACAGCTATGTGGATGATACCTTTGTAGTATGAACACGTGGTGAAGAGGAGTTGGATGTCATATTGATACATCTCAATAGCATCAACCCAAAAATTTGATTTACGAGCAACTTAATTTTCTGGATGTGTCAATAATGAAATACGTGTAGAAATCTTTAGACCATAAGATACACAGAAAACCTATCCAAATTGATCAGTGCCTTCGTAATGAATTCAACCATCACCCAACACAAAAATGAGGTGTCATTAAACTCCTATAGCGTATAAGGCTACTAAAATTTGCGAGCCGGTTTGCTTACAAGAAGAGATGAGCCACTTATGGTCGGCTTTCAAGAAGAATAATTGATACAGTGAGAAGGTGGATGGAACACTATGTCCAAAAAATCAGAAGTAATGAAGAACAACGGCTGCCAATTGGAAAACTTTTCCTCGTGTTATTAAAAGGACTGTGGATCGCATCAGGCTGGTCAAGTTGGTCAAGTAGGGGTTGAAGTTTAGAACCAGTGAGAAAATAAACTAATGGCAAATAATTTACGGCATCCAATAGTGAGACCAAGGGTATAAAATTGTGTCCAGTTTTGGAAACCACAAAAAGAAGTGTTACACAGGCTTTGCAGAACAAAAAAGAACTGCCGCCTTAGACATAGTGACATATCAGTCGCAACGGATCATTCTTTCCTGGATGGAAACCACGAAATAAAATTGTATGACAATAGCAAAGAAAACGAGTTGTCTTGCACACGTGTGTAGGGAGACCACAGAGCGGAATAATTTTAACAGAAAAGAAGTTCTCTTAGACAAAACATTGAACTCGACGTGGCGCCAACTTTTCATCTAGAACGATGGCGCCAGCCAGAGATAATCACGAAATCGGCATCACATGATGAATGGTGATGTCATCTATACAGTTCCATAAATCTGCGGGGCCTCTCTAGCCCTTGGTGCAGTTCCCGCTTTGCCTCCAAAGACGTCTCCCGCAGTAGGAGGCGAAACGGGAGGGAATAGGTTTATGTACCAACCGCAGCTCCTAAGCCCAGAAATTTTAACTGAGCACCAGCTGCGAAAGCCTACACTATATGGTCCCCATGATTTTGCTACTAAGAGATGAAGCTTTTCTATGGGAGGGTTAGGTGGTAAACGTCCTTTCATTTTACACCATGATATCAACAGTCATCTTGCTTTACCGTTGAATAGGTCAGGAATCGGGTAGGCAATGAAGTATTGCACTTTCTGAGTTGATATTTGTTGCAAAACGCACAAATTCTTCATATCACTTTACTTTCTCGTATTCATTCGTTAATTTATAGCTTTCCTGCGTACCCTTCACACCTCCCCAACTATTATTCGTGCTTCATGTGCATCTATAAGAGTGCTTCCAATCTCACAGTTATTTTGTTTTTTTACACTAATACTATTAATTGGTTAATTATCTAATTTTGATGCACAGTTATCGTGAGGAGTGATTCCCTGAGAAACGAAGTACTACACTGAGGCGCATGGCCGCCACGAGCAGTAAAAACCAGAGACCTCCGACTGCGCTGCGACCTTCGTTACTTCTACGCACCAGAGATAATCGGCGACGTCGTCTCTCGGCCGCTTCTTGCGCTGTTTGAGCCGCCTTCCCAGAAACGAGAGTGCAATCCGCGATCTCGCGGCTTCAGCTCCTGATAAGGACTTGCGTGCGTTGGTCGCCGCCGGATGGCGACGCACAAGCATGGCGACAGAACATTAGTAGGTTTTTCTGACTCCAACACAGGTAAAACTGATTGTCCTTTGTAAGTGGCGCCGCAGGCAGTGGCTGCAGAGCTTCGCATCCAAGAGGATAATCAGCTAAATTTGCTGTACAGAGGATACGTGACAACGGGCGAGGAAGTCAGTTTTTTGTGAGGAGCGACAAACGAAACATCACGAGCAAAGTTGCTACCGCCGTCGTCCCGCAAGGCTTAATATTAGGACCCATATTGTACTCAATTCACACAAATAAGGTTGACTGTTGTATTCGACCACAATAGCTTCAATATGAATATTATACACGGGATATTCTGAGAACAACTGGACATTCTATAGTGCCAGAAAAATGATGTATTTTCCCAACACAACTGTTACTAATTTGATAACACGTAAGTAAAGAGGGTGAAATCCATTGAAACGTTTTATGAAGGAAAAATTTTTACATTTGAACTGTTAAAAATTTATTTATGAACCATGATTGTATTCTCGGCTTATTATGCCATTTTCAGTTGATGTCTGCTGTCCTTCTGTTAGGCGTTATGCCTTCTTGGCCTGCTGTAGCTACCTTTCGTCCTTCCATCTTTTTGCAGGTCTTCCAATGCGTCTTCCAAATTGAAGAATATACTGCCAAATATGATGTAGTAATCTTGACTTCTTCATTCGCAACTGAAGAGATATTCATTTTTACCTATTTTCTACTCGCTTTTCGTTTATATATTTTCAGTTCCTTCCTAATATCTATATTTCTTTTACAATCTAAATTTGTGTATCGTGCTATGTTCTTGAGGAATTTCATTTCATTAGCCTGTAATCTTATAATTTTTTTGTCTTTACCCGAGGTTTACTCCCATGCAGCATTGTTGGTGCCAATATAAAGCTGTATGAAATTTAAGTCTCTGTTCTTACTTTATTTTGGGGAGGTCTTCCAATTGTACCGTTTAGGTATGCGAACTACTGAATTTTTTATTTTTGTGTGGTAGCATGGTTCCATCTACTTGCTCTATGATCTTGTTTTCTATTAATTTTTAGTCCATACTCAGTTTTTCTCACACGAAGCCACAGCTTTTGATTTTTTATACTTGAGGTGTTACATATTATGTGTAGTTCGCAGGCAGCTCCCTGTAGTCCATCTCCACTACTCGATGTTAAAACTTTATCAGCCACAGACAGCTTCGTTCTTGTTGATTAAAAGCGTAATTGTAACTCTGTAGTTTCCCTTTCTCTTGCCATACAGTTTCATCACTGTACATATTAAGGAGCAGTTACGAAAGGCTGCAGCATTGTCCTACTCCCTAGTAACATATTCTGTTATTTTCTTAGTATCCCCAGTTATTCGGATTCTTGTATTTTATAGACATGTACAAGATGGCATGCCTCTTGTCCTTAACGTCTTCCATGATAATTGTCTATTTACTTAATCGAAATCCTTTATACTACCTATGAAAAGGATGTGTTTTTCCGTATTGTATTTCTTGTATGTCTCTGTGATTTGTTGTAGTATAAAATATTGTCTGCACAAATTCTTTGTCACATGAATCCACTTTGTTGCGCACTCTACAATTGGCTTCAGTCTTTTGGTTATTATTCTAGTATACATGTTATGTGCTGAACTCAGTAGCGATATCCCTCTACAATATTCGTGATTTCAGTTTTCGCCTTTCTTGGATGTTTGTTTTATAAGCGATATCGTCGAATCTTTTGATGTTTCCTTCATTATTCTAGCAAAGATTCATGAATCTAAGGAACCTTGTTTGAAATCCTACTGAAGCGATTGTAATAACATGAATTTATTAAAGATTGTTTCAGATTGTATTGCATTGCGTCCTCAAAATACTTTATAAAAAACAGAAATTGTTTCTTACAAAATTGTAGCTCTTCCTACTTCGCTATGTAGTACATCAATGTATCAATCCTTTCAAGAGGGGTCTACGCTCGTGTCACCCCTATTTAAATATTCCACTCGTATGGTGAGACACGAGTCTCCGTAATTTATATAAAACATGCTGAGTACCAGGCGTGGCCCGGCAATGTATTTATTCCAGTCTCCAATTAGACCATTTCCTGGTTCCCGCTCTCTCTGTCCAACTCCGTCTATTTCCGCTTCCCCCTTCCTCTGTCCATCTCCTCCTCATCACTTTCTCTGTCCATCTCCTCCTCTTTCCTCTCTCTGAACATCTCCTGCTCTCCCTTCTCTCCTCTTCTCCTCTTCCTTCTCTGCCCATTTCCTCCACCCTCTCTCTCTCTCTCTCTGTTCGTCTCCTATGCCCCCACTCTCTGTGTCCATTTCCCCTTTCTCCCTCTCTGTCTGTCTGTCTCGTCCTCCAACTTTTCTCTCCACATTCTTATCCCTACCCTAACAAGAGTTGGTTGGCTCTTACCCCCAAAGTATTTCTTTCCAGCTAGTAAGTCCGCCTCCGTAGCTGAGTGGTTTGACACACTGCATGGGGGATTAATTAAATATTATGCAAATAATTTTAATTTTTTTCAGTCGCTGTCTGTCTGGTTATGCAGTCTCGTAAACGGTTGGCCCTGATTGGTATTTGTACGCAATCTGACTGCATAGAACAACAACAAAGAATGAAACGAAATTTCCGTTAATACAATTAATTAATTAAGTCCCCAGCAACTATAAAACCTAGGAAACAACAAAACACAAGTGTAGCTGTTCTGTGTGTGGACGTACACATCGGGCACGGTTCTTCCTCAATGAGACAATAAAGGCGACACAATTTATTGATTTCCTTCATCCATCTTTCTAAAGCGTTAGATTGAGGGTGATAAAGTGAAATGAAAATTGGTTTAATCTTACGACGCCATAGAGTACGAAGCCAAATTTTAGAACGAAACTGTGATCCATTATCTGATATAACTTTATCAACGTGACCCACTTCTTTAAGAAAATGTTTGATGAAAGCGTTAGATACTGAACGAGCTGTTGCTTTGCGTAAAGGTGTAAAACACACATATTTCGATGTCAATTCCACTGCTACCAAAATGTACACAAAACCATTAGTAGAACGAACCACTGGACTGAACAAATCGACTGCAGCCATCTCCTTTAATTTCGCTGGAATGATAGGAAACAACGGTGCTCTGTGAGAAATAGTTGGCGGCTTAGCCTTTTGACATAATTTGCATTTGGCAAGAACAGATCGAATACGTTTTTCCATATTACTGAAGTAGCAATTTTCTCGTAATTTATGAAAGCATTTTCTGGGACCAAAGTGGGCATAACTGAAATGTATATACCAAATCAATTTATTAACCCACTCATCAGGAATGCAAACTAACAAAACAGAGTTGTCGACCGATTTTCGTTTAAAAAGAATATCATTGCGAACTAAATAATACTGTCTAATCGCTACGCTTTCCTTTCTCCTCCACTTCTCCTTAATGTCCTTCCAGATTGGATCCTTATTTTGCTCCTTAGCGATGTCCTGGAGCGAAGACGAAATAAAATTCTCAAACTCAACACCTTGAATATACATCAAACAATAATTGTTTTCTTTGCAGGCCTCTTCAGCACTTTGTTTCAAACCCATAGGTGCACATGATAAAGCATCAGCAATAATATTTGAAGAACTCTGTTTGTAAACAACACTAAAACCAAATTCCTGTAGATACAGCGCCCATCGTGACAAGCTTTCATGTGTTAATTTTGTTGACATAAGAAATTCCAGAGCTCGATGATCGGTGTAAACCTTAGTATGCCTGCCATACAAAAATATGCAAAATTTTGTGATAGCCCATACAACAGCCAAAGCCTCAAGTTCCGTAATCGAATAATTCTTTTCTGATTTAGAGAGAACACGACTTCCAAATGCAATAGTTTTCTGTACTACAACGCCGTTTTCTTCTATCTCTTGACATAAGTGTGCACCTAGGTCTTTGTATGATGAGTCCGTCGCCAAACAAAAATCTTTAGATAAATCCGGATGTGAAAGAAGTGGAGCAGCAACTAAAGCATCACGAAGTTGTTCAAATTCTGATTGAGCTTCCTAATCCCAACACCAATTAGAATTCTTTCCAGATAGTTCACATAAACGAGGTGTGGCCAAATTGTCCAATCTAACAAAGCGTCTAAGAAAATTACAGACACCAAGGAAACTACGAACATCACGTTTAGTAGTAGGAACAGCATAATTACGAATAGCGTCTAGTTTTTCTGGATCAGGAAGAATACCTTCTGTAGAAATAATATGACCAAGAAATTTCACCTGAGAACGACCAAATTCAGATTTTTCCAGGTTCACTGTAATGCCAACTCTTGCAAAAATACGTAATAATGAATCCAAAATTTTGTTGTGCTCACTCCAAGAACGTTTAGCAATAAAAATATCGTCAACATATGAAGTAATATTGTCACGAAGATAAACAGGTAAAATTTCGTTTAAACTACGAATAAATGCTGCTGAAGGTACAGTAAGTCCAAACGGTAATTTCCGAAATCACTTTTGGGTAAAATAGTCATGTCCGGTTATTCTTTACCGACTCTCTAGATAGATTAATAGTCGATGAGTAGTTTTGACAGATTCAAAGAACAGTAAAAGAGTAGGCAGCAGTGCAGAAAACGAAAACAGAAATAGCACTACTACAGCTCGGGGCCCTGTGCACGCTACGGCACATATTCACTTAGTGTAGCGAATCCTCTGAGGACCTTAATAGCCGCACATAAATTCCAGTTTGTGACTTAGTGGCCAATTTGGTGGAAGTGCGTACATAAATTGATCAAACCATGCACATGGATGTATGTCATTCTTAGAATTGCGAAAGATCTTAAATTTCCGAACAGTTAAAAAGTGTTTATAATCAAAGTTTTCTCCTCGTGGCGACAAAGACCTACCACGTCTGTCCCAGTCCGAATGTCGATTATTGTCAAGTTTGCGCGCCTGGCGCTCTCTTGTTGCTTCTCGTAAATGAAATAAATTACTTTCTTCAAACCCCTCTGCTATCTGTGATTCTAAATTTCTTCTGCTGTTTTTTCCTACGATTTCGCCTTCAATTTGTTTGACTTGCTTTCGTAATGCCTCAAATTCCCTTTTAACGCGTTCATTAAATTTTCCCTGTTTTTCATCATGCTTATTTATGTTCTGGTACTCTTCGGTTTCTGCAAATGGTAATGGAACTGTACCATCCGAATCTCTATCCCCATTTAAACTAAGATTTGTCAATTTATCTGAAATCTCCTCCACTCTTTCCGATAAGTCACCTACTTTTTCTTTCTGTTTATTTACGTCTTCTGTAAGTGTCGCGACTCGGGTTTCATTGTTAACACATTTACTAGATAACTGTTCATACTGTTGTGTTAGGTTATTTAATCTGTCATTTGGTACGGTTTCCCCGATTCTCTCAAATATTTCTTCCTTATCATGTGCACGTTGTAAATTTAACTCTGAAAATTTTTTTGCTATCACGCGATCTCTTTCTTCCTGTTCTCTATCCTGTTCCTTTTGTCTAATCTCTACTGCAATTAATCCATTATTGTGAGAATTTAAAATCGGTTGTACTTCTTCTCTAATTTCTTTCTTTAATTCATCTTTCATGTTTTTGAAACATGTCCCTATTCGTGAGTCTAACCGTGTTTCCATTGTTTCCATCTCTGTTTTAATTGTTCCTATCTCTGTTTTAATTTCAGATCGTAACTGTGATCCCACTGTTTTTAATTCAGATCCCAACCGTGATCCCAGATTTAATATTGCTCCCATCAACTGCTCCACATTGACTGGTTCGAAATTCCTTTCGCCCCTAACATTTCCCGCAAAACCAGCTTCCTTCGTCATAGCTGTAAAGCTATCTGTGTTCGATACTATTCCAGAATCTTCTGTCATTAATCTCGTATTCTGAAAATTCTTTAATTGTGAAAAGTTTTGAACTGGTTCTGGACTATTTTCCCTGCTTATTAAATTGTTTTCTACTTCATTATTCATGATACTGTTTTCCTCTGTTGGCGAGTTCGCCATGTTAACAATTTCGTCATTCTCACTATCCATAATTTTTGCCTTTTTCATCGATCGCGTAATCATTTACAAAACATACAAAACTCGTCACTATATGAAAAATAAACACAATATGACACTTTATCACCAACAATACCATTCACACGAAATGCTTCCCTCAAACACGATTAACGAACAGTTGAAATCTTCATAATTGCACAAAATTGTCAAACGCGTATACAAGACAACAAAAATTAAATTCTGCAAAAAAAATACCATTAGAAGAATAACAATTACCAAATCTACACATGCAATATAGACTACAATTACTAAACTACAAATTACTACAACAATACTACTGTCTGCAATTTTTACAATCAGAAGAATTCCAAGGGACGATCCGAAGCAGTGGTCGCCACGTGCATGGGGCTTAATTAAATATTATGCAAATAATTTTAATTTTTTTCAGTCGCTGTCTGTCCGGTTACGCAGTCTCGTAAACGGTTGGCCCTGATTAGTATTTGTACGCAATCTAACTGCATAGAACAACAACAAAGAATGAAAGGAAATTTTCGTTAACACAATTAATTAATTAAGTTCCCAGCAACTATAAAACCTAGGAAACAACAAAACAAAAGTGTAGCTGTTCTGTGTGTGGAAGTGTGATTCAACGTACACATCTGGCACGGTTCTTCCTCAATAAGACCAGATATTTTAAACACCATTTATACTGAAGTAATTAAAATATAAACAGAAATACTATAATTGCACATAGAAACCAGAAATACAGTCTAATACAAGAACACGAGCCAGATGCTTTGTTGACTGAACCTGTGACCAAGAGGCATTATTGTTTAAGACATTGAAATAATGAAAACAAAGGAATTTTTTACCTTCATATATATTGACGAAAAGCACACTCTGATCATTACAGCATCCCCAATCCAACAACATCTGGTGTCTAGCCCATCAAAACAATACTACAAATTCTGAACAAGCACTCACTACCGCAACTTCTCAACTACGACTTGCTACTGTCACATCTCAACAAGCACTGCCTCCTGCTACATCTCAATAAGCACTCTCCACCACGACTTCTCGATAAGCACTGCCAGTGGAGGCGGCGGAATAAAACTCTTTGGCGCAATCTCTGGCGCTGTGGCTCAGTGTAGCCACCTTTCAACACGTACGATCATTCTGAAACGGTGTGGTGTACCAACATGTCCAGGCCGGCGACCTGAATGTGTGCATGTGGATCTGAATGGTTGAATGCTTATTTTTTTATTTGTTTAAATTTTAGTTTTCGTGTTTGACTGTCCGTGGTGCTGTGGGCCACAGTACAGCTCTGGCCCCCTCCAAGGAACCGCCTGATACGCTGACCCAATCTCGTCTCGTAGATATACAGGGTGAGTCACCTAACGTTACCGCTGGATATATTTCGTAAACCACATCAAATACTGATGAACCGATTCCACAGACCGAACGTGAGGAGAGGGGCTAGTGTAATTGTTTAATACAAACCATACAAAAATGCACGGAAGTATGTTTTTTAACACAAACCTACGTTTTTTTAAATGGAACCACGTTAGTTTTGTTAGCACATTTGAACATATAAACAAATACGTAATCAGTGCCGTTTGTTGCATTGTAAAATGTTAATTACATCCGGAGATATTGTAACCTAAAGTTGAAGCTTGAGACCTCCGACGTTCAGTTGCGTGTTGTAACAAATACGGGCCACGGTCGGCGAGCAGCATCTGTAGGGACATGTTTACGATGACGACCATGTTTACGAGTGTGGCTCTAGTGCACTGTTGTGGTTTAGTCTAGCTGTCGCAGTGTCCGCATGTAGCGCTTGCTGCTATTGTTATTCTGCATTCGTCTCCGCACGCAGACCAACTGTAGTACACCGTGTTACCAGACGTCTGTATAGTGTAGTGTTGTAGGAACTGTGACCATGGTGTATGCGAACTCTGAAAAGGCGGAGATGATAATCATCTATGGTGAGTGTCGAGGAAATGCAGCTGAAGCCTGCAGGGTGTATGCAGAACGGTACCCGGACAGAGAGCATCCGACGTGCCGCACATTGCAAAACATCTACCGCCAACTGTATGCAACAGGTATGGTCGTAGCACGCAAACGGGTCCGTAACAGGCCCGTCACAGGAGAAGCGGGTGCAGTTGGTGTGTTAGCTGCTGTTGCCATGAACCCACACATGAGTACACGGGACATAGCGAGAGCCGGTGGACTGAGTCAAAGTAGTGTCATGCGCATACTGCATCGTCACCGCTTTCACCCGTTTCATGCGTCGCTAAATCAGCAATTACGTGGTGATGACACTAATCATCGAGTGCAGTTCTGTCAATGGGCATTAACAGAGAATGCGTTGCGGTTCTACCTGTTTACCGATGAAGCGGGTTTCACAAACCACGGGGCAGTGAATCTACGGAACATGCATTACTGCTCCGTGGACAATCCTCGCTGGCTCAGACAGGTAGAGCGACAGCGACCGTGGACTGTAAATGTATGGTGCGGAATCATTGGCGACCACCTCATTGGTCCTCACTTCACTGCAGGGGCCCAAACAGCTGCAACATACATCGTGTTTCTACAGAATGATCTGCCAACGTTGCTCGAAAATGTCCCACTGGAAACGCATCGACGTATGTGGTATCAGTATGACGGTGCACCTGCACATTCCGCAATTAACACTAGGCTGACCCTTGACAGGATGTTTGACGGGCGTTTCATAGGACGTGGAGGACGCATAAATTGGCCAGCCCTTTCTCCTGATCTTACACTTCTGGACTTCTTTCTGTTGGGTACGTTAAAGGAGAATGTGTACCGTGATGTGCCTACAACCCCAGAGGATATGAAACAACGTAATGTGGCAGCCTGCGGCGACACTACACCAGATGTACTACGACATCCATTACGCCAAAGATTGCAATTGTGTTAAGCAAATGATGGCCACCACATTGAACATCTATTGGCCTGACATGTCGGGATACCCTCTATTCCAGTGACTGAAAACGGAAACCACGTGTGTACGTGTACCTCATCCCTCATGGTAATGCACATGTGCGTCAGTGAAAAAGACCAATAAAAAGGTGTTAGCATGTGGACGTAATGTGCTGTTCCAGTCTCTTCTGTACCTAAGGTCCATCACCGTTCCCTTTGGATCCCTACGTAAATCGGTGCTCTCCGATACACACGATCGAACAGCGGAGGAGTGGTACTCAATCGTCAACTTTAGGTTACAATATCTCCGGATGTAATTAACGTTTTACAATGCAACAAACGACACTGATTACGTATTTGTTTATATGTTCAGATGTGCTAACAAAACTAACGGGGTTCCATTTAATAAAACGTAGGTTTGTGTTAAAAAACATACTTTAGTGCATTTTTTTATGGTTTGTATTAACCAATTACACTAGCCCCTCTCCTCACGTTCGGTCTGTGGGATCGATTCGTCAGTATTTGATGTGGTTTACGAAATATATCCAGCGGTAATGTTAGGTGACACCCTGTATATCTTCAAAACACAAAAAAATAAAAATAAAAATAAAAAACCATTGTTGTCACTTTGATCTAATTCCTTTCTCATACTGAAGTAAATAACAATGCAACATCACCGGTTAATGTAAACGCGAGAAAAGCCATTGCAAATGTGACATGCTGTTACATTAATAACCGGTGCAACCACCAGAAGGTTGAACGCAAACATGTAAAGGTGCATACATTGTGTTGTACAGGTGCCGGACATCAAGTTATGAAATGGAGGTCCATGCCTGTTGCACCTGGTCGGTCAAAACAGGGACGGTTAGCGCTGCCTGTGGTTGACGCTGAACTTGTCGTTCGATGATGTCCCATATGCGCTCCATTGGAGACAGATCTGGTGATCGAACAGACCAAGGCATAATGTGGAATCGGGTTACAACATCGGTGTTTGGGCGAGCGTTATCCCGTAGGAAAATACTCCCTGGAATTCTGTTCATGAATGGCAGCACAACATGTCGAATCACCAGAATGACGCACAATTCTGCAAAAAGGGTGCGTGGGATAGCCACGAGTGTCGTATGACACTGCAGCCCAGATCGTAACTCCAGGTGTAATTCCAGAGTGTCTAGCACGCAGAAAGGTTGGTTGCAGGCCCTCAACTGGTTCCTTCTAACCGGCACAGGGGGATTACTGCACTGAGGCAAAAGCAGCTTTCATCAGAAAACACAACAGACCTCCATCCTGCCCTCCAATGAATTCTCGCTAGACATCACCGAAGTCCCAAATGGCGGCGGTTTCGGATCAGTGGAATGCACGCTACAAGGAGTCTGGTTCGGAGATGGCCTTGAGGTAACCGATATGTAACGGTTCGTTGTGTCACCGTGGTGCCAACTGCTGCTCGAATAATTGCTGTTGCAGATGAAATACTAGCGCCATCTGGTGTGTGGTGTAATAGCGTTTGTTGTACAATTTCAGCAAGATTGCAATAAAACTAGTTACCTATTATTAATGTAACATGAGCTTTTATTTAATCACTGCTTTTCCATGCCAATTAGCGTTTTTTTTTGGTCAAATAGTTCAAATGGCTCTGAGCACTATAGGACTTAACGTCTGAGGTCATCAGTCCCCTAGAACTTAGAACTACTTAAACCTAACTAACCTAAGGACATCAGACACATCCATGCCCGTGGCAGGATTCGAACCTGCGACCGTAGCGGTCGTGCGGTTTCAGACTGAGCGCCTAGAACCGCTCTGCCACAACGGACGTCTCTTTTTTTTTTTTTTTTTTTTTTTTAAAAAAAAAAAAGAAATCTCCACATGGGAACGTGTAACAATGTTGTCTGTCAAACAGTGTAAATGTCACTAAGTTCATTCACAAATGTAATCATTTATAGTCAACAACCAAGCTAAATGTATGATAACTAATCTGAACTAAACAAGATTAATGATTTTTAGTAATTTCTGTGCTGTTGTTTAAAATACTCTTTGCTAGTAGCAGATCGTTTATCAAAATTAACGCTACTGGTATCTCGAGGTGACAACACTCTTCTTCAAGCAGAATGAACAGTTTTGTCACACAATACCGCACGTACATAACACTAATGCATTTTCCTGTCGAAATATTTCGTGAAAGTTGGTACGAAATTACCAGGTGTCATACATCAGCAGATAAGAATTTATATCACGTAAGATTCTGTTTGCATTCATAGAAGTTTGATATGGTCACAGTCTAACCTGGAATTTATTAGCTCAAACGGGGTCCTCGGCCACTAGTACACAATTATTATTGCCATTATACCCAACGGCATTTAAGTCTGTATGGAAAATCTTATTAAAACTGCCGCTGCAATATGTCACTAAGATGGCGGCTAGCGTAACAGAATCACTTATCAATTCTGCTTCAGGCTGTATTTTACTCGCAATAAGTAATATACACTCATGCTCATAAATTAAGGGTAATTGCATAATGTCGTGCCACACAACGTGGCACTACATAACACTGGCGCTAATAACATAGGCACGTAGGGAACACGCACGACACAGATCTGTAAGTCCACGGCCGGCCGAAGTGGCCGTGCGGTTAAAGGCGCTGCAGTCTGGAACCGCAAGACCGCTACGGTCGCAGGTTCGAATCCTGCCTCGGGCATGGATGTTTGTGATGTCCTTAGGTTAGTTAGGTTTAACTAGTTCTAAGTTCTAGGGGACTAATGACCTCAGCAGTTGAGTCCCATAGTGCTCAGAGCCATTTGAGCCATTTGTAAGTCCACGGTACTGGTAGTAAGTTGAGAAAACCGTCCCGAAACATACGTACTACAAAACGCCACTGTTTCCTGCGCATGTACCCCGACATCAATACGGGATATGATCACCATGGACACATACATAAGCCGCACAACGGGTTGGCATACTCTGGATCAGGTGGTCGAGCAGCTGCTGGGGTATAGCTTCCCATTCTTGCACCAGTGCCTGTGGGAACTCCTGAAGTGTCCTAGGGGTTTGAAGATACGTCGACCGGGAGCATCCCAGACGTACTCGATGGGGTTTAGCTCTGGAGAACAGGCAGGCCACTCCGTTCGCCTGATATCTTCTGCTTCAAAGTACTCCTCCACGATGGCTGCTCGGTGGGGCCCTGCTTTATCATCCATCAAGAGGAAGGTGGGACCCACTGCAGCCCTCAAAAGGGGGACATAGTGGCGCATAATGAAGTCCCGATACATCTGACCTGTTACAGTTCCTCTGTCAAAGACATGCAATGGTGTACGTGCACCAATCATGATCCCACCTTACACCATCAAAACACGACATCCATACAGGTCATTTATAAGGACATTAAGGTTCAAATGGCTGTGAGCACTATGGGACTTAACTTCTAAGGTCATCAGTCGGACATTAAGGGAGTGGTATATGGTTTCTGGTTCACACCAGATGAACACCCGACGAGAATCACTGTTCAAACTATATCTGGGCTCGTTCGTGAACATAACCTGGGACCATTGTTCCAGTGACCATGTACTGTGTTCTTGACACCAGGTTTTACGGGCTCTCCTGTGACCAGCAGTCAGTGAAATGCACCTTGCAGGTCTCCGGGTGAATAAACCATGTCTGTTCAGTCGTCTGTGGACTGTGTGTCTGGAGACAACTGTTGCAGTGGCTGCGGTAAGGTCCCGAGTAAGGCTACGTGCAGAACTCTATGGCCGTCTGCGGGCACTGATGGTGAGATATCGGTCTCCTTGTGGTGTTTCACACTGTGGACGTCCCGTACTGTAGCGCCTGGACACGTTTCCTTTCTGCTGGAATCGTTGCCATAATCTTGAGATCACACTCTGTGGCACACAGAGGGCCCGTGCTACGACCTGCTCTGTTTGACCAGCGTCCAGTGGCCCTAGTTTTCTACCCCTCATAACGTTATCAATATGTGTTCTTTGAGCCATTTTCAACTCACAGTCACCATTAGCAGTTCTGAAAACGTCTGCACACTTACTCGCTGCACCGTACTCTGACATGCAACAACACACCTCCGCGTATGTGGACTGCTTTCAGCGCCACCGTGCGACGACCGCAGGTCAAATGCACCGCATGGTTATACCCCGAGGTGATTTAAACCCGCAAACCATCCACCAGAGCGTTGTTTCACCTGGTATCAGCTTTATCCTTATTTTATGATCATGAGTGTATGTTAAACCTTTTCTCACCTTCACTATATGCATTAACATTCGAAAATACTTATCAATGTTTCGTCACTCATTTTATTCACTATTTACCTATAAAGTGCGCTCTAGATGAATAGCGCTAATGGCTCCGCTCTTTGTTAGCTGAGCCGAAAACTTAACATTTATATAGGACGAGAATTACAATGAAATAAAATTCCAAACAAAGAAGATTCTTTTCGATAACACATAAAATCTATTCTCAATTATCAGATAGCAACATAACAATACACGGTTTTTTACTGACCTCTGTGTTAAGAGACATCAATCACAGCTTATCAGTAAAACAGTTCGAACAAGAAAAAGGATTTTTCCACAAAATCATACATAACAAAAGATTGAGATTTTCATTATCTTCTTACATGGGTGTAATTGATGCAAACAATGGGGAAATGGCAACCATGTTTATGCATCCTCCGGTTCAGATTTTGCTTCCTTATAAGAACATTTTTTACAAATAACAGTGATCCATTGACACTGTTGGCTCTCCTGTCATACATGGATTGTTTAAAATGTACCTTTCCAGTTCCATGCCTAACCAAAGTCACTATGCATCTGTAGTCACTCTTAAAACACAAATTCTGTGTTGAATATTATTTTGAATAACATATAGGCGTGGATGTAACAGCCCGAGCCATACGTCGAACACGATGGTCTTCCCTCTCGGTATTGCCTGCCACGTGAGCGTCCGGAGCCCGGTCTTCTTGCAACTGTACGTTCTCTTGACCAACGCTGCCAGTGATCATATACGGTAGATATATTCCTATCAACTCTTCCAGTAATATCGCAGAAGGAACATCCAGCTTCTGGTAGCTTGATAATGGCTTGATAATGGCGTCTTGTCTTCTTAAAGGCTTTCTTTACTAACACCGACTCGCCACGTCCAATTTCTGAGGTAACTAACTGTGGCGGTACGTCACATAAATATTGACATTTTTTATCAGTTGTAAATAGTGAATATATATTGTTAAGGGTGATCCAAAAATTATTTCTATTTTATGTGTTTGTATTTTATGAACATAATTAGTATAAAACATACAGTTAATGTTCTTGAAACAACTGATAAGCAGCGATAATTTATAAATAGCATCTTTATTTAAAACAGTTCTATGAAAATAAAAAAGGATCGAAAAGAGACGCGATTGTACGCCCGAGGAGGAAGGACGTACTTTATGGTACACACACCGTTTTGTTTCGCGATACGGAATGCAGCCATTGAGCTGCTACATATATTTTATGTAAGTTATTTGGTATTCTGCTAAAATAAACTAATTATTGTTATCACAAAATGAATTTCCTTGTAGTAGTTGTCACCTCAAATGGTCGAAGCGGCTGGTTATTTTTAAAAAGCATTTTTTCAGTAATTTGCGCTGCTGAAAGGTCATCTTCCACTGCAGCCTGTGGTCTGCCATTACGCGCCGAAGTATTAATTTATTTTTCAAAGTGTTAACAGTAACTGTAAATGCGAGAGATTTCATTGTAAGAACCTTTCTAAATTGCAACAGATAATTAATTTACGTTAAAGTTCATTTTTTAAATTATACAGATTCCATGAGTTCAGTAAGTTTTATCTTTGCCGCTCCACGGCAACAATCGAAATTCTCTCGAGCCTTGATTTGCAATCAATAAATAGAAAGTAACAAAATTACATCCAATTCAGTGAACGGCAGCTATATTAGAGCCATCACGTTCAAAATCTAAAGTTGGTACATGAATAACAGCGGCCCTTCAAGAACCCGTTTCATATTTACTTATGCACGTACGTAAAACTGATACGAAAAGACAATATCCCTGAGAGAAAGAATCATGCGCTACTAGAAGAAAAATTCATGCTGATAAAATAAAAAAATAAATTATATATATATATATATATGCAGGGTGAGTCACCTAACGTTACCGCTGGATATATTTCGTAAACCACATCAAATACTGACGAACCGATTCCACAGACCGAACGTGAGGAGAGGGGCTAGTGTAATTGTTTAATACAAACCATACAAAAATGCACGGAAGTATGTTTTTTAACACAAACCTACGTTTTATTAAATGGAACCCCGTTAGTTTTGTTAGCACATCTGAACATATAAACAAATACGTAATCAGTGTCGTTTGTTGCATTGTAAAACGTTAATTACATCCGGAGATATTGTAACCTAAAGTTGACGATTGAGTACCACTCCTCCGCTGTTCGATCGTGTGTATCGGAGAGCACTGCAACATACATCGCGTTTCTACAGAATGATCTGCCAACGTTGCTCGAAAATGTCCCACTGGAAACGTGTCGACGTATGTGGTATCAGCATGATGGTGCACCTGCACATTCCGCAATTAACACTAGGCTGACCCTTGACAGGATGTTCGACGGGCGTTTCATAGGACGTGGAGGACGCATAAATTGGCCAGCCCGTTCTCCTGATCTTACACCTCTGGACTTCTTTCTGTGGGGTACGTTAAAGGAGAATGTGTACCGTGATGTGCCTACAACCCCAGAGGATATGAAACAACGTATTGTGGCAGCCTGCGGCGACATTACACCGGATGTACTGCGGCGTGTACGACATTCATTACGCCAGAGATTGCAATTGTGTGCAGCAAATGATGGCCACCACATTGAACATCTATTGGCCTGACATGTCGGGACACACTCTATTCCACTCCGTAAATGAAAACGGAAACCACGTGTGTACATGTACCTCACCCCTCATGGTAATGTACATGTGCGTCAGTGAAAAAGACCAATAAAAAGGTGTTAGCATGTGGACGTAATGTGCTGTTCCAGTCTCTTCTGTACCTAAGGTCCATCACCGTTCCCTTTGGATCCCTACGTAATTCGGTGCTCTCCGATACACACGATCGAACAGCGGAGGAGTGGTACTCAAACGTCAACTTTAGGTTACAATATCTCCGGATGTGATTAACATTTTACAATGCAACAAACGGCACTGATTACGTATTTGTTTATATGTTCAGATGTGCTAACAAAACTAAGAGGGTTCCATTTAAAAAAACGTAGGTTTGTGTTAAAAAACATACTTCCGTGCATTTTTGTATGGTTAGTATTAAACAAATACACTAGCCCCTTTCCTCGTTCCACGTTCGGTCTGTGGAATCGGTTCGTCAGTATTTGATGTGGTTTACGAAATATATCCAGCGGTAAAGTTAGCAAATGGCAACGTAACATACCGTTCACAACCGTTACAACATGTATTTGAAGAAGACCTGATTTGCATCCTCATACTGGCGCTACTAGTGGCACGCTTACGCGACTGGTGCGAAATTTGAATAGATACGAACTTTCGGTTTTGTCACACAACTCCTTCATGCCGTTGCAATTTTTTTCCCCGTCAGTTACAAAGATTCAAGCTGTGATGGTGGTTGTCAACCGAAACAGTTACTGGTAATAAAGGACACTTGGAAAACTGCGCACCATGACTTTCATAAAATACCTAACAGTTGTTGACAGTTGCCTTCAAAACATATAGAATAATGAAGCTTGTGAATATCGACCCAGGTCTTCTCCGTTCTTGGAGCTCGTTGCATGTGCCCACTGTCCATGAATCAGCGTGGGTCAAGTGTTGATTATGACTCCGTACCACCGCGTTTCTTTCACAGGTTCTCGGAAACGAGACTGTTAGGTACCGAGAATCAGTGTCGCAGCCTATCGACTCTCTCCTGGAATTTAACGCGCTTTTCCCTGTCCCGCGTAGACGCCAGACGGCGAGAGAAACAGCTCCCGCATCTCGCTCGCCTCGTATTTCGCACTTCCCCTGCTAAATCTACAAGCGGGTCGGTAAGTCAGCAAGTGAACTTTAGAGAATAGGTGAGAGCGCACCAGAAATCCGAGGCTGGGCGCTCGGGTGGGCGGCGATTTATTGGGAACGAATCGCTCCTGCAAAATGTGTGTGTGAGCGCGCGTGTGTGTTGGTGCGAGAGAGAGATTGCCTCGGACAATTCTTTACGGCGGCCAGTGTCAAAGGGGAGTGTCGAGGACACCGAGGTCGCTAAAATGTCTGCAGCAGCGCGGGGATGTAATTTAATACGCCGCGCGACGCGGCAAATGCTTGGGCGCAGTGCAGCCCGGCGATGATACTTTCTTCTTCCCGTGCGAAGAAATGGTGCGTGCGTGTAAGAGAGACGGAGGAAGAGGGAACGAGACAGAAGAAGGTTCCGCTTTCCTCCGCTCGGTCGGCTCCGCGACCCGTCAGCGTCCAGCAACTGCTGATGTATTGCCGGCGCTGGCACAAAACCCCGCTGCTGACCCTCGGCGCGCTCGTCAAATGAATCACGAACAGGTCTCGTCGAAACCCAGTTCATAAAAGCCGTTCTTCTGGACTCGTGTTATTTATTGAACCGAGGACTCGCAGGAGCAGCCGTTTGCGAGGAAGGACTGGAGAGTTGATATGTGGCAAGCAGGAAGAAAACAGAAGGGGAACTACAGTCGATGTCCAGATACAGGAACGCTGATTTAGATGGAGGCGTAAATCGTTCAGACGGTCCTGTATGTGCGAGGGGGAGGGGTGGAGGGCATCGCGAGGGCTCTGTTTAAAGCATTTGCCTCAATGGTTGTCACGTATTTTCCCCGAGCCGTACTTGCAAATGTCTCCTTGGGAGAACCCAAATTCTTTGGAAATTCTGGCACAGAGGCCAAATTTTAGCTTAGAAATAAATAAACAGTTGCGATAGGTTTTTCCATCAAATTAATGGAGTTCAAGTAGGGACCCAGTCAAACAAGAACACGCGATCTGTTTGACATACTCATTCATTCATAAGTGTTATGAACTCTCTTGGTGGATTTGACAGATAACGATTCTCGACTGTAATGAGTCATCTTCATAACTAAAAAATACACTACTGGCCATTAAAATTGCTACACCACGAAGATGACGTGCTATAGACGCGAAATTCAACCGACGGGAAGAAGATGCTGTGATATGCAAATGATTAGCTTTTCAGAGCATTCACATAAGGTTGGCGCCGGTGGCGACACCTACAACATGCTGACATGAGGAAAGTGTCCAACCGATTTCTCATACAGAAACAGCAGTTGATCGGCGTAGCCTAGTGAAACGTTGTTGTGATGCCTCGCGTAAGGAGCAGAAATGACTACCATCACGTTTCCGACTTTGATAAAGGTCGGATTGTAGCCTATCGCGATTGCGGTTTATTGTTTCGCGATATTGCTGCTCGCGTTGGTTGAGATCCAATGACTGTTAGCAGAATATGGAATCGGTGGGTTCAGGAGGGTAATACGGAACGTCGTGCTGGATCCCAACGGCCTCGTATCACTAGCAGTCGAGATGACAGGCATATTGCCCGCAGGCTGTAACGGATCGTGCAGCCACGTCTCGATCCCTGAGTCAACAGATGGGGACGTTTGCAAGACCACAACTATCTGCACGAACAGTTCGACGACGTTTGCAGCAGCATGGACTCTCAGCTCGGAGACTATGGCTGCGGTTACTCTTGACGCTGCATCAGAGAGCGCCTGCGAAGGTATACTCAACGTCGAACCTGGGTGCACGAATGGCAAAACTTCATTTTTTCGGATGAATCCAGGTTCTGTTTACAGCATCACGATGGTAGCATCCGTGGTTGGTGACATCGCGCTGAACGCACACTGGAAGCGTGTATTCGTCATCGCCACACTGGCGTATGACCCTGCCTGATGGTATGGGGTGCCATTGGTTACACGTCTCGGTCACCTCTTTTTCGCACTGACAGCAATTTGTGTTACGACCCGTGGCTCTGCTCTTAATTCGATCCCTGCGAAACCCTACATTTCAGCAGGATAATGCACGACCGCATGTTGCAGGTCCTGTACGGGTCTTTCTGGATACAGAAAATGTTCGACTGCTGCCCTGGCCATCACATTCTCCAGATCTCTCACCAACTGAAAACGTCTGGTCAATGCTGGCCGAGCCACTGGCTCGTCACAATACCAATACGCCAGTCAATACTCTTGATGAACAGTGGTATCGTGTTGAAGGTGCATCTGTACCTGTACACGCCACCCAAGCTCTGTTTGACTCAATTCCCAGGCGTATCAAGGCCGTTATTACGGCCAGAGGTGGTTGTTCTGGGTACTGATTTCTCAGGATCTATGCACCCAAATTGCGTGAAAATGTAATCACATGTCAGTTGTAGTATAATATATTTGTCCAATGAATACCCGTTTATCAAATGCATTTCTTCTTGGTGTCGCAGTTTTAATGGCCAGTGTAGAAAAGACAAAAATGCGAAATTAGTATCAAACATAACATAACAATATTAAAAACTGCAAGATGAAATAAAAAATACAGTAACGGAAAGAAATCCCACTACAAAGGAGTTTTCCGACGTAAACTTGGTAAGCGTGGATATACGTGTGAAGTACATGTCAATTCAGATTTCGCGCCAGTCGCATAATAGTGGCGCTGGTAGCTGTAGCGGTCGTGAGTGTTACTTTCGTTCGCGAATGGACCCGGTGAGTTGATGTTGGGCAAGAATGCCCTTGAGACGACAAAGACGCCGTTCTCAACACCTCACTGAATTTGAAAGGTAAGTTTGAACAGCGTCAAGTAATCAAGTAATAGTGGTACGAGAAGGTGTATGCTCCTTCCGCGACATTGCAGAATCAGTTCGCAGTAATGTAGCCACTGTGCATGATTGCTGACAGAGGTGATCACAAGAATTTATGGTCGCAAGAAGACAGGGCTTCGGACGGCCACATGGAACTACCGAGAGGGAAGACCTTCGTGTTCGGCGTGTGGCTCTGAAGCAGCATACAGCATCTGCAGCAACAATTTGAGCAGCAGTTGGCACCACAGTGACATAACGAACTGTTACAAATCGGTTACTTCAATGACTCATCACTGTTTTTTTTTTTTTAAACACAGGCATTTATTAATGGTTCTTCAGGGACTGGAATATATTGTTCTTTCCTTATTTATGTTGATTATTGTTTTTCTTATTGAAATTGATTATGATTATTTTTTACCTGTTATTTGTTTGGTTTTTTCTGTTTGTGAAGGGGCTTTAGGTCTTTCTGTTTTGGTTTCAATAATTCGATCTCATGGTAATAATTTTTTTAATTTTTTTGGTTTGTCTTTATGTTAAAGTATTTATTTATGACTTTTTATCCCTTTTTGTGCGTTAAATAATTGTTGATAGTTGGTTCATTCTTTAATGTTCCTGTCAAGTTTTGTTTTTTATGATTTGTGTATATTCATAGGCTGATTTGAATATAGTTAGATATTATTTTGGTACTGATTATTTTTCTTTTAGTTTAATTTTGTTAAGTTTTTGGATTTGTTCATCAATAATTCCTGCTAGAGGTTCAGTTTATTTAAGTTTGTATCATTCTAATTTTTTTTGTTTTTATGGTTTTGATTTTAATAATCATATTTTATTGTTCATTTGCTAGACTGAGCCTTCTTTCCTTTTTTTTAAGCTAGATTGGTTCCTAGTTCGCTTTTGATTTTAGGTTTGTTTATCAACCTGAGTGTTTGCAGGCTGGTGTTTATTTAATTTTTTATACTTTGGTTGCTAGATTACCTTTATTGCTAGTTTTATTTAGGGTTTACGATTTTTCTGATACTTTGTACTCGTATTTTTCCTTATTGTTTGATTTTAGTTCTTATTATTTTATATTTTATGTTTTTATGATTTTGGCTTTTTTAGTTAAGATGCCAATATGTTTGGTTCATTTATGGCTGCCTAAGGCCCATGTAGAGGCTCCTATTTCTGGTAGAATAACTCTTGGTGGTGTTTTGTTGAAGATAGGTGTTTATGGTATTTTTCGTGTAGTAAAGGTTATTTCTTATTTAAGGTTGAAGTGTAATTATTTCTAGTTGTCTTTAAGTTTATCAGGTGGAGTTATTGTAAAATTTATTTGTTTTTATGTTCTTCTGGTTTATTTTGTTTGTCTAATATTATTTATGAACGTTTAGGTAGATGAAGACTATTAATTGATAAGAGTATAATTAATTTGATGCCTAGAATGGCTTTGTGGTGATTTTTTTTAAGATCATCAAATGCAGCTGCTCCTCCTTCATTAAATTTGGTGGGTAAACTTAGATTATTAAATAGAATTATATCTTGGTCTTCTTTTAGTTTTTTAGCTGTAATTTTTATCCTTTTTAGAGCTGTTTGTACTTTGTATATACATTCTTATTCTCAGAATGGAAATTATTATTCTGGGTTTTATACTTGTTCTCTTGGTTATTTTCGGGAATATCATCTTTTACTTTTGCATTGATTGTCTTTAAATATTCTTTGTTTAAAGGGAGAATATTTCTTTGTTTAAACTGCTTAAGTATTTGAATTAAAAATATTGTTTGGTGGGATCAATGATATGAAGTTTTTTACCCTAGGCCATGTATTTATTTTCTAATTTTTCTTTGAATTGTCTTTCTTTGTTTTTTTCAAGAACTATAATCTTTATTTTAGGTTCCCTGTAGTGTACAGTCCCCTGACCCCAAACTACTGTCGTTTACGAATTCACCGGCGTCAAGCGAGAGCTCATTGGATGGCACAGTGGAGATTTGTTGTGTTTTCTGATGAAAGCTGGTTCTACCTCAGTGGCAGTGATGGTCATGTGTTAGTTAGATCGAGTTCGCTTGAGGACCTTCAACCAATCTGCCTGCGTGCTAGACACACCAGACCTACATTAGGAGTTATGGTATAGGGGTGTGATTTTGTATGCCAACAGGGGCACTCTCGTAGCCATCCCACGCACCCTTACTGCAAATTTGTACGTCAGTATGGTGATTCGATCTGTTGTGCTACCATTCATGGATACAATTCCAGGAGGTGTTTTTCAGCAAGATAAATGACGCCCACATACCGCTATTGTAACCAGTCATGCTCTGCTGAGTGATTTGAAGGACATACTGGGCAATGGAAATGAGCGTTTGGCGTCATTGGCCGGGAGGCCCCTTGCGAGGCATGTCCGGCCGCCTTGGAGGAGGTCTTATTATATTCGACGCCACATTGGACGACCTGCGCCCCAGCTGGGGATGAAACGATGATGAAGACAAGATAACAGCCATTCCCTGAGCGGAGAAAATCTCCGACCCAGCCGGGAATCGAACCCGGGCCCGTAGGACGGCAATCCGCCAAGCTGACCACTCAGCTATCGGGGCGGACAGTCTGGACAATTAAAGTGAATGATTTCGCCACCTAGACCGTCCGACATGAATCTCGTGGATCATTTATGGGACACAATCGAGAGGTAAGTTCGTGGATAAAATCCTGCCAAGGCAACGCTTTCGCAATTGTGCCGTGTGCTCCTGTGACCCCACTGTTTACCTGTTCGATTAAAATTAATTCAATCTTAACCACAGCTAGGAATAATTCAAGGCTAATTGTAAGTGCCGTGTGTGTTTGTTTTTTTGTCCTTTTCTCTTTCTCACTGCTGTCGAGCTTTAAACTGTTATGGAAACCCCTTTGACATCATTTCACCGTGTGGTTTTAGAAAGAGTTCTGTGGGTACTGCTGTTACCGGCTCCTGTTGCAACGGGGTTTCCGGCCCACACATCTATCGCACGCCAGGGGTTTAGTGCCAACCGCCTACAGTGCGGTAACTTGATATCAATCCTTTTAGAATCACCGTCTGGACTACGACTATTGATGGATTTCTGTGCTAAAATTCAGATGGAGGCACTGTCCTGTTAACTTGTCTGAACTGAATGTGCTTACCTTGTAAAACACTTCATTAGTGATTCTGAGTAGTTGTAAGCAGTGGTAGGGCACTCGTTATTCTGGACCAGCCTGTGCTTGGCATTAATTGCATTGTCTTGGCAAATCGCTGTGCTACGTAAGACTACAACGCAAGCGCCATTATGGGTAATATTTACCATTTAACTATATGAGTCAGTTCTGTGAATCATTGTGGCACACAAGGTCACGTAATACAGTGCTGTAGTGGGCAGATATTGCTATACGCCTGTGACATCATTTCCTGTAAGCCATTGTGCCCATTACGTTATGTAAGGTTTAAATACAGTGACCATTTTGGTAATTTTCTGTGTTTCGTAATAATATTTTACAAGCATTAAAAATTTTGGGAACGGTTTAAATCTGATGTTTGTAGATTGTTTGATGTTATATAACTTGGTGATGATTCATGTTAAATCAGCTGATGTACATTTAAATCGAACAAGTTATATGTCAATATGTTGTTACCAGTACCTTGCATGAATTGTCTTGCGTAATAAATTAAATTTTATATTCTATCCTCAATTTGTTGCTCAGCCATCCACTCCAGCAGCCCCTGTGTGCTGCTCCCAACCATATCAGATTATGGACGGCTATAGAGGCAGCATGGTTCAATATTGTTGCCGGGGACTTCCAGCGACTTGTTGAGTCCATGCCACGTCGTGATGCTACGTTACGCTGTGAAAAAGAATACAGGGTGTTACAAAAAGGTACGGCCAAACTTTCAGGAAACATTCCTCACACACAAACATAGAAAATACGTTATGTGGACATGCGTCCGGAAACGCTTACTTTCCACGTTAGAGCTCATTTTATTACTTCTCTTCAAATCACATTAATCATGAAATGGAAACACACAGCAACAGAACGTACCAGCGTCACTTCAAACACTTTGTTACAGGAAATGTTCAAAATGTCCTCCGTTAGCGAGGATACATGCATCCACCTTCCGTCGCATGGAATCCCCGATGCGCTGATGCAGCCCTGGAGAATGGCGTATTGTACCACAGCCGTCCACAATACGAGCACGAAGAGTCTCTACATTTGGTACTGGGGTTGCGTAGACAAGAGCTTTCAAATGCCCCCATAAATGAAAGTCGAGAGGGTTGAGATCAGGAAAGCGTGGAGACCATGGAATTGGTCCGCCTCTACCAATCCATCGGTCACCGAATCTGTTGTTGAGAGGCGTAAGAACACATCGACTGAAATGTGCAGGAGCTCCATCGTGCATGAACCACATGTTGTGTCGTACTTGTAAAGGCACATGTTCTAGCAGCACAGGTAGAGTATCCCGTATGAAATCATGATAACGTGCTCCATTGAGCTTAGGTGGAAGAACATGGGGCCCAATCAAGACATCACCAACAATGCCTGCCCAAACGTTCACAGAAAATCTGTGTTGATGACGTGATTGCACAATCGCGTGCGGATTCTCGTCAGCCCACACATGTTGATTGTGAAAATTTACAATCTGATCACGTTGGAATGAAGCCTCATCCGTAAAGAGAACATTTGCACTGAAATGAGGATTGACACATTGTTGGATGAACCATTCGCAGAAGTGTACCCGTGGAGGCCAATCAGCTGCTGATAGTGCCTGCACACGCTGTACATGGTACGGAAACAACTGGTTCTCCCGTAGCACTCTCCATACAGTGACGTGGTCAACGTTACCTTGTACAGCAGCAACTTCTCTGACGCTGACATTAGGATTATCGTCAACTGCACGAAGAATTGCCTCGTCCATTGCAGGTGTCCTCGTCGTTCTAGGCCTTCCCCAGTCGCGAGTCATAGGCTGGAATGTTCCGTGCCCCCTAAGACGCCGATCAATTGCTTCGAACGTCTTCCTGTCGGGACAGCCGGCCGGAGTGGCCGTGCGGTTCTCGGCGCTACAGTCTGGATCCGCGGGACCGCTACGGTCGCAGGTTCGAATCCTACCTCGGGCATGGATGTGTGTGATGTCCTTGGGTTAGTTAGGTTTAAGTAGTTCTAAGTTCTAGGGGACTGATGACCTCAGAAGTTGAGTCCCATGGTGCTCAGAGCCATTTGAACCATTTGAACCTGTCGAGACACCTTCGTTCTGGAAATCTGTCTCGATACAAACGTACCGCGCCACGGCTATTTCCCCGTGCTAATCCACACATCAAATGGGTATCTGCCAACTCCGCATTTGTTAACATTGCACTGACTGCAAAACCATGTTCGTGATGAACACTAACCTGTTGATGCTACGTACTGATGTGCTTGATGCTAGTACTGTAGAGCAATGAGTCGCATGTCAACACAAGCACTGAAGTCAACATTACCTTCCTTCAATTGGGCCAACTGGCGGTGAATCGAGGAAGTACAGTACATACTGACGAAACTAAAATGAGCTCTAACATGGAAATTAAGCGTTTCCGGACACATGTCGACATAACATCTTTTCTTTATTTGTGTGTGAGGAATGTTTCCTGAAAATTTGGCCGTACCTTTTTGTAACACGCTGTATACAACACTATGACTTTTGTCACCTCAGTGTGGACGCTGACGTCGATGTTGAGTCTACAGTTTTTGATCTGAAGCCTTATTGAGAAAACTTTGTTGAACCAGTAAAGTATAAAAGCAATACGACCGGCTTGCAGGAAGGTGAGGACTCCGGCTTCGGCACGAGCACGCGCTCTGCTGCGACATCGCATCACGATTGCAGGTCACGCCCGCGGCGGAGCGCGCCATGGAAATGAAGTGGTCGCAGCGGCCGCAGCAGAGGCCATCCGTCAGCGCCGCCATTCCTGCGAGACGCTAATCGCCGGCCGCGCTACGCGGCCCCGACACGTCGCGAATAGTCAGCTCCAAAGTACTGCTGGCACCGGCCCGCAGAGCTCTCCAGTGCGCATGCCCAGTGCATCGCAGCATCAGGTAGCTGACGAACGAACCTTGGGATTTTATAATCGAGTCTTCAGCTCCTGAGTGGTATCTACATCTAAATTTATACTCCGCAAGCCACCCAACGGTGTGTGGCGGAGGGCACTTTACGTGCCACTGTCATTACCTCTTTTTCCTGTTCCAGTCGCGTATGGTACGCAGGGTCCGCCCCCGGTAGCTGAGTGGTCAGCGACAGACGGTCAATCCTAAGGGTCCGGGTTCGATTCCCGGCTGGGTCGGATGTTTTCTCCGATCAGGGACTGGGTGTTGTGTTGTCCTAATCATCATCATTTCATCTCCATCGACGCGCAAGTCGCCGAAGTGGCGTCAAATCGAAAGACTTGCACCAGATGGGCGGTCTACCTTACGGGAGGCCTCGTCACACGCCATTATTATTATGGTTCGCAGGAAGAACGACCGCCGGAAAGCCTCCGTGCGCGCTCGAATCTCTCTAATTTTACATTCATGATCTCCTCGGGAGGTATAAGTAGGGGGAAGCAATATATTCGACACCTCATCCAGAAACGCACCCTCTCGAAACCTGAACAGCAAGCTACAGTGCGATGCAAAGCGCCTCTCTTGCAGCGTCTACCACTTGAGTTTGCTAAACATATCCGTAACGCTGTCACGCTTACCAAATAACCCTGTAACGAAACGCGCCGCTCTTCTTTCGATCTTCTCAGTCTCCTCTGTCAACCCGACGTGGTACGGATCCCACACTGATAACCAATACTTAGGTATAGGTCGAACGAGTGTTTTGTAAGTCACCTCCTTTGTCGATGCACTACATTTTCTAAGGACTCTCCCAAAGAATTCCTTCGCGACATTCTGCCAACACTTTAATTTACATGACAATGAGTACTTTGTAAGTAGGCTGTTTAGGTTTTTATGTGGGTTACGCCACGTAGCGCTCTGTATGAAAATCACTGACTGTCCTGTGCGCGGTCTGTGGCCGATTTGTATTGATGGAATATTCGCCATTGTAGCGTTGGGCAGTTGGCTGTGAACAGCGCGTAGCCTTGCGCAGTTGGTGAGCCGCCAGCAGTTGTGGATGTGGAGAGAGAGATGGCGGAGTCTTGAGAGCGGATGATCTGGACGTGTGTCCATCAGAGAGAGTAAATTTGTAATAATGACTTTTGAACACTATTAAGTTGGCTGTTAACAGCGCGTAGCGTTGCGCAGTTGGAGGTGAGCCGCCAGCAGTGGTGGATGTGGGGAGAGACATGGCGGAGTTTTGAGAGCGGATGATCTGGAAGTGTGTCCATCAGAGACAGTAAATTTGTGAGACTGGATATCATAAACTGATATATATATAATGACTTTTGAACACTATTAAGGTAAATACATTGTTTGTTCTTTATCAAAATCTTTCATTTGCTAACTATGCCTATCAGTAGTTAGTGAATTCAGTAGTTAGAATCTTTTATTTAGCTAGCAGTATTGGCGCTCGCTGTTTTGTAGTAGTTTGAGTAAGGAAGATTTTTGTGAGGTAAGTGATTCATGAAAGGTATAGGTTATTGTTAGTCAGGGCCATTCTTTTGAAGGGATTATTAAAAGTCAGATAGCGTTGCGCTAAAACTATTGTGTGTCAGTTTCAGCACAGTCATATAATTTTTCTAAGGGGACGTTTCTTATGTCAACCCTTAGCCAAGGATACCTCACTGTAATCTTCTGTTTTGTTCTTGTAGTTTGTGTAATTAGTGTAGCTATTGTTTATTGCTAGTGCGTAATTATAGAGAGAATTTCCTTTGTAGTTGTAGTTTATCATTGTTGTACAGTAAAACAGTTGTGGCATGCATGTAGATTTGCACCAAGTATTTCGCAGCTGCGCTTGCAATTAAGGAGATATTATTTTCAGTGCTATGTTAATGTGTTTTCTAATTTTTGCTCTTCAAATGGTGCTTTTCTTGTTATCGTGTGAAATACGTGATAATTATGGCCTGTGAAAAACGTAACACTAGGCTCCAAAGTAAACTGAGAAATGACGAAAGCAGTGTGTTAGCGCCACCGTGTAATGAATGAAGTAATGTTCAAAGTAGTATTTTGGTAACTGTGCATAGGGAAATGGAGCGGGCTGCAAATAATGGTGTAGACAGTGAAACAGGTAGTGAACAGGGAAGCATTATCGATCGATCGGTCGGCAACAGCTCGCCTCAGGAATCCGAAATGACAGGACACAATCTTGCAAATACTGTAGATTCAGGTTTTGCGTCCTCGCCGTTTTCTCTAATAAGTCAAGATAAATTTTCTGCCTTTCAAAATGCGAATATTGCCGGTTCAAGTGCACTGCCGAATAGCAGTGAGGAACATGTTTGAGACACCAGTGCATTGTTATTACAGTTAATGCAACAAATGGGACAAAGGCTACATAAGTTAGACACAACGCTTGCACAAAATCAGAAAGAAATGGAAAAAAATCAAAAACAGTCACAGCAACAAATGGAACGAAATCAGAAACAAATTAAAGAAACACTTCAACAAACACGTGAAGATTTAACTACTTGTAACATGCGCTATTTGTTAACATGCGCTATTTGTTAAACTTCAATTTTATTACAATATTGCTTGAAATTTGACATAAACATTAATATTCACATCAAAAATTGTTTACAGTTTCTTTAACATAATGGCATGAAACAAAAAAAGAAATGAAATCAGAACATCGATTACACTAATTTGTCGAAAATCAGAAGAAAAAATTATTTACATGTACAACAGTACAGCGTTGTTGTTGTTACATACTGAGTTACATAACATCGAATCGAAATGTCAAAAAGTCTGTAATGACGTAAAAACACAAATTTGTGAGCATTTTCAACCTATTTTTTCGCGGCATGAAAATTCATTACAGAATCACGAAGCAACCATAAAAGAACTGCAAACTGTTGTTCATGAAAATCACGAGACCTTGCGGGCTAAAATTGACTCAGTTGCATCTACCGATTCGGTTACGCAACTTGCAAAAACTCAGGAAAACTTAAAGGACACAGTAGATACTCTGAAAATTGGTTCAGAAAGACACATGGAGGAAATTAGTTCATTATCAGAGAAAGTAGTCGAACTTTCGGATCAGCTAAATAATTTATCTACGAAGGTAGATGGTACTCTGAATGACACAAGACCAGTAGTCTTTAATGACACAGAAGAGTATGAACAAATTAGAAAATTCAAACAAAATCAGAATCAAATCAATACACAGTACAAAAGACAAATCCGGGAAGTACAAGGTCAGTTAGCACAAGTAATACAAGAATTACATATTTCAGAAGACACTCGCGCTCCAATACAGGAAGAGGGACATAGAAATACAGAACAGCCACAAAATAATAACACAGGGCACTTCGGAAATTATTAAAGAAATTGGGAAGGTACGCCGAATATTGAGATAGAGCCGCCGAAACGGCGTAACAATGACCGACATGCCACTCGGCAACATGATGATTTTGACTATAAACTGTTTATTACTACACGTAAGTTTAAAACATTTAAGAATTCCGGCAACGACATTCATCCACAAGCGTGGCTTCATCAATTCTCTCATTGTTTTCCTCCCAACTGGTCATTAGAGCACAGATTAGAATTTATGTGTGGCTATTTAGAGGATGAACCAGCTGTAAGATTGCGATCGGTCATTCACGATTGTCACAGTGAAGGAGAATTTTATCATGCCTTCCTCTCAGCATATTGGTCTCAAGCTACACAAGACCGAGTAAAACATAGCGTCATAATGATGAAACATTTCGAACTATCTGAATTTTCCAGTCTTGTGAAATATTTTGAAGACATGTTGCATAAGAATCGGTACCTGTCAAACCCATACAGCCCCTCAGAGCTCATCCGCATTTGCTTAATCAAATTCCCTGAACATTTACGACACATTATTTTGGCAGGACGTTGCAAAGACGACATTGAAGTAATAAATGAAAAGCACCAGTTTGCTTTTGTTCTACATATTGTAGAACAAAAGCAAACTGGTACTTTTCATTTATTATTATAATGTTGTTCTACCAAGAACCGACGGAAGATTCTGTTAATACGACATTGAAGCTTTTCAAGGACTCCTACAAGAATTGGAAATTGACACTGACAATCGCGGGATGCGAAAACAGGAACGCAACAATTACAGGTCACATCCGTCACAATTCTGCGACGACAGAAATAATAACTGGACACGCAAGGCTATTCTTACAACGTAAATCGTGACCAAAACAGACACCACCCACATGACAACCGTTGGCAGAGTAGAAATAATTACAGGGAAAGATCACCTCTCTGCGGTAATGACTATCACAGAGACAATCGGAGAAACAGACAATATGGGAACCAAAATAATTATTATCAAGGGAGACAGAATAACTTCAGACGCAACAGTTCAGCGCGCAGTTAAGATCCAGGCAGAAATTCTGCACCACGTGACCGACAAGAAACGAACTATGGAATCTACCGACATGACGACATACGATATAAGCTTTACAACGGACCAGAATTTAACCAAAATTGGCGTGGTTCAAACAGGGCAGGGGCCTCTCGACATGGTGAAGTTGTAGAAGTTAGGTCTCCTAATCCTAATAACGACGCGCGCCAACAAAGAAACAGACAATGACTCGCACCACAGGCAGCCACGTGCGCTGGCTGGCTCAGAGAAAAATAACATACACGCTAACCTTGAGAAAAATTTTAGTATTCCTTACCGACTTATACAACATGATAGTTGCTTTGAAGTTGAATGCCTGCCCACTGTTGTTGTTGTTGTGGTCTTCAGTCCAGAGACTGGTTTGATGCAGCTCTCCATGCTACCCTATCCTGTGCAAGCTTCTTCATCTCCCAGTACTAACTGCAACCTACATCCTTCTGAATCTCCTTTATATAATCATCTCTTGGCTTCCCTATACGATTTTTACCTTCCACACTGCCCTCCAATGCTAAATTTGTGATCCCTTGACGCCTCAGAACATGTCCTACCAACCGGTCCCTTCTTCTTGTCAAGTTGTGCCACAAACTCCTCTTCTCCCCTATTCTATTTAATAACTCCTCATTAGAGACGTGATCTACCCATCTAATCTTCAACATTCTTCTGTAGCACCACATTCCGAAAGTTTCTATTCTCTTCCTGTCCAAACTATTTATCGTCCATGTTTCCATACGTGGATACACTCCATACAAATACTTTCAGAAACGATTTCCTGACACTTACATCTATACTCGATGTTAACAAATTCTTCTTCTCCAGAAACGCTTTCCTTGCCATTGCCAGTCTACATTTTATATCCTCTCTACTTCGACCATCATCAGTTATTTTGCTCCCCAAATAGCAAAACTCATTTACTACTTTAAGTGTCTCATTTCCTAATCTAATTCCCTCAGCATCACTCGATTTAATTCGACTACAGTCCATGATCCTCGTTTTACTTTTGTTGATGTTCATCTTATATCCTCCTTTCAAGACACTATCCATTCCGTTCAACTTCTCTTCCAAGTCCTTTGCTGCCTCTGACAGAATTACAATGTCATCGGCGAACCTCAAAGTTTTTATTTCTTCTCCATGTATTCTAATAGCTAATCCGAATTTTTCTTTTGTTTCCTTTACTGCTTGCTCAATACACAGATTGAATAATATCGTGGAGAGGCTACAACCCTGTCTCACTCCCTTCTCAACCACTGCTACCTCTTCATGCCCCTCGACTCTTATAACTGCCATCTGGTTTCTGTACAAATTGTAAATAGTCTTCCGCTCCCTGTATTTTACCCCTGCCACCTTCAGAATTTGAAAGAGAGTATTCCAGTCAACATTGTCAAAAGCTTTCTCTAAGTCTACAAATGCTAGAAACGTAGGTTTGCCCTTCCTTAATCTAGCTTCTAAGATAAGTCGTAGGGTCAGTATTGCTTCACATGTTCCAACATTTCTATGGAATCCAAACTGATCTTCCCCGAGGTCGGCTTCTACTAGTTTTTTCATTCGCCTGTAAAGAATTCGCGTTAGTGCTTTGCAGCTGTGACTTATTAAACTGATAGTTCGGAAATTTTCACATCTGTCAAAACCTGCTTTCTTTGGGATTGGAATTATATTCTTCTTGAAGTCTGGGGGTATTTCGCCTGTTTCATACATCTTGCTCACCAGATGGTAGAGTTTTGTCAGGACTGGCTCTCCCAAGGCCGTCAGTAGCTCTAATGGAATGTTGTCTACTCCCAGAGCCTTGTTTCAACTTAGGTCTTTCAGTGCTCTATCAAACTCTTCATGCAGTATCGTATCTCCCATTTCATCTTCATCTACATCCTCTTCCATTTCCGTAATATTGTCCTCAAGTACATCGCCCTTGTATAGACTTTCTATATACTTTTTCCACCTTTCTGATTTCCCTTCTTTGCTTAGGACTGGGTTTCCATCTGAGCTCTTGATATTCATAGAAGTGGTTCTCTTTTCTCCAAAGGTCTCATTAATTTTTCTGTAGGCAGTATCTATCTTACCCCTAGTGAGATAAGTCTCTACATCCTTACATTTGTACTCTAGCCATCCCTGCTTAGCAGTTTTGCACTTCCTGTCGATCTCATTTTTGAGACGTTTGTATTGCTTTTTCCCAGCTTCTTTTACTGCATTTTTATATTTTCTCCTTTCATCAATTAAATTCAATATTTCTTCTGTTGCCCAAGGATTTCTACCAGCCGTCGTCTTTTTATCTACTTGATCGTCTGCTGCCTTCACTATTTCATCCCTCAGAGCTACCCATTCTTCTTCTACTGTATTTCTTTCCCCCATTACTGTCAATTGTTCCCTCATGCTCTCCCTGAAACTATCTACAATCTCTGGTTCTTTCAGTTTATCCAGGTTCCATCTCCTTAAATTGCCACCTTTTTGCAGTTTCTTCAGTTTTAATCTACAGTTCATAACCAATAGATTGTGGTCAGAGTCCACATCTGCCCCAGGAAATGTCTTACAATTTGAAACCTGGTTCCTAAATCTCTGTCTTACCATTATATAATCTGTCTGATACCTTTTAGTATCTCCAGGGTTCTTCTATGTATACAACCATCTTTCGGGTTTCTTGAACCAAGTGTTAGCTATTATTAATTTATGCTCTGTGCAAAATTCTACTAGATGGCTTCCTCTTTCGTTTTTTACCCTAAATCCATATTCACCTACTATGTTTCCTTCTCTCCCTTTTCCTACTCTCGAATTCCAGTCACCCATGACTATTAAATTTTCGTCTCCCTTCACTACCTGAATAATTTCTTTTATCTCATCATACATTTCATCAATTTCTTCATCATCTGCAGAGCTAATTGGCATATAAACTTGTATTACTGTAGTAGGCGTGGGCTTCGTGTCTATCTTGGCCACATTAATGCGTTCACTATGCTGTTTGTAGTAGCTTACCCGAACTCCTATTTTTTATTCATTATTAAACCTACTCCTGCATTAATCCTATTTGATTTTGTATTTATAACCCTGTATTCACCTGACAAAAAGTCTTGTTCCTCCTGCCACCGAACTTCACTAATTCCCACTATATCTAACTTTAACCTATCCATTTCCCTTTTTAAAAGGTAAAAGATTGCACCACATTTCACATGTAAAACCGTTTATTGTGAGACAATCTGCTTTTTAACTTAGTCTTTGATGTAAAAATTTTCACTTCACGCTATTAGTACTCTTCGTCACACTTAGAAACTGTTAACATGTAACTATGTTTTAAAATTAACTATGCAGTCTAGAACCTACGGAACATATTTAGACAGTAATTACGAATGCATTGTTATAGTGAACAGACGACACAGTGTTGTTATTTGTACATTCTTGCTTGTTAGTTCTATGATTATGTAACAAATATACGGCTTACATACTTAGAACATACACTGCTAATGAGTTTTTAATGCAACATTTTGGTTTACTTGAAAAGATAGTCATTATTTGAAGATGACTTTGCATTTGGTTTTTTTGACGGCTACACGTTTATATCACAACGCTACTAAATGTGACACAATTTACTTTGTTGCTTTTGCGGTGTATCTGTTTTATATCTGCACAGTTTTTCTGAATTCTTCTGGAAACGAAAACATGTTTTAGTACTAACTTTTGTGGTATAGCTACAATGAGATATCCTTTTTCGTAGCACAACAATACATTACAGTATAGTATTTTCTTGATCACTGTACTGTATGTAATAACTATGATATCTATGCACATAGCATTTCACTTTTGTTTATTACGAGGTAAGTACATTGACTTCTACAGAACTTTACTTATGGACGACGATAATTACTGCACTTGGCACATTTTTGCCATTACATAATGACAGAGATTATCTTACAACAAGACGCACAGTTTAGCGCTGCAGTACACGTATTTGAGTGATTAATTTTGTACTTAAACCTTTATTTTTAAAGATTTTTGAATTACAATGATACAAAGGTTTTCCGTGATACATTTCATTCCATTGCTGTAATCTGTAACACCTGAGGGTGTAATTACATTAATCCTCAGGGGGCTACACGCTTACTTTGTGTACCATGTGTTTGGCGAGCACAAGGAGCCCTAGCTAATATGGTATTTGCTTCTACAACTTTACACATCGGTACCATATTTCTGTAACACAGAATTACACAGCTATCTGATCATTTAACAGAGAGAGATAAACATCTTTTTTACTACATCAGTGACACATGTTTACGTAATTACACAGTTGGATAACTTCACACTTATGAAATTGTATTTTGTCTGTACTTTGTGAACTGTTCATATTTTTTTGGAACCATTGTGATACTATGAAAGCTCTGAATGATGTATTTGGTATAAGATCATGATTTTTAAAGTACATTTGAGGTAGATGACACTATTGAAATGGGCAGAGAATTTTTTTTAGGTTTTGAAATTACTGCAGAAAGCTACGTAGTTTTTGAGATTTGACTGAGGTGTTATGATGTTATTATTACTACGATGATGTGTATTATGCTGTTGAGGTATGTTTATGATGAATAAGCTGATGTTATATGAGAAATTTGATTATGCTATGTGTTTATTATGATGAAATATTCAAGAAGTGTCGGCGAATAATATGTATATGTGTAATAAGGTAAGGAATAATGCGTAGTGGTTAGGGACTCTGATTTGTGAAAAAGGATGTTGAAAACCACGAATCGTACTGTAAGAGTTATGAAATGTGTGTAAATATGTGACTGTATCACAATGTCAGCGAAAATCTTTTGGACACTGTTATATTTACAGGATTTTGTTTCTACACATTTGTAACGCAAATTCTCGACCTGTGAAATTTTTATATGAGACTGTCACTGTAACGGAAACTGCTGTCGTAAATATTTCGGTAAGAAAGGTAAGTGACCTTGACGTAATGCGTTTTGGGCGCCCAGCAGAGAGATAGTCGTCTGAAAAAAGAAGCCATTAGGTGGAGAAAAAAAGAGGCCATTGTCCTTCCTATTGACATTTCTTTGTAGAAAGCATCGCAGATATGACATGCTCAAACTTGAAAACATATGATTACACTGTGGAGCTCTTAATTCATGATATTTACTAAAATGCCTAATGAAATGATGAGAAACATTTTACATCTATTGTCTTTCTAGTTGAGAGATTTTTTTTTTTTTTGCCTTTGGAGACGCCATTTGCCTAGTGAATGAAGTTTCATATGTTGCTTTACATATATATTTGCTCATTTCGTTTAATATCTGCACTGCAGCATTGGTTAAAATAAAATTTAATAGATGTACTAATACAGATATTTTATGCCTACAGATCCAGTAAATAGTTATTTTATGATCTACTTCCAAAAAAAAAAAAATCGAGGGAGCACATTAAGACATTTCTCTTCACAGGAATTGCATACATAATTTTTGTCAATGACTGGGTAACTTGTTTCATAGAGTAACTTATAATGATGCATCACTCTAGTGTTAAGATGTGACATAGGTATTAGACATGGCCATCTTTACTGTAATATTTTTTTCTGCTTGAGCTTTGTCATGATAAGATATAGGTTATAGCATTTGCTGCTGCTATTTTGCCAGGCATAGTGCTACTGAGTTTCACTTTGTATTACTCTGTTAAGCCAGTTTTACTACTGATTTATTTTTCTTGTTTGCTGCACAGTGCCTTATATTAGTTGTAATACTGCTAATTTAGATATACTGCTGCTTGCTTTGCCAATTTGCATTTTTTGTCATTGCTGTTTGTGTTAATTGTTTTGTACTGCTGCATTGCCTCGTCCCTTAGTTTATGCATCTGAGCTCAGTAGATTTAAGTTAGCTTAAGAGGGAGTAGGCTATATAAGAGAATGAGTTGCGATGAATTGGAAGAAATGCATTGAGAAGTTATATGAAAACGAGTTGGACAAAAATGAGTAGTGTACAATGAAGAATAATTATTTTTAAAGAGGATATGAACAAAACAGTAGGGTTTAGGGACAAAAGGTATAGATAGGACTTTTTGGGAATAATTATGAATGAAGGGAGATCTTCAAGAAGTAAAGAAAGTTTTGTTTGCAAAATACTGCAGTAAAACAAACGCTGTCCTTTCCTTTTGTGTTATTCCACTATGTGTCTGTGTACCCTTGTGTATTTGTGTTCTTCCTGTCTTTATGTGTTTATCTGATAAGAGTTATATTGTAGAATTTTTCTAATAATGTGTTATTTACTTTGTACAGATGTTTAGACATTATTTATTCTGTTCTCTTGTAATTCTCATGTGCGAAATTAATGTTTCGAAAACTATTCTGATTATTTTATTTACTTATATCAAAATTCCTGTAAAACTGATGTACATGTTTATTTCTATTCTTTTGTAAAGCCTGTATTGCTACAAATGTTATCTGTATTATTATGTTTTTAATGGTGTTTTCTGTACCTTTGTGATTGTATTCTCATGTTATAATATTGTAATTGACACCAGTTCATCAAATTAAGTAACTTGTAAGCATTCATTTCACTGCAAACATTTATGTTTTTGATAGTATATGCACAATATGTGAAAGAAAAGGGACTGTTAGTGCTTGCATGTGTGTTGATAATTCAGCATGGGACTGGTTAACAGTATTGCTGGTTCTGAGGACATTCCAAAAAGTTTTGTGATTGCACAAGTGGTGGTTCATGGACGTTCTATATTGTCCGCAAGAATATTCGATGGTGATTGTGCACCTGCACAGTCGCAACAGATGGCTGCTGGCCATCTCTCCAAGGACTACAGTGGGTCTGCACTTTCGATGACCCACCAATACCATTATTTCTACGAGACTGCAGTGGGTATGCACCTCTGGTGGCCCACTAATACCATAATCTCTACCAGGACTACAGTGGATCTGCTCTGTGATGACCTACCTACCAATATGCTTCAAAACTTCGACTGACGCTGCGGTGGGTTTGCTCCGTTGTGGCCCATTACCTGTCTGCATGTCAAGAGTCAGCATTGTCTTTCCATTGGAAGGACAACACTACTTCTTCAAGACTGCATGGAAATCCAGTACTTCTGTGTGCATTTTCTTTTACTGCTCAGACTTTGAGAAAAAAAAAACACTGCAAGTGCAGGACTGTCTTTATGGACTGTGAGAAAATTTTAGCTTCTCACCAACATTGTATCAATAAGTGTGTGCATTTGATATCTTTGTTATTGTAATTATGAAAAATTTTATCAAATCATTATTGGCTACTGCCCAAAACAATTTGTCGGGAGCATGGGGGCTATATAAGTAGGCTGTTCAGGTTTTTATATTGGTAACACCACGTAGCGCTCTGTATGAAAATCACTGTCTGTGCTGTGTACAGTCTGTGGCTGCTGGTCATTGTTGTAATATATGCTATTGTAGTGTTGGGCAGTTGGCTGTTAACAGCACGTAGCATTGCACAGTTGGAGGTGAGCCGCCAGCAGTGGTTGATGTGGGGAGAGAGATGGCGGAGTTTTGAGAGTCGATGATCTGGACGTGTGTCCATCAGAGGCAGTAAATTTGTAAGCCTGGATGTCATGAACTGATATATATATATATATATATATATATATATATATATATATATATATATATAATGTATAATGACTTTTGAACACTATTAAGGTAAATACATTGTTTGTTCTTTATCAAAATCTTTCATTTGCTAACTGTGCCTATCAGTAGTTAGTGACTTCAGTAGTTAGAATCTTTTATTTAGCTGGCAGTGTTGGCGCTCGCTGTATTGCAGTAGTTGGAGTGATGAAGATCTTTGTGGGGTAAGTGATTCATGAAAGGTATAGGTTATTGTTAGTCAGGGCTATTCTTTTGTAGGGATTATTAAAAGTCAAATAGCGTTGCGCTAAAAATATTGTGTGTCAGTTTAGTGTTGATCAGAATAAGTAAAGAGAGTAATGCCTGAGTACGTTCAGTTTTGCTCAGCTGTTTGGAAGTCAAATAACGTAAGGGGTTTATCAGCACAATCATTCAAAAATTTTTCTATGGGGACGTTTCAGTAATTACAACTGGTGACTTGCTCCACATTCTCTCCATTCAGACGTAGGTTTGCTGCTATTGGCACTTCACTAAATAGAAATTTTTCGGTCTTCTTATGATTTATTCTCATTTTACAAATTTCTGACAATACTTTGGTCATGCTTTTGATGGCCTTATGACTTTTTTCCAGATCCGGTTAACACTGCTCTATGATCTGCGAATCTAAGCATTTGTACATTTTCTCCATGTGTGGTTATTCCTTCAACAACGTATTTTCAGTTTTCTTTATTGTATCTTCAGTGCATACTTTGAAGAGCAATGGAGAAAGGCTACATCGCTACCGAACACCTTTATTTGCGCTTTCATATTTCGCGTCACATTTTAGTTTCGGCATGGATTTCCTGGTTCCTGTAAAGTTGATGGATTATCTTCCTATCTCGGTGATCCAACTTAACAAGAATTAAAATAAGCGTCACTTTAGAGGAGTGTGGATTGTCGAAACATTTTTGCATTAGTTTATTAGGTCTGGTTTAATAATTCTGAGAATTTTTTCGCACAGTATTCTCCATCTGATTGTCTATCTTTCCTAAATGGAGGTTCTCAATAATTTCTTCATATTTTTTTGCTTATGACATTTGTCAGTATTTTGGAGGTATGGGTTAGCAGTCTAAGTGTCATATGGTCTTCACACTCATCTATGGTTTTCTTAGGTACTGGAACATGGACAGATCTACATAAATCTTCAGGGCTCCCTTTTCACCTCACTGATGAACTCATATAGAAGACTTTTGGTTTTGTCGTCTAGTGCTCAGAGCATTTATCCAATTAGTACATCATAACCAGGAGCCTTTTTCTGGCTTTAGTTCTTAGTTTGCTTTATAGACTTCTTCTCTGCGTATTTTTGAGACACGTGTCAGGTTTCCACCCTCGGAGTAACTGCCTCTTATGGGATAAATAGAAATTTTTTGAGGGGTAAAAACTGGAAGGTTGCGCCTAAAGTTCAGCAGAAAAACTAAATAGTTTACAAAAATCATTATCACTACCATGCTAGATTAATAATAATATAAAACTTACTGGCAGACTAAAACTGTGTGCCAGACTGAGACTCGAACTCGGGACCTTTGCCTTTCGCGGGCAAGTGCTCTGCCAGGAAGTTTCATATCAGCGCACACTCCGCTGCAGAGTGAAAATCTCATTCTGTAAACATCCCCCAGGCTGTGGCTAAGCCATGTCTCCGCAATATCCTTTCCTTCAGGAGTGCTGGTTCTGCAAGGTTCGCAGGAGAGCTTCTGTAAAGTTTGGAAGGTAGGAGACGAGGTACTGGCAGAAGTAAAGCAGTGAGGACGGGGCGTGAGTCGTGCTTGGGTAGCTCAGTTGGTAGAGCACCTGCCCGCGAAGGGCAAAGGTCCCGATTTCGAGTCTCGGTCCGGCACACAGTTTTAATCTGCCAGGACGTTTCATATCAGCGCACACTCCACTGCACAGTGAAAATTTCATTCTGGATTAATAATATAGGCAGATAAATAATTCAAAAATTGTCAGACATGAGCATTAATCCAGGACGCGATGCTGCGAAGTCCACAACAGATGTACTAACGACATCATTTGGAACTTGAAAGCTGTCAAGGATGAAAACACGAATGCATCATGAGTGCGCAGCTATCATGAGGTAACGTGTACCCACAGGACATGTGGCCTGTAATTGAAGAAGTGTCATGATGATCTCTCCATTGGCAAAAGATTCCGGAATAGTCCCCCATTCGGATCTCTGGGAGGGGACTGCCAAGGGGGAGGTTACCATGAGAAAAAGATTGAATAATCAACGAAAGGAGAGCGTTCTATGAGTCGGGGCGTGGAATGTCAGAAGCTTGAATGTGGTAGGGAAACTAGAAAATCTGAAAAGGGAAATGCAAAGGCTCAATCTAGACATAGTAGGGGTCAGTGAAGTGAAGTGGAAGGAAGACAAGGATTTCTGGTCAGATGAGTATCGAGTAATATCAACAGCAGCAAAAAATGGTATAACAGCTGTAGGATTCGTTATGAATAGGAAGGTAGGGCAGAGGGTGTGTTACTGTGAACAGTTCAGTGACTGGGTTGTTCTAATCAGAATCGACAGCAGACCAGCACCGACAACGATAGTTCAGGTATACATGTCGACGTCGCAAGCTGAAGATGAACAGATAGAGAAAGTGTATGAGGATGTTGAAAGGGTAATGCAGTGTGTAAAGGGGGACGAAAATGTAATAGTCATGGGCGACTGGAATGCAGTTGTAGGGGAAGGAGTAGAAGGAAAGGTTACAGGAGAATATGGGCTTGGGACAAGGAATGAAAGAGGAGAATACCCTGTTCAAGAATCACAAGAGGAGGAGGTATACTTGGAAAAGGCCGGGAGATACGGGAAGATTTCAATTATATTACATCATGGTCAGACAGAGATTCCGAAATCAGATACTGGATTGTAAGGCGTACCCAGGAACAGATATAGACTCAGATCACAATATAGTAGTGATGAAGAGTAGGCTGAAGTTCAAGACACTAGTCAGGAAGAATCAATACGCAAAGAAGTGGGATACGGAAGTACTAAGGAATGACAAGATACGTTTGAAGTTCTCTAACGGTATAGATACAGCAATAAGGAATAGCGCAGTAGGCAGTACAGTTGAAGAGGAATGGACATCTCTAAAAACGGCCGTCACAGAAGCTGGGAAGGAAAACATAGGTACAAAGAAGGTAGCTGCGAAGGAACCATGGGTAACAGAAGAAATACTTCAGCTGATTGATGAAAGGAGGAAGTACAAACATGTTCCGGGAAAATCAGGAATACAGAAATACAAGTCGCTGAGGAATGAAATGAACTGGAAGTGCAGGGAAGCTAAGACGAAATGGCTGCAGGAAAAATGTGAAGACATCGAAAAAGATATGAATGTCGGAAGGACAGACTCAGCATACAGGAAAGTCAAAACAACCTTTGGTGACATTAAAAGCAACGGTGGTAACATTAAGGGTGCAACGGGAATTCCACTGTTAAATGCAGAGGAGAGAGCAGATAGGTGGAAAGAATACATTGAAAGCCTCTATGAGGGTGAAGATTTGTCTGATGTGATATAAGTAGAAACAGGAGTCGATTTAGAAGAGATAGGGGATCCAGTACTAAAATCGGAATTTAAAAGAGCTTTGGAGGACTTACGGTCAAATAAGGCAGAAGGGATAGATAACATTCCATCAGAATTTCTAAAATCATTGGGGGAAGTGGCAACAAAACGACTATTCACGTTGGTGTGTAGAATATATGAGTCTGGTGATATACCATCTGACTTTCGGAAAAGCATCACCCACACAATTCCGAAGACGGCAAGAGCTGACAAGTGCGAGAATTGTCGCACAATCAGCTTAACAGCTCATGCATCGTAGCTGCTTACAACAATAATATACAGAAGAATGGAAAAGAAAATTGAGAATGCGCTAGGTGACGATCAGTTTGGCTTTAGGAAAAGTAAAGGGACGAGAGAGGCAATTCTGACGTTACGGCTAATAACGGAAGCAAGGCTAAAGAAAATCAAGACACTTTCATAGGATTTGTCGACCTGGAAAAAGCGTTCGACAATATAAAATGGTGCAAGCTGTTCGAGATTCTGAAAAAAGTAGGGGTACGCTATAGGGAGAGACGGGTCATATACAATATGTACAACAACCAAGAGGGAATGATAAGAGGGGACGATGCATGGGGGCTTAATTATATATAATGCAAATAATTTTAAATTTTTAGTAGCTGACTGTCTGGTTACGCAGTCTCGTAACCGGTTGGCCCTGACTAGTATTAGTACGCAATCTGACTGCATAGAATAACCACAAAGAATAAAAGGAAATTTCCGTTACCACAATAAATGAATTAAGTCCCCAGCAACTATAAAAGCTACGAAACAAAAAAACACAAGTGTAGCTGTTCTGTGTGTGGAAGTGTGATTCAACGTATACATCTGGCACGGTTCTTCCTCAATAACACCAGATATTTCAAACACCATTTATACTGAAGTAATTAAAAAAAACAAGAAATACTATAATTGCACATAAAAACCAGAAATACAGTCTAATACAAGAACACGAGCCAGATGCTTTGTTGACTGAACCTGTGACCAAGAGGCATTATTGCTTAAGACATTGAAATAATAAAAAGAAAGGAATTTTTTACCTTCAAATATATTGACGAAAAGCACACTCTGATCATTACAGCATCCCGAATCCAACAATATCTGGTGTCTAGCCCATCAAAACAATATGACAACATCTGAACAAGCACTGTCCATGGGAACTTCTCAACAACGACACACCACTGCTGCATCTCAACAAGCACTGCCTACTGCTACTTCTCAATAAGCCCTCTCCACTACCACTTCTCAACAAACACTGCCAGTGTAGTCCAAAAAATACAGACAAAAATTAAAAGATAATATTAATAATTAAATATCACATCACTAGATAAAATTTTGGCTTTGCACTGACGGTTCCATATCCTAATATATAAAATACAGTAAGGAATACAAATGCTTGCAAGTCTCATAACATTTCATAAACAGTAAATACACAAAAAATCAGTTTATACAAATATTCACATAAAATCTTGTCAATATATCAATAAACAAGTAGTTGACAGTTCCAGCAGTAGCACCCAGCAATATTGAACAGGTGCAGACACCAACGAGTGACATTATTTCAGTAGAAACAGTTCCATCAGTGGCACCCAGCATTGTTGAGCAGGTGCAGACACCAACAAGTGACATCGTTTCAGCAGAAGCAGTCCATCAGTGGCACCCAGTAATGTTGAGCAGGTGCAGACACCAACAAGTGACATCATTTCAGTAGAAGCAGTCCATTGGTGGCACCCAGTAATGTTGAGCAGGTGCAGACACCAACAAGTGACATTATGTCAGTAGAAATAGTTCCACCAGTGGCACCCAGCAATGTTGAACAGGTGCAGACACCAACGAGTGACATCATTTCAGTAGAAGCAGTCCATCAGTGGCACCCAGTAATGTTGAGCAGGTGCAGACACCAACAAGTGACATCATTTCAGTAGAAGCAGTCCATCGGTGGCACCCAGTAATGTTGAGCAGGTGCAGACACCAACAAGTGACATTATTTCAGTAGAAGCAGTTCCACCAGTGGCACCCAGCAATGTTGAACAGGTGCAGACACCAACGAGTGACATCATTTCAGTAGAAGCAGTCCATCAGTGGCACCCAGTAATGTTGAGCAGGTGCAGACACCAACAAGTGACATCATTTCAGTAGAAGCAGTCCATCGGTGGCACCCAGTAATGTTGAGCAGGTGCAGACACCAACAAGTGACATTATTTCAGTAGAAGCAGTTCCACCAGTGGCACCCAGCAATGTTGAACAGGTGCAGACACCAACACGTGACATTATTTCAGTAGAAGCAGTCCATCAATGGCACCCAGTAATGTTGAACAGGTGCAAGCATGAACAGTTTGAAGGCACACACAATTGCTTTTACAAAATTATTATCAATGCTCTTACACTAAACATACCAATTATAATAAACGCACAAATGATATCAGATAATTGTCATATTAAATATTACAAACACACAAATATCAGTAAACCTATAATATTTATGGGTGTCATTGCAGGCCACAACAAACAAGTAAAATAATATTTAGGAGATAGGTCGGTACCAATTATTTGGGAATAGGAAAGGAAAACACACAAAACACACTCACTCATCTTTCATCCACATTAAGTACTAGTGTGTAATTGAATAGTGTTAACTGTGTAAATGCAATTCTGTCAAAGATTTGATGTGCGACATGTGTATCAAGTAGTAGTGGCAGCAATGTATAACAGTCAATAATAGTTAGTCAACGTCGTAGTCATCATGTCAAGACCGATGTTTGCCAAGCCAGATCAAAATGTACAGTTGCTGAACAACTGTCAGTGTGCCAAGATATGCGAATGCTTCCTCTCTCAAAAAAAAGTATATACTGCTTAGTGATTTAACAAAGTGTATGTGTAGACAATCTTCCTTCCACTTGAGTGTTCTAGTCTGCCATCTTCATCCTCCTTGTTTCATATAAACCAACAAAAAAAATATGCTCCTCACTTACTTTACCTCTTAACCACCAAAACTCCAATAATCATCAGCATCACATAATCTCAATACTTTAATAATATCTCTTACGTCGAAACATATAAACCTTATCATCAATATCATCTACCTCACCTCTTGTCCACTAAAACTCCAATAATCATCAACTTCACACAATCTCAATACCTCAATAATACCTCTTCAATACGTCGATACATATAAACCTTATCACCAATATCATTTCACTTCCATAACAACTCTTTCCTCTAGTCAGTCTCCTCGAACAAGTATAGATAAAATCCTAGTGCAAACTTCAATTCATCATCCCATACAATCCGAAGACACAATGTCCACACACAACCTCTGTGTAATCCACCTGACCCAAATCTTCTACTCATTATGAATTATAAAATACATTTTGGTTACCTTGTCCATCATAAAATAAAAGGAATGCATACATGACCTCTAACAGCCTTCAGTTTAAATAACTTTCAGTAAGTAGGTGCGAGTACGTAGTGTGAAAGATCACATAAGACTTTGAATAAATCGTAATATTTCACAGTGTGTACACCACTTCAAGAATCATGGCAACACAGAAGCAAACATGTGGAGTATTTCCTGTGTCAAGTGTCACTTACTATTTCAATTGCTCACGAAGAATGCAGTGTAATAACTGTCAATGGTCTAAACCTAGTGTTGGTATGTCATGTCGTTAGCTTCCTTCCTATTAGCATAAATTTATACAGCTTCCATAAAACCTCCAGCTCATGTGACTTCTATGACGTTTCTTGTACTAATGTCGTTCGTCGAATTATAGCAGTTCATTTTCTTATCTTAAAATATAAAGCACTGAGCGTAAGCAAAACATGCAATAGCGAGTAAATATACGAGTAGAGAACAGAATGTCAACAAGTGGATGCAGCACAATCCCTACAATGAGGCTCTGCCAAGCGAACAATCTGTAATTAATACCATACTGTAACCTAAACTCTATGTTCGCACACCGCATATCAGCATTTCTATATACCAAAATACAGAGTAGTTATTACAACAAAACAGAAATGTGTAAATATGCAATCCATAAGCAAAGCAGCAAATATGTATCTTACGTAATAAACAGGTCATTAGCATCATGTCAGCATAAGCAAATAAATGTTCATATGTAATCTTAATAAGTAAACATGAAGGCGCAAGCAGATAAATCACAAAGTATGACTTACATAAATAACCATATCAGTACAATTAATCAGGTGACAATTATAATTTAAATAAATACGCACAGCAGGCACATAATAGAAAAATATGACATCAGGGAAATAGCAGTGTAGCCATGCAATGCATAATATACACAAATAACAACCCTGTTCATTAATCAATCATTGTCAAATCAGTTAATGTACGCAAGCAAGTCGCTTCACAAGTAAATTCATAGAACATGAAATTTGGCACAAAGTATGAATCACGTAATCGCGAGCAGCAAATTACGTCTAAAGTACGTACCTAAGTGGAAATACGTTACCTGAAAAATAAACTCAATTAATAGTTACCTTTTTAGTTTATTACTTTCTTCTTCGAAATGACATTCTTCCTGAAAATTTCTCGATAGCAACTCCTCTTAACGTCGGACACACACAGAATTTACCTGAAGTTCTTAAATATTTTATACAACCGTATCCTGAAAAATACTGAACGTTAGTAACATAATTTACCAAGTCACTATAGCTTTATACTGAATTTAATCAGAGAAATTAGACTGTATATTTGTTTATGGCTGTCAGTGCATTCGCACCGAGTGCTCCATCAGCTGTAGGTACGCGTGACGTAGGAAGTAATTGTTTGCGGTCAACGACTGCCTTGTGCACCGCGCAGACTTGACTGTTGCTTTGAGTATGAGCCGCCGCCAGAACACGGAACGGTATCCTTGTACTCTCTGCATGTTTACGTATAACTGTTGGTTTCTCGAAAGTATGTCATTCCACAAAAATTTTAACGTTCGATATGTGATGTATTCCCTTAGAGCGCCGAGATTTAAGAGTTTCTACTTCGACAGCGTTATCATGAATAATTTTGCGAACTCCATATCGACCGTTATAAAGCAGAAAAAATTTGCGGCACAAGCCTTTTCCTTTGTGAGACAAACGGTGAGACTTTTTAACACCTTTTGACCAACTGACAAGATTTTTAAACGACCAGGACGTTTAGCTGATTTCTCTCTTCTAGCAGCCGCAGATGCAATATTTTGCAGAGCCATGTTCACAACTTCAGAATGCCGCAGTTTCCGTGTAGGCGGAAAAGGAACGATTTCAGAAATGCGATTTGTCGGTGCTTTATTTTTTAATATCAATATAGGCGGTAAAGAAGTTGAATCATTAGGGAGTTCATTTAGAATGTTTTGAAAAATATGAAGATACTGATCCCAAGTTCTGTGATTCTGATGACAATAAAGTCGACACAATTTATTGATTTCCTTCATCCATCTCTCTGAAGCATTAGATTGAGGGTGAAAAAGTGAAATGAAAATCGGTTTAATCTTACGACGCCGTAGAGTGCGAAGCCAAATTTTAGAGCAAAACTGTGATCCATTATCTGATATAACCTTATCAACATGACCCACTTCTTTAAGAAAATGTTTGATGAAAGCGTTAGATACTGAACGAGTTGTTGCTTTGCGTAAAGGTGTAAGACACACATATTTTGATGTTAATTCCACTGCTACCAAAATGTACGCAAAACCATTAGTAGAACGAAACACTGGACCGAACAAATCGACTGCAGCCATCTCCTTTAATTTCGCTGGAATGATACGAAACAACGGTGCTCTGTGAGAAATAGTTGGCGGCTTAGCCTTTTGACATAATTTGCATTTGGCAAGAACAGATCGAATACGTTTTTCCATATTACTGAAGTAGCAATTTTCTCGTAATTTATGAAAGCATTTTCTGGGACCAAAGTGCGCATAGCTGAAATGTATATACCAAATCAATTGATTAACCCACTCATCAGGAATGCAAACTAACCAAACAGAGTTGTCGACCGATTTTCGTTTAAAAAGAATATCATTGCAAACTAAATTATACTGTCTAATCGCTACGCTTTCCTTTCTTCTCCACTTCTCCTTAATGTCCTTCCAGATTGGATCCTTATTTTGCTCCTTAGCGATGTCCTGGAGCGAAGACGAAATACAATTTTCAAACGCAACACCTTGAATATACATAAAACAATAATTGTTTTCTTTGCAGTCCTCCTCAGCACTTTGTTTCAAACCCACAGGTGCACGTGATAAAGCATCAGCTATAATATTTGAAGAACCCTGTATGTAAACAATACTAAAGTCAAATTCCTGTAGATACAACGCCCATCGTGACAATCTTCCATGTGTTAATTTTGTTGACATAAGAAATTCCAGAGCTCGATGATCGGTGTAAACCTATATATGTCTGCCAAACAAAAATGTCCGAAATTTTGTGAAAGCCCATACTACAGCCAAGGCTTCAAGTTCCATAATCGAATAATTCTTTTCTGATTAAGAGAGAACACGACTTCCAAATGCAATAGTTTTCTGTACTACAACGCCGTTTTCTTCTATCTCCTGAAATAAATATGCACCTAGGCCTTTGTATGATGAGTCCGTCGCCAAACAAAAATCTTTAGATAAATCCGGATGTGAAAGAAGTGGAGCAGCAACTAAAGTATCACGAAGTTGTTCAAATTCTGATTGAGCTTCCTCATCCCAGCACCAATTAGAATTCTTTCCGGATAGTTCACATAAACGAGGTGTGGCCAAATTGTCCAATCTAACAAAGCGTCTAAGAAAATTACAGACACCAAGGAAACTACGAACTTCACGTTTTGTAGTAGGAACAGCATAATTACGAATAGCATCTAGTTTCTCTGGATCAGGAAGAATACCTTCTGTAGAAATAATATGACCAAGAAATTTCACCTGAGAACGACCAAATTCAGATTTTTCCAAGTTCACTGTAATGCCAACTCTTGCAAAAATACGTAATAATGAATCCAAAATTTTGTTGTGCTCACTCCAAGAACGTTTAGCAATAAGAATATCGTCAACATATGAAGTAATATTATCACAAAGATAAACAGGTAAAATTTCGTTTAAACTACGAATGAATGCTGCAGAAGATACAGTAAGTCCAAACGGTAATTTCCGAAATCACTTTTGAGTAAAATAGTCATATCCGGTTATTCTTTACCTAGTCCCTGGAGAGATTGATAGTTGAAGAGTTATTTTGATAGATACAAAGAATAGCAGAAGAGTAGGCAGCAGTACAGAAAACTAAAAGGGAAATAGCACCACTACAGCTCGGGGCCCTGTGCACGCTACGGCACATATTCACTTAGTGTACTGAATCCCCTGAGGACATTAATAGCCGCAAATAAATTCCAGTTTGTGACTTATTGGCCAATTTGGTGGAAGTGCGTGCATAAATTGTTCTAACCATGAACATGGATGTATGTCATTCTTAGAATTGCGAAAGATCTTAAATTTCCGAACAGTTAAGAAGTGTTTATAGTCAAAGCTCTCTCCTTGTGGCGACAAAGACCTACCGCGTCTGTCCCAGTCCCAATGTCGATTATTGTCAAGTTCGCGGGCCTGGCTCCCTCTTGTTGCATCTCGTAAATGAAACTAATTATTTTCTTCAAACCCCTCTGCTATCTGTGATTCTAAATTTCTTCTGCTGTCTTTTCCTACGATTTCGCCTTCAATTTGTTTGACTTGCTTTCGTAATGCCTCAAATTCCCTTTTAACGTGTTCATTAAATTTTCCCTGTTTTTCAACATGCTTGTTTATGTTCTGGTACTCTTCGGTTTCTGCAAATGGTAATGGAGCTGTATCATCTGAATCTCTGTCCCCATTTAAACTAAGACTTGTCAATTTATCTGAAATCTCCTCAACTCTTTCCGATAAGTCACCTATTTGTTCTCTCTGTTTATTTACGTCTTCCGTAAGTGTCGCGACTCGGGTTTCAGTATTGACACATTTAGTATTTAACTGTTCATACTGTTGTGTTAGGTTATTTATTCTTTCATTTGGTACGGATTCCTCGATTCTTTCAAATATTTATTCCTTATCATGTGCACGTTGTAAATTTAACTCTGAAAATTTTTGTACTATCGCGCGATCTCTTTCTTCCTGTTCTCTATCCTGTTCCCTTTGTCTGATTTCTATTGAAATTAATCTCTTATTGTGAGCATTCAAAATCGGTTGTACTTCTTTAATTTCTTTCTTTGATTCATCTTTCATGTTTTTGAAACATGTTCTTATTTGTGAGCCTAACCGTGTTGCCATTGCTTCCACCTCGGTTTTAATTGTTCCTATCTCTGTTTTAATTTCAGATCGTAACTGTGATCCCACTGTTTTTAATTCAGATCCCAACTGTGATCCCAGATTTAATATTGCACCCATCAACTGCTCCACACTGACTGGTTAGAAATTCCTTTCGCCCCTAACATTTCCCGCAAAACCAGCTTCTTTCGTCATAGCTGTAAAGCTATCTACTCTTCCAGAATCTTCTGTCGTTAATCTCGTATTCTGAAAATTTTTTGATTGTGAAAAATTTTCAACTGTTTGCAAACTATTTTCCCGACTTATTAAATTGTTTTCAACTTCATTATTCATCATCCTGTTTTCCTCTGTTGGCGAGTTCGCCATGTTAACAATTTCGTCATTCTCACTATCCACCATTTTTGCCTTTTTCATCGATCGCGTAATCATTTACAAAACATACAAAACTCGTCACTATACGAAAAATAAACCCAATATGACACTTTATCACCAACAATACAATTCACACGAAATGCTTCCCTCAAACACGATTAACGAACAATTGAAATCTTCATAATTGCACAAAATTGTCAAACGCGTATACAAGACATCAAAAATTAAATTCTGCAAAAAAAAAAATACCATTAGAAGAATGACAGTTACCAAATCTACACATGCAATATAGACTACAATTACTAAACTACAAATTACTACAACAATACTACTGTCTGCTATTTTTACTATCAAAAGAATTCCAAGGGACGATCCGAAGCAGCGGTCGCCACGTGCATGGGGGCTTAATTATATATAATGCAAATAATTTTAAATTTTTAGTAGCTGACTGTCCGGTTACGCAGTCTCGTAACCGGTTGGCCCTGACTAGTATTAGTACGCAATCTGACTGCATAGAATAACAACAAAGAATGAAAGGAAATTTCCGTTACCACAATAAATGAATTAAGTCCCCAGCAACTATAAAAGCTACGAAACAAAAAAACACAAGTGTAGCTGTTCTGTGTGTGGAAGTGTGATTCAACGTATACATCTGGCACGGTTCTTCCTCAATAACACCAGATATTTCAAACACCATTTATACTGAAGTAATTAAAAAAAAACGAGAAATACTATATTTGCACATAAAAACCAGAAATACAGTCTAATACAAGAACAGGAGCCAGATGCTTTGTTGACTGAACCTGTGGCCAAGAGTCATTATTGTTTAAGACATTGAAATAATAAAAAGAAAGGAATTTTTTACCTTCATATATATTGACGAAAAGCACACTCTGATCATTACAGCATCCCCAGTCCAACAATATCTGGTGTCTAGCCCATCAAAACAATATGACAACATCTGAACAAGCACTCTCCATGGCAACTTCTCAACCACGACACACCACTGCTACACCTCAACAAGCACTGCCTACTGCTACTTCTCAATAAGCCCTCTCCACTACCACTTCTCAACAAACACTGCCAGTGGAGGCGGCTGAATAATACTCTTTGGCGCAATCTCTGGCGCTGTGACTCAGTGTAGCCACCTTTCAACGATCAAGAACGAAGTGCTCATATTAAGAAGGGTGTAAGACAAGGCTGTAGCCTTTCGCCGCTACTCTTCAATCTGTACATCGAGGAAGCAATGATGGAAATAAAAGAAAGGTTCAGGAGTGGAATTAAAATACAAGGTGAAAAGATATCAATAATACGATTCGCTGATGACATTGCTATCCTGAGTGAAAGTGAAGAAGAATTAAATGATGTGCTGAACGGAATGAACAGTCTAATGAGTACACAGTACGGTTTGAGAATAAATCGGAGAAAGACGAAGGTAATGAGAAGTAGTAGAAATGAGAACAGCGAGAAACTTAACATCAAGAGTGATGGGTACGAAGTCAATGAAGTTAAGGAATTCTGCTACTTAGGCAGTAGAATAACCAATGACGGACGGAGCAAGGAGGACATCAAAAGCAGACTCGCTATGGCAAGAAAGGCATTTCTGCCCGAGAGAAGTCTACTAATATCAAATACCGGCCTTAATTTGAGGAAGAAATTTCTGAGAATGTACGTCTGGAGTACAGCATTGTATGGTAGTGAAACATGGACTGTGGGAAAACCGGAACAGAAGAGAATCGAGGAATTTGAGATGTGGTGCTATAGACGAATGTTGAAAATTAGGTGAACTGATAAAGTAAGGAATGAGGAGGTTCTACGCAGAATCGGAGAGGAAAGGAATATGTGGAAAACACTGATAAGGAGAAGGGACAAGATGATAGGACATCTGCTAAGACGTGAGGGAATGACTTCCATGGTACTAGAGGGAGCTGTAGAGGGCTAAAACTGTAGAGGAAGACAGAGATTGGAATACGTCAAGCAAATAATTGAGGACGTAGGTTGTAAGTGCTACTCTGAGATGAAGAGGTTAGCACAGGAAAGAAATTCGTGGGGGGCCGCATCAAATCAGTCAGCAGACTGATGACCAAAAAAAATAAAAAATAAAAAATAAATAAATAAATAAATACGCTATAACTACTTCCCTTTTTTTAAAGAAAAGAAATTGATCCATGAACGGACAACAACGCTATCGGAATACTGTTGATGAAATATGGTGAAGTAACCGAACTTTCATACTGTAAATGAATATATGAACGGGCCTGGAAAATGACGTAAAGCAAAATTTTCGCTAAGGTCTTCGTCCTGCCAAATTCAACCAACAAGTGTAACTGTGTGTCTTCTTGCAGGAAAGACGCGTTCAATAACGATATGAATGCCCTTTGTATACCTAAGGTCTTTCAGCAAGAATCATGACACACAGTCTCGATGTATTCGTTGGATGCAGAGCGTATCTTGAAGTTCTCTGCAACTTGCGGCTTATCTGAAGTGTGCTGAAAATTGTCTAGAAAACTGGCAAATACTGCAGCGGCTCGACGCACTCTGTAGTGGTGTTAATTGTGCTGAAGGCAGATTACACAGGTCTGCGACTAAAAAACTACATAGGATTTTTTAACATTTTCTTATAGATTTTGACCTCCCAAAAACAGGAAAAATATTTAAAAAATTCTATGACATAGGTTTTTATGTTGTTGTTGTGGTCTTCAGTCCTGAGACTGGTTTGATGCAGCTCTCCATACTACTCTATCCTGTGCAAGCTTCTTCATCTCCCAGTACTTACTGCAGCCTACATCCTTCTGAATCTGCTTAGTGTATTAATCTCTTGGTCTCCCTCTACGATTTTTACCCTCCATGCTGCCCTCCAATACTAAATTGGTGATCCCTCGATGTCTCAGAACATGCCCTACCAACCGATCCCTTCGTCAAGTCAAGTTGTGCCACAAGCTCCTCTTCTCCCCAATTCTATTCAATACCTCCTCAGTAGTTATGTGATCTACCCATCTAATCTTCAGCATTCTTCTGTAGCACCACATTTCGAAACCTTCTGTTCTCTTCTTGTCTAAACTATTTATCGTCCGCGTTTCAATTCCATACATGGCTACACTCCATACAAATACTGTCAGAAACGACTTCCTGACATTTAAATCTATACTCGATGTTAACAAATTTTTCGTCTTCAGAAACGCTTTCCTTGCCATCGCCATTCTACATTTTATATCCTCTCTACTTCGACCATCATCAGTTATTTTGCTCCCCAAATAGCAAAACTTCTTTACTACTTTAAGTTTCTCATTTCCTAATCTAATTCCCTCAGCATCACCCGATTTAATTCGACTACATTCCATTATCCTCGTTTTGCTTTTGTTGATGTTCATCTTATACCCTCTTTTCAAGACACTGTCCATTCCGCTCAGCTGCTCTTCCAAGTCCTTTGCTGCCTCTGACAGAATTACAATGTCATCGGCGAACCTCAAAGTTTTTATTTCTTCTCCATGGATTTTAATACTTACTCCGAACTTTTCTTTTGTTTCCTTTATTGCTTGCTCAATATACAGATTGAATAACATCGGGGATAGGCTACAGCCCTGTCTCACTCCCTTCCCACCCACTGCTTTCCTTTCATACCCCTCAGCTCTTATAACTGCCATCTGCTTTCTGAACACATTATGACTAGCCTTTCGCTCCCTGTATTTTACTCCTACCACCTTCAGAATTTGAGAGTACTCCAGGCAACATTGTCAAAAGCTTTCTCTAAGTCTACTAATGCTAGAAACGTAGGTTTGCCTTTCCTTAATCTTTCTTCTAAGATAAGTCGTAGGGTCAGTATTGCCTCACGTGTTCCAACATTTCTACGGAATCCAAACTGATCTTCCCCAAGGTCGGCTTCTATCAGTTTTTCCATTCGTCTGCAAAGAATTGGCGTTAGTATTTTGCAGCTGTGACTCATTAAACTGATAGTTCGGTAATTTTCACATCTGTCAACACCTGCTTTCTTTGGGATTGGAATTATTATATTCATCTTGAAGTCTGAGGGTATTTCGCCTGTCTCATACATCTTGCTCACCAGATGGTAGAGTTTTGTCAGGGCTGGCTCTCCCAAGGCTGTCAGTAGTTTTATGTATATTGCAGTATTTATGTTCATTAGTAATAAACCTATGTGGTTTTTTTTAATTTAATAATTATTAAATATTATATTAACTATAATCGATAAAATAAACTAAAATTTATAAAATTTACAATGTTAACTATTCTTTGTTACCACTTGCAGATTTTACCATGAACTCCTGAGCGCCAGATGCAAATGGAAACAATCTGATTGTTCAGTTTTATCGTGTTGCGACAAATCAAATGAAGATTTGTATCTCGCATGAAATGAAGGGAAACTCTCAGTAGACATATTGCTATTCATGTGAACAGTGCTGTTGTTTCTGTATATTCGTGGCTACAAGAGGTTCTGAGCAGTATGAGACTTCACATCTGGTGTCATCAATCCCGCCGGTCGTGGTGGCCGAGCGGTTCTAAGCGCTACAGTCTGGAACCATGCGACCGCTACGGTCGCAGGTTCGAATCCTGCCTCGGGCATGGATGTGTGTGATGTCCTTAGGTTTAAGTAGTTGCAAGTTCTAAGGGACTGATGACCACAGCAGTTAAGTCCCATTGTGCTCAGAGCCATTAGAACCATTTCATCAGTCCCCTAGAACCTAGAACTACTTAAACCTAACTAACCTAAGGACATCACACACATCCATGCCCAAGGCAGGACTCGAACCTGCGACCGTAGCGGTCGCACGGTTCCAGACTGTAGCGCCTAGAACCGCTGGGCCACACCGGCCGGCAATGATTGCTACTTCTGTTCAGTTGACGTAAAGGGATCGAATTTTTTTAAAAAAAAAAAAAAAGAAACTTTAAAAACCTGGAGAGAAAAATGTTATCAATACTACTTTGGTACCACCAGAAAAGGTTTTGTTGCCCCTTCTGCATATCAAATTGGGGTTGATGAAACAATTTGTAAAATCGCTGCAAAAGAATTGGGACTGTTTTAAATATCGATGTACAAAATTCTCGAAGCGTTCGGAAGTAAAGTTGAAAGAGGGAGTTTTCACTGGCCCCGACATAAGAAAACGTTACACCGACACTGTCTTTGTGGAAAGTATGAATGAGAAGGTAACAGCTTTGGTATCGCTCAAGGATGTAGTGAGAAAGTTTTTGGGAAATACTAAGAATCCTGACAACAGAAACGTTGTTCAACAGATGCTAGCAGCATACGAAGCTCAAGACTGCAAGATGAGCTTAAGGTCCATTTTTTACACTCTCACATAGATAGTTTTCTTGAAAATCTGGCAGATTACGGTGAAGAACAGGGGGAGCGGTTTCACCAGAATGTCCGTGATATCGAGAGACGGTACCAAGGAAGATGGGATGTCACTATGCTTCCTGACTACTGTTGGATGCTTAAGCGGGTAACTAAAGATAGAAATCGGAAAATGATTCGGCGAAGTATCAAGGAAAAGAATAAAAGGTTTCATAAAAAACATGAATAAGTACAATATTGTTACTATATGTCTCAAAATAATGTTTCATTGGTTGTAAAAAAAATATTGTGTTTGATAATTTTGAATAAACGAGTGCTTTTACCAGTTTCTTGTGTTTAAAGTCGCAAAAAAACCTTATGTGATATAAAAAAATGGAATATCACTTCTGAAATCAGCGCATTCTAAAATACATAATTCAGTAACAATATCTCATGCAGCTGACAAAAGAAAATTTTTTGCAGACCTGTGACTAATTGAACTAAGTTATGCTAGCACTTTCTACTCCCGAGAGCAAGAGCCCATGTGACGTTGACCATAAGAGGTCGTAAAACAGAACAGTGATTTCAGGAGGAAGATAATTTGCGAGAGACATTAGATTCAATTACAACTGACCGGGCTACCTAGAGAAACAACACTATGTGTTCAAAAAGAGAAGAAAATGAATACATATACCTTTAAGTCCCCGAAATATTATCTAGTAAGTCGAAGACTAACTTGCAGGGCGATCTTTACCCATTGATCACTTAATGAAAGACCGATATTGATCCTTGCATATTCAGAAAAACCACAATCGAAACAAAGAGACCTAGCACAGCTGTACACGAAAATGACGTAACAATGTAATTACTTTAATGCAGCGCACTCAAGCAACGCTTTCATCAAAACATCTGCATGCTCCAGCCGTCAGTATGCAGTGTGATGCAAACAGCGTCTCGCCGGATCCGAGCGTAGCACGGAACCGCATGCGTTAGGACCAACCTAGCTCGAAAATAGGCGTCTAGCGATCTCATTGGTTCGAAAAGGCTCTGCGTTCCAAGTATTGCTTGCAGATAAGTGGCATAACCAAAGAAAACACTGTGCTAGCAGACCAAAGCATCGACTGTGTAGTTTTTGCGTCCTGCGGTGATTGACAATTCGCAGAATGACACATTGTATGAAACAAGGCTTTCGTACTAGCCGCAACCGGCAATTTGCTCATCGTGTCACGTTCTTCATTGGCTCCTCAGAGTTACCGGTTCGTTCGCTCATTGTTCTTATATTTTTAGTCAGTCATTCGCTCGTCAACCGAGTCGACCGACACGTGAAGTGAATGCATTTTTGGTGCCTTCAATTTACTGCCATCTCAATTTATTTCAGATTGCTGGGCGAAAAACAGAAGCACGAGAGTGAAATATTTCCTATTCAAGTGCCGACTACTGAGTAAGAAACTGTTAATTTACAGCACTGTTTTTCGTTTACTATTGGACAGAAATAGCTGAGTTGATGGTATGTAAGCAGGGGCGTAAGTTCGTTTCTTATTTGTAATTGTTGTGTCACTGATCAAGAATCATAAATAGACCACTGTAAATGACGTGCACAGTTATAGTCTAAAAAGTTAATTCACGCTGCGCTGTACTTGAAGCTGGCTTTTTCACGACAGAGTAAAAGATTCACACTTCTATGATTTTCAACAATGGGTAAAATAGTGGCTGCAGGGTTTTAAAGGGGAGGAAATTCAGGATGAGAAAAATCCTTACAGAAATCTATGAGACGTATTTTTTTACTACACTGTCATTAACTTTAAAAAAACGAATATACAGGGTGGTCCATTGATCGTGACCGGGCCAAATATCTCACGAAATAAGCGTCTAACGAAAAAACTACAAAGAACGAAAATTGTCTAGCTTGAAGGGGGAATCCAGATGGCGCTATGGTGGCCCGCTAGATGGCGCTGCCATCGGTCAAAAGGATATCAACTCCGTTTTTTAAAATAGGAACCCCCATTTTTATTACATATTCGTGTAGTACGTACAGAAATATGAATGTTTTAGTTGGGCCACTTTTTTTCGCTTTGTGATAGAGGGCGCTGTAATAGTCACAAACATATGGCTCACAATTTTAGACGAACAGTTGGAAACAGGTAGGTTTTTTAAATTAAAATATAGAACGTAGGGACGTTTGAACATTTTATTTCGGTTGTTCCAATGTGATACCTTTGTGAACTTATCATTTCTGAAAACGCGTGCTGTTACAGTGTGATTACTTGTAAATACCACATTAATGCAATAAATGCTTCAAAATGATGTCCGTCAATCTCAATGCATTTGGCAATACGTGTAACTACATTCCTCTCAACAGCGAGTAGTTCGCCTTCTGTAACGTTCGGGCATGCATTGACAATGCGCTGACACACGCTGTCAGGCGTTGTCGGTGGATCACAATGGCAAATATCCTTCAACTTTCCCCACAGAAAGAAGTCCGGAGACGTCAGATCCGGTGAACGTGCGGGCCATGGTATGGTGCTTCGACGACCAATCCACCTGTCATGAAATATGCTATTCAATACCGCTTCAACCGCACGCCAGCTATGTGCCGGACATCCATCATGTTGGGAGTACATCGCCATTCTGTCATGCAGTGAAACATCTTGTAGTAACATCAGTAGAATATTACGTAGGAAATCAACACACATTCCACCATTTAGATTGCCATCGATAAAATGGGGGCCAATTATCCTTCCTCCCATAATGCCCCACCATACATTAACCCGCCGGGTCACTGATGTTCCACTTGTCGCAGTCATCGTGGATTTTCCGCTGGCCAGTACTGCATATTATGCCGGTTTACGCTACCGCTGTTGGTGAATGACGCTTCGTAGCTAAATAGAACGCGTGCATAAATTCTGTCACCGTCCCACAATTTCTCTTGTGCCCAGTGGCAGAACTGTACACGACGTTCAAAGTCGTCGCCATGCAATTCATGGTGGATAGAAATATGGTACGGGTGCAGTCGATGTTGTTGTAGCATTCTCAACACCGACGTTTTTGAGATTCCCGATTCTCGCGCAATTTGTCTGCACTGATGTGCAGATTAGCCGCGACAGCAGCTAAAACACCTACTTGGGCACCATAATTTGTTGCAGGTCGTGGTTGACGTTTCACATGTGGCTGTACGCTTCCTGTTTCCTTAAATAACGTAACTATCCGGCGAACGGTCCGGACACTTGGATGATGTCGTCCAGGACACGGAGCAGCATACATAGCACACACCCGTTGGGCATTTTGATCGCAATAGCCATACATCAACACGATATCGACCTTTTCCGCAACTGGTGAACGGTGCATTTTAACACGGGTAATGTGTCACGAAGCAAATACCGTCCGCACTGGCGGAATGTTACGTGATACCACGTATTTATACGTTTGTGACAATTTCAGCGCCATTTATCACAAAGCGAAAAAGTTGTCCAACTGAAACATTCATATTTTACGTACTGCGCGAATATGTAATAAAAAATTGGGGTTCCTATTTGTTAAAAAAACGCAGTTGATATCCGTTTGACCGATGGTAGCGCCATCTAGCGGGCCAACCATAGCGCCATCTGGTTTCGCCCTTCAAGCTAGACGTGTTTCGTTCTTTTTAGTTGTTTCGTTTGTTGCTTATTTTGCGAGATATTTGGCCCGGTTACTATCAATGGACCACCCTATATATTCACAACCACCACAGCTTGGTGAGGAGATTTGCTTACAATTAAGACTACAAAATTTAACGTTTTGTGATGCTTAGAAAGACACCGTGAAGTTCGCGCTATGTACCCCCTCCAGCACTGACTGCTGAACATGTCTGATGTAATGGAAGTTGAGTTATATGCTGCAGATCTGGAAAAAATTGATTGTATGTAAATCCATTCCATCCTCCGTTTTTAAGGTTTCAATAAAAATGTGCCCAAGTCTGCTTTCTAAAACAAGACGACGAATAAACAAACGTTAATGCTGCTAATTTTCGGCTGGTGCGCTTTAGGTTAGCTAACATTAAGAAATAGTTTTTTATGATCGTAAACAGCCCTTATCCTATCTAACAGTATAAATTCGTTTACCAGGCTTATGAATAATTTCAGTGTACTAACAAATACTCGTAATATTGCCTGAATACGTTAAGGTCACACCTATTGTTGGTACATCAAATGAAGTGAGTAATGTACGCAATTGTACAGTTGCAGGATCTCGCAAAGAGAGTCACGCAATAATTCAGAACTTCCCAGCAGCTGAAGATTCCTTCACGAGTCTGACGTTTCTGTTCACGATGCCAAAATAATGCCAGTAATTGTCAGCGAAGTGTGCATATTGTTCTTAGCTTCTTCGATTTCGCACTACTTGTGACGCATTTTTACGTATTGTTTTTATGCGTTAATCACTGTCCTTAGCCCACAGTTCCCGCTTTTCTGTATTAAGATATATAAGTTGTTCAACTTTTTAGCGGTTACACTCCATTGGAATGCACTGTCGCAACGTGAATGCAGACAGTCACTGGGTCACTGCGGCTGCGGACAGAAAGCCGTTTTTGAAATATGTGGGGTGTTGCGACTTGTCACGCCGTATTCTGCATACCGATAAAGTGCGGTATTCACTTGTCGCGTGTCGCTGACTCACGGCAGCATTGGCAGTGGTCCTCAAGACTAAATCTGAGAATTTTTCGGGTAGCGTTCAAAACGCTCTGAAATACTGTCCCGTAAGCACCAGATTCTACACTGAAGGAAAAAAATTCACAACGCAAGGAAGAGCTGTGCGGCATAAATGAAAGTTGCTAGGCGTGTTTCTACATGTGAAAGATAATGTTGTAAGTAGGCCGTTTATGTATTCGTATGATGGCAGCGCTATGTAGCGCTCTGCATTAATAGCTCTGACAGCGCTGTGCGTACTTTGTAAGAGACTCTCTGGCTGGTCGGACTAGCAGTTGGAAGTTAAAGTCAGGGGTGATAGAAATTTGGAGGTGAACAGCCAGCAGTGGTGAAGGTTAGAGGTTGATAGTTAGCAGTGTTGGAGGTTTGCAGTATTACCGCGAGCGGACGGTCTGAACGTATATCCGTCACTGAGATTTATTACTGATGATTATATAATTTTTGAACTGGTTGTCACATGATTAAGGTAAAATTTCGTAAATACACTGTTTGCTCTGCAACAAAATCTTTCCTTTGCTAACCACATGCCTGTTAGTAGTGCTAACCACATGCCTATTAGCCTTCTGTAGTTAGAATCTTTTATTTAGCTGGCTGTATTGGCGCTTGCTGTATTGTAGTAGTTCGTGTAATGAAGATTTTTGTGAGGTAAGTGACTTATGATATGATAGGTTATTGTTAGGATTTCTGCTGATTCAGGACCATTCTTTTGAATTAATTATTTGAAGTCAGGTCATCAATTTTAAAGCAGTCAGATCGCGTAATCCTTGAATATTGTGAGTAATTAATGAATAAGAAAAGTTTGAGGTCTGTCAGGGCAAATTATGTAGGTCAGTGTTTAAACGATAAAGACAAGCAAAGTGAGCGTACATTCAATTTCACTCAGCAGTTGCAGAGTTAAGTAACATAGAAGTTTCACCTTCTCACCCAAGTAAAAAGTTTATTAAATAAACAAGTTTCAATGTCTGTCTAAATTTCTCGACAGTCTCGTGAGAGTGGCGCTAGTAGCACAACTATGAGGATGCTAATCAGATTTGTATTAAATACATGCTGTAAAGTGGTGAGCGTTAGTTACCTTGGAGATTGAACGTGATGAGCATATGTTAGTCAAGAACGTCTCTAAGGTGACACAGACGCCATTGTCATCACCTCACTGAGTTTTAACGAAATGGTGTTATAGGTTTACAGGAATCTAGACGTTTCTTCTGCTATACTGCAGAAGGACTTGGCAAGAATTCAGCCACTGTACATGTTTGCTGGCAGCGGTGGTTACAAGAATGTATGGTCGCAAGAGGACCGGACTCCGGATGGCCAGGTGTCACTACCGAAAAGAAAACCTGTTGTGTACAGCATATGGCTCTTGCGGATCGTACTGCATCTACAGCCAGCAGCAATTTGAGCTCATTGGAAGAGAGGTGGAGCTTTCTTGTGTATTCTGACGAAACCTTGTTCTGCATCGATGCCAGTGATAAGAGGCCAGTAGATAGCCTGCAAACAACCTGTGTACACTGGACGTAAACCTTGAGTTATGGTCTGGGGTTCGATTCCGTATGACAGCAGGAGTGCTCTCGTGTCTATCCCACGCACCCTGCCTGCAAAATTTTACGACAGTCTGGTGATACGACCTGTTGTATTGTCATTCACAGACAATATTCCAGGGTTTTTTTCCAACAGGATAGGCCTCGCCCACATACAGCTGTTGTTAGCCACCATGCTCTACGGAGTGTAGGCATGTTGTCTTGGCCTGCTAGATCACCAGATCAGTCTCTAATAAGCACATATGGGACATCACCGGACGAAAACCCCAGCACCATCCACAAAGAGCGTAAACCGTTCCATGTGCATGTGTCAATATACATGCGATGTCGGAAACTTAAGACACAATGTCACGAATTCATCTGAGCTGTACTTGAGACACAGCTTTGTGTCAATGAATCACGGATTTGCGTCCGAGTGCTTACTAGGCTTAACACTACTTTAGCGTACACTTTTTTTTCCAACAGGATAGCCCTCGCCCACATACAGCTGTTGTTAGCCACCATGCTCTACAGAGTGTAGGTATGTTGTCTTGGCCTGCTAGATCACCAGATCAGTCTCTAATAAGCACATATGGGACATCACCGGACGAAAACCCCAGCACCATCCACAAAGAGCATAAACCGTTCCATGTGCACGTGTCAATATACATGCGATGTCGAAAACTTAAGACACAATGTCACGAATTCATCTGAGCTGTACTTCAGACCCGGTTTTTTGTCAATGAATCTCGGATTTGCGTCCGAGTGCTTACTAGGCTTAACACTACTTTAGCGTACACTTTCATTGCCTCCCACTCTCTCTTTCTCGGACACAACAGAGTGCTGCAACGCTGTTCACGTCTTTTCTTTCCGTGTAATACATAGCACGAATACACCGCACTTTAGACAAATTTTCCGTCTTTCAGGAACCATGCCACTTGGGGAAAAAATCGTTCAATGAAACTTTTCTGCAAAAGTATTTTGCTATGATAGTTGAAAAGCTAATGAAAAGTCCCATAAAATTCTTTGCAGTAAAATGCCAGTAGCAAAGAGTATGAAATCCAGCAAGTTAAAAGACAAAGAATCCTGCAGAGTTCGCTGCAGACGCAAAGTGGCTGCACTGAAAAGTTCACGCATGGATTGACCAGGCTACTTTCTCCAATCAATAAATGCTGGTCGTGAAGCTCCATACTGAATCACTGTCATCCAGATACTTCTTAGGACAGGAGAGTATCTTATTAAGTCATGCTTACTAGGCGCGGTGCAGCTACTTATTGGAGAGCAACATATGAAGAAGATAAAATGTTCTTTTTTCTAACAACACAATCAGAAGTCATATCGGGGTTACGAGTTTGGGTATTTTGGGCACGGTACTCAACGAAATAGGTCGAGTCGATTTTTTGAAGTGCAGTTAAATAAATCGACTGACCCATTTTGTTCCCAGCGTTTTCCCACTGTTCGAAAATAAAAGATGACGGCCTGAAGGAAGATACATGGACACTACTATAAGTGGCGAAGATGTTTTACTATCGATGAACAAATTTATGGGGGAAAATGAGATGTATTGGACGAAGTATGTACTGACGGAGCAACTTCCACGTTGGGAGTTCGGTCTGGATTCTATACACTGGTGAAAGATGTTGCTCCAAATGCAACGTTCAGCCACCGTATCATACGTCGTTATACTTTGGTAATAAAAGCATCCGCCTGATTTGTTGAATATACTCCTTAAGGTAATGAAGAGTTTGTACCAACCGAAGATAGTGCAAGAAACACAAGAGATTTCAAGGAGTTGTGCAAAGGGGTTGGTGCCAAATTCAGTGCTCTTGTTCCATGGGGAAGTATGATGGCAACCGCGTGGCAAGGTGTCACAAAGAGTGCTCGAGCTTCGACAAGAAATTGCTCTGTTTCCGGGAAGAGCGAGGACGGAAAAGGAGCAAGACGTGCATGCCAAAATAACTGGTAATACATTTATTTCCAACGTAGCATATGTTGCTGATTTCTTTGAAGAAATAAATACGCTTTCAGACTGGATCTGCACCAACGCAGGAACGAAGCTCAAAACAATTCGATGGTGCCCGATGCAGACAGTGAAACATGCGCAGTCACACATGAAATAAGTTAGCACTTACCATCAGTAATTAACTCAGTCACTAACCATTTTCTTGAACTAAAGGATAGACAAGTAAATGCGTGGATTATAATGCTGTAATCAGGAAATGAATAATGTTCTCAGACAGTTGCGTTCAAGCCGAAGCAGAATTTCCAGGTCTTCGTGCAGGCCACAACATAAGTTTTCTCTAAATGGGTATTGGCAACATTCTGGAGAAAAATTCGTGACACATATTAATTAAAATCAGATAAAGACTGAAGAACAATGATTGCATTTGCAAAAACTATGTGTGTTCAAGGGAATTTGCGATTATGGTGGCAATGAAAAGAAAATCAAGGAACCGACTGAACCTGGAACACGATTTGCTATGTGCTGCAAAGCTACTACTTATTTTTAAATAGAGACGCCAAGCGCAAATACATAGCTCTCTTTTTATTTTTATTGTGGTAGGAAGATTTAAAGGCAAATTTGCTATAACTTCCGTTTTACTATGACCTCGTTCTGGAGACGAAAATTAATCCCGGGTGGCTGCTTGTTATTACGCTAGAGTAGTAACGCTAGCTGCCATGACTTTTGAAGGGAGGAAGCAAGTCATTTACGTAAGTTTCATCATGTTGTTAGCAACCACGTACGCAATGCTACTGTTTGGTGCTATTTACGATCTTTATCAACAACGTGATATTTTATTGCACTTCAGTTAGGCCTCTAGTTCGCTTACACATGTACATGTGGCATATCACATAAGGACCCTATGCACTCAGGGGCTCAGCATTCGCTTACTGAGTACGGGTTTGGTGATCCCGGGGTTCCTGAGATGGGGGCTGGTAAGCTCAGTCAGATCTGGGCTGCTTCAGGGACCACTGTATAGCGCGACAGTGGAACGTTGTGTGTGAAAAGAAACGGGAATCTTGGCTTGACCGCCCGGATTGCGAGGACGGTAAAAACCACTATAAAATAAATCTTGCGTCTCAAAGTGTGCTGCGCGCTGATGAGATGCATGGCTATTGAGGTGAAACAGTCGTTAGCGGGCAACCTCTGGAGAACCTACCGTACCGCAGTTGTGTAAGGCATACCTAGGCACGCGGGGCACTGCCTAGGTGGATTTTTAGTTCTCCAGCTGCTCGTGCGACCGATATGGATCCTTCGAACTTTTCTCTTCCACCTCGCAGAGGAATGGGTGAGGCCATTGGTATGTAACAACACCCAATCAAGTAAGAGGGCTCGGATAACCTGTCCTCCTGACTCAGTGCTTTGTAACAGAACATATGATGTTTCTCAGATTGTGTTCCTAATATTTAAAATAAAAGAGGGCAGTTTTGAAAACTTTCACCATTTTATATACAAAAAGAATTGGAGGACATTGCGGGGTCATTAAAATCTATCAAGCGCCTGCGAAATGGGACCCTGTTTGTCGAAACGTCCAGCTAGCAACAAGTGAAGAATTTTCAAAGAACTCAATGCCTCGAGTAGCATGCAATTGAAACTGAACTGCACAACACATTGAACTACAACAAAGGTGTTGTGACTTGCAGAGCTGTGGTCGACATTCCCAGAGAAGAACTGAAAGTTGAATGGTCCCATAAAGGCATTATGAAAAGAGTCGATGGCAATCTAGTGATGTCAGACTCGGTTATACCGGCGTTTGGCAGCACGAAATTTCTCGAGCATGTTAAGTCTGGCTTCTTCGCCTTAGTGTACGGCCTTATTTCCCGAACCCGATGCGGCGTTAAGTGCCAGCGGTTTAGTCTCACAACTGTCAGATGTAAGGGAGAAGCGATTTGTGGAAAATGTGGGAAGGCTGCTCTCGAGGCAATAGGCTGTTCATCTGCTGTTCCTCTGGGGATCCCCCTGCCTGGAGCAGGGACTGCAGTGAATTTCTTGAAGAAAGGAAGCTGCAAGGAATAAAAACAACTAAACGCATCTAATATGGGGAGACGTAAAAGATCTACAAGGCTCTTCAGCCCCGACGTTCGCTACCGTCTTTGCGTCTGTTATTAAACAGTCAGTCCCTAAAAATGATGCTGCTCTGGTACACAACAGGAGGTTGCCAGTGTCAGCACTAGTACCTGCGTCTGCCTCAGTTATTTCGAGGCCCATGCCTCCACCCAAGACTGCAGACAAGGCTGTGGTTGACGCTGTTGTGGAGCTCCTTGCCCCTCTGAAGGTTCAGCCTCGTCCACCGTCCAGTGCTGCTGCTACTACCCCAACCATGGTTGTGGCCCCAAAGGCCACTCAGGGTAAATAATGCAAGTCAAAGCGCCAACTTATAAGAGAGACAGGAAGTCAACTGTCTGATGATGTCGAACTTGTCCTCTCTGATGTGTGTCTTGATTCTTCATAAGAACAAATGGAACTTGATATCAGACTGGGGCAATCATTTTGCCCCAAAGCTCAGCCACCTCATATGTTAGGGTCCCCTCCCAGATGGAAATTCAGTGTGAAAGTGCTACACCCGTGATAAATGGCTCCCGTCCTTCAGTAGAACGTTAATGGGTTCAGGACCCATGTGGAGGAACTGAAGGTTATAGCACAGGAATGCACAGTGTGTATCTGTTCGCAGGAAACACATTTTAGAACAATATATACCCCTGTCCTATGGGGCTGTACAGTCTATCGACTGGGGAAACGGGAAGGGAGGTGTTGGTGTGTTTCTAAATCATGCACAACACTCCTCTGCTCTCCGTCTGACTACTGACCTCAAACACTTACAGTTGAAATTCACACCTGCTGGAGGATCACAGTTTGCTCGCTGTATTTACCTTATCCTGATGCAGCAGACTCTGAGGCTCTCACAGATCTTCTGGAACAACTACCCCACCCATTTCTCCTCTTGGGACACTTCAATGCTCACGATGTCTTGTAGGGCTCGACCTCCACTTGTCCTAGGGGTCGGGTCTTGGAGGGCCTCATGACTTCTGTGCTGCAACTGGGTTATTTTCACCCATTGACCTCACTCTCTGCTCCCCAGGCCTTGCAGACTCTGTCCACTGGGAAGTCATTGATGACCTTCTTTCCGGTGACCACTTCCCCCTCCGCATTTGCTTACGGAGTGCATTACAACTTGAAGAGAAGACACCAAAATGGATGGTCATCAGGACTAACTGGATGATGTTCAGCCAGCTGGCTGTGTTCGAACACCGCAACAGCATCCAAGGTTGGGCGGACCACATCACACGAGTGATCCATCAGGCCGCTGACTTATCCATCTCCAAGTATTCCAGTCATCCAAGGAGGCGACATGTACCTTAGTGGATGGATGAGTGTTGTTCAGCAATCCGGGACAGGCGTGCGGCTTTTCTACATTTTAAACACTGACTGACAGCAGACAACTTCAGGGTCTTTCGAGTGGCGAGGCCAAGGCTCAACGTGAGAGTAAGAAAAGGTCATTGTAAGCGTTCCTGGACTCTATCAACCGATTACCGGTAACCAAAGTCGTTTACCAATGGCAGCACTACTGAAACAGGGTGTCTCCAAATAACACATGGAGACATCGCTCAGACGCTGCAAAGCACTTTGCTAAACCTACTATCAATGCCAGCCAGGCTCCGGCGTTTCGTCGCTACCGTGCGACTGTAGAGAGAGGAAAATCTCCATATGGGAGCTGGAATCAGCTCTATCTGAGACTCGTAATACTGCGCCTGGTCACGACCAAATCTAGTACTGCATGCTTCGCCATTTGCCAGTAGCATCAAAGGAAGTCCAAACCGGTAACTTCCCCAGATAGTGAACAGAGGCAATTTTGAGACATGTCCTCAAACCAGGAAAGACCGAATATGTTCCAGTAGTTATCAGAGTATCGTCTTAACTAGCTGTGTAGGAAAGACCCTGAGCAAAAGGTTAACCGTCGTCTGGTCTGGTTGTTAGAGACCAGGCAACTCCTTAACCGCTCTCAGTGTGGATACCGGAGATTTCGGACCACTGTCGATAACCTGACTCTGCTAGAGGCGGCTATTCAGCAGGCTTTCCTATGTAAAAATCAATTCATCGGCATATTTTTCGATATCAGTAAGGCGTATGTTACTACCTGGAGACACTGAATTCACCCACAACTGCACAGTGGGGCTTTCGTGGCCACCTCCCCATCTTTATGTGGTCTTTGCTGTCCCAGCTGTCTTTTTGGACCCAAGTTGGTGACATGCAGTCAGACCGATATGAGCAGGAGAATGGTGTCCCTCAGGTCAGTGTTTTAAGTATTACTCTCTTTGCCATAGCCAAAAACACTATCACGGGTACAGTAAGGAGTACCGTACGGTACTCCTTATTTTGTGAACAATTTTGCTGTTTTCTGTTCTTCCTCCAGTGCTACAACAGCAAGCCGTCAGTTGCAGCTTGCATTGCGCACTGAGCCGCGAAGACGGGTTTTCAGTTTTCTGCAGATAAGTGTGCGTGTGTTCATTTTAATCATTCTCGTCATCTTTTTAGTTTGCCTGACTTGCATATGAGGGACACCATCCTACATTTTAGAGACCCATTGAGGTTACTGGGCCTCATTTTTGACTCACAGTTGTCGTGGTTGCCACACCTGTGAGACCTGAAAGCCAGAATCCTTGAGGCATTAAACATCATCAAGTGCCTTAGTCACAGGTCTTGGGGAGCGGACAGGCCACGTCTGTTCCACTTTTATAGGGCTTTCCTGCGTTCACGGCTGGACTATGGGTGTACAGTATATGAATCAGCGAGGAGTTCTTATCTGAAGATCAATGACGCTGTCGAGCATGAGGGGATTCGGCTGGCCGCGGATGCTTATAGGACCATTTCCTTACCCAATGTCTGTACTGAGGCTGGGGAACTGCCACTCACCATCTGGCGGCAGCTCCTCATGGTTTAGCAGATATGTAAGTTCCTTGCAACTCCGACTTCACCCGCATAGCGTAATATTGCTCATACCGTACTATTGCTCATTCGCCTTTGGAACGCCTTTTCTGCAACCTCCACGATCCACAGTGCCATTCAGGATCCGCGTGAAGCACCTGTTGGAGTCACTCGGTATGGAGTAAGAACAACCCAAGTCCAGGGTTTTGACCGTCTGCCGCCCTGCATACTGCGGAGGCACAGCGTCATTTCAGATTTAGCCAGTACAGGAGAGGTTGCACCCCCGCTTCTGTTTTTAATTCGCTGACATTTTCTATTAGCATCACAACTATGTAGCTGTCTTTACGGATGGGTCTAAGCAGGGGGACTCCATTGGTTGCTCTGTTGTTTTCTCGGATCGTGTCCTCAATATCCGAATGCTCCCAGTACTTACGGTCTTTGGTGTAGAATTATATCCAACCTTCAGGACTCTGGAGCAGATGCGGCCTTCTTCCAGTGCTAAATATCTTGTCTGATCCGATTCCCTTACTCTCTCCAACGTTTATATGCAGCAGACAAAGTAACCCTAAATATCCAGGATATCTTCCTCCAAGTACAACGACTGGGAAAGGAGTTGTCTTTCTGCTGGGTACCAGGGGAATGCAGAAAACGAAAGGGCGGATCTAGCAGCCAAAGAGGCGTGCCGTGATCCTCAGGTATTTCAGTGTGCCATCCCCCTGCATGCTATCACCTGGCTACTGAGGTACAAAGTAATGTGTCGATGAGGAGACGAGTGGCTGGAAGTGACTGACAAAAAGCTCCGTGTCCCCACAACTAGGCCATAGCGTACTTTCTTTCAACCACGTCAACGGGCCGAGATCCTCCTTACTCGTTTGCGCATAGGCCACAGCCCTATGATGCACGGATTCCTACTCCGGCGAGAGGACCCTCTAATGTGTGGTGCTTTTGGCGTGCAGATCACGGTGCGCCATATTTTATTGAACTGTGTTTATTTTCCGACCAGTGGGCAGCGCCTGATTTGCCGACTGGTCTGTAGTCCATAACAGGTATCGTTCAAGCGAATGTGGTTCAAGTTTTAGAGTTTCGTGAACTGACCAACAATTTTAACAAGATCTTAGGGAGACTTTTGTAATTTGTTAACAGAGTGACTGGCTCACACAAGTGTTTTGTAAGTGGTCAGCCAGTCACGTTTCCCTGTGCCTTTCTTTTAGCTCTTCTGTGTTTTGTTTTCTCTATGTTTTAATTTCGTGTGTAGCTACTTTCCCTCTTTCTAATTTGTTTTAGCGCATGGGAGATGGAGTGACTGTGTGGTCGCGTTGAATGCTTGGGTGTGCAAACATTCGTTTGTTTTGATAAGTGTAAGGGCGCTGATGACCTCGATGTTGAGCGCCCATAAGATACAGACAGACAGACAGACACACACACACACACACACACACACACACACACACACACACACATACTGGGTGATCAAAAAGCCAGTATAAATTGGAAAAGTGAAGAAATCACGGAATAATGTAGATAGAGAGATACAAATTGACACACATGCTTGGAATGACATGGGGTTTTATTAGAACCAAAAAAAATGCAAAAGTTAAAAAAATGTCCGACAGATGGCGCTTCATCTGATCAGAATAGCAATAATTAGCATAACAAAGTAAGACAAAGCAAAGATAATGTTCTTTACAGAAAATGCTCAGTATGTCCACCATCGTTCCTCAACAATAGCTGTAGCCGAGGAATAATGTGAACAGCACTGTAAAGCATGTCCGGAGTTATGGTGAGGCACTGGCGTCGGATGTTATCTTTCAGCATCCCTAGAGATGTCGGTCGATCACGATACACTTGCGACTTCGGGTAACCCCAAAGCCAATAATCGTACCGATTCAGGTCTGGGGACCTGGGAGACCAAGCATGACGAAAGTGTCGGCTGAGCACACGATCATCACCAAACGACGTGCGCAAGAGATCTTTCACGCGTCTAGCAATAAGGGGTGGAGCACCATCCTGCATAAACATCGTACGTTCCAGCAGGTGTTTATCAGCCAGGTTGGGGATGATGCGATTCTGTAACATATCGGCGTACCTCTCACCCGTCGCGGCAGCAGTTACAAAACCAGAATCAAGCATTTCCTCGAAGAAAAAAGGCCCGATAACGGTAGATGTTGTAAATCCAACCCATACTGTGACTTTCTCGTCGTGCAATGGAGTTTCCACGACAGTTCTAGGATTTTCGGTAGCCCAAATTCTGCAGTTGTGAGCGTTGAGAGACCCTCGGAGCGTGAAATGAGCTTCGTCGGTCCACAACACGTTACTCAACCAATCGTCATCTTCCGCCATCTTTTGAAACGCCCACATAGCAAATGCCCTCCGCGTCACTAAATCGCAACTTATACACGATTGTCATGCGCAGTCACTGACGTTTTGCTGTCGAGCGCCACCTGTCGGACATTTTGTGACTTTTTTTTTTTGTTCTAATAAAAACACTGGTTTGACATTTAACAGATATTATACTTACGCAGGACATACAGGATGGAAGCCATGTAGCTATACTACAGAATCTCTGTCTAGAGGCCAAATCGAAACGAAACTACAATTACGCTATATGAAGGAAATGATAAATGTTGTGTTATTCTGTTGCAAATTGTGAAAGAATATTTTACAGTTATTTTTTATTATACTTCCGCATTAAAATTATTCATGATCTCTGAGAAATCCACAGAAAGTGGTGTCTAAAGGTCAACTTTCAGGGATAAAACAGGAACGATCATTTGAAGCATTTCAGGGATAAAACAGGAACGATCATTTGAAGCAAAAGTATTCATACAGGTAGATTCTCACAAAGAAGAAAACAGGAATCGCTAACTATTGGTAATGCTATTTATTTACACAAATAGCGCCGTTAACGGTTTCGAACCGACACGTTCATCTTCAAAGGCTGCCCACGTCTAAATACACATTTGTTGAAGTTTACAATAGTTTTCTGCTCTTTATTCCCCTTTGAGGTGAAAGATTCTTGACGAGGTGGTTCCCTACAGTAAAAAGGATGTTAGAAACGAAATATTTAAATGAAACTATTACTAGTAACCATCAGACAAAACGTAAACAAATCTTTAAGACTGAAATGTTATAGTTACATTTCGCTTACGCCGAAAATAACGGCGTCGTTTCGTTTAAGTGTTCTATACATGTGCTCATGAAATACTGTAGAATATATGTGTAAGTAGGCTGTTTAGGTTTTTATATTGGTAACGACACGCAGCGCTCTGTATGAAAATCACTGGCTGTGCTGTGTGCAGTCAGGGGCATTGTTGGAATGTTTCCTATTGTAGTGTCGGGCAGTTGGCTGTTAAAAGCGCGTAGCGTTGCACAGTTGGAGGTGAGCCGCCAGCAGTGGTGGATGTGGGGAGAGAAATGGCGGAATTTTGAGAGCGGATTATCCGGGCGTGTGTCCATCATAGACAGTAGATCTGTAAGACTGGATGTCATGAACTGCTATATATATTATGACTTTTGAACGCTATTAAGGTAAATACATTGTTTGTTCTTTATCAAAATCTTTCATTTGCTGACTATGCCTATCAGTAGTTGGTGCCTTCAGTAGCTAGAACCTTTCATTTAGCTGGCAGTAGTGGCGCTCGCTGTATTGCAGTAGTTCGAGTAATGAAGATTTTTGTGAGTAAGTGAGTTGTGAAATGTATAGGTTAATGTTAGTCAGGGCCATTCTATTGTAGGGATTATTGAAAGTCAGATTGCATTGCGCTAAAAATATTGTGTGTCAATTTAGTGATGATCAGAATAAGTAAAGAGAGAAACGTCTGAGTACGTTCAGTTTTGCTCAGCTGTTTGAAAATCAAATAACGTAAGGGGTTTATCAGCACAGTAATTCACTGATTTTTCTAAAGGGACGTTTCATATGAAGCACTTATTTGATTTATGTATATCTACATATGTATAAATCAAATAAGTGCTTCATATACTCTACATTATTTTGCGATCACAAGTAAACAACCATCCCGAGAATCTTTCAGACCTGAACAGCCACCTGAAGAGAACATATCGATTCGAAACCGGTAACAGCACTATCTGTGTGAATGAATAGAATTATCAATATTGGCTGGATGATGTATTCTTCTGTGTGAGAATCAACCTGCATTTTGTACATAGCCACGGGCCAAAAATGTCAGTTTTCAACAAATTACAACAAATCTTCGTATGGACATACGCCCTATTTTCTACGGTTTCTGAAATAGTGCATATTTAATTTCCATTGTTATTTATTTTCTGTAATATTCAATACATTGCAAAGTTTACGTATGTACACAAGCTCAACAGTTGGTAAACATTAAGGCACGATGCGCATTACAAAGCTGCGATTGAAAAATACGTATTTTTAACACATTCACATCTAAGCATTATCGTACACGTCACATTACTGCTGTTGTACCGTTCACAAAAAATATTCGAGTATCGCATCGGCAGCTTCAACGTAGTTACGCTTTCTTTGGAGAACATGTTGTGTTGCTTGTCTGAGTGCCTCTGCATGTTCCCTAAGGAGGACAGCGGCTTTCACGATGCCACTTCAGGCTGCATCTCGCATCTTCAACTTTCATTTGTACACCTCAGACAACATCCAACTCCATAAACAAACATCTTGTGGCCTAAGGTCTGGCGATCTTCGTGGCCTGTTCACTGTACTACCACAAACAATGCCGCGATTAGAGTGAGATATATACGCGAGCGTCAATATCCCAGAAACGAATGTACGTTAAATGTGTTTTATCTTGGAAATCATTAGGAATAGGGCATGTACCCATGTGAAGGATTTTGCTTCAAATGAGCCTTCTTGTCATATCACTGAATATTGACCGTTTATCCTGCGACACCATATAAACATGTTACAAGAATTGTAGTTCCAGAGTACAGTGGGGAAGAGATCTGCTAAAACTTGGCATGGGATAATGTGCAACAATAATATTCAGCAGGACACAGTGCGGTGGAGAACATAGTTCTATTTGAAACTCCGATGTTGTCTCAATCAAGGAAGGGCAACATTAGAAAAATGGAAATGTGCTATACGAGAAGATGCTGCAGTTAATGAGGCAAGATAGGATACGAAATGAGGAGGTATGGAGGTGAAGGTGGATAATGTGCTCCATAACAAGAACTATCGATAACAGAGCGCTGATGTAGTTCGGGCACATTCAGAGAATGCCTAGCTATTTTAAACTGGGAGGCGCTAGGAAGAAAGAGAGGAAGGCCAGCGGTAAGATGGGAAAAATACATACAGGAAGCAATGCGAGACAGAAATCTAAGACCAGCTGGCTTGATTGAAAGAGGTCTGTGGAGGTCGAAAACGACTAACTCCTAAGCGAAAACGCCAAAGATGCAAGATATATGCAATAGATAATGCTAACGTACTCCATGAACTGTGCACCATAACGAACCAAAAGTCCTTTGTGGTAGTGTTCAGAATTCTTACTATGGAGAGCTGCAACGACCAGCCTTTGGGCTGAATGTAGCACGAGATTGTAGGAACTTGCAGACTCTCATCCGTATGTACAGAAAAAAATGTGTTTGAAACGTGTAGTTTCGAGTCCCTGTACAATGACTCGGTGTTATTATAGACTAACTGAGAAACCGCCCGTTGCCTTGGCATTTATTTATACCTGGACTGATACTTAATATGTGCGGAATTTATTTTTGACTTCTTCTTTATACATAGCATTAGAACTACGGTGATGGGCATGAACTAAGAGCTTGTTTGCTTCACTAACATGGGAAAGAGCCACGTAGAACTGGCTGAGCAAAAGGCTGACAGTAAAATGCAGCGTCTGGACTTGCGCTTTATTTACATTCAGGGCATACCATATACTCACCAGGAACTGTGCAGGCTTAAAGCGAAATGGGAAACTGTTAGGAATAAGCAGGATTCTGGGTATAAAAACTCGGTTGCCTACGCCACTTTCCATCAAAATTTCCGTTTCTATGATCCTACGTTGTGGAGAAGTAGCCTTAAGCACCTGTGAGTGAAAGATTCTGAGCAGCGAGATTATGCATGACACTCTTGATCAGACATATGTCGGGTCTCGCTTTCGGAAGGACTTTCCAAAGAGCGAGTTAAAGCCTGATGTTCTCGAGCCACAGCAAGACTCGCCTCATGATCTTCTCTGGATTCTTCAGACGGCGTACTCCACAGCGTTTAGCCATTGGTTGTATTCAGAAACACTAAACTGTTCTCGAGACATTTTTATACATAAAGGAAACGAAATCAAAATGTAATGAATAGGCACCCAAATTACAAATCAAACTTAACAAAAGTCTTCTACCTGACAAAGAATATAAATAAAACTTAATGAAACAAGTGAAGGAATGCCGTTAAGTTTTTAATAGTCAAAGCGATATCAGTAAGTCCATATAACATAGCCAAGTAAATCCGCTGTTACTTTGCGGCTCTTAAATCTGTTACTGACGTAAGCTTCCAAGAAATACATTTGTCACTGAGTTAGAAGAAAGCTAACATCGCCGATCGCCGTCAATAGGGTCCACGACTTGTGATTTAGTGGGGTCGGCACGGTAGCTCAGCGTGTTCGGTCAGAGGGCTAGCTGCCTTCTGTTTTTTTTAAAAAGAAAAAAAAAGAAAAGAAAGGAAAAAAAACCTAGCAGTACCATCTGTCGGTTATTTGGCGTACTAAGCCTTAACTATAATTAAACATCTGAGCAGCCAATTTCAGATAAAACTTTAAATTGCGGTATCTTTTTTCCCCGTGTTCTGATTTTGATGAAATCCGTGCGTATAAAAGTGGGAATATGCATATGTCCCACATCTCCTCCTAAACCACCCGACTGATTTCTACTAAACTTGGTACACGCATACCTTAGTGTCAGGCAACAATCGCTGTCTGGGTACGAACCACCTACATATCAAAGGGATGGTGATGGGGGTCAGAAAGGGGGGTGGCCCGTGACTCGTGAAAATTTGTACTTTACTCACAAGTCCATTATAATTTATTTTTTCTTTGCTATTACACTGTTCCCAATAAATTTCGCATACAATGACAAAATATGTCGCTGCATTTACGTACAGTATTATACACTACTAGGCATTAAAACGGCTACACCACGAAGCTGACGTGCTACAGACGCGAAATTTAACCGATGGGAAGAAGATGCTGTGACATGCAAATGAATAGCTTTTCAGAGCACACAAGGCTGGCGCCGGTCGCGACACCTACAACGTGCTGACATGAGGAAAGTTTCCAACCGATTTCTCATACACAAACAGCAGTTGACCGGCGTTGCCTGGTAAACGTTGTTGTGATGCCTCGTGTAAGGAGGAGAAATGCGTACCATCACGTTTCCGACTTTGATGAAGATCGGATTCTAGCCTATCGGGATTGCAGTTTATCGTATCGCGACATTGTGGCACGCGTTGGTCGAGATCCAATGACTGTTAGTAGAATATGGAATCGGTGGGTTCAGGAGGGTAATACGGATCACCGTGCTGGATCCCAACGTCCTCGTATCACTAGCAGTCGAGATGACAGGCATCTTATCCGCATGGCTGTAACGGATCGTGCAGCCACGTCTCGATCCCTGAGTCAACAGATGGGGACGTTGGCAAGACAACAACCATCTGCACGAACAGTTCGCCGTCGTTTGCAGCAGCATGGACTATCAGCTCGGAGTCCATGGCTGCGGTTACCCTTGACGCTGCATCACAGACAGGAGTGCCTGCGATGGTGTACTCAACGACGAACCTGGGTGCACGAATGGCAAAACATCATTTTTTCAGATGAATCCAGGATCTGTTTACAGCATCATGATGGTAGCATCCGTGTTTGGCGACATCGTGGTGAACGCACATTGGAAGCGTGTATTCGTCATCGCCGTACTGGCGCATCACCCGGCGTGATGGTATGGGGTGCTATTGGTTACACGTCTCGGTCACCTCTTGTTCGCATTGACGGCACTTTGAACAGTGGACGTTACAGTTCAGATGTGTTACGACCCGTGGCTCTACCCTTCATTCGATCCCTGCGAAACCCTACATTTCAGCAGGATAATGCACGACCGCATGTTGCAGGTCCTGTACGGGCCTTTCTGGGCACAGAAAAAGTTCGATTGCTGCCCTGGCCAGCACATTCTCCAGATCTCTCACCAATTGAAAACGTGTGGTCAACGGTGGCCGAGCAACTGGCTCGTCACAATACGCCAGTCACTACTCTTGGTGAACTGTGGTATCGTCCTGAAGCTGCATGGGCAGCTGTATCTGCACACGCCATCCAAGTTCTGTTTGACTTAATACCTAGGCGTATCATGGCCGTTATTACGGCCAGAGGTGGTTTTTCTGGGTACTGATTTCTCAGTATATATTCACCCAAACTGCATGAAAAAGTAATCACATGTCAGTTCTAGTATAATATATTTGTCCAATGCATACCCGTTTATCATCTGCATTTCTTCCTGGTGTAGCAATTTTAATGGCCAGTAGTGTATCATTGCGCGAGACCTATTGCAGGAGATGTGACGCCCTAAACAGTGAGTTGTGTGAAAAACTGCCACATCGAGCATGACGCTTAAATATATTACTGTGTCCATACAAACACCATTCGCCACGCGCTTTGCAGACAGTTTACACATATTCCGTTTAATGAGCCTACCGTGTTTGATAGTTGTACGACACATAGTTCAGGAGATATGACGTTACAAATACTAAGCGCAAGGCCAGTCTGTGTGGTGCGGCAGTGGACGCACAGCTATACACTGATAAGCCAAAACATGACCAGTGCCCACCGTGACATTGGATGCTACCAAGTAACGTTGCAGGCACGTGAGGCAGTAACAAAAGTATGTAACCTGAGGAGCCAAGGACGGGGAGTAACACCAACGAACATATGGACTGCAAATGGGGTAATGCATAGAGGTAAGAGACTTTGACGAAGGATAAATTATTATTACGCACATCCTGTGAACGAGTATCTCGAAAACAGCGAAACTGGTCGAATGTTTGCTTGCTACTTATGTGAGTATCTAGTTGGACGTGTAATATTCTTCACAGAACGTGGGTTCACAGGTTTGTCAACTATGTGAAATAGGACACATGGTGATTTGTGGCACATCTGCCGAAAGAGCACAATGCTGGTGCACGCACAAGTGTTTCGGAGCAAATGTTCATAGGACGTCGTTGAACAAGGAGCTCCGCAGCAGACCGCGCCTACGTGTTCACATGTTGACCCAACGGCATCGTCATTTACAAATGCAGCGGGAACCTTACCGTTTGAACAATGGAAACGTGTCGGCTCTTCTGTGTTACAATAGGTTGATGATCGTCTCCACAAACGCAGTCATCGAGGTGAACGGTTCTCGATATGTGCAGCGCGCCACGGATGCAGGCTGATGGCAGCCGTATTATGCTATGGCGAACATTCTCCTGCGCTTGCATGGGACCTGTGGTAGCAATCGAAGACACTCTGACAACTGCTAACCCCCTGCATCCCTTCATGCTTGTTGTCTCTTCCTTTCAGCAGTATGACTAACCGTATCTCGGAGCCAAAACGTGTGCTATAGTGGTTTGACGAGCATTATAGTGAACTCACGTTGACGCCTCGGCGACCAAATTCGGCTGATGCAAATCCTATGGAATCCATATGGATCGCCATCGGCCGCCGAGTACGCAAGTTAGCGGCCCGTTATTTACGTGAATTACATGACCTGTGCGTAGACATCTAATGCTATATATCTCCATAAATCTATTAATTAACTGTCAGATCCCTGGTACGCGGGACCAGTGATGTATTTCGTTTCAAAGACGGACAAACAACCTATTAAGTAGGTGGTCATAATGTGACGGCTCATCAGTGTTGTAAGTAGGCTGTTTAGGTTTTTTATGTTGGTAACGTCACGTAGCGCTCTGTATGAAAATCACTGACTGTGCTGTGTGCAGTCTGTGGCTGGTTGGCATTGTTGGAATATTGGCTATTGTAGTGTTGGGCAGTTGGATGTGAACAGCGCGTAGCGTTGCTCAGTTGGAGGTGTGCCGCCAGCAGTGGTGGATGTGGGGGGGAGAGATGGCAGAATTTTGAGAGCGGATGATCTGGACGTGTGTCTATCAGAAAGAGTAAATTTGTAATACTGGATATCATGAACTGATATACATATGATGACTTTGGAACATTATTAAGGTAAATACATTGTTTGTTCCCTATCAAAATCTTTCATTTGCTAATTATACCCGTCAGTAGTTAGTGCCTTCAGTAGTTAGAATCGTTTATTTAGCTGGCAGTATTGGCGCTCGCTGTATTGCAGTAGTTCGAGTAACGAAGATTTTTGTTAGGTAAGTGATTCATGAAAGGTATGGTTATTGTTAGTCAGGGCCATTCTTTTGTAGGGAATATTGAAAGTCAGATTGCGTTGCGCTAAAAATATTGTGTGTCAGTTTAGTGTTGATGAGAATAAGTAAAGAGGGAAATGTCTGTGTACGTTCAGTTCTACTCAGCTCAGTTGAAAAACAAATAAAAATGGTTCAAATGGCTCTGAGCACTATGGTACTTAACATCTGAGGTCATTAGTCCCCTAGAAGTTAGAACTACTTAAACCTAACTAACCTAAGGACATCACACACATCCATGCCCGAGGCAGGATTCGAAACTGCGACCGTAGCAGTCGCGCGGTTCCGGGCTGAAGCGCCTAGAACCGCTCGGCCACCGAGGCCGGCTGAAAATCAAATAACGTAAGGGATTTATCAGCACAGTCATTCATAAATTTTTCTAAAGGGATGTTTCAGTGTAAATAAATATTTGAGCCTCGTTGAATTTCTCTGCTAGTAAAGCCAATGTGTTACCCCAGGCTACGTTCAAGTTGCCTGTGAAAATGCCATGAAAATTCTTCGTTTTGGATTCAAGCGTGTTTAAACAGACGGACAAGACGGTTTTACAGTGTTATTATTAGAACAGACAGAGTTATTTTCAAGACAGTTAGCTAAATTATCAACTGGAACGAGAGAAAAACATTGCTAGAACAAACTTTCGAATTGACAGCGCCGTTCTTTCGTTTCCCAATGTATTGACAAATGGTTTCCTCGCCTTATCGTCCACACCCACGGCTACAATTTATCTCGCAAGTAATTGCACCTGAATTGACGGCAAGTGAACAAAACATCATTACGCAGCGTGCGAATAAATTGCGTTCAGCAGGGCCAAGTGCCCAGTGCACAAGGAGTGGTTACCGGCGCGCTCCGTTTAGGGTATGATTTACTGGCAATTTATATGACGCGTGTGATTTACGACGGTCGCGGCCCGCGATTAGGGGTCCGCGGACGCGTGTTGGCAGAGGCGCGCCGGTAAGCGCCTTCTATCTGCGATCTGCGTGGTCCCCCACCTGGCGCTTTTTCAATTTATCGACAGCCGAGGCGTTCTCGGCGCTCCACTTTAATTGTGTTTCCATTCATCACCGCGACATGAGCTATCTCAGACATCCCAAAGGCGGCACGAGCCGCTGCCGCCGAATACGTGCCGCTCGTTTTTCATCAGCGCGTCTTAATACACTCAACTCGAAGTGACCTACATGAGGTAGATAATCGATCGACATGACTTGTACTGCTTTGAAACGGAAAATAATTTCACTGTGCTCTTAACTCTCTTCAGTGGTGTCTGTTCGCTGCCAGCAAGAATGAAGTCTTCGCATTCCACAGGCGGACATAGCGTGGAAAGAATGACGGCTTACAGGCTTCTGTGGAAACTGATATTCGTTTAATTTTACAACAACGGCTCGCATTAATACACTACTTGCCCTTAAAATTGCTTCACCAATAGGAAATGCAGATGATAAACGAGTTTTCATTGGACAAATATATTATACTAGAACTGACATGTAATTACATTTTAACGCAATTTCGGTCGATAGATCCTGAGAAATCAGTACCCAAAACAACCACCTCTGCCCGTAATAATGGCCTTGATGCGCCTGGGCATTGAGTCAAACAGAGCTTGGATGGCGTGTACAGGTACAGCTGCCCATGCAGCTTCAACACGGTACCACAGTTCACCAAGAGTAGTGACTGGCGTATTGTGACGAGCCAGTTGCTCGGCCACCATTGACCAGACATTTTCAGTTGGTGAGAGATCTGGAGAATGCGCTGGCCAGGGCAGCAGTCGAACATTTTCTCTATCCAGAAAGGTCCGTACAGGACCTACAACATGCGGTCGTGCATTATCCTGCTGAAATGTAGGGTTTCGCAGGGATCGAATGAAGGGTAGAGCCACAGGTCGTGACACATCTGAAACGTAACGTCCATTGTTCAAAGTGCCGTCAATGCGACCAGGAGGTGACAGAGATGTGTAACCAATGGCTCCCCATACCATCACGCTGGGTGATACACCAGTATGGCGATGTCGAATACACGCTTCCAATGTGCGTTCACTGCGATGTCGCCAAACATGGATGCGACCATCATGATGCTGTAAACAGAACCTGGATTCATCCGAAAAAATGACGTTTTGCCATTCGTATACCAAGGTTCGTCGTTGAGTACACCATTGCAGGCGCTCCTGTCTGTGATGCAGCGCCAAGGGTAACCGTAGCCATGGTCTCCGAGCTGATAGCCCATGCTGCTGCAAACGTCGTCGAACTGTTCGTGCAGATGGTTGTTGTCTTGCAAACGTTCCCATCTGTTGACTCAGGGATCGAGACGTGGCTGCACGATCCGTTACAGCCATGCGGATAAGATGCCTGTCATCTCGACTGCTAGTGATACGAGGACGTTGGGATCCAGCACGGTGATCCGTATTACCCTCCTGAACCCACCGATTCCATATTCTACTAACAGTCATTGGATCTCGACCAACGCGTGCCGCAATGTCGCGATACGATAAACTGCAATCCCGATAGGCTAGAATCCGATCTTTATCAAAGTCGGAAACGTGATGGTACGCATTTCTCCTCCTTACACGAGGCATCACAACAACGTTTACCAGGCAACGCCGGTCAACTGCTGTTTGTGTATGAGAAATCGGTTGGAAACTTTCCTCATGTCAGCACGTTGTAGGTGTCGCCACCGGCGCCAACCTTGTGTGAATGCTCTGAAAAGCTAATAATTTGCGAATCACAGCGTCTTCTTCCTGTCTGTTAAATTTCGCGTTTGTAGCAATTTTAATCGCCAGTAGTATAAGAAACCACATTCGATAATATAATAGTGTTCAGAATTCGAAGATGGAGGATGCAAAGGAGTACACTTCAATCCGAGATCCTTCATTAATCTCTACTTATGTTGGCCTACTTAACATGCTACATGCAGGTACCTTTCTTCAAGTGTCAAATTAGTTATCACAATCAGACAGCAAAATAAGAAACTACACTCCTGGAAATTGAAATAAGAACACCGTGAATTCATTGTCCCAGGAAGGGGAAACTTTATTGACACATTCCTGGGGTCAGATACATCACATGATCACACTGACAGAACCACAGGCACAGAGACACAGGCAACAGAGCATGCACAATGTCGGCACTAGTACAGTGTATATCCACCTTTCGCAGCAATGCAGGCTGCTATTCTCCCATGGAGACGATCGTAGAGATGCTGGATGTAGTCCTGTGGAACGGCTTGCCATGCCATTTCCACCTGGCGCCTCAGTTGGACCAGCGTTCGTGCTGGACGTGCAGACCGCGTGAGACGACGCTTCATCCAGTCCCAAACATGCTCAATGGGGGACAGATCCGGAGATCTTGCTGGCCAGGGTAGTTGACTTACACCTTCTAGAGCATGTTGAGTGGCACGGGATACATGCGGACGTGCATTGTCTTGTTGGAACAGCACGTTCCCTTGCCGGTCTAGGAATGGTAGAACGATGGGTTCGATGACGGTTTGGATGTACCGTGCACTATTCAGTGTCCCCTCGACGATCACCAGTGGTGTACGGCCAGTGTAGGAGATCGCTCCCCACACCATGATGCCGGGTGTTGGCCCTGTGTGCCTCGGTCGTATGCAGTCGTGATTGTGGCGCTCACCTGCACGGCGCCAAACACGCATACGACCATCATTGGCACCAAGGCAGAAGCGACTCTCATCGCTGAAGACGACACGTCTCCATTCGTCCCTCCATTCACGCCTGTCGCGACACCACTGGAGGTGGGCTGCACGATGTTGGGGCGTGAGCGAAAGACGGCCTAACGGTGTGCGGGACCGTAGCCCAGCTTTATGGAGACGGTTGCGAATGGTCCTCGCCGATACCCCAGGAGCTACAGTGTCCCTAATTTGCTGGGAAGTGGCGGTGCGGTCCCCTACGGCACTGCGTAGGATCCTACGGTCTTGGCGTGCATCCGTGCGTCGCTGCGGTCCGGTCCCAGGTCGACGGGCACGTGCACCTTCCGCCGACCACTGGCGACAACATCGATGTACTGTGGAGACCTCACGCCCCACGTGTTGAGCAATTCGGCGGTACGTCCACCCGGCCTCCCGCATGCCCACTATACGCCCTCGCTCAAAGTCCGTCAACTGCACATACGGTTCACGTCCACGCTGTCGCGGCATGCTACCAGTGTTAAAGACTGCGATGGATCTCCGTATGCCACGGCAAACTGGCTGACACTGACGGCGGCGGTGCACAAATGCTGCGCAGCTAGCGCCATTCGACGGCCAACACCGCGGTTCCTGGTGTGTCCGCTGTGCCGTGCGTGTGATCATTGCTTGTACAGCCCTCTCGCAGTGTCCGGAGCAAGTATGGTGGGTCTGACACACCGGTGTCAATGTGTTCTTTTTTCCATTTCCAGGAGTGTATTATGCTCTCTTTTTCAAGGAATTATAAATTGGCCCTTTGAACTCAGAAACCCTTGACTCTCAAAAGTCCGATTAATTAATTTCTGCGGCACATGAACTATATGTTACACGGTATTAGTTTGGGTGTGAGGACGTAAATTGCCTGTTAACGTGATGAATGGTCTGATGATTTGATGGATTTGGGGAATCAGGAGTTACAGTAAGAATTTGATACCCCTCTGGAAGACTCACACAACCAAACAAGGCAGAAGAGATGGGTAATATTCGAGTGGATTAACTAAAATCGTTCGGGAAACGACAACCAAAAGAAGAATGGAAGACCAAGAGGGTAGTGGTCACGTCTGAAACGGAGTAAGTAGAGATGCTGTTCTCTCCTCTACTTTTCGAACTTCATGTTCAAGAATCAATGATGGAAATGAAAGGTTCGGACATGTGATGATATTAAGAGTGGAAATGTTATCAATGGTACGAACCCTTGACGACTTTGCCATTTATCTGACAGGGAGAATTTATTTATTCTATTTCCTTTCTTTTGAGTCATCAGTCTTCTGAGTAGTTTGATGCAAACTGCCACAAATTTCTCTCCTGTGCCAACGTCTTCATCTAGGAGTAGCACATTCAACCTACATCCCCAATTACTTGCTGGATACATTCCAAACTCTGTTTTCCTTTACAGTTTTTTCCCCTTACAGCTCCCTGTAATGCCATGGATGTTATTCCGTGATGTTTTAACAGATGTCCTACAATCCTGTCCCTTGTCCTTGTCAGTGCTTTCGAAATATTCCTTCCCTCGCCGATTCTCCGGAGAATCTCCTCAGTCCACACGTTATCAGTCCACTTAATTTTCAACACTCTTCTGTACCTCCAAATTTCATATGCTTCGATTCTCTTCTGTTCCGGATTTTCCCACACTCCAAGTTTCACAACTATACATTGCTGTGCTACAAATGTACATTCTCAGAAACTTCTTAGTCAAATTAAGACCTATGCTTGATACTAGCAGACTTTCCTTGGCCAGGAATGCCCTTTTTGCCAGTGCTAGTCTGCTTTTTACGTCCTCCCTGGTCCGTCCGTCGTGGGTTATTTTATTGCCTAGTTAGCAGAATTCCTTAACTTCATCTACGTCGTGATCACCAGCCCTCATGTTAAGTTTCTCACTGTTCTCTTTTCTTCCACTTCTCATTACTTTCATCTGTCTTCGATTTACTCTGAATCCATAATCTGCACTCATTAGATTGTTCATTCAGTTCAGCAATTCCTGTAATTCTTCTTCACTTTCACTGAGGATAGCAATGTCATCAGTAATCTTACCATTGTTATTCTCTCCACTCTTGATCATTCTTTTGTTTCCATCACTGCTTCTTCGATGTATAGTTTGACCAGTAACGGCGAAAGACTCCATCCCTGTCCTACACACTTTTTAATCCGACTTCATCCTTAGTCTTCCGCTCTTATTGCTCCCTCTTGGTTCTTGTACACATTGTATATTATCCGTCTTTTCCTATAGCTTACCCCTATTTTTCTGAATTTAGAACATTTTGCACCATTTGACGATGTCCAACGCTTTTTCTAGATCAAAAAATGCTATGAACGTGCCTTGATTTTCCTTCAGTCTTCCTTCCATTATCAGAATCGCCTCTCTGGTACCTTTACCTCTCCTACAGCCAAACTGATCGTCATCTAATACATCCTCAATTTAATTTTCCGTTCCTCTGTGTATTATTCTTGTCAGAAACTTGGATCCATGTGCTGTTAAGTTAATGATTCTCGCACTTTTTGGCTTTCAATTTTCGGAAATACGTGGGTGATGTTTTCCCGAAATGCAAATATTAAATCACCGGACACAAATATTCCACAAACCAATATGAATAACCGTATTTTTGATAATTCTCCCAATTATTTTAGAAATTTTGATGGAATGTTATGCATCCCTAATGCCTTATTCGATCGTAAGCCTACCAAAGATCTTTTAAATTCTGATTCTAATACTGGATCCCCCAACTCTTCTATAGAGCCCCTATCTCTCATGTACCGATTCCTGCTTCTTCTTATTTTATCACGTCATCAGACAAGTCGTTACCCTCATAGAGGCCTTCAATGTATTTTTTCTACCTATCCGCTCTCTCCTCTGTATTTAACAGTGGAGTTCCCGTTGCACTTTTATTGTTGACACCTTCGCTAGTAATTTCACCGAAGGTTGCTTCGCCATTTCTGTATTCTGAGTCCTTCCGACAATCATTTCTTTTTCGATATCTTCACATTTCCTGAGCAGCCATTTCGCCTCAGCTTCCCTGCACTTCCTGTTTGTTTCATTCGTAAGTGGCTTGTATTTGCGTATTCCTGGTTTTCTCGGAGAGTTTTTGTACTTCCTTCTTTCGTCGATCAGTTAAGGTATTTCTTCTGTTACCATGGTTTCTTCGCAGTTACCTTCTTTGCACCTATATTTTTCTTCCAACTTCTGTGATTGCATTTTTTCGAAATGTTAGTTCTTCTGCAACCGAACTTCCCACTGAGCTGATCCTTATCGCAATAGCCTCAGAGAACTTCAAGGGTATCCATTCATTCCTTTGTACCTCCGTATGCCACTTCCTTGTGCAATGGTTCTTCCACACTCTTCTCTTAATCTTCAGCCCACCCTTCATCACTACTAAACTGTGACCTGAGTCTATACCTGTGCCAGGGTACGCCTTACAATCAGTGTCTGACTTCAGAATCTCTGTCCGATCATGATGTAATCTAACTGAAATCTTCCTATCTTCCGGCGTTTTCGGGCCTTTTCCAAGTATACCTCTACCCCTTGTGTTTCTTGAATAGAATATTCGCTATTATACTAGCTCCTCCCGAACAGGCCATGAAGGCCCAACGGTAACGACCGGCCGCCGTGTCATCCTCAGGCCATAGGCGTCACTGGATGCGGATATGGAGGGGCATGTGCCCAGCACATCGCTCTCCCTACCGTATGTCAGTTTCCGAGACCGAAGCCGCTAGTTCTCAATCAAGTAGCTCCTCATGTGCCGCACAAGGGCTGAGTGTACCCCGCTTGCCAACAGCGCTCGGCACATCGGCTGATCAATCCAAGTGCTAACCTAGCCCGACAGTGCTTAATTTCGGTGATCTGACGGTAACAGGTGCTAACACTGCGGCAAGGCCAATGAATTCACTATTAATAGCTGAAATTCACTACAGAACTCAAATGACAGAACTCAATTAGCCTTTCTCATCCCTCATTCTTAGTATCAAGGCCATATTTTGACGTAATTTTTCTCGTCTATTCCTTCCTATAGAAAAGAATTCCAGTCCCCCAAAACTATTAGATTTTCATCTTCTTTTACATGCTGAATTACCCTTCGATATACACTTTCCCTACCTCTTCACCTTCGGTCTGCAACGTCGACATGTATACCTGAACTATCGTTGGCGGTGTTTGTTTGCTGTCGATTCTGATGAGAATAACCTTATCACTGAACTGCTCACGGTAACTCATTCTCTGCCCTACCTTCTTATTCGTAAAGAGTTCTACTCCCGTTATACCATTTCCTGCTGTTGTTGATATTACCCTTCCCTCATCTGACCAGAATCCTTGTTTTCTTTCCATTTCATTTCACTGACCTCTACTACATCTAGACTGAGCCTCCGCATATCCATTTTCAGATTTTCTACCTTCCCTACCACGTTCAGGCTTCTGAAATTCCATGCCCCGACTCGTAGAACGTTATATTTTCCTTGATTATTCAATATTTTCCTCGTGGCCCTTTAGCAGCGCCTTTCCGGAGAGCCGAATGGGGGAGTAGTCTGAAATCTTTTGCCACTGGAGAGATCATCGTGACACATTTTCAATTACAAGCCACATGTCCCGTGAATACACATTATGTTTCTTTAATACAGTGGTTTCCTTTGCCTTCTGCATCCTCATACCGTTGATCGTTGCTGATTCTTCTGCCTTTAGGGACAGTTTCCCCGTCCACGGGGACTTAATGACGGAAGTCTTCGGTCGTCATTGGTGATTATTTTTATTCAAAATCTAAGCTGTGGCGGGGTTCAAACTCGCGACCGAGGGCGATTTGATTACTGATCAAAGATGCCACCCCTATACCACCGGTCGTTCAAACAGATAGAGATGCAGGACCTGTTGAATGAAATAAAAAATGTACTGTGCGCTTAATACTGATTGAGGATCCACCAAAAAAAAAGAATATGCTGTGGAAGCTCATAAGAAAAGTAATTAGGCACAAGATGATATCGGTACTGAGAATTACGTAGTAGACGACATGGAATAATTCTGCTATCTTGGAAGGAAAATAATGCACGATGCACTATCCATAGAGAACGCAAAGAGAAAGCCAACACAACTAGTTGGACATGACCTTACACTGAGAAAGGAATTTCTGGCAATGTACGTCTGAGGGTCAGAACTGCTCGGAAATGAACAGTGGAAAAGAAGAGAATTGAAGTATTTGAGATGTGAAGACGAAAATGTAGTGGACCGTATGGGGTTACGTGAATTTTGCGTGTTGGTTTTGTATTGGTTTCTACTTTATTAGCTCCTTTATTACGTTGTCACCTCCATTTCATTTCCACACCGTCCCACAGCTTGTTACAATTTAACTAAAGCCCTGTTCCAAATCTGCTGTTAGGTCTGGAATATGACAAAAATAAATTAAATATTATACAGTCCTGGAAATTGAAATAAGAACACCGTGAATTCATTGTCCCAGGAAGGGGAAACTTTATTGACACATTCCTGGGGTCAGATACATCACATGATCACACTGACAGAACCACAGGCACATAGACAAAGGCAACAGAGCATGCACAATGTCGGCACTAGTACAGTGTATATCCACCTTTCGCAGCAATGCAGGCTGCTATTCTCCCATAGAGACGATCGTAGAGATGCTGGATGTAGTCCTGTGGAACGGCTTGCCATGCCATTTCCACCTGGCGCCTCAGTTGGACCAGCGTTCGTGCTGGACGTGCAGACCGCGTGAGACGACGCTTCATCCAGTCCCAAACATCCTCAATGGGGGACAGATCCGGAGATCTTGCTGGCCAGGGTAGTTGACTTACACCTTCTAGAGCACGTTGGGTGGCACGGGATATATGCGGACGTGCATTGTCCTGTTGGAACAGCAAGTTCCCTTGCCGGTCTAGGAATGGTAGAACGATGGGTTCGATGACGGTTTGGATGTACCGTGCACTATTCAGTGTCCCCACGACGATCACCAGTGGTGTACGGCCAGTGTAGGAGCTCGCTCCCCACACCATGATGCCGGGTGTTGGCCCTGTGTGCCTCGGTCGTGTGCAGTCCTGATTGCGGTGCTCACTTGCACGGCGCCAAACACGCACACGACCATCATTGGCACCAAGGCAGAAGCGACTCTCATCGCTGAAGACGACACGTCTCCATTCGTCCCTCCATTCACGCCTGTCGCGACACCACTGGAGGCGGGCTGCACGATGTTGGGGCGTGAGCGGAAGACGGCCTAACGGTGTGCGGGACCGTAGCCCAGCTTCATGGAGACGGTTGCGAATGGTCCTCGCCGATACCCCAGGAGCAACAGTGTCCCTAATTTGCTGGGAAGTGGCGGTGCGGTCCCCTACGGCACTGCGTAGGATCCTACGGTCTTGGCGTGCATCCGTGCGTCGCTGCGGTCCGGTCCCAGGTCGACGGGCACGTGCACCTTCCGCCGACCACTGGCGACAACATCGATGTACTGTGGAGACCTCGCGCCCCACGTGTTGAGCAATTCGGCGGTACGTCCACCCGGCCTCCCGCATGCCCACTTTACGCCCTCGCTCAAAGTCCGTCAACTGCACATACGGTTCACGTCCACGCTGTCGCGGCATGCTACCAGTGTTAAAGACTGCGATGGAGCTCCGTATGCCACGGCAAACTGGCTGACACTGACGGCGGCGGTGCACAAATGCTGCGCAGCTAGCGCCATTCGACGGCCAACACCGCGGTTCCTAGTGTGTCAGCTGTGCAGTGCGTGTGATCATTGCTTGTACAGCCCTCTCGCAGTGTCCGGAGCAAGTATGGTGGGTCTGACACACCGGTGTCAATGTGTTCTGTTTTCCATTTCCAGGAGTGTATAAGAGGACCGCCACCAGCCTTTACTTCCGATAAAAGTATGAAGTAAGTTATGCTGCTCTTCATGTCTATGTCATAAAAGCGAATCAACTTCTTTTAATCAGACATTATCAACTGGCAGAACTTACAAGATATGATGACATTTTCTCGCCATGAGATTCACTAAGTATTCATCATCATTTAATTTTAGTAAATTTACTACCACATATTATGAAGAACATCTGAGAAATAATAAAAGAGGAAAACAAAGAGCAGGAGACTGTCGACACATCTAATCTTACAAACTTATCCTCGTGTACTACTGCACTTCAGATGGAGTTTTTATTGGGCGTCGGCTGTTCCCCGACAATCTCGTGGAACAGATGGGGCACGTCATTCCTCTACCTCATCGCAAACAAAGAGTGAGGTTCTGCCCAACGGCTTTAGCGGACTTGGGCAACACCGCACTTAACTGCACTATTTTGAACTGAGATGATCGGCGTTCGTCGGACACCACAAGTCGAGATGCAAATACTGACTTATTACATGATCTTCATAAAAATATACAACTCCCTTTAATACGGGTCTTTTTATTATTATTATTATTTTAGATCACTCACTGCACTAACAATTTGTTATTTGGGATCCTCTGTTTTGCACCATAGTCTCTTTTTTCTTCATTCAGTCTTCCTAGTCTCGAGAATGGGAGAGAAGGTGAATGACAGGCGTTCTGTAATGGCTCCTTCCAGGAAAAAAACACCTTATCATTACTTCAATGTGACTACCGAGGGATGCAGCTTATTCTGGCTGGAGAGACGCCACCCTGCATGAGACGGTCTTTATCTCCTAAAAAAAGAGGGAGACAGTCCGAGATAGCAGTCCATATATGAGAAAGTTATCTGCACAATCATCAAGGAAAGGAAAATACGGGAATCACCGACTAGAACGGACGAGATGGTAGCTACACGCGTCAAAAAAGTTTTGCATCACCTCGGTTCCGAGAGTTCAGGAACCTGTATCGGAGATTGGAAAAGAGATCAACATAAACATCATTTCCGTCCTTTTCATTGCTCATGGAAACCACCATACAGCGAGATCTTCAGAGGTGGTGGTCCAGATTGCTGTACACACCGGCACTTCCAATACTCAGTAGCACGTCCTCTTGTATTGATGCATGCCGTACTCCTCGTGCCATACTATCCAGAAGTTCATCAAGGCACTATTGGTCCGTATTGTCCCATTCCTCAACGGCGATTCGGAGTAGATCCCTCAGAGTGGTTGGTGGGCCACGTCGTCCATAAACAGCTCTTTTGAATCTATCCCAGGCATGTTCGATAGGGTTCATGTCTCGAGAACATGCTGAGAACTCTAGTCGAGCGATGTCGTTATCCTGAAGGAAGTCATTCACAAGATGTGCACGATGGGGGCGCGAATTGTAGCCCATGAAGACGAATGGCTGGCCAATATGCTGCCGATATGGTTGCACTATGGGTCGGAGGATGGCATTCACGTATCGTACAGCCATTATGGCGCCTCCATGACCACCAGCGGCGAACTTAGGTCCACAACAGCGGGGAACCTCTAAGGCGCTCAGCCTGACCGGGTGGCCTCCAAACACGTCTCCGACGGATTGTCTGGCTGAAGGTACATGCGACACTCATCGGTGAAAAGGACGTGATGTCAATCCTGAGCGGTCCATTCGGTACGTTGTTGGGCCCACCTGTACCACACTGCATAGCGTCGTGGTTGCAAAGATGGACTTCGCCATGGCCGTCGGGAGTGAAGTTGTGCATCATGTAGCCTATTGCGTCGTAACACGACGTCCTGTGGCTGCACGAAGAGCATTATTCAACATGGTGGCGTTGCTGTCAGGTTTCCTCTGAGCTATAATCCGTAGGTAGCGGTCATCCACTGGAATAGTAGCCCTCGGGAGGGCTGAGTGAGGCATGTCATCGACAGTTCTTGTCTCTCTGTATCTCCTCTACGACCGAACAACATCGCTTTGGTTCACTCCGAGACACCTAGACATTTCCGTTGTTGAGAGCCCTTCCTGGCACAAAGTAACGATGCGGACGTGATCGAACCGCGATATTGACTGTCTAGGAGTGGTTGAACTATAGACAACACGAGCCGTGTACCTCCTTCCTGGTGGAATGACTGGAACTGATCGGTTGTCGGACCCCCTCCGTCTAATAGGCATTGCTCATGCATGGTTGTACTTGTATTTAAGTTAAAGGATTTGGGTCGAAACTAAATATGGATGGTCCGCTTAGGAACTGAACTATGTTCCTCTAAAACGCAAGTCTGGTGTTCTAACGACTGCAACATCTCGCTCGTCGTAGAAGAGGGCTCGGTCTCTGAAATCACCTTTTCCATTTGTTTCATGCAACGTTGTTAGCACGGATGCAGGAACTTGCCGTATACTTTCTAGTCCCAAGCGAAACCGTGTTTGACGAAATGTGATAAGAAGTCGATAACGCTATATTAGGACAGTGTGTTGCTTCAGGAAACCATCTGTTCGATTTCACGCACTGTTGTAGTGTTATCTAGGACATCAACGACACGACAGCTCTATAGTTTCCACTGCCGTTATTCAACATAGTGTTGAGCCTTCTGAGAGTTTCCTGTTGTAATAATTGCTTGAAAGGTTCTCGGGCGTAGCGTCGGCACTTATTGACTAATTTGCACGATATTTCTATTGGGCAACTACTCGTCATTTTCAGGTTCGACTTTGGTTAGCAGTTCTTCTTTATATCTTTATCTTTATTTGAATTCACTACTAAGGAGACAGGCAGGAGCAACGAGATTTTTTGAAGTAGATGAAAACAAATGGCAATTCATGATGGTTTTTGAAAAAAAAAACATTGGTGAACAATAATTACGATTTTTAAAACACTGTAGATCATCTTGCTGTTAAAATATAATCATTTATGATAATATGAATGATGTAATGGTGTAATGGTAATGCTTGTTCTGCATGAGAATGATCAATGTTATGATGGAGGTGCAATGCTGCGATCGACTATGGTTTCATGTGGAACCGCAGGTAGCGCGGGCAACAAGAGGTGGGGCTGCAACGCCATCACAGGGCAGTCGGAGTAACGAGCTGTGTCACTAAAAGCCGGACTGCTAGCTGCGGACACAAGTGAGGACGTGAAAGGTGTTGGAGGCCCTTAAAGCTAAGTTGGCTTCTATTCCCTACCCGTGTTATCTCACTGAATTCGTTTGTCTGCGGTCGACGATGTCTTAGTGCCGCGAATTCTGGTTCCCATGCTTTGCTGAGACGAATCTTGCGTATCTATTACTTAAGTCGTTAGCTATATGCGTTTCAACTACTCATTTAATGTCGGAGTCGCAGTATGTGCAGACAGAAGAGATGAAGCTGTTCTCTCTATAGTTCATAGCATGTACTGTAGCAGGACAGTCAACAGCAACAGCAGATTTTTCTGGTTACCGCAGTCTAGTGTAACGTACATGTTCGTCGTATCCGTCTTTGGTAGTCTGAAATGACTCGGCAGCTGAGTGATCAGCATGGCTCAATGTCATGTGTGGGACTGGGCTTCGATTCTTGCCTGGGTTGGAGATTTTCTGTGCTCGGCGACTGAATGTTGTGCTGTCATCACTTCACCTCATCGACATGCAAGTCACTGAAGTGATTTCAAATAAAAAGACTTGCACTAGGCGGTCCATCTCCCAAAAAGGGACAGCCGACCAAATTTTACGCACATTTCATTTCAGTACGACACATTTGGCCAACGTAGGTTTTTCCACGCTGACACATTCATTACTGGTCCTCTCAGACCTAGGTCGTCTTTTACAGAACCTAGCATCGTTAAAACTCGCGATAGAAGTCGAAAGAAACGATTTAGTCTCTGTTTCTCGAACAGCCTGCTGATCTCGAAAGACACACCGGCAACGTAAAGCATCTGGACCGTCGTAGTGGAATTCTCCGTTTCTCCTAGCAGCTCTTGGGGTTTACTACGAGCTGATCGAAATGCACTGTGTATTTGCTTGTCGGTGTACCGGTTCTGGACAGACACCGAGCCAACTAAGCTCTGTTGATAAGCTCTCCGACTTGAGATAGCTCGAGCCGTATGAACCAGTATCGGTAATACACCACTGAGCTCGTAACTCGTAGAAACAAGTTGGTGTATGACGGTTTACGGATCACAGTGTGATCCAAGGAGCTATCTTCTCTTCTACGACTCTTCAGTTCTTGACGTCCAGAAACAGAGGATCATTTTTCTCCACTTCCATGGTGAAACAAATACTCATATGGAGGGAGTGTGGATGTTTTAAAAAATGAAGCGTACGTGCTCCATGTGTCCATACCACAAAAGTATCATCTATATTACTACAAAAACATTTGGATTTCAAAAAGTGCTTTGTCCTTGAAGTGTTGAATAGGAAGGTTAGCAACTATGAGCGATAGAGGTCTACTCATAGCAGCATCGTCGGTTTGCTCGGCATGTTGGTCGTTGAACAAAAACTAAGTCGAGTTAAGGATGTGTTTGAAAAGATGAAGGATATCCTCCTCCAGCTTAGCTCCTATAAGTTTCAGTGAATTCACCAGAGATCCTCTTCGTTCGAGGAGCAAGTTTTTTAGTGATAAACTGGCGAGCAGCAACAGTTAGCCACAGACGCACGCGAAGATGACGAGCAGCTGCCTAGTAGAAATATTCTTCAGTGTAAACAATACGATCCAATGATACTCTCGAGAACTTTTCAAATACCATGGTGTTGTTAGTCCATTTCACATGCTATATCGTTTCTAATCCATGATGCTACACTTTTGATAGAAACACACAACGCTACTTTTATCTGAAATGCCTGGGTTAGCAGGACAGAGCGGATTACGTTGTGGAAAGGGGCCAAAATAAGTTCCTGTCAGTTGCACTCAACATACAAACTTTATTTATCAACACACAATATTACAACAAAGATGCGAAACACTTAAAACTTTAATCGACCTCCCTTGAATAACTTCAGATCCGCTGTAGGCCACACTCAAAATCCAAGACACAAGCCATAAGCAAGAAACTGAAACAAAGTTCTTCTGGAGGTTTCACCCAAAAATATTTTCTAAATCTTCAATCTAAACAGGCTGAAGGCTTTAGCAATTTAGTTTTAATGGAACTTTGCTGGAGGCAGAATATTAAGCAATAAGAATAGTTAAATTAAAAAGCAGAACGCCTCATCTTAAAACCAACCAACCAACAACCAAGCAAGGTCGTTGGCACTCAAACCATGTGTGTCCGCAACGGTCGGGCAAGTCTTGCCTATCCGGAGCTCACTGCAGCTCCAACCCGACTCAACCCGATGTCCGTCGTGAACTGGGAGACACTACGATCCAGTCACACTGGCTCGGACCCAATCATGCAGAGGTAACTCTTGCCCATGGGCCACGACGTCTCCGCACAAGAAGGAACCGAGCCACGTCCAGCAAGATGACCCAGTGACGAGACCCAGAAACGGTCAAAAGACCAAACACACGTCGCCCAAAGAAGCGACCAACTGAACGACCGATCAAAGATCGATCCAGCTCCCATCTCCGTCCGTCGGACAGTTCATCCTGTGTCGCGTGCGATGGGCGAGTACTGGCTGTCCGCGCCTCCCTAGCGCTCCGTCTCCAACTGCTGCTACGTCCCGGCTGCACTTTTGCCGCGTCCCAACTCCAACCGCTTTAGGTCCGATCTCCAACCACCTGCCAGACAAACGACGACCCGGAAATACTTTCGGTCTCTCCAGAGGTTGTACGAGGCGGCAGTAACGTAATAGAAGATGACAAACAATAAATGGTATGAACACGAGCCGTGCACGGGTCAATATCTACATCTGCATTTGTACGCCACAAGACATCTTGCAATCCATATGCCGACTAGAGCCAGAAGAAGGACTGTTGGTACCACTTTGTATGACCCCCAAATTTCTCTAAATATAGATATATCACATTGACAGTAGTATATTCCTTAACTTGTTTTAGAATATAGATACATCGACTTTTGCAAGTCTCTCCGCGATGCTGAACGCCATTCTTGTACCTTCTCGTGTTGCAGATTGTCGAACATCTTCGTGAGACTCTCAAGCTGAGTACGCGGAGTCCATGACAAATCATGTTTTGAATTTTCTTATATCTCTTCGGTAAATCCACCTTATTAAGGGTCTCAGAGTGACGAACAATGCTCAAGATTTCGTGTGTGAACTGCACTTCCTTCGGATTATTGCCACAAATCTGAGCAGCAACCAATCCAACTACGAGTGATGCTCCAAGACACTTGACTGTTGCGACTGATTACGGTGGCCAATCAACGATAGCGTAGTCCAAAAACATCAGACCTTCTCTGTATTTAGACGCGTTACATTATATTTAGAGTGTCTGACAAAATGTGAAGTACCTAGAAGATATGCTCGAATGTCAATATAACTTCGTACACGAGCGCGCTATTGGTAGGTATGGAATAATAAGAGTTGCGATTCTCTGTGACTGGAAGAACGTCCCCCAGAGTGCACTAGTGTTTTGCGTTGTTAGTGTTGTAACGAGGCCTGGTGGGGTATACAGTGGACGTGAACGGCGTCAGATATTGAACGATCAGTCTGAAAGAAACAGTGATACTCGTGCGAGACAGCAGAATCAGCACTTGAAAGGCTTTTAAAGGGAGCTCACTGTGGGTTTCCATTTGGCCAACAGGTCGAATCGCGTAATATTTAGACTTGTAGAACATTATGATGTGACAGCGGCCCAATATTGGTGTGCATGGGACCATGTGGGTCGTCAAGTTTCGGATCGATCGCTCCTGACCACCACAAGAAAGGATCGCGTGTTGTGCACCGAGCATATCTTAACCCCATCACATCTGAGCCTACCACCAGAGGACATGTAAGGCACTCCCTGCAACATCTTGTGTCAACCCAGAAGATGATTCGGGGACCAGCAGCAGACACATTGGAAAAATATCGTCCCACACACTGGCTGTCGTTAACACCGGAACACAAAAAATTGCGTTGGGATGACGCAGTGACTACTAATTAATGGCGTTGCATTGCGCTCAGTGATGGATTGCGGTTCTACACTAGCCAGGATGACCCTCGTTGGCGAGAACTGCGCAAAGTTTGGCAGATGTTCCACTCTCCAAATGTTTTGCAGAGACATACTGGTAGAAAGTCTTCGATCCAGTCTTAAATATTTCATATGCCCGTGTTAATTTCATGACAGGAATTAGCCAAACGAATACCGAGTACAGCAATAGGGTGACGGGTGCTTATACAGGCGATTCCAGGATCTGCTTGACAACTGTCACCCGCATGTCGTGGTCGTGCGGTAGCGTTCTCGCTTCCCACGCCCGGGTTCGATTCCCGGCGGGGTCAGGGATTTTCTCTGCCTCGTGATGGCTGGGTGTTGTGTGCTGTCCTTAGGTTAGTTAGGTTTAAGTAGTTCTAAGTTCTAGGGGATTGATGACCATAGATGTTAAGTCCCATAGTGCTCAGAGCCATTTTTTGACAACTGTCCACCTCAGCCACAGTGGGTGCTAACAAACACTAAAGCGCTTTTCTACTCCTTTCAAGGCATATACAGTGGTAATTATTGACTAGGAAATGGTACAGTCCCTTCCCTTAGAACTAATCAAGCACCACCATAAAACGAAGGTATCATGCGTGATTCTCTAACAGTGAGCATGGGTTTATGATATTCACAACTGTGACTTCATTAGGAAGGGCAGTTTACAGTCTTTTGTCATCTCCATAGAGAGTTTAATGGTGCAATGAAAACTGACGCTCTACATTCGTTATACTTTCGGCGACGGCGTTAGCATCATATACACAATCTAGTATTTGCCTCTTTATGAACGGAAGGAAATATCAGACTCGAATAGGATTAAAATACAGTTAGTTAGTCGGTTTAGCCAGGGGTAAACCAGAGAAAAATAATATCTTGAGGTAGTGAAACGTCCCCTTTTGAACAATTATACATGACTGTGCTTAAACTGACACACAATATTTTGTTAGCGCAACGCAATCTGACTTTCAAAATTCCCTACAAAAGAATGGCCCTGACTAACATTAAACTATACCTTTCACAAATCACTTACCTCACAAAAATCTTCGCTGCTCAAGCTACTGCAATACAGATAGCGCCACTACTGCCAGCTAAATAAAAGATTCAAACTATGGAAGGCACTAACTACTGATAGGGATAGTTAGCAAATGAAAGATATTAATAGAGAACAAACAATGTATTTACCTTGATATCATCATATATAAATATAGCAGTTCATGACAAATTTCAAAACTCCGCCATCTCTCTCCCCACATCCACCACTGCTGGCGGCTCACCTCCAACTGCGCAACGCTACGCGCTGTTCACAGCCAGCTGCCTAACACTACAATGGCGAGTATTACAACAATGCAAAGCAGCCACAGACTGCACACAGCACAGCCAGTGATTTTCATACAGAGGTGGCGTTATCAATAAAAAAACCTAAACAGCATACTTACATAGAGAAAACATAAACAGCCTACTTACATAGCCCCCATGCTCCCCACAAAAAATTTTACAAATTTTTTTTGGACAGTGGCCAATAATGATTTGATAAAATTTTTCATAATTACAATAACAAAGAAATCAAATGCACACACTTATTGATACAATGTTGGTCAAAAGCTCAAATTTTCTCACAGAATGCACACACTTATTGATACAATGTTGGTCAAAAGCTCAAATTTTCTCACAGTCCATAAAGACAGTCCTGATCGTTCATTACGGTAAAATAGTAGCGTTTTTCTCAAAGTCTGAGCAGTAGAAGAAAATGCACACGGAAGTAGTGGATTTCCATGCAGTCTTGAAGAAGTAGTGTTGTCCTTCCAACGGAAAGACAGTGCTGACTCTCGACATGCAGACAAGTAATGGGTCACAACAGAGCAAACCCACAGCAGAGTCATTCGAAGTTTTGAAGAATATTGGTAGGTAGGTCATCACAGAGCAGACCCACTGTAGTCCTGGTAGAGATTACGGTATTGGTGGGCCACCAGAGGTGCAGACCCACTGCAGTCCTTGTAGAAATAATGGTATTGATGGATCATCAAAGATGTAGACCCACTGTAGTCCTTGAAGAGATGGCCAGCAGCCATCTGTTGTGACTGTGCAGTGAAATGTAACTCACAAGTTACTTAATTTGATGAACTGGTGTCAAGTACAATTTTATAACATGAGAATACAATTACAAAGATACAGAAAACATCATTGAAACATAATAATACAGATAACATTTGTAGATAATAGGGGCTTTACAAAAGAATAGAAATAAACATATACATCAATGTTACCGGAATTATGACATGAGTACATACATAAAAGATCGGAATAACTTTCGAAACATCAACTTCACACATGAGCATTAACACAAAACAGAATAAATAATGTCTAACATCTTTACAAAGTAAATAACATATTATTAATGCCAATTATATTCGAGGATAACAGTATTCCTCATCATAGTGAATGTAGCTTAATATTAAAAGAAGAAAAAATTCTATGACAAAAGTCTGGTGAGGTAAACATATAAAGACAGGAAGAACATATATACACAAGGGTACCCAAACACATAGTGGGATAACACAAAAGGAAAGGACAGGGTTTGTTTCATTGCAGTATTTTGCAAACAAAACTTTCTTTGCTTCTTGGAGATCTCCCTTCATTCATCACTATTCCCAAAAGTCCTATATAAGCCTGCCTTCTGTATTTTGTTCACATCCTCTGTCAAAAATAGTTTTTCTCTCTGCTTTCTGTATTCTGTTCACATCCTCTGTCAATAATAGTTTTTCTCCACTGTACAGTATCCTTTTTATTTTGCCAGACCATTTTCTGATAGCTTCTCAATGCATTTCTTATAAATTTATAATAGTTAGTTTCTTATATAGTCTACTCCTCTTAAGCTAACTCAAATCTACTGAGCTCAGATGCTAAACTAAGGGATGAGGCAATGCAGCAGCACATAACAAATTAACACAAACAGCAATGCAAAAAAAATGGAAAATTGCAAAGCAAGCTACAGTAAATATAAATTACCAAGCAATGCAACATTACAACTAATATGAGCCAAATACAGTAACAAGAAAAATAAGTCAGTAGTAAAACTAGCTTAACAGAGTAACACAATTTAAAATTCAGTAGCACTATGCCTGGCAAACAGCAGCAGCAAATATAAAAAATATAAAAAATATAAAACTTATATCTATACATGACAAAGCTCAAGCAGAAAAGATATTACAGTAAAAACAACAATGCAGATAAGGGAAGTGTATATTCACATCTTAATGTCTATGTAAATTAAAGTGGTGCACCACAACAACTTATTATAAAAAAAAAATATTACCATGAACTTGAAAAGAGAATTATGTGTCCAGTTACTGTTACTAGTCCCTTCTTATTGTTCTTTCCTTTCCAAGTGCTCCTTTTTTAAAGAATGTGGATTACAAAATTATTATTTAAAAGATCTGTTGGCAGAAAGTGTTCACATTAGCAAATGCATTTTATTTTATAAAAGCAATGCTGCAACACAGCTGGAAACCAGATATCAAGTGAAATAAGCAACTACGAAAAGCAAAGCATAAAAATATCATTCAATAGTCATGTGACATCTCATAAATTAGTAGAAATTCTCTCAACTCTCGTAGAAAGACACTTGTCATAATCAGGTGTGCAGATGTACGAATATTTCCCATCAATTCATAAGCATTGCAGTAATTAGCACAAAGTACGAGTAATCATATGTTTTCAGGTAATGAGCGTGTAATATTTGCGATGCTTTCTACAAAGGAATGTCAATAGCAAGGTTAATGGAAGTAATGAGGGTGTCGCATTTGCAATATTTTCTCTAAAGGAATGTCAGTGGCGAGGATAAAGGCCTGCCTTTTTTCTTTTTTTTTTTTTTCTACCTGTGCTTCCGGAAAGGCACACCCTAATGGCTTGTTCTCCAGGTGTTTGACACAGCTGCGTGCCCACAACGCATTACGTGCAGGTGGTCACTTAACTTTCTTACGGAAATATTTACGACACCAGTTTCCGCTACAGTGACAGTCTCACATGAAAATATTTCACAGGTCAAGAATTAGCGTTGCAAATCTGTAGAAAGAAAATTCTATAAATATAAGTGTCCAAATAAAATATTCGTCAGCACTGTGATACAGTCACGCATTTACGCACATTTCATAACTCTTAAAGCATGATTCTTGGTTTCCAACATACTTCTTATTCCTCATATATGGTAGCCTCATCTTATTGATCATAAACATATCTCAACAGCATAGTACACATCGTCGTCGTAATAATATCATAACATCTCAGTCAATTCTCACAATCGTTGTAGCTTCCTCCAATAATTTCAAAGCCTAAAAAGAATTCTCTGCTCATTTAAATAGTGTCACCTACCTCAAACGTACTTTAAAATCATGCTCCCTTACCAAATATATCATTCAAAGCTCTCATAGTATCACAATGGTTCCGAAAAAATATGAACAGATCACACAGTACAGACAAAATACAATTTCGTAAGTGTGAAGTAATCCAACTCTGTAATTGCGTAAACATATGTCACTGATGTAATAAAAAAAAAGTTTATCTCTCAGTTAAATGATCAGATAGCTGTGTAATTTGTGTGTTACAGAAATATGGTACCGATGTGTAAAGTTGTATAAGCAAATACCATATTAGCTAGGGCTTCTTGTGCTTGCCAAACACATGGTACACAAAGTGAGCGTGTACCCCCCTGAGGATTAATGTAATTATACCCTCAGGTGTTACAGATTACAGCAATGGAATGAAATGTATCATGGAAAACTTTCTTTGTAATTCAAAAATCTTTAAAAATAAATGTTTTAAGTACAAAATTAATCACTCAAATACGTGTACTGTAGCACTAAATGTGCGTCTTGTTGCAACATAATCTGTGTGGAAGTGTCGTAGTTATCGTCCTCCGAAAGCTAAGTTCTGCAGAAGTCAATGTACTTACCTCATAATACACAAAAGTGAAATGCTTTGCGTATAAATGTCTTAGTTATTATGCTTATTGGCGTGATGAAGAAAGTACTGTACAGTAACGTATTGTTGTGCTACGGAAATGGCAGTCTCATTGTAGCTATACCACAAAAGTTACTACTAAAACCTGTTTTACTTTCCAGAATAAAACAGAAAACTGTGCAGATATAAAACAGATACACCACAAAAGCAACAAGGTAAATTGTGTCACACATTAGTAGTGTCGTGATATAATTGTGTAGCTGTCAAAGAAACCAAGTGCTAAGTCATCTTTAATCCCATAGAAAGTACTTCAAATAAAGAATGTCTTTTCAAGTAAACCAAAATGTTGCATGAAAATCTCATTAGCAGTACTGGTAAATGTTCTAAGTATGTGAGCCTTATAGTCGTTACGTAATCGTGCAACTAACAAGCAAGAATGCACAAATAACAACATTGCGTCGTCTGTTCACTATAACAATGGATTCGTAATTTCTGTTTAAATAAGTTATCTTGGTTCTTGACTGGATATTTAACTTCAAACATTGTTGCATGGTAACAGATTCTAAAGCATACTAGTAACGTGAAGTGAAACGTTTTATGGCAAAGACAAAGTTAAAAAGCAGATTATCTTTCAATAAACAGTTTTACATGTGAAATGTGGTGTAAACCTTTACTCTTCCTAGTGCACAGAGTTTCAACTTCAAAGCAATTATCATGTTGTATACATCGGTAAAGAATGCTAAATCTTTTCTCAAGGCTAGCGTCTTTGTTATTTTTCCCTGAGCCAGCGGCCGCACGCAGCTGCCTGCTGTGCGAGTCATTGTCTGTCTCTTTGTTGGCGCGCGTCGTTATTGGGATTAGGAGACCTAACTTCTACAAATTCACTCTGACGAGAAGGCCCTGCTCTGTTCGAATCCCGCCAGTTCTGGTGCAATTCAGATCTGTCGTTACGATCATATCGTCTGTCGTCATGTCGGTAGTTCCTGTAGTTTGTTTCTTGTCGGTCATGTGGTGGAGAATTTCTCCCGGAATCGTAACTGCGCGCTGAACTGTTGCGTCTGAAGTTATTTTGTCTCCCTTGATAATAATTGTTTTGGTTTCCATATTGTCTGTTTCTATGGTTATCTCTGTCATATTCATAATTACAGAAGTGCGATCTTTCTCTGTAACTATTACTCTGCCAGTGGTTGTCATACGGGTGGTGTCTGTTTTGGTCACGATTTACGTTGTGAGAATAGCCTTGTCGCGCCCAGTTATTATTTCTTTCATCGCGGAATTGCGACGGATGTGACCTGTAATTGTTGTATTCCTGTTTTCGCATCCGGCGACTGTCTGTGTCAATTTCTAATTCTTGTAGGAGTCCCTGAAAAGCTTCAATGTCGTCTTTGCAACGTCCTGCTAAAATAATATGCCGTAAATGTTCAGGCAGTTTGATTAAGCAAATGCGGATGAGTTCTGAGGGGCTGTATGGGTTTGAAAGATACTGATTCTTATGCAACATGTCTTCAAAATATTTCACAAGACTGGAGAATTCAGATTGTTCGAAATGTTTCATCATTATGATGCCATGTTTTACTCGGTCTTGTGTGGCTTGAGACCAATATGCTGAGAGGAAGGCATGGTAAAATTCTCCTTCACTGTGGCAATCGTAAATGACCGATCGCATTCTTACAGCTGGTTCATTCTCTAAGTAGCCACACATAAATTCTAATCTGTGTTCTAACGACCAGTTGGGAGGAAAACAATGAGAGAATTGATGGAGCCATGCTTGTGGATGAATGTCGTTGCCAGAATTCTTAAATGTTTTGAATTTACGTGTAGTAATGAACAGCTTATAGTCAAAATCGTCATGTCGGCGAGTCGCATGTCGGTCAGTGTTACTTCGTTTCGGCAGTTCCATCTCAAAATCCAATGCGCCTTGCCAATTTCTTTCATAATTTCCGAAGTGTCCTGTGTTTTTATTTTGTGTTTGTTCCGTATTTCTAAGTCCCTCTTCCCGTGTTGGAGCGCCAGTGTCCTCTGAAATCCGTAATTCTTGTATTACCTGTGTCAGCTGATCTTGTACTTCCCGGATTTCTCTTTGGTGTTGTGTATTAATTTGATTCTGATTTTGTTTGAATTTTCTTATTTGTTCATACTCTTCTGTGTCAGTGAAGGCTACGGGTCTTGTGTCATTCAGATCATCATCTACCTTTGTAGATAAGTTAGTGACCTGATCTGAAAGTTCGGCTACTTTCTCCGATAGTGTACTTATCTCTTCAGTGTGTTTTTCTGAACCAAGTTTCAGAGTATCTACTGTGTCCTTAAAGTTTTCCTGAGTTTTTGCAAGTTGCGTAACCGAATCGGTAGATGCAACTGAGCCAAATTTAGCTTGCAAGGTCTCATGATTTTCATGAACAATAATTTGCAGTTCTTTTATGGCTGCTTCGTGATTCTGTAATGCATTTTCATGACACGAAAAAATAGGTTGGAAATGCTCACAAATTTGTGTTTTTACGTCATTACAGACCTTTTGACATTTCGATTCGATGTTATGTAACTCAGTGGTTAAATCTTCACGTATTTGTTCAAGTGTAGTGTCTAACTTTTTGAGATTTTGTTCCACTGTGTCTAACTTTTTGAGATTTTGTTCCACTGTGTCTAACTGTCGCTGTGTTTGTCTCTGGTGTTGTTCCATTGTGTCTAACTTTTCAAGCTTTTGTCCCATTTGTTGCATTAATTGTAATAACAATGCACTGGTGTCTGAAACATGTTCCTCATTGCTTTTCGGCAGTGAAGTTGCACCGGCAACATTCACATTTTGACAAGCAGAAAATGTTTCTTGACTCATTTGAGAAAACGGTGAGAACCCAAAACCTGAGTCTCCAGTATTTGCAATATTGTGTCCTGTCATTCCCGATTCCTGAGGCAAGCTGTTGCCGACCGATCGATCGATAATGCGTCCCTCTTCACTAATTGTTTCACTGTCTACGCCATTGTTTGCCGCCCGCTCAATTTCCCTATGCGCAATTACCAAATTACTACTTTGAACATTAGTTAATTCATTACTCTGCGGCGCTAACACACTGCCTTCGTCTTCACTGTCATTTCTCAGTTTACTTTGGAGCCTAGTATTACGTTTTTCACACGCCATTATTGTCACAGTATTTCACACGACAACACAGAAAAACACAATTTGAAGATCAAAAATAAGAGAACACATTAACATAGCACTGAAAATAATATCTAGTTAATTGTAGCTGCGAAATACTAGGTGCAAATCTACATGCACGCCACAACTGTGTACTGTACAACAATGAAAAACTACAACTACAATGGAAACTCTCTCTATAATTACGCGCTAGCAATAAACAAAAGCTACACTAATCACACAAACTACAAGAAAAAATCAGAAGATTCCAGTGAGGTATCCTCGGCTAAGGGTCGACATATGAAACGTCCCCTTTTGAACAATTATACATGACTGTGCTTAACCTGACACACAATATTTTGTTAGCGCAACGCAATCTGACTTTCAAAATTCCCTACAAAAGAATGGCCCTGACTAACATTAAACTATACCTTTCACAAATCACTTACCTCACAAAAATCTTCGCTGCTCAAGCTACTGCAATACAGCGAGCGCCACTACTGCCAGCTAAATAAAAGATTCAAACTATGGAAGGCACTAACTACTGATAGGGATAGTTAGCAAATGAAAGATATTAATAGAGAACAAACAATGTATTTACCTTGATATCATCATATATAAATATAGCAGTTCATGACAAATTTCAAAACTCCGCCATCTCTCTCCCCACATCCACCACTGCTGGCGGCTCACCTCCAACTGCGCAACGCTACGCGCTATTCACAGCCAGCTGCCTAACACTACAATGGCGAGTATTACAACAATGCAAAGCAGCCACAGACTGCACACAGCACAGCCAGTGATTTTCATACAGAGGTGGCGTTATCAATAAAAAAACCTAAACAGCATACTTACATAGAGAAAACATAAACAGCCTACTTACAGTAGAATTAACGCAAGATAACCCCACAATTGATGAAACAGTTGAAATACAGTACTATCGCACTAAATCTTAATGCTATTCCTCCGATCCTCGTGAACCACAAATATTAGTACTAGACTCGAGAAGCTAAATTACACCCGAAAATTCGTAATGCACATCATAATTTACGGGCTCAGAAGCAAAGGGTTACTGTACACTTCTTGAAGTTTTTAGAGAACTGAAGTTAAAATTAATAAGGTTTCAGAATTGTCCTGAGATTGCAGAATGGTATTTCAACTGGTTTCACTGTATGTTAGATATAAAAGTACTTCCTAGCATTTTATGTTTTGCATGTTGGAATAACAGGATAATATAAACGATCAGTTTTGTATCACAATTCGTAGAAGTCTGTATGCACTTCCATCCCTTTGCTTACAGAATACTGTGAATTAAGAAGAATGTGATTACTCTATTATGCTTTATTATTGTTCGTTATCAATTCATTTATCATAAGATTGCTATGTACAGCTATAACAAAACATTTATGTAATGCTACATTTTGTGGCTTACAGTAGTGATACAAAGTAGGGAAGAATACTTTTTAATGCGTTATCGCATTACTTGTATCTTCTCACGTATTATAAAAAGGTTATTTAGATAATACACCCATTTCGTGAGGTTATGTAACCAGTTTCCCTTTCGTTCACCATGGAGCAGCATAGAGTGGGATTTCGGTTGTCTCCTTTTGTCACAACAGTTTAGCGTGCATTATCAAGCTCTAGACGCACTGATCTCATTTTTCTGGGAAATGTATCTTGTACCCCTTTGCTTCTGACCCCTCAGTTTACATCCATTTACAAAATAGAATGGTGGGCCTCATTTAAGTCACACCACAAACAATCATGTAAGAGGTGCAAAAATTGTATGCAAATGTCTCGAAAAGATGGGCTTGTAAAATACTGTGGTAGTACTCTTAAACCAATCGTAGCAGAGACGGCATCCGCGTCGGTAGCAGCACCGCTGAGTCTCGCCGGCGCTGTCAGTTTTCGCGAACCCGCCTGTACCCGTGGACGAGAGCGGCGATGATAATTAAGACATATTCATTAGAGAGACATCAAGCAGAGACAAAAGGCAGCTAGCGGTCACTTGACGCGCAAGAAAGGCATTCATTATGTATGAGCAATTAATTAAGAAGTCCGTATCAGCGGCTTCGGAGAAGCGAGATTTGTGTTTGGGCATGGCGCGGCGCGGCGCGGCGAGGCGATCGGCCGGACGACAAAGAAACGGCGCGGTCGGAGCCGCGAGGCGGGCTTTTTAGACGCCTCCACATTGATTCCCGGCCTGCTCATTTCAATCGTCTAATTTGGTAACGGAGGGGGCCAGTATGGGCGCGACGCGGGGGGCATATTAAACACGGCTGCTGCGGGCGTCCGACTCTTTTTGGTGGGCCGGGGAGGGGGGGGGGGGGGGGGCGAGCACTGCGAGGGGCCTGGAGCTGCGGCGAGTTTCAGGTGGCGTGCGACCGGCCGGCGGGGCTTAAGTGAACCGTCAAGGCAGCGCCGGCGCTGCTACACTTCGGACACGGATGCGATTGAGAGGCAGAGCAGTAGTCGCACAGCCGCATTAGACTGGGGTGACAAAAGTCATGGGGTATCTCTTAATATCGTGTCAGACCTCCTTGTTCAAATGGCCCTAAGCACTATGGGACTTAACATCTGAGGTCATCAGTCCCCTAGAACTTAGAACTACTTAAACCCAACTAACCTAAGAACATCACACACATCGTCCGCCCCCGGTAGCTGAGTGGTGCCGGCACGGTAGCTCGGCGTGTTCGGTCAGAGGGCTGCGTGCTCTCTGTAATAAAAAAAACTGAGTCAAGGAACCAACAATCAATTTGAACGGATGTCTTGCGACGTCCGCCCCGACGAAACGCAACGAACTATATCGGATAAAATTAGTAAAAAAAAAAAAGTGGTCAGCGCGACAGAATGTCAATCCTAAGGGCCCGGGTTCGATTCTCGGCTGGGTTGGAGATTTTCTCCGCTCAGGGACTGGGTGTTGTGTTGTCCTAATCATCATCATTTCATCCCCGTCGACGTGCAAGTTGCCGAAGTGGCGTCAAATCGAAAGACTTGCACCAGGCGAACGGCCTACCCGACGGGAGACCCTAGTCACACGACATTATTATCACACACATCCATGCCCGAGGCAGGATTCGAACTTGGGACCGTAGTAGAAGCACGGTTCCGGACTGAAGCGCCTAGAACCACTCGGACACAACGCCCAGCAGACCTCCTTGTGCCCGGTATACTGTGGCAACCCGATGTAGCTTGGACTCAACAAGTTGTTGGAAGTTCCGTGCAGAAATATTGAGCCATTCTGCCTCTATAGCCGTTCACAATTGCGATAGTGTTGCCTATGCAAGATTTCGTGCGCAGACCGACCTCTCCATTATGTCCCATAAATGTTGGATGGGATTAATTTCCGGTGTTCTGGGTGGCCTTATCATTAGTCAGAATTGTCCAAAATGTTATTCAAGCAAATCGCGACCATTTATGGACCTGTGACATGGCGCATTGTTATCCAAAAAAATACCTTCATTGTATGGTTACATGAAGAGCAAATGGTCTCAAAAAAATGTTCAAATGTGTGTGAAGTCTTATGGGACTAAGCTGCTAAGGTCATCAGTCCCAAAGCTTACACACTACGTAAGCTAAATTATCCTAAGGACAAACACACACACCCATGCCCGAGGGAGGTCTCGAACCTCAGCCGGGATCAGCCGCACAGTCCATGACTGCAGCGCCTTAGACCGCTCGGCGGCAAATGGTCTCCAAGCAGCCGAACAAAACCATTTATTTGTAAATAATAGATATCAGCTATCAGTCTTCCTTTATCAATTTTATTGGCAGATCTAGATTTCAGCTAGAAACTAGCCATTCTCAATGCTCTATCATTTTCGATCAGTACATGTAATGCCTGTTGGTCGGGCTTCATCCACAGTTCAATGATAGTGCATTGAGAATGGCTAGTTTCTAGCTGAAATCTAGATCTGCCAATAAAATTCAAAAAGGACGAATGATAGCTGAAATCTATTACTTACAAGTCAATATAACAGTCGCTGAGCGGTCTATTCGGCACGTTGTTGGGCCCATCTGTAGCGCGCTGCATGGTGCCCTGGTTGCAAAGACGGGCTTCGCCATGGACGTCGGGAGTGAAGTTGGGCGTCATGCAGCCTATTGCGCACAGTTTGATTTGTAACACGACGTCCTGTGGCTGCACGAAAAGCATTATTGAACATGGCGTTGGTGTCAGCTTTCCTCCGAGCCATAATGGAATGAATGGAAGGTAACCTGATGAAAACCATTTCTGTTGGACCAGAAAACCCCATACAATCCTCGTAAACACCGCCCACACCTTTATGGAGCCAACCCCAGGTTGTTAACAACTCATGTCCATGGCATCGTGGAGTATGCTCCACACTCGAATCTTACCATCGGCTCTTACCAACTGAAATCGGGACTCATCTGACCAGGCCATGGTTTTCCAGTCATCTATTCTCGAACCGAAATGGTCACGAGCCCAAGAGAAACGCTGCGGGCATATGCTGTATAGCAAAGGCACTCGCGACCGGCATCTGCTGCCAGAGCCCATTAACGCCAACTTTCGCCGGGCTATCCTAATAGATACTTTCGTCGTACGTCCCACATTGATTTATGCTGGTATTTCTCGCAGTACTGCTTGTCTAATAGCACTGACAACTCTACGCAAACAGCACTGCTTTCAGGCGTTAAGCGAAGGCCGTCTGCCACTGCGTTGTCGTTGGTTAGAGGTAGTGCTGAAACCTGGTATTCTCGGCAAACATTTGATACGGTCAACTATCATTCAGCGTTCAACGTCTGTTAATACCAGTCACGCGGTCATAATCACACAGGAAACCCTTTCACATAAATCACGTAAGTACAAATAACAGCTCCACCAATTCATTGCGCTTTTATAACTTGTGTAGGCGATACTACGCCAACTTCATATGTGCATATCGCTACCCCATAACTTACCTCAGTGTAAATGAGCGCCGCACTATCTTTAGGCTGTGTTTAGCCCTACACGCACACCACTGGTATCTTGCAGAGGGATCTGAAAGTCGAACAGCGAACAAATTTGAAGCGGAATATGACGCTGCCTAAAAGTTCAGATTTTTTCGTCCATATGGAAGTTACAGTTTTTGGCGTGCAAGCCATATTCCAATTAAGGCTCAGCGTGCTCCTCTGGTTCCAAGTCAACTACAAGGAGGGTCTCCCTCAGCTGTAGTGCAGTGTACGAATCTGCAGGTGACAAATTTTCTTGAACTGAAACGCCGATCAATACTTCTGTGTGACGTCAGTTACTGGTTTGGTAACTTCATAGTGAGCATAAGGTTCAAATGGCTCTGAGCACTATGGGACTTAACATCCGTGTTCATCAGTCCCCTAGAACTTAGAACTACTTAAATCTAACTAACCTAAGGACATCACACACATCCATGCCCGAGGCAGGATTCGAACCTGCGACCGTAGATAGTGAGCATATTTCCATTGTCGTGTCTCTTTGATTTTCTGCAATGTCTCCCGAAAGAACAGCGTGTCTCTATAAATCTTTGTTTTAAAACTTGGAAAAACGGCTGCAAAAAGGCACCAAATAATGAAGCGAGGTGTTGGACACCATTTAAAGTCAGACACAGAAAACGACTGGTATAAGTTTTCAAGATGAGGGGAAGATGCCGATTGTTTATAACTACCATTCCTGTCGACCGAACTGGATGTGAGAAACATTGTAGAAATGTCTGTGGCACGACTTTTTCAAGACGAAAAACACCGTATTGATTCGAAGTCTGAAGTGAAGATGAGTAACTGCTTCTAAACGATCCATCTCTGATGACTAAGGTAGGGGTTATGGCTATGACACTGAAATTATGCGGCAGTATACAGCATAGAAAAGTCCTTCTTCAACTCGGCCAAAAAATCCCTAGACACCAAGAGTAACAGTAGGTCCTTTTTAATTTGTTTCTCTTCTTTTTAATGTTGATGCGACTGTTCATGAAACGTTCTTCCCATCGGTCCACAAACAGTTATATCGCGGTTTTCTGAAACGATTGAGGGGGGACTGAAGATTAGATACCACACAACGGAAATTCACGACCACATACGACCTACGTTAATCACATGTTTTTGAGTAATTGTAAGGACTAGAAGACGGTTGTTCCTCAGACGCCGCACTTAAGAGACGTAGCTCCGTGTGACTTATTCATCCCAACGTGAAAATGAAGGGTGAGAGTGAAGATTTGACGCTGTGAAGAGAATATGATAGCTCCAGCATTAGCGATTTTGAACTGAAGCTTGAAATGCAGCGCAGACTTCAATGCGAAACACTTTTCATAGTTTCTAAAATGAAACTCTGTCTGGAAATATGGCAGAAAATCCAAAGACATTGTGTTCGTATGTAAAGTATGTCAGTGGCAAGATAAAATCAATACCTTCAGTGGAGTGTACCATAGCGATAGTAATGCTACAGACGACAACGCCACTAAAGCGGAGTTACTAAATACGGTTTTCCGAAATTTGTTCACCAAAGGATACGAAGTCAATATTCCAGAATTCGAACCAAAGCGACTGTAAACATAACTAACTTGTAAGTGGATATCATCGATGTAGGGTCCCTTAATAAAGACAAGGCCTCTAGTCCACATTGTATACCAACTAGGCCGTTTTCAGAGTATCCTGACACAGTAGCTCCGTACTTAACAATCATATACAACCGCTCGTTCAACAAAAGAGCCGTACATGTAGACTGGGAATTTGCACACACCACACCAGTACTCAGGAAATAGCAGATCTGCTGAAAAACAGACTTATGTCGCTGACGTCGATTTGCAATAGAATTTTAGAACATATATTGTGTTCGAACATTATCAGTTACCTCTAACAAACCTGCTTATTGGCAAATAGTCAGCACGGATTCAGAACACATTGTTCCTGAGAAACGTAACTAGCTCTTTATTCACACCATGCGATGTGCTCTATCGACAGTGAATTTCAAACTGATTAGGTATTTCTCGATTTCCAGAAGGCTTTTGACACCGTTCCTGAGAAGACACTCCTAATCAAACTGCCTGTCTGCGCAGTATTGTCTCAGCTGTGGGAGTATTAGAGATTTCCTGTCAGAAAGGCCACAGTTCATAGTAACTGTCGCAAAGTCATCGAGTAAAATAGAAGTGATATCTGGACTCCCCCAAGAAAGTGTTAATGGTCCTTCGCTATTCCTAATCTATATAAACGATTTAAAGACAATATGAGCAGACTTATTAGATTGTTTTCAGATGATGCTGCCATTTATCGTGTGGTAATATCATCAGGATCAACGATAATTGAAAATGTCTAGACAAGATATGTATGTTGTGCAAAAAGTAGCACAAAAAAGAAAAGTGTGAAGTCATTCACATGCCTACTACAAGGAATTCGTTTAATTTCGGTTACACTATTAATCACACAAATCTAAAGCAAGTCAATTCAACTTAATAATTAGGAATCACAGTTGCAAATAATTTACACTGAAACGATTACATAGATAACGCTATGGGGAAAGCAAAACAAATACTAAGTTTTAACTGCTGAACACGCAGAAGATACAACGGTTACACTAAAGAGACTGCGAACACTTGGATTGTATGTCCTCTTCTGGAATGCTGCTGCATGGTATGGGATCCTTAACAGATAGGATTGACGGAGGATATCGGAAAAGTTCCAGAAAGGCAGTTCGTATTCTGTTAGTGTGCCACGCATATGATAAGCGAGCTGGAGCGGCAGTCATGAAAACAAAGGCTGTTTCGTAGCGGAGAGATCTTTTCAGGAAATTTCAGTCAACAACTTTCTCCTCCGAATGCAAATATATACTGAAGAGCTAAAGAAACTAGTACACCTGCGCCACCGCGAGCACGCAGAAGTGCCACAGCATGACGTGGCATGGAGTCGACTAACGTCTGAAGTAGTGATGGGGGGAAAGCGGAGAGATCTTTTCAGGAAATTTCAGTCAACAACTTTCTCCTCCGAATGCAAATATATACTGAAGAGCTAAAGAAGCTAGTACACCTGCGCCACCGCGAGCACGCAGAAGTGCCACAGCATGACGTGGCATGGAGTCGACTAATGTCTGAAGTAGTGATCGGGGGAACTGACGCTATGAATCCCACAGGGCTATCCATAAATCCGTAAGGGTATGAGGAGGTGGAGATCTGTTCTGAAACAGCAAGGTGCAAGGCATCTCAGATACGCTCAATAATATTTGGGGAGTTTGGTAGCTAGCGGAGGTGTTGAGCCGGCCGGTGTGGCCGAGCGGTTCTAGGCGCTTCAGTCTGGAACCGCGAGACCGCTACGGTCGCAGGTTCGAATCCTGCCTCGGGGATGAATGTGTGTGATGTCCTTAGGTTAGTTAGGTTTAAGTAGTTCTAAGTTCTAGGGGATTGATGACCTCAGATGATAAGTCCCATAGTGCTCAGAGCCATTTGAACCACTTTTTGAACCGGAAGTGTTGAAATTTAGAAGAGTGTTCCTGGAGCTACTCTGTAGCAATTCTGGACGTGTGGGGTGTCGCATTGTCCTGCTGGAATTGCTCAAGTCCGTCGGAATGCACGATGGACATCAATGGATGTACGTGATGAGACGGGATGCTTACGTACGTGTCACCGATCAGAGTCGTATATAGACGTATGAGGCGTCTGATACCACACCAACTGCACACGCCCCACACCATTACAGAGCCTCCACCAGCTTGACAAGTCCCTGCTGACGTGAAGGGTCCATGGATTCATAAGGTTGTCTCCATATCCGCACACGTCCATCCGCTCGATGCAATCTGAAACGAGACTCTTCCGACCAGGCAACATGTTTCCAGTTAGCAACAGTCCAATGTCGGTGTTGACGGGCTTAGGCGAGGTGTAGAGCTTTGTGTCGTGCAGCCGTCAAGGATACACGAGTGAGCCATCAGCTCCGAAAGCCTATATCGATGATGTTTCGTAGAATGGTTCGCATGCTGACACTTGTTGATGGCTCAGAACTGAAATCTGCAGCAATTTGCGGAAGGGTTGCATTTCTGTCACGTTGAACGATTTTCTTCAGTCGTCGTTGGTCCCGCTCTTGCAGGACCTTCTCCCGGCCGCAGCTATATCAGAGATTTGATGTTTTACCGGATTCCTGATATTCATGGTACACTCGTGAAAGAATCGTACGTGAAAATCCCCATTTCATCGCTACCTCGTAGATGCTGTGTCCCATCGCTCGTGCGCCGACCATAACACCACGTTTAAACTCACTTAAGTCTCGATAACCTGCCATTGCAGCAGCAGTAACCGATCTAACAACTGCACCAGACACTTGTTTTATTTAGGTGTTGCCGACCGCAGTGCCGTTTTCTGCCTGTTATACATATCTCTGTTTTTGAATACGGATGCCTATCTATACCAGTTTCTTTGGCATTTCAATGTGTTTCATTGGCACCCACCTGTGCAAGAAGGAATGATTATCATAATAAAATAGGAGAAATCAGAGTTTGCACGGAAAGACTGAATTTTTCCTTTACCCTGGGCGATGTTTGACAGTGAAGTGATAGAGAATTAGTCTCAAGGTGGTCCGATGAAAATTTGCCAGGGAGTTAATTGTGAATGGCAGAGTAGCCTTGAAGATGTAGATGCAGATCACAAAGAATTCTAAACGCCCTAACTAAGAATTCCAGGTGGCTTTTCAAAAGAAGCAGTGAAAGTGTTGTTAATAAAAATTCTCTATTGAAACTAGACTGAACTGCATGTGACTGCTTTAGTCTTTAATAAAACTTTCATCTGACTGCGTATTTAACTGAACTGAACTTTATCTGACTGCATGAAAATATTGTTGGAAAATTAATACTCAAAATACACATCTGACTGCATGAAAGTTTAGTGGTAAAAATAAATGAAAGTCACCAACCTGCATCTGACTGCGTCTGTGGACTTCGCTCGTGCACTCCTTCTCGTTTAACCGATAATAAAACATATATTCAACTCAGCCGTAGTGCAATGGCATAAAATTGTCATTCAAGATAACTTTACTCATTTGGGCCCTGTGTGTTACTTAATAAAAATTCTGTCCTGATCTGAATAATTTGGGAACTGTGTAATGGCATATAGATTATTTTACTCTCATAAATGAAATTATTAGCTTTACTCATGGGAACTTTACTTTAATGTACCTTTTCGTTCAATGCAAGCACAGGATGCGGAGAACGACATAAGGTGTGAGATGAAACTCTAATTTTATCTAAAAAATATTTATTGTTCAAACTTTTAAGGCACATGTGAAAAACTAAAAAAAACTTTTATAGCATGGATTTACGAGAAAGTTTCACAAAACGCTTATTGCATCAACAATGGGATTTCTATCTAGCTTTTAGACATTATTTAACCAAAGAAAACCTATTTTATTAATTATTCTTTCTAGTTTCCCCAGGTATGTGCCGAGTTTCGCTCAATATATAGCTTATCATGTGCGTAGCGCCAATTCTTACTTTGATGCTGTCACGAGCCGGCTGCCTCCTGCACGCATCTAGCTCCGACTCGAATCACGTCTGCTGTCTCTGCGCATCTCCTCACCACTACTCAAACTTTTACCGCGTGCACCTAGCTCTGTTAGCTGTCAAAGATCTTACTACTCGAAGATGTACTACTCGTCCAACCATGCGGTTGGGAACTATCGACATTTTTCACTGGTTCTATCCTGACCGAATCTCAGCATATACCTTTCAGCAGGAACGTTGGTATTGGTGTACTCCCTAACTAAGGCATTAATGCGATTTTATAGTGGAGAATAAAATCTAGGAATGTCCTAATAATTACAATTAATATATTTCTGGACCTTTTGGACACTACCTCGTTTAAGGATCACAAATCAGTGTCTACAGAATGCATAACTTGCGTAATGCATATATTATTTAATGAACAACATGCTGCAAGCAGAGTAAAGATCCATGCGCTATTGCATCTCGAGAAGCAGTTGATATTCCTCTTGCTTCTCATTTTCGCGAATTCACAAAGTGGCGCAGATAAGCCGAACCACAACGAAGGTAGTCCGTGAAAATAAGAACACGTCTGAAGGAGCTCTGTTCTCACAAATTAGGCACCAACCAGTCAGAAATATCGTTATGAACTGTTCAAAAATTTGTGAAATCTTATGGGACTTAACTGCTAAGGTCATCAGTCCCTAAGCTCACACACTACTTAACCGAAATTATCCTAGGGACAAACACACACACCCATGCCCGAGGGAGGACTCGAACCTCCGCCGGGACCAGCCGCACAGTCCATGACTGCAGCGCCTGAGACCGCTCGGCTAATCCCGCGCGGCACTTTATAAACTGCCTACCTAATTTCCCATTCCTGAGTTTGAAGACATGGTTACAAAAGAGGTGAGGAATACAGTGTTCAAAAAATTACGGTAGCATAATAGAAAAAAAAGTTTCCTTAACGGCTTCAGGTGTGGTCTTCCTTTAAATGAGGAAGAAATTAGTTACACGTTACAGCTGTTCAAAAATGCTTCAAGTGGCTCTGAGCACTATGGGACTTAACATCTGAGGTCATCAGTCCACTAGAAATTAGAACTAATCAAACCTAACTAACCTAAGGACATCTCACACATCCATGCCCAAGGCAGGATTCGAACCTGCGACCGTAGCGGTGGAGCGGTTCCAAACTGTAGAGCCTAGAACCACTCGTCCACTCCGGTCGGCCACATTACAGCGGACAGTAATCATTGTCATCCTGTACAATACACGTGTTAGTTATGTCGGCACTGAGAATGCATTCAAGAGAAAGTAAGATGTGATCCGTGAAATAAGTCCACAACCAATAGGTTCTATAGGTTACAGAAGAAAGGAAATATGGCAGATGCAGCCAAAAGTAGTCGACCGAAAGTACTAACACCAGAAAAGGTGATCGACGAGCCAGTTGCATAGTCTGTAAATGCCAGGAAATCTGTGCGATGTCCATCTAACCAGACCGACCTCTCAGTTGGTAGTACCAACACGGCATTAAGTAAGTTTTTGTATATACGTCTGTACAGATCTCGTGCTGTTCATAATTTGGTATCGGAAGACATTGCTGAATGTTAGTGGTTCATTTCATATGTAAAAGCCCAAAGCGGGAGACCTCAATAAATGCTTTTGTTATGATGAGGCTTGGTTCCACCATGACAGATACGTGAATCCATAGGATACTCGCACTCAACTACAGAAAAATCACATCAGCTGCTCGAGTCCCCTGTGGAGCGAATCTTCATCACAGACGTTCAAGGCAGGATAATCGCTAATCATCTGCAGTATTAGTGGATTGAACAGGGCACCGTCACGGCTCATACACCCAACGACACCATGACTATCGTGTAGCAACGTTGTCCTGGACAGATGGTTTGGAAGGGGGGTGGGGCGGTTGTCCTGCCGGTATCCTGATTTATCCCCACTTAACTTTGTCCTGTGGGGATATCTCCATGATGATGTACCCACAAATGCACCCTCACACGGTTACCGAATAAACTGAACAGTTCGTAACTGCAAGTCCTCAAAAGGAATTACCATATCGGTTTAATATGAAAGTTCTTATTCAGTTACGTGGTCACTTACAACAACTTTTGTAACGTAGTTATTTTGGCGTAACACTGTGTGACTTCGTGAACAACACGACTCATTAGGCCAAGCATTAATTAGACTATCAGTATTACCAAAAATACAGAGCATTTCAGACAGGTAGTTTTGTTGGTGGAATACAAGATTTACGCAGTCACGTTTCCCGTAGTATCAGCACTACCAGATTTAACTTGACGACAGAAGACCATTCGTTTTCTCGTGCTTCCTCGTCCGCCTTAGGGTAAGGGCGTGCCCATTTACGCCGCCGACTGCACAACATCTCTAAGAACTGGCTGTTTTGGCTCCCGCGGATGATAACAGGCATCAAAGCTCTGTTACGCCTCGTTCATGATCATATTAGGCTTACTCAACGGTGGTGATTAATTAGGCAAACAAAATCACTTCTTCTACAGGTAAAGTATGAATTCAGAAAGTAAGATAGCATACGTAATCTCTTACAATGACTGTTGATTTACGATACACAGAACAGCCGAATCACTGAGCAGGGTTTTTGGCTGGCGTGATAATGTAGGACGTGTGGAACGTGGAAGTTAAGCGTCTTTTGTCATTACCATGGCAAATAAAATGATGGAATAGGTACAGCTCCTCGATACTCGTTCTTATACCTGGCGCTGAAGTAATGTCATCTACACAAAACAGTGGTTGCTTCTTTCTAAACTGATAGAAATACCAGAATGAAAGCAGAGTGAATTATAGTTTCTGGGTTCACAAAGGAAAAGACCAAAGAAAAAAATATTCTTAAGCAGTAGAGAGAAAACGGACGTAGTTTTTATGAAGTGAACCGCCTTCACCGTTGATGAGATACGTGAAATAAAATATCAGCGTATTATACAGTATATTTAATGTTTTTCTTTAGAGCCTCATGAACCAGATATATAAGTAGTAACAATAGCTGAAGCAGACGCGAAATTGCGTTGCAACTATCATAATTTGCAGCCATTTACGTAATAAAATGGTTATTCTCAAATGACTTTTCTCAGACAGTAATTCCTTCTGTTTCCTATAAGTCATGGTCCACGAATCTGCTAGTGCTCCTCCGGATATTTGTGCGAATAACATCCATCTACTGTGTGAGTAGTTGAGCGATACACTATTGTAACAGCACAGTTGTAAACGATTCGTCACCTCTTGAATAGTGTGTGATGAATATGTTCTAGAAAGGTTGCTGAAAATGTCGTCCGTTTACATTACTGTAAAACTGTCATCTGCGTGCTGATGGTTGTCAGACGCCTTCAAAACAAACAGGTGTTTCACAGATAATGGCTTCAACTTCAGCCAAACGGGAAACCAAAGCTATTTCAGTGCCTATCGGTGTCTCGTTCTCCAAATGCTCCATTTGGACCCCTAGCGGGGAAACGGTACGCTTGTGGTATTTTTGTCAAATAAAGAAAGTGATTTTTTTTTCTATTGAAACGTCCCCTTTGAAATATTATACATGACTGTGCTTAAACTGACCCACAATATTTTTAGCGCAACGCAATCTGACTTTCAAAAATCCCTACAAAAGAATGGCCCTGACTCACATTAACCTATACCTTTCACAAATCACTTACTTCACCAAAAATCTTAGTTACTCGAACTACTGCAATACAGTGAGCGCCACTACGGCCAGCTAAATAAAAGATACAAACTACTGAAGGCACTAACTACTGGTAGGCATAATTAGCAAATGAAAGATTTTGATAGAGAACAAACAATGTATTTACCTTAATAACGTTCAAAACACATAATATATATAGCAGTTCATGACATCCAGTCCTACAAATTTCAAAACTCCGCCATCTCTCTCCCCACATCCACCACTGCTGGCGGCTCACCTCCAACTGCGCAACGCTACGCGATGTTAACAGCCAACTGCCCAACACTACAGTAGCCAATAGCCGCAGACTGCACACAGCACAGCCAGTGATTTTCATACAGAGCGCTACGTGACGTTACCAATATAAAAACCTAAACGAAAATACTTTTTTGGCCAAACCATTTTCTCATAGCTTCTCAATGCATTTCTTCCAATTCATCACAACTTGTTCTCTTATATGGTCTACCCCATCTTAAGCTAACTTAAATCTACTGAGCCCAGATGCTAAACTAAGGAACGAGGCAATGCAGCAGCACAAAACAATTAACACAAACAGCAATGACAAAAAATGCCAATTTGCAAAGCAAGCAGCAGTAAATCTAAATTAACAGATAAAATGCAACATTACAACTAATAAGAGCCAATGTGCAGCAACAAGAAAAATATATCAGTAGTAAAACTGGCTTAACAGAGTAATACAAAGTTAAATTTAGTAGCGCTATGCCTGGCACACAGCAGCAGCAAATGCAATAACTTATACCTAAACATGACAAAGCCCAAGCAGATAAAATATTACACTAAAGACAACAATGCAGATAAGGGAAATGTCTATTCACATCTTAATGTCTGTGTAATTAAAGTGGTGCACCACAAAAACTAATTCTACAAAAAATTACTAAGTACTTGAAAAGACAATTATATATGCAGTTACTGTTATTAGTCCCTTCTTATTGTTCTTTCCATTCCAAGAGCTCCTTTTTCGAAGAATGTGGATCAGAAAAAAATTATTTAATAGATCTGTTGACAGAAAGTGTTCACATTAGCAAATACATTTAAATTTATTTTATAAAAGGAATGATGCAACACCTGGTAAACAGATATCAAATAAAATAAGCAACTATGTACAAAGTAAAGCATAAAATAATCATTCAGTAGTCATGAGGCATTTCATAAGTTAGTAGAAATTCTTTCAATTCTTGTAGAAAGACACTTGTCATAATCAGGTGTGCTGATGTACGAATATTTCCCATCAGTTCATAAGCATTTCAGTAAGTAGCACAAAGTACGAGTAATCATATGTTTTCAAGTAATGAGCATGTCATATTTGCGATGCTTTCTACAAAGGAATGTCAATAGCGAGGTTAATGGTCTCTTTTTTTCCACCTGTGCCTCTGAAAGTCACACACTAGCAGCTTTTTCCCAGGCGACTATCGCGCACCTGGGTGCCCACCACGCATTACGTGAAGGTCACTTAACTCTCCTACCGAAATATTTACGACAGCTGTTTGTGCTACAGTGACAGTCTCATACAAAAAATTTCACAGGTCGAGAATTTGCCTTACAAATGTGTAGAAACAAGATCCAATAAATACAACAGTGTCCAAAAAAATTTCAGTGGCACTGTGATACATTCACACATGTACACACATTTCATAATTCTAAAGTACGATTCTTGGTTTCCAACATTCTTCTCCACAAATCAGAGTCCCTAATCACTACTCATTATTGCTTACCTTATTATACATATACATATTTGTCGACACTTCAATATTTCATCATAAGAAATACGTAGCATAATCAAATTCCTCATATACTGTAGCATCATC